>NC_049198.1:42707482-43957482 GCF_009769625.2 Cygnus olor | reverse complement strand
CCAAAGCAGGGAAGGAGGTGGCGGGAGCTGAATGATCTGTGAGGCGCTGGTGGAGAGCACACGCCGGCAGCGCCGGCGCTGTCCGCAGGCGGGTTGCGGGGGGTCTCAATTCAACGCACAGGGCTCGGCCTCGTGAAGTACGTACATCACATCGCTCACTGCTGAGGCAGCAGGGGCATTTCTCCTCCTTTTTGCAGAGCTTCGGGTCGTTTTGCTTTTAAAGGGAGAGCAGACCGTTTCGGAAAGCGGGAGGCTCGGTGGTGACGCAGAGTTTTCTGAACCACCGGGCTAGCCAGAAGTATAAAATCAGGATTGTTCTGCGTAACATGGTTTCGTTCGTTTGTTTAACTTTCTTTTCCAGTCCTTTCTGTTTTAGAATGAACTTGGCCATATGGTCGCGCTCTCAGTGTATCTGACAGGAATCTCTGATTGCATCCTGCACAAAATCAAATGTGCGCTTTACTGCGCGGTGTGAATAGCAGGCAAGCTATGAAAAATGGGCCTCTTGACAGATGCAGCACTGTCGTGGGAGCTGGTGGCCAGCAAGAAATATCGAGATGGGGGGAGCCGTGACAGGCAGCAGGTTCGGTGCTGGGGGGAGTGCTGACCTGACCTGATTGTGTCCAACAGTGAGAGCAGTTCTGCTTCAGTGCAGAGCCATTCAGAAGGAAGCTGCTTAGGCAACAACAGATGGTACAGCAAGCAGCTGGTAGGGAATACTTGAAAGAAACTGTACCCTGTTTCATAACATGTTCATTCCTTTCATTTTTCTATATGTTAGCTCTGCTGTCTTCTAAAAGCACTGTTTAGGGTATGGTATCTCCTGAAGGGTTCTGGATGAAGAATTTTTCTTTACCGTTTTCTGCTCCTTTAAAAAAAAAAAAAGTGCATTCGAATTGTGTGCTACTCCATATACAGATGAAATTTGTGCTATCCCAGGAGTGCAGATGAAAAGACTTCAAAATGCTGCATTTAACCACACAGGAAAACAATTACATATTTGAGGAAAGGGCACTGAGAGGTTAAATGAAAAGTTGGGCCTAGAGGAAAGCTGACTGCTGTGGAACAACACAGCAAATTGTTTTTAACATATTACCCAGCAGAAGTCCGTATTTAAGTTAAAGTAACTTAAAACAGTTCTATTCAGCTGTTTTAAAATCCTTAGGTTTAGATCTTGAAGCCCCTTACATGCCCTTCACAGCAGAACTCCTGGAAACTTAGTCACTTTCAGTATGTTTGAGGATTATGGCCTGTTATTAAGCATGCACAAATGTTTGTTTGCTTTTAATTACTGAAAAGTAAAAAAGTCAGCTCTGCTCACCATTGATGTGAACTGCTACAGACCCATAAACTGTTAGAGAGTTGCAACAGTCTGTATTAGCCATCTATCCTATCTGTAGACTGTCTCCCTGATTTCTAGGAAATAGCAGAGTCCTTTATTCCTTTGGTACTTCACCCAGAAAATTCAATAGTTGGGCTTCTCCACCAAAACCTGTGGCTCAGCTCTGACCCGAAGGGACCACGTCTTTGGAAGAAAGGGTAGTTCTCTCTCCGTATCCATTCATTCCTCAGCCTCTTTGTTGAGATGGTCAACAAGGATACCAATTGTGACGGTGGTTTTCTATAATATGGACACCTGCCCATTAGGAAATGGACGGAGACCACCAACTCATTTCACATAAGCTAGCAAACAGCTGTCAGATGGTAAACAACTTGTGGTCACTATTGTTCCTGGCTGGATTAGAACCAGTGACCCAGAGGTGAACAGCTCATATCCTGTTACCAAGGACATGTGTCACAGCTCAGTAAGCAGCTACTGCGTTTTATGTTTAATTGGAAAGTTTGAATTACATCTACCAGTTTTGCCTGTTTTGTATATTCTTGTATATTTCAAAGCTTCTTGTATTTTTTTTTCCAGTTTGTACTGTTCAATTTGTCAGTTTAGGGTTTTATTTATTTATTTCACTTTCCAATTTCTCAGGACACGAGGCCAGAAATATATCAAAAAACACATTCTTTTTTAGTGATCTGTGTATTGTACCTAATCAGTAATAACATTTTTTTTTTTTCTGCCCATGGGTGATACAGATGCATACATGTAAAAGCAGCTTTTATTTGATTTTCAGAAAGAAAAGGTTTTAGCTTCTAAAATTGCAGGGAAAGTTTCCCACTGCAATCTGAGGCAGCTGTTGTTGGGCTGTCTTCCTGAGCCTGCAGACAGCTTTGTGTCCTTGTCACTGCTCTAAACTTTGTCAAACTGTGACAGAATGAAAAGTCATCTTTGATGTGTGTTTTTATTTTTGCTATTCATAGTCATGTCAGCATTAATGAAATTTGTAACAGCAACACTGGAGTCCTCCCCAGCATGTGTGAGAAGTAACTTAACTCATATCGTATGATGGCTTGGGAAATAAAAAGCAGCCTTTTGAAGTGTTTTTGTGGCTTTCGTAATTTTTTATATGTATATTTGTAAGCCATAGCCTTCTTTTTTTTTTTTTTTTTAAAGTAATAACAGAGAGCCTGGCATTATCTAACTCGCATCCTGACAGAAATGTTTGAGATGGTCATATTGCTTCTAGATTTTCCTTGAAGCCAGCAGTGCCAAAAGAGATGGAATCTGGTTAAATCTTCATATTGGGATGTGATGATGTCCTTGTGTTGGACACAAGCATGGGAGGGGAGGGAGAAATGTAGATGGTTCACCTGGACTTTGGGAAGGGAAATGGGAGAGTGCAGGCTGCCTCAATTTGGACAGGCACAACTGTTGCCATTCCCTGTGAGCTATACAAATGCATGTGTGTGTATTCAGTGGAGTAAATGTTCTGCAAGAAAGCCTAGATGCAGCAGGGGGTTTCTGACTGTCTGTAGTGTAGTGCTAGCATAGATCATGTTTAATTACAGGATAAAGATTATCATTTTTCATTGAGCTGTTGAACAGACCATTGGATGACCATGTAATCTCTTTAAGGCACTGACTGCTTACCACTATGCAAGCACGTCATTCCTTATGGTTGTTTTTTTTTTTTAATAGCTCAGTTTGAGGTACTTCCTTAACTTTTGCATTACTTGCACTCCCCCTTTTTACTTGCATTATTAAATAAATGAACAGGAAAAAAAAAATCAGTGCAGGTAACCAAAACGCTTAATGATGTAATCGTGATGGATTGACAAGATCCATCCTTAGCATCTTTAGAATATTACATACATCAAATACATGATGTAATGTCTTACAGTTGGTAGTTAATAAATTAACCACCATTGACCCTGTAAATCAACAACAGTTCTGACTTAACAAGTAGACAGCCTTTTAAACATTTCAAGAAGTGAACTTGCCAAATGTCCCATTTCTTATATTGAATAAACTTCAGTTTCAATGAAAATTGAACTCCAGTACCTCTGTACTTTGCCAGTCAGGCCTAGAGGAAGTTAATTCTGAAGAAGGTGCTTCCTTGCTGGCTCTTCTGTCAGGAAAAATCAGGATGCTAACTAATACAGCCTGTGTGCAGAAAAACTGTATTCTGTAGCTGACAAAGAGCGTGATGAGCGAGCAGCACGCACAAGCTCGAACATCCAGGAGAACACAAAGACAGACTCCCTTGAGAGCAACAGGAAGCTTTAAATCAAAAGGCCATTATTTTTCTGTGTCCAATAAGAGGCAGGGTAATCTTCATACCAGAGAACTCAACTCTTATATCTCAATTTCTTTTTAGGAGGTTTCAGTCCTGTGCAATTTTCATTGGGTAGTGCTTTCTGTGACATGTGACAGGTATGAGTATTTCTAATCCTGGTACACGACTCGGACAGGGAGCTGAGGCTGTGGTGGGCTGGCTCTTCTGCCCACCATTGTGATGGACTGAAACCCCTTTTCCATCAGCAGTTTTTGAGTAATGTCCCTATACACACGTAGCGCGTCTATATATCTCTATAGCAGTGTCCTTTATGCTTATACTATATATCTGTAAAGCAGTGTATAGTGTAGCAGTCTTTCTCTGCCCTTTGGGTTGGTTGGTAAAGGTTGAGTCTCAGGTGACCACACTGGGATATAATTGTTGGTCTTTGCTTTTATATGATTACCGAGTCGTGAAGGGTTATTATTTTTTGTTTCTCTTCAGTCCTGTCGTGGCGGTAAAAAATAGCACAAATGGCAGATTTTGCCTGTATTGGGTAACGCTTAGGCAGTAATGTAAGCATCGTAAGGGTATCTAAACCCCTAAATACCTGATCTATTAAAAATAGGGCCTGTATCTTTTGGACCTTTTCAGATCTTCTCATTCATGAAATGAAACCATTGTGCTTGTGTCTATTAGAGGTATGATTTCAGCGCCTTGAGTTGTCACTGTCAGAAGGTTGGACAGGAATGCTCTCATGATACACAATTATAATCCTGGAAAAATGTGCTCACATGTGAACACCTTAAGGCCCATAGTCTTCACAGGGGAGGTTCTCCAGAAAATTTTAAACCATTCAGGCACGTCAAACTTGTCAAGGAAAAACTTAAGCCCTCAAACCAGTAGACATTTCTGGAAGTCTTGGTTTCCCAAAGTCCATCACTCCACAATGGTAGGCAAACACTTTTATCCCAAGTGTTTGGCTCTCAGAAATGTTCTTTTTTAGAGAGAGCTTGCTCTCTGCTAAGGTAGTTGTTGCACAGTCTTTCAAGCAAGGTAGGTATTGAATGGTTAATACAGGTAGCATTGGTATCTGAAAAAAAAAAAAGAAAAAAAAAAGAAAAAACCTTAGGCTATATGTTGCAATTCCAGTAACTTGGAATGGAACATTGTAAGATACTCTGAAATAGAAACATTTCATGCCTTTTGAACAAATGGGCAGTAAATTAGCAAGCAGTGTTTTTTGGCTGTCGCTCATCGCCTGATTTAAGATCAGTCTCTTAGTGGAGCAGAGGTCAGATTTGCTCCTGAAGTTGCTCAGTATGGAAGGGACTGCAATTCCCAGCAGCAGATTCCGTAGCTCTTTCATAAGTATGTTAATGTAATACCATGTGAATTTTGAATGCTAATCATGGGGAAGATATAGGTAATACTGTGACATGCACAGTAGAAATGAATACATCAACTGAAGCACTCAGTCACTTCAAAATTGTTAGTCAGTGGAAATCTATCAGAAATTGTGCTAATGAAAACAAATATGGTTTCACTCTTGTGTCGCTTGAGGATGCATCAGTATTGTGCAAATGTGTACGATAGGGAAGGAGTTTTGGTTTTCTGCATGCTTCTCACTTCAAATGCAGCAGGGCATTTCGGTTTGATGACTGAAACACTGGGACTGTGACCCAAGTGCTCAGTAACGCGATACGGGACCTTCCCCCGGCGGGTCGAGGGTTCTGGCCTGCCTCGAGTCAAGGGTGACTAAAACTGGTCTCCACCTGACAGCTGCTCCTCGCTCCTGGGGGAGGGAGAGGCGGTGGTCCTCACACGGCTCTTAGCAGCCCGCTGACAATTTCTGCTCTCCTCAGGCCCTTCGGAAGGGCAAAGGATTTAGTTGCCTCCGTTTAAGCCCATGGGGAAGTTGAGGAGGAGCAGCAGCGTGCTCAGCGGTACACAACGCCGACTGGCTGAAGCCAGCTCTGCCATGCTCTGGTGAAGAGCGAGGAGGGAGGCCTGTGGGTGACTATTGTGTTGGTGAGGGCAAAGGGGAGACATTTCCTCTTCTCCAGAAAAGCCACTCGGGCTTTTCACAAGAACCAATATTTTGCAACAAAGATGCTGCCAGTAAAGAAGTCCTGTCTTGAACACCAGCCTTCATGCACGTATTTGAGCATTAGAAACCAGTATGTTAACAGAAGTATGGTGCCAGGACACTGATGTTATTATTTTTTCTTGATACTTTTTTCTTCTTTTTTTTTTTTTTTTAACTTTCTTGTTAGCTGAATTTTACAGAAGGCAAGGTATCTCGTTTCCAGCAGACAGACACCCAGAATCTGTTGACAGCACTTGAAGGATAGTGTACAAACTGCTGCCTTGTATTACCATTGGCCATGAGACCATGTACCGATCTGTTATTTAAATCAGTGTTATGGCTTGCAGGCATTTGTGCCACCAACTCAGCTGTCTAGGCACTAAATTATAAGAAATCATGTAAGAAAGGACTCAAAATCCATCAAGTGACATCTCATCTATCAAAAAAAGGGAGAAAAATGTATGGATTTTGTCACCAGAATGTTAAAGGGAAACAGTTCAGTCTGTCTTCAATATGGAATAAAATGAGAGGCATTTTTACTCCATGTCATATACATGTTTGAACTCTGTAGCGTTTTGAGTGTTGCTGTCACCAAATATAAGAAAATAGGGTCCATAAAGGAAAACCACAAAAGACCGCCATATTAATCATTGGTTGTTTTTTCCATTACATCATTTGTCCTGTAGCGTGGAAATTATATGATGAATGTAATATGCCTTTTTTTTTTCTTACAAGTATAAGGAATGAGTTTCTATGGAGTGTGCAAATGTTGAGCATAGTTTTGCATGATTTCAGTACACAATGAGGCTAGAGGCTTTAGGTGCATTTCAGTGACATTTTTAGCAGTTTCACCTAGATTTTGGCACCAGCTATGGATACATATATGCATTTTAAAAAAGCAAGAAGAGTGTTTGAACAACAAAAAAAAGAAGTTAATTCTTGTTCAGCTGATTGTGGAGGCTTAAGACCTCTTGGTATGGCAGCCTCCAGAGATCTTTGCAAATTTTCAGTTAAAATAAATGAAATCACAACTGGTAGAAACATACTGTGTTTTGTTTGTTTGTTGTCTTCTTGCTCTTTATTTCTTCTGATACATTGAAAGGCCACTTGCTTCTGGTCTTGTCCCTGTGTTTTCACATAGTCTGTCTTTGGCAGTCAGGATTTTCCTCTGCTGTTTAATTTCATAGTTTCTTTGTATGTGAGTGTTATGTTGTATAAAGTAACTATGTTTGCCTGTGGAGTTATCTTTACTCTATTTGGCACACAAAATGTATGTAATGGACCCGTCAAAAAAACAATTAAATGATGTAATGCCTTAAGAAGAATGCTCAGCAGATCTATTGTTAAGTTCTGGAATATGTGCCCATGTTCCTGGATGGTTTTGCTATTCCTGTTTTGAATGAAAAGGGGGAGAAAAACAGCTTCTCTTCTGATGACTGACTTGTGTGATGCAGTTTTGATTAGCTAAATCTGCCTTATTCAGTGAAGCTAATGTGGTTTGACAGGACCTTGATTAGGAAGCAATCATTTCTGTTGATAGTAAACAGTTGGTCACTTTCAGCAGAGATAGGAATGCCGTCCTTTGTCTCGAATGACGCATGATTTGTTGGTTTAAGTCCTAGCTAAATTCAAAAGTTAAGTCTGAGCAGAATGGGGGAGAATATAGTACCAGAAGTAGATGTTTATGGTAGACTCCACAGTCCTCATAAAACTGGGGCTTTATTGTCTTGGCTGGCATAGAGACACAAAAGAGGGAGAAAGACATTTTGTCTTCTGAAGTGCTTGCAGCGTAAAGGGCTGCAAAAGAAAGCTCTGGTTCCAAGACATATAGGTTAGGGTAACTGTGGTCCTCTACCCCCTCCTCTGTATTTCTCTAAGACAGAGCAGGTTTTATTAGCATACCGTAGAGTACTGCCCAGAAGGACAGCAGTGGACATGAACATTAGGCTGATGAGTGAAAGTACTGAAATTCAATAAATAAGCCACACACACAAAAAAATATAACAAATATGATACAGGGGCGTGCAAACTAACTTCCAGTGTGGAGTGATTGTTTAGTTATGGAGGATGCTTGAATTTGCATTTAGCTATGATTTCTGTGCATATATACAGTCAAACGTTTGAGGCAAAGTCTTAAGTGTTTTAGTCTTTTATTCTTGATATAAATTAACAAATTTATTTATTTACCATACATATGCAGTAGTAAAAGGGATGCTAAGAAGTAATAAAGGGAATCTAGGTGGGGGAGTTTTACTTTGCTTTTCATTTTTCTCTTACTGCGAGCTGGCCACTTTTAATGGGTGTGAAGGAGATAATGCCACATGTGACAGGCTGAGAAAACGGAGGTTGTTGGTGAAATACTTATTTTTTCAAAGAATTCTTGATCTAGAGATTAAGTGATGCCTCATGCCAAAACGACAATACAGTTTAATTGTTGAGGGTCCGATTCTGACAGCTTTATCCTTGCAGGGGCCCAGCTTCTTGCCTGGTGGTCCTCTTTGCCCTAGGGGCATTTTATGGGTGGGTTGAGGGCCCAGCTGATGTAAGTATGTCCCTGGCTTGTTCAGACTTGAGAATGTCATCTCCCACCCTGCCAACTGGTTGCAGATTCGTCTTCCATTATATGGCCTAGGAAGAGATAGATGTGCATGTCTAATTTCTGTTCACACTGTTGCAGAGCTAAACTTTGGCAGTAATTCAGATCACCAGTGCCAAGGTGACTGGGACTGAAAAAAATGTAACAAATTAGAGCAGGTCTGTAGCTTGGACTTCGCAGAGCAATAAAGGTAATAAATTGTAAGAGATGGAAACAACATGTTGGTGGTATTCTTGTCCTCCTCATCTGGATGTGGTCTTGATTCAGCTAGTTGGCTGAATTAATTGACCCCTCCTCCCACATGCACTTGTTAGAGAGACTACAGGGGAGGTTATATGAAGTATATGAACTCGAGCTGAATGCTTTTCTGTAAGTGGGAAGATAATTTTCCATTCTTACGTAATATTTTTGGCAAGGCAAATTGAATATGGCTCCCTCTAGAGCCTGTCTACTTTGTGGTTTCCCTCTGCCTTTTCCTTTGTTCTTTCTTCCTTTTTTTTTTTTTTTTTTAAATCATGTTTTGGTATGGAGCACACTGTTCAGCTCATCTGGGTTTAGAAACAGATGTTGTGTACTAATTACCTCCTGCATCACAGCATGCTATGCAGGTATCGAACTACTAGGGCAAACAGACAATAGACGATTCTTTCTGCTAAATTCAAAACTACATCTCTTTATGTGAACTTTTTTTTTTTAATTTTATTTTTTATGTAAGACTGAGAGAAATGTGTGGGTTCACTTACTTTTTCCCCTCTTCCATTTTTTTTTTTTTTTTGAGGAGAAACGTTCTCCTTCTGCCTTTGCCAAATTATTTGGGAGAAGAGTGTAAATTAAAGGCATTTATCTTGAAATTTGCTATTGGAGCAGACTGTTTATACAAGTGTAAGAAATTGTAACATAGGAGTATTTGGTCTGGTCTGCAAGGAAAAGGTTTTTCTTTTTTCTTCCTTTAAAAAAAAAGACTTTTTACGTAAGGAATATTGGTTATAACATAGAAAAACTGTTTGAGGCTCCAGTTTACGCATCGATATTTTAGTGCAGTTGGGGCAATGGTGCTTTTATGAGGAATGTAATTTTTGTTGCAGTGTTGCTAAAATAAATTTGTTACTAGTTATACTGTGATCAGTTTGAGGTAGAATAGTCCATGTGTGTGGCAGAGTATTTTTGACTGGAGAGTGCTCATTGTGTGCATCCTGAATAAGCAATTATCGGCTAATACAAATCTGTTGATTTTTTTCCATCAGTTGGTGGACGAGTGAGCCGGGAGCTAAATTACACACGGCAGAAGATTGGAGAAGAGGCCATGTTTAACCCCCAGCTCATGATTCAGACTCCACAGGAAGATGGTGCTAATGTACTAACAACAGAAGCACTCCGACAGCACCTTGACTCTGCGCTTCAGGCCAGCAGAGTACATGTCTATATGTACAACAGGTAAGGGGAAAAGTTTTCCTGTTACCTGTAACCACTAAAAAGTGGACGCATGCTTTCCTTCCCATGTTTTTAAATGGTTAGCACTTCAGAGCCTGTCCCGTAGGACGTTCTGATTTGAACGTCACTTGTTTCTGATACTTGACATTGTGGCATGATAGCAGCGATGATTTGGCTTTTGACAAATAAAATGGGATAAATGGTGTTGGAAGAGATTTAGAAAACGTACCTCTATGAGCAGCTGTACAGTATCCAACACCTGTCTTCAGTAAGGTGTGATGTCTGTGTTCTTAACATATAAGACCTTACTAGTGGGATTCCTGATGTTGAAAAGCCTTCCATATTAGAGATGAATTCCTTTGTTGACACTGTCATGAGGCACATAATGTCTGTGAACACTAGTACAGTTTACTATCCTTCTAGTAGTTTGGATATAAAGGGAAATGGAATTGCGTGAGAAGTGGCAGTGGGTGAAATAACAGCTGTTTGGTAAAGTAGAGTGATAGTAGAATTGGCCTTCAGAGTGTCTGTGCACATACTGAAGGTTGGGAGTTGCATGTTATCCAACAACAAAAATCTTAAAGGTACATCTTAGGAGTGTACCAGTTTTGGGCTAGTGAGCTATCTTCCTGAAAAGTGGTTCCTTCAGAGTTACTGCTTACATGATGATGTGCCTATGGACACTGTCTGAGGCATGAACCCCAGTATCTTTCAGGACATATCTTTGGCACATCAATGAGTTAATGCCAAGGCTCTAATTATCTTTTGCCTGGCTCCTGCTTTGTTTTAAGATGCTAGAAGTTACAACAACAGAAGTCGTAATGTATCTGAAAAAGGAAGGCAGAAATCCTAATGGTTTCTTTCCTCCTGCCTGTGAGAGTCAGTTAGGAATATTCTAGTCCTCTGAGCCTGAAGACAACTTCTCTCAGTTGTGTCATAGAGTAATACCTGAAATCACAAGTGGTCTCATTTATATAAAGCCAGATTTCTGTCCCATTAAGCAATGTGGGCCATCCTGCTCATCCAAAAGCAGCTCCATTTACAGAGAGTGTTTACTATAACTGAAACATATCTATTCTGTAACTGCAAGAAGAAAGGCCTTTGCTTTTTATGTGAGGTGTGATATATCTATGATGAATAAAATTTGCCCTCCTCAATGATTTGCTACTTGAGGCCAACGTGTGAATATGAGTTGCAATTTTAAAAGTATGTTACATTTTAAAAATAACTTTTCAGTAATTGTTGAAGAAAAATGTGTTATTTATCTTTATTACAGACAATGGAAATTGGAACATTTATGTTATAAATCAGGAGAACTCATCACAGAAGCAGGTTACATGGACCAGGTATGCATAGCAGGGATTTCGTTATAAGCTTTTTGTATTCTCATGATTCAGTTTGCTTAGATTGTAGATTGTATTCTATTCTAACTGTGTTTTTACCCCTTCTGATTTTGACAGATCATAGAATATCTTTATCCTTGCTTAATTATCACTCCTTTGGACTGCTTCTGGGAGGGAGCAAAGCTACAGTCAGGAACTGCCTATCTATTGTAAGCACGCTTTTGTATAACTTTCTAGTCTGACTGATTTTAATTGTGTAACTATGTATGATTTTGAATTTTAACAAAAAAAAAACTGTAGTGTCTCTACAGAAAATATGCATGGATTATATTTTTTTTTCATTTCTGATTCTAAGAGTTGATTTGTAGGCATTGATTTAACTCCTATGTTGTTTTTTATTATTCTGCTAGCGTGTAAAAGAAAATGTAAGTTCTGAATCCATGCTTTAAGAATTTTATCCTTCTTTTGGAAATAAACTTTTTTTTTTCCAGTAAATTACAAAAACATTCCTTAATAAGGATTTTATTCCTAAGAAAATATCTTGGGTTAAATCTCAGGTGTTCCTAAGGACCAAAAAAACAAATCCTTTGCTTATGAGATCATTAAAGAAACTATATATAGTATCTTTTGTGGGTGGTTTCTCACAATTTAGAAGTGTGATATTATAAGCCCTGAATCCTTCAAAGAGTTAATTGTTAATCTGTGCAGGCATTTCTGTTAATTATGCAAGAGTTAGCATTTGAGTTATTGTTTCTGTCCTGGTTTGCATATCTCTGTAAAAGCAATTTGCAATGGCCATCTCGTAACCTTTAGTGTACAGTTTTAGATGGGGAAATAAGGGGGTTTGTGTTTTCTGGTTGGGAGATTCGGAATAATGACTTAAGCCTGGTTAAGCAGATACAGTGTGGTTTGAACCACAGAATAAGGCAGCCAAAAGCCTTTCTAGTCTGTCAACATCACAAATTCAGAAGTGGGGGGTGGGAGACGTGACAGTGATAGTGGTGACAGCCATAGTAGCAGGAAAGCTTGATGGTTGATAGTCAAGCTGCCAAGGCATTTGAAGGAGCACAGCATTGTTATAGATAAACAAACATCAGCTTTATTGATTGATTACATCTGCAAGATGATGATTATAGTAACAAGAAGTAATCTGATACTATGAGAAATGCTTTCTTTCCTCAGCCCCCTCTGTTCTTTCCCACTCCCCTCCCCCTAATTCTTTAAAGCAGCAGTTGGCTGCTTTTTTGTTATTTAGGTGCTTGATAATTTGTTTTGCTTTTCTTGCAAATGGAAGTATTTTTAATCTGTGAGTACTCCCTTTGATATAATAACTTTGTAACTGAGTATTTTTGTTAGAATTACAACAGGGTTACAAGAAAAGTACATAAAACAAAAGTGCTATTAAAACACACCTTACACTAAATGAAACAACCTTACCAGTAAGGGTTATAGCTTGTAACAGAAAATGACCCACTTATTTGTGCAAATACGAATTTTCAAAGTATGCTCGTTTCAGTACTTCTTTTGTCTTCCATTTTTTAAATAATTTCTCCCTGGTTTCTCTTGCAGAGGAAAGCCTCCTTTGCAGTGGATCAACTTTGACCCCCTAGAATTCTTGGAAGAGTTAAAGAAAATAAACTACCAAGTGGAGAGCTGGGAAGAAATGCTGAATAAAGCAGAGGTTGGTCATGGTTACATGGATCGACCTTGCCTGAATCCTGCTGATCCTGATTGCCCAATCACAGCTCCCAATAAAAATTCCACCAAAGTAAGTTTTCCTATCCTTTTGTGTATCTGTTTATGGGAGGAGGGACGCAGGGGAGAGAGAAGAAGGTACCAAGCAATATGTAGTTCATATTCTTGACCAACGTCATTTTTCAGTTCCTGTTATTTTCTGCTAGCCCAGACTCTCTAACTTTCCGTCATTTGGCAATGCGATACTTAATCCTGCATATTTAGAGTGAGAGTGCAGTTGTCAGCTGCTGGCCCAGCATGGCGAAGTGGTGATGGGGCACTTAGCAGACTTAATGCAACAGAGAGAGATGGACAACAGAGACTGCTGGAATACAGCTCAGCTACTCTGTACACTCGCACCATGCAGCAAAGCCTTCCTTCAGGGAGGGCCAAGTTTGTTGACATTTGTGAAGAATTTGAAGTAATGGGTCCCAGTTTTATATATCTGTCTCTCAGTCAGGCTTTGGAGAAGATGCTGTTTGATCACTTGATCTGTTGAACACATTTCTCTTTGTGGACCTCCTAGGCTATCTTTAATATCAGTCACTGTAATGCACAGGGTGTTAAGTTAGGGTGTGAGTTTGTCTGAAGTTATGCAACTGCTTAATTGCTTCTTTATCACTTTTTCTAGCCTCTTGATGTAGCCCTTGTTTTGAGTGGTGGATGCTATGGACTGTCAAGAAAATACATGCATTGGCAGGAAGAGTTGATTATTGGTGGTACAGTCAAGAACAGTTCTGGTAAACTTGTCAGGTAAACAAACAAATGGTTAAAGAAAATTTTAAGGTTTTCCCCCATTAGGGTTTGGTTTTTGGAGCACGGAGGGAGGATCATGCAAAATCAGCTGCCTTTCATATGTATTATAAACTGTCGTTTAGGAGGACATGCCTCAAGAGAACAGAATTTAAAAGAGTGATTGGACAATTCTTTAAGGAGGTGTCGTTGCTTCCTGCTTCTAACCTCGGAATGATAATGTACATTGCTCAGAAAAAAAGTTTTTTCCTGGCAGCTTTGTTGTTTAGCATGTATGCATAAAGCACTGAACAGCGTTTAAAGCACTGAAAAACTTTGATCATGTTTTGAAATATGACCAAAGGAAAAAGGGGAAAAATAATGTGGGTGATGTGCTCACACGTTTAACTTTTCTCAGAATTCAAAAATCTCCACTAAGCTTTTTGTTTAGACTTAATATGCAGAAAAGTCTATTCTTTATGTTACTACATCCTCAATACATTTACTACATCCTCAATACATTTTTGACTGATAAAACAAAACCCTTTGTTTCAGACCTCTTGAACAAGTCATGGAACACTGGGGGGAAAAACGTATGAGAGAGCTGTTCTGAAAAATATAGGACACACTAAGCTAAATGAAGCACAATTCTCCCATATTTAATAGAGAGAACTCTTTCTGGAACTTTTGATACGGATTTTGAATTTTTTTTACATTGACACTAAACATGAAGCTTTATTTCTTGCTGTAAGTCTTTCAACAAGTAAAATCATAGAATCATAGAATGGCTTGGGTTGGAAGGTGCCTTAAAGCTCACTCAGTTCCAACCCCCTGCCATGGGCAGGGACACCTCCCACCAGACCAGGTTGCCCAAAGCCCTATCCAGGGATGGCGCATCCACAGCTTCTCTTGGCAACTTGTTCTTGTACCTCACTAGCTTTACAGTGAAGAATTTTCTCCTAACCTCTATAGAATCATAAGAATATACTTAGCCAAAAATTTATGTAGCCAAAGAATATATTCTTAGTGAAAAATAAAATAGTTCCTTAACATTCTAAAATTGTTGGATACAGTTGCATACTGTGGAAAGTCAGGATACATAATTGTCATTGTATACTCCTCAAAGCTTTGCAGCCATCCTGACTTTAATCTGGTATTTCTCTCCAAGGGTTGAAAAAAAAACCACCAAGGTCTTCAAATGACAAATTGCCAACAGCATTTACACGATCTTGTAGAAATAACTGTTCCTGTGGCCTCTTCACAGTAATCTGTCTGTTAATTATGATCCTTACCGCTGATTTACAGGGTTACATTCTTTGCTTACAAAACCTATCCTACCAAAAATAATGGCAAAACTATCATTAACTTCAGGGAAAACAGATTTAGCCTCAATACTGCATAGACCAGTACAGCTGCACCAGATACATAGTAGAATAATTATACTCTGTTCAATTTTAATATGAACACGTGCCCTATAAAATCAAGAACTCCTGCAAGCTCCTATTAGGCTCTCGTTTGGATTTTCATGCCATGAAAATAATTTCCTGAAAAAGCTTATTTTATGCCTCTTCTCCTCTCATTTCTCTCCATGTTACAGTGCCCAGGCTTTGCAAACCATGTTTCAGTTAATGACTCCTAAGCAAATGTATGAACACTTCAAGGGGTATGAATATGTTTCACATATCAACTGGAATGAGGATAAGGCAGCAGCAATTCTGGAAGCCTGGCAGAGGATGTATGTTGAGGTAAAACTGAAAATAACCTAGAATGCTGTACTATAAAATCTTATTGAGATCCACATCTCCTTCTCACAGCTTTTTACAGTATTGCTTCAGGGAAGATGCTTAACTAAAACAGATTTTGCCTCTCAGCTCTAAAGATGATTTATTCTCATTTTAATTGAGAAGCTGCTTGGTTATTCAGATATGAAAAGCCACAAAGGCTTTGCAATTTGCTCTCTCGCACATTTCTGCTTTGCTGAGAGTGAGAAGGAACTGAAGAGCTGCTTGGAATTCACAAGCAATTGGTTGGCATGATTATTCTAAAGGTGTCTGGAAAACATTAGCTAGCCGTTGACTGCTCTCCCAGCAGCAGCCCGGGTGGGGAGGCCATGTGACAGTGCCTGGCCTTTGTGTCCCAAACTCTGACCTCTGCTGTGCTGCCTCTGACCTCTGTGAAATGTCCAGGCAGAGGGGGAGAGAGGAGGACCCTGAGGAGCGTGCTGGCCTTGGATTAAAGGCAAAACTCATACAGCAGCAAGTCAGTGCCAGAGTTACGGAACGAGGAAACCTTTGCACTTCAGCTTTTAAATTAAATGTTTGAAATGAGCTGCGAATGCAGTAGCCTTTCCTGAAGGATGCAAATTTTTGTTTGATAAGGTGTAGCTTGCAGGAAATAATTATAAAATATGCTTGTTTCATATAGCATCAGTGAAATCTCCTGTGTAGGGTGTGTGCTTTAAGAGGAACATAAAGGCGAAAGCAGTTTCAGATGCGTGCTGTAGAAAATGGTAATTTTTCTAACTAGTCACATCAAGTTTTGTTTCTCTTTTCATAGGTTGTTCATCAAAGTGTTGCACAAAACTCTACTCAGAAGGTGCTTTCCTTTACTACAACCACCCTGGATGACATCCTGAAGTCATTTTCTGATGTCAGCGTCATCAGAGTAGCTAGTGGCTACTTACTAATGGTAATAAAACAAATTATATTTATTTATTTGTCTCTGGTAGTAGAGCATGGCTTAAATATCCACTTCACTGTTACCAGTCAGTAATCCAGAACATTTTTTGAATACATAAAAAAAAAAAACACCCTTACAATTCGTAAACATTTGCCTCAGTGTTGTCATCTGTTCCTCTGTGTAACATGTCTAATATGCCTATTTAAAAGTGCCCGTAACAAAGTGTATGTGGGGAAGAGGGTAGTAGCTGTTGGAGAACGATCCACTCTAATATTTTGCCTTTTTTTTTTTTTTTTTTCCCATACCCCCCCACCCTTCCTTTCAGCTTGCCTACGCCTGTTTAACAATGTTGCGGTGGGATTGTGCCAAGTCTCAGGGTGCTGTGGGGCTGGCAGGAGTCTTGCTGGTTGCTCTCTCAGTGGCTGCAGGATTGGGCCTGTGCTCATTGATTGGAATTTCCTTTAATGCTGCCACAACTCAGGTATTTAGGAGCCGCGAGTCCGACGTTATGTTACTAGTACTTCGTTACTGAATAAACACAACTGAATCTTTGAGGAAAAAAAGCTGCCAAAGTATTTTGATTTTAGATTTTATTTGTTCCTTTCTCCTATCTCATAGCTTGTGCTGTGAGAGATTAAGTAACGATGATGTCAAATGATATTAAAGAAAAAGGCAGATATGATTTAGTTTGTATAATTACTAGATTTTGAGCTCTTCGTTTTTCTGTGTCTCAATACAAGTGATGGTATCTGGTTGAGCATAGGAAGCTGCAAGAATATATCAGGATGTTATATTTTGAAAATAACTTGAAATATTATCTGATACTCTTTGTTTACCCAAAACTCAAATTACTTTTAGTGAGATTTTGTGCCAGTAAATGGTATACTGGAAGTTCTTTAATGTATTTCAGAATAAAAGTTAATAGCTATATTGCAGCCTTTTGATTTTCATTTTACCCTTGGATATGTATTCAGAGTGTAATGTTAAAGTTACTTTAATTAGCCATGTAACGACTAGCTGCATGGTAGACCATAAAACAACCTTCTTGTTTTTCTTTGTTTCGTTTCTCCCCCAAGGTTTTGCCTTTTCTTGCTCTTGGAGTTGGTGTAGATGATGTTTTCCTTCTGGCACATGCGTTTAGTGAAACAGGGCAGAATAAGAGAATTCCATTCGAGGTAATGACAAAATGGGGAGTTAGGGTAAAAATTAAAAAAAAAAGGCTTCATATAGAAAAAGATACTTTATCCACACTGAGTAACAATTACAAAAAAAAATGTTTTTTTTTTTCCTAGAGATCTTTTCCTGATTTGTACAATATAAATTCTGCCCAAAATTTTTGTGGAAGTCAATGTAAATTTGGGAACATACTCAAATGTGAGTCAGACATTAAAATGATGAGTGTTTTTAATAGAAGAGCACAAACATTTTAGGGTGAAAACAAAGAGAAGGAAAAAAAATATATTTGTATTATGTTACCTTTATTTATTTGTTATGACCTTTAACTTGAGATTTTACTTTTTTTCTGTTTTTCTTCACTGTTACTTATAATTGACAATGACATTACAAAGCGTAACATATTCATGTTATAAAATCTAAGATGTCATCTTGTGATCTTTTCCTTTTAGTGACCTTTTTTATCCTCAGTCCAAAGTTTCATATCCAAAGTACAAATCATTTAAAAGTAATGTACACTTGCCCATCCTGTTCTGTACAAACAATGTTTTCCATGTGCTCTTTGCAGCTGGTTCAGCATGCAGTTACGATAACCTCACTCTGCTTCAAAATAGCCTATTGGGTTGGGAAAGTGTCCTGCGCTTATGTTGATTTCTGTCCTTTTTTTTTTTCCATGTGTGTGTGATTCCTGGGTTTGGGGTTGCTGGTTTTTTTTTTGTTACATCTATCTTCAAGATCTGTAGATATGTTATGTATCTGTGTTATCAATGCACGCTTATTTTGTCTGAAAAATGTTAAGAACACTAAGTGACTCCACTACTAGACAATGCATTCTAGTTAAATTACAAATCTATTTGATGTAATGTCAGTATCAGTTTAGTTGTGTCTACTGAAGGTAGAATCAGGTTTGATAATGTCTTCTACCCTTAAAAAAACATCAGCACTTAATGTGTCATATTCTTTTCTCCTGGACAGCATACTTAGTATATTTTTTATTGAAATACTCCGAAATGCACACTTTTATTCAGAATTTCCTTGTAATAGTTTTTCACTGTTAATGTGTTACATCTGTAGGATGACCCCTTCATTTGCAGGACATCACCTTATTCACATGACTTCTAAGATACACCATTTGTTTTGCAGGACAGAACAGGTGAATGTTTGAAGCGAACAGGAGCAAGTGTAGCCCTTACATCTATCAGCAATGTTACTGCTTTCTTTATGGCTGCCTTAATCCCTATTCCTGCTTTACGAGCATTTTCACTCCAAGTAAGTTTACATGCTGTTTTGTTAGCTCTTGTAGATTAGTCCCATTATGGGACTAATGATGATGATACCTGTTAGTGATAGTAGTGAATTCCATGTTCAGTGCTTCTGCAGTTCACTGAACCAACATGTAGTCACTGTCTACCATAGATCTGGGTAATAACAACAACTGTCTGCCCTTGATTGCGCTCCTCCCATTTCTCATGCCCGGAGTCTCTTGCATCATATTGGCAGGTGAAAGAACACCCTGTCCTACCACAGCTGGGGTGAGTTGCAAAAAGCAAGATGTGTGCATCTAAGCAGAAAAAAGCCACCAGAAAAATTTGCATTCTTATGGCAGTCAAAAGCATTGGACTGTCCTTTAGTGTATACTGTAACGTTCCTAAGTAGAAATTTTAATCCTTTAATTCAGGTTTGTCGAATTTGCTGCTTTTCAGAACTACAACAAAAGTTCAGTGACAGCAGCGAGAATGCATTTGCCATATTAATTTTTACTAAAACTTCTTTGTACTGCCTTGTTCCCAACATAATTTTAACAAAGCCTTGGAGAAAACTTCAAGAATTTTATATTCCAACTGCTTTGAGAGAAAATGTGAATTTTATGTGCTGAACCATGTATCGCTCTCTCTCCCTTTTCCTCTGTCTTCTTGTATTTGTTTGTGACAATATAACTTCAGGAAGATGAACTGTTAAGGGTGCTGAAGAAAGCTGCCTTTAAAAGCAAGGGCTCTTTGAAGAAGGCTTTGGGAGGTTCCCATCAGACACTGCTTTGACACACAAACAATTTATAGCAGTGTCTGACCTTGGTGCAGAGCAGGCAAACCATACTTTTTCAGTAGCCGTTTTTCTTCTGATGTAGTCTGGTTCTCCAGTCATTTTTCATTCTCCTTGAGCCCTTGGCTACCCAGAGGAAGCAAGGGCTGTAATTTTTCTTAATACATGTTGCAATTATTGCTGTTTTCTGAAATTTAGGTATGCCTACATTAAACTGTAAAATAGTAAACTGTTTATGATCGCAGCTACATGGCCAATAAGCATTAATAACTCATTTACCACTTTTTTCTCAATAGGCAATTTGGTAGTGAATAATAGAGGAAGTAAAGGCCTCAATGGTTTGCTGCACAATTGAGAAGCAGTTATGTGTGGCAACTAAAACTAGAGCTTTGGTCCTGAATGGTTAGAAGTATTTAGTTCTGCTGACTTGCCAAAACCTAAATGTCTATTCTTACAGGCAATGTTACAGTGGATTATTTTATATTATGGCAAAGACCAGTCTTAAGATGTGAAATATTTTTGAAGTGTAGTACTTCTAATTTTGGAAGAAGTGATTTATGTCTTTTAAATCTGTGGCCCAGAATCAAACATCCGACGTGTACCTTAAGCAGTTAATGGGATACTGGAGACCTTCTCTAAGAATCTGAGGAGAAGTCTTGTTTTCCTGTTGTCTAGCTTTGTAGTAACGGTGTTTTGCAGAAGTTACTTTAGCTTAAACATGTCTTGTAAGAAGTACTCAACAGAGATTGGCCATTTTGACCTAAACATACTGCTAAGCTGTCAAGTGAGAGCCGCCAAAATTATTTTTTTTCTTCTCTGATGAAATTTTGCTCAGCCTGTCTCTGTTCTCATTCTCCACATCAGAACGTGACAGGTTGCCTTGGGAAAATAAATGGAGACAACAGCTGTAAATGTAATCTGAATATAAGTTAGATATACCTTTCCTAGAGTCTTCTTGCCTGCTGCCACCATGTAGGCTGAATCAGTGGAAGTTCAGAAAATCCACCAAACAAAATGACAAACAAAAAGTTCTCGATGAGATTTCAACATATTCCTGTATGAACATGTTGACGTTATTCAGAATAAAAACATCGCGATCAAAGTTCTTCTTAAGGCAGTGATTAATATGGAATTTATGTGTAGGAGCACTTGGGTGTTCAGAAACTGATGTTTGAGTTGCTCAATCTTTTCTCACTTGCATCTGTAGTCTGTCTTTGGTCACAAATAGCAATGCCATGCATGTATCTTAAAGATGCAAAAACGTGCAAAAAAAGGGTAGCTGGAGACCTGTACTGAGGATTTATTGGAAATAGAGCAACATATGTACGTAAGCTAATATGACATTCCCAAAGCATCTGTTACTTGTTTTGTCCATCTTCATCAGGTAAAATCAGTGGTAGGTGAGGCATTAATTACAGCATTTAGAATCAGATAACTATGGCAGGTTTTGGTGGGTGGTCTGTGTTTATATATAGATTTCTTTATTTACAGTCTTTTTCCTCCCTCTCCCTCTTATTCAGCCTTGTTTAAACAAGGACTCTTTGCTGTCTTTGATAGCTCCCTAGCAAGACTTAGAAAGCAATGAAATACTGCAGTTTACTTTTTCACAGATGCTGCCTTCTTCTCATCTAGATAGTGAATTTTTAACAGATGGGCTTAAAAAAGGATTGCTCTTGACCTTATTTTGCTCTTCATACACTTTCCTTAAGACATTGCAAGATAATTGTCAAAGTTTCCATAACTTTTGAGGCCCAGTATCTGTAAAATAACCCAGCTGCTGAAGGAGAATAAATGGTTTCCTGCATGTGCAAGTCAAACTTTTATTTAGAAACTCACATTTTACATATCAATGCTTTGTTCTTTCTCAGCTTCTGTCCTGTTCTGCCAGCTAAAGCAGTTCATTGATACCTCTGAGTTTTTCATTTACTTCACAGAACTGCAAGTTTGCTGCTGTTTGGTTCACTAGGGTTAGCTCTTGCTGAGTTAGAAAAAAATGGAAATTGGTCATTTTGAAAGTGAGATTTTAAAAATGAATTCTGTTATGTGGATAGAGACTATTTTAGCTTTTTTAATGTTTGCATTTTTTTCATTTATTGATCTCATTAGCCCCTTATTTAAGCAGTTTTAGGCTCTGAGAAGCTGCATGTATCCCAAATATTCAGTCCCAAGAATAACCTGTAGGAGAGTGCTCAGGACTGTGAAGAAGTAGGTTCTGAATTTTCAGATACATGTCATCTCTTAAAATTGGGAGTTAGGTGGAAGAGAGGTTACCAAATAAATCCACTGAAAGTGTTTGAAGTTTGCTGTAGGAATGTCTTAAACATAGTACTTTTTTTTTTTTTTTTTTTAAGTGTAAACAAGGGAGGCATGGTAGAATGTAACTACCACTGGTCTGAATTCTTTCCTCAGACAGAATGTTCAGACACCTTTGTGGAATAAATTCCGCCCGAAAAAAGAGAAGGCATGGTTTCATAAAAAAAATCACATAACTTTTCTTGCTTACACCACAAACTTCCTCCCCATCAACAGAGGAGTGGTATAGATTTAGTAATGAGCAGAAGTGGAACTTTGCCCATTAAGTCTTAGCAGTAACTTTTTCCCTCATGGTAAGAATGACAAGTTTATTTTTTTTTTTTATTTTTTTTTGTAAATGTTAAAGTGCATTACCAGGTGCTGGTGGTAGGTTTGTGGACAGAAAGAATGTAAGTTTTTAAGCTCATTCTATTATCTTACTCTGCTCAAGCTGTTTGTCCCCCTCCTTTTACCCACATCTTTTAGCTTTCCCTGCTCCTGACATGAGAATTTAACAAGCAAAATTAAAGCCTAAGGGGAAGAGAAGGGGGGGCGCAGGAGGGGGAAGTGAGTCTGTACGCTGTCAGGAGGGAGTTGCAGATAGGCAGCAGTGGGGTGGAAGTTTCCCTGACAGACCTCCTCGTCTGTTCATCACCTCTGGCTATACAGCACACCCATTCTCCTTGGGTGGGCTGCCAGGAATGGCAAATAGCAGCACATACCTTCAGCAGGGCCCCAGCCTACCAGCTTGGCTCCCTTCTCCCTTGCTGCCTCCAGCACAGACTGCCATTCTTCTGTCTCAGCTAACAGTTGCAGCAGCAATCATATTTTTAGGCTGTGCGTTATGAAAAGATGCAAAATCAGAGCAGGTTTCTCAGAAAATGACCAATGTTTATACTGATAAATAGATATTTTTTTTAATTCCTTCTGATCTCATTTCATTGAATGCCCTCATTTACCACCCATGAGTAGGCCCTGTTTTTTCCCCTTCTAGTACTAATCTTACCTTTGTTGATTTCTCAAGAAGGAAGTCTAACGCCCTTTCCCCTTGCATTTGATCATTTTTCTATTAAGTGGCAAGAGCAGATGCCCTGTTCTGAAAAGTCCTAAGCATGCTTTCAGCATGGGTATTGCTAACAGATTGCCTATACTCTGGAAGCTCTGCTACCACAGATTTCTGTTGGTGCTTTTGCAGTGAATGTAATCGTTGCAGGTAGATGATGTTGCCGCGATCACATTTTTCATATCTTCCCGTTCCCAGCCATCAGGGAAGGGGAGGTAGTAGCTAATGCTGGGATACTGGGAGGGGAGGTAGTAGCTAATGCTTCACCTTCATAGACTGGGTCACCCTCAACGGTTCTTCCATCCCTCTCTACTTGTCTTAACTTGGTCTACTCCGTGTCGTGCTATTCCAGGTGCCCCTGGAGCTGGGGATGTGCAGCAGGAACTGGGAGGCATGCTCCACTTTACCAGGTCATAGGGTGACTTTTGCTGAGCCTACAAATAAGAATTAGTAGAAGAACAATGTTTCACCTATTTTATTCAACTGTGAAAACTGAGCACTGGTGCAACCTTGAAATGCTGGTGAGGTGGGTGGGGGAGAGAAAGGAGAGAAGTGTGGTGTTAAGCTCTAGGAATATGCTTAAATACAAACTAGAACAGAGATGGTTTTTTAAAAATAATTGACTTGCAGAGTTAGTACGTCGACACTGGCATGGCACATTGGAAAATCTAGTTAAATCTAGAAGATATACCATGCTAATAGGTAGATTTACTATTTGTAGTTGGAATAGTTTTGATTCTTCCTTAAAAAATGTATGTGAATGTAACTGACTGTAATGGCATCCCTGCCATACACTTGAGTATTAGTTCTCGGGTTTAGTGGCATTTAAGATTCAAAGATGTTGGGGTCTATAGAGGGAACTGGTAAGGCATGAACTATTTGTAGAAGTTTACAGAGAAGGATTGGAGGACTTAATGTTAGTTTTTCAGCCATGCAGGGAGAAGTAAGAACTAGAGTCAGGCCTCAGCTGAGGTTTTTGAACATCTCGGTAAAATTTAGCTGATAGAAGATCTTTGTTAGACACAACTAATTATTCATGTAATATGGGTGACTGAACTTTCTCTGGTTTAGAGGAAATAAAGGGAGTGTTTGTACGAACCAGGTCCAGCAAACACCTTGCTTGCAACAACAGCTATTTGTTTTTTTCTGGCAGATTCAGTTTATTCTGGAGAGGATCAAAAGGAAATCGCTTTATCTCAAAGTCTTGGCTATGACCTTAAATACCTTTCTGTGTGGATATTTATAAAACATGAAATAGTTATTGGATCTTTTCTCTCTAAGATGGTTAAGTGCTAATTAGGTTTTAAGTACTAGATAAACTCTGTTTTAGTAGTTATTTCTACAGACACATGGCAGGACCAAAATTTTACTTTAAGCTGGCTGGAGACAGCAAAAAAGAAGCACCAGTAAACACCACTTTGGTGTACAATATGTTTATGATTGAAGTAACAAGACAATATTTACATAACTGATTCTGTCATTCTCAGAAAACTAAAAATAGTACCTAGTCTTTTAATCATACTTTACAGCTTCATAACTCTCAAAATCATTAAGTAGGTTAATATATTGATTTTCAAAGGTAAGGGAAAAATCAAAATTGCATAATTTAGAGACACGTAGGTCACGAATTTTTAAAACATGAACATATATTCAGCTGCCAATTTTGAAGCCTGATTTTTCAACATCAAAACCAGACATTTATTTATTTTGGAAGAAGGAGGGCATGTTTATGTCACGTTCACCACTTCATTCTTGTAGCCCAACTTTAGTTCTTTTTTTTTTTTGACTGCTAGTTTGTATGGTTTCCCCAACATGAAATTGGGCTGCTTTTGAGATGCCTATTGCTTATTTTAATGGATAAAATATAAGGATTCTTTCTTTTTAACCTGATGATGACTGAATACACGTGTTTTTTTCAGTGTGTCTCCTACACTACTACTGTCTTCCAGTCCTATCTGTGCCCAGGCTTCCCCTTTTTGAGAGCTAGTTCTCTCAGCAATTCTGCATTACAAATAAATGCTCTTAATAATAATAATAGAAGCTGCATCACGTGTGTTTATGGAGATTCTCTGTGAATCTCTGTGTGGGAAGGGTTTGAATATGGTTTGAAGGTGGGTGTGCAGGGAGTTTATTTTTTTTCCTTAAATAATGTTCACTTTACAAATTACACCAAGTATTCTTCCAATTTAGGATGTATTCTTGTTCCAATTTAAGACTTCTTTTGGTAGCCTTGGTCATTAATCAAGTTCCGTTAAGCATGTTAATACATAGATTTACTATGTGTTGTTAAATTAATTTTGGTTCTTCTTTGAAAATAATAGCAGATAATCCCAAAATGTTACTCTTTCTGGCTAGACTTTTAAGTAAGTACATCAAGTGCATAATATTAAACTAAATAGAGCGGTTTCATTAAAATTTGATTAAACCTTTATTTCATTACTGATTTAATAATGTGCTTTAACGTTATTCTAATGTTTAAATTACTTCAGATCCCTTAACTTCAATCCTTGTTCCAGTTTTGCTTTTGCTTCCATTTTTTTTTTACCGTGAGACTCTGAATAGGGCACAATCTCATACCAAGGAGTGGTGATTTATTAACTTTGTTTTTCTGCTTTAAAAATCACAGCGCAACCACATCTCCAGGCACAGGCATATTAAAATATAAGAAGCTTAATGTTAAAAGAAATTAATTAACTACAATAGTACTACCACAATGGCACTAAAAAGTGAAAATGTACCTCCCAGTTCCCTCAGGGAGAAGCTTGAAAGCATCTGACACGTTGATATGATAAATGGGTGGATAGATGAGAACCGAAAGGAGGTTTTACGCTTTGTGAAGCAGATGCCCTACATGGGACTTAGTAACGACACTGCTTCTCTTATGATTGATCTCTAGGCAGCAGTTGTGGTGGTATTCAACTTTGCTATGGTTCTGCTAATATTTCCTGCTATCCTGAGCATGGACCTTTATCGTCGAGAAGACAGGAGGCTGGATATATTCTGCTGTTTCACAAGGTGAGAATGTGTGACAGATTGATAGATGAGGTGTGTCCTTTTTGTGGTCACCAGTCAATGCCACTGTTGCCAGTCAACTCCGTGGTCAATAGTGGGAGTTCACTGCAGCAGGTCTGTGCGTTATTGTCACGGTTTGATTTCTAGTGACTAAATTGTGTTTGCTACTATGTTTTTTACCTGAGGGGAAAAGTTAAAGTAAGTCTATCTGTCTCTCTCTCGTCACCTTTCGTCATCTTTGCTTTTCACACTCACCTTGGAGCAGACACGGTTTGGCTTTTTCATTTTGATATCAAAGAGAGAAAGCACTTTCTTAAATTTGTTTCTGCAGGAGTGGTTAGAACAGGGAACTGATCACAAGAGAGTAGTCTTGCTTTTTGTTTCTGATTCAGTCATGCTTTCACTGGATGGCCTAATGTACTTGGATTTTGGAGGCCTAATTGCTAGAAGTAGCAGACAATCAGGCTTTCCCTTTATTCTCCCATCTACAGTTGTGCTAAATGTATCAGAATTTGGGCCCATTTAGATAAGAGGCAATTCAGTTAATGCTTTGTATAGGCAAGCAACATTCTGAATTCTTCATTTTTTGGTGGATTTTTTCACTTGATGAAAAATACCTGATAGTGTTTTCCATTGTTAATTTGTCATTTCTTATTAAAGGAAGAGGTTTGTCTCTGGTATTATTATTTTTTTTTTTAAATAAACTAGGTATATGTTAGGTTCTTGCATAGACTAAAATAAAGGGAATGCTTCAAAGAAATACTTTTGTAATTTTGTCTCTTCGTGTAGCCCATCCTTCCTGGAAATTAATCCTTGCATATGTTTACTTCATTTTTAAAACATTCAGTGAGTGTATGGCAAGTGGTTTCAAGCTGCCTCCCAAACGTCTGAGATCTTATCCAGAAGGCCCAAATATTATTTAACAGTTACTTTAATAGTTCTAAACAGAAGAACTCAGTATGTCATGTGTTTACATTTTGATCTAAATAGCTTAATTCTCAGCATGGGCACATGGATGCAAACTCACGCATTGTGCATTCAGACTGTGTGACTACCTAGCTATTGACCTGATTAGCATGTGTAATTAATGGAGTTATATGAGTTGATGTCAATGTCTTCAGACAAATACTGGTTCCTTTTTTGCTGAGCACAAGAAACGTGCGCATATTCTCTGAGGCCTGCAATTAGAACCACGTCTAAGAAGTGTCTGCACATAGAGGTGCAGAAGAAAATCTATGTCAAAGCACGACACTTAATTAACTTAAACCATCTAATAGTAGTAAAAGCAGTTTCAGCCAGAAGCAGATTATCTAATCTAGTCTGAATAAAATAAAGATGTGAACAGATGTTTTTCTTTTCTCTTACAGTCCATGTGTCACTAGAGTGATTCAGATTGAGCCTCAAGCATATGCGGAAAATGACAATACTTGCTACAGTCCTCCACCCCCGTACAGCAGTCACAGTTTTGCACATGAAACCCAGATTACAATGCAGTCTACAGTGCAGTTGCGCACAGAATATGATCCCCATACGCAGGTGTACTACACCACAGCAGAACCGCGCTCAGAAATATCTGTACAGCCTGTGACAGTGACTCAAGATAATCTTAGCTGCCAGAGCCCAGAAAGCACAAGCTCAACGAGGGATTTGCTTTCCCAATTTTCAGACTCCAGTATGCATTGCCTTGAGCCACCCTGTACAAAATGGACACTCTCAACTTTTGCAGAGAAACATTACGCTCCATTCCTCCTAAAACCAAAAGCTAAGGTAACCAGAGAACAATTTACCTGTTTCTCAAAAATGGACTTCTGCCTTGTCTAGTAAGAAAACTATCCTGACAGTAATAATAAATATAAGGAATAAATAGAATTATTTTGGAGTAATAATTCATAATAATTTAAAGCTATATTCATACCTTTAAAAAATTATCTTTATAGCCATGTAGTGACATAGTTTTTAAGTTAAGAGAGAGGGTATTGCTGACTTTCAGTAACATAAGCTTGTGAACTGTGAAACTAAAGCCACTTTTTAACTTTGTTACTGTGTAAGTTTTTCGTCAGTGATATAGAGCCCCTTCAATAAAACACAGTTTAGCCTTGTCGTATGTGTATATGAAAAGAAAAGAAATGAAACTTTAGAAGTATGGTGATGGGTGCAGATTTTGATCCTGGTTCTTCAGCATGCTGTTGTGAATTGCTAGTTTCTTTAAAAACCTAACACCAAATGCATTTCGATTTTTTCTTGCAGATTGTGGTTATTTTTCTTTTCCTGGGTTTACTTGGGCTCAGCCTTTATGGAACTACCCGGGTAAGAGATGGACTAGATCTCACAGACATTGTACCACGGGAGACACGGGAATATGACTTTATTGCCGCACAGTTCAAGTACTTTTCATTCTACAACATGTACATTGTGACACAGAAAGCAGACTATCCAAATGTCCAGCACTTACTCTATGAACTTCACAAAAGTTTCAGCAATGTGACATACGTTTTGTTGGAAGAGGATAGGCAGCTTCCCAAAATGTGGTTGCACTACTTTCGAGACTGGCTGCAAGGTAAGAGGAAAATTGCATGAACCTTTCTTCATTTTTCAGTAGCAACCACTTATTCAATGTAGTAATGCTCCTGTCTTCCAGTATGACTACGCAGTTAAAGGCTGCTTGCATCAGGGGCATATCTAGGTTCTGATCTGATTTTGGACAATGCCTGGCTGTTTCTCCAACAGTTCAGTTCTGTGTGGCTAAGTTTACTCCCTGTTAAGAAAGTTTTGAAGCTTTAAAGATTATATTCTTGAGAGGCCATCTCATGCCATTAATTTCTAAGCAGCTAGTGAGGAGTTCTGATTTCTAATTAATGACTAAATACAGCCCAGTATCTTGGGAAAATAAATGTTTGCTGAGTGTTTTGAGAACAGTAAATGAAAAGTCCCAGTTCAGCAATGTATTTTGGCACAGGATTAACTTTCAGCACATGAGTGATCCTGTTGGCTTCAGCTGGGACTGCTGGCATGAAGAAAATTCAGTGTGGCTTAGGCGTTTTATTGGACTGGGAGTGCACCACACATTCTAGATTTCCAGTCAAGTGTCCTCACTCTTTCTGTGGTGCTGCTTTTTCTGAGGTGAATTGTAAAGGGTTGTGGGGAGACAAGAGGAGGCATGGC
This sequence comes from Cygnus olor, assembly GCF_009769625.2. NCBI lineage: Eukaryota > Metazoa > Chordata > Aves > Anseriformes > Anatidae > Cygnus > Cygnus olor. The sequence continues at coordinate 43,928,528 of NC_049198.1, read as the reverse complement.
CTTTCAGGTACTATGATGATAATTAAATTGAAGCCAGCTTATTAAAGATGTTAAAGATATTATAATTACACGTGTTGAGACAAATAACTGTTTTGTATTTAAAATAAATGGTACAGTTACATCTCAGCAAATTTAACAGTTCTCTGCTGCAAGCGAACACGTTCTGCTTAGAAATATGCCTGTCCTACCTCTGCCTTTCTGTTGGAAGAGTCTACAGGAAGCTTTTTGCCAAGAGAAGAAAAAATTATGCTGATCTAGTGAAAATATAAATTTTAACCTTAACTGTTCACAGATAACCAAGGTAGCCAATGAATCTTAGAAAACATTTGCATAGCTGCCAGTATTTGGGGTATTTTCTTCCTTCTGAAAATATCCCAAGCAATATTAGAAAAGAAGAGGCATCTAAGTGACATGCATAATAAACAAAATTACCAATTTTCTTGTGTGCTCAATGCATTGATAAAATCAAGCAGAGCAGGGTCTCAGCTATTAGCTTTGTTGGTTTTTTGATGTTTATTACATGTATTGGATCTGTTCATTACAGTCTCCTTACTGTAAGTTTTACTTGAAATATTTTGCTCACATAAGCATATTGAGCTGCAAGGGAAGGCAAGACCAGCAGAAAGAAGGCAAGACCAGCTGATATGTCTTTCTGGATTGGAACCTTAATATACTTTGTAGCTTTGTAAGCAAGAATCTTTCTATATGCTTTTCCAAACTCTCATAATGCATCTGTTTATGTTATTTCTTTTGCGGTTATTTTTTCTGTTGTCCAAAACACTAGGGAAAAATGTGTCTGGTCCCACCCCTGTGGAACCCATGAAGTAGGTAGGAATCTGAGAAGATTGTGTTCACAATCTTCATGTATTAGTGCTGAATCTGAGCATAGCCTGCCAATGATAAAACGAGGAAAAGGTGCCCTTGGATCTGCTTCTTTGCTGTCTGCTCACAGCGAAACGCTGGAGGCTAGCCCACTTGGTGTTGCTCCAGGGGTTGTTCTGTGCCTCCTCTCCCAGGCCTTCCGCTTACCTCCCTGGATCTCTTCCATTTTGGTTGCCTTTCCATAATCACTTCCTAGTGCTAAGGACTGTCTGTGCGCCCCGCCGCCCAATGCCTACACATCTCCTCTGTGCTGTATGTACATGTTCATAAATGACCTTTCCAAGTCTGCACTAGTCTTAGGGGTGTTCCTGTTCTCTTCTTATTGCCCGTGGTTACTTTTCCCTTTCTGGTCCGTATTAGCTTGCGGGCCCTCCCTCCTCGCCCTCTTCTGTTCCCACACTAGAGGAGCTGTGGGTGTTCTAGTACCCTGGATGCCCAGAGCTAAAATGTTACATGGGAATGGTCAGGGGCATTCCCAGGATGGAAGTGTTGGCTTGTGGTGGTTGAAGTGGACGTGCCAGCTCTGTGACTGAAGGCACATTGTTTTGCCTGCTGATCACTCACGGATTTCAAATTAATCATTATGATTACTACTCAGCACTTAGGCCTGTATCCTTACCACTGTTCCCTACCTTCCCCAAGAAGGGGAAGGCATAGTTAGGACAAAACAGTTAGCTGCTTTGTAATGACACAGGGCTGTCTTTACAGATAATGCATTTACAAAGCAGTAAAGAAGGGTACAGGGCATTAATGTAAAGGGGGAACTAAACTGTTGTAGTAAAACAATTCCATTATAGTTATGGAATTATCTGAAGGTGCAGACGCTAATTAACAGAAAGATATATGGTCATTACCAAATGGTACTGAAGCCAAGGGAGTAAAGGATGGGAAGGCGAAAACAGAATTTGCAGACAGAATGCAGTTCTAGGCTGGATCCAAGCAGGATCCTTAAAGAGATGGGAATAGTTCTGTTGCTGCATTTTTACATGCTGGAGAGAGCAGGATAATTGAAGTAGGGGTAACTTTGAACTTAATGGCTAATTCGTACTGACTTCACTGGAGTACTTCAGTACTAGAGATTAATGGCTCAAGGTGGCCTTCTGACCATGTATATGCGTTGTCCATGCGTTTATGTGTATGCATTTGTCCAGCAGATTACAGAATGGATTGGAGGGAAGCAACAGCATATGAACAAAAGCATTTTTTATTAAGACAGCATCCTTGGTTTAGCCATACACTTCTAGTTTCTGCACAGTTGAGTGCCATCAGCCTAACACGCTTCTTTTGGCAGAGGTTCCCTTGTATTTGGCTTCCTGGTGTCCAGTCATATTAACATATTTTCTGCTATTGAAAATGCAACAGAAGAGAGTTAATACTAATCGTTCATTTAAACTGGGGATGTTAGCATTATTTTTGTAAGTGACTGAATGTAAATGAGGTAGCTTGAATTTCCTGGCTTGACATTAGGCTTGTTTCTGCAAAGAGTAATCTTATCTCACATTACATGGTGCCAGCTGTTCACGTGGGTAGGTAGGAATTGCTTCGTCACCTCCATTCCAGCATCCCACGTAATTTTGGAGGATTTTGCTTTTTTTTGAAGTATTAAGCAAAAGTCACTGCTAACATGAAAAAATCCCATACATAACATTTTAAAAATTCCCTTACTATTTTTTAAAACTTCTCTGCAGAACAGCATCAACAAGTTACTTTTATCTTTCTGACCAGAAACATTTCATTAATCTCAGTTATCTTTACAGTAGATTAAAGGTCTTTTAAATCATCGGTGGAAACAATATATAATAAATGTATTATTTGCTTTGTAAGCAGTGACTCTGCTATTATTTTCAAGGTGTTATAGGAAATTTTATTTATTGAAATTTTGAAATTCTCTAGAAATGAGACACAACTGAGTGTGGTTTCTTGATATTCTTTCCACAGACTTTCAGTTTCAGCAAGGTCAGTAATAGAATGGCCCAAACTGCAAGGTGGTTAAGCCATCTGAGTAATAAAGACATAACAGGGAACAGGTTTTGAAGGATGATCGAACTTGTAGGAACAGCGAAGGGGCAGAAAGGGAGAGATGTGAAAGAGCTGAATTTCCGTCCACTGTAGTAACATAAAACGTACGTGCCCATTTTTTAACATACCGTGTGACCACAGATTGGTAATGTTGCATGCAAATGAGTGTATTGGGTATTGTGTGTCAGTGTAGCCCTGTGACAGGAGCTGCACGTTAGTCTGGAAGTTCCACCCCAAACGTTGTCTAGCATAGCAACTTGTGTGCTCCTCTTACTGAAGGAAACCATTTCTGCTGTAACTTAAAAGTCAAGCTGTTCTTTGGTGGTCCCTCCATTTACGTGATGATTATGATAGCAGAAATGCTCTCACCTAGCCACTTCCTCAGAGACTGACACAGAGTTGAGCTGTGTTATGGAGGGGTGGATTTGTATTTCTGCACATCTTTAACAGTGTTTTCCCCACTCTGAGGGCACGAGTAGGCAGTGCTTTTTAAAGGAAGGCTGCGAAGCTCCTTTGGTGGTGTCAGGAAGCCTGGTGATGAACCGTCCTCCTCCAGGTGGCACAGCGGCAGATTTGCCAGGCCCTCTGCATGACTTTGTTCCCCACTTTCTGGCTTTTTTTGGGGGGTGCAATTTTGCAGGACAACATGGGAGGCAGTTTTCTCAGGGAGTGGGGGAAGAGTTCGTCAACGGGAGCAAGTACTCAGGCCCGGGGGCGGTGTCAGTCAGGCCTGTTTTCTCTTCCAGCACTCTTATCTTCTTACAGCTGTAGCTAACCTATCAGATCTGTAATGATGGTTTTCATTACAGCTCCTCAGTGCAGCTGTGAGGTGGGCTGGTGATTTCCAGCACCACCACCACCACCCCCTGGCCTTTTCCTTCCCTTCCCTGGACATGCGGTTTGTCATCTGTTCGCACAGAGCCTCCTTGTACCGGGCTGCGGCTTCCTGTTCTAAATCTGATCCAAATTTGTGCCGTGAGGTGTTCCCTCCCCCTTAAAGGGTGGCAAAGAGGAAAATAACAGTTGAGAGTGAATAGGTGTTGGCTGTGATCTTTACATGTGCTGGCAGCAGATCCCACGACTTGTATTAGCTACACAAGTTGAACAGATGGAACAAATTGACAAAATCATGTTCACTCACGCTGCGCTCGAGGAGCAGCTGAGTTGCTGTTTGAAGTTGGAAGTTTGAGTGTGTTTTTTTTTCCCCTTGTAGTGGAATTTCTGGTTATATCGTAGGAGCTGTTGCCTCGGTGCTCTGCAGTAGCCCAAAACAGTTAATGAGAGTGGTGTGTGTCCTCCTCCTCCGTGCCCTAATATTCTTGGCCAGCATTTTGGTGGGGGGGGGGGGGGGGGGGGGGGAGCACGGAGAGTGTTTCTCTTCCAGATAATGGACTAAATAGCTCTCTGTTTTTAACTCTCAGGTAGGCAGTGATGTTAAATGAGCGCTGAACCCAGACCCTTCTGTTTTGGCACCATCTGTGTTAGCTTTGTTTTGAGGAGGGTGTATGTGAAAGGGGCAATAAATGAGATACAGTTATGGATTTTGTGTGTAATGATTCTGGAATTGTAGTTCATGAGGGTAAACACTTTTTATTTTAGTTTTAATTCTTCCCAAGATATTTCTCCAAGCAGAGTGCTAGGTTGCTGTGTCACATCTAGCATTCCTGTCAGGCAGTGCTGAGGCTGTACAAACTCAAGAAAGTCTCTGAGAAGGACACTTGACCTGAGAGTCCTAATCCTACCTCAGATCTCCTGTATGCATTGAGGGTAGGCTGGTTACTCCAGCGCAGATTGCATCTGCGGTATGCTAATTCACTTTTGCTGGTCAGCACAATGTGGGAAGAGTGTTGAGGCTTCTCCCTTACACCTTCTTGTTTTCCTGCCTTTCTCTGCACAAAAGACAGGACGTGGAAGTGGTACTTTTACCTTACCATACTGTGAGTGAGTGAGGAACCCAAATCTGGGAGGGTGTGGGTGGATAATTTGCTTCCTGCTTCAGCTACACAGGGTCAAAGTTTACATTGAAAAAAGTCATTCTTCTTTCTTTCTACCGGAATTTGTTTCTGATTGATTTCTTATCTGTTTGTTCTGTCTTCTTCTTGACTTTCTTAACTCTTCAGGACTTCAGGATGCATTTGACAGCGACTGGGAAACTGGGAAGATCACTTACAACAATTATAAAAATGGATCTGATGATGCTGTTCTGGCTTACAAACTCTTGGTACAAACGGGCAACAGAGCAAAGCCCATTGACATCAGCCAGGTACTGTATCAGAGTCCATACTGGTTTATACAGGAATGCACAAGTCATCAGGGGTGGGGAGAGATGGAAAGAGCATGTCATAGTCCCTTTTTCATCTTTAAGAACTGAAATACCTGAGTTATACCATTCTGCATGGCCTTGCCGACTTTGCTAGAGCTATGTATTAGCTACAGTCTGGCCTGTGTTGCAGAGTGTTCAAAGTCAAGACTGGGAATGCCTGTCCTTGGTAATTACTGGGCGGATTGTGTTAAATGGTGCTCCCGTCTGAAACATACTCTCTGTTCTCACTGGAGTTGTGGAGGATGCATTGCTGCATCCATAGATGGAACCTGGTTCTACGTGAGACATAGAGCCAACATCAGCCTTGTTGTATTAAGAGGCATTGCTGCTGGTTTGAATCAAGCTTCCTTACAGGGTCAGTTTTTGCTCAGCTTTTGCTGTGGTTTTGCATCTAGCATTTCTAATCATTTGCTTAGTTCCTACCAGTTTATTCAAAACCTGAATTTTAAGGAAGGATGTTGATGAATGATAATATCATATTCTTGTACTGTCATCACTAAAAAAAGATATACTGTAGTAGAACCAGCAATGGCAGTTGACTGAGCTGCCTAAATAGAATACGTCTGACATGCTTTCATAAGGTTATCACAGGATATGACTGCTGTAGCCATTGGTAGGTGGAAACACATTAGGTTTGACTCCTTTAGCTAAAATTGTACTTAAAACCTCAAAGAAAAAAATCTGCAATAATTTAGCTTCTCCTGTCCTAGAATCCCTATTGACTCACTGTGCTTTTAGGCAGAAAAACAGTCTTTCTAATGAGCTTCTTGGCAGATCTGCTTATTGTCTTTCTCTCTTTTGCTGGCATTAAAGGTGAAAGATTTACAGAGTACATTGTTCAAAGTTACTATGGTGTGTAAAACACACGGCTGTATAGCAACATGCAGCATGCTGTCAGGTCTGAATGAAGCTTCAGCTATGAATTAAGGAAAGAAAGGGGGTTGAAGAGAGAACCTTTAGTGAGGTTTTGTTTAGCAGTGTGTACCAGGTACGTGGTGGAACAAATGTGATTGGACTACAGCTGCTGATATAATTTCCTGTGCCTGGGAGGGAGAAAAGTGTGGTGCACCCACAGGGGCTGAGCCCTGTACTATGCAGTTCCAAAGACAGCTTGAAGACATACAGTTGTTGCATATCCTGTGGATTAATTGAATCCAGATCTTTGGAATCCAGCTTTTTTTTAACGGCTGTCACTGTTGTTTTTCATTTCATTAAAAAGACCTGAAACTGGAGCCCAGCCAGAATTTTAAATAAACAAAACAAAACAAAAAAGCAATACTTTTCATCCACAGAGTCCTCTGTCAGAGCCCTAGCTGTGCAGTATTTAGCTTCAGAACCCTAGAAGAGTACCACTGCTGTTTACCCCACAGATACAGTTGCCCACGGTGACCCAAATAGCATAGGGCACTCGTCTGCTTTCTTGATGCTGGGCATTTTCTGAATACATAGGTCATAGGAGGCAAGTGTTAGCAAAATTTATACAGATGTTGTTTTATTTTTATAGCTCTCCTCCATTTACTGGGTGGCATTTCCTTCAGTGTTAACAACAGAGGTTAACTGCACACAGACGTGTATAGGGACTCTTGCCAGATTTTCTTTCCCTTTCTTTAAATATGTTTCTCCAACTTGGTTGTTTTTCACTCTTGGCTGCAGGCTTTTAGAATTCAGGTTTAATTGGTTCAGTCTATTCTGGAACCGGCTGCTGATTTAGTGGTTATAGTAAATACTATCTGAGTATTAATTTATAAATAACCACTTTCTACTGTCACTAGTTCTTTTTTAGGTTTCTTCTATATTGCCCAACAACAGTTCAGTGATAAGTCACTTCAACTGAAAGCTTATACTCTTTGTTTTTCCCCTCCTATATATGTGTCTTTTCGTTGAAAGTTTTACAGCAAGAGCCCCAGAAACAAAGCTCATTTTGAAAGGCTTCTAATTTTTCCATTTTGCAGTTGACTAAACAGCGTCTGGTGGATGCAGATGGAATCATTAACCCAAATGCTTTCTACATCTACCTGACAGCCTGGGTTAGCAATGACCCTGTGGCCTATGCTGCCTCTCAAGCCAACATCCGGCCTCACCGCCCAGAATGGGTCCATGACAAAGCAGACTATATGCCAGAAACAAGGCTGAGAAGTAAGTAACATTTCATCTTAATGTCTTACAGTTTATATAAGTGCCCCCACTCCTTCCTTCAAGGACCAGTAACTCTCTAGTTGGTTGATGCTGTACAGGGCTCAGAAGCATAAACAGAACAATATATTGTGTTACTCTGTAGCCTCAAGAGACAAATGTACCATTGCAAATGTGATGCCACTGCAGGATTTTATCATGTTGAAAAATGAGTTTTATAACAGCTTAAAGCTCTAAAAACTGGTAATAAGAATTGCTTTTTAATGCTGTATGATAGTTTTGTGAGAGAAACCTGGAGATTGCTTGAAATTGCTGCTTGTGTCACTCCAAAGTATTATCACTCAGGTTATATCATGCTTGTCCTCAATTCTTAATACCCAAGGGATTTTTATCAAGTTAGCTCATATGTCTAAGCTACCAACACTGGTATGGTACAAGAGCTGCTTAGGTAGGGGGGCAGTCCTATTCCATGCTGTTTGTTTTTTCCTGAGTAGTAATGCTAGTTTGCATTGCTTTGCTTCAGCTTTGAATTTATTGGGAAGATTGCTAGTTGGACACCGGTGGAGAAGCGGAGAGGGCATGTGGGGGAGGCCTGGTGCACTTGGAAATGTGATTGGGTAACAAGCTAGCTGTGCTTCAGTGGATCTGAACCCTAGAGCTTTGTGGCAGTCAGCCAAGTCTTGTCTTAATGAAAATTTATAGTTGAGATTATAATAGGGCAAATCATGTTTAGCAAGTCAACTGAATGACCCTGCAGGGTCTGGAACACACAACGGCAGTAACGAAATGCTTGTTGTGGAAGCTTTTTTTTTTTTTTTTTTCTTGTGGTACAGTAGACTTAGCACTGAGCTTAAAAAGAAGCATGGAGAGCTTTGGTTTGTCAAATTATTAAAGGATAAAAGGTTATGTATTTCCTCACTAAACCATTACTTTTATATCAGTGCTTTTTTCAGTCATTTGCATCAGTAACAAAACATGGATTTCTGAATCTGAATTTCAAAGTATTCAATGGAAATCTTAAAAGCCAACCAACCTGACTGAATATCACTTTCCTCTTTTTTTTTTTTTTTTTTTGTCAGTGGACCTCAATCAGTCTCAGGGAAATGACCTTTAATTTCAAAGGAACTGCACTTGCATAAAACATCTGGATAAAATATTTAACATGATGTGATCTTCAATTTTCTGTTGCAGATAGGGACTTTTGGCAATCTGTTCAGTAAAAAGCACTATATAACTGATGAAGCTGAAACACATTGCTCTTAAATTATATAAAATTGTTTGGGAACTTAATATAGACTGGTTTCATCCCCTTGTATTGCAATGTAAAGTATAGTCATCTCCTGTATTTAGAGTTTTTAAAATGTTGCTTGCTCCAAAGATGTAAAATTTAAATTCAACACCTTTAAACATTTTGCTATGGAGATTGAAGTGTTTTGTTAATCATGCTCTCTGTGTATCTTCTTCCCAAACATGCATTTAAACATTGCTATCCTTTTCTCAGTTCCAGCGGCTGAGCCCATAGAATACGCTCAGTTTCCTTTCTACCTCAATGGATTGCGTGAAACTTCTGACTTTGTGGAAGCTATCGAGAAAGTGAGAGCTATCTGTAGTAACTACACCAGTCTGGGGATCGCCAGCTACCCAAATGGTTACCCGTTTCTATTCTGGGAGCAGTACATTGGGCTTCGTCACTGGCTCCTCTTATCCATTAGTGTGGTTTTGGCTTGCACGTTTCTGGTGTGTGCCCTCTTCCTCCTAAACCCCTGGACGGCTGGGATCATTGTAAGTTTATTATAAGGGTCTTTGTTGAAGTCAAATTCCTTTCAGCATAGCTCTTGCTGTAGTCGGGAAGGTTTTGTTTATGTCTGGGCCTCTGGTGGAGTATGTATATTGCATCATTCATTATATATTTATTCAACTTGAGGGGGTAGGGTTCACGCTAAAGGTACAAACCTCAATAACCTTAATCCTTTGGCCACCTCTTTTTTTGCAGCTTTAAAAGTTTCTTATAAAGGCACATAAACTTTTGCCCTTGCTTAGATGCATACTAACATGGGAGATAAAGACACAGAGGAAAATTAAGAGTTTTGTTAAAGTTGCTTGTAATTATTTATTCCTTCTCCTCTTCTATCAAACAATGTTAGTTCTCAAGGCAGTTGCTTGTGACTAGCTTGCCTGTAAATTTTCCTACTAATTTCTGAATGCAGTCTTTCTGGAAAAACTGAAATGGTTAGGTTGTACAGTACACACTGTGGAAGGAGTGTAACTGGGCTATTGATGAGAAAGAGTCATAAAATTCTAAACTGAAGAGAATACTCCTCCATGCTTTCTGCAAGGCACCATAAGTCTCACAGTAAACATTCAAGTTAAATTGAATGATGAGGTTCCTATGTTTAAATTCCATAAACTGTCGTATGGTTTATAAAACGCCAGAAGTAGAAAAGCATAAAATGGTTACTAGTTTTTGTAATGTACGTTTATACGACAGGTATGTTAAAAGGTAAATGTTTAGTCTAGAATATTTTTCATAGCACTTAATCAAGCAATTTATGTTATTATTCTTGATTCATTAACTTATAAAATCATTTATTGTAGTGCATACTTTTTTTCCTTTAGAAAAGGGGTTTATTTTCAGAGTCTACCACTGCTTGTATAAGTATGTCAATCTTTTTTTCTTGCTTAGTTTTAGAAACTTTAAAGTTGATTCTACAGATTTCCTCCCCTCCCTTTTCCTCATTTTTTTTACAAGGTAGATGAAAGAAAAATAAAGCTTTCCCTTAGATTTAACTGTTCACTTTGTTCATGTCAATCCCTCCAAGTATCTTAAAAGCTCAAAGCCCCTCTGTAACATGATACTCATCAGCTGATTACAGCATTCACTTTCTTGTGGGCTTTAAACCTCCTCAAGAGTCATCCTCACTTACATACACAGTTCTACAAAAAGAATTCCAGTAAAGGTAGTTGAAAGTTACTTTTTCTGGAAAGATAGTCAGAGAATCAGGTGAAAAAGAGAATGTAGGTTTTGGTGGGTAACCATCATTAAGAAGAATAAATTATTTTTCAGATCACCTATAATATTGTAGCCAACAGAAAATTGATGCTCGCTCTGGTAACTGATTCTTAGGAGTATAATTTAAACCAGCTCTTTAGCAAGTCATTGCCATTGAGCACAATGAAACAAGGAAAACTAGTTTGTCTTTGGCAATAGAGGACTGCTTTTATAGTCACCATGTTGTTCTGAAATATCTTTCTCTTCATTTGTCTAGAGTATGGGAAGTTACTAACAGCTCTTTGAAATCATCTAGGTGGTGGTGCTGGCTCTGATGACTGTGGAGCTGTTCGGCATGATGGGTCTAATAGGAATAAAACTGAGTGCAGTGCCTGTGGTTATCCTGATTGCTTCTGTTGGGATTGGTGTGGAATTCACTGTTCATGTTGCTTTGGTATGTAAAACTAGGAAGCATTTTCAAAGTATTTTAAAATAACGTCATGGCTATGTTCAGATCACAAATCCTTATAGTCGCTATAAGACTTTCCTGGTCATTGTCTGCAGTGTGGCTGTTGTTGCCTCAGTGCTGAGAAACTATTCTTGTGTGTACATTCTGTGTCTGGTGGAATAGCAGCCTTTGAAAGGAGATTTTCAAAATCAGATTGTCATTTAATGTCTCCAAGCCACTAAAATTTGAATGGATTCAGGTTCATATTCCACTTGAAAAATCTGCACCTTCTTTTCAGAACCCATCAACAGTTGGGCACAAATATGAAATACGTTGAAAAATAGTTTTCCAATGTGATGAGGAGGAGCAGAGGAAAAAAGAAATGCATTTTATATAAACATTTTCAACATTTGCAAAGTTAAGTGTCCAAATCTAGAGTGCACCTATTCACCCAGCTTAGTCAACCTGATGTACACAAATGAGGCAAAATGACAGAGCTCTTGCAAGGGGGCAGTTTTGGGTGATCAAGATCTGTAAAAACTCATCTTGCTTTATTTAATGATAAAGAAGAGATTAAAGGGCTATTTTTCTGTGTTCACACTTGATAGTGTCAGTGCTGAACTTTCCAACACTTTGCACACTCAGCAAAAGGAGATGAGAACTGAAGGGGATCTTAGCACACTGGAGATGTGTATACAAAATTGGGGCACAAGTAGTGGCAGGATGATAAAAATAATTTTAAGAAAAGTTGTGGGGGAAGGAGGTTAAATAGAAGCAACCGGATCCCTGAAGTGGTGATGCTTTTTTTCCCCTTACGCTATGGATAGTTAGACTTTTGGAGGTAAACATGTTTGCGAGCACTTGATACGTTGGGAAGTTTTAGAAACCAGCTGCACAAGAGGAAGAAAGCAATCACAGTTTCATAGAAGTGACATTTTAAAACAGGAAAATTGGAATACAGAAGTACAAAACACTTGTTTGTTTCTAAATGGAAATAAACCAATTTAATTTATAGTAATGTTTATATGTAAGTAAAAATCACCTGTGGCTGAAGCTAGAGTGCCAAGTGAATTTAAAATTGTGTTTTTTCACATTGAGTCTGGTGTCAAAATCTTTCCAACACAGTCTTTGACATAAATGCTTAGTAGACCTCAGATGATGGTAAGCAGTATATTCATAGGACTTAATGAATATACACCAGTCTTGCATTAAAAAAAAGGCACTGTTGGTACAGACCTTGGATTGAACTTGTTGAAGAGTAATTAACAGTCTACTTGTGGCTCAGTTCTCTGCTGTCACCTGTGAATTGTCACTTCATTTTTTTCATATTTTTTTCATTCCTGCAAATAAATTCTGAGTCAATAGTAGACTCTTGTATTATGCATCCTTTAAAATCACACATACACATATGTAGTTTAGATAATGTTTTAATATGTTTGTGGATCAAATCCCACAGCTCCCATAGCTGCCATTCACAAGAGTCATCTCATTGACAGCTGCCTTTACCCTGAGGGGGATTCTTTATCTATTTGAGTATATGGGAATGTAAAATGTCCTGGACACATTAGTTTTCCATATACCATTGTTAGTCCAATTGTAAAGATTAATATTACATGTTTGGGCTTCCTACAGAAATGAGGGTTGGGAACCTCACTCCACATGTTTTTGGTCTGTTTGTCCCACCAAGTAACTTTTTAATATGTTGATTAATTTCAGACAAATTTTGTTAGGTAAGTGAAAATAAGCTGCCAGAGAAGAGATACTTAAATACCAGGACCATGAGGAAGGTAGCTTCTTGAGCGCATATGTTAGTAGATGCAAGAGATTTCACCTAGGAGAGAGACCTTATAAATCACAGGGAGAATATCAAACAGATTGCTGTTTTCTTAAACTGCTACACTATACAATGAGAAGACCAATTCATAAGAAACACCATTTGAGTGTTCTTGATGCAGCTTGTTCACTAAGGAGACTTAGGGAGAAAGGTGGACGTTTTATGAGTTATATTGTTGCTTATGCACTACTCTGTTCCCTATTATTCCTAAGGCAATTTTATGTATAAGGTTGCTAGCTTTGAAGTAGTAAATGTTGCAAGAAACATTATTTTTGAGTGAAATAGAAGTGTTAAAACAGCACATAGTCTAGTGTTACTTTATGCCAATCCCATTGAATACGCTGGCAACTCTCAATCTGTTGGGCACTTCCTTCCTATGATGTCTGAATCCTCAGACCTGTGAAGAAGAAATGCACTGTACCAATGGACACTTCTTTGCATATGACAGAAAGACCTGATTCACTGATAAATGTTACCATGGGTAGGGGTATCTGAACAAAGGCTACTGGTCCTAGCTTGGTGTAGGAAAACCTCAGTCAGTGTTGGCTGTTTTTACAGCAAACTTCCCATGATAGTAGTGGAAGCCATGCCCCCTTGAGAGTTTGAAGAGTAGCTCTATAATTTTTACACCTGAAGTGCTCTCACCATGAAATTAATTCTTTCCAGGTGGAAATAAGCAAAGCTGGCAACATGAAAAGTCTACTGGTGCAAGCAGGCTTTGTTTCCAAAAATTATTGCTAGGGCTCTGATTCTTTAATCAGTGCTTACTCTGGTCGTGTGACTTCAGCAGCAGCTATGTGCTATGACTGCAGATTCAGACCTTGTCTTGAAGGTTAGCCAGCTACAGAGATATTTTCATAAACTGTAGACTGAAGTAATTAACTGGCAAAAAAACTGTGCATGCTATGAGAGAGACTGTTTGACAGGTTGTATGTATCTGTGTAATGAAATGAATTTCATTGTTTTACAGGCATTCTTAACTGCCATAGGAGACAAGAACCATAGGGCTGTCCTTGCCCTGGAACACATGTTTGCACCAGTGCTGGATGGAGCTGTGTCCACACTGCTTGGAGTGTTAATGCTTGCAGGATCAGAGTTTGATTTTATTGTCAGGTAAAGCATTTGCGTGTGTCTTGACTTTATTTTAAAAATAAAAATAAGTATGCTTTTAATATTTAGTCATTTCAGTGTGTCTGTCATTTTATTACTATGCATGGTGTGTCAAGCATGCTTACATCATGGTCCTGCTTTCCTTCTGTTTTATTAACTCCTTGTTGCATGCTAGACATAGTAGTGTTTCCATTGCTGGTATTAAAATCTGTTCCAGGAAAATCTGACTCCCAGCATGGAAGGAAACAAAAATGGCCCTCTTTAGCAAAGTTGGCTAATTCTGGATTTGAATCAGTTCAAAATAGCGAGTATTGTCTGGTATTAGCTGGGTTTGACCTTTAACCTTTAGATCCTCCAGACTTCTTGTATGCACAAAAAATTGTGTTGAAAGGACACATGAACCTACAAACGTGCTGCAACTGTGCTGCAAGCGTCGCTCTCTGGGCCTTCTCCGTCTGTCGTTATACGAGGCTTACAGCAGTGCCGAAAGCGGAGAGAAAGAAAGCTCTGGTTGGGAGCTAGGGAACCATAAGTATGAACACAGAACTTCATATTAAAATTTTGCAAAGCAAAGCCTGAAGGCCCTTCTGTTTAGAACTACAGGCAGACTGTTTCTTGTGGATTTAATTAAGAATGTGAATTCGTCGAGTATGAGAGGAGAGCAAGTTTTTCTTTTGAGGGGAATTTGAGAAGTGCAGTGAAACAGATCCTATTCTATTCCAAACAACCTGTGGAACTCTGCAAAATGGCTAATCTTAGAAGTAACACAGGTTCTTTGTGGCAAACTACAGCGTGAAAAAAAATATTTTAAGACCTAAAACAGAACTGAGGTAGAACCGGGCCAAATACAAGTTGTCTTAAAGATGACTTAACTACTTAGGTAGACATAAGCTGGATAGATGACCAGACTTTGCTGACATCCACTTGACAACAGCAACAAAACATCAGAAGCAAGAACTGAGAGAATGGCTGCTAAATCTCATTAAGATTTTTTTTTATAAGAGATCTGAAGAAAGCAAGGTGACAGGAGGTTTGTAGTTGGACCTCATGAAACCTGCATGGGGATTATTGTCATAGAGATACCGCATCTCCTGAAGTATAATGGGCATTTTTTGAGGTCAGAATTTTTTATTTTATTGGCGTTGAACAAATAAGTTAGAATTATTCTTTTAGGAGCTGATCTTGTAAGAGATGGAGGTGTTTGACATATAGGTTACTTACAGATTTAACCTAAATTTACAGGGGTACATTTGGTGTTTTACTTTCCTACTTAACAGACCAGATTTTGGCAAGAATATTTTTGTGTCATTGCAAAAGGATGATTGTAGCAGCCCTTCATGCCAAATTTGGATTGGATATTCTCTTAGTATATAAAATGTGCCTTTCAACTTTTCAACTTACATTATTTTACTTTTTTGGGCCATCAGTTTCTCATTTTCTAGCACAATCTGACTTTAGTTTGCCCTGTTTAAAAAAAATACAGTAAAATAAACTATCAGAGCCCAAGTATTGTTATAGTGGGTGAAGAAGATCCCAAACTTCCGGAAGGGGATAGATTAGTCCAACAATGTGGAAGATTAAGTAAATTAACAGACATTGTATACACCAAGTGGTCAGAGCTAAAATCCTGCTGTTTATCCTAGTGTTAGATGGATGAGATGCAAATGTTTTTAATGCCTGTTGTTGATTTCTGTCCCAGTATAAAGTTCTGGTGGTTTATGTTAGTAGAGTAGATTGGTTTGCTGATTTTTGCTAATGCAGATCAGAAATTCCAAAATGTTTATAATAGTAGGATATTTGTAGTTTTACAGGAGTCTGATATATTTGATCAAATGTGGAAAGACAGAGGCAGTAAAGTTTGTTGCCAGCTAGACAATGTAATCAGCAGACCCATTAGTAGCAAACTTGCCCTCAGTTCTTCTCCTACCCCTTCTCCTCCAGGAATTTACCAAGACCGAGTCCTTGAAATCATTAGTTACAACACAGCCTTAAGTTTAGTCTGAGCCCCAGCTGTGCCGAATACCAACTAGCAAGGCTTTCCTTTTACTGACAGGTTTACCTTGGTATTCATGAAGGATCCCAGACCTTAGCCCTCAATGGTGGGAAAGGACAACCACTTGTGCACTTTCCTCTTCTTCCATAGTACTTCAGCCTTTATGTTTGAATTGGCTGACGCAAAACAAGAGTATTCAGAGATGCTAAATTGTTCAACAAAAGATTAGCCTGCAATGCAGCTCTGCCATTGTGGAGTGCTCTTACTCAGTACAATGCTGAAGCTCGCTATAGAATGGGCAGCATTTTCTTTGCAGAAAGCGGGTTCCTGTGTTGTAAAAAGGTTGCAATTTGAGCTATTTGGTAAAACTGGAACTCACAGAATTCTAGGCGGAAAGTTGTGATTAATGAACAGCAAGGGAAAGCCTTACCTGATACACTAGAGATTTAATTAGAGATTCTGCTGTAAGATGCAGAAGCATTTCACAGTGGATTAGCTGCTGCGAGAAGAGGGCTTCTTTTCCTTCTAGGCTAAATTGTTTAAATTCTACACCCTTCACTTCATTTGTTTGCTTCTGCTGGGTTTTCACTAATGGGGGCCCCTTTTCATTGTATTTGTGCTTTCAGTCCATTCAGCTATTCACTGCACATTCCATATTTTTGTGTTTGTGTAACACATTCATAAATAACATTGCATGCTTCCAGATTCTGGGAAATTAACAAATGTAATTTTTTTTTCTTTCCTTTATGAACTAACACTTTTGGTTGTGGAATGTAGCTTCTCTAATACAAAAGGTAAAAAACTCTATATCTCTATATAGAAAGTGATACAATTATTTAGTACAATATTAGTAATACTTGAGGCTTAATTTTATAAATGTATTATTTTAATATATTTAAGAGTAGTTTGTAATCCCTTATTACTAACAATATTTGTGGCTCCTTTCTTTTCCCCCCAATCCCTGAAACCTCACTTCAGGTATTTCTTTGCTGTTTTGGCAATCTTAACCATTCTGGGAGTTCTCAATGGATTGGTGCTGCTTCCTGTTCTTCTTTCATTCTTTGGACCGTACCCTGAGGTCAGTAAAACTCACAGAGAACAGAAGAAATAATAACATTTTCTTTGCAACCCCACCTCCCAGGACTACTCCCCTTTTCTAGAAACTCTTTATTTTTAAAATTTTCTTGGATTTTTAAATGTAAAAGTTTCTTGCTCTAGTTTTATTTTAAATCTGTATTAAATTTGCTATTTCTTATTTATTTAATATTCTTATATTTTTAAAGTATGTTTTTTAATAAGTATTGTTTTAGATGGTTGTCAGCAAACTAGATACAAATGTAGGTTTAAGTACACTTCTAAAAGCATAACGTGATATACAAACTAGCCTGTAAAATCAGGCTTTTCCTCAATATTTCACAAAGGACATTTCCTTTTGTACACATACCTTCTCCTTTCCTACCTCACTGCCTCTGTTGCTTTCCTCAAAATATTTAACTGAGCAGACCACCAGGAAGGCCTGTGTGGGCCAACATACACCAGTGGTGGTCCATAGACCACACCTTTATAACCATGACCAGAAGTCTGCCAAAAGGTCCCCCCGTCCAATTGCCCCTCCCTGCATAATGCTCTTGGCTCGAGCAAGGTTCTTGATGGATGGAAGGCTTCACTTAAATGTCGATGACTTTACAGTATGAAGCCCAAGTCCAGCAAAAAAAAGGATTCATAGCTATCAAATTTGTATTTGATTGTTCATTACCTACAGTCTCGTTAACACAATTACTGGGTTACATAGGGTAATCTTTATTATGCATTAGCAGAATAAGTATGCCACGCTTCATTTGGCTGTATATGTGTGTGTATAAAAGTAGAACACAAGGTATGTATGTAGCATTAGTAATGTGAGATGTATTTTTTTTTTTGAATTAGTAAAACATTTTTGACAAGTGTGACATCTCTTACCTTCACAATAGTATGCATAGCCTGTCCCTTATTCAAACAATATGTATGTACATGTTATTACCACTACGTTCTATTAAGTGTGTACCTGTCTCTTTTTGCAAATAGTCACTGAACCATACTATACACACATGTTTGAGGCGATTTATAAAGCCACTGTTAGTGTATGCTGCAGGGGGAGGGAAGCCCACAGGTGACTTCTGTATTTATAAGTGCAAGAGCACGTGCATGTACACATACATGCACTTGCTGAAACAGCAGTACCTAGAAGAACCTCAGTCATCCTGTTCATATACGTATCTGCAGGTGGAGATCGTGTCTCACTTTCATGCATGTTTTTCAGATTAGTACGAATGTTCATCAGAAAACTGGTGCTAGGGTTCTCACAGCATTGAAAGGTGTATTTGTCAGAAGAACATTTGCATCAAGCAATCACAATTAAAAGGATAATGCTAGTCATATGTTTTTGAATGCTTGTAATTATAATTAGCATTGTCATCACCAGGTTTCACCAGCCAACGGGCGAAACAGATTACCCACACCATCTCCTGAGCCACCCCCCAGCATCGTGAGGTTTGCTCTGCCACCTGGGCACACAAATAATGGATCAGATTCCTCTGACTCAGAGTACAGCTCTCAAACCACGGTGTCAGGCATCAGTGAAGAGCTCCATCATTATGAGGCTACCCAAGGTCCCGGGGCACCGGTCCATCAAGTAGTAGTGGAAGCCACTGAGAATCCTGTCTTTGCGAGATCCACTGTAAGTATCTCAAATATTGGCTGCTGGATGGGCAAGAAGAGTGTCTGGGGATTTTTATTTAAATGTATTTATTTTTTTGTGGAAGATTTTTTCATGTTTCTGGCTGATAATGCTTCGTGACTTTGTGCCAAAACTTAGAGTACTTACAAAGAGGGAGTGAAGGCTTTTCTTATCCTCACTTTAGAATCACGTTGGGTATAAGGTGATGGTACCAGAGCTGAGGTCTCCGGGATGTGTAATTGTTGTTACATCATATTGGCACCAATCACAAGAGAGAGCTCTCAGTCTGTTTGATGACTGTTCTAGATGACCTCTTAGAGTCGGGAGAGATAAAGAGATCCAAACCTCTTCCGTGCAGCTCCTCGTGGATCACCATCTCATATACCTCTCTCTGACAGCAAACTTTGGAAAGAAAAACTAATACAGCCTAGAAAAAAGCAGTTTCAGGGTTGTACCAAATCTCAGGCCTGTTGCATCTTGCTACTGGGTTGGCATAACTGCAATTTCAAAGGAAAGTGAAAAAGCTCTTGTCTCCTACCCCTGCTGATGCTGCATGCTGAGCTGCAATGTGGATCTGTTTTTGTTCAGCAGAGGCCTAGAAATAGGTACAAGCAGAGCCACATTTGAAGTTGGTCACGGTTTATTGACTGATGTGGCTGCTGTGCTTCACGCTTTTTACAGAAATCAGAAAACAGATTCCTACAGTCTATACAAACTACCCTGCTAACATCCTGTGTGTGTACCCTGCACGGAACAGAGCCTTTTCCAAATGCCTGCAATTCTGTTTGCTGAATCAGTTCAGATGAAGTGCTTCTTATCCATCCTTTTGAAAACATGGACCAGTATGTAGGAAGCCTATAATAATATTTTCAGCTGTAGTCCTGTGTTTTTGTGGTGTTATACTTTCCAGTTTTTAATAACTTCAGACAAAAACTGTTTGGAAAAATCAACAGTTACAAGGCTCCAGAACATGACCTTTGTAGAGCCAGGACAGCAGTCTTATAAGTCTTCCTAGCGTAAGACGTAAGAGAGCATGGCATTTGTTTTCCTTGCTTTTTCAGAGGCCTGACTGTGCATCTATCTTCCAGGTGGTTCAGCCAGAGACGAGGCACCAGTCAAGTCCCAGATTACAATCGAATCCAGAGGCCGGCACACAGCAGGCGTGGCGTCAGGGCAGACAACCCAAACGGGAAGTGAGGGAAGGGCTGCGACCACCTCCTTACCGTCCTCGCAGGGACGCTTTTGAAATTTCTACTGAAGGGCATTCAGGACCCAGCAATAGGGATCGCTTGGGCCACCGGGCTCGTTCTCATAACATGAGAAGCCCAGCGTTCGGTGCCATGGGCACCTCGGGACCAGCGTACTGCCAGCCTATCACTACTGTGACTGCCTCAGCTTCAGTGACTGTCGCTGTCCACCCTGCTGTGCACAGCCACAGCTCTCGGGGAGGAAGCTTTCCATCCTACGAGGGGTACCATGAAGCTGACCATGGGATGTTCGAGGACCCCCATGTGCCTTTTAATGTGCGGTGTGAAAGAAGAAATTCTAAAGTAGAAGTTATAGAGCTTCAAGATGTTGAATGTGAGGAAAGGACAGCTGGCAAAAGCTCAGTGTAAAGGTGGGTCTGTCTGTTGTAGCTGTGAGCTTTGCCTGTGTTGGGCAATGGTGTGCAGAAGAAAGGGGAAAGATAAAATTTCTCTGAAGTACCTTACCCTCAGGTAGGTGTACTTCTTGATTCCTGTTCATCATAAATCTGCTGACTGTGAAGATAGTACATTTTACGCTGGATGAGATAGCACTTTACAGTACTAAGAAGTTATAGGGTGTCCAGACATGAGTTATTTCCAAGCACCTTGCAAAGTGGGTAAGTACATAGTACAGTCCCGGTTTACCAGATGAGGAAAATGAAGCAGATACGTTGTGTTATGTTCAGAGCTGTGTGATTACGTTTACTCTTGACAGATCCTGTCTTTTGATTACTGAATCTTCTGCCTTTTAAAAACATAATACTGAATGACATTGTCTGGGAGAGTGTAAAACTGCTATCTACTTTAAGAGAGATGGGAGATGAGCTGAACGAGGGAGGCAGAAAGGCCTGACCTTGGCTAGTGCACTGCTGAGCTGTGGGGTGTCCCCTTCACTCTGCTCAGGGACCTGCCCTGCCCGTTCACAGCCTGGAGGTGTCCCCTGGCCAAGCTCTCCCTCTTGCCAGGGTAGCTGCAGTGGCTGTCACAGATCTGTGTAGCTCACAGCTGACCTTCAAGGGCATTTAATGTGTTCCCATGAAACAGTATTCCCCTTATTCACCCAGGAGTTTGTGTTACTTGAGACTTATATCATTGTCCCCCTAAAGCTAGCAAGAGAAAGTTGCAGGAAATAGTGCTGTTTAGAACAGACGAGATGTTTTAGCAGATGTTTAAGGAAGAAAAATGCTGTTTTTTTTCTTGAAAATGTTACGCTAATCTCACAGGGAGTGCTGCTTCAAAGAGGAGAAAGCAATTGCGTTTTTTACCGAAAAACTCTTTCTACTTTTTAAGTAGAAAACTTTTTCTACTTAAAAACTCAGTTGTGGCTTCAAAACTATGTCTCGGTATTTTAACTCAATCTTCCTCTACTGGGGAGAAGAGGAAGTGTTAAATTGTTAGCTGTGGATTCTTTTTGTCTCACTTTTCTTTTCAGAGCTTTCAGGGACAGACACTAGTGTGATCAGAGCAAGCCATTTTATTTTGGCTGTAGAAGTATTCTGTGTGCACACACATAAGTAGAGAGTTTTGATGGAAAATTTTTGATGGCTCATGATAAAATTGCTTTCTGATTTACAAAATTTCTCTCCAAGCATCTCAAAGTTCGAATAGCCCTGAATGCCTTTAGCCTCACAGTCTAGAAATACTGCAAGTAATACTATTGAATGAGGAAATACTTGGGCTCGGCTTTTCCAGGTTTAACTGCAAGCTAATGCAAGAGTCTTAACTGTGCCCAGTATCCAATACAGTTTATTACTCCCTGAAGCATCCATTGGTTTTGACTAAATTTGTGGCAGGTATCTAAAGCTGTACACTCTGAAATGAAAGCATCTACATTTTATTTAATTGGTGTCAGTATCTTTTTACCAGGAAGTTCATGACTAAAATGAAAGAAGAGCCCACGTTTCCTGACTGCTAACTGTAACCATAAGAATCATGAAATGAGTTTTAGATTAGCTTGATTTGCTTGTTTTTCTTCAACGGTAATGAATGTTTATTTGTTGGTTTGTTGTTTTTTTTCCCCCTCTTTATTTTTAAAGGGTGATAACTGAAGCAAAGAAGAGGCCAAAGATGGAAAACTGTATTTCCAGAACTGCTTGAAGAGAAGAACTGCTTGAAGTTATGGAAAAGGACATGCTGCATCAGGACAACAGTTCACTGTTACTGTAACCTATTGTATTATTTTGTTAAATATTTCTTTAAGTATTTAAAAGATGTACACATATGTAATATACAAAAAATCAATGTAAAGTAGTATAATCTGGAGTCATTTGCCTTCAGACAATAGAGTGGGGACATTTTTGTTTGTGCTCTGTACTTATTGTACATTGATCTCTGTGCCACAACTAAGCTTAATCTAGTTCTAAATTTCAGCATAAGTTGCTGCTGCTTAAATATTGTATAATTTACTTGTATAATTCTATGCAAATATTGCTTATGTAATAGGATTTTTTTGTAAAGGTACATGTCTGTTTAAAATATTTTAAGTTTGCATATCACAACCCTGTGGTAGTATGAAATGTTACTGTTAACTTTCAAACACGCTATGCGTGATAATTCTTTAAAATAAGCAGATATGAAGAAAAGCACGTTAATCTTGGAGGCTTAAATAGATTTAGCTATGTGCAGGTTTTGTTTTGCTGTGTGTATCCATGTGTGCATCTGGAATTATGCATGCCTGTGTATGTGTGTTCCTGATGTACTGTAGTTCCTCTTATACTGTATGGTAACCTTTAGTGGGCTTATAAACCCACTAATGCTGATGTGAGTCTGCTTTTCCCTCTTAGCAGGCAGTACTGAAAACTGCGTTGTTTACCAACATGTACCATAGACTGCCATCAACAAAGGCCCAAGATAAAATAGAAGAGAAGACAGGGAGTCAGGGTGTTGGTGTTGTGGTTCTGTTTCCCACACTATTAATGACTTGGTTCATGTGACTTTGGTCAAGTCACTTAACTGCCCTGTGCCTCAGTTTCTCGTTCTGTAAAATGGGTATAATTATACTTACCTACCTCCAAGAGAGTTGTGAGGCTTAATTACTGTTCGTGAAGTGCTTTGATACTTTTTTAAAAGGTGCCAGGTAAGTGCAAAAACTATATTATTTTGTCACTTCCAAAGGTGCTGGATATTGAGAGGTGCTGGTGGTTACAGAAATTCAATGAGCATATGCCGTATTTTGATGCTGTTAATAACTATGAGTGGCATTAGAAGCTGAATAATCGAGTTGTCTGATGGTGAGCCACAGCTCAGCTTTGTCCTTACAGCATTCAAAGCAGTATCTTCTGTCACCTTATTTTCATGGCAGGAAAGAAGTTAATAGTAAGTGATAAAAATCAAATGGAAGGATAAATATATATATATATATATATATATATATAAAACTTCTGTTTTCACTTATTAAGTATAAATGGCTTTCTATTGGGTCCAGGACTGTAATTAATGACACACAAGACCTGGGGTGTTCTTTTCTCTGTTGTTTGTATTTTCCCATGCTGCATTGGCACTTTTAATTAAAACAGCTAAATGGGGATCTCTTTGCAAAACTAATTTAGCTTTTTGTATTATTATTTTTTAACTAAAGATGGATTGCTGCAGGTGAAGGGTCTGAAAAAAAAAAAAACAAAACACAACAATATGTGTTCTGGTTGGAAACAAACCCTAAGTATGGAGAACCTTAGATTAAAATACTAGAAGAAAAGTTTTCATTATCTCTGTCCTCCGCTTTCTCCATTATTTTTTTCTGCCCTTCTACAAGTTGTTTTTTAGAGCAGGTAGAAGTGCAAATGTGTGTTCGGAGCCAAGTAAACATAACCAATATTCAGTATCTAAATACAGCACTGGTGAGGCTTTTCTTCAAGTACGATGCCTGAAGGGCAGTGGCCGGTTCTTTGATGGGAAAGGGTATTTCTCCAGTGGCTTCAGGGAGTCTATCTTTGCCCACAGACCTTCCTAGCGCAGCAAATGGGGATAACTAGAATGCACAAATTTCCATGCCTTTTTTTTGCTCACTTGAAAACACTTTGATATGAGGCACTTGTTTACAGATCTCCAATGTGAACGCTCGAAGAGCAGGTGAGAGCCTGGTATTGTTCCCGCGATACATAAGCTACTGTTTCAACGTACACTAAGGGTTAATGTCGCAACTGCCTACTGGTCCAGTTCACTGTCTTAGCATGAAAACTCTTAATGGCAAAAAGACGAGGGGCCCCAGTTTAGCACTAGCAGCATAGTGACCTCAGATCATGAAAACTCTGCAACAAAACTGTATGATACTAATTGGAAGCTACCTTCAACTGCCAAGTGCGCGCGCTCCTGTGTCAGAGGTCAGCAGGGCTCCCTCCCACTGACGCTGCCGCCGGCATGGCCGCAGCAGGCCACCTCACCTCGCCTTCCTCCCTCCCTCCTCTTCCTCCGAGGTGGCGGCGAGAGCCTCAGCATCTCCCACCCCCCGTGCGTTTGTGCGCAGGGTGAGCTGTCTGCTGCTTCGTGCACGGTGTGCGCCGCCTCCTCCAGTAGTCACATTGGCCAAGGTTGAACTCAGTGGCTGGCAACATTTGTTCTGTTTTGGCTTTGTCTTAAACTTTTTTTTAATCATGGGTGATATTTATATTTTTGTATCATAAGAATGTTTTCTTACAGTATTTGTCATGCCAGTTTATAACAAACAAAATGCAGGGATTTTATTTCTATTGGAAACACTATTACAGCTATGTTTTTACTTTTTAATGGATTTTTATTTGTATAGAGTGCTTACTAATGTTAAATAGGAAAGAGTATATAACATTTACATTAAGGACTCATTGTAGCTTTTAGCATTAAGGAGTTAAAAGGAAAAAAATATTCAAACTGGGTCTCATTGCCTGCCTGTTTTGGTAGGAGTGGGTTTGTGTCATTTCAGTTACAAAGATAAAATTATGCCATATAATTTATTTATATGAAAATTTATTTTTGTAGTGTACATAGTAGTCATCAAGTCTTTTGACAGAAGTATATTTTTAAAGAGTTATATGTAATGATGATACCATTATGTTTTGGAACACTGCTGAGATGTGATTACGGTGCACACTTTTCCTTGTAAACCCCCTGGCAGAAAAGAAAGTGTTTAACAGTGTTAAGAGAGAAAGAGAGTGTGAATATTCATACAATTCTGAACTGTGTTTTAGTTACCATTTGTGATCTAGTGTGGTTCTCATTTTAAACTTTGAATGGAAATTTTACAAACTCTCTAAATATTAATGTTCAAACACTGATAGAAATTCTAACATGAATAAAAAAATATTATAACTTACTGCTTATGGACTTGTTTGTTTATAGAATGCTTTTTTTTATGTACTGGTCAACTGTGCAGATACAGTCATGCAGCTATACTGATTTGAAGCACGGATTTGGGGTGTTTTAGGGGATTCACATATCTGGGAGGTTCAGTTTTGGCCCACTTTGCAGCAGGAGCCAATTCTAAAATTGTGCCTAAATTGTGATAAACTGGTGCTTATCTGTTGATTCTGTTGCTCCTTCTATATCTTAGGAGCATGGGGATTGGGCTGGATTACACATTTCATTCTCATTCTGAGAAAACCATTTTGTATAAACATTGAACACGAAGCAGCTTATGCACAGATTATTTGGGTTTAGAAGTAGGGGAAGGTTTTTCGGCTTTTGGTTCATTCCCTAAATCGGATTAGAGAAATAGCCTACTTTTTCCAGCTCATGGAACAATAAATACATAAATAAATTTGGGGTTCTAAAAACTACAGTGTTCCTTGGGAAGGGAGGCTTAAGAAGCATGCAAGCAACTACTGCCAGCCAGACTGCAGTTCCCTGTGCCCATGCAAGCATTGCTTGGGAAGGAGGAGAGACCACTGCATTTCTGTCAGAAGCCGCTTGCACCATAAACGTGGTTGCCACATGCAAGCGCCCAGGAGAGTACCACAGAGGCAGCAATCCTCTGCTTCATCCTACAGCCCTTGCATGCGTTTATCACGAGTCTTCTGAACTTCTTAAAAGGCTCGAGCGAGTCTCAGCATAACTTAGAATTCAGCCTCTACTTTTCACAGCCAGATGAAATACAAACACAACTCTTTATGTTTTCTGAAAGTTTAGCCAGAAAAGAAAAAAAAATACAGCTAAAGGACTTGAACTGCCAAACTCCTACACATATTTTCGCTACTCTCCATCAGATGCTTGGAACTGGCCAGGCTAAGTCAGATTACATATTTGGCCTTAGTGGGTTACACACCATGAGAACAGCGTCCACTGAAATCCTGCATTAGCTAAAATCACTGACTTCGCCCTTTGTGTCCCAGCTATGCATGGGAGCAGCTCCACTCGCTAGACCAGAGATGATGGGAATAAATCAATACATTCTTCCAGTCAGAGCACAGGATTTTTCTTTCAAAATTCCATTTCACATCAATGAAAGCTATTTACCTTACACTACTTGTCATGTGTAGATTTCTTATAAACGACACTTCTTGCTGTCAGTCTTATTAACCCCAGGTAAGATTTTAATCAGATTTTTGTCAGAGATCGGCCATATTTATTCAGGCCTTAAGTAAACATGTGGCCAAATTTTTGTTGGCGTAATGCATGTATTTAACAGCTTCAGGAATGCTGCATGCTGCTAAATTGCAGCAGCACTGATGTATGAACAGGTGTTTCATTTTTGTTAAGTTTCACTCCCAATGAGCATCTGAGACACCGACTCTTTATATCTGAAAACCACCTTTGCCAAATTGTAATTACTTTTAATGGCTGTTGCAAGTAATGAGAACAATTACTACTTCCCTATTCCATTTAATCATTCTTGTCCTTTTTGTTGCAGACATGTTGAACCTCACTGCTAGAACAGGATGCATGCCAGGAAACTGCATTACCAAGCCTGAGCAGCTTGAAAAAATGCTTGCCCACTTCAGCTTTGCATGGTTAATTGCAGGCGATTGCATACAAAACTGAAGCAGTTGCTTTGACTGCTTTGACAAAACAGTTAAACATACGTACTGGCATAGCTGGTACTGCAGAAACCATTCTGACTCTGTAGGTACTATGTAAGCAAATGAAATCTTTATCTCAGATTTTTGGCTGCCTTTAGTGGCATCATCTACAGCGGCATCTGAGCTTCTTACTGCCCTACAGTAGCTTTTCTTAGAGATGTTTCCACCCTGCCTTTAAGAGCTGTAACTGCACAGACAGGTCGCTAATGTTTGTGCTGCCCTGGTAGCTATACCTGCTCAGCACTGAGGTAGGGTAAGGCTGAACAAAGAAATTTGTATCTACCTGGGGTTAGTTAAAGTGCTGTAACAGCCCACCTAAAGAAGCAGCACGTACAAACCAGCATACATTTTAATTTATCTTGCTAATTCATGCCTCCTTGCAGGCCTTTCCCCAGGCTTAGGTCACCCTGCCAGTTAGGAGCTGCAGGGCCTTTGAGCCAGCGGATTTCAATAAGGACCTCACCTTCACCCGGTGGAGACAGTTTTGCACAACCGGGCACAACCCCTCGGCTTTTCTGCCCGGTCTCTCAGGCCCTTGAGCTCAGGCCTTCGCAGTGGGGCTGCCTTTGCAGGGCACCGGCTGTCTGCAGACACCAGAGCCTTACAAAACCTGCCAGGAAGCAAAGCTGTAAACCAGGGCAGACCAGGAAGAGGAGGAGTGTTGGAAGCTGGAGGCTGGAAACTGCTTCCTAGGCACGGGAGGGCTCTGTCTTGGTTGAATAAGGGAGGGCTGGGAGGCACAGGTCAGGCCTCATTCACGGGTGAGTGAATTAGGTGGGTTTCCCCATTTGCTGAGGTGTTTGCAAAGTGATTTATGCCGAAAGGGAGAGACCCTGAGTGCTCTGAAAGAGAGAGAGCTCCACCATCTGATTTCAGAGACCCAGAAGGGCCTTGCCAATGCGTTGTAGAGCCTGGGTAAGGCTGATTATTTTTTCTCTATTCCAGGTCCTGTCCATTTTGGCAGACCTTTTGTTCTGAACGTCGCACCGGGGAGTAGGCCTGTAGGGAGAAATGTCGGGCCAGCCCTTTGAATGATGAGGGGAAGAGAAAGGAATTAAACAAGAATCATTTGGTAACTAGAAAGAGCTCACACGCAGAGCATTATTATGATTCCTTTTTCCATCTTATGTTACTCCGACTAATGGAAATCTTTCCTCTCTCCCTCCCTCGCAACCTATGTTTTGTCCTGCCCAGAAGGAGGGGTTGCACCTCCCAGGCCTGTCGGATCTTGGCAGGGCCTCACATGGGGACCTTCCTTCAGGAGAGCTGTCACCAGAGTGTGCTGCTCCTGCTCAGGTGTTGCACTGTCGGCAGTACGTCTGGCTCCCAAAGTCACCAAGCAGAAGTTTAAAAGGCGTTTGGGCTGTGCTCTTAGTCATATGGTCAGAATTTGGGGGTAGACCTGTGCGGTGCCAGGAGTTGGTCTCGATGATCCTTGTGGGTCCCTTCCAACTGGGGATATTCTGTGACTCTAAGTGACAAACAACCTTTGAGATGGGCTGGATTTACACTAGTAATCTTGAGGCTAGAATACCAATTTATCCTTACCTAGTTACCAAACGTGTAACACATCTGTAATTACAGTTTATCCCTATTATGAGCCAAATGGGTTGTTTCTTCTCATTAAACAAGAGAGCAGGTGTTTTATCAGTTGCTAACTCTAATAAAGATAAAGGATCTGAGTACCTTTTTTCAGCAGAGTAACTGGTGTAAAAAGGAAGCTCACAACTTTCACCCTAAATAACTAGCATTTGCCATTAGATAGTTTGGTCAAACCCTCTTTCACTTTATTGCTTCCCAATTAGGCAATCATATTAAGCAGGCTATGTATTTTAACTTTAGAATATTCACTTTAGTATCCAATTTAATAAGGTTCTGTGGCACTTTGCAAGACTTTAGAAGACAGACACATTCAACTTTAAACAGTTACAAATGCTAAGGGAGAGTGTTATTGTATGGTACCACAGACCTATGCAAATTTTCAGATGACATCTAACAGCTGGAAAAAAGCAGCATTTTGGAGTTAGTAGTACGGAGCTTTCTATCTGGCAAAAGGGCAGGGAGGACCTCTTTTTGTTCACTTTTATCTTCTCATGATTTGCAAACCAAACTGACAACAAAGTTCTTGTGTAACTAAATGAATGGAATAAAAGTATGCATGGTATGAACTCTGTGAGCACCACGCAGTTGCTGTTTCATTCAGTTAGGCCTACATTGAATCAAATGAGGAAATGGAACTGTAAATAAGATGAGTTATTTTTAGCCCTTAAAATGTCCGAGTATGAATACAGCTGATTATTATGCATATATTTGTTAAAAATACCAACAAATACATAAGCTGTGGTGTCTGACTATTTAAGTTACTTAACATTGCTTGATTTAGTTAAACTTTTCATTCTACATCTCCACGCAGTTGTCAGGCATTTCAGCATAATTTTGAGGAAAAGTGTATGTATAGAGGCAGAAAGTGTTTGTAAGCATATTCTCTGTGAAAGATCTAACCTCATTCATAAGCAGTTTTCCCAATTCATTCGGTAACACATGGATTTAAACCAATTTCAGTGGATGTTCTCTAATGCAACAGGCTGTAATTCTCCCAAGTAATCGTTACAGTCCACTGAATCAGTAGCCCATGAATTAATGAGGATTTACACATTAGCTGGTTATGGTTCCTTAGGAGCTATTAAGAACTTTTTAACATTTTGTTGTTGAAATGAACGTACATGGAGCATCATGGAAATTCCTGCCAAATCAAGTGGGAATAGACTGTGAGTCAGCAAGGGCATTTAAGAGCCTTAAGCAACCACTGCTTTTTAATTGTCTTCAGCAGGATTACTCGCCGGTAAATCTGCATCAGTATCAATCTTTCATGGTTTGTCCTGCAGAGTTTGTAGCGAAAAGTGTGGTCTTGGTGATGCTACTAACACCCGTCCTTTAATCCAAAATACGTGACTTGGGCACAGCAGGTCATCCCTCCATCTGTTCTCATTGACTGCAGAAGGTATATGGACTGTAGAGGCTCTAACTCATACTTGATCTAGATTCCCAAAATTGTGGATGAGAATCAAGTCAGGGTGTTTTTTCCCTCCCTCAGACTGCAAATTGTACTTTTGTTGATGATACTCTGGGACTTGAACAGATCCACATGCTTAGGAGTCTGTTTGAGCTGCAATGGAAACACGAAGTTGCACAAGGAAAGACAGCGAGCAGAGGGCCTTGTTTGTGAAAGTGACCTATCTCTCTGCCATCTGAGACATGCAGAGGAGCTATGCCAGAATATGCTCCAGAACCTTAATTGTAGGCCTCCAGGTCACTGCCATTACATCCAAGCTTTCTGTCACTATTTTGATATTTTAAAATTGCATTTTATTTTGACCATTCTGTATTAAATTATCACCTTTTTATGTTCCCTTTATTTAAATCTTACAAAACCTCTTAAGTCAAGAGAATTACTATAACCTAAGTGCAATGACCCAGATTGTACCTTTTATCTCTGTGGCAGTGGATTTCTGCAGGAAAATAGCTCTTTTTTTTTTTTTCTTTCTTTTTTCATTTTAATAGGATTTTAGACATATCTATGACACTATTCTTCCTCTCTGTTCCCTTCCCCTTCCTTGCTTCCCCCCGGCATCCCCATGCAGATGTCCATCCAGCAAGGCTCATCATTACCTGGCAGATACAGCAATGCCCAGAGATATCTGTGGCATGTACATCGAGCAGAGCTGCTCCAGAAAGCCAATGGAAAAAGCTGGTGCAGAATTGCAAGATCTCTTGTGAGCCAGCAAGATAGTACAAATTCGAGGCTGGGCAGGCCTGAGGAATCCCAAAAATGAAATGACTCTAAAAAACCTCTCAGGGTATGTTCCCTGGGAAATGATTACCTGCATTTTTTCTGCTTTGTTTTGTTTCCGTGCTTTGCGTGTACTTTTCACAAATTGATGTATGGTTCCAGTTTTGCATGAACCTAAGGAAGAGTTTTACATTTTTAAAAGCCAAGCCATTTTTATCAGACATACTTAGCAGAAAACATATTGTTACAGAAAACTCAGGCTTCTCCAACAAAATGTGACATGGGCCCTGATCCCCTAAACATCTAAGTCCTTTGGTCATCGTGGTGAGTAGTTGGAACTATTCAAACCAGAAAAATTACACACATGCTAAAGTAGTTGCAGAAATGGGATGTCACTGCTGTATCTGGCAAAAACACATGTAAGAAAGTTTGAGTTTTATTACTAATGATGATGAGACTTGGTTCAGTGTGGCAGCATGGGTCTCAGAATATTCTGCACACGGCACAGACAGCAAGCACGCTTGTTTGCTTGCCCTCATAGATGCAGGGAGAAGAGATGCAGAGAAAGAGGGAACCAAAGAGCCAGTGAGCCATACAGCAGAAAGTGAAGGGAAACAGCAGAAAAAGCGAAACAAGAGAGAACTATACCTGAGAGCATGTGGGAGGACTCACAAAAGTTTCTTTAAAAGGTGCATTTGAAGTCTGTGTAAAATGACGAGGGGTGCCGTTCTGCTGGACAAGGGAGGCTTAGCTCTGCCTAGATGCTGAGCATAAGAGCCCAGTGTTCCTACTCATAGGGGAGGTGATAACTTGCTTTGGGTGATATTTTTTATAATGTTGATGCTGGCTTTTTCAATGTTTTTCTATGCAACGTGTGTGTGTCTATGTGTGTGTGTGTATGATGGGAAACACACGAGCATGTAGAAAGAACTGTGGTTTCAGTGTGTGGAATTTGCTACTGGCAAGTTATTCTAGCGTGGAGTCCAAGATAAATACCAGGTAGGCTCATATTTTTGCATGTGCTTTTTTGTCCTGAAATGTTTTAAAAGTTTTGCAAAATGCAGGAAGTTGCACCTGGGGTTTCAGAATTTTCTTGGGGTCGACGACCCTGTTGGACATCTCTTAATACTCTGCTTCTGCTTTAATTTTTGTTGATTGGCAAAATCCTGAAGGGAAGCATAGGTGAAGAGGCTTCAGAAGACTGTCTCAATCTGGGGGCTGGCTTCACTGACTCTTCCTAAAGATTTTCTTCTGCACTGCCCTACAGACTATGGGAGTCTCTAGACCTCCTTTCCATACTCCTGTTGTGTTGATTCATTTCTCCAGGGTACAAGTAGGACTAGGAAGAATGGAAGGACACTGACTTACTGGAAATGGTCGTTAGCTTCCTTATTATACATGTTAGTTTCCTTATTATACATTATACATATACATAAAGAAAAAGGCTTTGAATTGATGACACTCCACTGTGTCGTTTAAAATTATTTTCTCTGGCCTCAGAGAAAATACCTTTCCCTTTAAGGTCGCCTTTGCACAGGCAGTGGGACAAATGCTTAATTGTTTCCCATTGAAATTTTGTGTCAGAATTTTTTTGTGTCAGCTGTTTGTGGCCCAGCAGAAGTCTTTTTCCTATTGCAAGGGGCACACATCCCCTTAATAACCATCATACTGTTCCTCACGTGCCACCTAACAGGCTAAGTATGTCAAAAAGCAGAGGCTCTCAAGACCTCATGACAGAGCGTTGCAGAAGGGGGTGTATAGGAAGCCATCACTTAGGGGACACCTGGGGGTTGGGGTGCCACAAAGGCTTTTCCTGGCTTTTCTCTGGGGATTTGTGGTACATGTGGCTTGGTGTGTGGTTTTTAATCCCTGAACATCTGGTCAGAAAGAACTGAAAGAATGAACGGACTTGGCTAGCCGTGAAAGCCAATAAAAGGGTGGCAGATGGGGAGAAAAATGCCAGAAAGAGCATTGTCTGGGTCCAAATTACGGGTAACAGCAGCAATATTCCCTTGAGCAGCCATGGGGCCCAACTTTGTGTTCAGGCAGTGGCAAGGAAGGTTTGGGAAGCATCGGGGATTTGGCTGGGGACGGGTGAAAGGGGCTTGAGCCAGGAGGGGATGGGTTAGAAGGAGCAGGGGACTTCTGATATAGAAGCATCGCTTTGGGAGGAGTGGGGTGCTGGGATCAGCTGTGGGAAATTGGGACTGCTTCAATGTAAAAGTACAGAAAAGTGAATGAAAAACAGCATAAGAACAAATAATAGAACCATACAACCGTAGAACGTAGAATCCCAGACTGGTTTGGGTTGGAAGGGACCTTAAAGACCACCCAGTTCCACTCCCCTGCCGTTGGCAGGGACACCTCCCACCAGACCAGGCTGCCCAAAGCCCCATCCAGCCTGGCCTTGAGCACCTCCAGGGATGGGGCACCCACAGCTTCTCCGGGCAGCCCGTGCCTGTTCCTCACCACCCTCTGAGTGAAGCTTTAGTTTAAAGCCATCAAATCCACCTTCTCTACTTAAAACTATTCAGAAACTTAAAATACTCATAGAACCTTGGAACAGACCAACAAAATGGAATGCACAAACTGGAAATCAATGCATTTGCAATTGAAATAAAATGTAATACCAAGATTTTTATTTTTGCATCATAAGAAATCAGTTCTTGTAAAATACTCATTAAAAGCAGGGGATAGTTATCTGTTCGGCCCAAATATTATATTTCCGAGCCCTACGTTACAATAATGATAAATACTACGGAAGATTAAGGCAGTTGGAGAGGAAAGGGACTGCCATCACAGGGGTAAGCTAATGCACTTACAGTTCACAGACCTAAGAGCAGTCAAGTGTTGGCGTCCCGGAGGCTATGTTCTCTCATAAATGTGCTTTACTTGACACTTCGCCCATTTTGCTGTCAGTTTCTTCATAGCTTGGAATGACACTAAAAAAAAAGAAGGAAAAAAAAAAAAAAAAAGAAGGAGGGGACAGTGCTGTCCTAGAGTCTTCTTGCAAAACTCTGCTATATTAAAATCAGCAGTGGTAAAGAATGAATTTTAT
Organism: Cygnus olor; assembly: GCF_009769625.2. Classification (NCBI taxonomy): domain Eukaryota; kingdom Metazoa; phylum Chordata; class Aves; order Anseriformes; family Anatidae; genus Cygnus; species Cygnus olor. The sequence goes on along the minus strand of NC_049198.1, from coordinate 43,895,000 downwards.
ACCTTTTTTCCTGTTTTGGTTAAAAGTGGTTTCTTTTTTGCAAGATCAAATTTGTAATTGTCATCTTATTTATAAACAAGGAATTAAAAGGCAAATGGGGTGTCAGGATGTCATGATAGGCTGTCAGTAAGAGTATAACTTTGCTAAGAACACCATACAATTAAGCATATTCTTTAACTTCAGAAATTCTGCTTTCAAATTCATCAATGCACATCTACCGTCTGTGACAAAGAACACTTCTCACTGAGTTAACATCTTCAACATTTGTTTCTCTAAAGCTTCGAGAACAAAACACCTCTTCAAAGCAACCAGGAAAGAGAAATACACTGTGACGCAGTTAGCTGCAGCAAGTGGATAGGGAATTCTGCCTTCCTAAAAGGCTTGTCTGGCTTTGGTTTTTCCCGTGGGTCTCTCCAGGTCTATACAATTTTATTTAGGCACCAAAAGAGGTCACCAAAATTTCAGGAGTGCTGAGAACTCAGCTGTGGTTTCTGTGTTGGATGATGGCCCCTTTGTTCCACCCTACAGAGGTAGGAAAGAGTTATCAAAGCTTTTCTTTTCTGCTACGCTTTGTTCCAAAGGAAGTGGGCTCTGGAAACATTCACTGCTGTAAATCATGGCTTAAATTCAATCTGTTCATCTGTTCAGCCGCTGTTCTGCGATCTCAGGAGTGCTGCATTCACAGGAGAACAGAGGTAGCTGTATTGTCTTTCAAAAATATATGAAAATCAAAACGGTTTGAAGTAATTTACGCAGCACACTGCTATTGAAGAGTCCTTTAATCTCTTTTTAAAATTAAAAATGCCTACACATCCTATTTATTGTGTGCCATGAATCCTTCCCCGTTCTTTTTGATTATATCTTGTAATAACTGATAAAATCTAAGCCTTTCATCCGTCACAGACTTTCCACATCCCAGTGCACCTTTGATCCAATATGATCTCCTAAAACAATGCATAGGGTCAGGGCATTTTCTCTGCAGAGTTTTGAGCTGAAGCATATTCCATAATAAGGCCCTCTTATTAAGATCCATTCTGCCACTCTAATGGAAAACATAGATCTCTGATCTGCCCCTCATAAGATATTAAACAAAATTTTTACTGTATTTATTGGATTATTTACCTCGATAGCTTCAGAGATTAATTCATTATAACTGAGGTTTTCTAAATATTGCTTTTTTAGTGTGGCTGCAGTTTGAGTGATCCTGTAATTAGAAAATTGATGAAAGGACTGGCAGCATGATCTTTTAGACTAATAAAAAAATGTGTGACTCTCAGCTTCATACAATTGCACTTGATTTAAAGTCCCCCCTATATCTTTATTAGGATTTCAATTCTGCTCTGCTGAAATTTTCCCTGAAATCAGTTCCATGTTTAGCAGCGTGGAAAGAGGAGCCAGGGAAGGATTTTTCTGTAACTAGTTAAGAAGAGATGAGCTGAAGTGAACATGCAAATCTGACAGCAGGATTTATGCTATGTGCAGAGGCTTTAGATCAAGTAGTCTGAGCAGGTATTTACTTCTACAGCTTCGTATGTGTTACAAAACTTGTTGCTGAAAAAGCATTCACTGGGTCAGCAGAAACATAGCCAGAATACTGGTCCTCTTTCCCAAGCCCTCTGATAAGACTGGTCTGCCTAGGTGCATGCCCATTTAAGCAGTTTACTATCATAGCCAAGGGACAACGGTGTACAGCACTCTAGAGAACACGGGAATTTGAAACTGCGTGTTGTTTGCAAGCTGTTGAAAGAAGACTCTGTCTCTATAAAATGTGTGCCTTTGTATGCTGCTATATGTAATGATTTATACTCATTCTAGGAGTCTAATGTGAAAGTGCCTCTGCTAGGTTCTCTCTAACATTTTTAAGGTGCATACAGATAGATCTGAGGAAGTCCCTGGGAATAAAGAGAAGTATACTTGGAATCCTGTTAGCAAGGGTGCTCTGCTTTCCCCATGAAATGCTGCAGTGACTCCAACATGTGCACGCTACCTTCCAGAACTCCTCCTTCTACTAGGCATACGCCTGACCTGTTATTTTGGGTATGATCGTTAGTGGTTCTGTTGCTGCAGTTAAGCCCAGGATCTCTGTGCATAGATTAGTTTAACCCTTCATGAAACCCAGCCACATTGCTGTGTGAGCTTCGACTGTTCCAATTTGTTTTCGTCTGAAATTATGAACTGAATTTAGTGGATGCTGCTTGGTAAGGCCCGTGACTTCTGAAAGTTTCTGCAGTGGTTGCATTTATTTTGTCAAAATACAGAAATTTGTGTTCACTTCTAGTTTTCAGCATTTTGTTTTGGACTTCCATATTGGTCATATATTTTCACTTGTGTTTTTCACTTGGATTTTCACTTGGGTTTGCCCCTATTTTCATCTTTCATCCACATTAAAAACTGTGACACTTATTGAGGCGAGCCACCTAAATGGGTGTCAGGTAATCTACAAATAACAAATGCTAAGTTGTAGTGCTATGAGAAGACTTCTTTTTATTTTGATGCAACATATTCAGCTTAGGAAAAACAAACCAACCAACCAACAAAAAAAAAACACTTTATATCCGGTCGAGGGACATGTAGCTATGCTCACAAGGAAAGACTTCTGCCTAAAACCTGCTTAGTATGGAGAATTGTTAGTTCTTGGGATACCCCAACAAAAAAAGAAAAAAATACATATATATATATATTTTCAAAGACTTTTTTTTTTCTATTTGTCCACAGAAAGATAAACTGCAGTATAAAACCTAGAGGCATTTATATCTTTTGCCAGTATCCCTTCTGAACGTCTGGTACGGATTTCAGGGTTGAAGCTATCCATTTGGTGAGAAATTTTTGTTCAGAGCAATGTGCAACATGTTGGACAATCAGATAGTGCTAAACTCGGGTATATATCTGGGGTGCTAAATTGTGTTTTGGAATGGTGGTTTTATTATTAATTGTCTGGTTGAGAGACTTAAACCATTTGGTGCTTGGACAAATTGGAATCCTTTAAGTAAATAGTTTAGTCTTGGCATCCTTTCACTCTAACTGCTGCAACTTATCCAGTTAATGTCGGAGGGGTGGATGTTTCATCTCGAAAGCACATTTAGAAGGACAAAATTTGGTTTTATACACACTGTCTCTTACTCTAAAAGCACAGATTTCCAAACAGTGTATAAAAGTCCATAATTCATGCCCAGGCACAAGCAGCATTTGCAACTATTTCAGCCTTAACTAGGAAAGTGCCTTTTTTTTCCTGTTGCAGAAACTTGAATTTCTTAGACTGCCCTGAATTCGGGCTGGGAGGCTGGCTTCATGGATTGCATTTGGCTACTGCCATCAGATGCTGGTGGCAGAGAAGGAAAATTTACATTGTGTACAGACAATAGCATCACAGGATATGATCATACTCCTATATGCATAATAATGTATTACAATAAAAAATACTTAAGCTTCAATTCTGCAAATGTTTATTAAGTGCTTAACTCCCAGAGGACTCTCAAGTCTGTAAAATTAAGCAGATGTGTAACTGTTTACAGGATTTGTGCCTTAGGACTCGCTCTGAATCCTACCAACCTCAATAGAAGCTTGGTTTTGAGATATTCAGAAGACTTCAGATAACATACATGCACATTGCTGGGATGGTGAAAAGTTTTTGAGCTGGAAATAGAAGAAACCTTTATGTCAGTGGAAATAATATCAAAATAGGATGGAAAGGGTATTGGGGTGTATGTGTGTATGGAGAGAAAGCAAACAGTTGTGAGAGTATTTCACTAGAAATGACATGAGATTTTTAGCACAACAGGACACTGACGGAACTGTTGGAATTATCTTTTGCTCTGCAGCTCTGAGCGCTGTAAGAAAATAATTATTTTCACAGTTGAAACATTGTTTGCCCAGCAGGAGGACTAGCTTTAAGAACTGCCCTGTTTACTGACAGTGATTCCAACAACAGCTACCAGGGGATCTGTTGATACTCACTTTCATCTTACTATTAAGTGCTGAAGTCGAAGCCCAAAGCTGGGAGCCCTGCCACCTCTCTCAAAAGGTAATCATTCAGGGAGTGAAATTTTGGTGAAATAACAGGCTTTTATATGACAAAAACGGAATTAACTTTATGCACTGGCCAAACTTGGAAGCTCCAGGTAAGTAGTCTAACTTTTAGTCTGAAAATCATCAGTGAGATTACAGACTCAAATGTTATACAATTGGCGATATGGAAGATTTAGCCTTATCTGTACCAGGACTTTTTTGTGGTATCACAGTACAAATGCATAAAACAGGTTTGGTTTTGTTTTGTTTTTTCCTACTAAACTTCCAGAATTTCTTCTCCTCCTCCTGTCCCCCAGCAGTAGCAATATTTCAGCAATGTTATGTTTTTACTGTTGTTTCTTTTTTCCTTTGAATCAGAATATTACAAAAGTAAAAAGCCATGTGTGGATGGCTATCCTGAAAGATAACTGATTTGTTAGGAACATAAGACCCAAGAATTATTCAGTAGTTTGTAGTGCTTGAATCAATTCCTCTTTTATTCAAAACTGTGCAGTTCCCATCTCCACTTATGAGCAGGAATACTTCCACTGAATGCTCCTTTTCTGTTCCAGCAAATCAATTCCAAATGTATTTTCTTGAATTCTTTTCTGCTACTACATTGTCTCCCCAGAAGATGTTTTAAATGGAATTATTTATTATTTATAGGCCCTTGTTAAAGCCTATAAAATCCTGCCTCTGTTAAATTTTCATTTTGGCTTGTTGGCCAGCTGGTATTCTGAATGATCATGTCTTTGTGCAAACACACTAGATAATGAGGAGAAGAAGATGGAGTCCTTACTTCTTGGCAAATGTATGTACATTGCAATGTTTTTGTTTGTTTGCTTGGGAGGCAAAAAACATCCCATGTCTGCTAAGAGATCTGAAATGATAATCATATAAACTGATCTGAAAAGTCAGAGTGCTCTGCTTCCATTTTTCATAATAAGTATAATTAAAAGTGTATGAAGACTGGAATGCTGAGAGGTGACTCAAGTAATTGGCTGGTTAATGTTACGAAGGTGTAAATTCTCCAGAAAAGCCCTCTGCATACCAACTGAAAATGCAATCCATGAAATAAATCCATCTGCCTACATTTGTTTTAACAGTAATACTGACCTTAGAGCAAGGTATTTCCGAAGGATTTTTAATGACCAGCTGGAGTTAATAGCCTTTGGCTGTACCTCAGGCTTTAAACGCTGCCCAGTCAGTCATTAATTCTTAGGAAATGCTCTGTTCCTTGATTGTTACTGCTTAGCTGCAAGTCAACCTGGACTCTAAATAGCTGTTAGCAGAGAAAACATAATTATTGTTAAATGCACATAGTACCTTCCTTCACAAAATACTCCAAAGTATTTACAAGCTGAGGGTTCTGAAAAAAAAAAAATAAAAGTAAGCCAAGGTGATTTTTGTTGCTGGGAAAATAGCTTATTTTGTAATAGACAGGACTAAGAAGATTCATTTTCACAGTAAGTCTCTGAGAAATTAGACATCCTTAGGGTTGTCTGACTGCCAGCTACGGCTGATTCTGGCTATAGGCTAGAGAAGCATTACCTTCTTCTACCCCTGGCTTTTGGTTAAGAGGATCTGAATTAAATGGACGTTTACCTATCCCCTGGGGAAATATGTCAAAAGTCTTCAAACATTTCCCACCAGAGCTTCTACGTGGAGAAAAAAAAATATATATGCTCATGTAACTAGTAAGCAGTTAAGTCTTATAATATGGGTACTACATCTAAGGAAGCATAGCGTTACTTGTAATGTCTACGTGCTGCAGGGGATTTAGGAGGGAACATCTCATTACTGAACAGGCTGAGCTGGACCAAGTAAGTCTAATTTCTTCCCTGTCATCAGGAACATTAATGCAGAGACATTAATAACCAGAAGGATGAAGAGACAGACCCAGTGACTGATAAAGCAGAGGAATCAGGGGGCCGAAAGCCAGATTTTCTGGCTTGCTCTATGCCAGCAACGTGGTCAAAGACTCAGGCCATCATTTTCCACTCAACCACAAGCTTTAGTGAGGTGCTGAGAAATTTCACCAGCTGATGCTGGAAAGCCAGGTAGGCTTGCATTGGGTGTCGTGCATATCATCTGCGCTGTCACTTGCTGGAATGGTCTGCCTGGCATGAAGCACAGGACCAACTGCTTTGCCAGGCTACCAGCAAAGGCTGTACAGGTTTTGCTGGGCATGCAGCTGTGCTGTGCAGAAGTACAGAGTTTCTGGACCCTGAAGCAAACTCCTAAAGAGTCACCATTAGACCAGCCTCTTTTAAAATTGTAATACTGTGACAGTCCTAAACTTAATATGAGAAATGAGTTTTGGCACATGCAGGCTCAGGAATTTTATCATGTGGATATGAAGAAAAACTGATGATGAGCACAAAGCTGCATGAGATATCACTTGTACATAACTTCAAACCTGGCTGACAGAAAAAATGGTGTTGTTCTTATGGACAATGTAGCACAGTTGCAATCTTTTCAATTATATCATTGTTTGTAACTGGCCTAGAATGACTTTTCTAGATCTTATATAGTTACAAGTTTCCTGAATATAAATTCTTCTATAATTCTAAGTTGTGTGCTGTTAAAGCTAGCAAAATGACATTTTAAAACCTTTTCTTCAGTGCTCACAGACTTTCTTAAAAGAACATACTTGTATTTTCTCCCTGCTGTTTCTTAGTTAGAATTAACTTATTACATGATAAATGCTTATCACACCATTTCCCAGATACAGACCAGTTGTCGCACGTCTTTCCCATGCATGTTAGTGCATTGGCAAGACCCAGAGCATGATTTGATCATGCTCCATTTGTAATTTCTCTTAGGGGTACAGAGCAGCCCCCTCTGAAGAGTGTGCCTGGCGAAGTGTGAATCACCCAGATGGCAGCATCAGCTCAAGGGCACCTCTGACAACAGAGGTGCCACATCCCACCGAGTTTTTGCTCCTCTCTGTTGCAGCCAGAGAAAAAATCCAGATGGGGGTCAAGCCCTTGGTCCTTTTGGCCATCTGCTCCCGTCAGCAGCTTGGCTTGCACCCCTGAAGCCTGGAGTGGATTTCTGGGAGGTGACAAGCAATGCTGCATCCCCTACATTCGTTTTGAATAGTGAAGAATTTGGAACCACTAAAGACAGATGATGTCTCCTTAACTTAATTAGTTACTTGTTTGCAGCCTTTCCTATGCTATAATGTACAGCTACATACTACCACATTTAAAACATGTATCCTGTATGTTTCCAGTAACTATACTCACTGGAAACCGCCCAGCAGCCTTTTTTGCATCCTGGATGCCTCCCCCTGTAAGTTCCTACCGACACTTTGAATTTTTTACTTTTAACTATGGCCTTGTGGCATTTAGTTAGCACATGAGAAAGCCGAAGGTTAATGTCTTCCTAGAAATCATAAAGCCAGTTAACGATGACTCTAAGGAACCAGGCTTCCTGGCTATCTTTCAGCCATCTTTTTGACTCTACAGTAATGATTGGAGTGATTTTTTACATCATGTTCCTTAGCCCTTGTTCCTAGATTATTTTACAATGCCAGTGTCACTATCCTCGTTTAACAGATGGGGAAAAATTGCCACTTGGCGGAAGGAAGTAAATGTCTTTAGCCAGCCAGAAGACTCGTTGTTCTTCCAGTGCACTCTTCACAAAATTCATTGCCCAATAGATTTATTTTGAATATAGTTTTATTGCCTATGGTATGCAAGGCACTGTGGCTTCAGTGAGAGAGGGTAACTTTTCTAGATAGGACAGATATGGATGCTTAGGTCTTCAGCTTTTCGGTAAGGTCAGTCTGGATGCATTTTACTTTTAGGCATAGGTGGAGATCATGGGTGAAAAGATTACTACCTCTGTTCTCTTACAGTTAAATACCACCTATTTCTGGAGTTACTCCAAATCTAGTTGTCTCTTCAGTCAGTTTGTACAATCTGAATACCTGAAGTAAGGGCCTTGTTAATGAGAAAGTAAGAGGACTTTTGATATTTAGGAAATAGAGAATAAATAGTATTTCTAAATGCTTACATTTTAGGATTGGTAATACTAATTATTCTTCCATTTTCATCTGTACAAACTAGCTGAGGAGAAAAGAAATTAGCATCGTGGATCAGGCCACCGGTATAGCAATCTAGGTTATCTGTCTGCAGTAGTAGTCCATGGATAAGTAGCTCTGAGCTGTTATTCATGGGTGCAGAGTTGCTTATGCTAGCATTATCGGTCACTGCAGACTCTGTGGCTTACGCCAGCTCAGGTGCTGGTAGCTGAAAGGCTCCCTTGTACACCCCTGCCTTCATGGCTGGGCAGCCTGACACCAGAGAACAGAGGAGCACCTGAAGTATGGGCATGTCACAGCTTAATATATTGGACTTGGTCCATAATATCTTTATTGAATGCTCTGCCCAGACTAGTGGATTTCTGATAAGAGCTTTGTGGGCAAGAATTAGGGTTGCTTACACCTACTTTCAGGTCCCCATGAGCCCCATGTTGTACAGCCTAGTGGCGAGGGGATTCAGCTTGGTATCCTTATCTGATATCATGTTATTTCATGACAAAAATTGTTTTATAAGATTAAATACAAAAGAACTTCTAGCAACACTGTAGATGTTCTTAGAGTTCATATATGCCCTGTGGAATGAAAGTACACAACTGTAAGGCAATGCATAGTTAAATTCTAAGGCTGGGTTAAAGCTCTTGAGCAAGCTTCCAGGGTCACCACCAAGAGAAAATAAAGGGTGTGACATTGTGGGTGACGAGAGAAACAGGAAACAAGCAACTATTTCCAAAATTCATAAAATTCTGTATGGAGCAACAAACTCTGTATTTTAATCTTGTGGTTACATGAACAGCCTTACAAGATTTTTCTCTCTTACTTTGTGTTTTGTAATACACTTAGATTTATTTTATATGTGATCTTAGCCTTAGTTCTTAGTCTGAGTTCCCACTCAGATCTGGGATAATTCAACACAACTAATGTTGAATTTATTGATTTGTGATTTAGTGATACATATACTCGACTTTATCTCTATCACAATACATTTTTTTTCTGCCTTTGCTATTTTATTGCATATTATGTATTTGTATACCCATCTTTCCTTTGTAGAGATATCTGAATCAATGACTTTAAACTGGGCTTTATGGGCCTGCAGGAAGCTGTGTAAAGCTGTTTTAACTGTATGCATTATATGCACGTAAATTATTATCAGTTGTGAATCAGATTCACCGTATTAGATTATAGAATATTTTAAAGTGATCCAATGTAAATACTCAGTTAAGGTGGCAGGAAATTAAGGAAACAAAGGAACACTGTTTTAATGAGAGAACGATAGGAAACAAATTGATATTTTGTCTGGGATGTCATAAGGAAAGGACTAAATCTGAAGATAGACAAGGTTAAAGAAAGGTTAATACCAATAAAGGAAGAAGGATTGCTAAAACAACTGAGAGGAGATTTATGAAAGAGTGCATTCCAGAGATTTGCAACTATGAATATTGCAGGCAAAGGAGTGTGGATGACAAACTGTTTAAAGAAGCAGTGAAGGCACTGGAATATTGGAGTTATATTTCCTTTGGGAGGTCAAAGAAGCACCATATTGTAGTGTCCAATAAACTAAACGAAGGAATGAGAAATATGAGGTTTCAGTTAACATATAGAAAACATGGGGGCAAAGCAAGCAATCCACAAATTGCAGTTCTTGTTTTCGATCGCAGACCTGTATTGTTTCAACCTTGTTTTGACCAACAACACGGTGAATACAGTTCTACAGAGTTGCTATACTATTTTGGTAGTTACTTTAATACTCAGTAAATGGAAACCTTTTCCATTTTTAAAATAATCCCTACTTGGGGACTGTTTTTGTGTGGCAGGGATCAGCTACGCTGAGGAAACACATAATTCCCAAAGTCATGAAGGTTAGGCTAGCGAACTGGCCTATCTGACTGTGAGCAAAGGATCACATACAACATTCAGCAAATGCTGAAAAATGCAGACCACGGAGACAATTTACTAAACTGATTAGCTGAAGATGACTGTATGAGAATGGGTTAAGCCTGAGAGATATATCTTCTCACTGTCTCTCCATCCAGTCTTCTTTTCCTGCATATTTTATTTTATTTTATTTTATTTACTTTATTTTATTTTATTTTAAATTTAATTTAATTTAATTTAATTTTTATTTTTATTTTATTTTACTTTATTTTTTGCATTCCTTGCACTTTGAATTTCTTTGGTTTTTAATGGTGATTTTGGTGATTTTTGACGGAAAGACTTACAGATGAAAAGGCAATTTGTTTTGCTGAATTTTTAGTTTAGCAGGGAAATATAGGGCAATATTTTGCTTTTGTCTCAGTTAGTGATTTCTATCATGTTATGAAAATTTGAGGTGTACCTTTCATGTGAGTGAATTTTGCTTTTTGTTTTATTTCAAACTTCTTGTGTTTAATGGAATAAGAACTTACAAACTGTTTCCCTTGTAATGCTTTACAGTTCTGTGGGCTTGTTTGAAACTTTATTTTCAGGCAGAGCTCAGCTTTCTTGTACATGCATTTAAATTGTGAAGAAAAATTAATTCATTGAAATGTAATTTCTTAATTTGATAATCTCATTTTTAATAATCAAGTTTGCAAAAGAAAAATATACTAAAGATTTTCAGTGGGTAAAGTTTTAGAGTTCACTGATGTACTTTTAATTATGCTGGTAACTTCATTTTCTAAGATTTAATGCTTCATAACTTGACACGAGTTTGAATAATGATGTAAGTCACGAGAGAATATAAAGTTTTGTAGCTGCATTTTGATTCTGAACAGGCAGTTTCCCACACCTCCAAATCTCTGTAAATTGGTTCAAGCATGATCTTTATCACATTTTGTTGATTTGTTATTTTGACTCCTGCTTGGTGGCGATAAAATTGGTGTTTCCCTTTTTACTATCCTAAATTTTGCTAAAACTTTTCAGGTTCTAGGGTGTGTAAACACCTCGCCTGTTCTCACTAAAGTATTTCATATTGGTAACAGCTGTCACTGAGACAACAGGTCAAGGCTAAGTCATTAACTTTCCATTCTGCAGCAAGTATTTTATGCTCCGTCCGAATACGTCCCAGAAACATTTCGGCGTATCAACAGGGAATATCACAGAAATGAGTAAGCTCTCAGCTTCTATGTGCCGCACTTAGTTCCTGGGGACCAAACTTCGGAAATGGCTCAGTATTCATCAAGTGTTTGCGCTTTCCACAACAACAGTGGGATGTCATGGAAGATTTTTGTCTTGCTGCTTTCTCGGTGTCTTGGGAATGACTGACTTCACTCATGTTTTTCTCTACAGCACCTGCTGAGAGTGCAGATAGGTACAGGGACAGGAATTATACTCAGGATATGAATCCACGAGGAAGTTTATAAAGACAGAAACATAATCAATCACCAAGCTAAACACTTCAGCTTGGTGAAGCAATGTGCATATTGAAAATGCACATATTGAAAAGATATGCGATGAGACAAATTACGACAGTCTTGACAGTGTCAAGATCAGCTAAATGATCAATACATGGCATAATTTCCAAATTTTGTTCTTGTGAACATACATTTTACACAAGACTGGGAAACAGCAAGGGCATAGCTTAAACAGATATTAAAAGAACTCCTACGGTCCAGTTTAAGGAGCATAAAATACCATTGGCGTATTCAAGGCCAATTTTTCAGAACCTTGCAGAGGCTCCCCAGCTAAAGAGTTGATGGGGTTTGTGCTGTATGTGTATACGTAATGGCATGGAGCTGGGACAGGGGAGGGTCAAGCTGGGTGCTAGGGAAAGGTTCTGCACCCAGAGGGGGGTCGGGCACTGGGACAGGCTCCCCAGGGCCATGGTCACAGCACCGAGCCTTCCGGAGTTCAAGAAGTGTTTGGACTGTGCTCTCAGAGATAAAGTCTGATTTTTGGAGGGTCCTGTGTGGAGGCAGGAGTTGGACTCGATGATCCTTTTGGGTCCCTTGCAACTCAGGTTATTCTATGATTCTAAACATAGATAGGCATTTAAAACATGTATGTATATGTGTGTTACACACTATGGTCTTCTCCGGAAGGAAAGGACACCTTTTGACTGTTTTTGACACTATGCTTGCCAGGCTAATACTCAGGCAGGTCCAGGTCAGTCCATAACGGACAACAATACATATTCAGTGGATATGCTAACTCCTTGTTGTCTTGTTCAAAACAACCATTTTGAACTAAACGTGGTCTTACCTGAAGATACTTAACGTGTTTACTTCAGGTAAGGTGCCTGAGGGCATTTTGCTTGGTACTGTGACTTCCCATAGGCAGAAGCTCTTCCAGTCCTTCAAGCAGCACATGCTCTTTAGCTCATGACCATAATGTGTACGAAACATATTGTATACACACTGATGCACACTGATAAATTATACTTACCACACACCTTTTGAGTGTCTCACCTGCAGTGTGTCCCATTAATCTATCTCCCCAAGTATTTATTCTAACATTCCAAGCCTCTGAGCAGCTTCAAACAGCTGTGGGGCTTTTTGTTTTGTTTTGTTTTGTTTTGTTTTCCAACACCTGTCAAAGATGTATTTCTTTCTTGTCTCCCAGCAGGGGATTCTTTCCTACCAAATTAATACCGACCAAAAGACAAATGGTGACATTTTGCCCTTAACCGAAGTGTGGTATCTGCTCTATCTCATCAAAGTGCACAGCTTAATGAGGGGCTTTTGCAACGTACCCGAGGAAAGACAAGATTGCTGCGGCTGCATAGGAGCAGCCAGCAGCTCTCCCGTGTTTGGAATATCCTTCCCTTCCTGTTCAGATCTTGAAGTCATGGCATTCTTATTTCTAGCAGTACTACTTCTGGTGACTTTTATCAGTTTCATATAATTTCTGGAAGTTTCAAAGATTTACTCATAGTAATTCCCTCTTTGAAACTAGATGGCTGGGTTAGCTGTATGCTTAGTACTGCCTGCTATTAAAGGACAAGGCTATGAGAAATGGTCCTAATAATATTTTTAAACATTCAGATGTTTTGCACGTATTAAAGGTAGGATAGTGGCAAGCTGCACACAGAATGTCTGAAGTAACATAACATTTGTCTTGGCATTCACTTGATTTGTACTACCTAATTCATTATTCAAATCAATGCCAATTATTTTTTGAGTATTTAAAATAAGGGTCATTTGAAGGTAAGTGCCAAGTATTCTTTCCACCAATTGGAATTTATGCATATAAGTCATTTGCTTTCATCTTTGCTATGATATTTACTCCTATTTTTATACATATGTTATACCGCTGCCTGTAACTTCTTAGCGCTTTTTTTTTTTTTTTTTAAATCATGGATTTATTTTTAGCAGCTTCTGGTATATTACAATGATTTTTGGCCATATGTTTGGGTGTGCATGAGAACGGGTATGAGGATTCTTGCATAGAAAAGAGAAAATTGGCTCTGTTGGTGGCATAAATATCAAGCTGAATAACTAAGGCAGCTTTTTGCGACTCTGTGACTAACTATAGGATAGAAATAGACTTTGGACAGCTATGGAGCGTACCCAGTCAGAACCATGAAAAATAATGTTATCGAACTTTTTGCAGTCAAGTTTTTTTCACTGCACCAGAACAGTTACACGTTTCAGCAATGAAATAATTAATAATCTTGACATCTAAGGAAGTGTTAACACAATTGATGGTAGAAAACAAATATAAATTCTCCCATGTTTTCACTTGACAAGAAAGGGAAGGAGCAGAATGATTGAAGACTTGCATGAGTTATGAACTGGACTCACAGTGTGAATATGGGCGTTACACCCAAAGCTCCGAGCTGTGCTGTGCAGATGTGCTGGATGTGTGGGAAACATCCCAGCCAGTTTGTCTTGGTGGATTGCCTGACGAGCAATTGCTGTTTCCCAAAAAAGTACTTTGGAACTTCCACAGCCGAGCCTTTTAATTCATCAGGTGTTGGTGATTCGATAGGACAAAATGAAAAGAAAGTAACGTAGGACTCATGGAGATATTACTGCACAGGGTAGGCTGAATTTGTCTTCGTACGGAAGGGGGTTGTGTCTCATTTTACAGAAAGTTGAAAGCACTGGTGATTGGAAAAGATGACACACTGCACAAAATTTGAATAGAAGACTATGAAAGCTGAATGAGATTAAGGACATCAGCTAAAATGGGTGAAAACTGCAAAGAGAAAAACAACTTCAGCCTTAGCAGCAGTGGTCCTGTATTTATGCAGGACAAATCTTCTTGAATATCCAACACAAATTAGCCTGTAAATTCAGACTAGTGATGTTGGTAGGGAAAAAAAAAAAAAAGGGGTGGAAAGACTGTAGCTGTTTCTCACCAGCTCTTCATCTCAAGTGTTGAATCTGGAGGTTAAAACGGTCAGGAGTGGAAAAAGTGCAAGGATGAAGAGACGGAGCTGGTGAGTGAGAGGAAGAATGGCGAGAAGGTGAATAAAAGTCAGTGTGGAAGTGGGACAGGGAGCGATGAACGAAACTGCTCTAAATAGCCGAACTGTATAGTGCTGTTACTTTCAGCAGGATTTCCTTCAGGAACAGACTGAGAGGTTAAATGACAAAACGTCGGTGTTTGCAGCTTATTTACTACTCGGACACTTTTTAACAAGTTGAGGGCAAGTTTAGCAGTGTGCATTCCTCATTTTACCACCAGAACAAATTCCAGCCACAGAAATCTTACTTTTTCTTCAAATTTGAAGTTTATTCAACCCGAAGTTCCTCACCCTGCTGTACTTCTGTACCCACACTACTTGCTTGTGGAAAACAACCCCACGGGCGAGGAAAAACGTTTTCCAGTCACGGAGCCAAGCGTCCCGCCACTGTCACCCGCCGGCGGGGCCGCGCACACAGGCCGCATGCCCGTGCTCCCCCTCCCGCCCCCGTTCACGTATCGGCTCCGGGGACGGGCCAGGCGCCCGGCCGCCCGCCATTAATCGTTAACGGCCGCCCAACGGCTCCCGCGCACGCGCACGGCGCTGTCTGTGTGTGTGTGTATGAGGGGAAGGAAGGGGGCGGGGCCACCGCCGGCGGAGCGCGCGAAAATTCCAAACCGGCGGCGCGAGCCGGGCCGCGCGGTAAGGCGCGCGGAGGGGGCGGGGCCGCGGCGGGCACGGGGGGGGGGAGGAGGGGGCGGCGGTGAGGGGGGGGGTCGGGGAAGCGCGCATGCGCGATCTCCTTGGGCGGGGGGCAGGGGATGGGGGAGCAGGGGCCGGCGGCCCTGAGGGCGACGCGAGGGGAGATGGGCTGTGCGGGGGGGGTCACGTCATGTCGCGGCACATCACGTCATGTCGTGTCGCCTTACGTCACGTCGGGGGGCGCTGCCCTTGGTCCCGTCTGTGCCGCGTGTGGGCACTGCGTGGCTCCAGTGGCAGGCCTTCAAAAGCCAGGAGAGTCTGGGCAATTTGGATTTTTTTTTTTTCTAGTATGCAATTATAATAAAGATTCGAAGCCTTTTTTAAGTTCAAAATCCTTCTTTTCTGTTACAAAGAAAACTTTTCAGACTGCCGCCACAAAACCAAACATCGCCCAACCTCCTTTCCCCATTACGGTGGTTGTGAGCTGCGTCACCTCTGTTTGCGTTCCTGTCCTCTTTGTCCAAGGTCGAAAAATTGCCCCACAGAACTCATCCTTCTATTTCCAGCAGAATTCGAGATAGCTATCAGATTATATTGTGAGCTGCTGACAGGCCTGCGAAGATCTTCTGCCTGTTGAATTCTGGCGCTGCTGGAAAGCCTTCCCAGCCGGTTATGTTTTTTCCCTCCCTGACACACGACCCTCCTCCCTCTGCCTATGTTTGTTCGCTACTGCCATCCCTTGGAAGGAAGCAGGCCCGCCGAGCCTTTGTGCTGGTTGTCCTCTAGCGGCTGGCTTGCAGAGGCAACGCAAGCTCTGCTGCTGGACTTGCCCCCCGCCGGGGACTTGTCTTTCGAGAATACGGCAGTGGGAGAGTACGAGTCAGGAACCGATACTGGAGGTTATCTTTTTGCTTGCAGGCATAGATCGAGTTTTGATAATCATTTCTCTGCGTTTCGTTCTTAGTTTCCTAAGGACATGAGGTCTACGTGATTCTGAACCATCCTGCCTTTGGCAACTAAGAATTGAACTTGTTAACCAGTTTTAACCAAGTTTGAAAGCAACACAGAAGTCTTGAAAGCAATTCTATTCCCATATGTTTTCTAGAAATTGGATGCAGGGTGAAACAGAGAGACTGAGATGGGTACAACTCTGTTGTTCCATATTTTGTTTACCACTAGCCCTCACATGCAAATGGATGGGCCAGCTGGATCCAGTGCATGTCAAGTCAACTGTAGGATACTGCCTTTGCTGGGGCAAAGTGTCAGAGGGGACACCATGTGTTAGGTTTTTTGAAGGTGATCAACTCACCTTCCAGAAGGGATACCCTGTTAGAAAGTACTAGACACAGTTACTCTCCTGTTAATGGTGCGGCTTTGTACACTGTGTACTCTAAAACCATCTCTTAAATCTCTTTTGTTTCTTTTACTCTAAGATGCATGTTTCCGTATACTGATCTAGAGTTGCAAAGGTGTTGTTTTTGACAAAGATGTCTCCTAAAAGATGGGTGAAGGATCTTGTGGTGGGTGAGACAATTGTTTCCTGAAACAATCGGTCAGAAAATGTTACAGTCCTTTGATAGAGACTCGATACATGTCCTCTAAAACATAGACCTGATTTGGACATTTACAGGAAAATTCATATATTGTGTGAGCAGGAAAATTCATATATTGTGTGAGACTAATCCCAAATAAAAATATTCAGCCTTCATTTTATCAGACTTTTTTGGTATGAGTACAATATGTTTCATACCAACCTGATCTGAAAAATGGGTAGAAGTATGCCAGGCCATAAAAATCTTATTGCATGTATAAACGGTACAGCACCTGTTATAACTCATGTAAAATCTCTAATTAAACAATATAACTTTCACCAAATTGGTTATTCCCATCTCTGTTTTTCTGGTAAATGTTATAAATTGCTGCTGTTAATGTTGCTAAATTGAATACAATGGTAACATTCATTAAAAATCTTTTCTTTTTCTTATTTTCTTTTATGTAACTTTGGAATAAAAAAAAAAATCCTTTCTGTATTGAAATTTGGTGGCACATCCCACCAATTGCTGAGAGCATTTTAGGACCAAATATTGAATCCACTTTTTACATTATAGGAATGTAGAATATGTTAAATATTTTCTCTTTAGTGAGGGCCAATAACTTCGTGGGTATTGCAAAAGTATTTAAAAATCAGTAAGACTAGTTGTGCATCGTTGGGACTTTTACTTAAGCATTTTACTATAGGAATATGATTTTAGATGGCTATGACAAAACAGTATATGATGGTCATGATTTCTGTCCCTTATACAAAAATACACAGTATTATATTAATCATAAATGGAGGAATCTATATTAATTTAACACTTATAGTTTAAATCTTTTGAACTCAGGAATTTCTGAGTTACAGCGTCTTTAACATCTCTGAAGAGTTGTTACCATTACTCTACCTGTAATGGTAAAGGATGGACTGATGTCAGACTTTACCTCTTTGCAAGAGGTTTCTGTTGGTTTTTTGAACTGTTGGCCTTGCATATGGATGTATGCAGTAGTTTCTGTGTGTTTTTTTTTTTTTTTTTTGTATGTGTTTTTAACTTTGAATAGAAATTCTGCAGGTAAGAAATATCTTGAGTTATATTTGCATAAACTTGTTAGTCACTTAATTGTACAGATACTATTGGACACAATCTAAAGACATCTGACTTGCTGAAATGTAACTCGTACAGCATCAGTTATGGTAATCTGGAGAAATAAAGTCCACCAGCCTACAGCAGCACGAGGAATTTTGTGAATCTTTGAGAGCAGTAAGTTCTCTTAACTCGCAAATAGATCAAAATGGATGCTCTCAGATGTGTAATTATAGTTTGATTTAAAAAAAAATAAAGTAAGAAAGTAATATTTAAGTCTCAGATCAATACTAATCAGGTTCCTGAAGTAGAACAAGCCTTGGGAAATGAAATTACTTCTTTAGTGTCATACGTGAAATGTGTCAGAAATGGGAATCAGACTTCTAGGCATCCGAATCCTGGAGCCAAACTGCAGGGTTGTCCTTCCTCCCTCCCTACTAGCAGATTCACTAGACATGTTTATTTTATAAATCTAGATTAACTATGTGACAGAACTGAAATATTCCAAGCAGTTACTGTAATAGAAGTATTGTAACATACAACTAAATTGGTATACATGAGTGTCCAATCAGAATAGCTCAAGAAAGAGGCGTACCACTACCTAATACTTTTTTCCTATGTTCTACATCAAAAATTCTCATCAGCTGACACAAATTGATAAGGAGCTCCCTTCCCGTATAACAGCAGATCTATATGGCTTTAATTTCACGCCAAGGGTGGCATTGTTAGATTGTGAGTTTTTCATGAAGAGATGGGACAAAAATCTTACTGGCAAGTCACAGGGACCTACTATTAGCACATTAACAAATACACGGGCACAGAATATGCAGGAATAATTGACTGAGAATCCCTCAAATCAGTGCCTCAAATATCAGTGCTGTGTCTCCAGTCTAACTGCTCACAGTTGTTGCTGTGGTACAAGTTTGACTGAGTCATGGAAAGCCTTTGCTTTAGATGTTTCTGAGGAAACTTATCTCTTCTTATTTGCAAAGAATGAATGGGCTGATTTAATGCCTGTGAATAGCATGAAACCTTGTCAATGGACTCAAGGGACAAATGTCTGTGGGAGTGTGTTAAAATAATGTACAACAAAAAGGTGTAAATGTTGATGTGGATGTCATGAAGTTATTTTTTTATTCTGCTGAAGAATACATTTTTCTTTTTCTGTCAGGTATACTTAGTGCCATAAAGACATCTTTCTTCAGGTTTTATTCTGTGGCTATTTCAGGGAGAAGGAAGAGAAGTGTCAGAATTTTTGGTGAGTTTTTCTTTTGCCAAAGGGAAACGCATTCTTTCATTTGCAGACTTGCTTATACTGTGTATGGACTATGTGAATGCTTTTCACAGAATTTCAGTATTCTCAACTGATGTTGGAATAAATTTGTATCACTTTTACTTAACACTTACTGCACTGTCATTAGAGGGCATATAAAAAAAGTATGTATAGTAAAGCCTGGATAGAAAATGTTTTATGTGTTTGTTGTGTGATCATTTACTTTTTGGTGGAATGTTGCCCTTCACCACTGTTTTCTGTTTGTGCCTCTCGTTTCCTCACATTTAGGATGTTTATCTAAAAGTACTTTAATTCTGTAGAGCTGGAGAATTAAAATGAAAAGTAAAGCTTTATTACTAGGGTAAATATTAGAGGTTCCTTTTCTTTTTTTTTTTTTAAAAAAAAAAAAAGGTTCTAGAAATTTTGGAGAAAAAGAATTCACTTAGCATAACCAAGACAATTCTATACTCTCTATGAATAACACTGTATGTCAGTACCATAAGCAGTATTTCAACTGATTTTTAGATACTTGTGCTGAAAAGTATGGGCCTTGTATCTTCTTTTCTTATAGTTGTGTAACTCAGAGTTAAAACTTGGAATTCAGCAAAGTTGCATGGCTACTAAAGAAACACAATTGTTGGCGATATGAAGCCCTTAGTGTTAACTTACAATTTAATTAAAAAAAGACTAGTCATTCTTCACGATATCTAGATAGATTGTACCCCCCTTCCTTTTTTTATTTTTTATTTTATTTTTTAATGATGAAACAAACATGAATATTTTGGGAGCATGCTTCCAGTTTGCAGGATCTTCTGTGTAGTCCAATTGCAGGCAGATTTTTTTCTGGCAGGAACTTTTTTAGGCTTTGTTTCCCTAGTAATTGTATGCACAGGTGGAAATGAGTACTGTTCCTTGATACACTAGTGTAAAGGAATATACTTTTTTCTGTTACCTTGTGGATCATACATAACTCTTCAGAATCACAGAAGAGGGGACTAATATTCTATCTTGCTGCTTGCAATTTAGTTTATGTTCTCTTCTACTTATGCTTTGAAAGTAGGGAATTAATGCATTTTTGGTAATAGCAAAACATGAGTGAAAGTTATAAAAAGCGAAAAACAAAACAAAACAAAACAAAACACAAACCAATGAACCAACCAAAAAAAACAAACCAAAACAAAAAAACCAATTACTATATATGCAGCTGTCCCCATGCTGGTATAGTAACTATGGAAAGAGACAAATGCTTCATGCATATTTCAGGGTGCAACTTTGAATTCATCTCTAGTTAAAGGTTTTTGCAAAGGAACTAATATACAGAGCAAATAATTTCTCTGTATTCCACTCAAGCAATATACAAATAAAAGTTAATTTCAGAGGAGGTTCAATGATGGGGAAGTTTGGATGATTGGTTTTGTTTATGATTTGTCTGTTTATGTTCAGATCAGATTTTTATTTTTTTTCCCTGAAGATGTTCCATAGCGAAGGGGGTGACAAAAGACTTTTAGGCATCTGAGTTAACACTAGAAATGTGTCACTGTGAATATAAGCTGCAGGAAACAGTGGTAACCAGGTGTAAAAGTTTAGCTGAGAAAATACAATTTGTATTTGGCACAAAAATGACTCTGTGTCTAGATAGTCATAGTTCATTCACACCTTTGCATTGACTTATATAATGCCACGTGAGAGGATGCTGTTTGCCAGAAGAGGGTAATGAAAACTTTAGACAAAGTTCATGACAGATAGCCCATGAGTGGTGCATTGGCTGGCAGATTGGGTTTAGAAGTGACAAAAGCGTTAAATTTCATCTTACAAGAACTTGCCATTATTGCCAATAGTGGTCTAACTTAGCTGATGTTGCCAACACAGTGAGAGCCCTTATGATGTGGGTAATCCTATCAGTGTTATGAATGTACCAAATTTAGGCCCCATTGACACTAGCAAAAATTTGGCTGCTGACGTAAACAGGGTCAAAATTTCTTTCCTTATCAAGTAGCCTGCCAAAGAAGGTAAAATTTATACAGTGTTTAGAATACTGATACCAGAGGCCCGTGTACAATTGATTTGTGGTGTTACTAGCTGTAGTGAAGATAAACTGGTGTTAGCGGTGACTGGACTTTTTTCAAAGTGGTGTGAAAACAGATTACTTCTATGTTCACAGATATTCTTCAGGAGCAGTCCTACCTCCTGCAGTTCACAGGCAGAACCAGACCTTCTGCCTCTTTCCAGAACTGCATTTATTCTTTGTTTGCATAGTCTTCTGAGCCGTGGTTTTCTTTGTGTGGCCTTAATTCCAGCTGTTGCCAAATAAATCAGCTGAGAAAGAACTGGGCTGATTGAAAAGGCTCTGTCCAGCAAAATAAATCTGAGAATATTTTAACGTTCAACTTTATTAGACCTATCCCCCCAAACTGTTTATCCCTTCAGCATTAGGAAAGATTGTCGCATTGAAATGTTACCAACCAGTGTTAGCAAAATAATCTCAGGAGGCTTGCTGTTTAGATTGTGCAAGACGAGATATGTAACTTTTTGCCTTGCAGGGGAAATACCTTGAAAGACAATGATCCAGTCCACCTTCCCAGTCCACCACTGTTTCTAGAATGTCGTCAAGGTGTGTACTTGTTTGTGCTTCTGTCCACCATGCCCAGCATGTCGTTTCTAGCCTCTGCTGTGCTTTGTCATATTGTTGCCTTTCTGTGATAGATCACTGTGGACTGATGAAAGATTGCCAATTCAGATATGGAAGAACAAGCAAGTAGTTAAATGGTGAGCTAGAAGTCCCCTGTTTCTTTAAAGTCTGGCTTCTGTTTTGGAGGTCCACGCTGATCTGCTTAACATCAGTATGCACCAGTCAAATCTGGGATTTGCTTTATTGCCTCGAAACAAATTTCCATTTTGTACATGCAGCCGATTCCCCGGTATGCACAGCTTTATGTGGGCCTTGCTGGATTTTGATCTGGCTAGTCCTGATGCTGGAATTCTTTTATATTAGCACCTCGTATTGTTCAGGACTTTGCTGGATTGCATAAGAGCTTTCTGTCAGAGATATAAAAGTGCTTTAACTCATTGTCTGTTTTCTCCTGTTAAATTTAACTTTTCCTTTCAAATACTTGTTGTGTTGGACTCTTAATAACGTAGTTGGGTGGTTTTGTGCAGGAGAGGCTTCCATTGTCTTGTGATCAGACTTTCTATTCATGTTGTGCCTAAAGACATAGTAATCTGTTTTGTGGGCTGGTAATTACATCTCTTATATATGGAAATAATAATTAATTGCCTTGTTTTCCTGTTAAGATTCATTATGGAAAGGTAACGAATAACATCTGTAAAATTCAGCGATATCACTCCAAAACATCTTTCACATCTTTTACTGTTCCCTTGGGCAAAAGATAAGAGTTAGATGGATGTGCTGGGATATTATTTCGGCTTTTTGTATTAGAGAAAGTTTTATTCTTAGGCTCTTCAGATGGGGAGGATCAGAAGGAGGGACTACTGCTGCAAAAGAAGCCTGCCATTAGGACCAGAAAGTTTTAAAATTATTTTTTGTGTGAAGTGGTTGCTGTTAACAAGAAAGGCTCATAAATGATATTTATTGGTTATGAAGCTTATAGCCCGATGAACATGAAGGAGAAGCCTTTATTATGGTCATATAGCTCTTATGCAGGGCAGGAAGAGGGGGAGGTGTAATGTTTTCAGAGTGCTGTAGAAATGGAAATCTTTTTATGAATCCCAGCAATGCATTACATGCTTCCCCATGATGTCAGATCTTTTGCAGTCCAGCAGGGCAACATAACACAACTGGAAATACCATTTTGCTGTTCTTAATGTTGTTCAGAGTAAACCTGTGTAGGAGGTTGCATACATTTGTTGTCCACAGAAGTGATCCTGTCAGTATCCACAGTCCCTTAAAGACGAAAACTGGGCTCTTTTTCCAGTGAGACCTGACAATGAATCCAGAAGGCAGATATGACAACTATTAAAATACCAATACTAAATATCAGAGTAAGTAGAGAAAACAAACACAGAGATGTGGAATACTAATTACTTTCTCTAAGAGAATTACCAGTCTAAAAGATGAATGATTTTAGCACGCTTTACATCTGCTTGACAACTATTTAGTTTACCAGATTTTGCATTTTACTTAGTCAATGTTGGTTCCTTTCTTTTGGCAAAACTCTGTTGGTTTTGTTCCCAGAGGGAGATATATTTGAATGCAATTTGTTTTAATTTGGAAAGTCTGTATAAAGACAAGTAGTTTGCTATAACAGTGGTTTGTTCTTTCTGTAAAATAACTGTGGATGTGGGCACAGAGGAATAGGCAAACTTGCTGTTATCTATCCGTTTGTTTGTTTGTTTGTTTGTTTTCTTCACAAGCTGGGGTTGCTGGTGGGTATGATTTCAGAGAGGAGATGGAGTAATGGAAGGTGAAGTGTTCTTTTGGGGTGTGGAAGTACTTATCACCAGTTCAAGGAAAGGTACGCCAATGAGAGCTTTATACATTGAATAGAAATTTTCATCAGAGTTACTTGGAAACCTTGATGCTATGACATAAGACAATATTATACCTTAATGTTATCTCAAAGATCCTTCTACTTGAAATATTTTTATTTATTTAAAAATAATAGCTGAATGTACAAGTAAGAAAACAAACTAAGTAATAAAATTTAGTAGCACTTCTTGGCAGGCTGGTGCAGACTCACCTTGAGTAGTCTGTGCGGTTTTGGGCGCCACAGTATAAGAAAGATATAACGCTGTTAGAGAGTGTCCAAAGGAGGGCAACAAATATGGTGAAGGGTCTGGAGGACAAGACATATGAGAAGCAGCTGAGGTCCCTTGGTTTGTTCAGCCCAGAGCAGAGCAGGCCGAGGGGAGGCCTCATGGCGGCCCGCAGCTCCCTCACGAGGGAGCGGAGGGGCAGGCGCTGAGCTCTGCTCTCTGGGGACAGCGACAGGACCCGAGGGAACGGCATGGAGCTGGGACAGGGGAGGGTCAGGGTGGGTGCTAGGGAAAGGTTCTGCACCCAGAGGGTGGTCGGGCATTGGGACAGGCTCCCCAGGGCAGTGGTCACGGCACCGAGCCTGCCGGAGTTCAAGTGTTCGGACAATGCTCTCAGACACAGGGTCTGGTTTCTATTTATTTATTTATTTTGGAGGGTCCTCCGAGGACACAGGAGTTGGACTCAATGATGCTTGTGGGTCCCTTCCAACTCGGATATTCTATGATTCTATGAAAGACAAATTTGGGGACTTGAAAGCTATGAAACATTGCTTTGAAACGTAGTTTTGAAAGCTATGAACATTACAGCTCTAAGGAGCTGTAACGTTTTAGCTACTGCAGATTCCCTTAATGTTTTATAATAGCTGAGTCCTGAGTTTCAGGATTTGGACTAGTGAAGAAGTTACTTCGCTTTTATGTGATTTTTGTCTTCTGTGGTTTTGTTCTAAAAGATTATATTTCTACAGTTCCAGAGAAGAAGTCTTCACTATTTTGCTACCTTATATGCTGGATGTGCAAATATGATTTCATTTTCAGACTCTAGATAAGGAGATAGTTGCAAACAAGTTCTCTGAAACCTGGTGGTGTCTCATCTGCTTTTGCAAATAGTTCTTTATCTATCATTGATGAATATTACATCTGTTGTGGAAGGCTGTGACAATGTGGTACTTGCATCTTGCATGTATTTGTTCAGGAGGACAGAACAGTAGCTCAGTTGTTACCTGGAGCGTCATACTGTAGAACTTTGCCTCCAGACCTGGTAACAAAAGTTACCAAGTAAAATGTCATATTTTAGACAATAATCCAGAGAGCTCTCTTGGCAAAATAAAGCTAATCTGTACCCTGTTAGAAATGCAGCCTTCAGCTTCTAAACAAGTACCTTCATGAGTAAGCTCCACAGGGTTCCTGGTGTTGAAAGTACAAGACCAGGAGTGTTTGATTCTTGGAGAGATTCTGATAGAGGAGACGAGGGCTTTTTCTCCTCCTTCTTCCTGGAAGTAAAGGATATCTTATGAGGTGATTCACAGTAAATCCAGCTTCTGAATTTCTCATATTCTTGGGTAAATAGTCCAAAATAAGAAGCAGTTTTAGATTTTTGGCAGCTGAAATAAAAGGAATCCCAAGTGGAAGAGAGTGGAAAAGAGGCTGAAAAGACCTTGGGAATACCCTTGACAGTATGACAGGTCAAGTCAGGTTTGACAGGTCAATTTATTTTTTATAATTTCTGTAGGCGTTTTAATACGTTTTATAATGGGGTATAAATGGTTAACTTGTAATTAAATTTAATTAACCAGCAGTTTTATATTTCTCTCAGCAATAAACTGTTTATTCTCTGACAATTTTTGAGATAAAACTGTGTTGTATTTTCTTTTTAATTATGTTATTTATACATCAGTCATTTTACTGTATGCTTTCCTGTAGTGTTCAGGTGAAGACAATAGTAAGTGATACTAACAAAATAGTTGTTTTCAGGACTAGATGCTATAAGCAATCATTAAAATCACTATTTCATTGGAGGCTTCTAAAGAAAGCAAACACACAAATACAGCTTAAAAATCATGCTATTGTGAATAGAATGGGAGCTTGTGAGATTTTTTTCTGGATTTCTTTTAGTCTGACACAAGCAATGTGATGCGGCAAAATGAGCTGGGATTTCAGCCTTCTGGAATAAGGATATGCTTACTCTGTCATAGCTTCCCCCCTTTGCATCCTGGAATAGTAATTGCATGTACCTGGTGTAGGAGAAAAGCCTGTTTGATTTGCTTACCTGGGGTGCTTTGTTAATACTCAGTCATCTCTTATGGCTGGCCCCAAAATGCTGGAGTGTTTGTGATACTTTTTTTTTTTTCTTTTTTCTTTTCTTCCACTGTCCCCTCCATCCCCTTCCCCCTGCCCCCTCCCCCCCGCCCCCCCCCCCCCCCCCCCCCCCGCCTTTTTTTTTTCTTTTAAACTTTCTGGAGCCATTGTGTTAGAGGACTTATTTTTGATTAATCGGACCTGGAAACATCAAATAAGCTAATTTCTTTACTCAAATCTGTAAGTCCAACTTCCGAAAGTAATTTTTTCTTGAAGCCTTTATTATGCTCTTGTGATGATAGAAAGTTTGACGGCTAATTGCAGCTGGATGTTTGACCTATGTTACTTCTGAGAGCTACTGTGATGAAGTCTCGTACCCTATTTTAGATGCTTACTAGCTAATAAGGTTTAGGGGTATTTAGAAGATCAGTGAGATTTCGGCCCTGCACATGCTGATTAATAGTTACAGGTTAGAGCAACAGTTATAGCTAGAAATAGGCATAGAAATAGAGCATAGAATAGGCGTAGAAATAGGCATGGAAATAGAAAAGATATTTACCTACATTGTGTTGAAAATGATCAGGACAAACATACCTTGAACTCTGACAAACCAACATATTTACCCTTTTTTTTTTTTTATGGACAGAATCCAAACTCAAATAATAGTTGACATTCATTATGAGGTATTTATTTATTACCATTAGAAACTAAACAAATTTATTAATAATCTTTAGGTTTTTGTCTGGCTTGGATTAACATGCTATTTAAGTGAAGTGATTATAAAGAGTTAGCCGTATAAAGCAGGCTTGATTTGCAGGGCTGCTGCTCAGGTTCAGGTTTATTTTTTGGTCTGTAGCCTCATGTCTGTAGCTTACAAAAGAAAATTTCACTGTTTTCTGTTGCTTCAATGAGTGTCTGAATTCGTCTCCAAGTGGACTACAGTTAATTTCTGAAAACTGCCGCTGTGTGTGTTAATTGACAGTTGTCTTTACCATCTGACATAGAAGACAATGATTGAATGGTTGCAAGAGCTCCTTTACTCTTTCAGCCTGTGGGGTATTTCTTTCAAAGAGATTTAAAGGTTGCTGTAGCACCTGCTGCTCTATTCTGTCTCCTTCTGCCAAGGAAAAATACAGCAAAGGAGGAAAAAAGGAAATGTTTTGTGTCTTCTACTGGGGAAATTTGGTTAGTTTTTAACATTTGTACTTGACAATAATCCTCTTAAAGATCTAGTTTTTACATTGAAGTATGTAATTGGTTGTAGATTATACAAGCAATTGTACAGCTTTTGTTCAAAAGCTTTTATATGTAAAGTTGAATGTGGTCATCTTTCTTTCTCCTTTGTGTGATAATAAAAAGAACGTAGAAAGAAAATCAGAGCAAAAATACTGAATTTATTGGCTTCTTTTAAAGAGAATCCTCCTTTTGCACTTAAATATAATGATCAATTACAAATGCAGATCTTAAAACAAGCAAAGCCCCAGCGCATGCCCTGCAGCCCCTTTTGTTTTGATTGAACCTTTTTTTTTTTTTTCAGTGTTTTCATTTATCTTGAAATGGCCATTTTCAGTTTTTCCTCATGCAAAGCATTCTAAATTAGTGTGCACTCATATTATTGTAGTATTCTCTGAGTTAAATATTGGTGATGACAAGTTCAGATCATAAATGCCTGAGACACAACTGGGTGGTACATTCTAAACTAATTTACTGATTACTATGCCACCTTTTTTACTTTGTCACAATTGGGTTATTATTTTACCCTATTACTACTAGAAAGAAAATTGGCACCTTTATGAGGTGCAATTCCCCCCCACCTTCCCATTGGAACACAAAAAAAGGTAGTAGAAATCCGTCTTCTTGTTCTCATTCAAGGTTTCAAGCCCCAGTGTTTGGTTATGCCTGTATTCAAGTTGTATACTTTTTTTATTTTTTAATTTTTTTCCCAGGGTTGTAGAATGGCCCAGGATACTACAGCGCCAACACTGGACTTCAAATATTGGTTGGATAAAGCTGTTGAGTGGGGTCAAGCCACCACTTTGGAAACCCAGAAAGATGTCTGCCTTCACTTGCCCCAGCTGCAGGAGTTTCTACAGCAGACTTACGAGACTTTGAAACATATGGTAAGTGACTTTAAAAGGAAAAAGTGGCCTCTTTTGAAGACACCCTCAGAAACAATCTGCAGTATGTTTTGACAAAACCAGAAGCAAAGAGGCTTGGGTTACTGACCCAATGTATTACTGGACCAGAGAAGCAAACTGGGGAAGCAGTCACAGGTAATGTAAACAGGAATGTGCTTCCGGTTCCCCTGGTTTATCAGGAAAGGAGCTTTTGCTTCTTGATTGGTCATTGTCATGTGAGATTTCCCGGCTGATGCTCTAACCTCTTTAAAAAACTCTTTAAAATAAACAAGAATTTGATTCTGGTTTTCAAGCCATATATTGGATTGTTTAAAGGCCTTAACATGCAAAATTGTAACTGATCCTTTAAATCTCAGAGAGTCTGTTGACACGCTAACCCCAGTGCTGTGGCATATGTAGTGAATTCCATTGGCACATGCTGCTGACTGTTCTGTTTTCTAATTTGATTATTGTCTGCACTCACTAGAATGCTTTTTTTTTTCCCAAGTTAAGTTTAGTTGGTTTTATGCATAGTTATGTATACGTTTTCCTGAGCGTGGCTTTTTCAATATATGTATTAATTTTAATTAGCTTTAGAAATGTTGTGTTGTGGTATGAGGCTGACTTCTTATGGAAGCAATTCTTGTTAAATATTCTTCTTCTCTAAAAACTGCAGTTTTTAAAAATCTGAATTTAATTTTTAAATACAAGATTTTCAAGGAGTGGCATTTCTTCCTCTGTATATCTGTCTTTTTCTCAGAAGAAAAAAAAAAAAACAATTTTTAATGTTGCTACTTCAAGTAATCTGAGGCTTGGCCTGAAATGGACCTTGTGAATATGGCCCCAGAAAGTCTGGGGCTAGCCCCAAATGTGAGACAAATGTAAGGAATTTATTGCAGCAGCAGGAGATGGTTATCGTTCCTGCTACTTGCATGTTATCTCAGCACAGCACCATTTTTAAAAGCCTTCATTTATTAGATAGTAAAGCTACAAAAATGGAAAAATAAGACTGATTACACAGGATTGCGTATAAACTACATTGCCTACTACTTTTTTAGTGAAGCTGCTTTCTATTTGGTTAAAAGTTAAATGGCAGTTTGTTACTGCCTAGTCATTAAATAAGCTAATTTAAAGAAAGTAAGAAGTAACAGAAAAATACTTAGTTTTATGCCGTAGTGAGTATTGTTTTTTTCAGAAATTCTGTGAGGCAGTATATTAAAGTAATGAGGACCAACAAAAGTATATTTTAATTGTGCTTTTGTTTATCACTAAATCTCGGTTACTAATACTGTTTTCTTATTACTATATGTAAGAGGAATTAGTAAATTTTCTACCACAATTAAACATTAGCTGAGGAAATTACTTAAGCGTTAACTTATGTGAGTTATGATATTATAGCTGATTTCACCAAGCTCTGCTTTTATTACCTACCAGCAAGTGTTTTGTTTCCAGAGCATTTCACAGCAAAATCATTGGGACTGTAATTTACAATAATCTGTATCATTAGCAATTCTTCTAATTTGCTTTTGATGTATAGTATGTTTATTGTCTTTTTGTTTGCTTTTATGTCTTAACAGAATTCAATTGTAGCAATTCAGCAGTTCCCTTTAATTGGCCAGCTACTAGGAAGGCTTTGTTGGAATCCTTTTGTTATAGGATATGGTAAGAACCTGTAATGATATTTCTGTAACAGTCCATAAATTTTATTCCTTAGGAATTAAAAAAGTACAACTTGATATATACTTCATCTTTTCCGTAAAAATGCAGCATTCTTTCTTACTTAGGTAAAATTTTGAAATAAAAATGCTATCCAAGTTATTTAAAACATGTGTCACTGAGAAATCTTAAATTTACTTTTACTTTTGGAGATAATTAATTTCATGGATTATTTACAGAATGTTGACTTGGAAACAGTAGGTTTTAAACCCAGTGAGTGTTTATGTGCATCATTATTTCTGTTGTATTTCAAATTTTCGTGTTCTATTAATTTTGTTAGTCTCCCAGAATGTACGAAAAAGTTTTAGATTACTTTCAACTGAGGTTTCTTCCAGTTATATGTCAGAATATTCTATCAGATAGTTTAACATAGAAGAATTAATTTTTCTGATGTGTTCTTTTTTTATTAATGAAAAGCTGTACTGTGTTACAATTGTGTTTGTTTTTACAGATTTTATTCTGAATGTTTGTTTTTCTAACTTGTAAACTAGTGGAAAATACACATAGATTAAAAAGCAAAGCAGTAAAATGGTGACTTAGAAAGAAAAGGTGAGAAAAATCAAAAATGTCTTACTGTTGGGGTGTAGGTGAGATCAAATAAAAGGAGAGGAACTGCAGACAGGAAAACTGTTAGGAAGGACCAGACACTACCTGTGCTGTTTACTACCTGTAGTACTATACAGGTAGGTATACTACCTGTATACTACCTGTAGAACTATACAGGTAGGACACTACCTGTAGTTCCAGTATACTTACCATGCATTGAGATGTTGATAAATGGCTTAGGATCTACTCTGGAAGAGAAAGCTAATTCTGACCTTCTTTGTCAGCCCCTTGAAATAGTATTTTGCTGATGTCCTACATCAGTTTGCTACAGCTACATCTCCCCCCAAAAAGAAAAAGTGTTGCATTTTGTCTCTTCTGGTTCATGCTTTCTTTTGGAGACATACAGGAAAGGGAAATTTTTTTGGTCTCCTGGAGCAGTTTATTAGGTCAAGAAGAGCACTGCGCTACACTGATCATATGTCTTCTGGCTTGGATTTATCTTTTTCCAGTTAGCTCCAAGCACAGGCAGAGTGAACTTGCCTGCGAAAAACATGGTAGATGTGCCTTATGTCAGCACTTCCCATCTAAAAGGAAGACTTGGGAAGGAACCATAGATTTAAACGTAGGTCACTATGGCAGAGATACAAATCTGTGCTTTTGTGACATCTTTTGAGAACAGACGTCTTCTACTTCATGGACTTATTTTTGTGAGGTTGCATTTTTAATCATAGTTTCAGTTTCTGGGAATGTTGATAACTGTTGATGTTTACACATACACACATGCTTTTCTTCTCTTTTTCACTTTGGAATAACAAGACTTCAGACCACCAGTCTTTAGACCACCAGTGTCTCTGAGCCAAAAATGTATTATATTAGAGAATGGAGCATCATCTATTTTTTTCATCTGTTTTTCCTTTTGAATCATTTCCACAACAACCCCAGCTATACATTCTTAGTTTCCTCTACTTCTGCCTTCCTTTTTATCCCTGTGTATTTTCTAAAGCAGGAAAAACACTTTTTCTTCAAGTTGATCGTTTCCTCTGAAGACTGCAAAACAATGAGTTTTACTACATTTTTGTTTGTTTGTTTTGGTCTCAAGGTTGCAACCAATCCAATTCAGAGAACTTCACTTGCTTTAAATGGAATCCTTCTCTTCACTTCAGTGCTTGGAGATGGGAGAAGGAGATTTCCAAACATCGGTAGACCTGAAGATGTCTGCTTATCCAATCCCACCACTTCCTCCTTTTAGAGCCACCTGATCTCTCTATGGGCTGCTGGCACTTTAGATTCAGCTAGTTCTCATTTTGTTTGGCACTAGTTTTGAAGATATTCTTTAAGGTAGTGCTAGTAGATGCTGACTCTCAAGTGGGTTTCACATAATTTCTCATTTGGATAAATAGCTCATTCAGACATGTCTGAGACCAGGCCACCCTTGCAGTAGAAGAAACTAATTCTGTTCAGTACAGTCTTTCATACTAATAAATGGAAGAGGAAAAAACAAAACAAAACAAAAAAACACAACACACAGAAAACATTATATATCTGCATCTTGTCCAAACCACAATACCTATCACCTTAGATGTATGTCTGCTGGTGCTGGATGCTGACATGGCTGACCACTCAGTGCAGGGAGCGTGGTCTCCAATGGAAAATAACCTCCTCATAAACACTCTTGATCAGGAGTGGGCCAAGTTAGCCATATATAGAATGCTTATGTGAGGGAAGCACGACCAAAGAAAATCTCATGGCTGTACTTGTGGTCCTGAACCACAAGGGACACATGAGGAATTCAATCTTGGTAAGGAATTCCAGTGTTTTTTCTGTGGGCTGGGGGATTATGTTCTCAGTAGGCCCCTCCTGGTTTAAGTTTTGAGCCCAAACGTCTTGAATCCCAAACTAATACTATAAATGCTCGGGAATTTCTTGGTGGCTCTCTATGTCAACATATGTGTGTGAGCGTGCATGCTTATGTATGTATTCATTTCCCCTGAAAGTTCAGTTTTAGCTAATCTACATTTTGTGTTATATATCTGTATATATGTAATATCTCTATGCATTTTTCAGTAAAATTTTACAACAGGATCTAAAAAGAATATTTCTGGTTCTAAGATAAGTGTTTTCTCATTAATTCTGTGCATTTGGCCTGGTTCATGATGGTTTATTGATAAATGGACTGCATCCCAGAATGATTGAGACCACACTTAGTTATGAGAAAAAAAAAGCATTGGCTTTTGTCTTCTTTATTTTATTTTTTATTCATGAGAGAGTGACAGGGAAGGAGTGCAATGTGATTAATACTAAAGCTTTTTTGTTTTCTCAACACAGCTTCCAAGCTGTCTTAAATTTCTTCCTAAAAATTGTCATTAATGTTGTTGGAGTTTCAACATTAACGTGTTTAAGAAGTCCAGCAGAAAGTTGGAAACATTCTTTTTTTCGTATAATTTCCACCTTGGAGTAACTAATTTTGTTCCTTTGGATGGCTTACTTGGGTAGTGAGCATTCTTTTGTGCTATTGTAAGATCAGATATCTTGATTCATATCCTGAAAATGGTTTTCAGTGCATGCGACAATGGTATATTTTTCATGGTGATCACAGTTACTAGCAAAATGGAAGGAAAAAAATGCAGAAAGTTTTCTATGGTTCTCTCTGGTCTTTTGATGCAATTGTCTCTCACAGCTGCCACAATTGTTTTAGAAAGGTCTATCCCATCTTATTCTTAGGCATCCTATATTTCTTCCCCAATTCTAAAGGAAAAGGAAAGAAAGTTTTGAAAAGGAAAGAGTGAACCTGGGAATGGCCCTCAGATTACCACTGGTACTTCAGCAAGAGGACTAAGTGATCCTTTTTCCTTATTCTCACAGATCTGTGGGAAGCTACTTCACTTGTAGCTGAAAAGTAATTTTGACTGGGAAAACTGTGAATCTGTAAAAGTCCCTTATCTTGGGGGAACCATTGGCATGGCTTTGATACAAACATACCCTGGTTCCAAACACAGGTTGAGGTTTGAAGGTAGTTATATCCATGTAATCTCATTATACTGACAAAGTGTACGTTGCTCGCCGAAGCTTTGCTTTCATCATTTTAGCTTTTTTCATACTGATTTGCATTTCTGACAGGCAATAGTATATATAATTCACTGCTATACTATGCAGCAAGACTTTGTATGTAGCAAAAGTTCTTCTCATCCAGAAGTCTAATTCAGTAGTTATGTTCCTTCCCTTCCCTTCCCTTCCCTTCCCTTCCCTTCCCTTCCCTTCCCTTCCCTTCCCTTCCCTTCCCTTCCCTTCCCTTCCCTTCCCTTCCCTTCCCTTCCCTTCCCTTCCCTTCCCTTCCCTTCCCTTCCCTTCCCTTCCC
This sequence comes from Cygnus olor, assembly GCF_009769625.2. Lineage (NCBI taxonomy): Eukaryota > Metazoa > Chordata > Aves > Anseriformes > Anatidae > Cygnus > Cygnus olor. The sequence goes on along the minus strand of NC_049198.1, from coordinate 43,861,503 downwards.
TTCCCTTCCCTTCCCTTCCCTTCCCTTCCCTTCCCTAAATAAACGTCACTTAAATAAAAGGACTGTATGACATACTGTAGATGTACAGTGTAACTAGGATGAGGCAGAAGAAGGGACACCTGAACTACATGTACTTTGTTCAGGATAGGTGATTTGAACTCGATTTTTTAAATTTTTTTTCCTATTTTTCAGTATGTTTTGACTTTGTAAATTTATTTCTCGATTACTTTTTCAGTTAGTAAAGTCTGAACTTTACCAATTACTGGTACTAAAATAATATCTATTTGTAATGGTCAGAAATTTCTGTGTTTCCAAAAAGCAAAAGGTTATCACATAGTTGTTTAAACAAATAAGACATTTTTTTTTCTCCCAAAAAATTGCTGATTAGAGTTGTATTGGGTAAAATGTTTTTTTTGAAGGAGATAGATAGAGTTGCCTGTTCGTATTGATGTCTGACTGCCGGTTCAATATAGTTGCAATCAAAGTCTAAGGATACTTTAAATTTCTGCTGAGGAGTATGCAGGTTGTCTCTTGCTCTGATCTTAAAAAATGTAGGAAATCATTAGCCTTGTAAAAACCCATATTAAAAAAAATATATCTCCAAACACACAATGTCAGAGTACCTTAAACTGTAGTCAGTTAAATGTGTATAAGAAACCATTTCAGAGCAGAGATGCTAGTCAGTGGGAGGCCAGTGATGGCCTACAGGCTTGTTGGACATTTATTGAGGAATACTGGTTTAAATCAAAATTAACATCTCTGATCACCTGGTGAAAACACAGGCATTACTTAATGGAGCTCTTATTTTTTCTTCAGGCTTTGCCAACAAAGCCCTTCTAAATAATACTCTTTATTACATCCTGGGTAGCAAATATACAGAAAACAGAAGTCGTCATTTGTTGAACATGATAATATTTAAATTATCTCCTAATGTAACTTCTGAAAGTTATGTGGCATTATCTGTTTGTATCATTTATATTAAGAATAATAGCACTTATTAAGTCAATATCAAAGCTACAATGATGCATCTAGTTTTCATAGTTTGGGTTACAATTATGCAATTTTATTCTGGGATAAAATTCAGCTTAGAGACTCCTTGTATCTGCTTAAGAACATTTAAAAAAAAGCCTATTGAAAGCAAAGTATTGGAAAAATTGTGACTTACATGGCTCTTTATCTGCTTACTCCAAATAATCAGCTCTTCTGTGATAATATATGTGCATCTAAGTGGTGTCAATATTGACGAGTATAGTAGGTTTTTAGAGAAGGCAACTTGTTTCCAGCAGTACATTATAATTAAGTAAAATCTGATCTCATGCTGAAGAGAAAATAGGATTTTTTCCATCAGCATTTAGGTGTTGTGCTGTCTGCAGAACTGTTATTTTCCTGAAGCATGGGGAATTGTAATATATTTTTGCAGAAAACTTCATGTTCTACGTTCTTGTTGTGAATGATTTCATACTTAGCAAACTTAAATTTTTCAGAATGAGCACTTTCAGTTGTGCAGAGTTTGGACACCAATGTAATAACTATTTACTACAGTTGATTATTGTTTATTAATTATATTAATTAGATACTTAAATGAATGTTTCTTGATGATAGCTTCAAGTATTTTTTATGCAAACAATTCACTAGGTCATACATGTTTCTTAAGAACATCTAAATATTCTGTAGATTTTAATTTGACTCCTTTTAAAATGCTATTAAGGAAATGACTACACAAGAACTATTACATATGAATAATATTAAATGTGTTGCGCAAATCTGGTAGATTGAAGCATTATGGGTTGAGACTGATATTCGGGGCTTTATTTTTGTGGATGGATAGGAATTGTTGTGTGTAATTTTGTCTATGTTTTGATTTTCCTTTTTTTTTTTCCCCCTAAATGTATCCTTATTTACTTTTTTTCTCTAGATGAAAGCCAGAAGACTCTGATGTGGTGCTTATGTTGTCTGTACAGCAGTGAACCACAGAACCCTGTGGAATTGAAGGCCAACAGCTGGATACGGGTAAGTGAATGAATCCTTCCCAGGACTGCTTTGAATTAAATTGATTATTTAAAGGTGCTACATCTACAGCATAGAGACACTGTCATTTAAGAAACCGTTTCAAACACAACTTCCATACATATTGCATTGAAGTGTGTACTGCTCTAATTATAACACAATCTGTGCTAGCCTGTCATTTCAAATATTAAAAAGATGTGGCATTTTAAAGTGGGTAGTTCTGATGGCTTATAGCCTACTAGAGTCTCTAAATCTAGTAACTGTGAATAGTGAGCAAAGACCACAACTCAGAAGGAAAGCAAGTGTTATCAAAAAAAAAAAAAGAAAAAAAGAAGAACCTTTCAATTAGGATAAAATAAATAATCTGCCGAAATACCATAGTTTGTTTTGAAAACAGCTTGTATTTCCTCTTTAATTTCATTCTTTTTTGCTTTTGTTTAGTCTCCTGCCTATGAAGAAGCTAATTGTATCCAAACTTTCTTCAAAGGCAGTCATAGAGGGGAGGGGTAGTGCTTGTGTGTGGATTTATATTTAGTGACTTAAGGAGTAATGAATCCTTAACTTTAATCCCAAATTTAGGGGGTTTTCATAGGCACATCTGTTCATATTTTGTATATTTCCACAGTGAACCAGCGAAGCGCATGAGCATGTAAATAATTTGCAGCACATTGATGCGTAATGCTATACATTGCTGAATAGCAATTTTTGGGTGCAGTATTGCTGATTTTTACATCTTTGCATTCTCTGTGGAATTCTGTCATCATATGGTTAAAAAAAATAATTGAATTGTCAATACATTTTTTATAGCTTATCGTCCTCAGAACTAGTGACACTGCAGCACCAATCTCATTATCATTTAAGTAAAAAATTCAGCTTAGCAGAAATTTACATCTCTGAGCAGTTCATTTCTTAATTATTAGTTGACTTTATACATTTCAGTTTATGTAGGTATTAATGTAATACAGAATATTATAAAATAGGTAATGGTTTTGCCATGTTTATGTTGGTAACCAGCTGTACTTAGCTAAGTAGTAATATTGATATTGGTGCATTATTTCTCAGCAGTACATTCTCACATTCTGATGCCCCTGCGTTTCTATATGTGTGTGTTTGGTTGGTGGTACAATAAACCATGAAATTCTCATTAATTTTATAATAACTAAAATTACTCTTATTTTCTTTCTGTTTTGAACCTTTCTCAAGAGGCTTTTCAGGAGGTTAGTATACTTGTGATTGACGGTGAAGCAAAGTAAAGGACTTTTTAAAAGTCTGCTCGAACACCAAAGCAAAGTGATGCAAAAACAAATCTGTCTTTTCTTATGCATTCTTACTGGTTGGACATATTCTTCATATGGACATAGGAGATTGACAATAGCATCCACTTAGGTATTCCACAGAGAAGAATTTGTCATAGTATGTGTTATTAACAGCAGCATACACATATGCCATGGTGAGGGGGAGCTAAACCCAGGCAATGATTCTGATCTACTGATAGCTTCCATTTGTGGTGGTGGGAAAACATGCCATTTTAACCTCGATCGGTTACCTATGTTTGATGTAACTGGACTGGTGGCTTTGGTGGCATGAGAAAAAGCGTCAAGTAAACATGAACAAACATTTAGGGATGGATGGAGGAGGGACTGCTGCTCCTGGCAGCACTGTCACTTTAAGCTGTCCAAAGTTGGGACTGACATGTAAGCATTTGATATAAAACACACTGTACTCTGCAGGAATTTTTCTACCCAGTCTGTGAGTTTGAATCAACCTTAAATAATAATTGTGACTCGATGGGTCAAGAGTTAACGTGAAAGTGACAGGGAAAAGGGCATGGAGGAACTCAAAGTAATCTATTTCTGTCATTCAGCACTTCCCTAGTTGATTAAAATGTGTGTAGCATAATATGGTCTGAAATGTAACAAGTTCATATTTTGATTAGAGAGAAAGAAATAACCCTTAGAAAATTTTAATTTAAAAAATTGGTTAAATAATGGAGATAGTAAAATGCACAGTATAAAGATACATAAATTGAGATTAAAAGAAAGTATATTATTGCTTTCTACAGTAGTTAGAATTTCTTCTCACTTCCTCACAGTCCGGAGTGCATCATAGTGCAACCACTTTTTAGAGAAAGTGGTTTTATCTCCTTTTTCAAATCAGCGTTGTAGTTCTATTTACCAGCAAATGTGATATGATAAGGACTATTACGCCTGTTTGTACAGAAGAATATAAGTTAAGTATTTTGTTACTCTTGAATAGTTTCTTTTTTATGAAAATAGAAATCAATATCAGATTGCAAAAGAAACATACAGTAAGACTGTTGACCCATCTAATGTATACTGACAGTTATTTCCTCCTGATCTGTTTTATTTTCCACATTATTCATCACAAAATATTGTTACAGTGGGGGATCAAGATACTTTTGCTATAACAACTATAATTTTGAAGTTTGTGTTGGCTGTTTTCCTAGTGGTTTGATAACCAACCTGTGCAGTGCCTTGGTCTGACCTCAGCCTTGTTCATTATACAGTGGGAGCTCTTTACAGTGGGGATATTGACTGTCTTGTGGAGAAGATGCCTAATACAGTTGTTCACTATGGAAAAATGACCCAAAGGTTAAAATATATAGTTGAAACAAATTCTTGGGGATGGGGAGGAAGATAATTTTGTAACAATGTGGTGTAAGGAAATTGAAATCCAGAAATTAATTCTAAATAAACCTCTGAAATTCAGATTTTACTTAAAATATTTTTAGTATTATGGAAAACTTGCCTATTCTTGGAATGAAATAATGATCCTCTAAACTAGTTAAGCTCTATCTAGGAGGTATGCATGGTAAGCTTCCACGACAGTACACTGAACGGACTTCTGTGTTAGTTCTGTATACACTGATATAGGAGCTATGGAAGGGATACTGGTTTACATATAGGACTGCTTTTCAGCTTCTGCGTAACTGACTTTAACAGTAGCCTTGTCCTTTTTGCCCTGCAGCTCAGAGTTGGTATTATCTCCCCAGCTTCATGCCTCAGCACGCAATGAGGATGAATACTTATATTTTAAAGAGGTGAAGTAGTTCACTATGTAAGCCACCATGTATCAGATAAATGAAGACCTCTGGGTGCACCTTTAGTCAATGCTAATGCAACAAAAACAAAAAGCAAAACCAAACCATAAAACAAACAAACAAATACATCCAAACAAAAAGCAAGAAGGAGTGGTTAACAGTTAGTGGTGGAATAGAAAACTTTACTTCTTCACTACTAACGGGTAAATTTTAACAAGGTAAAAAAATTGAAGATTGACCTTTGAAGATTGCTTCCTAGTTTTATGGGATTTAAATTTGTGTTAGATTAAAATTCTTCTCCCAGAATGCGAGGTTATGTGACTGCAAAATGATGCTATTCAGCCAGCATAGTGGTGAATATTCTTCTTTCCTTTGTTTTCACGTCAATGTCCATTGACTATTAAATTGCACCTTACTTTTTGTCATGGCAAGTACCAGTTCCCAAAGAATACTTTGTGGACTGTCAGTGGTTCTTTGATTAAGGTCATTGATAGGAAAGCTGATCTGAAGTCCTTTCAGCTACTAAATTAGATTTTCAATCAAGTAGCAAAAAATGTATTTGCTGCTTGCTTACTCTTTAAATTTCTTGCCATTGTAATAGTAAATCTGAGTTGTTTGGGAAGAAGGAAGTTAAATATGGAAAGAAAGGTGGTTGCACTTGATCTATATTATTAATCAGCTCCAGAAATCAAGGTGATGCATGTCTGTAAGTCCTTTGAAAGAATCAAATGTGCAGAGAAAAGACTTGATATTTAATTAACACTTGCAACATAAACTGCAGTGTTCTTAAAATGGTATGCTATTTAAAATAATGAGAAGCTTCTCTTTTATTTACATTCCGAGTTAGAATGTTGAAAGCTAGATTCCTTGTTTATGTACCAGCTCTGGCGCAGTATAGAAAGCCAAGATACACCCTGCCACAGATTTGTCACTGAATAAATCAGTTGTGACCTGGTAAAACCAATTTATCAGAAAATGATTTAGTTTCTCCATCTGGCCTTCTCTGAGCAGAGGCTTTTGGAGCTGCATGTATGCTGTTCTAACACGGGCTTCTGTCTGGTGGGGCTAGAATGCTTTGTTTCAGTCACAATGCAGGTTGCTCTTGCAGTGGCATTGCACCAACAAGAGACTGAAAACTACTTTTCTGAAGTAGTTTTCCATTTTATTAACTTGATCACATCTCCTCCTCTCCTTTAAATTTATAAACTGTGTTTATGGATTGTTTACTGCTTTGAAATTTGTTACTTTATTATACTATCACTGCTTTTGATGTATTGTTCTGGAAGGCCGTACATACTTGTGAGAGTGTTGCAGCCTCTTTCCTTTAGAGCTTGGTAAAAACAGGAACTGTTAATATATCTTTGTTTGTTTGTTTGTTTTTTAAGACTTTTTTTAATAGTTTACTTTCCCTCAAAGGAAAGCAAAGAAACGAGACAGTGTATGTGTAATACCTTAAACATAGGGGTGGGAGGCCTATCAGCCTCTGCATGTATTTTTGAACATGGTCTTGGGGCCTGGCCAAATTTTCCTTTCTGGAAATGTGTGGTTCTTTTGGTTATCTGTATGCTGTGCAAGGCCACACTTCATTAATGGCCACAAAAGTAATAGATGTCCTTTATAACAATAATTTTTAATGGCACTGTAATTATAAAGTTCCAGTTATTTAATGGCACTGTAATTATAAAATTCCAGTTATTTTTTGTAAAAATATGTAAGTAAACTTGTGTGGTTTATCTTCATAAGATTTCATACATATTTATCTTTTACCACTGTTTTTTATTGGTCGTTTTTTAAAAACAGATGGTATGATGCAAAATTAATATAAAATTTTTCCTTCAGAAACCTTTACTTTTGTTGACATCAGTGAGCAACAAAAGTTCCTCAGCAGAACTGTGTAAAAGAAATGTTTCTATGAAAATACTAAAACTGATTAAAACAACAACAACAACAACAACAAAAACAAAACTCTAAATCTCAGACTTACCTATTATTCGTTCATTAAGTTGCTGAGGTATTTCTGCTGTAAAATCAAAGTTTTGAATTATGGTCTGCAGTCCTTGCCCCTCCCTATTGTCATTGAGTTTATCTTCATGGTTTTCTGCTGAGCTAAACAGTGTTGATGGAAAGGTGGCAGACCACTTATTTCCAAATATATGCTACCAGTAAGCAGAAACCATATTATTCTTTCCTTTGAACACTGTCAGCACTCAGTAAACAATGATAAGCGCCCAATTACTTCTTTGAGAATGCAAATGTTGCCTTTTCAGATACAGGATTTCCATTTTGGCCAAATGCAGTGTTTGCAGGAGAACTGCAACATTTGCTTTCTGGACTTTCCCCTGAGTTTTAGCGAAATCATCTTCCTAAGTTATTTTTCAATAGTAAACACTTAAACAATTTGAAAACCATTCATTTAATACAGTAAGTGTTTGGCAGAACTACTTATACACAATGCTTAAATGTTTCTGGTAAAAAGGGCTTTTTGTGTGTGTTTTTTTTTTCCTTGTGGTGTGGTTTTTTTTTTTTTTTTTTTTGGAATTTCAGTTATTAATATGAAAACATAATGCCAAGGAGAACCTTCTGGTTAGTATCTTTTCCTTTAGCATTGATACATTTGCCACCTATGGAGGACATGTTAAAGCATCTTGAGTGGAAGTCTTGTTTTTCCAGAAGAATGGAAGAGCATATCCTTGTCTTTCACATGCCAACATTTATGTACCCTAAGGTTGTATTTGTTCACTCTAATTTTGATAGAGTTCTGTCTATTGTATCTTTGAATTGTATTGAATTGTTTTTCAGTGGGTTGCCACTCCTCAAATAAGCCAGAACAAGAAATTTACTGCCAATTAAGCACAGGATGTTTGAGATTTTTAGTGATGTTCTCCGGATGACCTGTTTTTTTTTTATGATCATCTTGACTTTTTCATTAAGCTACAATTTTAATTGAGTTGGTTCAGTTAATGAAGCACTGACCTTTCACCCCTAGTTCTGAATCTGTGCCAGTATTTTCAGCAAAATGTTCTTTTAAGGCCTTTGCTTTCTGTGTAGCAGTATTTTGTTTTTATACAAGAGCATTCGCTTAATGAATGTCATTCTAATCTTGCTATGTATGTGTAATACTGAAATGAATTAACCCATCATTGGAAGGATGGTCTCTTAGTGATGGCTGAAAATGGAAACATCTGTGATTTACTTCTTGGAGCAGTTGCACCTGCACTGAAATATGTAGTTACCTCTCACTATAAACTTCGACTTGTGGCTGGTTACCCTTTTTTCCTCGGCTGTGAAGTGCTTCTTGTCTTGTATTTTGCATCATGCAGCTATTTAGTGCTACCAAATTTGTCATTCTTAATAGTTTAATTTAGTAACATATTTTGAATATGACACAGTTGAATATTTAGAAATAGACAGAAAAGAAAATTGTTATTAAAAAAAAAAAGAGTTCTGCAAAGTGAAACTTCTTAAAATTTTAGGATTCAAGTGGACTTCCTGTTTTGTCTGCCAGGGAAGAGTTGCTCATCTTTGATTTATTGGGAGTTTGTGAGATTATTTACTTACTTCAGAAATTGAAATAGAAAGTATTACAAGAAAAAAGAGCGATAGTAGATATGGATGGAGTTACTGGCAAGTTACAAAGAATAACTGAGAAAAAAACCTGGAAAGAAGTCATATTAAGGAAAGGTTGGAGACTGTGAAAGCGTGTGTAATTTCATGTATTTTGGCTTCTATCCCAAATTATTTGCCTCTGAAAAATCATTTCATTTACCGGTTTCTGTGTTCCCAGCACAATGAGGACAATAAGGTATCACATTAAAACATGAAGGAACTGAAAAAGACTAGATTATCTATGAGAAATACAGAGTTTCTCAATGTATTTTTATAAAAGTATGAAAACTGTTTTGGGAAATGGAAGAAGAAAAAGGGGGATGGACTCTGTAATTCTCATTGCATCTTCTTCATGTGTCTGCTTTGTGGAACAAAGTTTAATTTGAGGGATAGATAGCTCGTATGTATTTGTTAAAATGCAGTATGCAGAGTATGTAGAAAGAGATTGTTTAGAACAGGACACAATTGTTCACAGTAAATAATAATGACAACTTTCTTGCTTATTTTGATAGCTTCTACCTTACAACCAGTAGTGTATATTCTTACATACCAGCAGATGGCATTCTTCATGTTATATACAGGTATGCGTATGTTTACATTAATAAGTACAAGGTTTTCCATTTCACGGCCTTCTAGTACATATTCTTCAAAGGGAACATTAACATTTTCTTCTTATAGTGTGTCTCTAGATCAGAATACAACTTCACTATTGTCCAGTTTGTGTGTCTTAGCTGTCTGATACCTGCATGAGTGAGAATTCTGTTAAGATTTCTTGAAGTTGTTAGCAACAACAAATTCAGGATACTCACTAATAGGAAAATTATTTTCATGGTCTTCCTAATTTCCTGTATATGTAATGCATGCAGTGAACTGGTTTTTGTCTTTTCTTGCCCATAATTATTCCAGGGATACGGAACAGTTCTACCCGTGTTTTTACTTGTTATGATGATAGTGGCTAATTCTTTAATTTAATTTAATTATTTATTTATGAATTTAGGGATTTTGAGAATCTGTTTTGTTAAACACTGTAAACAAACAGTTTAGAATACATTTTTGGTTCTGAAGTGGTTACAATGAACCTATCATGCAAATAGGTTTAAAAGAAAGAATCAAAATAAACAACTATGTCTTTCCTCCAGCTTCCTCCATCCATCACTGTTATAAAGTTACAGGTAATATACTGAACAGTGCAGGTTTTTTGTAGCTCCCATTCTCTGTTTTCCGTACTCAAACCTTACCATTTCCAGTTTTATGGTGGCCCATTTATGTATGGCCATGCACTGTACTTTTAAGGACAAAACCTCTATATAGATCAGAACTTTTTTTGTTTGCATGTCATCATATTACTTGTTTTGCTGCTCCCATGGTTTAATTTATTCAGTCCCCTGTTCTACTGGGGTCATTTTCAAAGGTTTAATTGTTGTTGGCATCAGACCGTCCCCACAATATTGGCTACAACAAAGCATCCATTCTTTTGTTTCTGATACCTTGTTAAGAGTAAGCCTTTTGCAGTGCATTACTACAGCCCCTACCAAAACATAAGAAAAATTACACCACTGAACACCAGTAGATGGCACTCTGTTTATTAAGTGATTACCAGTACGTACATTCACACGAGTGTGCATATATAAACGAACATGCACTCTCACTCACTGTTTTTAAACAGTAATTATTTTAAATGTTGCTACGGATTAACAACAGCCTCCTTGCCCTTCCCCTTGAGGGTGCTCAATAGTGTTTGTTATTACTCGATAGGAACAGGCCAGGCCCCAGCAAAGTGCAGCAAGCTGTAACTGTGGAAGTATGATAGGGTCAAGGCATACTTCTTCCAAACATTCTGTCAGTTTTTTAGAGCTCCGCACTTGTTCTGGGATGAATTCCCAAACCATTGGAGGTGACAGCTGTGATAGATACCTGCACATATCCTCCCACGCTGCTTGCCACCTATAACCAACCTGCCTCAGGGCAGATCTCTGGGTGGTATTCTTAAACAGTTGTTTAACCTTAAACAAAACCAGAAACATGTTCAGGAAACATACCAATAGGAATATACTGGTTTGAACATCCCAAGGATATTCAGAATTCTTAAGGGCTATTGTAACTATCTTGAAGAAGGGAAAGGTGAAAATTAACTGCATCCCAGCTGAAACCAGGCATTCTTATAACTCATGATTCACCAGAAAACTGAAACACTTTGAACTTAATGTAATTTTAGAAATGCTGTTGTTATGCAATGCAATTATTAATGTGCTCATTATTCATAAAATTTAATCCAATTTTAAATCCCACATTGGCTCACATCCTGTGGACAGGATGGGAAATGCAGATTTTGATGGCGTTTATAAATTGACAAGTCATTGAAGCAGTATCCAAGAAACCTGAATGTTGTGTTTGACCTTGTAAGTCAAGGAATGATGAGAAAGTATATCCCTAAATAGGAAAAGATGATTTAAAATTGCTCCTCAGATTTAAAGGGAAAACATAAAATATACTGCTATTCAATTCTGTCTAAAATTCTGTTTGCATAGTTCTGTGTGTGTGTGAAACTAAATGTGCAGGTTTTTGTTTGTTTGTTTGTTTTAAAGTTGATGTGTTTAATTAGGAAGTTGACTAAAGAATAGCAAACGTACCTGAGTGAATACAATTGTCACAACAGTTAAACTGATGTTTTTCCCATTGTTTACTTAAGTGAAAAAAGGATCAGAAGTGTTTATTCCCCCCTAGTTTCTAGGTCAGCCCATCTTGCTATATGAAGAAAATTAAATATGTAGTCATGGCAATGACTATAAGATTGTTTTTTGCTCACCTAGTCCAATTCTCTTGACATGTAGTGCATATGCAGACTGATGGACTAGATTACAGGAGAAGACTGAAATGGGTATCTGAAGAACACTTTCTTCTGTTGCTTTTTTTTTCCAATTATTTGTAATAGCAGGAATTAAAAAGCTATTTTGACTGAAGATAGAACAGCTTTACACCCCACCCTAAGAGAGCTGAAAGAACATATAAAAGACTCAGATTTTCTGATTTGTATCAAAACCCAGAAAAGTCAGAAGATAGTCCTCCTCTTCATAATTATTGCAAGTAAATTAATTGATGTTTTAGAACAATTTTCAGTTAATTCAGCTGGAGAAAGTTGGGTGAATTCTTATTACAGACATACATACAAAAGCTATACACATATGGTGTAAAATGAAACAAAAATTAGATGTTTTAGGCAGGGAATGCATAGGGAAAGTACAATTAGTAAATTATTTAAAAGTTTCTAAATAATACAAGGCGGAAAGAAAATCAGTCTTACAGACTTGAGGGTGGAATCACAAGAGATCACAATGTGATCAGGATATGGGATAAATGGTGAGCCACACTTCAGCAGATGTAAACCTAACTTCTGATGCCTTTTATTCATTAAACAGCAATTTGACGCTTAAAGTTTTGTCAAAACTAACCAAACAAACTTGTGTCAGTCAAAGCTAAAGCATGGGGAGGTGGAGCACTCATTTTGTCAGGGTCCCTTGCAAATCAAATCTGACAGGGGAAAAACAAAATGGTGATTCGAAAAGGCATGAATATCTCAAAACTCTTGGCGGTGCCTCATAACTTTTGTCAGGAGCTTTGGCAGTGGGCAAAAATAGAAGAAAGAAATAGATCTCCAGGTCAGAAGAGTAATATTCAAAGTGCTTATGCTTCTATGATTCTTTTCTGAAGGCTGGCTATTCTAAAGAACACTTGACTGGTACATTTGTTGTCCATGTACAAAAATAACCTAAACTAAAACCACAAGTTAAATATTTAAAAAGAGAATATCTGATAATGACACACAAGGAGAAATATATCTGAAGGAGTGACTGATGCCTGATATTAAACTTGTTGTAACATCAGGGTTTAATAGCTGTTCTTAGGGAAACAGAGCAAATGTTTTCAAGTTCAGCCCTCTCCACAGGGAAAACTGCTTCTGTTTCTTTGTCTGTCTTTGGTTTGGGTACAGCAGTCAGTTTGTCTCTCCACTGCAGTAATGTGTTTGAAAACATAGAAGTTCTATGATTCTGGAATGAAAAAAAACACACACCAAACCCAACAAAGGAAGAGTAGAATGAGAAGCTCCAAACCGTTTTTGAAAGAAACAGAACTTCTAAGCGAAACAATCAAAGATACCTTTTCATAGATGTAACATTGCCTGTGGAGAATCATATAGCAAGACAGACTGTACTAAGAGGAGCGTGCATGGACTGTGTAGAGTCTTCTGAAGGGACTTTACGTACTTAAGTTGTCTGAACGATAATTGTATGTGTAATGTTGTGAAAAGCTGTCTAACAAGCATTCTATGCGTTTGTTAAGAGTTTGAGAAAAAGAAGATGAATTTAAGAAAAGAATCCTCAATGCTTGTGATCATCTCTGCAAAAGAATAGATGGTATCACTGCAGTCATGTTGCAGCCTTGCGATTAAAATGGGAAACTACTACTGTTTGTATCATGGGCCTAACAAAAGTGAGAGTAAGAACTCCCACTCTTTCACAGGCCTTACTTCATGCAGTAGAACACTCGTCTTTTTTCTTTGCGGGAGTCAAACTTCAGCTGAAATGATAATAATCCAATTATGGGCATTTGGAGAAAAAAGTCTGAGGATAAATATAATAATCAAACACTTTTCAGCTCTAAGTGTTGCATTTACAAACCTAAATTTGGACCTTGGAGAGAATTGGTGTTTACTGGAAAATCCAATAAGCATTTGGAAAAACATCGGTGAGGCAAAACTTGGAGGTAGATCAACTATTTTAGTGTCATATCTAAGAGTATTAAAGACTAATTGAAAATACGTGTTGGTTGCACCTTGTGAGGTTGAGTATTGAGGCCATAACGTGACAGATGAAGCTCAGCACAGATAAATGGAAAATGCTACACATGTGGGTGTGAGGTAGCTCAAAGGATAGGCTGCTACATGGGACAAGGTGAGCCAGGATCCAAGGGTGACAACATGACAGATGTGGCTGTGGTGTTTTGCAGAAATGGTACTCTATACAGAAGGTTGCATGGTATGTGGATTAGAAGAGCAGGGCAGCTCCAGTGACAGTAACCAGGCTCAGCCATGAGGAGAGGGATCACCAGGGCAAGATCATGGTGATGAGGCGGGTCCAAGGTCAAGCCATCAAGCCAAGGCCGTGGGCCAGGCTCTGGTACGTGATCAACCACAAGTATACCTGCAACATACCTCAAGCAAGGACCAAAGCCAGTGCTTAAATATGGTTTCTGGGAAACCCAGAAGGAGCCAGCTTTGTACAAGTCTTGCTCACACAGTGCTGTGTCAGAGCTGGCCTGGAGCACAAGTGGCCAGGCCCCTGGGAAGGAGGGCAAGGTGGCTGCAGAACGGACTATCAGACCCTTAGGTGTTCATTATTGCTCAGGGGTAAGGTCTTGGAATAAGAATGGATATTTCTGTGGAAATGCCACCGATCAGTAGCTGCTATTCAAGAGAGTATCATGACAGTAATAGGAAACAAAATGGAAAATACTTAATGCTGCTTAAGAAAATGATGACAGCGGTAGTCTGTGTCACAAGTAATTGGTGCAGTTTTTTTTGTCACCATTTTGAAAAGAGCACTAGAGGTAGAAGAGGTGAAGGGATGAGCTATAAATACAGTTCAAGGCATTGGATAGCCTCTGTCTGAGGAATGACTAAAAGGACATTGCTGTTGTCATGTGGTGGTAAAGGGACAGAGGTTGGATTTTTACTGTGTATGTAACTTGTACACCTTTGTTGGTGTTGTGGTGATGTTATTATGACTTAAGCATGGGAAGGTTTTATTTGGTGAGGTACATAACATCTATGAGCACGGTGATGACTCTTTATTTTAATGATAATTCTTAGGCTATGTTTATGGTTACAGACCATTCACCTTGAAAAAAAATCCTATACATAGAATAAAATATCAGATGTCTGTAAAATCCCAGAAGTTTTAGAGAGGGTCAACAGCAAATGAGTTAATTCTTTGGTGGGCTCCAATATAAGGACTAGGGATCATTAGTTGAGAAGTAATAGGTTGAAAACTAAAAGTAGTATTTCTCTGTGTAAAATACAGTTTAACTGTGCCTTGGGATAGGATACACAAAGTGGTGTTGGTTTTAGTTCACTTGGGTTCACTGAAGACAAATTCACTAAAGGTTACAAAGTAGAAAGGTACCAATTCCAGCTTGAACAGATCCTGAGCTGCAAGATGTTAAAACTGATGATACAATTAGATGATTGTTCTTGTCATAAAAGTTTTCCTAAGGCTTCTGCCTTTACCTGCTGCCAGAGAGGACATACTAAGTAAATAGAAAGTTGCTTGTTTGGTAGTTATGCTACTGTGTAATTAAGGCTGTCTTGTTTCAAACATACCATATGTAGTAATTGTTAAAGGTAGCATTAGAGAATGTAATTTAAGAGAGCAAGAATGTGGTAAAAGAATACTAGTTCAGAAGGTCACAACAACATAGCTCTAACTACCGTTGTTTGAGAGGACAAAGGGAGGTTATTGCAGTACTCTGCTGGATTGTATAATGGTTGTCATGGTGGTTCTTTTAAGGCATTGGAGGAAAATATATTAGAAGAGATAAATAAATCTTATTTTCAGATTAGGAAATTCTTAGTTTTGGTAGAGATGTTTTAGGCTGTTCTGAAATGGGTATGACATGATACTGAGAAATCTGTTAAGGCCTACTTCAGACGTTGAAAATGCAGGGCAAGTAAAGAGAGAATCCCCTAAAGCTGTGTAGGCATAGAAATATGTACTCTTTAGAAAAATAAACATACTTTGATTATTGTTCTGTTTCCTATAAATAGCCTCCCTATAAGACACTGTATTTAATAAGTTTTTTTTTTCCCCTGACCACTTAATTGTAGTAGCCATAGTATATTCAGTACATATACGGCATTTAAATCGCTTCTGTGTAGCGTATTAGTAGGCCACACATAAGTAGGCTGTTCTTGAGTTTGCCACACTACTGATATTTTGTTGTTGTTGTTTTTGACTGAAATTTCTTTCAGGTCTCACTGTTGCTTCACATGATTTTTGTGTCATACATAATGAGGTTTCTACAGTTGTGAATTAGAAGATCTAAGAGTACAGTTTCCAAAACTTTGCTTGAAAAATCTTACGAGGGTGTGGGCAGTTAATTTTCCTGTATCTTTCAGTAGCTGCTTGTATTGAGATAAAACTGGACAGTAGCACACTGAGAGAAGGAGCTCTACAAGGGTCAGTAAAAAGGATTTACAGTGGGGAAGCGGAACAGATTGTTAGGTATGATTTTTTTCTGACCAAAGGTCACAGTATATTTCTTACTGATGGCCAAAGCAAAGTGTGATGATTTTGTGTTTGAAATACAAAGCTGAGTGCATTTATTACACTGGTCCTGAGATGCTGTTATCTAATGTAACATCGCTGGCCTTCTGACAGACTCTTTTCTAGCTGCATCATTTATTGGTGTGATTCATATTCCTGCAAGTCATATAGGTGGCTTCAGCTCGTCAGCATGGATAAGGCTGAGAGAGCATAATTATATTGGAAATCTGTGATATATTATTAGTTCTAATTCTGGCATATACATTGTGAGTTTTGTAATTTTGAAAATGTTTAACTTAATACTAACTCTTGGTGGGGTTTACATCCAGTTTCTCCATGACCTTTGCAAGTGATCATGCACCAGTGTTGTGCTTTACTACTCTGACTTTCCCTCAGGTGTCTAGTCAAATCAGAGCATTTTTGCTAGTGAGATTAGAACTCTATGCCTGAATCACTGTCTCTTGCTTGAAGTTTTCCTTATAATATACATGTGTATGCATATATGCATACACATTTTTTTCTGTATGTGTGCTGTTCCAGCACTGTGATGCTAAGAGGAAGGATACCTGGTTACTTGATCCTTATTGCACTGTTTTCTCACCAGTTTCCTTCTGTTTCCATATTCCAGATTACCTTTTCCTCTCTTGTTTCTTCTTTGATATCATGCTGATTTCAAAGAATGGTTTCAAATTTTGTCTTGTGATGATCATTTTTCCGCCATGAGTACTCTGTATACTTTGGGGAAGAACCACTTTCCAAGTAAATGCTTTATTTCATATGAGATGTAGAAAGAATGAAGTATGGGATGTAAAAGATGTACAAGGTTTCTTCTCTGTCTCTCTTAACTACTCCGTTCTAACTTGCCTGTAAACTTTGGTACCAGTCTGGATGTTTGTTTTTCCTTGTCTCAGCATGTTCTGCTAAATCTTTGATGTGAGATGCTGTTTCTCAGCATAAGTTTCTCTTAGGACTCCAAGAAGATTGTAAGTCATAAGACTTCCTAGCCTCCAGAATTTAATGCCAGTGTTTATCTTTAGTTTTATAAAGCTTTTCTTTTTTGTCTTAACTAATCAGTTGGCTTTTTTTTTTTTTTTTTTTTTTTTGAGGAGCAAGGACCATCCATCTCCTTGTCCAACTCCTTATCTTCTGTTTTGGGTAGGAATATGTTATTGTATCACCTTTTGTTACCCCACCAGGCAGTGTCATTCTTCCTTCTGACATAGGGTGAGATGATTCACTAGTCTTGGTGATAAAACAGAAATCACTTATCCTGATTTTAACTGGCAAAAAACCCCTCAGCACTACCCTGAAATTCAAACAAAAATAGAAACAGTCAAAGCAGAAAACTGCATGTTCTTTCCTTTCCATTTGAGCTTTGAAATCTGAACACTTTCTTTTTCTTTCTCATCCAGCATGATCAGCTGCCTCATTGCACCATGCTACTGTAAAGCTTTGAAGAGTAGAAACAGAAATTATTCTGGCAGATGAAAGGAGCATCTTATGGTGTAGAGGATGTGTCACAGTGAAGGTGAAACCCGTTCTTTAGGGCATTCTCTGTCCAAGCATTCTGTCCTTGGTTTAATTCTTAAGTAAGTGGTCTACACAGGGACTCTGGATGACTTGATTCCATCTGTTATGTTGGCTAATTTGCAGGCATTACAGACTGCTACAATAAGTAAATAGAGGTGTACTAATATATATAGTAATGCAGCTGTTTTTCTGCCACATAGAGTTTCAAACTCCAATCTCAAATTCCCTTATGAACACACTCTTGCTGTAAGTATCAGCACTTCATAATAGCTCGTGCCTATGATCAGACATTTAGCTTTCCTTAGCACCAGTGGCTTTGTGAAAGTCTTCCTGTCAGTGAGTATCTCAGGAGATTGATTCTCTTTCACCAAGAAAAATAGCTGTGAGAAAGTGCATCCAGCAGCTCAGGTTCACATACATGTCATATGTATGGAGCATCCTGGTTATTTAGGCAAACAATGAAACATACACTCTTTCATATATTTAGTTGAATTAATAGAGAGACTGTAGGATTGACTTGATCTCCATTAACACAGTTCTCTTTTGACTGCTTGCCCACTAGTTTGACCCTGTGCTGTCAGATGAGGCTTGTCTTTCCCTTTTGGCATGACTTCACACTGAGGACCTTTATACTTCAAATAAACAGTTATTTTCTCAATATCTAATCCACACAGTATACTTCCCTGCATCCAGGAATATCCTTTCTCATGTGAAGTCCTTTAACATCTGGTGAATGAGCTGCTTTCACTTTTTGCCTCTTTAGTCTGGATGATTGTTATAGTGACTTATTTTTGGTCAGAGAGACTATTTCAGACACAGAAAATAGTTTTAAAAATTTTGTTCCCCTATTGAGAGAAGTTTGTGTATTAATGTCTGAGAGTTCAAGCTGTTTGCAATCCCTATATGCAGATCATCCTGTGCAGCTGATAGTGGGTAATAATTATTTTACTTAAATAAAAGCAATAATAAAACATAATCTTCTCTGAACTAGGCAACAGTGCATACTGTGAATCATCAAACCCATTTGTCTGTCATTTCTCCTTGATTCTATCAAGTTATCTTTATAAGATTATAAGCTTGAAAATAAGAATGATATCTTCTGGATTATCTTCCATGACTGAAGGTTTTCTGAGAGGCACCCTTTTGCCTCGGCGATGACCAAGAGATCATTTTGCTGATGACACCAAGCTGTCGGCAAACTGGAGGGAAGGGATGCTATCCAGAGGGACTTTGACAGGCTTGAGAGGTGGGCCTCATAAGGTTCAACAAAGCCAAGCGCAAGGTCCTGCATCTGGGCTGGGTCAATCCCAAGCACAAATACAGGCTGGGCGGAGAATAGATTGAGAGCAGCCTTGATGAGAAGGACCTGGGGGTATTGGTGTATGAGAAGCTCAACATGAGCTAGCAATATGCACCTACAGCCCAGAAAGCCAACGGCATCCTGGGCCACATCAAAAGCAGAGTGGCCAGCAGGGCAAGCAAGGTGATTCTCCCCTCTACTTTGCTCTTGTGAGACCTTATCTGGAGCACTGTGTTCAGCCCTGGGACCCCCAGCACTAGAAGGACATGGACCTGTTAGAACAAGTCCAGAGGAAGGCCACAAAGATGATCAAGGGGCTGGAGCATCTCTCCTGTGAAGACAGGCTGAAGGATTTGGGGTTGTTTAGCCTGGAGAAGAGAAGGCTCTGGGGAGACCTCATTGCAGCCTTCCAGTACCTAAAGGGGGCCCAACAGGAAAGCTGGGGAGGGACTCTTTGTCAGGGGGTGGACAAAAAGTAGGACAAAAATTAATAGCCTTAAACTAAAAGAGGGTAGATTCAGATTAGATATAAGGAAGAAATTCTTTACTCAGAAGGTGGTGAGGCACTGGAACAGGTTGCCCAGGAAGCTGTGGATGCCCCATCCCTGGAGGTGTTCAAGGCCAGGCTGGATGGGGCTTTGAGCTACCTGGTCTGATGGGAGGTGTCCCTGCCCATGGCTTGCCCATAATTGCTTGAAGCTCTGTTCATACCCTAACCAAAAAACAGATCATCATGGAGGCTTCCTGAAACAATACTGTCCTTGGCAGAATATTTTTTGCTAAGATCAAAGTCTCCCACAATGTGATTTTGCATACTGGTAAGTCCTCAAACGTGAGAGATTTTCTCTTTACACCCTGAAGATCTGTAGTTTGTAACACATTTACTCAACTTCCTTACTGACCTCTTTCTAGTAGGTATTGAATTTAATAGGGTGTATACTCCCCTTCTGAGGGCATACACCCACAACAAGGTAAGGCAGGGTGTGATATGCTCTGTTTGTAAAACAATTCCTTTTCTTTGATTGTCCTTTCATAGAATACGTGTTAGCACATCTCAAAAGAACTGCAATTGCACTGTATTTTGTAGTTTTTGGAAGAAAGGGAGTGACATTATTGGAAAATGAGCTTTGTAAAACAAGTCTTTTGTCTGGTTTTTAGTGTTGTTGCTTGTAAGTTTGGTTTAATATAAATTAAATCATGATTTTAGAAGATAGTATTCTTTCTGTTCATTTATTTTCTGTAACATTATATTAATAAAGACATTAAGTTATAGGTGAAGATATATATTGTACACAGGAATTAGGAGAACCTTTTCTAAGGTGAAGAGCATTCATTTGATTTTGTGATCAGCATACTTGTTTTTTAACAAGACTGTCTATACACTAGTTTTATTTATGTTCATGCTTTGTTAGACAGTTGATCTAGGGCCAAATCTACATTTTCTATGTAGAAAGAATAGCTGTGGACCTTAGCAGGAGATCTATGTGACTAATTCTTTGCAGGAACGCTTCACAAAATGTTGTTATTAAGAAAGAACGTGATACATTAAGTGTAATCCAGATATAATATTGAATTATTATTTTTTGTTTAGTATTCTCTTACCTTTTAAAAGTAATTCTAAGGTAACACGAGGAAGATGAGTGGAAAGTGGGAGATTAAAAGCTAAACTGAAATATCTGAGTTAAAATTATGAACGTACTTCCTTTGCTATTATTGAGAAAGTTAAAGGAGAAATAATGCTTCATAAAACAAAAGGTTTAGAATGGTTTTATTATAAATACATTGTTTGAAACTTTATTTTTGTTTTTCTCCCTTCTAAATTAGCAACGCTCAGACTAAAATAAATAAATAGACTACTTCTTATGTTTGTAACAGTATTACTGTAATATTTAACCATAGGTAAAACACAAGAGAATTAGAAGGGAATGCCAGTTTAGGAGAGTAGGGGAGGAGTGGACTGGGGGATCTGTTTTTTCCTAGCAGTTGTGGGAAGAGGGAGGTCTGTGTTCCAGGGGGCATGCTTCCAAGAGAGAAATGGAAAATGTTAAGTCTCTTGGAGGCCAAAGTAGTTCAAAGTTACTTAATCACTTTCTGAGACTCACTTTTGTGGTTTTAGGGATCTTATGGCTTTTTTGGTATGTTTGGAAAAGAGGAGTTGTCATTCCTCTTCTAACCTGTGCAAATAATCATCAGGAACTTTGATCACTGCAAAGGCTGTAGTGTATTCCTCCAGATGAAAGACATCTGATGGTAATTACAGTATGTATCTTGTTTATACTTTTTCTACTCACTCTTGCTGTATTTTTCCCCTCATCCTTCAGCAGTCTTTGTGGCACTTTTCCTCAGTCACTATATGTGGAACTTAACCTTGCCTGTAATCAAAGGCTTGTATCAAAGGGAGTCTGAAGACATTTCCACAGGAAGTGGTCTGGGGTGGGTGGAGACGAATGGGCTTTTAACCAGTCATTGAATTTTTTCGTTCAGCCTTGCTTCTGGTACATCCTTCTTCCCTCCATTGCTCGGCAGTGGCACACTGTTCAGTGTAACACTTCGTATTTATAGCCAGTAGACAATCTGTGCTTTTCACAGGAGCATCTGTGCAGCCAACTCCAGGCAAAATTGTGGAAATGGTACAGGCTGCCTCGTAAATTTGGTAGGGAAGAGTGCAATAACAGCTATGTGTTGTGTTTCCAGCAACAGCGTCATACTGCTTAGTTTTGTGTGATAGAGCACCATACAATAAATAAATAAATAATAAATAAAATTGTCTGCTAGAGAACTGCAGCTTATTTTGATGTTTAAGGCTTTTTTTTTTTTTTCCCTTAAGTTATTTTTACAATGAACTGTTGAGCATTCTGAAAGGGAAAGGGAGAAGTTGTAATGCATTTAAGTCTTAGGATCTTCGGAAATGTTCAATGTGTGTAATCACTTAACGAAGTAGCAGATGGAATTGTAATACTTCAGTGCTCTCTAGGTATATGCCTAGTCCACAAGTCGCATAGTTCTTGTGCTTTAAAGACAAAGTTACAACTTAGCTCATTGTAAAATGTTGGGTGAAAAGATGATGTGTCAGTATATCTTCTGATAAGAAAGTTAAAGTGAAAGTTTTGGTCATAGGTCTGCTTTCACTATGGCACTGGCTATACTGTAAGGCAAAATGTTTTCATAAACTTAAAATACAAGTATTTAAAGTATCCAGTTTTCAAGCCATTTGTGCACATTAAAAATAACTTGCTATTCGTGTTCAATGGTTTTCTTGTTGGACAATGTAGGGGGACTTGCCGCAACACATGCAATAGATTATAAGAAGACTGCAAGTATAATAATTACAGCATGGAGCAGACTTTGCTGGCAGATACTAGAACATAGAACTCTCTTTAATCATAGTGCTTCCCATAGTGTGGGTGGTCACAGTCTGCAGACATTTCAGTCAATCCATTCTCCGTGCAACGGTGGTTGTAAAACAGAACTGAAGTAAACAGCATTCCACAGACTTTCAGGGTCTTTTAATTTTGAGAAAGTATAGCTTCTCTTTGGCCCCTCCTTTGGTCTGTTTGCTTCTGTCAGCTGTAACCATACAGGTTATGCTTCCTACCAAATCAATTCTGTTTGAAGTTAATAGCATATAATATAATATAATATATATATAAATTCTCCAGAAAGTTTTTTTCTTAAAAATACATGCTACTTTAAAAACTGCATGTTTTGTTGTTTTTTGACAATAAGAAGTAACCTCTGCACTTATGTTAAGTGCTGCATAATGTTTAATCCTTTTTTAAAAACCTCTTATCTTCCCTGTTTTCCCTCTCCCTATTTGTTTTTCTTTGATGCTCGGTGTTGTTTTGCTGTTTCTCTAAAAGGTTTTACTGTTAGTTTAGCCCTTAGCACAGTACTTTTCCTCCAAACAAAATGACCAGGAACTTTTTTTTTTTTTTTTTTTTTTTTTTGCACCTGGCATTCCGTTTACTGCTTTGGAAGCTGATTTCACCTCCTTAATGTTTGACATATACTGACCTGGAGTCTTGAATTTCATGAAATAGATTTAAATGGCTAAGGTGGGTGTCATGCAAATACTTACACAGTATTTATAGGCCTTTTTGGAGTATGTAAATCAGTTGCAGTTGAGGACAAATGCTGTAATTCCATTATAGAAGAGTACAGGCATGAAAAGATAGGTTTTGACAGATGAGTTTTTACACAGTATTGAAGCATATGTGGAAAGAACTCAAGTATGTAAATGAGCTTGAAAGAATGTCTTAACTCTTTCACTGTATAACTCACAGTTGAAAGTTGGCTTTCTTTTGAATCACAACAGAAAGCAAATGACTGTTAAATGAGATATATGTGCACTTTTAAGATCTGACATTATTGATTATAGCCCTAAGACTTAATGAATTCCTAATGCGATATGGGAGCTTTCAACTTATAAGTTACTGGTTAAACCTCATTTTGAAAACTAAGTCTGCTTGTGTTGCAGCATGCCCCAAGGGAGTAATGAGCAATAAAGGCACTTTTCTTACTCATTTCTGCAATTTGTTTGTGTCCCGTTTATCAACTTGGAAAGGATAACAGGCTCTTCCAAGCTGCTGGCCCTCTTTATTCCTGTCCCCTGGTGTATATGTCATGTGCATACACAAAATACGTGGGCCAGAGACGGGGTAATTTTGGAACCGTTGTTTAATGTGTTTGTTTGTTCAGCTGCACCAGCTGTTTAAGCGTGTGTGATTACAGTGGGTACACACCTAGTGAGATCTGCTTCTCTCAGGAACACCAGGAGGAAGTTCTAATTTGGTCTAGGATCAGTGAAACATAAATTCTTTTTACTTTTCATGGATTGCTAAATCATGTTTTAGTTGCAAGTTATTAGTAAATTCTAGTTGTTATTTACGGGAAGCTCTTTGATGGCTTTTATAACTCGTTGGCAATTTCAGTAACATGTTCTGATAATGCATATATTTGTCATTAAACAATTGGGTAAAGTCAGGCTAGCAGTGTGATCTGTTCTGTGCCCGGTCTGGGCAAATGAAACTTTCTTCTTTATGAGTTTCTTATTTTTCTTTTAGAGAAATGTAATGCTCATGAAATAAGGGAAGACCATAGATTATTCTCCCCATATTGATTGGTGCAAGCATGTGCTCATAGAAATGACTTTAAATGTCTGGTATTGCTTGGTTGTGGTAGACATATAAGGGCTTTTCTGGCTGCAGTTTAATTTTCCACTTGTGCATTTTTCTTTTTGTACAGTCTGTGCATCCATACTTTTTGCTCAGAATTTAAAATGTTTCTGTAGTAAAAAAAGTATTCAAGTATTCTAAAAACTACGTTTTGTTTAGAATTAGTTAATAATACTTGCTTAAGGTTTGACATATCTGCCTCTTCTACTTGCTAATACACAATTCTGCCACTAGTGGGTTAAAAATCAAGATTCTTAGGATTGTTTAGAGTGTGTCACTCTAGCCAATTGACCTGTGAATAAAAGCTTAGTAAGTAGTTAATACAGTCATAGTATATATTCAAGAATTCTAATAGATTATGTACTAAATCAGTGTTGTTAATAAAGGATCAAAGAGTGATTGAGGGTGTTAAGAGAGATTCATACAAGAAGAAATTGGGGCTGGCTCATTTTAATTTAGAGAGAACATTTAGGAATGGAGATGGATTTTTACACACAGCGCATAATCAATTTTTGATGATTATTATCCCAAAGTTTTACTTAGTTCACTGACAACTTTTTCTAATGTTGATCTTTCAGTTTTTGGAAGTCAACCTGAAGGAGTTCTTAGTCATTTCTAACCTATCGAAGATTATGCATCTAGATTGTTAGCCTTCTCACTAACCCTTTTGTAAATCAACTTTACAAGTTGATTTGGACTTTCTCTATCTACCTATAGACAATCGCTTGGTAGGACGTGAAAGTATTTGGATTTCTTACCAAATTCTTCTGGTTAAGAATAGCGTGATAATAACAAAAGGCTGTGGAAAAGCAGATCTCAATTCTACTTTTTCAAATAGACAATTCTTTAACAATGCCAAGCTAACATGAATATAAATAATTTCTTGGCTTCTGGGTCAAAATAAACAAAAGCTAAGTATCTCAAAGAACAAAATGGGAAACTAAGGATTCTGCTTTCCTGTAAGGCTGCTTGAGGTTTAACAGCAAGTGTCACAATTTGCTAGCCAGCTGACATTTCTCAAAGCACTCTAGTAGTGCCAGGTGGCTCTAGTAAAGAATAATGATTTGTTACTGACAAACAAGAAAGTGGTCTCCATTTGAAGAAGTTCTGCTGGCATTAGCTATTTTTGCTCAGCCTACTATAATTAGTGACCAGCAGTTATTGCATCACCATTATATGTGCATTTTTTTAACTAAAAAGTTTAAGAATGTTTTTATCCCTTTAAACTTTTAACAACCTGATATTTATGGAGTCCAAAAACAACAGACTAAAAATAATTTCTCCTGAACATCATCCTAGGTTGGATGACCTTTGAGTATTTGCAACACACACCAAATGGAAACATAAAAAACTGATATGGAGGACATATACTTATTGATAAATTATTTTCTCTGGAAAGTGTTAGACTTAAAGATTTAAACTGAAAAGTGAAAAAAAAATTATGATGCACATAGTCTTCCTAAACTTGTCTTCATCTTGTGGTGTTTTTTGTTTGTCTTGTTTTGTTTTGCCTTTTATTTAAAGAATTCTTCTGTGGAAAGCTTGCATTTTGGCTTTTGAAAATTGTGGAAGGAAGAGGGAAATTAATTCTAAATCTCTGGCTACTTAAACCCAAGGACTGAAAAAAAAGAGATTTACGGTTGACTCTGGTAAAGCTATTGAATTTCCTTTTGTAAGTTAGTGTAAATGTGTGTTTTATTTCAGCAGCAAAAGTCTCTCCTTTTTAATACAAAGAGTACTAGTGCTTTCTAGGTGGGTGTTTTTAAAAGAGAGAGGAGAAAGAAAAGAGGAGATTTGAAACTGCTTTTCCTGTTTGAGGCCAAGTGTAGCCTCAAAGCTTGCCAGCCCCACAATTCCTAAGCTTTTTCTTATGATTTCCAAGGGTTTTGTTAGTGATTTGCAGATGGAACTTAGGTTTTGGAACTCATCCATTACAAAGTTGTGTGGTCTTAGCCACAGTAGTAGTGCAACATGTTTTTCCTATCCTAGTCTCACAGAAGTTAACAGGGCTTAAATTGGTGAGAGAACAACAATGCAGCTTCCCTCCCCCTTTCCCATAGTTTTCTTTGCTGCATACCACTTGGAAACCAGGATCAGGTTAATTTTGAATTGTATGGAAGAATGTAACACTTTTCTTCCATTTTAAGAATTAGAGGAAAAACGTAAGCCTACACTTTTAGTGAATTTACATGTATTAGCAAGATGAATGCAATTAATAACATGTATTAGTTTCTAACAAAAAACGAAATCAGTCTGAATGATCTTTTGATATATTTTTTTTGCCATTAAGCTTTTTTAGTCCTTCATAGTCCTTCTGTGTATTTTAGCAGTTATTATTTTATTAAAAAAAACAAATTGCAATTAGAATTGTTGATGCAAAATTAAGGAAATTGGCCTAATGTAAGAACATTTGAGCAGTTCTGCTGTAAACATGGACTAAAGGTAAGCCTGCTTATGTGCTTGGAAGGCAAAGTGGGATGAAGGTCTCTCTTGCATCAGGTAAAGTGTGGAGAACTTGATAGAATCTATGCCTTCCTGCCCAGTAATATGTGAAAATCAATGAATTCTGTACATCTGGCAACATCAATTTGGTGAAACAATAATATTGTTTCTGGATTATTATTATTTTTTTTTTAAACTCTAAAGTAATATTAACCCAGTATAGTCATTTGTCTATAGATTTTCTTTAACTTGATTAGATTCTCGAATGCCAAGGCCTTGTATCTGTAGGAGAGTTTAGCAGAGTAATTTGTTTACTATTGGCTAGTCTTTCATGGTTATCAATGGAGATTTAGATGTGGGCAGGTTTTGGATTGTCATTCCAAGTGAATAAGAAGAAAAATGAGAAGCTCCAATAAATACAAACCATGTACTTATGGCCAACAATTTTATTTAATGTGCTGGTATGGAAATTTAGCTGATGAAAACCATCCCATAAATGTAAAAAATGTGTATCCATAAACTGGGCTGAAACAAAAAAACTTCCTGACAGTAAATGTCAGAAAGAAATGTAGGAAGAAAACCCCTCCCCACCCTATACTTAGGCACTTTGGCCATGATCCAGTATTTACTGAGGAATATTTTAAGTTTAAAGTTATGTTGAAACTAAAGTGATTTGTTTGTGCAAAACATTTGAGTGGTTACTGGAATAGACTCAATTGGGTAAAGTGGGAGGTTCTGTTGACTAGCTAATCATTTAAATATGTGTGTATAGCATTTACTGTGTTTAGTGTATGTAGTATAGCAACTTGTGTATTTGAAGTATGTTTTAAAAATGTTTGAATTTTAAGGCAGAAATTTGAGATTTTCATTAGGTTATCATTGATAAGTAAATAAAGATATTTTTTTTTACTAGATTGTAAAACACACTCTTACATTTTGGTAATAATTAAGTTGTTAACAATATATGCCATGTAATTCCCCCTAGTTTAAATGCTGAGATTTGGATAAAAAATTTAGAAAACAATTTTGTTTAGAGTAAACTAGTGCTCTAAAAGCTACATTATGTTTAAATATGTATGATGTTTTACTACCTTATTTTCTTGTTGGTTTTGGTTTGTGGAAAACTAATTTTCTGTCTTTTCCTGGAACTAAGGAGCAAGTGAGCAAGAGGTCCTGTAAGCAAAATTAAAAGTCACAGACTTTGTTATGATTGGATAAGTGTTTGGAAATAATACAAATTGTGATATGTTAGCATCCTGCTGACAGAATTGCTTTTGTAAATGGTTGGTCTCTGAATGAGCAGGCTTCCTTGACATTTACAGACTTAGCTGCTATGATTCTCCATAACTGTCTGTTTATTTCATAGTAAAAGGGTTCTAAAAATACCAGACCAGCTTGTGTTTTATTGACAATCATTTATCGTGTCCCATACCATCTACATTAAAACTCTCAAGCCTTCAGGCAGGATTTTAAAGAAAAATTGACTAAAAATTATCGGCAGGCATTTGGGTTGGATTGGGCTGCTGAAAGCTAACAAACAAGCAAACAAAAAGCAACCAGGGAATAATTTAAACACATCAGGGCAATGTGTTTACCTTGCTTCCTGAGGACTATGGTCAAATGATTTAAGAATTAATTTGAAAAGATGGAACACTTCCTCTTTAAAGAAAGAGATTTTGAATGAAAGATTGGAAATTATGTTGAATCAAAATCATCACTAATGTTGCAACTTATTACATAGTCATGAAGCATTTTTAATGCCGGGTTGGAAATAGAGTGAGATCTCTTCTCTTCTAGACCTGTGTTGGAAGCAATGGACCCATCTGACAGTACAGGGAGCACTTCAGAACAAAACTTATCTGGAGACTTTTGAAATCATTGCTATACGAGAAATATTCATTCCCAAACCTGATAAAATGTAAAGAGGAAATAGCATTTACTTCTAATGCTTCCTCTGAATAAGATTTAGCTTTTTGCATTATACCTGCTTTTTCTTTGCACGGCAGACAAAATCTGGTTCATGTCTAAGCAGATGGAAAGGTCAGAAATAAACCAGTTATGTGATCAGATTTAAGAAATTTACCCTTGGGTATCCGTGTTGTATGAATTCCAACAAATTCACATACGTTGTAATTTTCGGTAAAATGTCATTAATAATCTCTTCTCAAAAATAATGGCACTTTACTTAGAAAAATAATATACAAAAAAAAAAAAAAGGAGAAATATCCTTTAGGATAAATGGTAGCTCCTTCTGTTCCCTCCTGCTTTACCTGTCGCTTTGACTGACTCATCCAAGTTGGCAAAAAAGCACAATAGTGTCACTGGGAAGTCCTAATTAGTATCAGATTCAATAGGCACATCCCAGTGAAACCATCCATCTTTTCTCTCCAAAACATATTGCTGCTGTTGATCTTAACATCTGCTTTCAAGGACATTCAAAATCGTTAATACATTAGAGAGACTGCATTGAGAAGTTTCCAGAAACAAATTGGTTTATCTGGTTCTCTGGAAGGCCTTGGTGTCAGCAGTTCCAGGACAGTTGCTACACAAATGCAGATTCCAGAATAAAACTTGTCACACAATCCTGTAATTTTAAAAAATACAAAACAAAGCCCCCACTATTTAATTCCAAAAGTAATCATACCTTTAAATCTGGCTTCCCCCCCTCCCCAATACTGGAGGTGATATTTGTTATTACAGAAAGAAGGGGGAAAAGCCTTTAGACATGTTTGAATCCCTGCTTGGTAATAGCACTATCAAAAGACCAAACACCTTCTCCTCCTGTACGGAGTCGTGTATGCTGGCTGGGTTTTACCTGCCCAGTGCCGTGCAGCTTATCTCAGCAGAGGTGCAAACTCTGCTCTGGAAAGTGGTTTCCAGGCTTTTGTTGAAGCATGCATTCAAAGAGATTGTTTGTCTCTGGGAAACAAACTGAATGGAGCGACTCAGCAAACCCGTTGTAACACACAGAAATCAGCCTTTGTTACTTCAAAAGAAGTATCTGAAGAGTTGTCTTAGCTTAATTGGAAAATGGTATTTAGCTTAATGGAAAAGTGATATGAAGGAAATGTTTTTCAGTTACTTAATTTCGTTTAGATTCAGGTGAACAGTAAGCAGGAACACAGTGATTCATATTTCTCCACTTCCATTCTTAGAGGAAAGACTTCAGTTTCAAGTCTATTCTCATTCCCACCACCTTCCTTGAGTGAGTTGATGAGAGACACTCTTATAGCCAATCTATGAATCAGAGGGGTAAAAGTTACATCAGGCCTCCTCTGCTACAAAGCTTGGTAGATACCAAGCACCATGTTTACATGGATGACGTAAATAATTTTATATTTTCATGCACATACTTACAGGATTTTCTGTCTGTTTAAGATATCAGAAACCTCAGTGCATCAGGTGATGGCAAATTCAGTTAGTAGAGTATTACTCAATATAAAATGCATCAATAAAATAAAGACATGGGCAAGGTAGTTTAAGGAAGTTGTTCACTATGAAAGCTTTATGAAAATTGATTAATTCAATTTCAAGTTGAAAGGGATTCTGTCACAGAACTTTAATCCAAGGCTGTGGGGATGGATGTATCCTCTTGCAAGTAGAACTAAGATGGTTTCCTTTCTGTCTCCTGCTGAATCAATGGTGAGGAAAATCAAACTAGAACAGAAAGAAATAATTTCTGATATGACAGTGTGCCTTGCTGCTGTTCATTTTCCAGAACCATGGCACCTTGTTATTTTCCATTCTGAATGCATTATTTCTGCCATAGACTCAAGTGTACTTTATGGGTCCAATCCTTAACTTTTACCCACAAGCTCTCAACCTGTCCATGGCTGTTTCTTAGAGGCAGCTCTTCACAATCTTTCCATTTCTTAACACAGAGGGAAGCACCCCTGCCCCTCCTTTCATGCCTCTCTCTTCTGAAAAGCTTGTAGCCCTCTGTTCCAGTGTTCCAGTTATGTGATGTGTCCCTCCACATTTCCATATCATAATTTTCTAAATATAATCATAGTTTTCTAATCGCACAGTAGCTTCAAACTCCTTCTCACTTCCCATGCTGTGCGCGTTGGTGTGGAGGCACTTCAGCTGGGCTTTCAGCTGCATCACCTGTTTAGAGGAGCCCTTCATAATTCCTTTGGGACAACTCACAGGTGTATTTCCCTGTTGTTTCCTAACATGTCAGTGTTCCCTGGTTCTTTTCTGTCAGTCAGAGGCACATCCCCTTCCCCTGCTGAATCTAGTTTAAAGTCTTGCTATAATAAGGGCTTGGGCCCAGAACACTCTTGCCCCCTGTCAGGTGCATCCCATCTGGTGTCGACACACCTGGCGTCTCAAAAGTGCATCTGAGATTGTAGAAGCCCAAACCCTGAGTGTGGCACCAGCTGTGCACCCCACCATTCACCCAATCTGTTTGTCTTCTTCTTCTTCTTGGGTTCCGTTCTCCATCTGGGAGGTTAGAGATTTATGTGCTCCTGATCCTTGTGACATCTTTCCAAGGGATATAAAGTCCCTTTCAATATTTTGCTATCTCCTTGTTGCAGCCTCATTCAACCATACACAAAAGAGTAGGAATGGGTGGTAGTCCTCTGGCTTTACCTGACTTGGTAGCCTCTTGGAATAGTTTGCTCATTTTCTCTTACCATGTTCTACCTAGATAACTTGGTCTCTGTCAACTACCAAGTTTGCCTTATGGAGATTGTCTGCTAAGTGGCTGGAAAACTCACATGCAAAATAAATAAATAAATAAATAAATAAATTTACCAGTATTTGAAGATTATTAGGTATAAGCTTTATTTCTGGCCATTATCTACCCCTTCCATTCCATTTATGTACTTACACATAAGTATGCTGTTATAAGATGATGTGATAGAATAACGTAAAGCATCTTGTTTTTAAGAAACAATGTGCCTATACAAATATTGAAGTGGATTGTATGCTTACTTTTTTTTTTTTCAGACAGCTATCTCCTAATACAATGTATAGTAGTATAGAATCATTACTTACAACCAGAGTTAAGTGCACTAAATAAGCTAAATTTTCTAGAGAGGATGAGAACTTTCTGGGCATCTTTTTCACCAAAGAAAGCATTTAAACATATTTAAAGAAAAATAAATGCTTTATATTATTGTCACCAAATTTCTTATCTATGTTGAATGTAAGTATGTCTCAAGCTTTGCAATGGCAGTAGGGTCTGCAAAATGAAGTATATAAGACATGGAGCTGAATTCTTAATGTTTTTCACTTTTTAATACCTACCTTTCCTTATACATACCTAATACGTCATTCATATTGACTACAGCATTTCCTTGGCCCTGTTTCCCTTGCCCCCTTCTGGCTGTTCAGAGGTTTTGTGTATTCCAGAAAAATAGCTGAAGTGATCTGCAAAATCCCAGCAGGGATGTAGTAAAACTTATGGAAGAGGGGTGAGGGAACAAACCAAAGCCTTGCAAAACAAACAAGCAAAAGATCCTTGGGTAAGTGTCGGAGGCCATAAGCAGATTGGTGATGTTTCGTAATTTTGTTGTGTCTTTTCCTTCATTAAAAGGTTAACAATGACTGTTACACAAGGGCATTACTCTTCACATAAAGAGCATTTGATTTGTTTTGTCCTTAGGAAAACAGTTTGTTCTTCCCATTACTGAAGTCTTTCACTGAACAGTCCAACTGACTTTGTGTGTTTCAAGCTCCACCTTACCTCTAGCAAAATGTCATCTCAGCATCTCATCTACCTCCTGCTTTATTTTGTTTTCAGCTGGAGATCTGATCCTACTTGCCAAACCCTCCTGCTACCTGGGAACTACTTGTCTGAAACCTTGATAGTGTTCTGAAAACAAAGGCTAACTTGAGTAATAGTTGAAATGGAAAAAAATATAATTAATGGTTCCATATTAATAAATTATTCAAGGCATGTTATGAGATTGTGTAGTTTAACAGATTTTAGTCTTTTTAATCACTTACACATTTCGAAAATCCCCTCCCCCCCCCCCCCCCCCCCCCCCTCCCCTTTTCCTCCCTTAGGAATGCAAAAGTTGCTTTTAAGTAATTTCTTTTGAAACTGTGTTGCCTTAGCGTTTTCCTTCTTTAGTTTCAGGAACGTCACTAGATGGCGTAAGAGCAGCAATTTCTTCTGGTGATGACTATTCAGGAAAAAAGTTTGCAATGAAAGAAAATGGTATTTAGGCATTTCAGTGTCCAACATAGTAAAGTAACCCTAAACAAAAATACTATAAATAATGTGTCCCAAATGCTTGTTGTTTACTTTGTAGTAATAGTTTTCTTAGATTTCTGGTGTGTTTCTCCTTTTTTATCTTCTCTTCTACATTAATATATCAAAAAAAGCATATATCTAATTCCAGGACTTCTGAAGCAGTTGTCTAGGGATATTCAACAAAAACGTGTAGAAATATTTTTGGATTTCTGAAAGCAGAAAATTAACTAAGTGGGTTTTGTTTTTTTATTCTAGAGTCTTTAATCAGATCACCCTTCTAAAAAGTACACATAGAGTAATGCCCCCAAGACCATAGAATTCACTGAGCTTTCATCTGAACTTTTCTTCTAATAACATATTTTTAAAATGTAGGTCTTTTGCAGCGTTTGCTAATCCTAGCCCTATGTCACAAGGTGTTAGGTATGACTGCACATACTGGGGCCTCTTATAGGAATGATATGGAAAAGTAAACCTTAACTTCATGCTTTTTCTTCTTGATCAGGGTACTGCTACATGCATAGTTTTTTGTTTGTTTTATTTTTTTTTCCTGTGTTGCAACATGACTACTGCTGTCTGGGCCATATCTGACTGAAATGGCTGAAATGGCTCCTAGAGAACTGAAAGCTACCTAAGCTCAGTCTACTTTGACATGGGCTCTTTTGCCATTCTAGAACTACAGAAATCATGTGGCATATGGACATGTGTTTGACTGTAGTGTAGCTCAGGCATTCTCCTAATGGTTTGGAGGAGCTGCTTGCTCCTCTGTCTTGATGATATGGTATAAAATGACCACAACCCGTCAAGAGATCTTCCCCAGATACAGGTAAATAGTAGTCAGTTCTTTTCACAAGCCGTGTTGTAGCCTAACACATTGTGTTTCTTTTTTTTTTTTTCCCCTTCTGTTAATTTCTTGCAGAGTTTGCTGTGCCATCTCCTTTCTTCATCTAAGTGGGAAAGTAATGAAGCTGAAACCAGTACATTCATATCAGCTCTTGGCTACACATCAGCAGATTATTACTGTCACTTAGTTGAAAATGTAAGTGTTTTGTGCAAATGAGATTTTGTTTATAATAAATCACCAGTTTATAAGCACATACATGGAGTTGTCATTGTTATAAGGAACATGAACTGAACTTTGTTTATCTTTTCTTACCTCCGTTCCTTTTACAGCCTTTTAAGGGAGAAAATGAGGTGGGAGATCTTTGGACGGAAGAGAATATTTTTGATTAAAACGTAGAAGTTGTAATAGAGGTTGATATTTTTTTGTGGCTTTGTAACAAAAATGGCTGTCCTATCATTCAATTTTCCCTGTGAAGATTAAGTTACATATATTATTTTGTGTGCAAGAACATGACTTTTTAAATGTTTCTTTGACTGCACTTAAAATTGTAGATATGCCTTAAATCCTAAGGAAAGTGTATTTTATGTTTAATATATTAAAAAATAGGAGTAATATTTCATAATAGGTTGACTTAAATCAGACAAAACATCTAGGATTATTGCTTCTCTGAAAATGTTGCCTCAACTCTTGGCAGAGCTAAAATAGTTTGTTAGTTTTCAAATGTGGAAGGTAAATAACATGATCAAAAACATTTTGAACAGTTTACTCAGTGATCTGGACAACTTTAATTTGGCCCCAATGCGTTAAAAAATAGAACTAAATAGAACAGCAGGGAAAGTTTCTAACTTCACAGAATGTCAGCCATACAGAGAACCATGCGACTAATGTCTATTTCTTTGCAGTATGTGTATTTTATTTTATTTTTATTTTATTTTATTTTACAGATGGTCTCCTCATTAGTAACAGAACTCAGAGGAAATCAATTTAATGGACTTACCGTTCAAGGGAGGTAGGTGTTACCTAGACATTATTTTGATATGTTTAATATTGATCATTACAGTACAGTGAGGACCTTTTTGCAGTCTTGGAAATGCAAGTACTTAGGCTTCAGTTGATAAGTTTTGGTTATGCATGTAGGTAGTTTCAGGTGTGGACAAGCTTGCTAAGCTGTGCTTCATGTTACCTGATAATCACTGCGTTTACTGCTGCATACCTTCTTATAGGCAAACTTAACTGGCAGTTACTGAAAAAACAAAACAAAACAACACTTTTTTTTTTTCAAAGGATTTTTTTTTCTTGTGTAATGGTTTTATATGTAAGTGTTACTTTGCACTTGTTATTAATGAGAAAATTTTCCATGCTCATTTAAATAAGCTCCCTCATTTTCCTTCTATTATTAGTTCCTTAATCTGGTACCAAATAGTGCTGTGGCAATACCGTGTGTTTCACAAACAAATATCTTAAATGTACCCAAGCACATAGCATCTCCACCCTTTAACTGCTTCCATGCCCTGGTTTTCTAAGGAAGAAAGTCTGGAAAAGTGGGTGTGTGGGAAATTGTGATGTGCTGTGGGCAGATTTCCAATCCAGATTATCAGGAGATGCTAATAATCATTTTGCAATGTTGTGTAGTGTGTTTGTACACGTCTAGATGTAGTCAGTGTGAATAATCACCTTCTTCATCCACACTACGTAAAAAAAAATAAAAAGGAATACATTTGCCTGTTACAACTATTTTCGAAATGATTGTGCCTTTCTACTGGCCTTGAAACATCAATCATGATCTTTTGTAAATATTCTAAAAGTTATTATTCTCAAAGTGTATTGGTGCATATCCTGTTCTTCAGAGTCAAAGCTGCTGACACTGATGAAATGATTTTTATTACCTATATAATGCCATATAGCCAGCAAATTTATAGGAAAGAGGAGGCTGATTGAAAGATCCTCACAGTGTTGTGATGCCTTCTGTTTTTCTTGCATAGTTTGGCTATTTTCCTCCTTTCCTTCTTGCACCTAGATGTATGTGTAAAAAAGTATAAATGATCATGTAGACAGATTAGTGAGGAGCACCACAAAGCTTTGTTGAATGTAGAAAACAAACGCTCACATTTTATAATATAGGGTGAAGCAGACTAAGCTGAAAAGCTAATGAGACTGTTGAGAAGGGGAATATCTATTTTCTACCAGGAAAAAAGGAAAAGTTTGAACTTCAAGTGGATTTGGAGTATAGAAATGATGATATGGCTGTTTGTTTAACTTACAGAGACAAATCGTAGAACCATAGAATGGTTTGGCTTGGAAAGGACCTTAAAGATCATCTAATTCCAACTCCCCAAATAGGGCTTGAAGTTAGAGGTGTACATTGTTTTCATTTCTCTGTTTAGTGATGCTCACAGCAACATGGACAGTATCTGTGGAAATTCATTGCACACAGTGAACTGCATGCACTGCACAGTGTTCTCCAAGAACATATTTTAAAGATTATGTAAAAGAAGAAAAAAATGCCTTTGCAGGGTTTTTCTTCCAGAGTTAAAAGTAACAGTAAAGTAAGCAGCTAATGTTTGCTAATCCTGGAATTTTTTTTAGAGGAAACTGATTCAAAAAGAGTCTAAGGACTGTGAACTTTACATGTATAGCCTGGAAAATACTACTGCAGAATAAATGTTAGCCTAATAATTACCATTCCTACATAATCACTTCTCATAGCAAAACTGCATCTCAAAGTATTTCAGCGTGAAAAATCTTAAGTATATGTTTGATTGGGTACTTAATCAGAAATTTGAGTCTTTGAAAAGGTGTCATGTTTTATTTATCTCACTGTGGATATCACTATGGTTCTGTGTCTACAAATCATAGCATTTTGTCACAACATATGCCAGTGACCTTTAGGCAACATATTTTGGGATCAGCTTCCATGTTTCAAAATATGTTTATAAGTGACATTTTTATTCTTAGTCTTGTGGCAAGCTAAATCACTATCTTTAGTCATTTCCAAGCATGCAGTTTTAGCAAGCAGGTCAAGTGAGTGGTTCGTACATAAAGATTGAAATTCATTACATATTTCTTCAGCTGTAAGACAAACAGTTTTTACCCGAATGCTTGAAGTCAGCAGGATTTGTAGTGTTTGGTTTATAGAAGTTCTCTCTGTTGAGAGGAGAGAGGTCAAGGAAACAGGAGGTGTTAAAAGCAGCTAGGTTGTCTCTTGTGAGAATCTAGCAAACCTACATGGGAGCCGTGAAACTGTAGTCTTCTTTACCTGTGCTTTGCTGTTTTCTGGGAAGGGCAAAGCATTTCCTGCTAGGAAGGCAGTAATTACTGAGCGAACATAACTAGCTGCACTTCAGAATTGGGTTGATATCCCTCACATGGTATTCTTTGAGCACTAAAATATCACGCTTCTCTCAGACAGTATGCAATAGGCAATGTATAATTATAAATCAACGTATTCATCTGTTGTGTTTAATCTTCTGGAATTAATTTCATTTCTCTTACCCTGTTGGTTTAGAAATTTAAATTTTGACTTTTCTAAAACAGGAACTGTATTTATTTTTCCTCAGAGTTCCAGCCAGTCGTGTGAATGCTGTGTCCCTTTTCTGTCTCCCTCTTATTACTTTGCCTGATATAACTCCACTGCTGGAAACTCTTCTTCTTTACCATGGAGGCGCACCAAAAGAAATCTTGAGCTCACAGTTCCTGGAGGCTGTGAATGATGCCTTTTTAAAGTAAGTAGCTGTATGATTTAAAGTAAGGTCTGTATGATCTTTCTGCTTTCTGTGATAAAAATTCTTAATTCAATTAAATGTCTTTGATTCAGATTTGTATGCTGAGTGCACTGTACATCTTCTGTGTTATAATAAAATATTTTCTTTACATTTGAATAGCAGAGCTCAGGTTTTTGGCCAAAGCAGAATTTTAGTGCTGGTATACAAATTGTGGCATAACAACTTTAAATATTGACTGTGACTTCATCCCACCTTTTCTCTAAAACGGAGGTAAAAGTTTTAGGATTTTAGGAAGCTGGTGAAAGATATGATCACTTTTAATAGAAATGTTATCTGCTTTTCATCTAGGTGTATCAGCATGCGTAACTGGACATTTTGAGAGCCATCTTTACTTTTCAATGCACAAGATAAATTCTTGTTTAAGTGGTTCCATATTTCTCTCTCTTTTTTTTTTCTGTGCAAATGGTTCTCAGGATTTTCAGTTCTGGTGATTTTCAGCAGATTATTTTTAATGAGGCTTATAGAAGCAATTTGTGAAATACAGTTTTGCTTGTTTTGCTGCCACTAAAGCCACTGTTTTGATAAAATCAATCTATGGATGAAAGCCAGCTGAGAGAAGCTGAACATCAGCAAGATTGGCTGTGCCAGGGAAGAAAAGACAGTTTGATTTATGCAAGTTGTAACTGAGAAAGATGGTTCTGAATTTTGTTTTGTGACAAAGTTGTTGTGTACCTGTGTCACTGGACAATTTCTGTCACCTTTGGTTAGCTAGGAAATTCCACTCAATCATGACAGATGACAGCCTATCTTTGATTTAGGAGTCTCTGGCATCTTGTGTTTTAATCGCATGTGAAATGACTTTCTCTGAACTCCTTCTGAAGCTGCCAGACTTGAAGTAGCCTATTTAAATGCAGGATGTTACAACATATTTATGAGATAACATAGGATGCAGTTGCAAGAATATCAGATCTGTGCACTGCTCATTTCTCTTGACTTACTTTAGGACTGTCATTATTTTCAGAGGACTTGGTGATCTTGGTGTGGGACAAATAAAAGATCACCTAATGCTAGGGAAATATAAATCAAAGCTTTAAAAATAAAATAAAAGGCAAATAAAAATGTAAAACACAAACAACAACAACAACAAAAACAACAACAAAAAACAGTGATCAAATTGCAGTTATGTATTGCAGATTTTTTTTTTTTGATACTAGAAAGGATCCTTTGTGAATCCTTTACTACAATTATCCATTTCTCTTCTTTTTTAATCAAAGTTTTAATTGCTTCCCTGTACTCAGCAGTATTATTTCTGAGATGTTTTAACGTTATATATATCATTGCTCCTCTGAGGGTTTCAGCAAAAATCAGTAATCAATAGAAAAAGCACAGGTACTAGTTTGTGCACGTGCTCCTGGAAGTCAAGAAAAACAGGTGGAAAAGGAATGTGAAGGTCTGTAGTGAAAGGTGCAAAGTCTGTAGTGAAAGATGAGTCCCCAAAAAGAATGAGCTACCTTTCAGTTGTCCTTTTTGCATGGCTTCAGATTGAATGTGGTCTACAAGCAGAAATGCAGAGCAAGTACACAGTTTCAGCAATGACAGTTTTTACTAATGACAGTGAGCCAACAGGCATTCGATCATGACATACTTTTGGCACTTCATAAAGTGAATCTGAATCCTTTAGATAGTTGTAAGAGGTCCTTCTGATTAAAATAAACATTGCTTAATCTTTGAGCTACTTGTTTATCACAGTGAGCAAAAATAATTCAGTTCATGTGTCTTTTGACAAAGTGACTCATGCAGGGCCCTTGACAAAAGTGTTTGGTTTCCCTGAGAGCAGATGTAGGCTCACAAGTCATTTGCATGGTACACTCTTAGCCTGCTACTGAAGATCTTGTGATCTTAAGATGAATGTACTTGTATTCTTTTCCACTTTAATAATTTAATTCTGTTCCCTAACTCTGTCATTACGTTCTGGATGCTGTTTTCTTTCCGAACACGGGTGAAGCCTGCTCCAAGAAACAGGGTCACTAAATGCTAGAAAGAAAACTGTGGCTAATGGTGCTCCCAGAACTTAGAGGTGTCCCACTGAGACTGAAATTTCAGTTGCAGAAAGATAATGACTACAGTTTGCTTCCTATATGGTTTTTAACTCTTGGAGCTGGAATATCTCTAAGAACACCTTCTTAGATTTCTTTTCTTGGCATAACGTTTACAATACCTATTGTGCTACTGCAAAAATAAAGAAGAGAAGAGGATTGTGGAAAAATATCTGTCATGATTCGTTTCTGGTGTGCGTATGTGCTTTAATAGTGATACCATATTAATTATACAGCATCTCAAAACTGAGCAGTACTAAAAAAAATTGAAATTCTAAGGATATATTTCTTCTTGTCTACAGAAGTATAATTTTACAGTAAGCTATTAAGTAGACATGAATGAAAAAACAGCTTTTCAATGGAAATCAGAATTTCGAAGGCTGATATTTAAGCAAGACTATGATAAAATACATTAAAAAATGAGAATCTAAAATGGTGTTAAATCTTCCTGCTAATATTCTTTTCTTTTTTATCAGTAGCTTCAGTCTGCATGTACTCTTCTGTCTAATTATTTTTAATCTTAACTGCAAGACACGTATTTCTTGTTATTTAGGTATTGTTTTGTTTTTAAGTTTTTGATCTGAAACAATAATAATAGCTGCAAAAATGTTCCAGGATGTTTTGTGCTGCAATACCTGTTCTTCTTGGGTGGTTACTGTAAAAGGTTTTGGTGTGTGCCAGCACATTGTGGTGCTGTCTCAAAATAAACTATGCCTTCTGTTTCCTAGCGATATAACACTATACTTCAGCTGAGCTATAGCTGAAAGTTTTAGGTGAAGAGATATTTCTCTTCTGAAGCATTTATCTGACAGGAGCATTGGCTCCTGTCGGTGTTGGTAGGGTCGAGAATTATCTACCTCTGCCTTGTTCTTTTTGATTTTTTCCTTATTTCTTTGTAAAGAAAGGTAATGCTTTGATGCAGCCAGTAGTAAAGTTGTATAGGACCTTCATGCTTACCTGCCAGCGGCTGATACTCTCTGAGCAGACAGGTCTACAGGAAACTGTCTGGCCATGAAAATGAGTAGGCATAGAGTCTAACCTTTCTCTGGGGCTAAGCAAATACCAGTCTCAAACCCTCTATTTCCGTTTGATGGGGTCCGGCTTAACCATGCTTTTAGATTTTAAAGATGTGTAAGGAAGTATCATTTTTAGGTGATGGTGATTCCTTATTACTCTTTGCCACTATTTTTTTATACTGAATAGAGTACTGCAAACAAGATTTTCTCTTTTGCTGCAGGTTGATCTCCTGCAGCAAAAGAGAAAAAGTAAAAGTTACATTTTTGCATGTCTTCCAGTTTTTCAAGGAAAAAATAGTATTTTTTTCCTCTAACCCAGGAAGAAAATCTCCCTTTCTGAATCAGCTGTCTTCAGTCTCTGGCTTCGTCACTTACCAAGCCTTGAAAACACTACGTTACATGTTTTAGACCAGCTGTTTTCCATTCAGATGAATTCACTGGAAGAAGCGGCTTGTGTCATAAAAGATTCATTTCTGGTATGTACAATGTTGTAGTACATTTGATACTGCTCTTTCAGGCTTAAGAAGTGATGGTTTTCAAATATGTCAGCATCTTTGAGGGAACCGGGCTGTCATGTGGCAATAACTTTGGCATTACTAAAGGCAAATCTTGAGTCTTATAAATTTCACTAAATTTTTAATTTTTAATAATTAATTGATTGAAGGCAAAAAAGAAGTTTCATCCTGTGATGAAAAACAGATGAAGAAATTGAGAATCCTGTTGGTGGGAGTGCTGCATACCTGCCTCTGTCTTTAAATATTATCCTCTTTTGCCAGGGAGGATTTGAATCTGTTTTTATCTCAGTCTCTGTGCCCATTGAAGTTTAGCAGTTTAGACTGCTAAAGTTGAAATGCCTTGTAGTTTACTGTTATTGTGGATTGCTTAGTTACTTGGTTTTGTTTGAAAACTTGAACAAAATTCTTAATACAAAACATTTCCTAAACTGTGATTACAGTCTATTTTAAAATGCACCAAAAATCTTTCCTGTTAGAAAAACATAGTGATGCTGTACCTCTTACAAAATAATGAGATAGTTAGCAATGCTATATGCAAACTTATTATTTAGAGTGTGAAAAAACATATGTACTATGCACTTAAATTACGTATTTCTTAAAATGGATAGCACTCAAAAATGGTACATCATATCTTATTTTCCGCCTATGAAAGATTGAGTATTTTAGATAGGAAGACTAGAGTTTTAAAAATTCTTCTGTTTTAATTGAATCTGCAAATTTCTATTTCAGGGGGTCTTTATAATACTTGCAAATCTCATAAATGCTTGGCATCAACAGCGTATCATGCATCATCTGGGATTCTAGGTGTCCCAGAAGGCAAAGCTTATACACAAGGCCTGTACATAGTTTTATGTATCAGATACAGTATGAATTGAATACAGTACATGGTACCACACATGGCTGAGAAGAAAAAAGTCTAAGTTAAGATGTAGCAGGAAGTAAAATGTTTGTTTTAATTATTGGTTTATAGTTGTTTTGTTAATGACTTTCATGTCTACATTGTTTTATTGCGTCCTGATACTTGAAAATAACAGAACCTTACTCTGCTAGCACACTTAAATTATACCTCTTTGTCTCTGCTCCAAAGACTTGGTGCTTTCAAAAGACGACATTCATGAAGGGGAAAGACCAGTGCAGCAGCTCTGAATGCTGGTTTAGAGAGGACATCCTGTGGACAAGGAGTGGAATGAAGGCAGGCATAAAGATGAGAGCATTTGGAAGATGGATGTAGTTTATTGGTAGGAGTTGATAGAAGAGAGAGGATGTATAAAAGGGAGATGGCTTAGCAATTAAAAACAATGGGATGACAATCTTCAGAATTATAGAGGGAAAAGATTGGATCTAGAAACTATGGTCTACAGTATCTAATGATATTTTGTACGGCTTGTACCTGGTACTGTAAGGACAGTTGTGTGGTATTAGATCAGTCAGCACCTTGAATCCAACAGCCTGCCTGAAAGACATTTGAATATTTAGGAGTATGGGTATGCATGTTTTGACAGTTGGATTAAGGCATTTATAGGATGTGACCTCTTTGCTTTATGGGTATAGTAATAAAAAAGTAGAAACATGAGTCGCCAATTGATAGGTTTAGACATTTCTTCTGTTTGCAAGAAGACCTACAGAGTACAAATAGGCAGATATATGTTAGTGTTTTGACTATAATATATGATAAGAAGGAAAAATCATTAAGCTGTTTTGTAATTGCATTATCAGGGCCATTTATCTAAGCAAAATATTTTGAAACAGCAACCAAACTGCACATAAACCTCATAGTGACCTACAGTACCCCTACGGTTATAAAATACTATACTTCTGTTGTAATAGCAACTTGATATGAAATATTCATATTTGAATTCCAAGTGTAATTATAGTGTGATGGTCCACTAACTTGTAGTTTTATGTGGTATGCTATTAGGTTTTTGGGGTTTTGGTCTAAACTGGAATTAATATTGGAAATTCTGTGGTTATTGAGAAGTAACAAAAACAAGTGAAGTGACCATCACAAATTGTCTTTTGGCTTCTTCAGAATTTGGTGGGTGGATGGATGTCTTCCTTGCTGAAGTAATGTTGAAGTTTTTGTGTGTGAATTAACTAGTAAAATCTAAGTAAAAACACATCAGAATGTTATACTTTACTAGAGATATATGCATATATATACACAAATTTTAAGCCCATTTTTGTAAAGAAGTATGCAAACAAATCAATGTCAATTATAATTTGTATTCTGTTCTTAGATAGTTTTCCAAAGAAGTTTTATTTCATCCAAAGATATAAGAAAACCCTACCATATTGCAATAGGTTGAGAAGGCTTAATATTAGTCATCTTCTGATGTACTTGCCAAACCAATCTCAATCATATTTGAAAAGGCATGGCAGTCAGGCAAAGTCACTGGTGAATGGAAAAAGGGAAAACGTATTTTTCCTATTTTCCTCCTTTTAAAAATGGCAAATGGCTACGTTTTGGTTTGATTTTTGTTGTTTTGTTTTTTGAAGCTCCACATCTCACACTCTTGAAAATATGTAATCATGATATTATACATGCAATTCCATTTCCCTGCATTTGGATCTTTTCAGCTTAGCACATGTTGTGCTGTATGGAATGTGCATGTTTGAAAAGTGATTGAACAAGCTGCCAGTAGACAAGATGTTAGATTTTCTGAGCTTTCTCTGAAAAATATCATGTAGTTACAGACAAGATTATTCAAATATAAAAAGCTCTCATCTGGGCGGAAAAGAAAAAAGAAAAAAAAGAAAATAATGTTAAAACCCAGAAACCCTGTGAGAAACCCTCCCAAACTTGAGAATTTC
The DNA here is from genome assembly GCF_009769625.2 of Cygnus olor. Lineage (NCBI taxonomy): Eukaryota > Metazoa > Chordata > Aves > Anseriformes > Anatidae > Cygnus > Cygnus olor. The sequence goes on along the minus strand of NC_049198.1, from coordinate 43,817,855 downwards.
TCCCAAACTCCAAAATTGATCTAGTATGACATGCTACACCAAAAGCACATCTTCAGATAGCCTTGGAGTCTTTGGTGCTATGGTTAGTATTCTTATTTTGAGTATTTTCAAATGAATTGGATACAGTCTGTTGATCAAAGTCTTGTGAAATTAGGTAACTTTTTTTCTTTGTCTTTTTTTTTTTTTTTTCCTTAATGAATAGGTGGTATTGTAGATTGGTGCTGTGGGTCAGGAAGGGGTGGAAAGATTTTCAGTATTGAAAATTTATTTTGGTCTTTTGCAAAAGAGTTTGATCTTTGTATGTGTGGCGATGTACTGGTGGACCCTTTCTAGTTTATACTCAACATGTCTTAGGCAACAGGGGGTTTGTATGTTAAAGGTGGGTAGAGTATCTGAAGGCAGCACAGAAATTGCTGAATTCAACCATTTAACCCGCAGGACTGGTAAACATAGCTTTAACTCTCCACTGATTCCATACAGTGGCTGAGATTGGAAAGGATGTCTAGAGGTTGTCTAGTCCAGGTTTTCTTTAAAAGAAAAAAATAAGTCTTGTTTGCTTGTTTGTAACATCCAGACAGCTTTTTTTTTTTTTTCTCCCTCTAACTGTGGAATTTTGGAGACCGGCCCTGCACCAAGCTGCATGCTGTTTTTCATACATCAAAGCAACCAACTGTAAATACTCACGAACGCTAGATGGCATACGTTCAATAGGACAAACCTAGCTACAGCCGTGTGACAAAGAGATAGTGTGGTAAAACATAAAAATATGTCGTGTAGGGTAAAGTCCTCATTCTGCCTGTGTGTAATTAAAAAGCAAAAAGAAAAATCACATTTACTTGATATTTTTTAGCTTGAAACAGATGCAAAAAAGTTTTCTTTGGAATGGTGCTTCAGACACTTAGAGCTGTTACAACAAATGCCATGTGTACTCCTTCCATGCATCCTGAAGTACGTAAAATGCAATTAACCAGACATGCATTATTCCAGATTGCCGAGTAATTATGTTCTCATCAAAATCTTCAGGTGCTAATTTCAGGAAAAAACAACACCAACAACAAAAACAAACAAACAAAAAACATGAGTTTGTTTTATGTTTGTTTTGTTTTTACTTAAGCTAATGCACTTTGGAGAACATGTAAATAGTAATTTAATCTTAGTGCTGTATAAAAGCCTACATAAATCTTAGAATTTAAGAACATGGGATTAGTAAGTAGTGTGTTTACCCGTGCACGTTTAATATAGTTTTCTTAAAATAGTCTTTTATGTGGTAGAACCACAAATACAAGAAGCTTCACTATTAAAAAAAAAAAATAGTTTGATGCACTGAGATATTTAGCTCATATTAGCAACTCTGAAGTTCACAGAAGAACATAATACTGTGAAAATATGTCTTGGACCAAAATGCATGTGGTAGTGTTAAAGACAAAGGAAATAAATTTAATTTCTGGAATTTCATTTTGAAGATTTGTCAAGAATCTCTAAACACATCCAAAAGGAATTGTCTTTAAAGGCAAGAAAAAAGCTTTTTAAAATCTGTTCCCTGTCTTTTGCCTCCAGCAATTGCATGCAACAACTTGTTTTATCTGCCAGTCGTAGTATTTTTAGTGATTGTTGTCATAAACAGTTTGGTATCCCAGGTGTTTGCATTTATCAGCTGTTAGCCTGCTTGGTATCATTGTGGCTGTCCCTTCACAATTTTCATGTAGTTATTTTGGAGAATATAACCCTGAGAAAATGAGTGTTTAGTAAGAACTAAGTTGAGATTTACAGTTTAATAATTGCAGCATAATAGTATCCATGAATTAAGCCATAGATTATACAGTGACAGTTGTTTGAGTTGCTTCTTAATGACTAATTTCCTTTCATTTGTTTACGAACAGCCACAAGCAGCAAGCCATCCTGCCATTTTCAGAATTGTTAATGAAATCTTCAAGTAAGTTTTGAAATTATAGTGGAAAGTGTCTCAAATCACTAGTCTAAACACCGAGATTTTTCTTCATGAGAATATGTTGTGTTATAATTTCTGGATGATATACTCTTTAGCAGAATGCCTCAGTATACTCCTTTGTGCAATATATTGCAAATAATAGCAAATGTTGAAAATCCTGGGAAGTTTATTTGAAAGTTACATTATAACAACAATTGACTACATTGTATTTTAGCCTTTAGAAGTTAGAATTTATTTATATAGTAGAGATTTGTGGTTGAAATATTATTTTGATGTGAAAACTGCAAATACTCTGTAATAGCTTGGCCCATGCCAGCATGAAGATGGAATGTAGCTATAACATTTGCAATTACCAATGTGGCATCTTTTGCATTATGTTAATTATCTTCAGGATTGACATCAGATATGCTCTTATTTGCACTAAACTATTGATCTGCCTGTTATTAATGAGTTTGTGTTTGAATGCATTGAGATTATTTTGAAGCTATGTATATTGTTCACCACATGGGGGCTTCCAGTCCTTTGTAGTTTCAATGATTTTTTCTCTTTGCTTGTCCTCCTTCTATTTTATCATTTTTAAGATGGTCTATTGCTGTGGTAATCAGATTTGATACAACAGTAGTGTATTTCCTGCTAAGAAGAAGCTGATGATCTTTGTTCATCAAGTGTTTTCCTTTATAAGAAAAAAAAATGCCTCCCAGGTGCATGTGTTTAGGGGCATTTGTGCATGCTTACGTTTGTTCAGGTACTGACAGAAGAGCCTCTACTGCAGAAACGGTAGCGCAGGGCAGAGGCGACCCCAGCACACTCTTAGAAGCACACATCTAAACTTTGTCTCTTTCAGGAATAGCTTTTCCTACTATTCGCATGCTTGTTATTGAGCTTTATTGTGCTAAATTGTTTCATCACGGGGAGATGGAGATACAAGATATTAATGAATGAAGATACAAGACATTAACTTTTTTTTTTTTCCCACCAAAGTAGAAGCTTACTTTGTTGCTCTGTGCAGCTATAGAGTCCATAAGCCTAGCCTGAGTTTGTGTACTATTTCTTGTGTTTAAACTAGAGATTATATTTGCCTGCAGCTTTATGAAATTTCTGAATTACAGGAATGTGTTAGTTACGGTAAAAAAATAAACAAGTCTATAGTAAAAAAATATATTAAATCCCAGTGGCAGCTTACTTTGAACAATTTTCTCCTGACCGTTACACACCTTTTAAAGATGGGAATGAAAATTACTCTTGGCTGTCCACGTGCTTTTGTGCTCCATTTGCTCAAGGTTTCATTATGCCTTATGGGAAGCCAGTTAAAGGGTTCACATTCCTGAACCTCCAGAATGGATTTTATGATTTCACCAATGAAAGGACTTTGGAATCTGTCTCTAATTAAATCTGCAGTAATTACTGATCTAAAGTATGCCTTTGGTGTATACTCATTTCTGTTTGCACTGCTGATTCATTACTTGATGATCACTACGGAGTCACAGTGATTGAACAGCAGCTGTATTATTTAATATTTAAGTTTGGTATCCTTGTCTAGTTTGCTATAGATGGAACTTTTAAATTTGATTGACAACTTTTTTTTTTTTTCATTTTCTCCTGACTACCTTAGGAGTGCAGTACTTAACAATTTAAGTCTCTCTCTCCCTCTTTCTTTCTCATGTTTTTCCTCCAGGTACCATGCCCCAGGAGATCGTAATTTCTCTCTAATTTGAGATGGGCCATGGATGCCTTCCCACAAAGCAAAGAAATATGCCTAACTGTAGGCATAGGAATACTTGCCTTGAACCCAATAAGACTGTTCCAATAATAAATTTGCCTAGTAAAGTTGTGATAGTCTGATAGTCTTGTTTTATTTTTATCCTTTTTCCCCTGTTGGTAAGGAAAATTCTACATTTCTGTGTGTGTACTCTATGCACATAAATCCAGAGTATCTGTAGGGTTTGATATGTTTTCTTAAAAACAAAACAAAACAAAAACATGTGAAGTTGGTATTCTGTCAGTTTCCACACTGGCGTAATTAGTATGATGAGCTCAAACACAGCTTGAAGCTACAGCCTAGAAGGAATGTACCTTTTTTTTTAACTTCCTTTCAATAACAGTGGTGTGTCTGGGAGACTAATTTGCTAATCTGTCATAATCTAACTTTTCAATGTTTATGCTTAGGAATGCACTGCTGGAAACTGATGGAACTCCAGAAGTTATGACCATAATACAGGTGTTTACACAGCTCTTCGTTCAGGTTCACCAGAATGAAAACAAGCAGGTTGGTCAAGACCTACTTCTTAATGTTTCTTTTCAGTGAGAAGACACAAAATTTTGCAAGAAAATAACAATTCTACTGATGGGAATGGTGACTGAATATAATGAGTGAAATGGTAGTGACTCTATGGCTGTACATGCACGCCAAAGTTTAGCTCAGATATTTTCACCTGTGAATAAAAATGCAGCATGAAACCAATATACCAGAGCAATTTACCTGAGTTTATCCTGGAATAATCCTACAACATGTTGAGAACATACAAGCTGTTGTTTTCTCAAGAGCAGCTGTTGTCATGGTGCTGAAGTTTCTGCCTGTACAATGAGCATCATTATCGTCATGCACCTTTGACAGATAGGATGAAAAACTTTAGATTAGTTTTTCTTTTGCAGTTGTAGGGTTCTTGATAATACATGAAACAGAGGTAATAACCCCAACCCCATTCCCATTCCCTGTCTGTCTCCCCCCACTCAATCCCTCCACAAATAACAGTAAGTAGGATACCAAATACCAAAAGGTAGGACACACAGTATACAAAACAGTTTCAGTTTCTGGTCATTAATGCCTCAGAAGTTTTTCCTCAGTTTAAAGCTTCAAATTTTCCAGCTTAACATCACTTCTTCTGCACAGAATTTTACACTGTTCTTACTGAACTGAATTAAGTAGATTTACTTTTGTATGCACTACTTTAACCATCAGCAAGACCAGCTTCTTACTTTACATTTTTACAATGGGAGATATGAATAAGTTTTGTTCTGTTTATAGGTTACAAACTTTTTTTAGATTATGATATCACTGTCACTTCGCATCCTGACCATTTTGTTTGTTTTGCTTGTTTTTAACTCCAATGCATATGATGTAAGTTTGGAAATTATCCTATCATTTAATAGTTTTTGGTTTAGACTCAAAGAAATTTTCCATTCCTTTGATTTTTGCATCCATTTGGGGAGATGGTAGTTAAGAAAATGTGGCGACTTCATCTGGGAACTTGTGATGTACTGACCTTTAATTAGCATTGTGATTGAATCTATCTTCTAGCTTCAGGCAATATGATTTAAGGATGAAACTGCAGCTGCGTTGCTTAATATTTTGGTGCCGTGCGTGTTAATTTTATGCCACCCTGGTTTCATGGCAGCAGCGTGTTGTGTAGCCCCAGGTGTGGGTGACTGGGTGGAGAACACAAGTAAAGATCCCACACCCATCAGACACCCAAGGGCTAATCCTGTTGTGCAGGTGATGTTTGATTCATGGTGAAAGTTCTTCATCTGCTGACATCGCAACATGGACTATTGCCCAATTATTTGAAAGTGGTTTTAAATGTTAAGTTTCCTGTATTTGACTTTTGTACAGTTTAATTCATGGGTTTTTAATTTAGATACTATCTTCATTCTTAGAATTTAAAATCCCTTGTTTCACAGTTTATGAATCAACTGTAATGTTAACTAACAGTCGACATAAAAATATGCAGGCACAGACTACTTCCTAAATATTGTTTAAATCACTGTGATTTATTTATCTATTTATTTTTTTGTGGTCATACCAGTACTACATATATTCATAGGGCAACCATTTTGTAGTATCTGGATGTCCTTGATGGGGGATTCAATTTGCTCCAGTAACATTTCTTATGGTAAATATTAATGGTAAAATCATTAATGACAGAGGATGAAGAAGGTTATGGCTGGATCATCTGAGGCCATAGGAATTTAGAGTACAGTTGATTGAAAAAAAGCTATGCAAACAGATGTGTCCAAAAAATGTTTTGAAGAACCAGGTCATGTCTGGCAGCTGCACAGGTTTGCAAGGTAGGTAGGAGGAGAATGATTCCCCATTGCAGTGTGTGCTGTTTTTTCTAATAACTTTGTAGGCTGTACTGGGTTCAACTGTTGGGATGATCTTCTCTGTCTTGTGTAGAAGCAAATTTCATTCCAGTTTGTGACAGTAGTGAGAGCTGACTTGAGGTCAAGTTAGTTGTAAATTAATGAACTGAAAGCTCATGTTTTTATTTGATGGAAATTATAATTTTCTCCAGGGTTGTTTTCCCGTAGGATTGTCAGTGTTTTTCACCTGGGAATGTTGTTTTAAATAGCTGCATAAATATTTTAAGCCAGTCATCAACTTTTATTTCCCATTTGATATCATGGCAATTATTATAATCAGCTACATCCAAAGTAGTTCCATCTCTTGGTACCTTGTTTTGCAGTTCTTGATGGTTTATGTCAGGAAACAACTGCTTAAAATACTGTGTGTATGGTAGAAGGCAATTTTTATTTATTTTTTTTACTTTGCTTAAACCATATGTTGAAAACTGGTTTTTACATGCTTTACAATACTGTTCTGATATGTAACTCACACTGCGGTTTGTCTTGGCCACTACCGACTGTGTCAAGAGCTGCTTTTTCATGGGGATTCTTGACGCAAGCTAATTGGCTACACGCATACTTTAGTACAGGGATTATTTTTAATTAGCCTGATTCCATTTGACAAGTACACTTTTAGAGTCTTACCATACCAGTGATACATTGACTGCCTGAGAATACTGCACATATTACTGTGCTGTAATTAAAATTAACTGTTGTTTACAGAACAATAACAACAAAAATAGTAGAGAGAAAATGTGTCACTCCATTTATTTATAAGGTGCATAGATGAATTTCACAAATTAAGTAAGTTTTCTTAGACTGAATGTCATCTTCATTGGGTGTAGAGATTTGTCACATTCTATAGTCTGTCTTCCCAATCTGCGTTTCAAGAGGTGATCTGTTTGCTGACTAGTCTCTTATTCCTAAAGGAAGAAGCCAGAAGAGTTCCAAGGTCATTGGTATGGAGACTTGAATCACAGAATGGCTGAGGTTGGAGTGGACTTCTGTTGATCATCTGGTCTAAACCCTCTTTTCAGGCAGGGTCACTTAGAGCAGGTTTGCACAGGACCATATCCAGATAGTTTTTGAATAACTCCAAGGACAGAAACTCCACCACCTTTCTGGACAAACTGTGTCAGCCCAGCCTGACCAGTCACCTGCACAGTGAAAAAGTGTCTCCTGATGTTCAGAGGGACCCTCTGTGTTCCAGTTTATGCCCATTGCCTCTTGTTCCATCACTGGGTACCACTTAAAAGAGCCTGGCTCTGTCTTCTTTGCACCCTCCATTCAGGTGTTTATAAATGAGATTCCTCCAAACCTTCTCTTCTCCAGGCTGAACAGTCCAAGCTTTCTCAGCCTTTCCTCATAAGACAGGTGTTTCAGTCACTTGATCACCTTGGTGGCCTTACATTGGACTCTTTCCAGTATATCCAGGTCTCTCTTGTACTGGGGAGCCCAGAACTGGACACACAACTCCAGATGCCACCTCACCAACGCTGAGTAGAGGTGAAGGACTACGTCTCTTGACCTGCTGGCAATACTTTGCCTAATACAACCAAGAATACTGTTAGCCTTCTTCGTGGCAATGACATGTAGACAACTCATGGCCAACTCGGTGTCCACCAGAACCCTAGGTCCTTTTTTGCAAAGCTACTTGAGTAGCTGAGTGGCCCCCAGCATGTACTGGTGCCTGGGATTGTTCCTCCCCAGTTGCAGGACCTTGCACTTCTTGCTGAATTTCATGAGGCTCCCATCAGACCACTTCTCCAGCCTGCTGAGGTGCCTCCATGAAGGGATGAAAGACACGGACTCCTGATGGCTCTTGAACAGGAGACGTTTATTGCCCTTTTTCACTACTACGTATACTTTCCCCGTACCCCACACACTGTCCACGCGCCCGAATCTGTCATACAATTGGTTAGAGACCCTCAGACACGCGCCTCGAGCCAGCCAGCAACTGGCCACGGTCCAAAGCTCATCTTTAACACTGTAGCCAATTTACTTTATCGCGACCTTGCTCAAGTTTTTGTTTCTACCGCTTGTTTCCTCATTATCTCTAATTCAGGGACGTGTGAAACAGCACGAAGCCGCCTGCGAATTCCTTTCCCGCACCTCCAGATGGCAGCACAACCTTCTGGTATATTCAGCACTCCTCCCAGTTTTGTGTCATCAGTAAACTTGCTGAGGGTGCACACTGCCCCATCGTCCAGATCGTTAATGAAGATGTTAAACTGGACTGAACAGTGACCCCTTGGGTACTCTGCTGATTGTGGCCTCCAACTAGGCATTGTGCCACTCGTCAGCAGTCTCTGGGCCTGGGTGTCAGCCAGTTTTCAATTCACTTCAAATGGAGTTCATATTATACGTTGAACATTCCTGTTGTAGATGCTTGCAGAACAACAAGATTAAAGGATATTCTGCTGTTAGTCTCACATTTACACAAGCAGCGACATTCACGTCATGCAAATTGCACACACCCAGATAAATAGAGGACAGGTTTGTTATCTACGACAACTTTACGTTGTGCTGAATCAGATCCAAAGGATTTTAGTTTTCCATTAATTGAACACAATGCAATAATCTATATCACACCCTCAGATTTTGTGGATATTATTATTTCTTGGTTTGATATGGTCCATGAGCCTGTTTACAGTGGAAAATAAAATTAAACTAATTAGTATCTCTTAGCCTCTGTGTATTAAGAGTGAAGACTTTTCTGATTACAGGAAAAAAAGACTAAGAATATTAAGATGTAATTTTTGTTATACTCTGAATCTTTTTTAATGCATATATATATTTTTAAATGCGTAAATAATTACTTACTATAATCATTTTTTTCACAAGTATCTCCCTTCCTTCTGTATACCAAATCTTAAAATTGAGTTTAGAGTTAGTTTTGTGTTCTTTTGCTTCAGACTGTGTTGCTAGTTACTATGTTAGATGAGATTGTTTGCTGTGAGTTTGTTTTGAAAACTGACCAGAAAGCTCTTAAAATAATATATATATTTTTTTTATTTTAGCATAAATTTCCACTGAAGGCCTACTTCCCTCACCATCACCAGCCCCTTGTAATAGCTTTACTGAGACGTCCTTTTGGTAAGTTCCTAAATGATATATTTGCAGCATTAGCCAACTTGCATTGTCTTCATATGTCTTAAAATAACTTTAAAAGGGACTAAGACTAAATTTTGCCATTTTCTAGATTGGGTGTTTTGACTTAGCAGTTTTAATAATATTCTTTTAGTGTATTTTTTGTAGGAACATCTAGAAACATATACACGTATTAACTTCAAGAAAAAAACTAAAAGAGAATAACAAAGAGTACATTATATTTTTATGAAAACTGTGATATTAGGAATTAAGATAGGTTGCTGAGGTCTGCATATATACATTTATACATATATACACACACACACACAAACACTTTTCTTATAATACCAGTAATTGTCATTATTAAAATTCTAGTGTGTATATGACAAGAAATACTGTGTTGCTTTGTTGTTTGTCTCTGAAGCTTGAATTCTGCTGTTCTTTTAGGTTCTGCAAACTTTTTTATCTTTTTTTTTTATATTTCCCATTTACATAGATCAAGAAATCACTGCTCAATGCCATACAGTTTTTCATGAGCAGTAATTTCTGTTCAATACAAGAGCCTTTGAGAATGTTACTCCACTGATTATATGCTAATATTGAGGCAGGATTTACACAAGGGTACATCGGCCTAATTTGGAGAGTATTCCTAGCTGTAATTCCTCACATGTCTCTGTCAATGAGTTGTTCTAAGAAACATAGGGACAGTTATTGTTGAAAATTGGGAAATTATAAATGCTTTGTAATAACTGAATCCTGAACAAGTTCTAATGCTTGCTAAATGTGGTTAATTTCATTGTTCTGTTCCACTTGGACAGAAAGTTTTCATTAAAAAAAAAAAAAAAGTCATCTTTTGAATCTGAAAAATCATGTTTTAAGAACTTTATTTCATCGTTCCTCCTCAGAATTGCCAGCCACACACTGGTCTCAACACTTGACGCACATTTCTGATATGCTCAAAGCCTTGGTAGAAGACAGAAACATTAGGTAAGCAGTATTTCTTAACTTTTTGTCTTTTGAATGTGTTACCTTGTGAAAAGTCATGCCATTTGAACTCTTTAGTGGCTACATTTCATTAAGTGTAATTTTCTTCTGTAAATATAGCTTTGGCTTAAAAACTTAGATTACTTACTGAACCAGAACTTTGTAGCACTTATAGACCTGTCCAATAAGCTCCTGTGTAAACAAAGTCTTCTTGCTTTCATTTCAGCAAATAGCTAACTGTGTAACAGAAATGCTTACTTTCCTACTTTGCCATTTGTCCCATGAAACTTTTAAAACTGATTCTGGATTGAATTTCTAATTCTGTTTAGCCAGAACTTTCAAAAGTTATTGGGGCAATAATGTATCCAGAGAGGGTCTGATGCAAGTTGCGAACAAGAACTTGTCCTTGGGCATTGCCATTGCCTTTAGGACGCAGAGTCACGGTGCACGCTTAAAATGAGCCCATTTTGGCTCATTAAAGCATCAGGAGTAAAGTCCTGAAGAAGCAGTGTGAGAAAATATATGGGGAGGATTGTCAGGGGAAAAACAGAGCCTAGGCTATGAGCTGGAGGAGGGGGAGCTGAGGATACTTATTGGAAAGTTGATCTGACGTTTCTCCATTTTATTGCTGTAGCAAGAGAACTCTTCCAACCAAAACAAAACAGCTAGTATTGGAAAGAGTCCGTTGTGAGTTGTACTCTGTTATGTATGAGATGGTATTGGGCTTCTGCAGGCTTGTACGAACATTCAATCTTCAGACTTCCTGTATTGTTTTGTTGTTGTTGTTGTTGTTTCATAAAGATATGTCTGCTAGACTATTACATTGTTTGCTATATTGCTCCTTGAGCTGACACTCAGTGTTTCTGACCTGTTGCCCTTAGGTGTTTTGTTTGTTTGTGGGTTTTGTTTGTTTTGTTTTGTTTTCCTAAATAGCTACTGTAATGAATGATAGTGTTTGTCTAGATGAGTTCTGCTTTGGTAGTATATGTTCCAGGACTACAGGGAAAAAAGATACATCCCTATCTGTTGTTGCACTGTAATTCTTTCTTTTTGGGTTTGTGACAAGACTTGACTTGGCTAGAGTTTAGATATGAGTCTGCATAGATCTGCTCCAAGAATGAGCTTTCCAAAGAATATTGAACTGCTTTTAAATTCCAAGGAACCAATTTATTTTTGATTTAAAAACTGAAAATTTAAATAGAAATATAGAATGCCTAGGCCAGATAGATTTGCAAAGTAAGACACCCAACTGTCCCCCTGTTCATAGCATCCTGGAAGGCAGATCCTTAAATCCACACTTGGTTTCAGTTAACACATGAAAGCTTTTATTTTTGTTGTTGCGTGGCATAAAAAAGCTTTTTGCTTTTTCCCCCTGAGACCTGGCTGTCTGCTGCTTGCTTCTTATTTTCTGTATGAGCTGCGGTTCAGTGCAACGTCTTGCCCATTCTGCTGTGATGTCAAACCTTTTTGCCCTTAAAGTGGGACCACTAGCTGACCATGATTTCTTAAAGAAAAATAACTCAGACTTTGAACAAACAAGTATCATCCATCTTAATGTGTTACAATAATAGAAGCATGTCTTTCTGCTTTTGTTACCTAGCCTTTTCTTGGCTTTTCACCTCTTCTGCCTTGATAATATACTAGTTTGAAAAGCATTGTACTTGTCAGAATATCTTCTTACTTTCTTTGGGACTCACACAACAATTATTTTTTCCATCAAATCCCTCTCAGTTGTGAAGAAAATGGATCTGACTTGTCTTCTTCAGTACTAATATCAATGACTAACTGTATTTTACTTGCTTTTTCATTGCATTATTCCTGATTCTCTATTTTTTCTACTTAATAAGATTAACAGGGGAGCAAAAAAAGCTACTATACAACGTATCCTCTTGTCTCATAGTTACTACTCTGTGTTTATACAATGCTTTCATTTTTCAGTGATTTTGTTTTACACCAAATATTATGTCTTACAGCAAAGCGCTTTCTGTGCATTTCTAATGAAGAATTTGCTTCTGTTCCATTACTTATTATTATATGCAGTCATCTCAGTAAACAGTAAATATCATGTGACATTTTAAAACTAAATCAACTCACATAAGTTTAGGAGAAAAAAAATGTCCCAGAAGAAGTGAAGGGCTTCTTTTGGCAATGGCAGTAGTGTGGTCGACATAGTTGTCAGTACAGAGTGGACAGAAACTTTAATGGGGTCAGAAGTGGAGGTTATGTGATTCCAAACCAGGCAGTTTGACGGAAAGTCATAGTGAGTTGTAAGTTCACTGGTGCCTAGACTGTCTAGGAAAGAGTTGGACTCTATTCTACTTAATACCTGTTAAAATCGGTTTAATGCTTAAGTTTAAGGACATGTATTTACCCTTTGAGCTATGAATGCTTCCAGCTGTAAATATTGTCAATGTTACCCTTAGTTATCTGTTCTCTGTAATTAACTTTTAATTAGTTTTTTGTTTGTTTGTTTGATTGTAAATCACTGTGTTTCAGAGCTAGCCTATCCACTTACATTGTCACAACATTGAATTATAGTTAGATAAGTAGGTTATTTTGCTGAGGGGAAGGCTGTTTTTCCAGATCACTGTCACATTTGTTTATTGTCGTCGTTTTTTTTTTTTAAAAAAGGTTTTAAATGTTCTATTTCTGGATTCTAATAACTTCAAATACTTTACTAGTGCTGATCCAGTTCCTTTATCTAAGGAATTTTTGTCTCACATTTTGTCATACATATCTAGTTCTCTGCAGTCAGAGACATGCTGTTACCTCTCCAAAAGCTGTGGAATATCAACAGCAGTGACTTCTGTAGCAGTTACCTCAGTACATTATTTTCCAGCCCATCCTATATCAACTTCTCATGTCTGATGTCAGTGACCAAGCTTATCCAAAAATAAGGATAAGCTTTTTTGGCGGATTTATGTCCTAGGAATAGAATTTTGAGATCCTGGGATTCTGTGGTATAAAAGTATGATTTACAGGGTCAGTAATTTCTGGGGTACTCATTGACAACGTGAGTCAACAGTATACTCTAGACATAGAATATTATCTGTGTGCATTACATTTTCCATCATACAACAGGGCATGCCTCCTTCAGGAAGTCTTAAAGATAAAGCAGTTTTTTCCAACTATCATCTCGTGATATTCTCCAGGTGATGTGATCAAACAGCTGCGTTAACTCTTGAAATTTCTAAAATATTTTGGAGTTTCCTGGAAGGGGTGGTACAGCAGCTCTTGGAATCCCCATGAATAAAACTTAAGGAAAACCTCTGATTCTTCAAACCTTTTGCCACACTTAATAGTAATATTAGTTCCTGCTTCTTGGTTTCCTTCCAGATGTCCTTTCTTCCTTCCTCACTCTGTTTGTCTTTTTACCTATGGGAAGCCCATCAATAGTTTGCGTCTCCCTGTGCAAACTAATGTGAGAGAGTGTAGAGATGAGCTGTGGTCCATTCTAATCTTTCTTTTCCTTAATGCAATAGCCCAGATTGTAATATCTTCAAAATATTCATTAAAGAAGATCCAAATTTTAAAAGTCAGGAGATAAATATCCTTAAAAACTTTATATTTATCCCACCTAAATGTACTTCCTCATTAATTACCAAAAACATGTGCTTTTAACAGGAAATAGCCCAGAAAAGCAAAACAGAGAAACAGAAAACCAATATAAGGCAACAGCATTTTATAATACAGTAATATACATAATATATGACTTAAAGTTTTGAAAATCTTTAGACTGAAGAGCATAAACTGTGAATACTTTTATGATGTATACTTTAATACATAATATTTTGTCACTGCTATTTATTGGAAACTGGTGTTATGGATGTTCTCTTTTGCTGATAAAATTAATCTGTTAATAGCACTGGGTGGTGTCCCTATTGACCTTATTGCAGATAACAGAGTACATGGCTCTGCTTAACGGGTAAGACATTATCTGTTGAAGAATAGCTTAGTGGTCTTTATTTTCATGCCAACACCCTTTGCAGTTAATGTAAGAAATTTGAGTATTTAATAAGAAGAAATACTTAATTGGATCTTTGTCATATTCCAGTTCCTCTGACCTTTTAGAAATCTGGTTTTTGGTTGCTTGTTTTGGAGAGTGGCTGGATATTGCTGCAGAACAATTGCTGAAGGCAGCTGTAGAACCAGATGCTTTGCTGTGGCTGTTGGCATTTTACTACTGTCCTCAGAATGAAAACCTACAGAGGACTCAAACAATGGTGAGTAATGTAACAGTAGCAATCACTGATAAGCAGTTAATAGTCTACTTATGTCTTATTGTTATAAAACAAATTGTACACACCAGAAAAAATGAAAGGTCTGTACTGGAGAAGGTATTGGTTTTACAAGGTCTCCTGGGAATAGTGTTGCAGTGAAGCTGGAAGCTAATTTTTGTGAATTTTCTTGTTGACAATCAGAAAAGTTTTTCCCCTTTTAAAGACTGTTATACATATTAGCATCATTTTAGCTTTCTTTGAAATAACTCATGTGCTTTTCATTAGACGTAAAACTACTCTGGGAATGGTATTTTTGAAATCTCTGTGTGGCAGAATTCAGCACTCCCGTGTTACGGCATCTTCTGAGAACAAAACACAAGAGAAATCACAACAGCAGTCGAAGCAGTAAAGACATTCATCACACACAGCCCTGAATCCCAACCTCACCCATCTATTCTGATTTATCTTACATCTCTTTACTGATTCTTGACATGTTTGAGGCTGTAAAACGTATGTTATATTCTCACATGCTAAATTTCTAACAGAATGAAGCAGTGTTCTAACTTTGCTCTCTGTAACCGAGTGGACTGGTGCATGTCTTTGTGTGCCTGCAAGTGCATGAAAGTCTATTAAATGCATGAAAGTCTACTAAATGCATTTAGATCTATTCACAAGTTTGAACTAGCCCAAGCTATCTGCTTTACAAAGCACAGATTCAAAATCTGGCTGCAGTATCTATTTTTTCTTAATTAAAAAAAAAAAAAAGATTTAAAAATGCAGCTCAATACACCACACTAACATCATGTTTTCATTTTGCATCTCCAGTGTGTTTTTTACATCTCCAGTATGTTTTGCAATATTTCATTTCCTTTCCTTCCCCTCCCCCTACTATATATGCAAACTCACATGCCAATCACTTTTTACTTTCTTTCTGTTAAATTTCTTATACTCCAGGAGCAGGGGCGGAATATTGATCAAGTAGAGTTAGGTTAGAGCTACAGTGGAACAAAGAAACAAGGGTTTTAGAGTGCAGTTTTGGGAGAGAAGGCAATACCCAAACACGAGTGAATGAAACCAAACGACTTTAGGTGCTGATATCTATATATACGGAGCATTGTCCACCTCCAGCACCACAGAATGAAATCATATTGTCACGTATATAAAGTCATCTTCCCGTGTGTCCCTTATGCTATCAGTTCGTTATTCTCAGTCAGTGTATGATAAACTTCAATGAAAAAAATGTTTTCCATTTAGAGCCCACACAGTTTACTCATCTGTTCCCAGAGGTCTCATATTTCAGTTCAGTATGGTTCTTTTCTTCAGTTACTTAGAGTGAAAAAGACTTTTTGCACAGGTCAGGCTACTTGAAAAGTATTCCCACAGTTCACGCTAAGCTTCTGCCTTTACTTAGATGTTTGATTTATTTTTTATTATTATTATTATTATTATTGTTCTTTGCCAGAAACATTTGCCATTATTTGTTCCTTGCCAGATTAGCTCTCAGCTCTGTCAAATGGAGCTGTTTCATCTTCAACCTCTGCACCTTTTACCAGTTAAGAATTAAGATGGGATGGCACTTTCTGGCAGAGAACAAGCTGGAGACATTTTCATTCAGTATATTTTTGTCTGGAAAGGTGCACACTCATGACTTAAGATTGTGTATTCCTGAAACTGAATTTAGGTAGCAGCTTAGATATCAGAATGAGTGGAATACATACTGTTAAAATGATTTAAAGAAGGCAGCGGTGCTTTTGCTGTTCACTAGAGTTCACTTATGCATGCAGGACAGAATATTCTGTTCCTCACTTGTCTATTCATCTGCTCTTTCTTACCTTTAGACTGTGAAACATTGAAGGAACAAAATTTGGAGGTTGGTCATAGTAACTTTGGCTTTAAGAATGAGTGTCCTAGGGTGCATGAGCTCATGGAGCAGGTCCTGTTAGCTATCAGTCTCCCTACTCTGGCACATGGGATGGAGGCACACCATGAGCAGGATGCACAGAGGGAGAAAGGATTTTGGAGAATTCCAGTTACCTTTCTTTAAATTCTGGTATCATTTGTTGCATTACAAGTAATTGTGAACATAATTCTTTTCAAAAATAGAAGCTATTTTATGGCGAAGGGATGAGAAAAATGAGGTCAGGTAAATGATTGCCATAAATTGTCCTAATGAACATGGTTGAGAAATGGATGTCCTTTTCCTTTGGATTTGCAGTTGTTACATTTTTCCATTGTCCATGCAATTACCTGTTTGCAGTTGTGGATTTTTTTCTTTTCCTTTTTTTATTTTTAAACACACATTTTTTGGTTTGTTTTTAATAGGGTGGACAGAATTACTGTTATGATTTTTTTTCAATAGTTGTGTATAATTCTTTTTCAGTTGTGTAGGAGCCAAAGTCTTCTGTTTTCTACACCCAGTAAAAATGAGTTTTTATTGGCTAACTCAAAAGGTAAAAACATAAGTTGCAAACAACACAGGAAGAAGGAAAGAACTGCATTCTTACCAGAACATTTTATCAGTTGAGGTCAGGTTGCATGGGGATTTGACTGATTTGTACCAGCAAAACTGAAATAAGCCCTTGAGGAGTCTCTATTCTTTTTCCCACAATGCAAAAACCTGACCATGTTCTACTGAGGGACTTTCTCTATTTCCTTTTATTATTAAAAAGGTCAAATCCTGGCTTGATGCCCTGCCCGCTTAGTTTGCAAGACTAAAGAAAGTTAACAAATCCTTTCTGCTCACCTTTGCGTGTGTGAATCAGTATAAAAGAAATGTGTACTGCCCTTCCTTTCCTGTTCTCCCTGCCTAAATGCTGACTTTTTTCATGTTTGGGTAGTTTCTGCCAAGTATTCAGTGTCCTGTTAGTGAATAAATCCATAGGAAAAATACCATAGGTGACCTTTACTCTTCTCTGATCCTGCATCCTTTGAAATTGTTCCATACAGGCAGAAGCTCGAGCAGTCTACAACCATCTAATGGCGCTCTTCAACACTACTACCCTTTCTGTCAGAGATCTGCAGGCTGCTGTAAACAATATAACAGATACAGAGCAATGTTATACCCAGCATCTTACAACACATCTTCTTACCAACTTTTTACTATTTTCTTCCAGTGGACATATGATTGCCCAGGAATTTATTTCCCATGTAAGTGTTTTTTTTGTTTTCTTTTTTCCAGTTTAAGCAAAATGTATTTTTCTTACTATTTGGATTTGCATTAAATCCTCTTAAGAAAGAAACTACATACTACAGCAACTATAGCTAACCTGCTATGTATATTTCAGCTACAGTCAAAGTATTTTCCTTCTTGACATATCTTGACAAGATCCCACTGAAAAAATTGCTGTATTGACTGCAGAAATACTCCAAGTAGTAGCTTGCGACTAAGGGATACCTACAGTTAATTTACAGCTGGCATAATGTGTAAACATCTTGCTGTAAATTTTGCTGTTTGCCTTCCCCAGCTGCAAATGACTACCTTAATTATCCAGCTGCTGCAGAGGTGCTGGAACTGTCTTCTCTCTGTTTTCCTTTATGTAAAACAAGTACTAAGTGTCAGTATTGATAAGGCAGATGCTTGGTACTTTAACAAATCCCGAGAGAGAAAATGGTTTAAGAACTGAGAGAGAAAAAAAGAACGAAGACCCAAGAGAGTGTCACTTAGGGTGTGAAAAAAGATGAAGAAAAAAGGAGTAAAATGTTGCATGTTTGCTACAATATCTTGCTATTTTTGTTGAAAGCTTTCAGGGATATTGGTGCAAACTGTAAAATGTGCTTGTGTCTCTCAAGATTTTTCTTAAGAAGTACAAGTTTCCTGTACAAGCAGGTACTGTGTGGTTTTAGCACTTTGAAAATTTTTCCTTCCAGCAGCAGTGAGCCCTTCTATTCTGTATAGGTTATATGTTTTATATAATCGCTGTGATTCTGTGGCAGGAAGAACTGGAAAACTATTTTGGTGGTTATTCCTTTTGAATGGCTAAAGAGACATGACATTTATCTGTTTAAGGAGGGCTAAGATATTTTAAATATTTTAGATATAGGTTCAGAAATGATCAATTTCTGCCCAGCATAAGACCGTAATATTATAAAACGAAGGGGGTTGTTTGTAGTTTTACAGTCTGCTGCCTTCAGCTTTTCTCTTTAGAGGACTTGATTGTTGAGCAGTGGTGCTGTAGTATGCCAACATGCTGCTGTAAAGCTGACTGAAAGGAACTTCTTATTTCTTCATAGAAAGTAACATAAAACGACTTTTAAAATTCCGAGTATACAATTTCCAGTGCAGGGAGGTCAAGAGCTGTTATAGGCCAGAGTATGTCAGTCTGATTTGTTTTGATTACATCTGTGTAATCACTGATTTATAACTAGGCTTTCCAAGTGATTTGAAAAGGCCTGAAACAATATATGGAAGGCAGAATGGTACAGAACCAAACTGGGATGCATGGCAGTTGTTTTGGCTAGCATAGTAAACTTTGGGATTAACACATCAGATATGTGGCGGAAAGTCCATCCTGGTCTGCAGAAATTCCACCTTAGGGTCTTTTCCTGGCTCTTAGTCTTTGGGGAAGGGATTTATTTTTACTTTTTAAAACATTAAAGAATTTAATTGCCTCCCCAAACCCATTAACATATTTTCAATTGGTTTCTAAGAAGATAGCTTCTAAATTGTTGTACTGTCTGTCTTTTTGTGTTTCCTTTGAAAACTTATTGACTGCTTGATTTTTTTCACTTAAATTTGAGAGAACAGTAGAAATCTCAAAGATGCTCAGTTCCTCCAAGGTTTGTGAAAAAAAGACTGATTAAGCAGAAGGGAAGTTTCTTTTGAATTCAGCTTTTATTATCAGAGCATCTCACATGTTCAGATATCTGAGGGACAGATCTGTGGTTATGTTGCTAATACTAAATAGAGAATAGCTAGTACCCAATAACTTAATTGCATTATTTCCCATCTTCCCTATTTTCCTTCAGATTACTGAGACAACTGATGTAAGCAAGGAAGTTCGTAGCCTTCTTATCCGTACTGCATACAGAATTAACCAAAATGGAGAAGAAAACCAAAAGACTGTGAAGCTGCTGAATGAACTTCTTCAAAAACTTAACGTTTGAAGCTTAGGTTTTTAATGTCATCTCCTTATCAAGGCAAAAAATCAGGGCTTTAATCAGGTGTCAACCTTTCACGAACATCTTGTATTACTAGTTAGCAAGGTTAGAAGAAAAATCTCTTAGCATTCTGACTTAAGGATAGCCCATAACTTTTCCTTCCCTCATATATTTGAAAATTTATTTGTTTTGAAATGTAGCCTATTAGAATATAAAAGAAAGTGTGAAAGATGGTTGAAAACTTTGTTCTCATCTCTACCTGTTTTACAAGAGACCAATGTCATTTAAAGCAGCTTACTCATCTTGTTGTTTATCTGGCTGTGGATCAATTTTTCTCCCAAATTACTCATGGTTTTATTAGCAAATTGTATCCAATTGTTTGGTTGGTAAGTTGTTCCTAAAACGTTTTGTTCTACAATTCTGCTTTTACAAGAGTAGCGATGATCTCAAGTGAGAGTTAATGATTCATGGTGAATGCACTCCATGTTCTCAGGAAATCAACAGTGTTTCCTGAACTCTTTAATTCTTTTTGAAAACATTTCCAAAATAAAACTCCTCTCAGATCTGGTAAGTGATTAACTAACAGTACTGCAGCTTTCACAGTACGGTGTTCTCTCCAATGAGCTGGTCTCTGTCGACAGATGCTGCAGATAGAAGGTTTCTCTCAGTAAAGCCTATTTTCAGTGTGTGGAGACTGATGCTATTGTTTATTTGTTTAAGAAATCTTTTTTTTTTTTTCTTCATAGAGACAAAATAGGGCAAGCACAACATAAGTGTAAGGAAACTTTCTAGTTTGAAGGCCAAATTTCCTAAAGAAAGCATGCGGTTACAACTCATCTCCTTCCTTTTTTGTGTCAAGAGGTACGGTTTGTTTGCTTACTTCTATCTTTGTGTCATTTGTCTGATGAGGAGAACGTCGACAGGGAACAAAGCCTTAGTGTTTTACACTTAGGAAAGTACTTATCCCAAGAAGCGTAGTGAACACGTTTCTAGCTTAACTAGACTAGTAAGAATGGAGAATGGTAATGGTAGAGCACCTTAACACATTTCAGTCATTTCTTCTCATATATTACCTATCTAGCTTTAACGTCAACACTTATGCTGTGTTCAAAGATACACGCTGGAATATTATTCTTGCGTATAAAATTGGAGGTACATATCTTAAATTACTATAGCTTTATGGGTGTAGCATTTGTTTTTGAGCAAGGGAGAAGAAAAACAAAGTTCTTAGTATCCTTTGGCTGCAAGAAGTGGAAGAATATTCTGTAACTGTTCTTACAATTTTGTTCCCAGTGAGTCATATCAGACTAAATTACAGAAGTTACGTGTCCTCTGAGTGAATTTATTAATATGGTTGTAATATTTGACTCCAGCATATGAAGAAATAATAAATATTTAATATATGTCTGTGAAGAACACTGCTTTTTCTCTTTTTGGATTAAAAATAGTTCTGAATAAAAAAAAAAAAAGGTGTGTTGCAGTTTTTTGATTGTTGGTACACATATCTACAAAAGCAAAATCAAGCAACCCAGTTTTCTATTCCTTGAATAGCATAACTAAAAGATATGATTAAACTAAACTGTTTGTTTGTTGACCAGAAACCGAAGTATCTATCCAGTGGAAACAGATGTGTGCAGTATTCTCTGTAGAATGACAAATACTCTAAAATTGGTTTCCAAAGGAAGAACCCCATTCTTGGATGTGAGATTTTGTTTTTTCTTAAATTCTCTCCATATTAAAACAATTTGTAATTTAACCTACTTAAAAGAAGAATTAGCAGAGAGTTGCAATGTGTGATTCTTGCAGATCTGTGAAGTGTAATGCTATGGGTATTATAGTTACCTGTTGATTTCATTTGCTGGAGATGAATTTTTAACCATCTTTTCACAGTGCAGTATTTTTTTATTATTATTATTATTTTACTATTAGCAAAATATATGGCAATTCTTGTTAACTTTCTTAAACAAAATCAATATCCTGTTAAATAGTGAGAAGTCAATTCAAGCAGGAAGGAAATGTGCAATAAAGGCAGAAAGAACAAATGAGTACTGAAAAGGTATATTCTTGTTTTACAGTGTTTCACTTAGGAAGAAGTACTGCATGATTTAAATATTACAAGGAGGATTTGCTGGTTTCAGGACACTTCATAGAAAAAGAGCCATGTGATGCTATCTGTAACTTTAAAAAGAGACATCTGTACTGGTGTTCTTTTTGCTTAATTTAGCATAGTTGTTATAAAACTCTGGTGCTTCTTTTTTCTTGCTCTTTCACAGTGCTTGAATTATGATCTAACATTGATATAAACCATGATTTTGTGGGATGTCGAAGCTACTTCTGTTAGTTTGCCAGTGGAAGTTAAAAAAGTATGTATTTGGTAGGTCTGAGTAATGAAAGATTTCTCATATGGTGGCTCCATCCACCTAATATGCATCTTCTCCTCTGTAATCCCTGCTTTCTGGAAAAGTTCTTTGGAGCCTCCAGGGCTGTACTTTTATGCAGAACCAGCCAAGAAGCCCTGAAATCAGGGCCTCAAGTAGCTTGTTCCCTTCCCTCCAATCTCCACATCACCACACACCCTAATCCTGGATATTACACTGAATAGAGAGCTTTTCAAGATCTTTCTGCATTGAATAAGAATACAATCAGTAAATTTGACATTTTTGTTGATGATCTTTATTTCCAGTCTGAGACTGATAACTTACAGCCTTTGGTACGCTGCAAGCTGTCCACCCAACATGGGACTGGTGGGATTCTGTGCACAGATGTTGCTGTGGTTCTCTTCAACCAGGATCTTAGCGCAGTGCATATACAAAGCACAATACATTTTGTTTTGTAACGTATGCTAGGAACAAGCATATCAGGTATTGCAATTTAGCTGACCAACAGTAACATGTTTATCTGTTATTACTGGGATTTGTAATCTAGTTTCTGTACCTCTGACATTTTAAGTGCAAAGAGGTGTTACAGAAAGTCAGATTGAACAAGTGAGTGAATATTAGTTTTGGTAAGTTAGAGTTCATGGCAAGATACTGTGTGTTTGGCTTACTTTTGGTTTTGGGGGATACAATTCAAAAAAATCTGAAGTATTGTACAGTTTATTTTGAAAGGTCTAGCAAAAATGACTAGCAACTATTAAAACCAAACACTAAAAGCAAACAAAAATTAATACATGTATTTTCTGTATTATCCAGTGGCAGAATAAAATGCTAATGTTGTGTGAGAGTGAATAATGTTGTGCTGATTAAAATGCAATTTTTATTGTGATGTAAGAAGAGTGAAGAAGGGTAGGAAATTCTGACACTGAACTGCAGCTACTAGACTGAAGTTTGAGAAGTCAAAACCTACAAAGTCATACAAGGGGACCTTCACCACAACACCAAGTGTGTTTTTAATCCATATTTTTATACTTTTCCTATAGTCTTCAATGTCTTTTCCTATAGCCTTCCAATAGTCTTCAGTGCATGTTTTGTGAGGCAGCACAAAAATTTATACCACTGTAGCTATATCATCTGGTGCTAGAGGTCCTCCCCTAGCACTTAATTCACGGCAGTGTTCACATGTGGGGCTGTTTAAGTCCACCTACCTCTCTGGCAAGTTCTTCTTACTCGTGATCAATGTTTTCCTTCACATGCTTGTCTGGACTTTAAAAGATATGCTAATGTTAGCCATTTTGGTTGCTGCCTTAGCAGGGAGTAATTTATTCTGGGAATTTGAAGTTAGGTGGTCTGTTCACTAGAGGATGCCAAGGAAGGCGTTTCCCGTGCTTGCGTTGGCCATCTTGCTTTAACCAGCTGTCTGGCTGTTGGAAGGAAATAAACCTCACCAGCCCCTCACGATGGCTTAAGTGTACTCATGGTGACTGGGTCCTTTTAATGGCCAAGATCCAACGGGGGATAGCACTGAATTGCTGTCAGACACTGGAGCAAAAACCTGAAATGTCAGCTGGCTGTAGCTGAGTTCTAGCAATACAGTCAGTGGGCATGGATTGTGCCTTTGTATTTTATATTCCTGCATGTGTGTGAAGGAAGAGAGGGTGAGAACGAAGGAAAACTAGCTTGCTAAAACCCAGTTGCAGAAATTTTTCTGTGATTTTTATATTCAGTTTAACTGTAGAACTCATAGGATTAGGAAATAACAATTCCATACAAGACAGTTAAACTAAACATCAGCAAGTAGCAGAAAAAAATCCAACAATACTGTCTTTAGTAGCTCTGTGCTCTTAACCAACTTCCCAGTCTCTCAATAAATCTTGCTACTTCAAAAACATGCTTCATAACTTGTCTGTGTTATATTAGATAGACTCATTTCATAAAAACGCAGCCCCTCTGAAACAATTCCCCTCTCTTTTATATTGCTTTGAATAAAAATATCCATTTAGACCATGAACTTTTGCATATGCACATTTCCATCTTGAACACAGTTTTACATGTTCTTGGCCATAATAATTGGCTGCACTTAGTTATCCTTGTTCTGAATTGCACTGTCCTTGAGATTTCCCATGTGTATGTGCCCAATCAACCTGTGTGTACAGCTTACTCACTCCTTGCTGTTTTATTCCTTAGTTTGTGGTTTATTTGGAGCATCCCAAAACAGATGTGTTCAGCATGTCATTTACATGCTACTGAAAAAAAGTTCCCCTGATTTTTTTTCTTTCTTTTTTTTTTGTTGTTGCTGTTGTTTTGTTTTATTCCAAACAGAATTGTAATGGTACAACAACACACATTTCCCATCTGTATTATCTTTCCTGGTAGAGACTACCAGGCAATGTTTAACTGTTCTTAAGCTCACATTTGTGCTTCACTCCTATATCAGCTCGAGAAGTCTGTGAATACAGAGAGAAAAGCCGTTCTCAAATTCCGTGGATGAGGATAGAGGCCTTGCAATTTGGTATGGAATTAATTCTTAAGATGAAAATTACTGATACGTGTCTTAGCCATTATCTGTGAGTTCCCAGTAGGCAGAATCGTTGCCATCTTTTCTGGAGGCATGACAAAAATATAAACTTTGTTACCACAGACCAACAAATTAGTTTTTGAAATACATTGCAAAAAACAGTGTTATGTTCAGCTTTTCTTTCTTGTGGGTTTGCTTCTTTGCTAAAACACAAGTGAGCAGTGCTGAGCAGTATACTGTGCATCGTGCTTTTAGGGCCAGGCTGAATAGCTGTCCTTGCTTACCCTGGCCTGTTTAACCCCCAGGAGCACGCTGAGCAAATAGCCAGCACAAACGTTGTGATACAGCTATAACAACCCCTAAGGAAAGACACTTCTGTTGGAATTTAAAGGTTTCAGATGATGGCTTTTCATTATCTGTCATCATAGCTCTTCTGATCTCAATTTCTTTTCAACTGTTTTGCTTCCACTTGCTGTACTGGGAGGGAGCGAGCTCTCAGACTCAGGTGCCCTCTAGGCAGAAGCATTGCCTTCTCTTTCCCGTTCCACCCGCTTCTCCCTCTCTGCCCAGGATCCAGGATAAATGCGGGTATCAACAGGTTACGAGGTGCATGTGAATCAAGCAACCAAAACCAACCATTTTTACCTAGGCCAAGCTAGGAAATAGTGTGAATCATCCAGCATACCTTGTCAGAGAAGGGGAAGACGCATGTCTCAGTCCCTCATATGTCCTTGTGTATGTGGTGCCAGCTCTGCTCCCAGGCACGACCCTAATATGAATTTTAGTATATCAATTACTGTTAATTAACACCTATAAAGTTAGTTTCACAGACTGCTCTATGTTCTGCCTTTCCAGCAGCTGAGCAGGGGACTGAATTGTATCTGCTGCCTCTTCTTGGTGGATGGGCAGGTTGTACAAATAGTACATCCAACAGTTTAAATGCAGTGATTTATTTTTAAGGTAGAATACTGCAAAGTTAGGTAAACATCGTAGAATGAAGTTGAAGGTCATGTAAGATTACACATAAGCCAAATATCCACCAATGTCTATCACATACATACTTCTAAGCATACATCAGTCTCTACGTTAGCTCTTCCCTGCCCTGATTTCTTCAGACTTGACAATCATAATAGAGTTCTTTCAGATGTGTATGATACTGAAAGCAGAAGAGAGTTTGGTATTATATCAATTCTCTCTTCTCTCTGTTTCCAAAACCAGGCATTTGAACAGCCCAGTAAATATCTGCCATTCATACAGTAACTCTGCTTCAGCACAGTTTGTCAAAATATATTGCAGCGTGGCAATCGATGTGTATACAAAGAAAATAGGGAAAGGACTGCCATGTGATGTGCTGTTGTGGTTCCTGTTCATCATTTTTCCATCAATTCATGTTTCTTTCATGAATCTGAAGTTTAGCTGTGATTTTTAAGATGTTTGCAGAGCGGGCTCCTCTTCCCTGGCTGCCCTGGGAGCAGTGGGTGCTCACCACCTCTAAAACATGCCAGCAACCCATATCCTTACCAGCTGTGCTTCAGGACATAGAGAGGAATAATTTTGTTTCTTGCCCATTATAAACATGTGGTTGTGGCGTGGGAAGCTCTTAGTGCCAAAACATAAGTTATAATACTAAATATACAAGAAGTGCCAGCATTGACATTTTCTCTTTGGTGTAGAGCAATTGGTTTTCTCAGCATCACATTTTCCCCATAGCTGATGCTGCCATTACTGGATGAGAATCAGCTGGCTTAAGACTTAGGTCTTACCATTTTCCTCATATGACTGCTTCCAAATTCCCACTCCTTCCTCTCAGCTCTCAAGCGGGAAATGGGCACTCCTGTGACTTGATTGAAGAAAGGAGAAGTGTGTGCTAAGGAATCTGTGCAGGTGCGTGTAGAAACTAGAAGAAGCTAGTAGACAGGCTTCCATACTTCTTTGCATAATGTGGACAACCTTGTGAGGTGTTCTGACTCCTCATGTATGTTTTAAAAAAAAAGAGCATTTATATGGTAGTTTTTTATTGTTGTTGTTGTTTGTTTGTTTTTTTGTCTATGAGAAGATGGGGACAACTCGACTAATATTGGGAGCTTATTAAACAGCCTTTTTGTAGTCGGAAGGACCGGGAGGTGATAATGAGTTAGGGCATGAGGTGCAATCCCGGGTATGAATGCAGACTGAGTGATGAGTGGATAGACAGCAGGTGGAGAAGGACCTGGGGGTGTTGGCTGATGAGAAGCTCGTGAGCCATCAATGTGCGGTTGCAGCCCAGAAAGCCAACCGCATCCTGGGCTGCATCAAAGGAAGGGTGGCCAGCAGGGCGAGGGAGGTGATTGTCCCCCTCTGCTCTGCTCTCGTGAGACCCCGCCTGGAGCACTGTGTTCAGCTCTGGGGCCCCCAGCACAAGAAGGACGTGAACCTGTTAGAGAGAGTCCAGAGGAAGGCCACAAAGACAGCCAGAGGGCTGGAGCACCTCTGCTCTGAAGACAGGCTGAGGGAGTTGGGGTTGTTCAGCCTGGAGAAGAGAATGCTCTGGGGAGACCTTACAGCGGCCTTCCAGTACTTAAAGGGGGCCTACAGGAAAGCTGGGGAGGGACTCTTCATCAGGCAGTGTGGACAAGAACAAGGAGTAATGGCTTTAAACTAAAAGAGGGTAGATGTAGATTAGAAACAAGGAGGAAGTTCTTTACATTGAGAGTGGTTAGGCACTGCAACACATTGCTCAGTGAAGTTGTGGGTGCCCCATCCCTGGAGGTGTTCAAGGCCAGGCTGGATGGGGCTTTGGGCAACCTGGTCTGGTGGGAGGTGTCCCTGCCCATGGTAGGGGGGTGGAACTGAGTGGTCTTTAAGATCTCTTCCAACCCAAACTGTTTGATGGTTCTAGGACAGGTAGTTCCAGCACAAGTAGTGTCAGTGAGAAAAATCTCAATGACAGTACGGCAGAGCAATACTGCAATATTACTGAAGTGAACAACTGAGTTCTAAATGAACAACGATGCCATGACTGTAAGGAGGGCGCATGTGAAAAGTAGGATGAGGGAGGAGGGGAGTTAGTTAGATTTTATATCACTGAACAAGAAAAAGGAGTATTATTTTTCCAATGTAAAATGAAATAGGAATAAAGTTTTAATTGGTTGAGCTTGGAAGTTAAAACTGCTGAGTTTTAGGAATATCAAGAGAAGCAGAATGGAGTGAGATGGATGCTGATGTAGTATATATTTTAGTTTTGTTGTGGTTGCAAGAGTTTACTGCAAAGGAGGTACAATTGTAAAGCAGAAAATTGTTACTACCAAATATATATATATATATATATATGTTATATATATATATAAAGAAAGAATGGATGATACTGTGATGTAACAACATTAGGTAGCATAATACAAAAACAAAACAACAACAACAAAAAAACACAAAATGGGGACTTTTTTCTGTCTATTAGAGCTACAGAACTGAAGGCTGCAGTGGTGCACAGGAGGGCAGCAGCACTGTTGTCCCCAGCCCAGAGGCGTAAGCAACAGCAGCTTTGGTAAGGCAGCAGCACAGACAGGAGTTCTGTCGGGGTGCAGAGCGAATACAAAACGGTGGCGAGCTGAAAATCAAGTTCTGCTTTCTGATGTACAAATTATCATGATAAAGCACCTATTCACACAACTTCAGTTTCAGATGCCTTTAAATAACATGAGAGATGCCAGTTCTTCTGGCAGCTATTAGCAGCAGGAATGAAGACCTTAATTTTGTGCAGCAGATATGCGGTCAGCTTTAGTCACAGTAGATGGATAGACGCAGTTCATCTCTCAGATACTGTGCAAATTTCTCAATTTCCTTATGCGCTGACATATTTCACCAGCATAAAATTGTCAGTCTGCCAGCAAGATTGCTCCTTAAAATAATTCTTCCGATATAATGTGGTTGTGGAAACAGCAGGTCATAACCACATTAGTGTATACATGTGCTTCATTATTTATGCGTTCCCAAACTCTGTTTAGTTATGGTGAAATTCTAGATTATTCAGGCTCCCTTTTTTGGTTGCTTCCTTTTTTGTCTTTTCTTACAATCAATTCTTTATTTTTTGGACTACTACTCTGGGCATCTAAGTCTGGGATCAAGGACAAAATTACTTTTAACCTATTTATCTATCTGTTAAAAAGTTTACCTATTTTAAGGAGACAAAAATCTCATGGGTACTGGCAATTATAGTGCAAAGGTAAGTATATTACAGTTTAAATATTAATTTGTTTTTTAGATATTAAGACTCAGTGTCCTGGAACAGTGTTTGCAGTGAATTAAAGAGCAACGTTTTGTGCTCAGAATGTGGGTTTATGTCACATGTTAGTCTTACTGTAGAAGAACATTATTACATTAAGGGAGTGCTTTGCTCAGAGGAAAATACCATTAAGTTACAGAAGCAAAATGTGAGCATTCCCAGAAAATCCATGTACAGCTCTTCCCGACTTTGAAACCGTACGTATGGAAACACAGGTTTGTGAAAGCACAGGAATTCCTCCCTCTTTTAGCACAGAAGCTGAGGCAGCAGTGCTAGGCAGTAGGAAAATCCATGCCAGGATGCCCGACTGTGCCTGCACACAAGCCTTGCAGTGGGCACTGTGCCCTCTTCTGCCCACCAGCGTCCCCTGGGTCTGCAGGACGGAGGGGCAGCATCTGCGGCCCAGTCCTCAGGGGTGGGGAGCATCCAGGTATTTCTTAAAGCTTGCCAAGCTGCTTTATGGAAGGAATCCACTGAGGACTAGTAAAGCCGTGGGCCCATGAGGACAGAGAGATGAAATGGCTGGGCAGGTCTGGGAGTGCTGAACTGCAGTGGTAGTGGGCATGCTGGGGAAAGTCACAGGGGGAAATAGGGAGAAAGAAGCAAGGAAAGCTGAATGAAAACTTGGCCACTTTTAAAGTAAAGCACGATGTGCCAGAGGGAAGAGGGTATCTGCTAAAGGGTAATGTGCTATCAGGAAAAGTTTAAAAACAAACAACAAACAAACAAAAACAAAACCACCACTACATCTCTGCAGTAACATAGCTGCTGGTTCATTCAAAGATGCACTGGTTTCCTCCCACATACTTATGTAAAATTTAAAACAAACAAAAAAACCAACAACAAACAAACAAACAAAACTAAAGTGTTCCATAATAGAACTTTCCTTAACACTCATTCACACTTTCATCAGCTTTGGAGATAAACTGGCTGGCTACATTACGTGTTATGATGACCTAGCTCTATGGATTATAATTATTTTGGTGTTATGCTTTTTCATATATCCCCTTAATCTTTGTGCTAACTGAAGAGGGCTTTCCAGACCCTGAAATCTTTTTGCCCCTTTGTGTGACAAAGTACAATCTGTTGCTCCTTCCTGGAGCATCCTTTGTTTTCAGTGGTACACACATTCCGTGTGGGCAGCAAAGCTCGGGTTTAAAATCTCTCTTATTAGTGACGGGGTATTTTGTGTCTGTCAGATTGCCCAGCTGCACATACTTGTAGCTGTAATATCATCAGGGCTGTGCTGGTCACTGTAACCTTTCTCTGCTGCAGCGTACGATCAGTGGCAGCGGTCCATAACTGGCTCCTCGTGCCCAAAGCCCTGGCTGTTCGCTCAAGCTGCCCACTTGCTCAGGCTGCTTTTCTGGCTGGACCTGTTTCCAGGCTAGACCTGTTTCCTTCCCTGTTATGTGAGAGGAACATGCAATATGGTACAGTTAATTCCCCCTTAAAGAAGAAAGTGCAGAGCCAAAGCAGCTGCAAACACATCCCAGCAAAGCTGAAGACAAAACAAAGCGGAGGAACTGCTGTCAGCAAATTGGTATGTTTTAAACCGTGTTTGTAACAGAAAGCGTATGATCAGGAATGCATCTCGTCTGAGAGGGACGAGTTATCCAGCTCACAGCCTCCTTTCAGTCTGGCTTTACTCTAAACAAGTGACCCACGAGAAAATAGATGGTAGTCCTTGCCTAACCGTACGGACAGATACAGTTTTCACTTAATCTGAGATTCATTTTTACAATTAAAAGCTGTGTCCTGAAAACATAATCAGCTAGATCCTGACCAGCTGCTGACCTGATGAAATAGGTGGGACACAGTCCAGACTTCTGTACAGGGACTTCTAATGCGATCCAACGTAAAACTATCAGCATGTTTGGCAAGGCTGAGCTCGGGGTGGGGAAATGCTTTGTTTGATTCAGAGGGGGCTTGCTGACCCTTCACACTGAGGGCGGTGAGGCCCTGGCACAGGTTGCCCAGAGAAGCTGTGGGTGCCCCATCCCTGGAGGTGTTCAAGGCCAGGCTGGATGGGGCTCTGGGCAGCCTGGCCTGGTGGGAGGTGTCCCTGCCCATGGCAGGGGGTTGGAACTGGGTGATCCACGAGGTCCCTTCCAACCCAAACCATCCTGTGGTGCTGTGATTCTGTGGTGACTGTATAACAGAAGTAGGATGAAAAGTAAGTAGGGCGATAATGCACCTACATGATTGCTTGCTTGTGCTTGTTGTCATAACCATGTACACCGGTGTGTGATGTCTGACAGCCTAGAGGTATTAGCGTTCACCTCCAAAGAGAGAGATTCAATGACATTGTAACATTTCTGCCACTTTAATCAAATGCCTGATTAAAGAAAATACTGTTTTAAAGAACAACATGGTAATTTGACTGGATTTTAGCGTGCTGACAGTCAAAGCTGTTAGAGTTAGGGCCTAATATCACTTCCAGTAACGGTTTTAATTTGTTACAATGTTTGGATTTTTTTTTTTTTTTTTTTTTTGCTTACCTTCGTTTAGTATAACTAGTATTCACAAAGTTCTCCTCTAAGGAAATTAATATGGGAACCCCCACATTGGGGGAATGTTGAGTTAAAACAACAATACTACACTTTCTGCTTATATATATTTATATAAAAATATAGATAAAATTTTTGCTAGGCTTTATTAATAGCTTAATTAACAGGCATTTTGTGTATTTCACTCCCAGAACTTTCTACATGATTCACCAAGATATAACACCAGTGCTAACACTTCTATCAGTTTAATGAAGCTACTTTTTAATATATTGAATAGTCTCCTTTGTTCTCTTTTGCTCATGATGAGTTTTGGTGACAATAACTATTTGAAACTACGCTCCAGCTTCCTTCTTAATCTGGAGCCTCATTCTGTTTAGGAATGCTTGGATTAGCAACAAAAGGTCATACAGCCCCAGGTACAGAACCAGGGCTGTCACTACTGCCGTTTGTGGGTTATGTGGTGATGGAGTTTTATTTGCCATTCATTTCCTCTGTTGCTGCAATGCACAATGGAGCACAAAGTTGTTGTGAGGAACATCAATGTTCACATGAATGCTCTCGTTAATACTGTTTAAACAGACTGCAACAGCCACAGTAAGCATCTAAACCACTACAGTCCTCAATGAAAAGAAAAAAAAAAAAAGAAATAATAATAAAAAGGTAAGAAAAATAATTGTTCCAAAGAATAAAAAACTTGGTGATACGTACAACGTGTGGAATGTCTTATTTGCAATGTAATTTTACCAGCATTGGCTTACAACACATTTAATTGACACGTCTCGTGTAAAAACCCTATTCAGCTTTGGGTTCTTTCCCTTACATAGGGGAAAGTCAAAAAGGAAGTTGATTTTCTTTGCTGGCCTTTGCAGAAAAACCTTGTGAAAGGAAGCATAACTCTTTTATAAGAGAGTAGGATCCCTTAATAAATACATCTATGAGTGTAACTGCATTAGAAGTCATTGCAGTATCTCAGCAAGCACTTGGACAATTTCCAAATTCCTGCTGCATGTGCAAGAAGCTGCTGACTGTCCCCTGATTCCAGTAACAACTCTCTGTGCCTGGAGAAGGGGAGGTCGGGAAATGGAGGGAGGTGAAGAGGAACGGGACTCCTTGGAATTAAGTCACTATTAAGGCAGTCTTTTAACAGACTCTCTGCATAGGGCCTTTAAAGAAAAGTAATTTCCACACTTAATTTTTCTTGTTGATATCCCTTAATTTCCACTTTCAGCTTCTTCTGTCTTACTACACAAGTAGAAAAGAGGTGAAAAAAAAGAGGTTTTTCTTAGGTTTATATATGAACTTTGAACAGCTGTGCAATGGAAAAACTACACATATTTGAAAAAATATTTATTTTTACAAGTGTACAGTGTAAAACAATAGTATACAAAGTAAATATGTTCACAAATGCTTTTGTTTTAAAGTCTCTCTGAAAAGAACAGCTTAGATGTCTTGTGATCAGTGGAGCTGTACATTCCTAGAAAAGAAGAGCTGCATTTGATACATCACTAAGAAAAAAGGGGCAGCACAGAGGTATGGAAGAAATTTCCGGAAAATGAAAGGTACAGTTCTGGTAGAAGTCAACCTAAACAAGACACGGACAAAATCCTGATCTTAATTTTTGCTTCGGTGCATCCAATCACCAGATCGCTGGTTGGTCATCTTCCACAGATTATTCCGTCTTCCAGTTAACTTCCCCATCCCAGCCATCCATCTAATTTTATGTTAACTTTTTAATTTGGCATTGAAGTTACAAACAAAATTTTAAGCACAGAATACAGTGTTATCAAATTTCAGCAGTTCCTGTGTTTGGCCAAGTTACTGGAGTACATAAAATCATTCAAGTCAAGAGTCCTTGGGCCTCTGCAAACTGCAACAGTTGTACCACCAAACAGCAAGGATAAGACCCCAACTGTGGTATTAAAAAACTACCTAGAGGCACACTAGAGTGTGTGTATCCTTGTGTGTAGCTGGTCTTGTGCATGTGCATTTTTACCTGTTCTTGGTTACACTGAGCCTCTGGAAAACATAAATACTGAAAGGTAAATGTTTCTGTCAGCTGATTGTTTTAGCAGTCACATAATCCTTCCTTTGATGTCTTGGGTCAATGAAATCCTAGTACCACCAGGGTTTAGTAGGAGATATATTAAAAGAATTTCTCTGTGATCTTTCCTGCAACGGAAACAGCAGCAAAAGTTATTACTCTGTCACAATAAAGGGTTATCTGTGCATTCTTGATTGGCCCAGTCTTTCAAATGATTTATTTTTTTAAGCTTACTAGTAGAGCATAACGGTAGTTACAAAGCTAAATTATTTAACTGTATTTTTAAAAACACTGTTTCCCCTTATATTTTCTGAGATAAGAAGTCTGGGTACCCAGAAGGGAGACCTCCTTAGAGCTACCACAACAATGTTTGGAGAAGACATGAAAGAGCCAAAGGACAAGCAATTCCCCCGGTTATTAGCAGGTTACTCTGAAAACAATGCTGGAGGTCAGTTACTGGAGCAATGCTGTGTGATGTTACACATATCCACATACCTTCTCGTCTTAAGCCAACAGTTCTCTAAACAGTACTGAGGTAGCTTGTCCACCTTAAGCGAATGGTGTTTAACGTCAGGACAGCGTAATGTGTACTAATTTGATTTTAGAGAGAAAACAGTAACAACATTTCTCAAAGGCTCCTAGAAAGGTACTTTATTTTATTTATTTATTTTTTGCTCTAGGGCTCGACTCCTGTTCCTGCTGAACTGAGCCAGTGTGTAAAATCAGAACTGATATCAGCTCAGTAGGCACCGGAGGACGGGTCCATCAACGCTTGGAACAACAGCAGCAGCCGTAAGTGGCAGCTCCAGTCGGAAACAATCATTTCCTGCGAACGATACACAATGCTAAGCTACAACTGCAGAGAAGTCATGAGAGCATCCGTTAAAGAAGAGCCTACAAAACAAAGCTTTATAGACAATTCCAGTTTAGCATCGCAAACATTTATTTCCTATGACCTTTAGAAAAGCTCAGTAACCAAGCTACTGTAGGGCATACCCTCCTTTTGCAGTCAGACTGAGAATTTTAGGAGCGATGTTTATTTTCAACTACAAAAAAAGCCTGTGGTCCTTCCTAAGCCTCTTTGCCCGTTAGCCTCTATGTACTGTATCTGCGCACAAGCACTTATTATAAAACTGCCCGCCAAGCAGCAACGTATCTCAGGCATCAAGTGCTCTCTGCCCCACGCAGGCTGACACTTAAACGTCCTCATCTCACCTTCTCTTCAGGTGCAGAACTTAGCCACTGTGAACAAAGAGGGAAACAATCACTGTTCACCAATCAGCTAAGCTCTGCACCTCGCCAGAGAGGTCTCCGTCTGAGTACAACTATTTATCAGATGAGGTTCTTCCGTGACGCGTCTGCTCCTTTCCTCTTTGGACTTTTTTTGTTTAATGGATGGAGAGGATGCCACAGTGTACACGTATCAGATAGTTATGGAGATTTTCAGAGTAGCAGCTGCGGTCATGGCTATGTGGTAATCCCTGGCAATGTGATTTTAATCTTAACTCACAAATCATCATGCCAGGAACCCAAACAGCCACAACACTACAAGAAAGCTGTGCAGACACACAGTCACACTCCTAATGGCATCTTTAGATTTATTTTTTTGTAGCTTGCCATGCATTTCTAGTCTAAAAGGTCAAACAGGCAATTCTAGACTACTGCACATACATACTACATAATATTCCTGTGCTAGGTAGATACTTACCACCAGAAGTTGTAGAAATTTTTTATTTCATTATTTAAGGATTATATGAAGACAGTGCCAAGCACAGTAGTACCAGAATGAGCTGCATCACCATCTTTCTGGCATCTACTAGATTGTAAGATATTGAACGTAACTCAAGTTTTCTGTGGGTTCCTGACAACTGGCAACACGTAAGCAAGTCTCTTAGCCCTACCTGTTTTAGAAAGCAACTCTCTTTCCCCATTACTGCTATCCTGGCACTCTTTAGTCTCACCCATATTTCCCATAAAGTGTTCCTGGCAGACAGTGCTTGTCAATACAGAACAATCTTGATTTCATGGTATCTGCTGTATTTCATATAAATAAAGTAAATGCCATGAATTCAATTTGAACTTACTACCAAGTACTGCTACGTGTACAGGCTTGAATGGGAGAAAGTCAAGATTCCTGCTAGATACCAATTAGAAAATGATGATTTTGCTCAATTAGATGCCTTAATGTTGATACCACAAATCAATTGTAGAGTTAGGTGAACAGCCAAGGCAATCGTCAGTCTGTCAGATGAGTTAATTCACGAAGCAAAAATCTGAAGAATGCTGTATTGAAAGAGACGTTCATACCAACCCTAGTTGGCTATGTATTAAACATGCATGTACAAACACTGTGAGGTTACCTCAGGCAATTCAAATAGACTGAGAAATTCAAAATAGCTTTGCAAGTGACCCATTTGTAGCCTGCAGCAATCTTTATTTTGTGAACATTTCTTTCAATTTTGCTTTTTCTGTTGATTCCTCCCCATTAATTTCAGAAACAAGCTAGATTATGTATGACATTAACCATGTTCTTTATGTTAAGGCTGTTCTTACCTTATAACCATTCTTCAAAGACCTGACTACGCTTAATGTGCTTGAATTAACAAGTTGTTCTCACATGATTCAGATTTGGTTGCAAGTGTACAACTTCACAATTATGTTGTGGGATCAGATTCTTTTCAAAGTTTGTCCTACTTATCAAGTCAGCACACAGCTGTGTTAAGCAGAAATGCTTCTCACAGAGTTGCAATTTTGTGTAGGCTGTAGACAGAGTTCAGAATACAGAATGGAAAACAACTGCAGGTGGAGCCTGGCCTTCCCTGGCCATTCTGACTTACAGTTGCCTCTTGTACAATCCATTACAAAGTTTACAACAACGCCCCTCCGTGCTCTCCAGCCAGTGCCTATGCATATCTAACTCACTGCTCCAGCAGCTGGGCTTAAAAACAAACAAACAAACAAACAGAAAAACCAAGATAGTTCAAAAATTAACTCTTGTTTAAATAAGCTGCCACAAGCTCTGTGGTATGCCAAAGTTTACAGTGTTTAGTGAGTTTCTTTATAAGGCAAAATCAGGGTTTTTAATTTAAAAAGAAAAATCACCTCTTCAGAACAACATCTCGGCCACCACTTTGGCGGAGGACACGTCCATTTGTTCTCGTGCTGCAGCAAAGCATTTGTATGCAAGTTCTTGTTGTTTTGCATCTTCATTCACCATTAATTCACCATAGAGATACACACCCATTGCCTGAAAGATGAACACAGTACACAGTCATCCTGTCACCAGTTATGACTAGTTGAACAGTTTTCTTGTTGTTGACCTCCAAGTACCCACTTAATTCAAAAACACCATGGAAAAAGCCTTATACTCAATAGCATACCTTTCCCCCCCAAAAAATGTAGTTTTCTTTGGCTCTCTGTAGCCTAAGATTGCCTATATGTTGTATTGAGTGTGTAAAAAAAGAACATTACTATAAGAAATGTATGTTGCGTTGTGACAAGAAAATGCTTTCTCACTCCATTTTTCTTGCCACTTTTGAAGTTGAAATCTGTTTTCTTTTATCCACTACCTGAAGTACTTCCAAATGCCCCTTCAGAAAACAGTTTGTCCTTCCTTCAACAGGATACACATTTTCTTTCCAGTTGGGATGTTTCCACATGCACTAATAAAGAGCAGAGCAGCTGAAACACCCCACTCTGAAATTCCCGTCTGGCAATGCTGTAGCTGGAAATCAACCACCTGTGGCCAGGTCTGTGTTTCAGAGCCTTTTCTTTATGTCCGAGATACAGCTTAACCTTCTGTAAGAAAGCAGACTGTCCCTTAGCGCTCATTCTGGATAACTGGGGGTAAGATCTGGGCCCCTTTGATGGCAGGTAGCAAAGCACCGGCTAACTTCACAGGAAACACATTGTGTGTTGCCATTTTTTTTCTGAAGATACAAGCTTTGCATCTTGTTATAGGAGTTCCTTAAGTGTTAAGCAGCACTTATCAAAACACCATATATATGTTATTATTATATATATGCCATACATAATGTATATATATTACGTATGCAATATATGCCACATATATGACATATTATTTATATACACAAGACGTGTGATGTTATATATATGACAATTATTATATTTGGCATATATTACATATATGCCACACATATATAACTATTAAATGTGGCTTATATTATATATATACATTGCAAAACTTAGCAGCTTAGCAGATTAACTTGTACAGTTGCAAACAATGCTTGGACAGTTGGAGAAGAGGAAGAATATGGATAGCATCGAAAAAAACAATTTGTAATATAATTCCTCACAATTTCTAGTGTTGGCTGATAAGATTAAAAATTAAGCCTTAACAAGAGGGGAAATTTATAGTTTAACAGTGACTGAAATTAAAGGAAAAGGTCCCAAACAGACAGAAATCTGCCAGACACTGTGACAGTGCCCTAACCATGTGCATTTCTTTTGCATTCACAGACCCCAGGTTTCCAGGATCTGCAGCTGCAGATCGCACCAGGAACGCTGCCTTGGAGCTGGGCTCAAGTTGCTTTCATAAAGAATTTCAAAAATGTTGGAATTTTGTTCCAAATAGGAATTATCTTCTCTACCCAGTATTAATAATTTTCCCCCAAATCTAAACACTAAAATGCAGTAAAAACACTGGGTTTTTGTAATCCTGGAAAGGATTAAATAGTCACATTTACATTTTTCCCAGACTTTAAAGGAAAAAAAAAAAGTCTTTCATGATCAGTAACGACATACAACTACTCTGATTTGAGTTGTAATCATTCCAGAACCTGGTTGTGTTATAAATTGTTTCCACCGCTGGAGTAAATGAAATGAAATATATTGAGGATTACATGAAAAAAAATATTGCAGAAATTCTTTCCCTGCACTGCAGAAAACATTTGTTTTTGTTTGGCATTGTATCTGTTCTAAACGTAATGCAATTCAGTATGTTTGTATGAACTTCAGGATCTTTGTTTTGCCTTTCTGCTGGTGGAGTGGACACCTGCATCATTCCACATGATAAAAATATGCACAGCATATATAAATTCCTTGTTGTTCTAAATATTGTTATGTGCCTTTTTTTTTTTTTATTCAAATAAAGAGCTTGCCAGGAAGTCTTGAGACTGTTTATTGGCTGAGATATAAATAGGAGGTGTACTTCAGAGCTGGAAGAAAGAGCATAAGAGACTGCAGTAACTTTATTATGCTGTTGTGACAAAATTTATTTATTTGTCTGAAAGCAAAAAAAGCTCACAGACTGTAAATGGCTTTGTTCACTGTCAACATGAAAGGAAAAAGCATGAATCTCTCTCTCAATGACTTTCATATACCTTGCAATGTTTTCTTTCCTTTTTTTTTTTTTCATATACTTTAAATATAGCTGTGATCCTAGGCAGTGAAGGTCTTGACTTTATAGAGTTCACAGTGAATAAAAACAAATGGGAAGTGAAATCAAAAGAACAAGGCAGAGGTACAGTTACAACTGTAATTTCATAATAGCTTAGCCATAGCAAAGACATTTTATATAGCTGGCATTTTAAGACCTTCAAAATTGTCTCAAATCATTTTCCTAACAGTGGAGATGCATCCTTGGATGAATATCCTTGCGCTATGCTTCTCCTGTAAGATGATCTGTACATCGTCTTGAAAATTTCAGTCACTGTTTTGCACCAAACTCATATCTATGTGAGTTAATATTCACAGCTAGACTTGCCTTCGTCATCCTGCAAATCAAGGAAAATGCTTCTTAGCGTTGGCAAGGACCATTGCTACCTCTGGCTTGTATAAAATGGAAGCAGAAGAGGATATATCCTATTTTACCACTTTACAGATGATTAGCATGCTTAGGTGGGGCTGAGTATACCTAGGCAGTTTCCTTAAATTGCACTATTTAAGGAAAGGGCAAAAACTGAATACACACTCCACTTTTTAACTGTCTCCAGCAAGAAAATCTATTAAAATAGTTTTCAGTTTCACATTAAGGATCTCAAAAAGGTGTAAAAGGTGATTATTTTGAAAATGCTAATTACATGTAACTGACCTGATCTTCTCTGAGAAATTTCTCAACATCTCCATATCCAGGCACGTATTTGTGTTTAACAACAAGTTCACACCACCGATGACGAACCTTTGGGAAGAGAAAAAAAAAGAAAAAAATGAAATTATATCTGTGCCTTTCTGGGCTTCAGAACTCCACAAGACCTAAAGACAAACCTCTCATTCTAGAATAGTAAATTAATCCATATCCTGACACCAGTTTGCAGTATCTTTTCCTCGAGTTTTTCCAGTCTAGACTTATGTTTGTCTAAATGTTATTTTCCTTCCTTTATGTTTGCCTAAACATTATTTATTTTATACTGTTAGAAGTAAGGAATAGGGGCAGGAGGAGCAGACGATAGCTAAAAATGCCCAGAAGAACAAGACAGAATTAATCATCTCCTCTACACAAAAGTTTAAAATCCAAGTAATAAAAAGGCTTAAATATAATACTGTACCAAGATTAAATTACTGTTAAAAGCATAAGCGTTAGATATAAAACCATGCAGCAAGGTTCAGTTAAGTGGAACATCGTTTTTGCCACCATTGTTTTTCAGTACTAGATTTAAACACCTTTCAAAGAGTTTAAAATCTGTGTACACTCAAAAATCTAGGCTGTTCTACCAAATGCACATAGATGAAAACAGTTATTAACATAATGTAATGAAAAATACGGAGTTTTTAAAGCCAATCACAATTGAAAAATATTTATATTTAAGTAGTGTGAATAACATGACTTTGAAATGCCCATTTTTTTTCGGTTGCCTTTAAATTTCTGACTTTGTTCTTCAACACTCCTGCGGATTAAAAGTCATCTTACACTCCAGCAAGGCTTCCACAGTTGTAGGCAGTGACCAGACTGATGTTTTTTACTCTGTCACTGGAACAGCACTGATCTAAAGGAAAACAATTAAGTGCAATAAAACCCTCCCACCCTCCTGCTCCTTCTCTTTTACACTTTGGTCTTACTATCTTTTGTAAGGTAGGGCACCTAATAACAATCACTTTGTATATAATAAAGTGTAAGCAGTTTTAATATTTTTCATAACCAAGTCCAAATTGTGTTCATATCAAGTCACTGTGCATGAACCTTTTTCTGAATGACAGATTTACCAATAACATTGAGAATGGAAGCCAGGAATGAAGAAAAACAATTGATACTTAAATATCTTATTGCTTTGGAAAATAAGGTATTTGGAAATACTTTCCTTGTCATCCTAATCCTTGCTAACTTTATGTCTCAAGAAAGTTTTACAGTCGTATGTGATTAGAGGATAACCCCATTAACATGATTAACAAGTAATAAATGCTCAGAGGTCCTGGAAGAGTCCTTTTGGGTAGCTGGAATCTCCTCGCAGCTTACCTGTTACATGACACAGTTTGAATACAGCTTCTGAATTAAATAAAATGCTGCGTGAAGTCGTGGCTGAAGGTAATTTGCACTCACAGCATGTAAGACACTGCAGAGTTAAAGTGCAACGCATGGTGGGGGATAAAAGCTGTCTCTGAAAGGTTTTTGCTGACTAAATACTAAATACTAAAAACAGCTGTTAAGACTCCTGCACGGGGAACTAGAGCTAAATCCACAAAAGCAAATGGTGTTCCAAGCTTCAACTTGTTTTGCCATAGATGCCCACACATCTACAATATGGGCCATCAAAACCCTATCCAGCTGCTGCGTTTCCCTGGAGACACCAAACGTACCACCAGTAAATCTTCCCAGGCAATCCAGCTCCCTTACAGGACATTTTTCACAGCACCAAACAGCTCCATGCCTGGAACAAACCTCAGAAATTTAGGCTCAAAAATTAAGCATATCCCTCTCTCATCTGCAGCTTGAGTTAACAAAGCAGAACAGGAAACACTGAAAAGGTTGTCTCTCTTCACTGGAAGCACTTTATCCTACCTGTGCAGCACTGGTGTCAACTATTTAAGAAGAAAGAAAATTTTCCCTATGTATTCATGGCATGTACGGAATAGGCATGGAGGAGAGAAAGGGACTGCGGTGCTCTGCTGTGATCACTGTGCTTCCATGCCTCGTGGCCCAGCACCTACAGCACCTATCTGGGAGGCAAGCCATCAAGTACAGTTTCTATGTCTGCTCAAGATCTGAAAACACGCATTTGCTGAGAACGTTCAACAAACAAATTACGAAGTATTTTGAGATGTGGCTCTCTTCATACCTCCTGGTGAAGCTGTTTTTTCCCCATATGTATTTATTAAAGCATTAATAATTACAGGATCCTACAGGAGATAGTCAGAGGCCCTTGGGTGCCAAAATTTCTAAGTACTTTCAGTAACAACCCAGGCACCTGGCTTGCACAGTGCAAACACTCCCTTTTGTGATTGTTACCCTAACACCTGCATGGAGAGCAGCGCAGAAGATATCGGTGTGGATGTACTCACGTGCTTCTGCTTACTCGCGTACTAACGTAGTGCACGTCTGCCTTGTATTTTTATCCTTGCCTGATTATCTGAATTCCCACTGTTTTGCAAAACAAAGAACAATTAAGCTGTATCCTTTCCTTAATCGCCCCTTCCTCCATAGGGTTCCCACTCCTGGCAGCACACCTCCTTTCAGAGAGTTTGAAAGAAAAGCATTGATTTGTTGAGTGAGATTTGGTACAGCACACACTTTTCTTTCTCTCTCTTTTCTCTCTTTCTTTCTTTCTCAGGGTCATTACAAACCCTGGCACATTCCCAGACCTGAAGTGCTGGAGGCTCGCCAGCTGGGGCAGGAGCAGCACGTCTGTTATCCTCAGATTACACGTTTGCCTCCTGCTTCCCGAAAAGCCCCGAATGCCGTCATGGCATGGCGAGCTGCAGGAGAACCAGCCGCTGCTGAGGCGCCCGTAAAAACACCAGCTGTGGGGGGCAGCCAGACCCCAGCTTCCCGGTGACCTGCAGGGACCCACAGGGCAGCTGTGGGCACCGAGACCGTCCCAGCATGTGGCAGGGGCACGGGGCGACCTGCTCGGCCCTGCCACTGAAGCCTCAAGGGTGGCCTGAGTGGGCATGGCCTGGCTGCTGTCCTGCGGGGCCTGTACAGTGCGCGGGCCGCCACGTTACACAGCTGCCGCTAGAGCAAACGCAGCTGCGTCTTGGACACGAGCACTACAAAAAAGCATTTTTTTTCTGGCACAATCCAAGCCCTAGGCTCATACCGCACAGACGAGAACTTTATTCATGTAAGAGGAAGACGGAAAAAAAATAAGTTTGGTTCCCAGTGTTTCTTCCAGTGCTTGGAGCATAAGAAGCCCCACAGCTTTGCAGCGTAATGAATGTGTCATGCGACCAGGCCCTCTAACAAACCCCTATCAAAAGGAAATGTTGAAAGCTAAGTAGCTTGTGGTAGGACCGAGCTAACCATACCGCATCCTGTGTATGCTCTTCTTGGCTTTTCCTTTCCTCCCAGGAGCAAATGCTCAGTGGTGAAAATAAGAATTCATTAATCCCCTCCGAGTTCTCCCTCTGCACATTTCTCAGCGCTCTCTTGCACGGTGCAGAGATGCGCGCCGTATGTCACTTTGGCTGGCTCCTTGGCACCAGACGGACCCAAAAAGCAATTCGCAGCCATCCTTCCCCTTGCTGCTGGCAGAAAGCACGCACCTGCAGCCGCCCACCCACCCTCTCTCTGGTCCGGCGGCTGCAGGACATATGTGCCAAAGCTGGAAAAGCTGCTGGTTTTCCCGGCCTCAGACTGACGAGCCCTCCCAGGCAAGGGGAGAGGTGACAGGGGCCTGGTGGCACCTCCAGTCCCTGGACCCACCCCTTGTCTCTTTCCTCCCTCCCAGCTTTCACCACTGGTGCCGGTATTTGAACAATCGCCTTCTCAAGTTAAACGGGAATCGCTTCTTTGAGGTTTGTGAGACACCACACATCCTAGCAGTGCATTTCTGAGCCACACCTCAGTGGCAGGAAGACACCCAGACAGCCACTTGCGCAGGTGTGATGACTGAAAACCACTGATAGGTTTTCACAAATACCAGCTGCATCAAGATCTATGTGTTGGCTAACATCTAGGTGAAATATCTTGAAGGGCTGCTACTGTCATAAAGCACAGAATCTCCAGTTTAGAAGCTTATACAAATAACTTAAGTAGTCTCATATTATCTTTTAATTTGACTTCTGGAAGAATACCCATCATTGCACAACATTATCAGGAACTCAAACATCGCCTGTATTTTGACAGTGCAATGGGAAACGTTTAGAAAACAAAATGATACCATTCTAGTCTATTTGCAGAGAGTAAATTACTACATGAGAAGATTTCAACTGAAATAAGTACTTACATAAATTACATAATAAATTATATTAATATATATTAATATCCAGCTCTGAGACAGTCCTTTTGTTTTAACAATCTGGGCCATGATCTTTTGGTAAATGCTGCTTGGGGATGATGGAGTACACTCATCTCAGGCATCAAACACATGCCTCGACTTGCAAAAGAAAAGCTACTAATAACATACACTAATAAGAAATCTGAGAAACTGTAATTTTAAACTATTTCAAACAGGACTTACATTATATATTTTTTCTTTTCTGACCCAGGTGACTAATTACTTTGCCTAATCTGTTTTATTCTCCCGTGCCTCATACAAACAATCAGGGAAGCCTGAAACAAACACCCTCACAGAAAGCTCCGTATGTTCTACTGTAGAGATCTAGCTTGTTAAAGTTCTCAATAATATGTATGCAAGCAAAAAAAAAAATTACAGAGGAGAGGAGGAGAGTTTTATTAAGCTTTTGGTCTGTAGAATGGGAGACTAGCTTCAGGGAAAATGAGTACATTTTGCTAATAGCTGGATCCAATTTAACAGGCGCCAAGAGACAACAAATCTAAATCACAGAACAAAAGCAACTTACTTAGAGATCCTAGTAAACAGGCTAATGTGAAATACATTAAGAGCTATTGAACACCAGAACGGAATCTTTATTAAAGGTAGGAGGCATTTGTGATCTGTATAAAGCATGAGTTCAGACCTGATTGGAAAAAAAAAAAAAAAAAGTATTTGAACAACCAGAATTACAAATGTTAAACAGATCTCAGTTGCCAGACTCTAGTCTAATCTGGAGAAGAAAAATACAATTAAACTTTTTCAAATAATGATGCCTTCCTACTATAGATTAGTTTTAATTAACAAAAAGGAAGCTGGTATCTCCAGATCACCAGAAAACTGTTCTGTTCTACCTGAAAATATTTATCTATAGTCTCTTTCTATATGCACACAAATTAGATTTAAATATTAGATCATTTTCAGTCAGTTAAGGAACAATGCCACATGTTACTGGGCAATATTTGGCCTAAAAAGCCTTTTACAATTGGCTAACATGGACAAATTACAGTTTAAAAACTGCAAATTTTACAACCTTATTGTGGCAAAGTGGCTTTAATGACTTTTTTTTTCCCCGCTGCCTTTGCAACAGCAAACATTTAAGAACAGCTGAAATAGTTACTCTTTAACACACCAGCCAGGTTGCATCAGTGACTTTTCATTCTATATAATCTGCATTTCACATGAGCATTCCTATGCTCTATACCACAGTATAAGCATGCTTTCGCATGTAAATTTGGTTTCACGAACATTTACCAAG
Source organism: Cygnus olor (assembly GCF_009769625.2). NCBI lineage: Eukaryota > Metazoa > Chordata > Aves > Anseriformes > Anatidae > Cygnus > Cygnus olor. The sequence goes on along the minus strand of NC_049198.1, from coordinate 43,773,046 downwards.
TAAGATGATCAAGGAAGCTCAATGACCTCAAAAGGAGCAATGAAATAGCCATGTGTGTTACAACTGTGCTGACAGAGTATCAGATTGGCAATCTAGAAAAAATGTACTCAATAGCCAAAAACCTACTGAATGCAAGCAGAACAGATTCATCACTCTGACGAGAGGTCTGTAATTGGGATTATTGTATACACCAAGGGTTTGTCAGGAGGAGTCTGAGCAAAGAAGCTGTGTAACAGCTTAAATCAGGTCCAAAAAATTCGGTAGTCTTCATTGCATAAGTTACTTCTCAGGCAGTGAATGGTAATGCTCCTTCTGACAACACTGCAGCGCCAAAGAAATCATGGCCAGATAGAGAGCCACAGCAGCAGGCATCTTTGATAGCAAACCTTTTTCCTGAGAAAAAGGTTTCTCATAGTGCCAGGATTTAATGCTGTGTACTGTAATGCTCTCTCCCAGTATTAAACACGCCATTTTCCAGCACTGTGGGCAAAACTATGGTAACACCTTAAATGTTAAGATAGCTCTTGCTAGCCTTACTCATGCTGCTTTTCAATCCATGTGCTGGGAAGGACTGCTGTTCAGGGGGAGCAGGGCTGGCAGGACCCAAGCCTGATCGATTCAGGGACCCCCACCACGCTTTGCATTGGACAGTGATTGCACAGGTAGTTCCAGGACCATTACCGCTACCTTGGACAACATCCTATTCCTCTTTCTGTCCCCCAGCACAAGTATTTTAGCCAATGGGCAGCCCAGCAAACAGGAACATGGTCATCCAGAAAACCTTAAGCTAATGAAGGGCTGGGCTAATCAAAATGATGTTTGTCAGGAGATACTTGTCATTTTAAGGAGAACTATGTAGAGGTCTTTAAAACCTGAAGTAATGAACTGGCTGTAAAAAAGTTATTTAAAAGGTAGTTTTAACAGAATACCAAACTAGATTTTGGTAACATTGGTACCAATATCATACTTCCTTAGCTCATTTTGCTCCTTCTGATTGCTGTTTCTGCATAGATGAAGCAATTGTATGCTATGACGGGTGTTCGTGACAGGGGAGAAGCACTCCAAGTCCTGCCTCTCCTTAGTTGTCTCAGCAGCACTGACAGAGGCTCTGGGTGGAGCTTCATGCAGCAACTGCCTCCATTTAATGAGAGAGAAGACAGGGCTGTATGATCTAGCTTTTTTTAAAAAAAAAAAAAGAAAAAAGGAGTAAGTTCCGCATTCAGGCCAATTGCAGGCCGTGGGACAACCGGCAGCATTTGGAGCTGTAACTGCCCCAGCACACCAGAAAGCCAGGCAGTGTGTTCCCACAGCTGCTGCAAGCCTTAGCTACCAACAGGCATGGGCTTGAAACTTCTCCCCTTTACAAACCTGATTTATGGGCACACATTTCCTTTCTGTCCCTTTACCTTCTGTCCAACTGCAGGCTACTGAACCATTCCTCCGTGACATAACCCAGTGACTTTCACAAACTTACTGCAGTCCCTAGGCCTTGCTGAAGAGCAACCAGGCAGGTCCCTCTTGTTTGAGTCCCCCACACTGCTAACACACGATACTGCTTCCAAATAAAACATATGCTAATCCACAACCAGCGCAGGAACTCTTTCCCACATAGACATACAGAAGCCTAGGAATCACAAAACACGCTGCTTAGGAATGTCCAAGAAGAGCTGAGGACATCGCTGCTGCTTTCTCTGATCAGAAAGGCATAGTGACTGGAGAATTGCATCCCAGGACAAGCCTCAATGAAGTGCATGCCAAGAGCTTGTTTAGAAAAAACAAATGCCCTTTCTACCCCATCTCCAGTTCACAAAAAGAGAGCTCCCAATTAGAGACCAGACACTCTTCTCCCTATGTGGGCCACATCTGTGATCAACGACATCTGTGTTCATAGAAGTTTTCCAAAAGAAGGCAGAAAATGTGAGAAATTAAGCAGCCATGTCTAATCCTTCTTAAAAAGTGTCTCTGGCTGTGTCTCTCTCCTGGTGTCAAAGCGCTCGTCGTGAATCAGTGACCATGGTAAGACACAATGCTGACTTCCCATGCGCTCCTCCGCCTGCCTCTCCTCGCTCTCATTTAGAAGACAACTCCAACACAACAGTAGCTGGCCTCAAGTTTTCCTCCTCCTTCTACTGTGGGCCAATAACGTGATGATAGGACAATAATCTATAGTGAGGTTATATGAGGAAAGGGGAAAAGCAGCATGCACCAGCACCAAGTTAGCATTTACAGTGCCTGCTGGAAGAGCACATCCCCACTGCGCCTGAAGGCTTTTCCACTGCGTTTCCATTTAGGCTGCCATGATCTCTGTTCTAGGGAGAGTGGCTCCTATATCATAATGCCATGTGAGGTAAGGATGTGTTTAACCCAGCATGTGAAACCATTTAGTTTGAAAAACAAAGGTTTTTAAAAATAAGCCTTAATTAAAAACATAAATACACTACTTACACTGGAACCAAGCGCTTCCCCTTGCCCCTGCCTTTTTTTAGCCTTGCATGTTCAGCAGGCTGGACTGTTAGTGCGTTTCACAGCTTGCAGCAAGATGGAGATGGCAGAAGAGATGTCATCAGCTGCCTCTTTAACTACTCCACCGGAGATGCATGTCGAGCTGGGCTTTGCTGTGGTGCTGCTTGCTTTCAGGCTGCCTTCTGGCCCGCCGCAGAACAAAGGAGCTCTGCCCTCCCAAACCGCCCTGTGCCCTCAGTGCTGAGGATGCCCTGGCACCATGGCAGGCCTCCGCACCACCGCAGGCCCCAGCACCACCACCTGCAGCACTGGCCCCACGTGCGGTGGTGGGGACAGCAGCTAAGTACCCTGAGGTACAGGGTATGGGCCTTGGAGGAGAGGAAAGAAAGGGCAGGTCCCAGCCTCAGGCCACAAAAGGCCGCAGGGACAAGGCCTGGCAGGGAGGTGAGACAGGCTTGGGAACGCGTGTATGTCCCAGCTGGCCCCTCACCCAAAACGTAAGACCACAACTGCCTCTCTGTCTGATGTACAAACCCCATCCAAATTCCCTCTGACACCTTGACCAAAGTGCTTAGCGACAATAGTGGCTATAATACTTCTGGTATTACCATGATTTTGTTTCTGCATCAACATCATGAGTGGTTCAAATACTGCCCATCACCCCTGTTTCCAAACCAAATACGTCTAGAGTTTCTACCCGTACAATGTTTGCATATATATTTCAACACAAGCTATTTATAAATGCAAATAAAAGCATGCTGGGCTTATTAAACCAAATGTTGTAGTGGGAAAAAGCACATAAACACTCATACATCTGAAGCAGAAACCCAGCTCTGCAGAGTTTGATGTTGAGCACAAGAACCTTCTGTTACCAATTATAACTGAATCGTAACTCCTGTTCAGCAAAAGGCAAGGCTGCTGCAAGCATCAGCGTAACAGTGAGCTGCACCCTCAGCTTGTGCCTCTCTCTCCTCTACTTCTGCCTCCTTCCTCTCATATCTAGAGGCAAAAAAAACAGTGCCTTCCTTTTATCTTTGGTCTCCACAGCGACTGTGGTCCAAACATTTGTCACTTCCAGGCAAGATGACTGTCACAGACAGGATCTGGAGCTGCATGTGCGAATGAGGCACAAATTCCAGGCAGTGAATAATGTGGCTGCCTGGCTCCTCCATAGCTTTGGCCACAGCCAGCCCATCCACCCTGTACTCACATCCTTCCAGTTTTGCATAGTTTAAAACTTTGGTTCTAATTTTCAAATTAATTAAACATGAGGTTTTGACACTAAAGACCTTTCACATCACTCATACTCATCCCTCTCCCAAATCGCAGAAAAGAGTCTCAAGAGAAATATACGTTGATTGTATAAGCTCGGAAGAAACATGCTGCTGAAATGAGAACGCACAGATTCTACTCTGCGTTTCAGATTTTTGAGTTATCCTCTCTCCTCTCAGTTTCCAAGAACACAATCACCCTTGCTGCCCAGGGCAATGCTTACCCCACCTGGAACGCAGCAGGACGCCCCTCCAGGACTCTGCAGCCCCAAAGGTATTTAAATTGCAGAGTTGAAAAGAGGACACCAGGATTTTACTCACACAAATATATTTAAGTCAGTGACTCAGCAGCGTGACCAGATCCGTGTGGCTAAGGTAATGACATCAGAACCAGCCAGGGTTAGCAATTTCAAACTGCCCCATTTTTTGTGCTACATAGGCCTTGCAAGCTTATGGCATGCCATGTTTCTTTTCCTGCTCTGTGGTCCCTGCCATGGATAACCTGCATTTGCAGTCAACCTTAATGCAGGCAGAAGTACCAGATGAACTGTTTGGATGTAGGATCAAAATCAGGTTATTTTAAATATGAAGTATCTTGTTCACAGTTGCGAAATGCAACATACAAGCACAAATATGTCTACAGCTTCATAATGAAACAACTGGGGAAAACTACTCCTGATAGCTAAGAGGTGTTAGTGTTTTCTGTTGGTGGTGGTGGTGTTGGTTTTTTATTATTTTTTATTTTATTTTTTATTTTTGTAAGTGCATCCTCCTCAACATCCTGGCAGCTATCATACATATACAAAGAGAGCAACCCTTTAAATTTCAGGACAAGGTTTATATTACAGTGCTAGGCTTATATTGCCCTACACAGAAATACTGTATAACGTTTCAAATAAAGCGGTTGTACCCAATTCAGAACACCTTTGAGATTGACTTCAGAAGTCCAGAGGCCTCCATCACAAGATCCTCCTTTCCAGAATACAGAAAAGCAAGAACTATTTCCAATCCCTCCCTCTGCAGATTCTTTGCGTAAATAGTAGTAGAATTAGTGGTGCTAGCAGCAGTAGTAATAAACAAAATTCAGTACATGGTTCCTTCCTACCATTGAATATCAAAAAGTTGTTGGGTTGCCTGATGAAGATGAAATTAATTGCTAAAACCAGTTAGAAAAATAAAGGAGGATAAATGAACAGCACCAGCACAAGACAGAGGCTTGGAAACTCCTGTGAATGCCACCCAGCAGCAAGTGAGATCACTTGGAAGAGGCGTGCTGCTGCTGGCTTCTGGAGGGTTCAGGATAAGGAGTGCTGACTGGTGAAAAGTTATTTTGAGTGTTCCATAAATCTTGTGCTCTGACTGTGCCCTTCAGAGACCTAATGCTGATTGAGGGGTTTTCGGTTCTTCTCAAGTGGTTTGAAAAGTCCCAGTACTTTACACGTAGCACCAAAACTAACCCAAATCATGGCAATTTGAGACTATCCTTTGATCAGCCTTACAAATTCATCCCAACACATCCGCTCCATTATGACAGGCACACAAACCAGTGTCAGCCCCAGGGGACAACTCCCCCTGTTGTTACTGGAAACATTTTTTCTTCATCCTGTTCCAATTGTTTTGGTCTCACTGCATTTTGGGCCTCACCTTTGGAAAGCAAGTACCATAGCCTAGAAGCTGCCTTTTAACTGGAAAGAAAAAGATAGAGAGGAGGAAAAGAGAGAGAGAGAGAGACAGAGAGAGACAGAGAGAGAGAGGAGGAAGAGAGAAAAATACCAATACCACCTGGCTGAAGAGCCTGCAAACTGCACTTAGATGCAACATAAGTAAGAACTGTAACAGGATGAAGATTGAAAACAATCAGGACCACAGAGGACTTCCTGACGAGTGGCTGCTGCTCCAGTCAATGCATTTACTTTGTACGAGATGGGGATAGCCTACTGTACTCTGACCTTATTCTGTTTACTAGTAAAAATAGGAAAGATTTCCGATGACCATAAGAAATTCTTTGCTAGGTATTTGCCAGGAAAAGTATGAGGAGAAGAGCAGTGTAAAATTTAATGTTTATGTGATGATGAGTGTGAATAGCAGCAGACTTGGCTACTACAGAGATCTCACTTCATAAAAACTCATATTTCTTCTTTCTCTTCTATTTAATGAACTTACCTCCTCAGAAATGGTTTAGTGAGAAAGCCTCAAGTCTGATTTATTCGGAAACAAATCTGGCAGACAGGCTGACTGTTCTATGGGGCTTTTTCTAAGTTCCTAATTCCCAAATACTGAACCGGTAAGTAAAAATAAAACATTCTTCAATGTAATCTTATCTATCTAGATAAGCTCTTAATAGCACTCTGAAGGAAGAAAGAAAAAGGCAGATGAAGTTTATTTTGCATCAGTGATAAGTTTTCACAGCAGCTTTGTAGATCCTATAAAACATGCTCTCATGTACACAATAAGGTATCTCCTCCTGACTTGAGCTGACACTGAATAATGAGCTGTATGTTTACATGTGAGAAACCATCTTCACAAACTATGTGCAGAAACTATTTCTACTTTTGCAGAAACAAGAAATTATTGTATTCACTTGTCTTTTTCTTGTTCTTTAAAATGGTCACCCATTTAAACTATTGTCTTTTTCATGTAGTGAATTCGTGGTTCACACTAACACAGACACAGTTAAGGGGAAGGATCACGTATACACAGGCATCTCAATGTTCAGGTGTAACAACGCTCTCTGAAACACGCCTGCATACCGCTTTATGGCCTAGTCAAAAAGGACTGCCAAGCCTATGGAGGTATTTGCAACATACTGCATGCAAATTTTACTCAAAAGCTGGAGATCGCTCCTTAACCCCTGCCCCAAGTGCATTTGGCGTGGAAGGACCAGCCAGTGGCTGCGCTGAAAGGAAAGCTCACCAAGAGCCTTTTCTGCAGGCTCACATGGACTGACCTTTGCTGACCAGCTCCCTTTTCCCATCCAATTTTACACGGCACTCTACAGAGCTTTCTTCCGTGAGGGTGCCTTCTAACAATGCTCAGTGACAACCTGCAGGACCACTGAGTTGTACAGTGCAGGAATGTGCTCTGCTTAATTCAGTGACCACCACATGGGAAGCAGCTAGACAGATATTGCATTGTAATTCACTTGTACTTATGTGCCTGCCAGTGTTTCACGGGCTAGGAAAGATCAATGAAAATAAGTTACTTTGTCCTAAACCCAACTCTCGCTACTTTAAGGACGCCAAGCACCTTATATGGTTTGTATTAGCATGAATGGATTTCTGTCAGTGAAATAAGATGCCACCACTTTATAGCTTTGGTCTCATAGGCAGACCTCAGGCACAATGAAGTAGTTGTGTGAGAATGGCTTTATGCCACCCACATGACTTGAGATATTATGATCTTAACTCATTTTACTCACATTTTCTGCAAAAACAGTTATAGCCTCTCCCCTTTTCCTCTCCCTCAAATACACCACATTATGACCCTGAATACAGGGAAAGCATTATGTAAGTGAAGAGCATTTCAGCCAATTTGCTGAGACAAGAAAAACTAACAAAGCAACTTTCCATATGCTGCGCAGGCAAGAAATTTTATAAGAAAGTGATGCCTGCAGTAGGAAAGAAAGAAAACTAACTCTATGGTGAAAGTTCTTGGGAAATACATGATAAATCATCCTGCTTCATCTACATTCTGTATTTTCTGTCACTTGGTCCTACGTAATTCACCAGCAAGTACAAAACACTTGCAGAAATATTGCCAAGTCTTAAATAGGACTGAAAGAGTCACATACATCCCCTGCCCTTCTCCTGTGGAATTAGCAACCTTTTCCTTATCATCTTTGTTACTGTTCTGTAGGCCACTTACACATCCTGTAATCTGGTGCACACGTTATAGGCCTCTCCCTGTTCAAATGAAGATGTTAGAACACAAACAATGGAAATAACTGTAGTGCTTTTCTGGACATGCTCCTGAGCAGTCTGCTCTAGGTGTCCCTTCTTGAGCAGGGGGTTGGACCAGATGGCCTCCGGAGGTCCCTTCCAACCTCAACCTTTCTGTGATCCTGTGGTTGCTAGTCAACAGATTCATCGATTGTTATCCATAGCTGTCAGTGGTGCCTTTAGGCACTTGTAACTAACTGATTCCTGTTTTTTAAACGGAAGTCCTCAACAGCCTATGCTCAAACATGAAAAGTTTCCACTACTGTATCAAAAGAGGTGTCACCAAACTTAAGAGGACTTAAATACTAGCAACAGAAACTTTCCAAGTAAACCCAATCTACGTTCTGTCAGAAGCTAGATATTAAGTTAACTATGTGAACAAAATGGCCACCTCAGGAAGAAAAAAATAAAAGGAAAACAAAAAATAACAACAACAACAAAAAGAACTCAGACCCGCCTTCAATTCCCTTATCCTACCACACTGTCTGACGGCAGCTGTAGTTGCTTTGTAACACATCCCAGTTCTCCTCAGTCAGCTGGACTTTGTCTTTTTTGACTCCCTGCAGCCAACTTCTGTAATGCTTCTCTTGGACATGGAGCTGTGGGAGAGCATCATCAAGATACAGGCTACGCATGTAGCATGACGGAGCATAGCAAGAGAAAAGGGAACAGAGAAAGAAAACTGACTCAACCTTTCTTCTATGCAATTGCCACCCACCTGTCTGACAAGGTCTGAGCCTTGATGGGCTCAGGACACTGGCAGGTGAAGGAAAAATGCCTTTGAACTTTGAAAACTCTACTGCTCTCTACCTCCTACTCTTCTCTGAAGCTATAGATGTGTGGTGAGAGACCTCACATGAGAGAGGGCAGTAACTATGTTGAGCTGCTGAGGAAATCCCAGTAAGGATATATCTTGGGCTTTCCTTGAAGAGAGCTCAACGGTTAAATTCCAGGCAAAGGCTGACTCACACCTCTCTCCTCTCCTGGCTGGTACAAAGAGTTCAGAACAGGGCAGATAACCTGCTGCAAAATATCCTCTCCTTCCTGAGGTGAGGTGTAGCCTTTACATTGGTAAGACTGGACATGCAAGTGGTAACAAGCAGTCAGGAACACCAAATACTGCTGCTGGCAGTCTTCACTGAATGAGCCCAAACCTGCATGCCACTGTGTGCAAGTGTAGACATGGCCAGGTGCACGCAGTTTGAGGACAAGAGTGTTGAACTGTGAAGTTGAAATAAAGACGTTTCAGAAATACAGATATAAAAAGCTTTAAGAAACGAGAACCAAGACGTTTTACATAGTAATTGTGCATGAAAAAAAGACACCCCCAGAAATGAGATCTCTTGCATCATTTATGAAATTCAAGGAAAGGGCATCTCATCAGTGAGCTACGCAGGGCTCTAGATGAGCGAGCTGTAGAATAACTCAAAGTCAAAACAAGCCTAATGCATGTGTACCATCAACCAGGCTCAGTGCAGCTCTTTCTCAGTACTTTCCCAGTTCTGGCTTCGGTGTGGTGCTCCAGTAGCCATGTGTTACAAGAGCAGAGTGTTCGCACAGAACATTCTCCTCCTTTGACAATCAGCAGAGGGAAGGGGATGGTTCTTTACTGATTTTACACCCACAAGGGATATCTCTACCAGGCAACATTTTTTTTTAGAGAGAGTAGTCCTCTCTACTCCTCCCAACACACTTATCTGACAAAGTCTGATTATTCGAACCCTTGATTTTTTTTTCTTGTTAGTACTAACTAGCCTGGAACATTCTTGTTACTGCAAGAGTAACCAGCTCTACATACAAATAGTATTCTTTATATCCCCTCTGATGCTGTAAGAAAATTTTTTAGCTATCTACAATACATACAGGAAAAACCTTCCAACTCTCAATGGTGCAGATAATATTTTACATGCAATATTTATGACAACACTGTTTAAAATACAAATTAACATACTTTGTATACAACTACTCTCTCATATTGATGTCCATATCGTTGCTACCAGAAGAATAATGTGAACATAAACATTACTTGTCAAATACAAGAAAACTAGTTCTTATTTTGTAACTTTCTGTTGTGGGACGGAACACAACTGACAACCTTACTTACAAGAATTCCTGAATAAAATCTCTGACATGGAGAGTCTTTTTTTTTCTACTGGCCTGCCAGCAATTTTTTATGCCTGTATTTTTAATGATCCATTTCTGATGTCCAGGTACTAAAAACATTTGAACTACAGTAACACAACAGGATCCCTATAACTAATTAATGTCTTCACTAACCAGGTTTAGGCAAGAGCAGCTCAGCCAGAAGCTTGGACTACAGTTCTTTGTCCCTGGGTCACTATACAAGGAAAATCCCCTGTGCACAGCCTGGAGTCAGAGGCATGAATAGTCCTTCCCTCAGGTATGCAAGGGTGTGTAAGCTAACATTCCCTTTAAAGGACTGTAGGTGTCTGTGATCCCATGACTGGTAAAATGCTAATCGTAATGTTATCTTAGTTGTACTTCTGAAGACCTGCTAAGCCCTTGGCTTCACCTTGTAAAATGAAATGGAGATTATGCTCCTTTCACTGAGGCCATAATTTATATATTTTTTTAAAGAAACATTTCTGAGAGAGCACTTGTGTACTTTTATATGACATTGCAAATAAGAAACCAAGCATGAAAGTGGAAGGAAAGGAAAAACCTGAGAAACCCAAACTTGTGGCCTGGTGCTCACAATTCACTGGCATGAAGCAGCAACACCACAGCTATTACTTTGATCTACTTCTCTATTTATTTCTCTTCCCATTATAGAACCCCTGACATTTCCCTGGTATTCAGATGTGATTAAAATATATTCTAATACCTATAAATAGAAATGTTGGTTCAAGTACTAATTAAAAACAAGTCTAGCATTTGGAAACTCCTATCAATAGAAAAAGTAAAAAGGTGCAGTAAACAGTGTTGCTTTTTTTTTTTCCCCTGAGAAAAAGCTAGACCTCTGTTCAATCTTTGTACTAATATTTGGAATTCTAGGTGTTTGTAAGTGTCCACTCAGCAATTTTAGTGTAAGAGTAACAAGAGAGACTTTGCCCTTTCCTTCAATTTTAATTATTGCCATAAAATTCCAATTTTAACAGGGTAGGTCATGCACACTGACTTTCCATAGCCTTCACAGTAGCTTTTAATTAAACAGGATTTGAATGTCATGTTAAATTTACCGTGCTTCCTCATTGTATATTAGTTTGATTATATGCTCCTTAATAGCTAACTTTTTTTTTTTTTTTTATGTATAAAACCTACACATCCTTTATTTTCAGGACTGATTTTATGTTTTTATCTCCCCTCCTGAGTATTGAAGCAAACACACTCATTGCAAGGATGCTTTTAGCCACTAGTTTTGCTGCCTTAATTGTCACAGTTCTCCCAGCCAGAGACACCTATGTGACTCTACAAAACAACCAGCTTTGTATGTGGTAATAAGGATATATTGGTTTGCCCCCCTAAGATATTAAGTTTTTTGGAGCAGGGATGCTAGCCTCATGTGTGGCTGTGATGGGTAAGGTACATGTACAGTATTATATAAAATCCCAGTGACTGTTAACATGCTACGTGCATCTGTAGAGAACTGATTCCCCCTTAAACCTCATGACCTAAATAAGAACATGCTGTAGTCTCTCTGGAAAGCAAACTTTTCCAAATCATGAGTGAGAATTGGGAGCTCTCAGAGAGAAACAAGTTGGGCGAACCACAATGAAGTTTAACTCTAGACTGGAGCAGGTATGATTGCATTTGGAGACAACACTCAAAACTAAAACAAACTTGAGCTGTAATGCACAGTCATTCATAGTGAGAACTTTAACACTTTACTGAATGTGCTGCCTTGGGTACACATATGACAGTATATGACATCTATGCTGTATTTTCTCCTCCTGCTATGGCATCCAAGCACACCTGCACCTACATGACACATACACACAAATACTGGACAATTAAGGCATCTTTGTGGCCTTAAAAAGGCTTTCGTGTGGATTCTCACTCTGTGTGCTTATTGGCGAGGTACACCAGGCACGAACCTACAGACAACATCTTGAGCTGCAACAGTACTGGAATTAAGTGTGTGCAATTTTAGATTTAGACAAGGAAAAAACAACTTGATCGAGCCTGGATTCAAGTGGACCGCTATTATTCCTAGTCAACAATGCAATGGCTTATTTTAGGCAAGATTTTTTTAGTGACTTACCTCAGCATCTTGCTCACGGAGCTGGTACGTTTCTTCTAAGCACTGTAGTGTTCTGGGACATAATGTCTTCTCCTCCAAGAGATACTCCAGAAGCAAGACCAGCTGGTCAGGGAGAAGCTACGAGAAAAATAAATGCCATGTGTGAATAGAACTCTAGTTACTAAGCAATTAAATGGAAACAAACCAAAGAGGACAAGATTGCTATAACCTATGTACTTCCAGCATGTGTGTGAAATATGGCAAGAAGTTACAGCTGATTTCTGAGAAACCTCAGGTTTTACATGTCCATTTTCTGAAAGACTTTGTTCTGGGGCCCAGTTAAGACACATTTTCTGTGGCTTTCATTACTATATAGTTAGATCACATCTAAACCATGTTTATCTTATTGAAACATAATCATAGCTTATTAAACTAAGATTTTTATGGAATATGTATGCTAAGTAATTACATTTTCTTTGGGCTTGGAAGGAGTAAAATATGAGAATATTTTATAGTGCATCATTTCAGGGATCAACCAAATATATGCATGTGTAATTGTTAAGAGGGGCAATATTAGCTGTCGCATGTGGAATCTCTCAGTATGGTTACGGTGAACAAACACGATACAAATAAGTGACCCATAAAACAATGTTATAACATATTTTGACTCGTATTCTAGTGCAAAGAGTCAGGAGTCATCCATCACTCCATGGAAAAAGATGGCATTTCTCTCTCTCTAAGTATATAAATACATACAAATATATAAATATATAAATACATATATACACACATATATATTTTTAGCAGTTAGTTGCCAGACTCATTTTCAAGTTGAATCTAATACAGCCTGAAAAAGAAAAAGCACATGAAGTCTGATGTAGCAAGTGCCTAAGTGCTCTGTTTAAAAGGCTTATTGGATGAACAAATAAATAATTCAAACAGAGCTCAGACAGAAATTATACTAGCTACCAGGAAACATCTATTGGAAATCCAGTGTTTAGTCAGAAGTTTGTTACATGCCCCAAAGCTTTGCACACTATTCATTGTCATAGGGCACCAGAATCGGAACTGGGAAGGAAGAAAGAATTTAAGTTTTTGCAAAGAAAAAGAAACCAACACTGCTTACTTCTAAAATCCTCCAGATTAATGAAAAAGATACCCTGTTATTTTAATTCTGCTTCCAATTTTTATCCCATGTGCAGATGCTCTACTCCCACCTCACTGCCCATGTTCCCCTCTGCTGTGTGTAAAATACGACAGTTAAAAATTAAGCAATATGACATTTTCTTCCCTTTCATCTGACATAATTTAATATTAATATCTAAATCAGAATAAGGAGGAGAAGAGATCTCTAGGATTTCAAGGATTTGTTTTCCTTGCATTCTCTTCCACGTATTTTATTGTTAAAGTTGTATTCTTAGGAACTGAAAAAAACCCTGCATCGTATTGGCTCTTACTGGAACCTTTTCCAAGTGATACCCAAGCCTGCCAACAAAATGGACTTGTTAAAAACAGTCAGACATTCACAAATATTGAATTATTTCAATTTTAGGACAACCACTAAAACGCTAAGTTGAATGTTTATTGCACAGTCCAAGAGCAGCTGCCTAGAGGGTGGGGAGACACTTCAAAAAATAAAACCGTGAAGGCTTCTGGGAAGTGGCTCTGCTTGGAAACTGAATTCATTTTGAACACTAATAAAATCTGAAATGTTGCAGAGCACCACGTACAGAAAGGTAATCTCCTATTTAGAAAGCTTTCTCTACTAAATATAAAGCAGAGCAATGCTTAATTTTTAGAAGCTGTAGAACAGCTGCTTGAATATGTATATATATACATATACATGTTTATAAATATATACACATGTATGTTTATATATATACACACACATATATATGTATTCAAGCAGCAATTCTAAGGTTTCTAAATATATATATATGTGCTAGGGGAGGTACAGAACAAATGGGTTATTGTATTATAATATATCCTCAGTATAATTGCTATACAGATTCACCCACAGAAAGCTATTGTTTCAGATAACAGAATCTAAATGAAGCCAACAAAAGCAAAGCAGCAAAACAACAGACATGTCCTTAATTTACCTTTGTCTAGGGCTGCATTATGAGTGAAAATTTCTCAGAATTACAGGTTAAACTCTTACTCATCTGTAAGTAAGACTGCAGAGCAAAAAATCTGAGACCATGGTTTCAGTTATTTTCCCACATCTCAGATGCCCAAGATGAGACTTTATACACTAGTTTCCAGCTCATAGTTTAATTAAAGTCCAAGTTAAGAGCCAGCAAACATGGACAGAGAGGGTGGGAGCACTTGAAGAAGAAACACTGTCAAGACCTGGAACTGAAGTGGCACTAGTGGGCGCAGCTATTACATTTTGTTCTCCCAGTTACTTCCAAAAAAAAAAATAAAAGGAGCAACATATTTTGTTTCAGTTTTCCCCTTTTCTTTAAGAAAAAAAAAAGACTGCCTAAGAGAAAATCTATCCAAAGGAAAGACGCAGAAAGCTCAATTGAAATTTCAGGGTGCGGACCGCAACAAAATCCCTCTTGGGTTTTAGAAGGCTTCTTTTTCCCAAATACAGCAATATGAATAACCGTATCTCCAAATTTCCAAAGATTATAAATATCTTCATAAAATTACACTTAAAGTTTTACTTTAAAAAAAAAATCCATTATTTTTCATCTTCCTTGCCACCGTCCTTAGTTGTCCCATCCACCTGTTACTTCTCATCTTTCGCACTATGAAAATTGTTTGGGGTGCATGCTGTCTATTTTCCATTTGTTTGTCTTATTTTTAATACAAAGAGGCCCTTGCTGTTAAGTGCTACCAAAACATAAATGCTGGAGAAAACTAAAAGTCAATTTGCTTTAGGTATTGTGAAGCTGTTTTCATTTATGACAACTCATACTCTGCGATCACACCTTGAATACCTAACGTGCATAAAAATCACACAACGCAGATACAGCAAAATACAGCAGGATAAACACTGTGTCAATATTTCTCTCCTTGATGAAAACATTCTGAAAACAACCGTAACACCCCAAACACAACATTTCAGTCTTCCTGTTAAAAAAAAAAATTCTCTCTGAACTGCACGGGAACATGCTCAATCGAAATGCCCAAATGTGACGTGATTCTTAAAGTAAATCACTTCTACCGGGAAACGTGGCAAATATTAAGGGATAGTATTTATGACGGCTATGATTGCTGCAATACCATCTGTTTATATTGTAAAGTAGATAGCTCTAGTCCCAAACTACGCCTGCCGCATGGAAATCATATTACTTTCCCATGGTTTCCCCTCCCCCAGCTGAGAGCACCGACGCTACAAAGAGGGAATAAATTAGCGTGTTGTGATCAAGCACACCAGAAGTTTTCTGTCATGTTCCATATAATTAAACATCATCCCCACTATAAAGCTGTATCCCAACACTGCATACTTTACCTTGCCCTTAAACCTTTCCTGCAACTACTCAGCCTTTTGAAGGAGTTTACTTTGTCTTTCCACTAAATTGCCGTCTGTCCCCTGCTTCCCTTGCATTACCTGATGTGGTGGTTTTAAAGTTTGAATAATCAGGCTCTTACCTCTAACTCAAACTGAAAATTACATGGAGTATCAAAACTAGTATTTGAAAAAGGTAAGATGAAAGAATTAATGTAAACGTTATCAAATTGAAAATATAACTGAGGCTATTATTGAAGCAGCTTTCTGGGGCTGAGATTCAACATATACTAAATATCCAGGAACTAAGAAAAAGCATACTTCGTATTTTATTCATACCGGCATACAAGACACTTAAACCATTACGCTTTCTTAAAATAAAAACTCAAGATAGTTTTGAAAGTTTCTACAAATAACCTTGGAACAAAACTGTGAGCTTTCCGAACCCTATCCCTAACCTGTAAAAAGCACAAAGAAAACAAATCTCATCTCTTCAAAGACCTGGCACTGCAGCCGCAGAGGTCATCGTCCTCGCATCCCAGAAGACCACCCACACGAAGGAGCGTATTTATCAATCCTACATTAACAAATGCAATAAATGCCAGATTCACCCTTTATACTAGAAAAATGCCACTGAAACATTTGACTACTGACCTTTCACAGCCATGAAATGTGACACAGATACATCTACTTGAGCTTCCGCAGCACCAGCGCTCGCACAGCACCCTTTAGCCAGGACACAAATCACTAAAGTAGTACAGCTGGTATGCTGAATATCCCATTTGCTCCAGCCTGCACTTGAATGAAGTCATTGAAAGCCTCCTCGGAGGGGAAATGTGCCTGGGACTAATGCAGCAACCAATTGACAGTGGCGTGATTTCTATTATTACTCCATTATCACACTGGGATCTGTGCCTAAATGAGCATACTTCCTCCCTGATGCCATTTCCTTTTATCCTGACTCTAGTCTAAAAGCGGATCAATGGGAGTAATATATATGATGTCACTTCAATTTACAGCTACTGCCTCCTTCTCTCACATGCACAGATAGATCAATTCTTCCCAAAAATGGTTAAGAAATGCATGGGGAGACTCTTCTCCCAGAAAAGGGTTCTCTGCTATATTTGTCTGTGTAACCACAGCAAGGAACTGTTTATACTGAGCAAAAACAGGGGGGAAAGTTAAAAAAAAAAAAAAAAAGAAAAAAAGAAAAATGTCACTACTGTATACTGCAAAATGCTGGCTGAAATACAATGCAAACGAGGCCCAAACCAGAATTAATGCTATTTGACCTTTGAAAATCATACAGAAAAAGTTTCAAGTTTCTATGACACAATAGATTTCTGTAGTATTTCTCTGGGAGAAGGTAGTCCCCTAAAACATAAGATATCTTTTCATTTACATTTTCACAAGATTTTTCCAAGGTCAAACTGAATTCGTTCCCACCCCTCTCTTAAGAAAGAAAGGGCAAAACCCCACCCCAGTGTTCAATAGTGAATGGCTCCCTTCAGACAGAATTTCCTCATTAATTGCATATAAGAAAGCACTGCTACTAGTCTAGCAGACAGGATTTATAGGGCCAGGCCATCTCTGTGCCCATATTCTGAACGGATCAAACGAGTCCCTGAACGAATCTCGCTTTATAAACTCTCCACATAGACAATTTGCCTCGAGGGCTGTTTTCTCCAGGCTGCAATTAAACAAAAAACCTTTGTAAAATAAATCCCCCCTTCCTTAAAACATCCAGAAGATTGTCAGCTTGAAAATTCAAGAAAACATTATTTACTCAACATTTGTAGACGGACTCTGTCATTATTTACCTCAAACGATATTCTTAAGATGCTGTTTTCATCTGCATGACGACTTCTCCTAAATGAAAGCAAGGCACCCCCTGCCCCCCCCTGCAGGGGCTAAAATGTACTCATATCAAGTAACATATGAATTCAGTAAAAACATCCACACTAACAGCTGTTAACTAGCAAAGTGCGATACACTGTGCTTAAGAGATTCTAAGTCTGAAAGAACTCGTCTACAGTTTGATTAATACACAGAAAAAAAAAAGTAATCTGCAGCTGACAAAAAAATGCTTTGAACTGGATCGCAAAATAAAACCCATGTATTCCAAAGGCTGACAAAAATTTTGAAGTGCGTAGTGAAGCAGACTGTTCTGCTTAACTTTATTTAGGTCAGCCTGTTTATGACTTCCCTCTTGCTGAAAAATCAGCTCCCCTTCGAACATTTACAAAGATAACTAGACCTCACTAAATTTAAAAACAAAACAAGTATCTGCCTGTAACACATTATCTTCTACTTCAGAACCACAGCTCTCTGAAATGTGTTCCCACTGTGTGCAAATCTTTTCGGTTTCTGCTCAGAGTACTCTTACCATGCTTGGCAAATCATTTTTCAACATCTATTAAAAAAAAAAAAAGACTAAACAGGGATTTTAGTATTTTTGTTTGTTTAAATCACGGAATAGAAATTCCTATGAAGTTTGCTTCAAAAATACTGATTCTGGGACATTTAGGAGGTCTGGTATCTCTTGCTTCGTGCTACTTGGACATAAAAACGAAACCGAGAGTAATTTAATAAAAACCCGCACTTACATTTAGTTTCCCAGTTATTTTCCTCTTTGTAACATCAACAGTAAGTATTTCTTGATTTTGGAGGAGGATCATCCCTGTCACAAATAAGGCCAGTACCCACTCAAACATACAGCTTTGATTTTCTGGCCACACGTTATGAAAGCATTGCTGGATGAAGGACACAAATCCCAAAGAACAGCAGAAGCTTACACAAGCACACAAGTCAAATGACTTGATGTTCATTGACTTTTAAATGCCCCCTTTTGAATAAAACGACAAAAATGTTATCCCACATGACACTGCTACAATTTAGGGTGGGCTTCTGGAGGATTCAATAAGTTTTTGTGCATGCTTGATTTTAACTACAACTTGAACTGATATATATAACACTAATGTGTCCACAAAGCAACAGAACTTGGGAAGCTTATTCTAAGCAATTCATTCAGCATTCTTGAAAGAGGAGTTGATAGAAAAACACTTTACAAATGCGGCTGCTTCTTTGAAACACCCTTCTAAAAAATCTGTCCTACATTAGCATTCACTTATCAAGTAATGTTTGCATAACCAGTGCTGTACTTCCCTAAATGTTATGGATACCCAATTTGAAAAGGCTCTTGGGACCTCTTACATGCTTACAGTTTGTCGTACTCATAACTCTTTTTGTCCTGTGACACTTTACATGAGATTTTGACGTTGTACAACCTATTGTACAGACCTTACCGTGCTATTCCCACCCACCCATTTGGTACTTACGCATGAAATTTAACATTTGATTTTCTAAACAAATGAAAAATATTTGTAGGGAAGCATTAAAGCCAAAGCAGGCAGAGAAACTGTGGGTATATGTGTTACAATATTCTGAGATAAGAATAAAAGGATTTCGTTTTTATCAATAGTTTAAGCTGACTCTCAATAGAGGAATCATCAGCATAAATGAATATTTTAAACTGTTTTATGTTCTGTGCCTGATAACCTGGCTACATGTTACCAACAATGGTTTTAAAAGGCCAGCCATTGCTCCCAGTCCATAAACTTTTTTTCTTAAGCTAAAGTACAAAATATTTTCCCATAATTTACTTAATGGAGAGAAGATCCACTTATGAAGAAATTCAACATCTGCAATCTAATATAAATGCACTGAAATGTCAAAAATGATTAAACCTTTATGATCTAACATAGTGCTGAGCCAGCAAAATGAAAACCAGGTGGCTTCCACTGCAGGTTCAGTCAGGTTGCACAGTGCTTTTCCTCAGCTCTAGTTTTCTCAAAGCAATGTTTCACCATAACTTTACCCCTGAGCATAATAATTCCCTTTTAAGCATAATAGGCAACACATTGTCTATTTTATGCAGATCATCATCTCTGCCACTCACTACCTTGCTTTCCACGCATGCTGCTCCTGGCTTCTGATGAACTGGACATGGCAAAAGAGAAGTAGATGCAGGAACTCAGATTCCAGCTCTGAAATCATATACTCCATGGGACCGCAACTTACACAAACTGTGAGCAGACAGCGTAGCTCTGACACAAACTGGTGTTGAATCTGGCAGCAGTATGATCTTCAGCTACCCCTAGACCTCAGAAGAGGCAGCACCCAGCACCTGACGAGGTAATTAGAGTATCAGCCCTGTGGTTACCCACTCTCAGAGCATGTGAACGCAGCTGGCACCAAGACCACCCTCTCATCAAACAGCAAACCCAACAGAGGGAGGTCAGGTTCAGCAAAGACTTCATCTAACTGCAACAAACAAAGCCAAAGAGAACTCTGATTTTATTTTCCAGACACTCAGACTACTACAATTAAAAAGATTCATATAGAGGACCGTCAAGTCTTAGTTAGCAATTGGTGGAAAGATTTCTTATATGAATTGTAGTAGATGCCGATGTGGAATTGGAAAAACTTGCCTCCTTATGAATAAGTCCACTGAAAACACTCCAGGTCTCAGCCACTCCTAACTATGCAGCTGATGTTGAGTTCAAAGTCAGTATAAACCATCTCACCTTGAATGACCATCACTTAGATCCTCTGAGAACAAACAGGCCAGTGAATTCCCTCTGAGATGCCGGGGGGAAAAAAAAAGGCATCTACACAGACTGCAAGAGACACCAAAAACCAAAGCCAGACATTCTGCAGAATGAAAAATTGGAGTAACATTATCACAGTATGCTTGCTGCAACCATCGCTGAGAGCACCTGCAGAGTTCCTTTTTTTTTTTTTTGACTCTATATACAAACCCTCAGTATGTATTACATATAAAGAGGGACAAAGAGAGACAAAAAAGAAAAAAACACAATAAAGATTGCTAAAAGAAAAATCAAGTAATTTTTCTAAGCTTTGTTCAAGATGCAAATTACTGTCTGAGTAACCTCAGCACCCAGCACTGGAAGTGCCGAAGTCTATCACTAGGAAGTACCCTGTTTCAATTAAGCTAATTCTTCAATACAATATTCTTACAACAGAACTGAGCCAAGGCTAGCTTAAAGTAGTATTTTTTTTTTCCCTTGAGAAATTGGCACATACATGGAAATTTCTGGAAGAGAAATTTGTTCCACCTATGCCTAGTACACACGATCCGGCCAATGCCCAGAACTCATCTAGGATTGTGCTCTTCATAGATCACAGGCATTCACTTGGAGTTTCCAGACCCTCTTTCTGTCTGGCCAGGTCTTGTGGGGACCAAGACTTGTTAACCAGAACATGTTCCTTCCTGACGAACCAAGCACAAAGGTACTGTATCTGCCACAAACTATAAGCATCATTTGAGAAAGAACCTGAAGAAGAGAGAAAACTGAATGCACTTTCTTCCTTCTCTAACCTTTCATTGATAGGGCTGATGATGAAGAAAATCGTATCTCATGGCTGTAGCATATGTGACTGCTTCGCCACGTAGGGCTGTCATCGTAAGAGGTTCATCATAAAGCACTAATAATGTCACAAGTCTTCCTGGAGGAATGTACGAAAGAACAGATGGGAAACTGCACTTTCATCACTTGACCCTTTACTCCTAGAATTCACAAGAACAAACACTTTTCCATCCTTTTTTTTTATTTCAGAACAACAGGTGATGAGTGGTTTCATGCATAATTATGTCAGTTGTGTTTTAACATTTGTAGATCAATTGCATTTCCAGACCTCAGCTACCGGTATTTTCTTCTGACCTGAAATCTGGCTCTGATGCCTTCTGCATCCAACAAAGCCTATACATCCTTACAATAGTCTGTCCAACGCATCATGTCTCTTTGATTCGTAGTGTTTTTATTCACTTATTTATTTTTATTTGCTAACCAACCAGATTAAGTGGGTTCAATTTTCAGAAACATACATACCTCCAAACAAGGTCTAATCACAGAAGACCTTAAAATCAATGTAACTGAAACAGGTGAGATGCAGCTGATGTTGGGGTTTTATCGGAGACACATGCAGAGTCTGAATTCATTAAACAGTCTCCTTTGACCAAAGATGGAGAGATACTGATCCGCTACCACAGTCCTCTTGGATTCTTTTTTTTTTTTTTTTTTTTTTTAAAACCAAGCTCTCACAATGTCAATGACTTAAAATCTCCAGTTGTCTGTGAGAACTTGTTCACCATGGCTGGAACTGATTGAGTTCCATAACTGCTGCTGCTTCTCATCCCAGTTACCTCAGTATCTCGAAAATAAGCCTTTGGCACTTCAGCAATGACTGGGCATGGTCATCTCTGCAGCAGCACAGGTTGTCATGTGCCCATCATACCAGTCTCCTGTTTCTGCATTGTTTTCCCCCAGAACTGCTCTCACCCAGCTACTGCAGCCTGTGCCCGTGATCCTGAGGAGGCCACCTCTGACTGCCAACCAAGAATCACAGGCAGCAGCCTCCGTCCTGCAACTCTTCATGCAAACCCCACAGACTTCTTGAAGGGGAGAAACTGAGCTATTAAATGGGGTGATCTAAACTACGTGCTGCTCACAACCACCAGCACTTCCCACTCCAGCCGCATAGCTAGCTTTTCAGTTTTGCCTGCTCTATTACAAATACATAGCAGCATGCACTTAAAAAAGAAAAAAAAAAAAAAGTAACCCTTTCTCCTTTGCAAGAAACATTTTCTGAAGCAAAAACACTCCACTGCACACAGCTCTCTCCAGGGGGAGAGGATGAGACAATAAACACCACATGACAGATGTTAGTTCATTGCTTAATGCACTTGTGGAAGCTACTCAGATCCTACGGCAATGAGTGTGGTATGGAACAGAACAAGTATATCCCATTACTTTTTATTCCTGATTTGAAAAATATGGATGAGATTTTATTTAAAACTGTTGTGAAAGACAATTACAATTGAAAAAAAAAGCCCTTTAAAAGATCTGAGGACAAGTGGATGAGTGTTGCATGACATCCTTATTATGCCCAGTGCTATTTAAAAAGATTCTATAGTTATTAGCAAGGATCCAGCTGCCAGATCTTCTGTTTCTAAATCCTATATAGGAGCATTAAAACTTACTATAAAAATAAATCCAAGCTGAAAGTTGCTGGAAACGAACTTTTCCAAACTGCAATCTGATTTACATATTGCTGGCTTGAAGGAGTGCAAGAAACCGAGTGGCTTGACACGCGATTTGCACACCATTAGTGTGTGTAGGAGCAGGATTTCTTTAAAAAAAAGAAAAAAAGAGCAAACACCCTAATAGTTGAAATTTTAATGTTTTCAGAAGTAATTACCAGATAAAATGTGATAAAAGAAAATGTAAAAGTGCTAAATTCAGCTCATGTTTCTCAGATGTGACTTTCTGCAATGTCAAGAAGTAAGAATTATTTTATCATGTGTACTGACCAGTACTTCCACATAGAGGTATAACATTAATAATTACTTTTAGATCCATCTAATGGATTTGTTTCTTGTCTCATAACTGCAGCTTCATGTGAGAACAATTCTGTTCAATTTAACAGAACAAACTTCTTAAGAGCTCTCTTGAAAAATAAACAAAAAGTATTTTCTCATGATTATAGAAATGTGTGCTGCTTTTTTGGCAACGTGAGAGAAATAGAAAAGTACTTCAAAAAGGAAAAAGGTATTTTAGAACATATTACGCAACTACAAAGCTGACGAAGGTAAATTAAAAAAATACAGACATTTAAGGCACCAATTGCCTTATAAATTCACCCTCACAGCTGGGGTAAAATTAGAGGCCTAAAATACATTAATTTCCTTATAAAATAGGTAAAATGGGGATAAATGTAATTTATTATGCTTATTTTTAATATTGGTATATGCACGCAAGTAAACAAATATTCTCGAGTGAAAATTCAAACATGTCTTCAAATCTCTCTTTTTAATAACAAGTTGGTTTGTTGTTGGTTTTTTTTTAATAGCTATTTACCTTTAAGAGGGATTCAGTGAGCTGCTTAAAAACCCTTAACTTCATAACCTCCCTCCATTAAGGGTACGTGTTATGTTCCAGAATACCTGAAGTCATTTAACATATTTATATAAAATCCAAGTTCCATCGATAAAATCCAGTTTCATTTCCAGATGCAGGCACGTGGACAAGTCTTGTTGAAATGATGCAGTGTTCTAGGTTCTCCATTTTCAAACAGACTGCATACTTTCTCCACTATTTTCCATCAACCATTTACTTCCCCCATTCATTTTTAAAGATATTTTAAAATTGCTGGTGCTTACAAATGACGGGGGAAGCAAAGGGCAAAACAGATGTTGCAGAAAACAGGTCCAAAAAGTCCCACTCTAAAGTTACTTATTTTATTCCACGAATGTGCAGAGAAATGATTCAATTTATTGCCGCCCATTTCCATACTATTTCGCACGCCACAAAACAATCTAGCAGGTGCAAAGCACAGGGCTCCCCTGGATTCCCTTCCGGACAGCTTCTGCTCCACATAGCTCGGGCTATTTCATGTAGACCTGGACAAGCTGTTCTGAGGGACAGCCCGACTTCCTGACAAGCAGGTGTTGAGCAAATCACTGCAATCAGTCGTGCAGGGACCCACTCTCCACAAAACAGCTTTTAGTTATTTGTGTATCGGTAAGGCTGCATGCTATTTAACTTCTCCTTCTTCAGGAAAGGAGGGAGAGGGGAAAAAATATTGATCTCGAGGAAGGGTATATGGAAAATTCGCTGACCTATGGCATCATTCCATACTCCTATCGCAAGGAAAACACCCATGATTTCAGTGGAATATTTAGTTGTGTAAGGAGTGCAAGGTTGGCACTTCATCACTGGACTTGTGTACTAACGTGAAAACAGTCAAAATAAACAGATAATACCAGGGAGCAGTGGGTTACTGGTGCAGTGGCTGAGCATTATTTATAAACTAATGGCTGAATAATCACTCAGTTAAGTACAGTGCTTCAACAGTAATTCATAATCTTATATACTAATGGAAATAGTTGACTGAACAGTTGGCTTTAGGGAGCACCTAAAATGCTGACAGAATGAAGTTATTTGTTTAAACAATGTAATCCCACGTTTAATTTAAGAAATTGCTTAGTAACATGTTCACTTAAACCTAATTTAAGTTATGAATGTTTCTGAACACTGAAATGCAACCTAATACACATTGCAAAGAAAGTATCTGCTTAGTACATATCTTGCTGTTAAGCAAAGGCAAGTGCCCGCTCCATCATCTCTCTCCAGCTAGCAAAATCAAGCTTGAAGTCTCTTTTCAGATATGTATATGCTGATTTGGCTGAAACAGACCTGAAGTTTCCCTTACAAACTTAAATTCTCAGGTGTTCATAACTTAATTATAAAAATTCCCTTGAGCAAAAAACTTGGCATTAAAGTTCTCAGCCTACAAGAGATTTAAAAGAGATTACTTCCACTATTAATATTGCAAATAAAGCGTCCATGGCAGTTTATTGATTTAAGACAAGTATCTATAACTGAATTCCTACCTTTTAGAAAAGAAAACTTAAAAATTGATCGATTTGCAAAAGCAACTAGACTAATCATGTTAATCAATGAAATTAGGACAGCTATGGCAACAAACACCAAATAACTTTGGCTACTTTGAGCACATTTTTCCACTGGCAAACTTAACCCTTCATAGCTCCATCTTAAATAGCATGAAAGAAATATTTCTCAAAGTGTATCACTTTTTTGTTTCTTTTAAGGCAGACATTAGAGACTTACGTTTCTTCCCCCCATGTTTAAAAGTAGTCCCCTGGAGTCTCTTTCAAAATCCCATCCACATCATCACCTACCCCAAAAAAACACAAGACAAAGGCAGCTTATGGGCACAGCCCTGCAAACACGTATGTGTAATTAACTTTGCGTGCACAAGAACCTCCATTGAAAAAAACAGCAGCATACACATGCGAAGAAGTCTACAGGATCAGGCCCTCTTATATGTCACTTTTGAAAGGACATTATGGGATTTAACAAACAAATAGAAAAGTCATGCTTTAGAATTTTACAGCAGCAATACATTCACTTTTTTTTTTTTGAAGAGGCTCAGAATACTAGGAGTCTATATTATATTATAATATAATATATTACATAGATTGACAGAGTAATTCCTTTTAAATACTGTTTACCCTCCGTAAAATCTAATGAACTCACTAATTTTCGTAAAACTTTCAGAGACCATTCAGTTTTCTATAATGAAATAAACACAATATATTTTTGGAAATTTAATACTCCTTTATTACCACCCCCTATGCCCCCCACCCCACCAATTTTTAAACACAAATGTGTTCACTACAACAATATGCCAGGCTTTAAAGCCATTTCTGCAGACCACCAAATTCAGCCTGGGCAGCTGCCACAGCACTGACTTTCGGATGTATTTATACCCACAAGCCTTAGAAAGCTGGGAGCCAAAAGCACCCCACACCTCTGGAAATTAAGGACATCACAATCTTAATGTACACATTATAATTGCCCAAGCAAACCAGGCAGTGTACACTGAGATCTGCTTCTCTTCCCTTTTTCTGGCAATCTCATAGTTATTTCACCACAGGCTGCTAGGAGGGCGAAATCCTGCACACAATCAGCTTAGCTATGAATCAGTATATGTCTTCATTTTGCCAGTTTTCTTTGTCTAAATTCCCAAGAAGCTGAAAGATTCACTTTAAAGAAGGAAAAACATGTTAAACTTAGCCTTAGATCTCCTCACCAAAAAAAAAAAAAAAAAACTTGAAAAAACATCTGAACAGACATAGGAAACTGATAACATGGGTGTATATATATATATATATATACACACACACACACACATATATATTTGTAAACTATTCCTGAAGAAGTTGCCTGTATTTCATATACCTCGAAAGTGACAGAATAGATATTAACCGTGCTGCAAACTCCCAGTTTGGCACTGGCAGGTAAAACAGTCTCAGCTGAGTATTGCTGTTCTAGTATTACGATCGAACCCTGCAACGGGCAGCAATATCCTTACATAAACACCACTAAAACAAGTGATTCATAATAAATCTAAGTTCTTAAACACTGCTAAATGCAAATGGGCAATAGAGGCAAGAAGGTGATATGAAAGGAAGCTCACCAAGATTCAAAACAAGTGCCATAACCAGCAACAGCTGAATTACTCCAAGAACTGTTAAGGCACATGACAAAAGAAATGCGGTGCTATTGTGAAAAAGCTGAAATACAAGGTTATACTTACTGAAAATGCAATTTCAGTTCCAATCAGTTGGCCAGAGCACAGAGTCCTTTAACCTGACTATACCTTTACTGTGGTGCCTCTATAATATTTGTCTTCTCTTCAGACTAAATACACAAGCTCTTCTTCTTAGTCTAAATCCAATCACAAACCAGTCTTGGACATGCTCCACCCTTGCAATTACATATTGCTTTTGGTGATCATATTCCACCTCTCTTTCCCTCCTCCTTTTCCATACTGTATTGCTTTTTATTCAATGCTCTTCTGGGAGCATTCTCTGTTATCTAATAATTACAGTAATTAGAAATTAAATTTAAATTTTGGCATTTAAACAACATGAAACTAGTTTTGACTAATCTTACAATTCCCCAGGCAGTAGTAACATAAAAGTAAAGCCCTTTTTCATCTGCCCCTAAACGTGTATGAATTTCTAAAAGACAAAAACAGAACAAGAAATGTTATCCCACTGCTTTCTGCAGCAAGATGAGTGTCTACTCTCATGAATAAGAACTCTATTAATCTTAAGTGCCAGTACACTGACTTTAAGGAAATATAAGAAACGAACACATCCTTTTTCTTTAATAGCTGAAACATCATATAGGTACACTGATACTTGCCAAGGGCAGCACGTATTTCTTAATCTTCAGGACAACTGCACCTTATTTTATATGCAATTTTAATATAAATGAAAATAATAGAAGTAAAAAGTAACAGTCTGTGTAAACTGGAACTGCAGTTCCTGTTTATCAGGAATACTACATAATTAGTATGCTTACAGTAAAATCGTAAGTGCTGGTCTGTATGATTTCACAGCAACAATCTCAGTTTATAGGGTTCTGCCTGGAGTAAACAAATAAAGCAAGGGCATTCAACCAGGTCCTTATCATTAACACACCCCGTGTACGTAAGCTGCCTTTCCATTCATTATGCATTATCCTTCTACACTAACCTTCGTTGTCAAAAAATAGTCTGTCCAAATGTGTCACAATGCTGACTAGTTTTGAATATATCTGCATGGAGTGAAACAATAGGGATCCATACCTTTTTGAGATGTGTCTCAAGAGAAAGAACAGGAAAGTGATTACAAAGACTTGTTGCGATATAATAGCATGTATGTTTTTTGTCTGAGTTCTATGGAGTGAAGAGGACTATTTTTCTCTGGAAAACGTGTGTTTTTTTTCAGTCCCCATGGGATTCTTGGCTGTACAATTTGAACTGAGCTCCCCACCATAGATTTGAAAAGTAAAGCAGGGAAAAAAAAAAGACAAAAAACAAACAGTCGTGAACGGCTTTCTCAGCATTTGCATAGCTAAATTTATATCACCAACGTAATTACAGTTTGCCTGAATCCAGAACGTTACTGACTTACTTAGCAACCTTGCAAAGGACAACATTTGCTGCATATAATATGGAAACCAAAATAAGGGCCCCACAACATATACAATACCGCCTTCCGTGTCCCCCCCACCACCCGCCCCTTACATTCAGGTTTCCAATTCCAGCAGCATGTGCTCTCTGTATAGGCCAGCAGCACTGTGATGATGCAGATATGCATGATATATAATAGCACAGTTCTAAATTGTGGGGGCAAACAGCAAGAGGGATTAGTTTAATCTAGATTCTGGATTTGTAAAACTGCAAAAGACAGAATGGAAAGCTGTCAGGTCTGGCTGCTGAGACCTCAAAATCATGGGAAAATATACTGCTGGCTTTTAGCCAATTATTTCTTGAATGCCTCTCCCCCTTTCCACTTATACCTGCTACTGTTTAGTGCAGTAAATCAAATACTACTGTCTATTTTTTAAAAATAGGTTGCAGGTTATCCTTAATAGAAAAATGTGAGCTCTATTACAAAAGCATCCTTCTTTTTCTTTTTTACTTAGATACACATTTTTTCCAATTCCTTGTCATTGGATTTTCCTTTATTTTTGGAATGTTTACTTAATGTCTGACATCCTACTGTTTCCTCTGAACAGTCAGTTTCTCCAATGTTTTTTGTTTTGTTTTGTTTTTTAAATTACTCACGCAGCAACAGGGGAGAGAAAAAAAATCTAAAAACCCTCCGCAGGAAACTGGATTATAAAACCACAAAAACTAAGAGTGACAAAGTAGGGGGAGACCTTACATATTTTTAACTAGTATTCTGAAGCTGACTGGATTTCAAGTTGAGAGTTTAAAAAACAAAACGGAAAATGAACAATGCTGATTTTGAAACATATTTTGCTTGATCAAAAGAGAAGGCTTTGGCAGGGAATTTAGAGGAACAAAGAAGCATGCTTGTTTTATGAAATTCAACAGAAGGCACGAAAACGCTTCAAAAAAAAAATCCATTGATAGGATGACATTTTCTTCCCACAGAGACTTTACACATTCCACCCTTTCACCACTTTTCAAAGCCCCCATATTTTTTCCAGTATTTCAATATAACTGAAGTTGAAACTCTCCTTTGCTTCTCATTTTCTGTTTTTGACACTTGATTAGGAAAAATTAGACCGTGCGCCTCCCGAAGGAGGCCCTCGCCCGAAGGCGGCCTGTGCTGGGGAGAAGCACCCCCAGACACCACAGCACAGGCCGCAGGCCCCAAGTGCCTCCTGGCACTCCAGCCTGAGGAAATATTCCTGCTGCATTTCCAAAACTCATCTGCACGCTACTTCTGTGCCATTCTCCTAAGCTGGGTTTAACTGCTTCCAATGGTACTGTCTGCACAAAGGGAGACGGCAAAACAAACCTGGAAATCAGAAAACGCTACGCTTCTTCAACTTGTCGCTATTTGTGACTGAACCAAGTTCAGTAATGCACAATTCAAGGTAGACTAATCATGCACTGCATGATTCCTCTCAGCAGCTACAGACGGGTTTCATCAGTCCAGCTGTATTTTTCTGTTACTCTGCAAATACAGTTTTCTGTGACTCGAAGATACGTTTTCATTTTCAAGTTTAATACATAGAAAATATAGAAGTCATTAAATAACTATAAACAGAATTAAAAATTGTTGGATTTTGTGCAATTAATATGCAATTACAATGAAAAAGCTAGATACTTCTATTTCTCATGCAAAATATTTTCAGTACTCCTCAATAAATTTGTACTTGAAACAGTGCTCAAACCTGTGCTCAAAGTACCTTATTATGAAAGAAAGATAGAAGTAGGCTTGACACAAGTTGAATTACTGTTCAATGAAAACTTAAAAAAAACAACAACAAAACAAAAAAAAAACTACCCTGCAACCAAACCCAGAAGGAAGGTTAAGGATAGAAACAACAGCCTCAAATCAAGGATCTATATTTTTCTACATTAAGTTTTATTTTAATTTTCCAGCTATATTAACTTATTACATGAAATTTCATAATTAGATTATAAACCATACACTTTGTTAAACATATTACGTAAATACTGAAGACACTTTATTTTAGCACAAAAGAGCTTGGCCATGTATTTAAACTAGTTGCATGTTCCTGATCCACCGCTGCTGTGAAAAAAATCCTACTGTGAATACCTATAAGCCAATTTTCCCAAATTATACAACTATATTGCAAAACTACGCTGAAACACTTTTTAAAATACAGATTTCATCATAACATGAACAGGACGAGAAGCAAAGTCACCGCTCAGATAAATATTATGTACACTTTTTGCCCATTTTTGTATTCATCACAACTTGCAATAAGACTGCTTTTCAAGGAAAATCAGGTAGTCGTGGTGTAAAGCGATGATATAGTTTTGCACTACTTTTCCAACTAGTGTACATAATATGCCACTACTGGGGAAAAAATATCATTATGAGATGAATTTTTTTTCCCCAATATATGCCCTACAAGAACAAGCAAGACAATGTAATACCAACTTTAAAACATAATACCATATGAATGCTGATGGAACAGATTTGACTGAACTGACAGCACTGACTTAAGACTAAAATCTTTTGAAGAGAACTGTACAGTAACAACATTATAAAAACCAAAATGCTGAGACAGAGAGAGATTTCTGTCAATTTTATAAGAGATACAAGTTTGGGTAGTGGACATCAATGTCACTATTTTTCGCAACGCTACATGGGCTATCTATGGCGTAAAAGGAGACTCGCATGCACTTTTTAGAAACTATGGAATTTTAGTTGCAACTGTTTTGCATCAGATTTATACATTAAACGTTTATGACATAACAAACCTGATTTTGCAGCAGTACTTGTTGAGACAAAATTCCCATAGATTTCAATAAAACTCATCTGCATAAGGATTGTAGGGTGGGGCACACAGTACATCTGAGTAATTGTTTTAAAATACACATACTATGATCATGTAAATTTATTTTGTCATTTTATGTTCTTTGCTTAGCCTTAAACTTTCAGAGCAAAGCTGAAACATGTAAGCATTAAAGAGCATAACAAAGTGCTGCAGGCAACAACCTTGCTCAAATCTAAGAGAGATTGAAGTTAACACATAACATACACCTAACCACCTTGTTCACAACATTTATTATTGAAGACATATGCACACTGTGTCAATTCTTATTTATGGATATCATATACACTGATACAGGTCAAATTAATTTAATATAGGAAAAAAGGGTTCAAAATAATACATGTGCTGAGCAGTAAAGAATTATAACCTACACACACAAAACTATGAAATTCAGTGAAAGAACAGGAGTATTTTGCAAGCCATATCACAGAAATATTTTAGAAAGCATCAAGAGTATCAAGGAGCTACTATAGAATCTAAACCAAGAAAGCACGTTAGAAGTATTGTATTAAAAAGACATTTTCTGACACACACTTTAGTCACAGGAGATACGCCCAAAAACTTGATCTAGGAAGTTGACTTCAGATGATCAGCACTAAATACTTTATAAAAACAATTGTGGCTATGTAGGCAAAGAAACAAATGCTAAGTCTTGGCTTTTGCAACTGAAAGCAGCCAGATTTTTGTGAGGAAACAGTGAAAACAGGAACTGTGAAAGGTCCTGGGTGGAATGTTTACAATTTACATGTCAGCTACAAAACCAAAATATAATGTATTATAATAATTCATTGCATGAAAAATTTACTTTATTTTTAATTTACACACATACTGTGGGGCCAATCCTGCCACATTTACACAGTCATATTTCCAACATTTTTGCTTGTACAGCAGTGGCAAGATGGCATCTTTTTCTCCTACTTTTCTATCGTTCCTTATTAGAATTAGCTAAATCAGACTTAGATATTCACAAGCCACTTGTAAACTGTGGGAATCCTGGCTTCTGAGCTACAGGAAGCATGTACACAGTGTCTATGTTCCTCCAACTTTATACAAGGATGAGTGTACTTTTGGCATATGCTCCTTGTGAAATAAAGGTTTACCAAGTGGAAGAGAGAGGCTTAAACATTTACAGTGGAGCTTAAATACTCTTTTCTACATAAACTTCCTGTCTGTAGAATTGCCACGTTAAAAGCAAGAGAAGGTACGTAGATAAAATTAGCTTAGTTGCCTTAGTTTAGATCCCACTGAAAAAGGCATCTGTGTCACAAAAGCTGCCCTCACAACCGGCAACCCTGATGGACATCAGGGCTGAATGAGTGTGGAAATTGAATTACACCCTCTCTCCCTGTAGGTGGTCCCTACAGATCAGCCTACCAGGGAAAGAGCGTCAGAAGTCAGTGCTGCTCCTGTGCATGATGCATCTGCGCTGTGGGCGCAATCTTTCAGACTGATGCTTGCTCAGTATGACACTATTCAAGAGAGCTAAATACTATTTAAAAAATCTCTCTTTGAAACAGTAATTTAAGATAAATGTCTATTTGCAATAGACATTTGCAATAGGAACTCCCATTGAAGGATCCTGCTAATGTGATTTAAGCATGATTTTGTTTCCACTCAGGAAGCTTAAATTAATTTAGCTGTTCCTGAACACTGTTACAGAAAAACGAAGTATTCAGTGGCTCACAACTACAGTTCACAGTTCAACAGCCACATTTACTACACAGTCAGGTTATGCTGAAAATTTGTTTGCTTTAGCTACCATTACACAAGGGATTTATACTATTACAGTTATCCATTACATTCAGTTTTTAGATTTGCACAGATTGCCTAGAGACTGAAAAACAGAAGAATTCAGATCCTCATGCATGCTAAATTACCAGCTGTGAGAAAATCTTTGGCATATTCCCCATACTGATGAGGCTTTGTCAGCAATGCACCCCAACATTAAGAAGCTGGACATGATTTGAGTTCTCACTGTCTTGTTCTATAGTAAATGCTACCACTATTAAAATTCTGTAAACTTTCAGTCCAGGAGTACCCTTCAATTAAAAAAAATATGTTGTTGCTTGTTCATCTGCTGCATGGAAGATGACATTGTGATGAGTAATGATGAGCACGGCAAAAACTATAATCAAAAATTCGAAACAGATAGGTGATAGTGTATGAAGCACAAAACGAAGCATCTCGTTTTTCAGAGACTTGCTAAATAGCTTTTTAACTGAAGGCTGTTCGTACATTCAAGACTTTCATAATTACACAGAGAATTACATCAAGTTAATCTGAAACAAACAAACAAACAAACAAGACTCTCTTCAAAGATTCCTTTAAAGACTCCAGGAATTTTCTTCCACTGCCTCTTTCAAAATGAAAGGTAAGTAATGACAACCAAATTGAGACAAGACATTAAGACTGCCACAATCACTGTTCAACTAGACATCTAACTATAAGAAGAACTCAATTCAGAGAGTCAGGTCTGTTTCTCTTCGTATGCCACCCCTGCTTTGCTAGCACAATACAAGGGCATGCTTTGTCCTTAAGAAAAAAAAAATCATGGTATGGCTATCATAGTTGGCTTTTTATTGTTTTCAACAACAACAACTAAACAAACGAACAAGAAAACCCCAACATCTAGGTGTTTTCATGCATCACTTCAAAGCAGGAAATGCCTAAGCATGATAACAACAATCAACATCTTAAACTAAATTGCTTATTATTCCTAGCAGATATGGCAAGGCTGCTATCTATGAATGGCAAGTATTGCCCTCTGCCCACTTTTCTTTACGACTTTCTTATTAAAACAAAAATTCAACACACAGTTCAGGAAATATTGTAAGATGAAGCTCACTATACTCCCAGAAATAAAAAAGTAAAGTTTCAGTAAAACCTGACGTCTCCCTGTAAATTACACCTTAACTCCTCTCCCCCCAAAACAAACAGGAAAAGGTACTATTACCTAATGTCTGAAAATCTAGAGAATATATTCATTCATGGAAAATACTTCTGCAAGTAAAATGAACTGAAATTATTTCCTGTGTTTATTACGCTGTAAACAAGATATCCAGGCACCTTTTTAACCTACCCTTTCCTGGAAATAGTACATTCTTTTTTATTTATCAAAGAAAGCAAACGTCAGTCTTGGTGCAGATAATCTAATTGGCACTAAAGTACTCTCAACAAGACAGAACCAGGCCCTGTGTTTATATAGAGGCATGCTACAACAGTTTCTACTGTGATTCCCCAACAATTTGTGATCTCCAATTAAGACAACTATCCAAATTCATGCTGCTGAGGTGAAATATCACCTCCTCTACACTTTCAACTGCATTTTTCAAAGAAATAAAGTTATTTGCTAGAGATGCATCCAGAATTCATTAATTGCTAATCTCAGTATGCAATTTAATCTCATGACAACCACATCATCTTTCAGATCATTCATGTGGCCATGACTGTAAATGCAACATTCGTGGCCCGTCTAAAGTGCAGACAAGATCAAAGGAACCATACAAAGGCAGCCCCACCAGGGTGACATTAAACACTGTGCCTATGATATTAAGCTATTGCTTTCATGGACACAGCTTTCCCTCAACATCTAAGTTGTATCATGCTCAGCACCACTTGAAGTAAACAGAGGTTTCCTTCTCAGGAAAGTAAGCCATGGTAATTTCAACATCTGCTCAAAGAAAAGCACTGTCTTGTTGGTTTATGTCATGGTAGAAGCATTTGATTTCAAAGACAACAAGCAGAAAGCGTTCTGCAAGATGGAAACATATTGTAAAACTTGTTTCCCTGCACTGTATTATTCTGGCACACTTGAGGGTTTCTGCTTTCAGGAATGCACTTCCAGGAGAGCTGGCGCAGATGTGTGCAGCCCATCTCAGCGCTGACAGCCTAGGAGGGCTCCTTCTCCACCAGGCACAAATCAGGTGCACTTGGGACAAGGTGTCAGTTCTAAGGGTAAGTTTAAAGCCAAAGCTAAAGGACAGTGGATCACAGCAGAAATGAACACCTGTCTTGCTCCTCCCTGCCCTGACAGCCACACCAGTAGGCAGTAAGAGCTCACTGAGCCCGCTAAAATGTGGGTTGGCAGCAAACAGACAGACTCAAGCATAGGTAGCAAGGACACCCATCTCCCAAAGGGCCATGTAAGGCTGAAACTTATTTAGTGCTGTACTTGAAACTTCAAGCCCTGTACTACTACCAAAGTTAAGAGGTCTACATAATAAAGGAATAATCACTGTGCTGCAGGTTAAGAGCAGCATGTATCTGTATGGTTTTAGATGATCAGATCCTTAGTGTGCTCTCATAGGAGAAAAAAGTGTGGTGGGGGAGGAAATTACTTACCTAAGAATTATACTTAATATTTGCCCATTTTGTGGCTGGAATCCCAGGGCCTCTGCATCTCCTGGATGGCTCAGTGACCTCCCTGTTCTAGCTCCCTGTTGTTCCCACATGCTATTCAACAAAAATAGAAAGCAAAGTCAGCATGGTAAGGCCACACTGACTTGCTGAAAATGTTTCAGAAATACCTCTTTTTGGATTAGTTCTATGACTGCAATGCTCATATGAGTCAGCAGTCAGACAAGTAGGTATTAATTTAGCAACCTAATTATTCCAGAGCGTATGAAACAAAGCTCCCCTTTCTGTTTGCTCAGGCTCAGATGCCCTTCCTGTTACTGCTGTACTGTGCATGTATGAGATGCAATTATATAGCACACAGTTAGAGCAAGCTCTGTAAAAAGTGGCCATGCCCTTCCACAGGCATTTCATGCTTCCACTGAGCATGGATGCTCAAGTTTTTATATTATGTCTGTGTAAAGAGAACAGAAAAGGCTACAATGATATCATTCCAATTATAAGCTATACCTCCTGTCAAATAGAAGCGATAAATACCCACATTATGGAGTCTATGCTCTCAAAACACATGTCAATTTTATCAAAAATATATTTATGGGATTTATGTTCAGAAATGCAGTGATGTCTCCCAGTATAATCAACAGCAGTCAACAGCACAGAATTGTGTTCCACATATACTGGCATGCTACAACAGTTATTTAGCGATCAAAACCCAGCCCTGAAATCCTGGAAAGAAACCTGAAATCTGAAGAGAACATCTATGGCGTTCACTTATTTTACAATGCCGGAAGAATAGTCTTAACCAAAGTACTAGAAGTTATTACCTACTTTTAATGAAATGCATATGACAGTGAAACCAATGATATTTGTTTCAAACCTTTGCAACAGAAATTTACTCTTTAGTATAGACGTCTCAAAACTATTGAAAAACTTTTTTTTTTCAGGAAATTCCACACCTCACAGCTTGAAAAGGCTGTGCTTTCATGTATTATTTGATGACAACATCCCCAAGAATTTAAAATATAAAGCTGAAAAATATGTGCAAATAAGGAGAAAAATGAGTTATTTTTAAATGCTCAGGAACATTTCTCCAAAACTTGATCTATTTCCAGTTTGCCTCCTGACCTTAGGATGGACTCAGAAGACTCTGGAGAAAATTGAAAGAAGAGAGAAACAAAGTGAC
Source organism: Cygnus olor (assembly GCF_009769625.2). Taxonomy (NCBI): domain Eukaryota; kingdom Metazoa; phylum Chordata; class Aves; order Anseriformes; family Anatidae; genus Cygnus; species Cygnus olor. The sequence goes on along the minus strand of NC_049198.1, from coordinate 43,736,734 downwards.
TCTATAAAGTACAGAGAACACAACATTGTCCCCCCTTTATGTCTCCTTAAATAAACTCCGGTTGCAAACCAGAATCGTAATTTTTAATACCTCTTAAAAGTGGCCGGAAATGGATAGATTGTAGCCTTATGATTACATGGTGGGAGGAGAGGCAAAGAAACACTGCGAGCTATTAACTCTGCCAATAAAACTTTGAAGCCATAGAAACCTTATAATTCTTCCTAAACCCTGTTTTGTCATTCAGTTGCTAACAGCAACTACTATTTGTTTGAATCAGCAATAAAGAAACGGGACTCTGGCCCTTTGCGACTGGCACTGTGACACAAAATAATACAAAAGTGATGTATATTTACTAGCCTAAATACATATAAGAGAACGGCATTATCCCCTCATTTCATGTGACACTGCAGTCGTCTCCTGGCAGGAGACTTTTCCATACTGTGAGGCCAACACAGACACACGGCGAGGTGCACCTTTCACTCACATTGCTACCTCGCAGCGAAAACCATGCAGCCAGAGCTGCATTCATGTAGCTGCTGAAGCCCAGCTCCGTTGCAGCATCTGCTATAAATACCGTCTCCTTGCCTCCTAAAAACAGTCACAGTTCACGGAGGAGTCTTCGTCCCCTGTAACGGCCAGTTTCATATAAATATGAGTTTCCATGAAGGCAAGTGAAACACAGCAGGAACTTCATTTTGATGTGTTATTTACGAGATACATAAAGGACAGAGAGTTTAGGAAAACAAAAGAAGAACTTCAAATTATTTAAAGTAAACAATTCACATCCTCCCACAATAGAGAACTAATATGTTTGAAAGCTGATAAACACGTTCCTCTGCTCTCCATCTTAGAATAAAACAGAGTGTCAGTACTCAAAGTTACCACACTTAACTATCTAGCAAAGCAGAAGGCCCTCATGACAACTTTTCAGTTTTAAAGCAAAACAGTGCTCAAACGTGGTGACTCAGATAAGGTAGCATACTTACAGCACAAAAATCAGGAAGTTCTGAGTTGATCCCAATTTTAGATTTCACTAGAGTAAGAAGATTGATGTACAAAGTAAACCACACTCTCTTCTCATATTCCCCACATCACTCTTCCAACAGGACACAGCAGAGAAAGTAACAAGGAACAAGACTGTTCTGATCATCACCTGTGTGTAATCAGGACACAATTTCAAAAACAGCATGTTTGTGATGCATTTGCATAATGGGGTCAAGCATCCAAGATGTTCACTTAAAGGCATCACAGAACAATGAGACGGTAATTTCCAGTGTCAACCTGAAATGAAACAGCCACTCCAGATGCAAAATTGCAGATGGAGATTGGCATTTGTCCTAGGTCACCTCTTTTCATGAGGTACAATTTCAGGTGCAACACCCCACCCCCATCAAATCCAAAACGATATTTTCAAGCAGAAAGCCGTTTTACAGAATTTCCATTTACCTACAGCCAGAACTGTCATATGTAAACACTTTACAATGACAGTTACGTAGGATGAAGAACTGATTCAGTTGGTATCCTCAGGTTCCAACAGGATCAACTTCAGCACAAAAAAAACCACCTTCATTAATAGAGTACAATGGATCAGAAACACCCTGGTGGTTTCCCATCAACCCTCTGAAAGACACAGAAGAAAAATATCTTCCCCACCGCCTCCCAAAAAATAATTGAGGGGAAGGAGACTTAACTAAGGAGGTTCTTACATTTGGAGCAAGAACAACTCCCAAGTATGGAATAATTTATGTAGTATTTATGGAAACTATTTCTCAAAGTCATTGCTGATACTTGGGTCACTGACTTGAAACTTCATTTTGTGTCAATACAATTGAGAAGAACAAAGAAATCATTCAAGAATAGGTCTTCGTGCTTTGACATCAAAACAACTGGAATGTAGAAACACTGCTGAAGAATCAAGCTCTGCACAGGAGGGTTTTCCAGTGCTTAATTCTGAATACATTGGCATTCAAAGCACTCTCCACACCCTTTTTTACAGACATTCCTGATGCAAAAAGAGATTTGAAATACATACTAACCAAACCATAACATATTACATAGGGGAAAGAAATAGCCATAGAACACTGCAAGTAGTATGGCAGTGTTTGGCCTATGAGGCAAAGCAACAGAAGTATGTCTTGTCATAGCAGAAATGTACCTGAAACACAGAGTGAATTAAAATCACCTGCTGATCAGCCATTGATCAAAACTGAACCTACTGCTTATCACAAATCCCATCAATCACAACAACACACGCACTATGACATTAGCATCAGAAGTGCATTACTAGACATAGTGTAGCAACTGACTTTGGGGAAAAAAAGGAAGAAAAAGGTTGAAATAAGAAAATATTGTGTCTTACTACTTGTTTAGCAAATAAGACAAGCCTTCACCCAGAATTTCACTTCCAAACAAATCACAGAATCATAGAATGGTTTTAATTGGAGTGGACCTTAAAAATCATCTAGTTCCAAACCCCCTGCTCTGGGGGGCAAAATGTAATGTTTCTTTCTGGTTCCAGGTTTCTTTTTGGTTTCTGGCTTCCCAGGGGAACCAGCTGATAAAAAGAACAGGGCTAGGGGTGATTGATACAGTGCTGCTGCCGTGAACCCACACCTAAACATGGGAAACATGGGTTCTACCAAATCCTGTCCAAGAGGTCAAGAGCTTGCATCCCCTCCATAGAATGTCCCCAGAACACGCAATTTGGTACCATGGGCACATCCCTTGACAGTGCTAGACCACTGCTTCTAGTTAGCTAAGGCATTCACAGAGCCCAAAGGACAGCTGCCATCTCATCCTGTTGGAAGCCACCAGCCTACTGGATCAAAATATCATATTTATTTCTGTGAGTTTTCCCACTCTATCATTTTCCCACGTCCCTTACTCTCTTCATTCAATTCTGCCTAAAATTGCAAGTCCTAAAACAAGTTATTCAGCAGAAGTTTTGGCATTTTTCCCACAGGTTTCTGCTCTAAGCTAGCCTGCACAGAACATATGCTGACCATATTCTATATCACAGCAACAACATACTGCTTCTCTCAATTCCCCCCACCCCCTGCATGAATTAGGTAGAGTTCTGTGTCCCAGTGTAAAGGGGGGGGCATTGTTGGCACGTTTAACACGTGCCATGGTGATGCCATTCTGCTATGCACGTGCCAAATTCCATCACAGAGATGGCTGAGCGTCAGTCACTGTTGAAGAGACGTCTGAAACTCATTTTAATTCTTGACTTCAAAGACACTGAGATCTTGCAACTGGACTGTGAAGTTTCAGTACACAACTAAAGCACCGCTTTAGGGTAAAATAAAGAGTTATTGTTGTCTAAATGCATCAGTTAACCTTCAGACCACAATACAAACAGTCTCCTTAGTCAGATTCTGGATCCTTATACAAATCAAATAAAGAGTTAGTTTAGATGTCAAAAAAGCTGCCAGAGAAGTCAAAGAATTGTGAAAGGAACTAAAAATAACAATGACTGTATTTTGCAGGAGGGATAAAGGGATAATGACAAGACCATGCAACTTCTAAGGACCACATTTTATTTCAAGATAGTACAAGTCTGAGCTTAAGAAATGGTGTGAACATTGAGCATATCTAAATATTTACCTGTCTTCCCCAAATCGTCTGTATTAAAACGTTCAGGGCTAGACTTCAGTTCCTCCCAGTTCTCCTACTACCTCCACTGCTGAGATCAGTGCTCCTTGGAAAACAGGTACAGCAGACACTTTCTCAAGTGCTATTAATAAACCAATGGACATCTGTATTTTCTGCCTTCTCTTCCTTCTTAGGAAACCACCATCTCACAGTGGAAATTTTTATGCTAGTACTCTATAGGCTCAATTCTACATTGCCTTCAGCTCCTACCAAAGTGAGAATTAAGAACACTGCACAGATGCTCAGTCTGGGAAAGTTTTTATATTACCTGAGGGAAAAAAAAGGAGAAGCGTTGACATTGCTGCTACTGTTGTTGGGCTGAGCACTATTAGGCAGTGCACATTTGTAATACTGGGTGTAAATACGGTATCAATGCTAAAACAATATGCTCAAGACCTAATGAACTGAACTCACTGTAACAAGGTATGCATCATGAAAAATCTTAACAGGCAATGCAACATTTCATTTTTCATGCTGAAACTTTTCAGAAAAGGAAAAAGGACTACATCAACATCACCTATTCTAAAACCTGTATTTTGAGTGAAATGGTTTCATATTGAAATTACAAAAATTCACAAGTGTTAGATTCCTTCATACCAGACAAATCATTGAGGGAAAAAAAAAGTCAAGTCTGATCTATACAAATTTTCAGTACTGCTCAGCAAAGCAGAGTTAAGAAAAGCACCAAGTTCTCAACAGCAAACACACTGGCACAGTCTCACTTTTAAAATTACAAGTTAATATCTGATCGTAGGATTAAAAAACACCAAATGGAAAGCTATTTCCTGTATTCTGCATTTTACCAACAGTCCTCCCAGCTATGCCAGGCTTGTCTCACAAGTCACTCCAGAGATCAAACTCTATCCTTAGGACAGTCACTTAATCAAATTCATCAGGATATATCAATTTATTTAAAAATTTAGGTTCAAGCTTGTTTTTCTTCGATGTATTTTAATTTCAGAGGCTGTTAGGTTATTACACATTATTCTTCCTGACATGGAAAACATGGCCAAACTACACTGTCAAAGCTGGAAAACCTTCCAAAGCATGATGTATTGTACCACTATGCGTAATGGTTCTGCAGAACATATGAAACTACTCTGCACAACAGCACCAAGGATTACTAATGTTCTCCCCGTACTCCTGCAGAAGCACTGCATTCCATCATTTGCAAGAAAAGAAGTCATCTACAGTCTCCTTTTTTTCACAGATTTTAGAACACCGAGCCTCGTCTTTGAAGGATTTGCCTTCATCATCTGGAAGGCACTTGATGCTGTACACTGGGTAGAAAATAAGAACAACAAAGATCACCATCACTGCACAACCTCTTGGCCTGCAAAGCAATAAAACATACTGCACTTGGGATCTCCCAGCTGACATAACTACAGGGTGCTCCTGCGATGAATGTAAGGAGTGATTTAAAGAGGTCGTTCTTTACATTTTATTATGAGGCAGAAGGATATCAGAACAGCACTCCCACCCAGCTGAGAAAGAGAGGTGCAGAGACGAAAAAGGAAAAGAGAGAACAAGAGAGAAAGAGCAACAGAGGGACAAACCAACAGAGGGCCAGATGGTGATTGCAAATCCCAAATCTTTGTTAACTCCTCAGTGCCTATCAGATCCCAAAGAACAAATGGATTGGCTAAGATGAACAAGCATAACACCTTTTGCTCATTTTTGTTCTCTGTGATTAGCTTAATGAAAGTAATGGTGCACACCATGGAAAAACACAAGGAAGGTTTGGAGAAGCTAATCAGGTGACTTCTCTCTCCATTTCTGTAAGGAAACTTGGAAGGAACATGCATACTCATGGAAAGAGCAGCCTGTAAGCTCTGACAAATTCTGAAAGATTTCTAACACAGAAAATACTGGCAAAAAAAATATAAAAAAAATGGAAGGATCTCAACCAATTTAATTGGCCGTTGATTCACTCCTCCTAACAGCTGCAACAGTCCATGACAGAGAAAGATGGACATCTTCAAAATTAATCTTAAAAACTTTCACAGGTTTGATGCATGCTAGCATGCATGACCCGCACACACGACCCGCATGTATTTACGTGCAGCAAAATATTTAGAAAGAAACAGTATTTGCTTCCGCAACAACACGAGGCCTGAGAAAGAAGCAAATCATCACAAGAAAAATTCTGGAACAGAGTTAATACAATTAACAAGTGCGGGAATGAAGATTTTCCTGCCCTCTAATGTTGTTCACAACATCAAAAAGAATCTGTTCCTCAGGCCACTTTCATTTCAGGTGGAACAAGAAAGACCTGCACACTTGTTCATCCCATGCAGACAGAGACTTCCAGGCTCTTACTGTGATGGGCTCCTCACTCCTTTCCCCAAAGTCAGCAGAAGTGCTAGCTTGTCTCTGTCTCCTTCTCTTTTCTATCATATGCCAAAGTTCATTGCAAGGAAACAGATGACTGGTAAAATTTAGTAAGAGTAATGTGGTAAAAGCCCCGCCTGATCAGGTTTTTCACAAAGAGGAAATTAAGTAAAACAAGCCACACTTGCCACAGCATTTTTAGCTATACAGCAGCAAACCAGATGAATCAAAAATAAATCAAAAATTAAACGGATTTCTGTTATTTTTATGAAAGTTAAAGGCTAGAATTAATTACCAAAGTATAATTCATCACAACTAATGACACACAAGCAACACACTTAATTGAATACTGTGAGTTACTAGACTGTGAAACATGTATTGTACGTAAAGAAGCTGGGAAGAGATTCCACCTGTGTTTTGAACTAGAGCTTAAGAGAGTCTGAAAAATACTTCTGTTTGGTTAATAATATCATTCATATTGCAGACTGTGGGAGGGGCCAAGCAGCCTGTCAGTCTAACAGCACGTAGTTTAGTAATGACTAGACAACATGGGTGGACCTCAGCACTGATTCTGCCTAAATGCATCCATATCCAGTATAACTGGACTTTTGAGAAAACAAAAGACAAAAACCTCAGGCTTGAATACCGTTTTTCCACAACGCCTGAAAGAACACACACCCCCACCCTTCCCTCCCACCATTTACCCTGACCTTTCTTAACATTTTTTTCCACAAAAGAGAGCTATGAAATACACTACTAGAAATTTCTGAATCTCCTTCTATCCTCTCACAAGGTATTTCAACAGTTAGCCCTACATCCTGAGTTACTTTAAAGCCTGGATCAGGATCTAATCACGATCTGACAGGTCTTTACATCTGTCCTGCCATGACGGACCACATTATGTTATCCTACTTGAAGGTATGAAAAAAACAAAAGTATGTGGTCAGGAAGTCTTTGCTCATAAAACATTCTGCAGTGAAAGCTGAGCTGATAATCTTGCCTTATACAAGTTTACATGCTGTAACTGGATAATATTTGAGGAACTGATGCAGTGCAGGCAGAAGCAACAATATGTAATTTTGAACAACCTCTAACGCTTTTTTTTTTTTTAAAGCATTTTGGTTTTGTGTTTATGTACAGCATTTCTGAAACAGTACCAGAATGTACAGGAACAGAGGGAGAGTGAGTCTTGCAAACTGCAAGATGATGCCAGTAATGTATGCCCAACCAGCTCACTCAAGACCAGATGTCTACAGGTCACACACTGGGAACCAGAGAAGTGTATATTCTTTATGATACCCAGTGAAATAGAATCATAGATTCATTAAGGTTGGAAAAGACCTCCAAGATTATCTGGTTCATCTGTACAGATGTATACAGCAGCATGCTGAGTCATTTGTAGAAAATCTAAGGTGGATTAGTTTACCTAAAGGCAGTCAGCTCATCAGCATCAAAAGGTGAAACAGATTTGCACATCCTGATTCCTATTTTTGGGTACACCCCTGTCCTATCGTCCCTTTGATGCTACTGTAAAAGAAAGATAAAATTGCAAGAGCATGAGCTTCACTTCAACACAATGAAGCATCATGTAACAAAACTATATTGTTCCAGGAGCATCAGATGCAGAGAAGTCCAGGTTTCCCCTGGATTTATGTCTTGTGGCTGACTGTAAATTCATTTTTCAGGTATTTTTAGGGCTTTTACAGAGTGAAACTCCTCCTGTCTAACAAACGACAAGCTGTCGTTCAATAGCATTATTTACTGACTCTTTCCTCTAACTGGCGTTCACTGTATCAGTTGTCTTTGACATCTGTCTTTTTGTCATACGTGATTTAAATAAACCAGATTACAAGAGAAGACATATGGATAAACACATTTACACTGAAATTTGCCCTATGTGAGCATATTTGATGAGAACCACAACTAAAATGATCTCCAATCTTTTTGGAAGGTGAAAGACAATTAAACAGTGCATCACAACAGTCTCTAACAGCATCTATTAATACCACAATATCATAAAACCAGCCCCTGCAGTTACCAGAAGAATTTCCTGGGAGCTGATCAGCTTTCTTCTCTCCTCTGAAATCAGATGGAAATGTCCTTGAAGCACATATATCATTGTAGGAAACAATTAAGGAAAAGGGCAAAGGGGAAGAAAGAACAACTTATGTAATTTAGATAAAACATTCAGAGTAAGTGACCTTGTGGCTGGCATTGATAGCTATGCAATGGACTGAGGAATCAACTTTCAAATTTAGCCTCTTGTCTGGTAGTGGTGCTGGGGAAGCATGAGGTAGACTAGCGCCTGGACTGTAGCAGAAAGGAGAGAAAAATCTGTACGGCACTAGAATGACACTTCTTAAACCAACTGGGACATGAGTCACCAGCTACTCACAGTTCTGCACCTCAGAGAATCTTAAGGTTGACAAATTCAGCCTAAACTGAAAACAGTCAATTCCACAGGCTGTAAGATCATGCCTTGAAATCATATATTGTACATACATGCCATCTTCCCTGGAAAAAAAAAAAGAACATGGAATGCAGAAAATTATTTGGCAGTTGGTATTCAGCAGCTCAGAAGGACATAATTGCAGTAAGCCAAATAGAATAATAGATATTTGCTGAACTAATGCAAACTTTTGTAAAAACAACAACAAAACTGTTAATAAACAAATGAGATTCTACTAGTTCGGAGAAGAAAAGAATGACTAATTCTAGTGAGCATTACAGTTTTAGGGAAAGTAAGTCCTTTCAGATGAATCTGATTCCCTTCTATAAGAGTGGAGAAAAATATCTAAAAAAACAGGAAAGGCAGATGAGATGGAGGAATTGTTAAGAACGAAAAATGATTTGTCCGAACTGTAATCTCCTTCTTTCACAGACACCCATCAAAAGCTCGCTTAAATAAAGAACAGCATCTTGTGCAGACCACTGAGCAGAGACACTCCTGAAAGCATGTGTATCTGGCACACAGATGTCTGATCTTGCACGTTAGCCTAAACCTAGGTTTCTTTTTTCTTTGCAGTTAACTTTTTACTTATCATTTTTCTCCCTTGTTACAGATGTGAAACACTGTGTTTTTTCTATGAAAGCAAATACTGGCCGTATCTATAAAGAACTATGAGAAGTTCAAGTCACTAGACATACCTATTCTTACAGCCATGCCAATACAATGTGGCCCAACAGACTATTCTACCTGCTATCTTATGATAATCCCTCCAAACTGATCTTTCTAATGTTACCATATAACGTGGGTTTTCTGCACTATAGAAGAATACCCAGAAAATGATGGGTGCAGCCATTCTATCCATACATGCTAAACAGCTTGCAGAACAACTTACACTGCTTACATCTAGCTGCTGTAATTTCTAAAGGCGCAAACAGTGAACCTACAGTGGATTACTGGAATATCTCAATCACCTTCCTGTTTACACAAGTGAATATTCTCAAGAAGGGGGAGAATTAAAAACTAAAACAATAGCTGACATATTTGTTCCACGACCTTTTAAAACTTAAAATTATTTGTCATGCCATGGCTGAGATACAGCAGCACGAACATTTTAAGTAGGTGAACTAAATCACAAAACTATCAAGCTTTTCTGTAAATTGACTTAGAGCACCACGCCCTATACTATTTTACACCCAGTATAATGCCATTGCGCTCTTTAGGTTACACAGTTTATACCAGTTAACAGTTTCATAAGAGAAAATGTACGTAGGGGCACTTGCTTTAAATTAACATAGTTTTATTCCAAGAATACAAGTGGCTTTTCATTAGAGGGAAAACTGTATTCTAGCTTGCATAAAGCAACTCCTTTAAGTGGATTATAAAACACGGCATCACTGAAGCAAAAAAGGTAACGTGGGACTAAACAGACAGTGTTTCACTATCGCAGCTGAAGGATGTACCTGCTCTACCCAAGTCCTCACATTTAAACTCCACACTCAAAAGCAAACTTAAAACCACAAAAAAATAATTTAAAGGCCAGATCTCCAAACATTAATCCAGTGACTGTATTTCCACAACAGCAAATGTGCACATACCTCTCTTGAAAAAACTCGCAGTAATTTCAGATAAATCAGAGTTCTTCAATCCTTCCACCTTTCTCCCCACTTGAGCAATGACCAGTCCTTCAACTGGGGTATATAGCAATAACAGTGGAGCTACAGGGCACACGAGCATCATGTCTGCAATGACTTTGGTTAAGGACTGAGACCCTGCAAATAGCACATCACTGTAGAACTATGTGAAATTGGCCCAGTATTACAATGTCTGACCAACAAAAGACAAAATAAAGTTTGGGCTAAATAAGCTGCTTTTACTCTTTTATGCACTCTGCTTCACAAAATGGCATTAAACAGCCTCTACCTTGTACTTCCATATACAGACCTCTGATACAAACAAAAATGGAAAGTAAAGTGGAAATGGAAGTAAGTGGAAACTTCTGACCCATAAAAACAAATTCTTGAATCTTGAAAGAGATAAGATTTCAATTGTATTAACCCTTTTTTCTTCTTTTCACAAGAGGTCATTAATTAAAAACAAAAATAAGTATCTACTAACACTTAAGCAGAAAGAATTTAAATCAGAACAAGTGTCCCATTAAGGTATAACCAAATTACTATCAATCCATCATGGAGGAGTGCCAGTTAACAATGTAGAGTATGGAAACCTACTGTCAGTTAAGAGTATTACAGATTGACAAAAATAGTAGTTGGTGATTTGCATAGCCCCATGAATGTACACACAAAACATACAAAGCTTCAGCTTTGCGAGTTCCAAGAGGCAAGAGGGTAGGGAGGAGAGACAACAGTGATCGTTTAGGACCAGAACCTAGGAAAGAGCACACTTGGCATTTTTTTCTAGTATTTATCTGAAAGTTTCCTCTCCTGAAGTCCTGCAGTTCATCCAATCTGATCAATTCATCAATCTGATCAATTTATACAGTCCCTAGTGATAATGCTGAGACTCAACAAATATTCAAAGACTTCAGGCTCCAGCGTTTTAGCCATTGTTTGCAGTGAAGGGCTGACAAACACTCCATGCTGGCACTGGGCTGACAGAGGGGCCCTCTGTAGAAGTACCGTGGTTACTTCAAAGCAGAAGGGGCTTGGTGAGCTGGTTACAAATGGCTAGCTCTTGCAGTCTTACTGGTCAGCGGGGGGAAAGGCAGACCCTGACCACCCTCTCCATGTACTCTTGGACACCTAAGTACCTAGCCTCCTGGACTTGATGATTAAGATTCAAACCATCTCAGCTGTGGCATCATCCTGGATATCTCCCTGCACCCTCAAGGAATGTGTCCTGTGCCCCTAGTGTAGCCTCTCAGAAATATCAGTCAGGTTGTCAGTGGAGCTGTGCCCACACCACAGCTGGCAAGGACATCAGGTGGGGAGGAAGGAAGGAAACCCTCTGTGGGTGTTGAGCACATTTGATGTAGACCAACCCACCCTTTCGGAATTAAGCCCACATCTCCTCTTGTCACAGACCCAAACATGCGTACATTCTTACTCAAGCCTAGTTACTTTGCTGAAGCATAGATGGCAGAGGAACAGACATTGTTCCTGCAGAGGACTACACAAGGATTTGCAGGGATTTAAACAAGAGATGGGATTAATTATAACTTCCTAGCACTTCCAGTAATAATCAAATGCAGTGGATAGCCCTGAATCTTGTCTACTGTGTAACAAGGTCAAACAAGCAGTGTTATCGAATATAGTTTTAAGAGAAATTTCTTTTTAAATACCCTTTGGAAACTACAAGTTACAATGAAACCAATATAGATCCGCAAACATGTTTCCTGAAACACATTTCTTTTTGGGGGAGGGAAGGGAGGAAAAGCCAAATCATATATACACTGTGCTTTCTTTCCACATATAAGTTGGTCAAAAAACTAAAACGTTACAGAAAGCTACCCCTAGTTTGAGAAGAAATCAAAACGTGACTAGAGTTCTCCGTAAATCCCATTCCACTAACAACGGCTACATTTCTTTAAGAAGGCTGTACCTCTCCTTGTACCATATGTTCTTCCAGCATTTTGCTTTCACCTACACACTTTGCCTTCTCAAGCAGTAGTTTCAGACTTGTATTTTTCCACTATAAACTGACATCAACCCAAAACCTGCCCCCTAACTATTCAAGGGCATGTAAGCACACAAAAAAATATTGTCCTCCTAAGCTGGTTGGGCGTGGTACTTGAATGTTGTACATTCCTTCAGTTAATTGAAAATTATCTCTCCGCTTTTCAAAGGTTCAGTAAACACGTGGCTTGGCAAAAAGATACTGAGAAGCAAGCCAGGAATACCTATTTCAAATAACTTTTATTTCAAGTACACTGTTAATATATATGTTGATATGCAACAGAATTTCTGGTTCTGTAAGCCAAAATCCTCCTTTAAAAGGAGGAAAGAGGAAAAAAATCAAAAAGTAGGACACTATCAAAACCTAAGGACTTGGAACGGAGACAAAATAAAGATCTTTATGTAGCTTTACTACCCTTAGTGAAAGGTAGCTTTACTACCCTTAGTAAAGCATCACAAAATTGACACCCGCCCTCCACCTCGCCCCAGAAGACCAATTCGTGGCAGCCATACTCATTCTCCAAGAAAGGTCTCGTCTATTACTGACAGGCAGCTGTTCTACATCATAGATTTGGGGAAATTTCTGAGCCTCTATCAATACTTTTATAATTATTTTATTTACCAAGGTACCTGGAAAACAATTTTAGAATATATCCGTTCACAGAAACTGCATACATATCCTCTGACATGCTAAACAGTTTCAGAAGTTCTTAAAATGGTACTCAGAAGAAAGTCAGCTGAAAATTAAGAAAAAATGTTTTTATACTGAGATATGTCAACTTTGAAAATGCCTGTTTCTTCCAAATACATATAGCACAATCTTTAGGAGTCTTATTATTTTAGAAACCTTATCAAACTTTTTTTTTTTTTTTTACACAAGCTTGTTATCAGTATTGTCAATAAACATTAGTATTTGCCATCAACTCTTAAAAGTAGTGTCTCAAATACTTTTTACTATGTCTTTGGTTACATTCATGGATTAGCTTCTTAAAACTTAAGTTTTTTTTGCATTGAAAGTCACAGAAATTTTCAGAACGCAAAGGTAAACAATCGAGAAGGTTGGTTTCAGCTAAATGCTGTTGGCACAGCTGACTAAATTTCACAATATGGATGCAAAAACATATTTGCATATGGCACTGAGCACAGCTCTGTGCTCTCGAGCTTTCTGGAGTGAGCCTGTCTCATCTGCAGTCATATAACAGGCAGGGAATCGTGAACAGAAATTGTTCTCTGGGCTGAAATGTCAGTGCTGTCTGGTCCAGACTTCAAGCTGCAGGCATGCCTGTTTGTCTACAGAGTTGAAGAAAGAATTTTCTCAATAGTTCTACTTTAAATGGTCAGTGAGGGACATTTCCCACGATGCACGGAGTGCTTGCTATGTAATTCTGGCTGAGAAGCACAACTCATCTCCCAGAACTGTTGGTTTGTTAATTCATCTGGTAAAACAAGTTCAGTAGCTTGGAATAAAGTCTCTGGGCTCCAGACAGTGGGTATCCGGAATTACTAACACAGAGAAAACACTATTTTTGACGCGACTAGCAACACGAAAATGCACCGTTCAACCTGCCAGGACTCAAAACAGCTTTTCTGAAAAAGCTGTGCCACCTCTGGGATGGGAGCAGCGCGTGTGCTGTCCCTCGGAGGTGATAATCCACTTCTCCACGTTACCCTCAGGCGGCAGCCCACTCCCTCTGGGGGCCGCCATGTTGGTGCAGTCGGATGAAACGGGATTTTACTCACAGTCATGCGGCTCCTCGCTGCTCCCTGATCTCAGCACAGGAGGTCAGTTGCATAAATACCGGGCAACCGAAACTGCACAGTTATGACTCGACATCCTGTTTGCTGTGAATTCTATTTTTAACACTTTTATTATGCTAATAACGGGAACTCCCTGTTAGACCAGTTTGCTTGTTGTTATAAAGTAATTAATCTTGCAGTTAGTTAATCCAAAAATACTTTACCAGAGATCCAAGTGTGTATAAATTCCACTTCTCACTGTCAGTTTCGAGTTCCTCCCCACTGTCACCCCCCACAAGTGCTTGACCTGCACTTCATGAGCTTCCCAGAGTGTCCTGAGAAGCAAAGATTCAGGTTTTCATTACGACTTCAAATGGGTCTCTCTGCTGTCTTAAAGCAGTAGAATCAAGGAAGATTGTAACACAGAGCACCCATATAGGACCCAGGACATTAGAAAGAACACAAAGCTCAAAACAATTTATGCAGAAATATCCTAATAGCAAACCAGCCAGGAAGCCATGAAAGATGGGAATTGCCGCAAACCCTTAACACCCCCGGGAGATGAATATTCCCATCTGGGACAATGCCTTTCTTAACACGGACAGGTACTTTTCCCTTGATAACTCACCGCTTGGATCCTATTTAAACAGAGGTTAACTTCCCATACTGTCTTTTTAAGAAATACTTCTTCCTTCTATTTGATTTAATAACTGGACATCTCCCTCAGCCCACTCCCAATTACTTACGGTTTGACCGTAAATTCACTACTTCTTACTGCAAGCTCTCTTACACACACTTTAAGCTTGCCACCTCCTGCTGAAAGTCAGTCAGCTTTGTCTTGCCTTCCTTCATTAAACAATCATATTAATTGTAAATCAATGTTAAAAAATGTCAATTTTAAAAGAGCTTTCTGACTGATCACTTACTTTGAGTGGCTTACATGCAACATACATAGTCCTTACAGCTTGCTCATTTCAAACATATCTTCTCTTTAGATATCCAGAAGGAATGCCATATACAGACAGACAAAAAAAGAAATACATCACTAAAACAAAAACCCCAGAGTAAATAATGGAAAATTAGCTCTTTTTTTCTTTTCATAAGGAATGACTTTAAAGCCTACAGAAGATACAAAGCCGAGAGCATCAGCATCAACTCAGAACCTCTGATGTTACATATCTTCTTATCTACCCTATCCTTGGCTTTTGCTGAAACAATCAAAAAAGGATTTTAAGTAAAACCAGCTTTCTTGTTAGCTGTTTTAGAAACAGTTTCTACCAAGAAACCTACATTGAGCAACCTTTAGATACAGCTAATTTTCAGCCATTACCAATCTTGTCCATAGTCAAATTAAGATATAAAAGGCTCTATTTAGCAACTGATCTCCCCAGAAATTCAGTCCAGTTATCAAAACTACCAGCAGACTGTAAAAACACTCGATCTGGGTGATTAATAGTTGTTCTATTGCCAGTTGGGTTGAGAAAAACACAATAAAACAAAGCAAGAAAAGCCACAGCACTATTTTACAACAGCCTACTTTGTAACAGAAAGGCCTACCTCAGAAGCACTAGTCCTCCCCAGGTAAGTGAATCTTCCTTCAGCATCTAAAATGACTGGGAGAGCTACTGGATTGAGCTAATGTATATACAGGCTTTTTGGCTATACGTAACTCCCACCTCCAAATTACAATCTTGTTTCATTGCAGATGACATCAAGGTGTGATCATGAGGTGCCACTTCTACTTGAGCTAAAAGGAAACCACTATATTCTTCATGTTATTTCAGTTTTTATGTTTTAGTATTTTCTGCGCATCCAAAAAAACGCCTAAATCCTTTACAAAATTATCACAGACATATTCACGAAGCATCTGTTCTCTGCAGTTTACATGGTTCAACATCATCATCCATAAGACGACAGGAATAAGAGCACAAAAAGAAAATAAATAAGGACAAGTGCCTTGGTAATTGTGCAGATTTGCTCTGTAGATAAATATGCATTTTCTTCCCATTTGTTCAATTAAAAAGAACAAACCAGCTAACATTAACATTTCACCTTCTCCCTCTTCTTTTCATAGGTAAAGCAGAGAAAAAAAAAAGAGCTCGATAAAGATTTAAACCATGTAAAGAACATGGTTTAAAACATTTATTACAATGAACATTCATTAGAACATTCATTGCAATGGTGTATCTGTTAACATTCTTTGTTTACAAAAGAGTCTTCACGCTCATGGTAGATTTTTTTTTTTTTTTTTGCAAATGGAGAAAATAGTTTGCTGAAAATCAAGTCTTCACTATGAACTGAAGAGGAGACTCATGGTAGAGAACATGGAAAGAAAACATGGAAAAAAAACAATATGAAAATGCAGGTAGACAAGAAATGAAAATAAAAGGACTGCATTTGACACTGTGGTGAGACTGACTTTGTGATTGTGTCACTCTACCTTCCATTTCTCCCAAATCACCCAGTGCTGCTAAACCTGACACCAACAATGGAATAATCCAGCAGCAACTCTGGAGATGACTCAAATGTAGATAGGCCAGAATTTTTAACATTTTCTCTAATCACACATCAATCTAAACATGTCATATACAGAGTTATTACACTATTTTCAAAGCACACCACAATTCTTGGGTAAAAAAAGTTGTTGTGTGGTGACAGGTCATTTCAAAGTTTTATAAGAAGTTTCTGCCTTAAGTTGCATGCAACAACATTTACTTCACGATTCTCATTTGTGACGTAACCCATAATACTGGCAGAAATGTCTCCAGCACCCTGTCAAAAAGAATCACAGGCCAAGGAAACAAAGGGGAGGCTAATTCAGACATTATCACATAAACGACAACATCTGCTAAAGAACTTCAAAAATACAAGTGAGGTACAGAGAAAAAAAAGCATATCTAGTTGATAGTTGTATGTAGCTACACATGCTTAGCAAAAAGGGGGAAGCCCTTTTTAGGGAGCAATTCTCAAGTATGGGAAGCTGGGGGGAGGTAGTTTGAGAGGGTTGTTTTGTTTTCAAGATTCAAAAAAAAAAATTGAGTAGAGATCCTTCAAGTTCAATAAGAACCTTTTGCATCCTGAATACATTTTTGACACAACAAAGAAAAAAATACACGAAACAATTTGCATCCCGGTTGCCTGCTCTGTTAGTCACATGCTTCACAAAAACTTCAAAAACTCTTGTCTTGTAACTATGCCTAATTTAATATGAAAGTCAGAATTTTAGCTCAAACCCTTAGGGGAACTCAGCTGGATTACTGTTAAATCTTTGCCAGTGCTTTGGAAAAAGAGTCTGCATTGCAAAACACCCACCCAGTCCACTCTTAACTAAGCCAAGATGGTAATAAATTCAATAAACAGGAAAAGAGCCTTTTGCACTATACACTAGCTTCTAGAATATGAAGGATATCCTTGTAAGGACATCTTTAACTTGACATTCCCTCTCTGTGTATTTTTACTTCTGTCACCCATCTCCTAACATTAAAAGCAAACAGAACACAAAATTTGGTAGCCAAATTCTCCTTACATGTAACTTATAGAATCATTCAGGTTGGAAAAGACCAGGACTAAATCATCTAGTCCAACTTTTAACCTAGTACTAAAGACCACCACTAAACCATGCTACAAAGTTCTACATCTACACATTTCTTGAAGACCTCCAGGGAAGGTGACTCAACCACTTCCCCGGGCAGCCTGTTCCAATGCCGCACAACTCTTTCAGGAAAGAAATTTCTCCTAATATCCAACCTAAACCATCACTGGCACATCTTAAGGCCATTTTCCCTTATCACTTGGTGCTTGGGAGAAGAGCCTGAACCCCACATCACTATAGCCTCCTTTAAGGTAATTGTACAGTGAGATAATATCTCCCCTGAGCCTTCTTTAGTCTAGGCTAAACAACCCCAGCTCCCTCAGCTGCTCCTCGTAAGACTTGTTCTCTAGACCCTTTGCCAGCTTTTTATTGCCCTTCTCTGGACACGCTCAAGCACCTCAATGTCCTTCTTGTAGTGAGGTGCCCAAAACTGAACACAGTACTCGAGGTGCGGCCTCACCAGAGCCAAGTACAGGGGGACAATCACTTCCCTAGCCCTGCTGGCCACACTACTTCTGATACAAGCCAGGATGCTGTTGGCCTTCTTGGCTACCTGGGCACACTGCTGGCTCATATTCAGCCAACTGCTGACAATACCCCCAGGTCCCTTTCTGCCAGGCAGCTTTCCAGCCACTCTTCCCCAAGCCTGTAGTATTGCATGGGGTTGTTGTGCCCCACGACAGCTTAAAGCGACTTTATTTTTATGTTCAGTTTTGGAGTGCTTTGCAGGCCAACAATGGGGCTATTTGTAATATTCCCAAAGGAAAACAGAAACCTTTCCAGTGTAATATGCAGGTAATGGGGCAGGGTGTGAGAACACAAACAGAAAGCCTTGAGCTTCAACTTACAATCAACAATTCTTTTCACAAGCCTACCTGAATCTCCTCAGCCAAGACACCAACAAGCATGACAAAATCTCAAGGATGTTATCTGTGTTGATAACACTTCATGGTTTGGTCACTTTTCATGTTGTCACTTCAAGTTTATACAAATTTTAAATGTAACTAGAATCATAATAATGAAGACAACAATATATTGATCCACCTTCTCTCATTTTCCAGTTTCTCCTCTGTGAAATGAATTTCATTTTTGAAATCTGCAGGCAAGTTAGCGAGAGTTCATGTTTTTCTGTCCACAGTCAGGTTTTCATAAACATTTAACAAATACTCACAATGTTATGGCCAATTAAACCTCATACAATAGTCTTCCAAAAGTAACTCTTCCACAGATTTGTTTAGTCACAAGGGATTTCCATTGCCATCCAGACAATTTTACAACATTATTACTCTCAAACCTTAGAACAAGCCAAATGAATAAAAAACACATTCAGA
Source organism: Cygnus olor (assembly GCF_009769625.2). Classification (NCBI taxonomy): domain Eukaryota; kingdom Metazoa; phylum Chordata; class Aves; order Anseriformes; family Anatidae; genus Cygnus; species Cygnus olor. The sequence goes on along the minus strand of NC_049198.1, from coordinate 43,718,008 downwards.
TAAAGATGATTCAGGAAGAAGTAAGCTGAAAAACTAGGTTTTCATTGATGGAAGGAATACAGTCCAACACTGGCTAGCATATGATTTTTAAACATGAAGTTGTATGGCAAGACGAATACAAATAAGATACTGCAAAGCTGAAGTCTAGCACAAAGGACAAATAACATTGTAATTCCCTTGATGAAAACCATCAGTCATTGCTCGGACACCACCACCAACAAATAGACATTCCCTAAGCTCTCAAAGTCATCACCTCTACTGATCTCAGTATGGTTTAGAAATATTAACTTGGCTTGACAAGTAACAAAACACTTAGCTAAGTATATTTCTGCATCACAAAGAAGCAGAAGTCCGTCTTGCTCACCTTCTCCAAATAGCATAGTTCGTTTATGTGGTATAAGAAAGGATAGTATGTTCCAGTAACCACAATGTCTTTATCTCTGAAACTGCAATACATCTCTGAAGAGGTTTCCCAGATCTTAACACTGGAAATGGAACAAGGAGCAAAAGACAGTGGTTAAGGAAACGCAATGATGTACCCAATTTCTCCTTGGTTGAAAATGACAAGACACATCAGCTGAAGCAACAGCAGCACCATGGTCCAGGCATAAGATACATTCAGACCTACAGATTGTTTCTCAGTTCAGATGGGAAATGAGGAGATAAGCTAACAGGGAGACCAGAATTCCAGACTACTTTTCTCTTAGCCATCCTCCTCTCACAATTAATGCAATGTCATAAAGACACTACAATCATGGAGCAAGGAAATGCCCAATCTTTTAGACATGTTCATCTCTTTAGTCTGAACAAAAATCAACCCACTTACTGTGTTTGATTTAGACCCATGATGAAAAGAATCATGGGTACATTGCGGAGTGCTTTCTTCTGTACCCAGACGTTTCAAGTATGACAATCCAATATAGACTGAAGTCTTTGAGTACTTTCTTTAAAAATGAGGCACCAAAAATAAAGCAAAGAATTGTAAGCATATGGCACCATGAAAGAGCGAATATTGCGTTTGGACCTAGCCAAAGGATTACTGTTATAAGAGGAAATCAAGGTTGACTTTTAAAAATCTAAAAATAATTCTAAGAATGCTTCCTGTCTCATTGCTCTGGACAAGAGAAAACAAATGAAAAGACTTAGTGTCTACACACCATCTAGGTCATTGGTATTACACAACCTTTTTAAAAACACTTCAGATTCCTGTGCAGGACATTCACAGGCTCTAACTGATTAAAAACAAGTGCAAGATATGAAATAAACTCTGTAAGTAGAAAATGGTTGGTTTTCAGACGTCCCTATGTCCCTGACAAACTGCACAGAAAGCCGTAGGAAAATTCATTGGTCCGATCAGATACTTTTAACTAAATATAACCATTTAAATATTTACTTACATGCCACTTTATACCAGGCACAGGACATTCGCACAAGATACCTACATTTACATTTCTATCTTACATAGTTGTAAAGCAACACACATCATTAAGATAATTATACCACTGTAATAATGAATTATATATAGAATTATTTCTCATAGTAACTCTTTACTACCTCCAGCTCATTCATATCTCTTTCTATGCTGTGCAGGCAAAAGATGATAGCACATTTCTGTTTTCTAAACTAAGAATCATTCCGCCCAACACCCTACCATACTATGTTAAAATTCCCCACCATTCAGCAGTGATATTAGAAACAGCGCATATTTTTGAGGTATCTTATGCAATGTTAATGATTTTCTTAGATAAAAAAGGCACTTAGGAATCACAAAATTGTTTGGGTTTAAAGAGATCCCTTAAAGATCAACAAATTCCAGCCCCCCTGTTATGGGCAGGGACACCTCCCACTAAATCATATTGCTCAAAGCCCCATCCAACCCGGCCTTGAACAATTCCAGGGATGGAGTATCCACAGCTTCTCAGGATAACCTCTTCCAGTGCCTCACCACCCTCATAGTGAAGAATTTCCTCCTTATATCTAATCTAAACCTACTCTCTTTTAGTTTAAAGCCATTACTCCTTGTCTTATCACTACACTCCCTGACAAAGGAGTCCCTCCGCAGCTTTCCCGTAGGCCCCCTTTAGGGACTGGAAGGCTGCAATGAGGTCTGTCCGGAGCCTTCTCTTCTCCAGGCTGAAGAACAGCAACTCCCTCAGCCTGTCTTCGTAGGAGAGATGCTCCAGCCTCTTGATCGTCCTCGTGGCCCTCCTCTAGACTCGTTCTAACAGGTCCATGTCCTTCTTGTGCTGAGGGTCCCAGAGCTGAATGCTGTACTCCAGGAGGGGTCTCACGAGAGCAGAGCAGAGGGGGACAATCACCTCCCTTGCCATGCTGGCCACGCTGCTTTTGATGCAGCCCAGGATGCAGTTGGCTTTCTGGGCTGCAAGCGCACATTACCGGCTCACGTTGAGCTTCTCACCAACCAACATCCCCAGGTCCTTCTCCTCAGGGCTGCTCTCAATCCATTCTCTGCCCAGCCTGTATTTGTGCTTGGGATTGCCTTGACCCACGTGCAGGACCTTGCACTTGACCTTGTTCACACAGGCCCACCTCTCAATCCTGTCAAGGTCCCTCTGGATGGCATCCTACCTCCTTCTATGGAAGACAGTTTGTAAACATACAGTCACATTATAACTGTGTCTTCACACTACTAGATTTTATGTTCTGAGAAGTCTAGGATCTCTAGATTTTATACAACTCAACCCAGCATCTCAGAGCAACTGTAAAAATAGGAGCAATGAACATGATACTGAAAAGCATTTTGTTGTTATTTATGTCTCCTCTCCTGTCCTGATAAACAGATATGGCAGTTTTTCAAGGAGCAATTGCTTAATTCCCAGAAAAATATTACAGATGGTGTGGAATAAGGAGATGTATTAGAATAAAAGTATGACATATAAATTCTTTACACTGGTAAAAATAATTAATACATCATCTTTTCACGTAAGTGCATCTATAAATTCAAGTAGGTCCAAATCACTTTTCTTATCAGTCACTTCCTTAGTTTCTTCAAGCAATTGCTTCTCCTAAACGTGAATGCCTGTGCCGCAAAAGAGAGAATATTAAAGAAAAAAAAAAATAGTATTTCCTTCTATTTCTTTATAAGCATTTGTAAACCTAAGAGGCTTACTCATGGTAACACAAAATAAAGTTGTCAAGATATAGACCTAATTTATCGAGCCACAATGAGGGTAAATTTGGGTCACAAACTCCACCTTGCAGGTTTTTCATACTATAAGCTCGCATATGCTCGGAAGGGCACCTGCTTCACAGGAGAGGGGAAATGGCAGGAGATGAAAGAAAACTGAGCTTAAGACAAAGGAATTCTACAGTTACACCCCCCACCTCCCATTATCATCTCTGCACCCGCCCCAAAGTCCTACACAATTGTTTCTTCTGTGCTATAAGAAAGAAAAAAAAAAAAACATCTCCCAGTAAAGACAATCAAGGAAATTAGAAGTCAGATCTGTCCTTCAACCAATAAAGCGTTTGCTTGGAAAGAAGATCTTTAGAATGAATAACTAAGGCCTGCATTTACACATGTGAGTAGCTTTACTAAATTCATCAGAACTAAAGTCAAAACACAGAAATCTCTTGAATTCAAACAAAAACTAGACTATCATAGTTATTAGAAAACTAGCCCTGAAGTGGCGATCTTTCCTTTGAAATAAACAGGATCCTGGGCATGGAAACATTTAATATTCTAGAGGCTTATTTCATTTCCTTTTGCAATACAGATGAGACAACATAAGTAAAATATTCATCAGTCTTCCCAGCTAAGTCCTAAGCCCCTGTCTTCTCATGTACTAGAGTGGAGGAAAAAACCAACTATAAGACAAATTCATTATGTGGGTGTTCAATGCAAGTAGGGCATGTGACCTGAATAGTAGATAGGATATGGTTCAAAAAAATCAAAACAGTAAATTCCGTAGGAAGCAAAGGTAATGAAATCCAATTCCTTAGAAACTTGTGTCTCATGACCAAACTGTTTCATATGCTCAAAGTGTCAACAGAAAAGTTTCCTGTGGCTGGGACAATCGTAACATCTCCCTCATGCATCTATTCAGATTCCCAGAGCTCACACTTCTGTCTTGCCTTAATTCGGACTTTCCTTAAAGCAACAGGAACATGGCTGATTTAGAACATTAACAAATCTGTCTGGAAACAGCCAGCGGACACCTAAGTTAAAGGCAGAATGGAAAGAAAGACATGTACAGAACAATATAATTGCTGAAGCTTCGTTTTGATCAGTAATTTTTCTGGGTAAAAGCTTTTCTTGAGGGCTGCTTATTAACTACAACACAGCTATAGTACAGGTGGACAACAAATTTCTTATACTTTATTAATTGCCACTGAAAATCACTTCTGAATCAAAACCATGGAAAACTGAAGCACAGATAACTATACTGATATCCTATAAATATCCATGGTAATGTTGAGACACTGTAGTTTAGTTTTGCACGTTTGCACAGGTCGCATAAAACCTGTGAGCAATGCATCTGAAGATAGGAGCTAGACAGTTGTGAGTAGTCACTACATTTGCAACCACAAGAAAAGTAAAACAAATATATGCAGCATAGACAAAATAAGCACAGTATAATCTACACAACTTTAAGAATTCGATTCTGCCTGTTCATTTAAGGCTACCCAAGATGTATGTGCTTTTAAGGGCCACCTTACTGATCTAAGAGTTTCTTAGTGGGTAGTTGGGGGGCAGAAGGGTGATGTTATAAGAAGCACCTGTGGCCACTATTAAGGCCTACAGCTATGAAAAAGCAGATTAACAACTTTCAAAATCTTTAAAACCAGTTCTGTAAAAGGTCTAGCCTTTGCCTTCTGTGCTCACATATTTCTTTCTTTAAATGACAATATCTACATTTACAAGCACCTACATGCACTTTTACTATACAGTATCTGAACATAATCTAAACTGATAAAGACACAGGATGAGAACAATTGCTAGGAATCATCACTGAAAAATTATTAAGCCTATTCTGGACAATGAGTAATAAATGTAATACAAATACAACACATTTAATACTGAAATAAAGCATATTAGAGCCAGTAGACCCACTAAAACTCCTTTGGAGTTATTAGACAGGTACTTCAAGAATAACTTTGGGACATTTAGACCAAGTGGGTTATTCAACTGCCATTCCCAAGTGTATATTCTCAAGTAATTAAAAAAAAATCCATAGGAAATACTGTAGAAGACAATTTATGGAGTATTTCAATGCACTGCATCACATTTTTCAAATGTAGTAAGTTGGTCCAGTTGCAAATGCCCTGAAACAGACAACTGTCCTTCTACTCGCAAAACTAACTACATCGCCGCTCAGAATTAACTGTATAAAAAATTGGACAGTAAGACATTTGAGAAGTACTAGAAAGAATCAAATGCTTTCTGTTATTTTGGAAAGAACAAAACTGTTCCCACATTTTCCATTTCCTGTTTAATTAAGGACAAAAGGTACTTGTAAGCTAAGGTGTAAAGGAACCCATATCAACCACTAAAAATGACTTTTTAACTAGAATCAGCGATAGACTCAAATGTTGGTGACATTAGTAGATTGCAGTAATTTATCACATGATAACATGTGCAAACACTGCCTCATTCAAATGCCTCCAATGAGGCTGATTAACAAATACTGTTCTATCACAGGAGTATAACCAGTTCTTTCTACAAATCAAAAGGGAAAAAAACTCTCCACTAAAACTGCCTTTTTCTTTCCTTCACAAATCTCATTTTTTACATTAAAGTGACCTTAATCTTTCACTGCACAGGATGGAGCAGGCCAATGGTTTGAACCGCCATAATTACCAGTGATGTTATTATCTGTAAACTTTAAACTATTTCAACACATGGCCATGCTGGCCCGAGTTCTCATAATTTAGAAATTGTCACCTCAGACTCTGAAAGGAAGCAGGTGCATCATTGTATGTGTGGTGATAAGTTGCAACATTGTGGCCTAATAGGAATATTCAACCTTTGACAACAGAATAATAATATCCATCTGGGAGACTCAGTGTGAAATACGCTATACATTTATACTTGTTAATGAAGACAGGTGCTATTAAAAAGGAAAACGTTTTCAGTAGTGTCATGTCAATATAAGACACAGCTGATACCGGATTCAGAATTGGACTATTTTTTTTGTGTGTGTATATTTTTACCTATAGGCACAGGTATTTGCTTGTGCTATGAAACGCATCTCAAGTCAGCTTTGAGGCAGGGCAATCCTAAAAAATAAAGTGTTTTGGAGCTGTACAATTACAGTTTCCAAACAATCCATAAATACAGATATTTTTATGAGGATAGAAAGCTAAACACTGAAAATGTTTAACGTTAACAGCCTGAAATTGCATTCCTATGTATTCAGGGGGAAAGTTTTTTAAAACAACACACTATTTCTAAAATGACTTAACATTTACTGCAATTCTACTCTATGCATGATGTGCATTCGAATTTTCTTTCCATGTTTGACAAAGGAAATAAATGTTTTCTGCTAACAATGGATACCAGCAAACACATAGTGTTCCTACAGTTCTGTAAGATTAAGAAAATTTGGCTTTGTAAGGTTCCACAAGTGATTCCACTGAACACTTGCTGAAGAACTCTTTAGGTCTTGTTACAATTTTTTCTTTAGCTGTTATGCACTATGCAGTGTGCACGTGCAAGATCAGTACTTCAGATTTGGTCCTTGCTTTGATTCTCATTTTGGTGGATTAAAGTAAATGCACTCATTTTGAAAAACAGAGAATACATAATAATTGAAGTTTTAAAGAAACTTTAATGCCTTGCATGTTACTATTCCTTCACCTGAATTAGCAGAAGGACATTATCCTGAATAAATTCCCTAGTTAAATAGAAGCTCTCTTAGCACACCATATTCTTCTTTTTTTTTTTTTTCCCCCCCTCCTCGGAGACATCAAAACATTTTCTACTTCAGGTATAACACCACAACTCGTTATAATGAATTGCAAGAACCATTTCTTGTGTTTTAGTTACACTGGTGATCTCGTTGTTAAAGCACAAAAGAGTTACACTATTTAGCATTAGTCATACATACCACAACTTCTTTATTTTTTTAATTAAAAATTTAATTGCTATTTCAACAAAGTAATTTTTGTTCAGGTTATTAACAGAGCTTAAATACTACTACAACTGCAAACCTCTGGAGTGAGAAGAAAGTGAATGATCAATGGCAACAACCACCAGGAAGAAAAAAAAAAAGGACAAATTTTCTGTAAACTAACAGACAAACTTAAAACACATGAAAAACATACTTCCAACAAAGCAGGAGAAATTATTCTGGAGAAGTTGAATTATCCCTCAAAGTTTCAGTACGGAATCAAACTAAAACTGAAAGCAGACAAACTCAAGTTTGACAGTTTGCAACATATCTTCCTTACTGTATATACACACGCTTTTCAATGCTCTCTCCCTAACTTCTGTGTACGCTTGGCATCTCATCTTATGACACTTTTACTGCTACAGGAGTGCTTTCAAAGCATCTTTTATATTTTAACACTGTATTTCACGTAAAAGTGAATCAGTCTCCTCATAAAAAGAAATGTTTCCCCTCAAATTTGAGGGTGGATACATATTACATGCTACAGTACCACTAGTCAGACTGAAAGATCATTCTCTTCCAACACTCAGAATTGGTATGGACAACAGAAACCTTTTACTGGACTGTGCCTGTTTGAAAAACAACAAAAAAATATGATGCTTAGCATTTCTCACACACATCTCATCATAGCAGAACACTCATTTTAACCAATCCTTTCCAATCTTTGTTCTACTTTCCTCTAATTTTCTCACATAAACAATATTCTGTATCAATACATATACCGACTGAAGAATGTGCTGACCAGCTAAATTACAAGGACAGCATAAGATTAAATAAGGAGTAAAGAAAGTACAAGATGAAGAAGGTTGACCAAAGCAGAAATGCAAGGGATATGTATACACTTGTGCCTGAATGTGGGAGCGTCATATGATTATCTAAAGTACTGTATCAAATAAGGTGAGCAAAAGGGAGGAACTTAAAAAGCAGAAAAAAGTAAATAGGAAGTAATAAACAGTACTGAAGATGACCAAAAGAGACAAAGAAGAAAGAAAGATCACTGAAACAGAAGCAGAAAAAACTGATTTTAGTAAAAGCTAGGAAAAAAAATAAAACGCTTGAGAGAAAGAGCAGTAAAAGGTTTGAAATGGAAAAAAGTTAAAAAAAAATAAAAAAGAGAGAAAAGCAAAACTCTTAGTTACTTGTCTAGAGAGTCCTTCTCACCCATAAAATTCATTACACCACATTAATCCATTGTGTGAGGGTCCATGCTGGAGAGCACCACCGCACCTTTCTACACGAGCTTCCCCACTGGTTCATGTGCCCCTTGAGTGCAGTTAGCACTACCAGTTACACAGTTCTTACCCAGCACACGCTATGTTCAAATTTTCTTTAAATGCAGAGATGTGTGTACAGCCAGCTCCTGCAAACTTAACTGTTTAGAAGACAACTTTTGTCGAGAAGTAATTCCCCCGCAGTTGTCAGCAACCTTTCCTCCACAATTCTGTTTTACTTATTCCATAGTTAGATATCTCTGTCCTAGATTTTGTACTTAGATGCAGAAGTGGTTGCTTTGATTTGGCGGTGTCTCAGTATAGCAAAGTCATCCATCTTGTATTAGAAATAGGACTTCCTATCATAAAGAAAAAAATGATAGAGGAAAATCGGACAGCACAGGAACATGAAAGTTTAGAGGCTATATTTAAAGTTTGTGCTCATTCTGAAAGGTTAAGATCAACAAGATCAATGTATAGCCTGGTTTTCTAGCTGTAGCAAACAGGTCAGTAACCTTACTTTAATTACATTTGTGATATAAGCTGATACCCAGTCTTTGACTTTTCTGTTTACTTATTGCTCTGCTTCTCATCTTCCTGTTTTCCCTTCATTGTTTTACCTCTGCCTCTGTTGCTTTCTTCAAAGGTACCTTCGTCTTTCATTATGTACTTTTTTCTTTCTTGTTTTCTTGTTTATCCACAAAGGATTACTTGAACTATGCCATGCTGTTTCTACTACAAGCCAATACGAAGCCAGATGAAAGTCAAGAATTCTAGCGGAACATAGATTAGCCCCATCCAATCTGACTGGGCAACACCTACCTGGACTGGTAAGTCTGTATGGTAAACTTAGTTGGAACCTAAAGTCTGAATCCAAATACTGCAATAAGGTTCTGCCAGCACCAGGGAGATCTCACTCCTTTTTCCTCTTTTCTCATCTCTAACTCTACTGGAAAAAGTCATTATTCCAAGGAATATGATTCCCATCCTCAGTCCCCTGTCAACAGTTTCAGTACCATATGTAAGGTTATCTACATGCCTTTTCTTTCCCATGCAGTTGAGTACCCTGCCAATGCAGCTCTCTGAATCCACGCTGAATCTCTGAGAATTGATACTTAAGGATATTAGAAGAAAATGCGTATTCTTGCCTTAATTTTAGTTCACATTTCTGCTTACAGACCTTACAACAATGTATTTTTAAAAAAGCAGGCATATCTTAGTTTAATACATTAGTATTTGCATTTCTAACACAGCTGATCTACACCCTATAGATTTATCTCACAAACCTTGGAACAGTAGGAGCTGAACAATCTCTCAAATATAAATGGAAATTTATCATAAAGGGGTTTTGCACTGAGGAAGCTTTCTCCTATAAAAAGGGATGAAGACAGTGTAACATTGTAAGATACTTTTAACAGTACTTTTGAAGATGTGGACCTACTTTGTACCATTTCAAAATTACTTCAAACTGTATGCAGACTGTAGCTTATATTAGGGCAATTTGGACCTTCAATGCATTTTGCTCAACAATTTACACTCTACTTTAAGAAATTGTTCTTAATCTTAACAAAAATGATTGTAAATACAAATGGTAAATGTGCAAAGAAACATTCACATACGGGAAAACAAATTGAATTATTTGGTGCAATCATTTATGTTTGGATTATGTCATTCTGAAGTGCTAAAGTGCAACAAATACAAAACACCTTTTCCTAAATGATGTATACCAGTTACAAATTAAAAGTAATAGCAAACTGAAGGATGCAATTTGGTGATTTTCTAAACGCACCATGGAGCTGGTAAGTCACCCACATACAACAATGCACTTTGTAGACATTTGTCAAATACTGCAATGCCCATACTAAGGCAACACATCCCAGGAGTTGGCAGTCATGCTATCAGCAAGAATTTGGCTACAGAAACAGCAATGATTCATCATACATTCTATAAGCACTGTCGAAACAGCAAAACAACATACTGCTATTTTAATCCTTTAAAGGTAACAAGGGTTTAAAAATAATAATTAAAAATATATTTCTATAACCAAAGCAAGCAAGAAAAATTGTAATTCTAATAATGCATTTGGAAATATATCCCTATTCATTTGTGATAGCTATTAGAAGCGTTTTTTTTTCCCTAGAGGACATAAAATAGTTATTTAATACAAGTGTTGGCTGATTACTTACCTCTCTACTTTGTAATTTAAATGGTCAGCTTAACATTATAGCACAAATGTTTCACAACAGGTAAATGAAAAGTCACTGGTTTAAAAATAGTTTAATTTAGGTTGCATTCAGTTTTAAAAATCCTTTGTAGTTATTTTTAAAATAACCACCAAGACACATTTTCGTGAATGCCCCTATGGTGCAAATATATGACTTTCAGATCACCCTCTGAATGACAAGCCAGACACAGTTATAGCACTTTTTTCAATATACGCATCATATTTGTTATTGTCCCAAAACCCACCAAGAAAAATTGTTTCTCAGCTAACAGTACTTGAAGACTTGCAAATAACGGTGCAGATCCTGACAAAAGCTCTCAAGTTACCTCTGATGAGAGCGCTCTTATCTTACTTCTGCAAAACATTCAAGTTAGACACAAACACAGGGAACTTTTGTCCCTGAAATTATAAACATATTTAAGGACTATAATTTTTTTTTCCATAATAATTAGAGTGAAACACTGAAATTATCAGTAACATTCTTTTGCTATCACCTTGCCGAAGATGCTAAAACCCACCTCTTTAGAGTTTAAAATGGAATCAGCCGAAAGCATTTCAGTTGTGCTGCCCTTTGTCCCTTTACACAAATGCACATCATGATCCCTTACCTTTTGGAAAATGACTTCATCCTGCCTTCTTTTCTTTTTGCTGCTTTTTCTGATCCTCTGGTTTGTCCGAATCCATTTTGTGACCTGCAGTTCAAAACCGTAGCGGTTTTTTAGGAAGAAGATACAACCTGGGTGCAGCTACTCAGCATTAGTAAGAAGCTATAAACAGACTCGAGACACGTTTTTCCATTGCTTCATTGGAAAGAGGAAAAGCATTTTTCCCATCTAGAATGACATGTTCTTAGGTAATCTGCTTAGTTACTCGTGCATGGCCAAAGCGAGATGCTGTTCTTCATCCTACGAAAGCACTTTCCCTTCTGCTCTTTCCTACAGAAAACTTACAGCTTTCAGCTTAAGAATTTTATTTTATTTTGCATAAAGGAAGCGTGCTTGATGTCAGACCAGGCTGCCAAACGGACAGCTATCACTGCTGTGCGCAAAAATCCTGGGGAAAACCTCTGCGCCCTACCTCTTACACCTTTTACAAAATTTATTTCTTGCCACCCACTCGAGCGTTGCTCCAGACTACCAACTCCAACTGCAGACAGCGGGGTTGTTGTTATTAAATAATAAGGTAACAGCACGTGGGTGTGTATTCCCCCCCCCCCCATAAGGATGTTTTATTCCTGATCCGAATGCGGGTTTGATTTTATTTAAATAGATTTTATAAAAGCGTGACGGGAGGGGTCAGGCGGAGAACTCGAGGAGATCCGCAGGGGATGGAGCAGGGCGATGGAGCAGGGGGGGGGGGGGGGTGGTGCGGCCGGGGTGAAGCGAGCACCAGCCGCGAACGGTTCTCCCCTCACCTCGCCGCTCACTTGCTGGACGAGCCGGCTCTCCTTCCACGTCTCGCCCTCCTCCAGCAAAGGCTACACGGGGGGGGGGGAGAAAGAGCACGGTGAGGCGGCATCCCACCCCGACAGCCTCGCCCCGAGGGACCCGGCACGGGCTGCGGGGCGCCCGCTCCGCCGCCGCCGCCTCCGCCACCACCCCCGTCCCCAGGCCCCGTCCCGTCCCGTCCCGTCCCTGCCCAGGCCGCCCCGCAGCCCTCGGTCGGAAATGAAACACCTCCGCGGGGTCCCCCGCCCCCGTGCTTCGGCCCCGGAGCCCCGCGGAGAGGAGGAGCCTTGCCTTAAAGACGTAGGGGACGGGAGGCACCGGGACGGCCTCCGGGGGTCTGCCGCGCCGCCCCCGGCCCGGCCCCGAGTCCCCTCTGGCCACGCTGTCCCCGGGGACGGCCCTTGCTAGGCTCCCGCGCACGGCCGGCACGGGTGTGAGGATCACGGGCTGATCCACAGAGATCCATCCCCGTAGCTCACAGGGTGATCCACAGGGACGCTCTCCTGTCCAGCCCCTTCCTACGACCCCCCCCCCCCCCCCCCCCCCCCCCCCCCCGCCAAGGGCATAAACGGGGCGAGCCCGGCAGGGTCCGGCGCCACTCACAGATTTCCCCCACAACTTCCCTGCCACCTGGGGAACGCGGCTGTTACCCGAACTGCCTTGGAAATCCTGAAATGCATCCTAAAAGCGAGGACCGAAGCAGCCTCTTATTCACACCCTAGCGCAGCGAGCCCTTTGCTGAGGCCTCGGTTAAACGCTTTATTCAACAGCAGGTGATTAAATTTAGGCACGGGGCTTCCAGCAGATGTTTCTGTGGCTCTCTCAGCCGGATATTCAAACTCCGCTGCGATGGCAGCGACCCGAGTTATGTCAGCCAAGGAAAATCTGACCACCAGAAATTCTTGGGTTAGGGGTTTTTTAAACGCCTTGTGTTTAGCACTTGAAACAAGACACACAAAAAAGGCAGACCGAGTCCCACCTGGTATAATTAAGGTATTTCCTGTATTTTAAAACTAGATTATGCTCTCTGTGTCAATTCCCTGAAAACTTCAAAAGAAAATCTGTGCTTTTGTAAAAAAGAAGGCTTATCAAAGCAACTGCTTGAGCAAACTCCCCCTCAAGTAGAAATAGATGGACTTTGCAAACAGATTTAAGCAAATAAAGGTAGGTCCAAATTAGTGTGTACTAAATCTTGACAGTATCCCTTTAACTTTATAACAAAACAAAACAAAAAAAAAATCACCTCTCTCCTACTCTTTTTGTTTCACTGCCACGACATCCTTCTTTCAAGATCAAAAGCTATAGATCAAAGCTGAGATCAAACTCAATGCTTTAAATAGAAGCAACTTCACCATGACCTACTATACAAAGAACTTTTTAATAGAGCTATCACAGTAGAAAATCTTATTATAGATTTTTATTTCACACACACAACAGGTCCACTTAAAACCGGTATCAACAATGTATTTTCATTTCGTAAAACAACAGATTTTCCACTAAACAGTAGCTCTGGAAAGCTGCTATAAATTGACTCTTGAACTGTGCGTGTCTGAATGAAGAAAATAATAGAGCACAGTTCAAAGAAACCGAACAAGAACATGAACAAAAAAAATGATGTTAATGGCAAACACGCATTAATGCAGTTACCTAAAAAACAGCGTTCCTTTAATCAGTTAGCAGATTAGATCATGTATTCCCATAGAAGTTATGGGAGGGACTAGGTCACAGAAAAAGTGAGACACACTCTCCCAAAATACTTTAAAGAATTACACTTTCTCTCCTGTCAAAAGTTTGGAGAAAACTAGGAGACAAAAAGTTAGAAGAGACATTGATTTTCAGACCCAAAGACCCTGAGGCTGGCCTGGGATGAAAATGCCTACACTCTGAAACAAACAGAATGTGTGTTAGAACTCAGAAGTAGCTCCTCTTTTCCTGTCAGTAGCTGCACAGCAGTGAAGGCAACTCAACAGGAGCTGTTATTGATTTTTATAATGGTAATGTACCTTGTGGAGCCAACACCTGGGGTTCCCTGGTGCTGGCAGCTGTGCACATCATAACTTCCACACTCATCTACTGTAGGATGACAGCAGTGCTGCTTAAGATAGGAACTAATGTGCCCATACAGACAGACTGCAGCACAAAGAAAGCGGTGAGAGAAGCAGGGTGGGCTGAATGAGCTGTGGTCACAGCACACCAGCTGTGCAGTCAGCTGTTAACTCTACTTATTCGGGCTTCAGTAAGATTTATCTCATGATCAGAGTAGGAAAAATTGCTTGGAAAACAGGGGGAGAGAGAGAGAAAGAGAGGGAGAATGGAAAGAATGAAAGGAAGAGGAGGGGAAGACAGCACAGAAAAGATTATTTTAAGAATATTTGATCTCCAACGTGTTCTTCCATACCCCAAAAGGAAAGAGCTTACACTAGATAAAAGGGCAATAGAGCACCCAAATTAACGGGATTGTGACTGCCTCATCCTTCACCAACAGTCCTAGTTGCTGTCCTCATGACTATGACCTGTCATTCTTGAATCCCCTCACAACTGAAATTAAGGGTCGAGTCCATCCTGCACGTCATTGTTGGGCACACCTTCTTTCAGAAATTGCTAATGGAGCTATCCTCTGTAACACTTAGATTAGGAGCAAGCATTTATCCATCTCAAAGCATGCTAGGATCCTTCAGTCTTGCAGCACCAGGATTAAAGCAGAATTTTGAAATACGTGGGGAGAGGTAGCACTTTCTACCAACGGGCTGAAGACAGGCCAAATATCCTTTGTACATGACTTAGACAGGGATTTACACATCAGTTATTCTTCAAGTCAGACCAGATCCCAAGCATACAATGAATTTTCAGGATTGTACATAGGCTAGAAAACAACAGGATATTTATGCAACAGGCAACCATTTCCTTTTCAATTGCAACCATTTCCTTTTCAATTGAAACACAAAATGATTTTATATTGCTTAGGCTGTGATGACTACTAATGATATTTCATGAATCAATGAAAAATCATAATCGCACACTTCCCCTTGCATGAATTGTC
Organism: Cygnus olor; assembly: GCF_009769625.2. Taxonomy (NCBI): domain Eukaryota; kingdom Metazoa; phylum Chordata; class Aves; order Anseriformes; family Anatidae; genus Cygnus; species Cygnus olor. The sequence continues at coordinate 43,702,952 of NC_049198.1, read as the reverse complement.
TATAATCTCAGCTGGTCTGTGCCACTCTAATGCTAAAGCATTCAGTACTGGTCAACCAAGGTCATCTTATCTATGGAGGACACTGAATCAGTGCCATTTTGTTTGCTTGCAGCAGTTTTCAGATACTGGAAAGCAAAAACAAAAAATTGAAAAGAGTTTAATAAAACTATTTACTGTAAATGAATTTCAGAAGAGCTTCTACAAAGCTGAGGATAATAACTAATGCAGTCAAGTCATATTTTCCAGTCTCTAATTTCTAAAGGTTGGACTTTCAATTGCTGAATTTTACTCTGTGTGTACATGCCCACATATATATATATATATATTCAGATCTATGTAGACAACAGCAAGAGAAAAGAAAAATTTTTGGAAAATTGAAATAAATTTAAAAAAAAAATGATTTTATCCAGAAGCTAACAAGAGGATTAATAATGGCTTGAAACATTGGATTATACAATTCCCCAAGGGCAATATTTTCAAGCCTTTTAAAGACCTACTGTTACCAAAATTTGGCAGAGACACTCTGGAGGCAGTAGGCTACCACTGAAAATCGGAAGGTGGCTGCTGAATCCACATTGCAACTTTACTTGCAAGAAGCAGTACGTCAACAGCTGATCACAATTACTGAAAAAGAAATCCAGTCCAGAATATGCTCCTTTAAGAACAGCAAGTCCTCCAACTGACTGCAGTTTTCATGGGGACAACTTCATTCACTGAAGTGGGAAATCAGATTGTATTTGTATTTTAGGAAAGATGGTAATTTATGTTGATAACATAAATCCAAATGCTCTAATTCCTCCAAAAGTGTCTGTGGTGGTGTTAACATACTCTTTTCAGATCAGCATGCTGTTTTTAACATTCTTCAATGAAACACCTCTACAGAGACATTACGTTCAAATCAAACTTGCCATTCCTGAAAATATCTCTACCTCCAAGAGATAAAAATCTGTTGAAACAAAAACTCTGAGGACGTACTTTCAGTACACTTCAACATGACTTTCAAATACTGTGGCAGGGAATACTGCAAATACATCCTACATTAACAGCCCTGCCTTGGGGATAAAGTTTCTACCTAAAGATAAATCACTGCAACTGCCTATTTAGTCCCAGATCAAATTCACAATCTGACAAAGAAAGTATCTCTGACCGCATGCCCATGGGATCTCTAAATAATAGACTTATTACTTATTATTAAATAATAGTATGTAACACATATAATGACATAAAATTTATATATCACATATATATTATAATAATACTTTTTATTATGCTTTTTTTTTTTTTTTTTAAATTCTGATTTCATCAGGTGCTCTCACTAGGTGCCCTTCTGGAGCAACTAGAAAAGTATATTATTGTTTTTTATATTTAGGCCTTTCTGCTTGAGAAGTATTCCCATGTGCTGGAATGCTTCTCAGTAGAGCACAGTCCAGATTGTAAATTACAGCACCTTCCTCTACAAGAAGCAAGAAAATATTTAAAAGATGTTAGCGCTTTTTAATACAATCATGTATGGAAATGAGGCCTCAGATTTCAAGTTGGCCCTGCACTTCTTCAATTTAAAAGTAATTTGAATCAGACTTTTTGAACCCAGAGAAAAATATTAGGGCTCAACTATCTTTGACATAAGAGAAACCTCTATAAATTTCACTTTTGCTCCATCCAACACCAAGATCTTGGTAGGCAGTGGATAGTTGCTGGCTGGCCAAAATACATAGGACTTTGAAAGTCCCTTGGCATTATTATTATTACGTTGTTGTTCCTACTGCTGCTGCTCTTGTAACTGAAATTACAGAGAAAAACAAAAATAAACATGCCTGAACATAGATACTGGACAGTCCTGCCCCACTCATGTGACATGTAGTGTTTTCCTTCCTCCTCCAGCGTAAAGAGACTCAGAGAAAATAAGTCTGTGTTTCTTGTTTAAGAAATAAAATATATCTTTCAGAGATACTGACCTCTGAGTCTTACTGATCTCTTGAAGCAATCAAAAACCCTTCCAGCAGCTCCAGAAAGGAAACTTATTCAAGGCAAAAGTCAATTAGCTCTCTGTTAGCCCATATGCTAAGGATAATAACTATTAGCTGAACCATGGCTTTTACTGCTAATTTTTATATTGACCAATAGCTTTGTCAGCCAACAGACCTTTCAAAACTATCTTTTCCAAGACCTCTTTATTTTGGCATTTAAATTTCACTGTGGGCCTAGAAGAGAGTAGACAGAATAGCTAAAGCATCCTAGGGGAAAAAAACCAACATCTCTTCTGCATTAGGTTTATGTGGCAAAGTTTTGGTAGCAGGGACAGGGGAGGATGCAGGGGTTACCTCCATGAGAACATAGCAGGGATTGTCCCCATCTCAGACAGAGTCAGCTCCAGAGAGCTCCAAAAGGAAGCCCCAGCTGGCCAAAGCTGAGCCCATCAGCAATGCTGGTGATGCTTCCGTGATAACATATTTAAGAAAGGTTGAAAAAAAAAAAGAAAAAAAAAAACACTCAGTGGCTTGGTGGCTTTTGGTTAATGGACAAGCCCTGAAGGAAGCTGCAGCCCATGGAGAGCCCATGCAGGAACAAGCTCCTAGCAGGCACTGCAGCCTGCAGAGAGAAGCCCATGCAGGAGGAGGTTTTCTGGCAGGAACTGTGTCCAGTGGGGGACCCATGCTAGAGCATTCTGCTCCTGAAGGGTCTGCAGTACAGGTGGCATGGACCCATGCTGGAGCAGCTCCTGAAGAACTGCAGCCCGTGGGAAGGACCCATGCTGGAGCAATTTTTGAAGGGCTGTATTGCATGGCATGGAGCTCACGCTGGAGCAGGGGAAGGCTGTGAGACAGAAGGAGTGGCAGGGCACAGCCAAAGCATGAGGGACTGACGACAGGTCCCATTCTCCATCTCCCTGCAGCACTCGGCAGAGAGGAATTGGTGAGTGATCTCCCTGTTCTTATCTAAACTCATGATGTGGGTGTTGTTTACTGTATTTTCTCCCCCCATCTTGCTGAGGTTGGGAGGGGTAGAAAGCAGCTTGGTGGGCACCTGGCAGCCAGCCAAGGCTAACCCACCACACTTTCTTATGGAGATAGAATGGGTTTTAGAAGGATCACCTATTTTCTCCACTAGTAAACAGAAGGTGATTACCATCTGTATCTTTATGATCAGAAAGCCCTGCTAAATTATAAGGGGATGACTGAAGGTAATATAAACCAGGAAAGACCTTGACATTGCTAATACCAACTTTTGTGGAGGACAGCAAACTGATGCAGATGGAATGAAGGCTGTTATAATGTTTTGTTACAATCTGTTCTCTAGAGGTACTTCAGTAGTTCAGTGTTTTTGCAGAATGTGTGAAAAAATCACTGAGCTCAAAAGCAAGAGCTTCCTTCCCCAGCTCAGGCCAGCTGGGAATGCGGTGGCGGGCGCACTTTGAGTTTCTGACCTCTGCTTGAATCAGATGGTCAGAATTATTGGCCAGCGTTACAGGGGGCTACGTGGATTTCAGGTACATGGTGTACCCCGTGCATGTGTATAAATACACATCTTCCCTACATGTTCATTCCTTCCATTCATAAGCATGTCTCTCTGAAAGCCCAGAGAAGAGAGAAATTTTCCAGGCAGTGAAATGTGTGTTTCTTTCAAAAGCCTTAGACCACTGTGGAACATGGTAACTTGTTCCTGTCACGTATAATATTTAATCACATATAATATTTACCTGAGCTTCATGGCCAACTCTCCATTCTCCTGCACTAAAAATATCTCAAATATTACTTACTAAAGTAGTATTTGACTTTTCATTATTTCATATCCAGTGTCCAATTTGCTAAAACTACTTATAATGGATGCTAAATTGGAGAGATTTCATAAATTTAGAGGGCTACTCTTTACTAATCGACATAGAAAATCTGTTTTCTTGCAAGGTATCACAAAAATATTTTAAGCCTCTGTGAATTGTTTCCACTAGGCAAATAAAACAACAGACACAGTAAAAACTAATTGGTTGCTAACTTCTGCTCTTTTCATTGTTTTTACAAGCAATGGATTAAAATCAATGTTTATGGCAATGCAAGCCTGGCTGTGTACATATTTGCTTGCAAAAGAGATAAAAGATAATAAGAAGGTTTTTTTTTAAGTATGTAAACAGTAAAAGGAAGACTAGGGATAATGTGGGTCCCTTGCTGAGCGAGGGGGGTGCCCTGGTAATGGGAGATGCCGAGAAGGCAGAGATACTGAATGCCTTCTTTGCTTCAGTCTTTGCTTCAAGGACTTCCCCGCGGGACTCCTCAACACTGGTGGGGGGAGAAAGGGGCTGGGAAATGGAGGGCTCCCCCGTGGTTGATGAGAGAGTGGTTCGGGAGCGTCTGAGTGGGCTTAACGCACACAAATCCATGGGTCCCGATGGGATGCATCCACGTGTGCTAAGGGAGTTGGCAGAGGTGATAGCTGAACTGCTCTCTATCATCTTTGAAAGGTCCTGGAGAACAGGAGAGGTGCCTGAAGATTGGAGGATAGCCAATGTCACTCTGGTCTTCAAGAAGGGCAAGAAGGAGGATCCGGGAAACTACAGGCCAGTCAGTCTCACCTCTGTCCCTGGAAAGGTGTTGGAACAGCTTGTTCTGGATGTCATCTCCAAGCAATTGGAAGAGAAGAACATTATGAGGAGTAATCAGCATGGATTCACCAAGGGGAAGTCGTGCTCAGCCAACCTCATTGCCTTCCATGATGGCATCACCAGCTGGGTAGACGGGGGGAGAGCAGTGGATGTCATCTACCTTGACTTTAGCAAGGCTTTCAATACTGTCTCCCATGACATCCTGATAGCAAAGCTGACAAAGTGTGGGATAGAGGAGTGGACAGTAAGGTGGGTTGAGAACTGGTTGACTGGCTGAGCTCAGAGGGTGGTGATCGGTGGTGCAGAGTCCGGCTGGAGACCTGTGACTAGCGGTGTTCCCCAGGGGTCGGTGCTGGGTCCGCTCTTGTTCAACATCTTCATTGACAACCTTGATGAGGGAATAGTGTCTGCCCTCAGCAAGTACACCAATGACACAAAGCTGGGAGGAGTGGCCAACACGCCAGAAGGCTTGTTGCCATTCAGCGAGACCTGGACCGGCTGGAGAGATGGGCAGGAAGAAACCAAATGAGGTTTAATAAGAGCAAGTGTAGAGTCCTGCACCTGGGAAGGAACAACTGGACGTATCAGTACAGGCTGGGGGACGACCTGCTGGAGAGGAGCTCTGAGGAGAAGGACCTGGGGGTCCTGGTGGACGGCAGGTTGACCATGAGCCAGCAGTGTGCCCTCGTGGCCAAGAGGGCCCATGGGATCCTGGCGTGCATTAAAACTAGTGTGGCCAGCAGGTCAAGGGAAGTGATCCCCTCTACTCTGCCCTGGTCAGGCCTCACCTGGAGTGCTGTGTCCAGTTCTGGGCTCCCTGGTACAAAAAAGACGGGGATCTCCTGGAAAGAGTCCAGCGGAGGGCCACAAAAATGATACGGGGCCTGGAGCATCTTCGCTATGAAGAAAGGCTGAGAGACCTGGGTCTGTTCAGCCTTGAGAAAAGAAGACTGAGAGGGGATCTCATCAATGTGTATAAATACCTGAGGTGTGGGAGACAGAAGAATTTGGCCAACCTCTTTTCAGTGGTTTGTGGGGACAGGACAAGGGGTAATGGCCACAAAATGGAGCACAGGAAGTTCCACACCAACATGTGAAAGAACTTCTTCACGGTGAGGGTGACGGAGCACTGGAACAGGCTGCCCAGGGAGGTTGTGGAGTCTCCTTCTCTGGAGATATTCAAGGCCCGTCTGGACGCCTACCTGGGCAGCCTGCTCTAAGAAACCTGCTTTGGCAGGGGGGTTGGACCTGATGGTCTTTCGAGGTCCCTTCCAACCCCTTCAATTCTGTGATTCTGTGATATTTGGCAAGTCTCTGTTCAACATCTCTGTGTAAAAAAGGACCTGTCCTCCCTCCCTTTGCTGCTTCCACCCCCTGCATATGTAGGTGGGAGAATGGGAGCTTGGGAATGTGAACTTGAACCAGCATTGATCAACCAGGCAGCAAACCCTTATTGTTCTTGAGATACCAAACATAACTCCTTTCTAGTAGGGATAAGCTCAGTCATTCTGCACATAACATAGCTTTTGTGTTCAGCAATGCAATTAATAGGAAAAGGGAATCGGAACGACTGCTAGAGATTTGTTTTGAAAGAGATTCTAATGAACAAATGTGTGGAATCCAGTCCAACTTTATTTTAGAAATGGAACATTATTTCAAATGCGCTTTAACCTTTTGAACAAGCTATTACTCATTCAGATTTACTATGCTAGTACTACTGTTGTACCTCTAAGCTGGACACACATGGTGCCAATGGACATCCTGAGGGAAAACAGAAAGATGTTTGTGAAAATCTCACTTTTGACTGGAGAGGTATGCCAGTGTTTTTAGCAGGCCATTAAACTAAATCCAGTGAAGTATCCACCTCAGCATTATTGCAGAAGTGCATTCCAGCTCTGAATCTCAGAAGCATTATTTTTTTTTTTTTTTCTGAATCATTCAATTAATGGGTAAAATAAGATTACTAAAATTATAGTTTAAACTTCACTTTTAGAAATGAGAACAAGGGAGGCACTGAAATGTTATGGCCAATATTTTCAACTCTAACATTTAAAAATGTACATCTACCTTCAAGTTACTCAGCACTATGTAGGTGCCAAACCTGAGGAAGCCTGTTTTCCAATCTTGGAATGGAAACCACACAACAATTCATCAAAATGCTGTTTTGATGATGAATATCTCTGTTTTACCCCTAAAATCAGCAATCACATGCAATCCTGAAGAAATTTACCTGAAACCTTCTAAAACTGTAACAATGTTCTAAGATATGCCTGAATTTGAAATATATATATATCTGAAATAGATTTGGTGATACATCATTATAAGCAATTATAATTCATCATTATAAGCATATATAAGCAATTTTCTTGAGTTTTTGAATGATCCAACAAACAAAAACACACCAGTGCTGGACCTTGTTTAGCAGCATTAAGTATTATTTATAGGAACAGCTAAATAAATTATAATTACATTTTATGACAATTACTTTTTTTAGATCACTTTATCCTCATTATTATTATTTAAATAATAATAGACCTTTTAACTTATTTGATACTTTGCCACAAACAAAATAGCAATTTTTTCCAGTTTGGTCTATCTAGAAAGACTTTCAGATGCATAATCTTTATCTAAAACAGCTTCAAAGAGTTTACAGTGTAGAGAGAAAGTCTGTTTGTGCAATCTGTCTTGGTTTGTGTCCCTTTGTAATTCAACTCTCATTTATGCATGTTTCAGACCTACACAGTATTTTCCTAAATCCCATCTTTTCTTTTAAGGAAATGGGAGGAAATATTGACAGTACAACTACTAATTTTTGAAAAAAAAACCACAGCATTAATCACTCATATTGAAAAAGTTTTTTCTCATTCTCTTGTTATCATTAGAGATTCCATGAACTGATATATATTGTTGATCTATGATAATTTAACTTTTTAAGGACTTTGGGAGGATCTTTTCATCTGCCAATCTGCAAGCAGTTTAATATCAAAAGGACCCCCCACACCTTTTTTCTTTTTCTTTTTTTTTCTTTTTTTTTTTTGATGGGAAGCATCTATTTTTCAGGGTGCTTTCCATATACAAGAATATGTATTTTGCTAAGTAATAATTACACTTCCTTCAGATTAATTTTCAAATATTCAGTATCAGTCAGTTATATTCCTTGCAGTGATATGAAAACATACACAAAAGGCTCCATGCTATGATTCTATGATCAGATAAAATAATCAAAGATAAGGTGAGTAGCAAATTCCAGTGCTTAAGCAGCAGCACGTTATTCTTGTGACTAATACCTATTACCAAGTTTGAAATGAATCTAACATTCGTAAACTTCATTAAATAAGTATGAAAATTTATACCTCTTCATAGCCCTTTCCCATTTTTTTCCTCAAATTACAAGCTTAAATGAGATTTTTCTACATAGCAGGTCATATTTGCTGCTAATGCCTACAAATTCACCATATCTCAACAAACAACACGGATTTCATTTGTTTACCATTTCAATGTTGACATCCACTAATATGCAGTTATTATATATATCCAGAGAGAAAAATTACAAGATAAGGCATGACTAGAAATATCAAGCATTAACATATGCAAGCTTTCAGTTATACTCTAATACAATGAGCAATTTTTCTGCTGAAAATTTTTCCAGTACCCTCTGTAAAATTTGCATGAACAACTGCTAGAGATAGTTACAAAGCATAAGAGAATTCTTTTTAAAAATGCTTTAATTTGTTTCGTTTGTTAATAATTGACTTTAACCGCTACGCCATGATGCATCCATGCCACAGCCACTATGCCTGCAGAGCTATCCCTTCATCTGTCATTTTCTCTTAGTAAAAGGAAACAGGAAATCTATAAAGCTTATAACTGGGGCAAAAGCCAGGAGCCGTCTTAGTAACAGACTGCTTCATGAGAAATCATATTAAGTGCCTGAGCTGCCGCTGTAACATCCCCTAAAATTTATGAAACCACAGAAAGATATTACCTACATTGATTTAGAACACTGCATAAACTACATTTTTATTCTTTTTTTTTTTAATAGTTCGTGAAGTTTCCTTTAGTTATGCATTTCATTTCTTCAAGTAGGACAACCCAAGAGCCAGTCATATATAAGTAAAACTAGAAATACTATGAATAAGTGAATATTCACCACTGGAAGAATTTTTTTGCCTGTGTATTTCCAGAAGTATAGTTGGTTTACAAGTAACATTAGTAGGCAGACCTTAAGCTACTTCTTCACCATAGTAACAAAAAATAGTGTGTAGAGGAAAAAATACAAATTCTTTTTAAATGGTAAATTCTTAGTATTGTAACAGGAGGCTGTCTTCCAATGTTCACTCAGAATTAGAAATCATGGAGTAGTATTCTCCCAATGCTCTCAGTAAGATGCACAGGCACTGAAATACCTGTTGGCAGTACCTAATACAATTAGAAAATACCATTTAACCTAGAAAAGGGGATGAGAATTATGCTTTAACAGGATGAAGCAGCAACTCAAGGGGGAACCTGAAGATCACTTTTGTAACACAAGGTACCAAATCAAATGCATGTCCAAGGAACACTCAAGATAGATTTCAAGTTTACCAGTAAATAATAGCAAGCTATGGAACAATGTAGCTTCACAGAGGGAAAAAAAAAAAAAAAGTGGTAAAACTGGAATGAGCAAAAAAAGTACTTGTAGAGATGCAGATACTACTTGATGTTAATTCTTCTCCTACTCATTTAAAAATTCCCAACAAGTTTCAAATAAACATTTTATGTTTATTTTTAAAAAAGATTAATTCACTAGGGTAGAATAAGCAATTTGCATAAAAGTAACAAGACAATATAACACAAAGACAAATCTGTGCAGAATAGAAGAAAATCTTCCTCAACAAACATGCAGTCCTTTAGCTTTAAACTCTAATTAAAGTAGGGCAAACCCATTACACAGACTGAAAGATACAACAGAAACTATACTTCAGAGAACAAATTGTCAGTGGAAGGAATGAAGTGGACTTAAGTAATTTCATAGGTGTGTTCCTGCTCTAAATACTGTTTGGTATTTCTGATTCTACTTGCCAGCTTAATTCATCAACTAAAGTGGCGTTAAGTCATTACTAGCCTTGTGCATGATGAAAAGTTGCTACAGTGCCCCGGTGAGTCACTTCTGAGATAGAACTATACACTGGAGGTTGCTGATACTTGGTTTGATAAATTGTATGTTCAACAACACAATATGCTTCACCTTATTTAACACCACCACAACGCACTCCTGGAAAAAAAAATCCTCCTGAAAGCTCGTATTTCAGAAATGCTTGCTTTTCATCTCTTATGATCCTTTTGTTTTCTGTTTAAGAAAACCTTACTGCACAGCAAGCTTCAAGAGAACCACTGTGCTGTGGTACTCTTCCATTTATGAAAAGATTGGCCAGGCATTAGCACATACCCTCCTTTTATAGGATTAACCTTTAATGATTTAGAAAATACAGAAGCTGAAAGTGTAAATTGGCATGCAGAATTCTTTTTTTTTTTTTTTTTTTTTATAGCAACAGGCCAAATTCTGTTTTTATTTATCAGTATGACTCCCTTAACTCACATAGTGTTACTTTTGATTAGTATTGGTATATATAAGAGCCTGGAAACTGGCTCAGCTGGCCCAGAAAAGACAACATGCCTTTTCAAAGACTGCAATGGTAACAAAGATTGACTAATATTAAAGTTTTGCTAATTATAAACTACAAGTATAAAGGAGTGTATATACATAAATAGATACATAGACATATTGTTCCCTGCACAGAACTGGAGACAGGACTAGGGATGGCAAATGATACAAAGCACATGTACTTTAGATAGATTTGGATATAACCATGCAAGAAAACTCTTAAAAACACTTTGGTAGATACTGCTGCAAATGAGCTGAGCCTGCTGAATTTTCTTTGTATTCAATTGCTGACATGAATTTCCTGAGCTAAACCCACCCAAACATAAAAACACCATGGAAACAAACAAAGACAGTAGAAAACATATAAATTCACATATGGGAAAGATACAAGAGGAACTATGTTCTGATGTAATTTTCAGAATGGACAGCATGATGCATACTTCCTGACCCTGTAACATAGGTTAATCTTTTCAGTAAGGAGGTTTCCACTCCAAATGCAGTGAAGTCTTAGATATTATTTGTAAATCAAGAGACATTTTTACTACCATGCTACAGGACATAGAGCAGTCAGCAAAGTAAGGGCGATAAGCAGAAAGTTGCCAAAACCTGTGTAGGGCACAGGATGCCGCTTTTCTGTCTTTGAGACGTTTTTGGAGCAGAGATTCACCAGCTGCATTTCGGTTGCCCCACCACACAAAAAAGGCAATCAGCTGCAATGTGTACCTCACGAAGTTCACATTGCCTGGCTGGCAAGCTCAGCAATATCATTTCATCCAGAGGAGCAGACAGAAGCCTTCCTCTACAAACAACTTTGACCACTCACCTAGCAACCCATAAAAGAGAATAAATCAACTCTGTGGTGTTCCTGGGCTTCTACTTGATGCAGGTAATTCAACTGAACGTAAGAAAGTGGATTACGTGCCTTTGCCAGCCCTGATATATCATGAGAGCTAAGAAAATAGTTTGCTGGAAAGATAGTAGTTTAAATACTTTTTAAGGGGGATTCTGTATCAGCTCCTGTACAGCACACTAGTGTATTTATAGCTCTCTAATCAGTAAATACAGTCATATTTAGATTACAGATACTAACAACATATTAGGAGCTACTAAGCAACCTCTACAGTTTTGATTTCAGGAATAAGGCCTCCCCAAATGATTTAATAAAGCACTAAGTGAACAAGGTTTTGTATTCACTGAATGATAACTCCATCTCTTTCAGTAAAGTGGAAACCAGTTCCTGCAAGAGCCTGAGATGTGCTGAAGGCAACAAGAGTAAATTGCCAAAAAGGTTAGTGATGGGGGAGAGAGAGAAAGAGAGACAGAAGAAGTCAGTATGCTGATTCTCAAACGAACAGAAAATTAAATCAGCACTATTCCAGTTGGCACTGCTGATTTTACAGAACAGCCAAACTATCAGGGAATCTCTTTGGTCATAAACAAAAATTTACGATGATTTACAAGCCCACTGAATGTGCCAATATTTTTGCTATATGTTTTGCTTACACACCCAATAGATACTCCCAGGGTATTATGAAACTACTTGCTAGACATTCTGAACAGCCCATACTACACACTCACGTAAACAGAGAGTTCAGTTTTCACACTAATCTCTATTTTCAATTATTTAGTCTATTCCCACCTTCCTTATTTGTGATTTTAGAGTTGATTATAGGAAACTGGCAAGGGACATCTTCAGAGAGATACTTAAAAGTAAAATGCCAGAAAAATCTTTCATTTCAGGCAGCCAGTTCAGCATCTTACAGCAGTAACTGTGCAGCTTTAGTTTCTGTGCAATACTTGAAGCAGCTGTTCTGCAATCTATTGAATTTTCTATCAGGAACAAAACCTTGATTGAAATATAGTATTAAAATCAAAATCCTTTTTCAAGAAATGAACGAACATCAAGATGCATGATGATACTGCCCCTTCCTTTCCCCTCTTCCAGTTAAAGCTAAGATTCCTTTCAACAGTTTTACAGCAAAAAGCAAATTCCATAATGATTTTATGGTGTCTTCAAACATTTCGATCTCAGGACAAAACTTCCAAGAGAACCTTGTACAGCATAAAAAGAACAATGGAGGTGCACAATACCTCTGAAGCTGACAAGAACTCAACCACAGTGTTCAGGTATGGCTCAGGTTCACAGATCACTGCTTATCATTTTGACCCATTTTGACAATTCTAGTTGCAAATGTGCTCAGTCCCTAGAGTCTCGGCCATGCTGCCTACATACCTCTCACTTTTGCACATACAAATCAGGTTATCATTCTAACTCTTAAAAATGGCAATGCAAAGTGGAAACAAATGCAAGCTCTAGTTAAAATAAATTCCAAGCAACTTAAGCAAAACCAGTTTAGTGCAAACCAATTAGAATTAGAGTACCAAATATAAAATAAAAACGTATTTTGGAAAAAGCTCTTTTAGGAAGTTTTCTACAGAGATACCTTTATTTGGCTGATGCCAATTTTGTAACAAAAGCAATATACAAAGTCTTCAAATACCACAGACTACTAAGTATTTTCAGTTCACGTAATTTAAAACATTAATATGAAAAGTTCTTGACATTAAAAGCAGGAAATAATGCTCGGTCTCAACTGCAACAGAGTTGGAACCCCAAAGAAATGTTATCTGTGCAGCAGATTCACAAGCAACTCACACTATTCACAAGGTATCAAAGTACAAATAATTATATTTAATATTTAGTGAAGTCATTGCTGTTCATATGACTGTCAGTAATTTATATAATGACAACTGTGAGCAATGCTCCTAACATTTAGTAGAATCCAGAATTATACTGTAAAGCATACTTCCAAGTGACTACAATATTAAGCAGTAAGATATATTTTGTAAGACTTGTCTTTTCGCAGGTTCATTGAGATGATGGTAGAAGCAAAAACCTGTGACCACTAAATGCTAACAGTCTATGAATGGTGTTTAAAGATTTGGAAATCAGTCATCAGCAAAACTGTTTATTTAAAAATAAAGTATGATATAATGTGCAAGTAAGTATGATATAATGTGCAAGTCTCCACAAAGAACTGAGAACAGATATTTTGTATTTACCTTTGGTATTCCGGAAGTGTCAAGCCAGTTTGTGAAGATACTTTCAACGGTTAACCCAGACCTTGAATAAATAAACAAAAAAGTTAGAAGACACACACAAAACAAACAATTTTTCATGTGACAATTAACCACATAGAAGCTGAGCAAAAGCTTGAATTCCAAGTACTAGCTGTAATGCAGTAATAAATTCTTTATTTTTTAATGGATAATACCATCAGAGGTGATATGAGCAAGTTAAAGACAGATCCATTTTTTTGTGTGTTTAAAAAAAGGATAAATTCAGAACTTATGAATATTGACAGAGAAAGTGTAAGATGGTAAACTACAGTCACGAAACATAAATTATGAACAGGTGTTTGACTTTTTGAGTAGAGTATTATTATAGAAGCAGCCTAGTTGTAAATACACAAGACGAAATGAAACGAAGCTTCTTTAAACTTAAGGATTTTAAAAGGCACTGATGGATTTTAATCCTCAGAATTACTGAGTATCTAATATGTTTCAGTTTCACTTTCATCTTTTCTGCTCTTTCCCTGATTATGCCCTGATAACATTCACAGGGATGTCACAGTATAGTCTGGAGACTCAACTACGATGAACTATAAGTAGTTTGTCATGATCAGGCTGTATGGTCTAAAATAAACACATGCTAATTATGTGTGCATTCATTAATTATACTTCCCCTTTTGTTTTTGTACGAAACTTTTGTTGAATTTACTCAAACCCAGGTTAAAAGTTTCCCAAATTACAGAGAAGTCAATTTTAAAAAAAGTAAATTAGTGTTCATGCTGCATTCCAATACTGAAAATACTCAACACTTGAGTAAGCGCTCTTTGAATGTAAATATTCTAAGAAGCAAAATTGATGTGCACAGTCCTGCGCATAGTAATGCCTTGGCAAGATTCATTGTAGTACTTGCAGCTACTTTCATGTGTATAATGTAGACTCATAACCAACAAAGCACCCATGAAAAGAACACCCGTTTGAGGTCTGAAGATGGAAGGCAAGCATATCAAGACAGTTTTTAATAGAGTTACATGACAAAGAAGCCTGTTTGCTTTTTTTTTTTTTCACATACCCTGACAAAACTCTGCTCATAATCCTGACCATAAAGGAGGCTTATTTATGTACTGTATCAGTGACTATGAAGGATTTGTAATGAATCCATCAGTCATTTTTACTGACTGATTTTAAAACACCTTAAAAGATTAACTTTCGCTATGCCAATGGGAGACGGATCAATCACTGTTATGCCTGACATGCAAATGGGAAAACTAATGCTTAGAGAGCTTATGGAGTCTCAAAAAGCAGTTAAGCAATATGCCATTGGATGACACAGTTGACACAGTCAACACAGTTATAGAGTAAAAATTTCCATGTGTTTACTGATCATAGTAATTACTTTTTTTTTTTTTTAATTGGCTAGTTTGTTTTGGAGTGACCAAAGATTTAAATTATTGATATTAACATGTGTAGCAGCAGCACTTATCCAGACATGGGTTATAGCCTGACTTAGATGTTCTTTGATGAATCCAAGATGAGAAATTTACATCCATCTCTCAGCAGTACTATGCGTTGTATTCCTCTGAGGTAGAATTAACAGTTACGTCCTCCATTCCACACCATCATGCTGTTAGATCTCCATCCCTACTCTCACTTAGAAGATTTCTGAAGGAAGCCTCATTAAAATGAGCAGATCCACTTGACAGAATAAAATTCTGCTAATGTGAATAAAGTACCTGATGAAAACAGAGAGTCAGCTGACTATGCATTGAGTCGTTCAACAGAATCACAGAAGATATGCAATCTGGTCCTAATAAATTTGTCCAAAAGGAATTTTACACAGGAATTTTGTAACAAAGGCAAAAAGCAATCACCAAGGGCCTTAAACATAAAGAAGCCTGTACTAACAAATGCTGCCCTATGTCTTTCAGCTACCAGGATATGCTTGTATACACAAGACACAGCATCCTAGTCAAAATTGTAAGAAGATGCAGATTAAAGAAAAAGAACATTCCTTTCACAACAACAATAATGCCATCTAATGCTTTCAGTATCTATTCTTTTAATAGTTTTTTTTTCAGTTTTTGAGCAGTTGTATATTTTGGTGCAGACCAAGAAGGTTTAATGTGGAAACACAACTAGCCTATTCACTGCTAGTAGTATGTTTTGACAGTTCATGCAGTTTAGGTCCCAGCCTTTCTTCCAGTGTCTTTACAAGTAAGGGATGACATTATTAGCCTGGCTGAGATGACTTAAAAAGTCCTATGAGAAGGATGATTTTCAAAAGAGAAAAGGAAATTGACAAAATACATGTTGTAAACATTACGAGATGTTTGTGTGTGAGTGCCACAGACCAATAAATACATAAATAAATCCCTCATATCACATGATTCAAATAATCTCAGCATTCTAGCAGAAGTATTTTTACATGGCCAGGACTCTGAATTTTCAGGAAATTGCCATTCTGCATGTCTGATCACTAAGGAAATTGATTTTACACAGACAACTGAGCATAGACACCATGCTTGTAATGCGGTGGTGTTCTACATTCAAGTGAATTACTTATGTCTAGGTTTGGTCAGCTTTTAATAGTACCTTGTTATTTGTGGAAATTTAGAGCATTTGGATGCCAGATCCTTCATGCAATGTTATAAAAATTGGTGTCTAATCTAAGTTAGTTAGCTGAGTCCTTTTCAGAGGGAATGGAGAGAAAGCAAAGTATCTCCAAACAGCCAGTCAATTCACTTTACTTGGGATAAGACAACATTTTTTTTCTTTACTGCTTCTTTCTTTTTGGTTAGTGCAGAAAGCACACACAGGACTAGCTTAAAAATGAACACACAAATTTTATATTTTTATATCAAAGGTAGATCAGGTGGATCACACCACTTACTTTGTCTCAAGTAGCATAATCAGAATAACAATTTTTTATTTATTATTGCATGAATCAAAACCAATACAGCTTTATGTTCCAATGCTGAACCAGAGCTAGCAGTTAAAAAAAAAAAATCTTTACTTGTGCATTTAATTGTTTTACCTAGGGATAAGAAACACAGCTTTACATTGCCAGTTTCTCCATTTCTTTTTCAGAACCTAAAGAAAGATTAAAAGTCAAGATTTTCTCAGGAAAAAATAAATAAATCTATGTGAAATTATAACACTGCTTTTGCCATGTAGCACCTTTATCCTTTACTTATTACATACTGCCCTCCCCCCCCCCCCCCTTTATTTTTTTAAGCCAACAATGGCTCATTTCAAAACACTGGCTTTGAAATAAGCTAATGAAACTGAAAGGAATAGCACTGTCCTGACAACACACTAATCCAGGCTGAAACACCACTTGTAAGTTGTTTAGTCTCTCCTGAAACTTGGACATATTTCTCAAGGGCAAAAACTACAACACTGCCATTACTCTGCTTACAGCACCCTCACCTTCAGCCTTCAGCTAAAAATCCTTTCATATTCCCATATGCAGTTTGTTTGTTTGCTTTTTTGTCCACAATTTAGGACTTTCTTGTTAGCACTCATAAAATATATATATATATATATCTTTAAAAGTTAACATATAACTTTTTTTTTTTTTCAAATATATTAGTAATATGTAGACTATAGCAAAGACCTACTATGAATGTACCGAGGGTCAGTGCTTAACTGAGAAATCCTTGGAAAGGTTGCCACCAACTTCCACCAACCAAGGGCACTTACAATCTGCTTATATTGCATTTAAGCATCTGTATGGACTTAAATCTGGTGTGTTACTGATTTCCTGAATGGCCTTCTGGTCAAGGTACTGCACTGGGCTATGGGAATCTGTGTTTAACTGATTTGCACTACAGCGGAGTTCTGTCAAGACCGCACAGTTTCTTTAATTGCTTTGTACCACAGTTCCTTGCTGTTAAGTAAGAATTCTAGTGCATCCATTAACTTATCATCCCTTGTTAATTTGTTTAGACTATAACCTGATCAGATGAGTAATGACCTCCCAACATCCATCCATACATACATACATGCAATGCTTCAGAAAAAGCTTTGTGAAATACTGATGATAATTTCAAAATTAGCATTATAAAAGGTGTCTACATAGCAAGTCAAGGAAGAGACTGAATCTTATCCCTCCAGAATAAAATTTTGCAGCAAATAAACAGAGCTCATGAAAGCACATAGTACATGTGATAGCACATTGGGTGGAGTGGGGTGGGGGTGGGGTGTTAAAGGAAGACAAGAAGTAAACATATCCAGCTAAAAATACTTCAATGAGCAGATCGGCTGATTTGCTTCGTCTGTATATATACATTCATTTACATCGATTGTTTTCAAAGCGATCTATTCCAGCTATATGGAGGCATAGTTAGGGCAAATCAAAGAGTAGTGACAGATCAGTGACTGTCAAGTACCCATACCTTCCAGACATGTTTTTGTTTGTTTGTTTTGTGTGTTTGTTTGTTTTGTGTCCAGCATATATATCATAGAATCATAGAATATCATGAGTTGAAAGGGACCCACCAGGATCATCAAGTCCAACTCCTGGCTCCACACAGGACCACCCAAAAATATATATATATATAAAAATATATATATTCTGGCTTTAAAAAAAAAAAAAGGAGGAACAATGAAAAAAAACAATGAAAAAAAGCAAACAAACACAAAACCAAACCAGATAAAACCAAAAACCTTTCCCAGTGATTTGCTTTGGGTGTTGGGTGCCTACCAGCTATTTGTCTCTATCAAAATCAACACTTTCATGGCAAGTAGCCTTTAATGTTAGTATCCAAGAGAGCAAGTGTGAAAGAAAGAGACATATGTAGAACAGTGCTTTGAAGTCACAGCATTATTTTAACATTGATTTGGTACTTAACTGACAATTTATAAAGACATTCAAGGAATGTGGTTAGTAAGACTGAGTTATTAACAGTACAAATAACAGAGATGTAACACAAAGCCTTCCTTTGTCTACTATGTATTATGTATTAGAACAATAACTTTATTAGTCCTCTTATTTATGTTATTGAATAAAACTGAATAAAAAATACCACCAGGAAACCCCAAAGAACAGAACTGACCTACTCAAAAAGTGCTTGTGCACTCATAAAGAGCACAAGCAGCTGCAACTCTGATTTATCTGAGGCTGGTGAAACTCACCCTGTGCTACAGGCCCTTAAAAACACTGAGTTTTTGCATGGCTCACATGTTAGGCAGATGTGGAAAGGATCAATTTACAGCAAGGAATACAGCTGTAAGCCTTGGGGAAAAAGGAACCACTGGAAGTTTTAATCAAATTTAGTGCACCATGCTACACAGACACATAAGAGGGGTTTTCTCGTTGGTTGTTTTTTTTTTTTTTGAAGAAACTGCAGTGAAGTTTCAAAATATATTTGAGCAGAAGAGATGCCTCAGTTACAAGTGAGTAGTATGGTAGATTTGTTACAGAAAGGCCAAGTTAATATAGGGCTATGGCCACTGCATATTACTCTTTAAAATAATTCGAAAACGGGTAAGGATAACATAGATAGGTATTTGTTTGTTCTTCTTGCCATTAGCCCCTTAATTGGAAAAAATGTATCTTCAAGGCAAGACAGAAGATTCTAAAGGACAAAAAGGTAATGCTAGCCTGTTTGATGTCAGTGTTCAGCCACAGTCCAGAAATAGAAGGATCCTGTCTTGGAGAGTGGATTCCTATAGCTAGGAAAATTGAGTCAGAGCAGGCAGTGAAGTAGTCCTGTAGGCATGTAGGTCTCCTCCTCTGAGTACAGAAGGCAGCAAAAATCAGTGACTGCTACTTAAGAAGTTGTGTCTGTATTTTGGAACTGTTCATTTTTCGGAATGTACTGAAAAAAACTCCTGTGACTAAAAATGAAAGGACTTACGTACTCGCAGAGAGAGAATTTTTTAGATATAGTCTGCTGTATCAAAAAGCAGAAAATAATGTAGCACTACTCAAAAGCAATAATTACAGAAAATTTCCACACTGTTGTACGGTTGCTTTCTGCCAGTTCTAACACTGTTCTCATTACAAAAGTCTCCCACGAGCCAAATTCTACTCTTAGATACACTAGTTTGCCTCTGTTGGCACAGCTGAGGATAAGTTTGGCTTGATTCCATACTACTAATCTTTTATTTATTTATTTATTTTAAGTCCAGCCTCCATTGCAATATTAGAGTGCTTAGTGTTTTTCAAGTAAGCAATGTTTAGTTTTAAGGAATGTGCATATGCAGCACATATGCACATATTTGAGGTAGCACAGAACAAAACAACAAATAAGCAGTGATGGATTCAAAATTCTGCTAAAGACTGGCTGTATCATCTTCAGCCAGTCACACACAAGAGGATTTTGAAGGACTTGTGTGGCACTGGGTTTCCATTAGTGCTTTTCATCTTTTCCCCATTTGCACACAGTGTGACAGGGAGAGGATGGTTCCAGACTACTGCTTGTGGGAAAAAAAAAAAAAAAAAAAAAACATGTTCTCTGCTCTCCCAGATCCAGGGCAAAGCTGTGGCCGCCTCACTCTAAGGCACCATGTGCCAAGAGCAGCTGGCAGGAGGATCAAAAATTAAGTTGGGCAGCTGTGCCTGGCTCTTCAGATCACGTAGTGAACACAAGACCTCAGTGCTGCCCTAACATAAGAGCTAAAGGCAGAGAGTTAAATGACTGGGGGAAGCACAGGATAGCAACATCACAAGTCTTGTATTTTTGTGTGTCCATATAAACGAGAATTTACAGAGAAAGAGACACACATATGCTTGGAAGAAACATTCAGAATATTACTGAATGAAATTCTATTATTTATGGCTAGCACTGTTGAAATTTAGATCTAATTTCTACTTTTTCCTTTGACCTTCCTAGCCTGCTTCTCACTTACTCTTTTTGTTCAGGTACGTCTTCCAACAGCATGGAAAGAAAATCCTGGAAAATGAACAAAGCACCACAGTTAGTATATTTATGAAGAGATAACTGCACATCTACATTGCTAGTGAGAGATAGATTTTTAAAGACTGCAGACAGAGGAACGATAAGAACAAAATTTATGTATCTGCTCTGGTGTTATACTGCTCAATTATTTATACAACACACATTATGTTTGTCACTTTTCCAACCCACTCAGGGAAAAAGTGTCAATATTGATAGAAAATGGGCTTGAAAAGCCTGCTATTTTAACACAATCCTACGTTCCCTTTTTTATTTAATCTATAATACACATACAAACTATATTTAAAGCTGTTTAAAGTTATACTTTTACACATACTCAAAGGCTAAGAAACACCAGAGTTAAGAGCGCCACTTGCATTCTCTTCACTGTGCTTGTTATCACATTGTCTTTAATTATATGATCATGCTTTGTTTTTCTTTTCTTTTATGCACATTCCTGAACGGAAGATGACACCTACTTCTCATTCCCTGACAAAATTCATGGCACTGTGAACTAACACCAACTACAGAGCAAACTCTTCAAAGAGAAGGTAGATAGAATTTCATGAATCTAGACGGAAAGTGCTATGCCAGCGTAATAGTATTACTATCATCCTCACAAAAAACAGCCCTCTTTATAGAAGCTACACAGGACATCACTCAAAGGTTCTCCAGCACCCCATGCTATACAAGACATTCACCCTAGTTTTAATGGCACTCAATTTGACAAAATGCACTCCTGTAAATAACCTCATAAGAAGATGATTTATTAATATGAATTATTTGTTTATATGCTATTTCATAAAGTAATCCACTTTATTAGTACTAATTTCTGTGGAGACAAATTTCATAGCGTAATGACATTCCTCACTGCAATATATGAGTAGAGGCTGATTTCTAATTTTGAGTACTTGCTTTCTAAGGTCTTGAAGAACATTTTCTAAAACACAGAAAACTTTAATTTATGGACTGCTACAGCATTCAACAAAAGATGCTGTTCTTCTGTGTGACTCTGGCATTGTTACGGAACCAAAGAAACCATGATTGCACAACTGAAACAACTGAGCAACACTGTTAAGTCTTCTTCCTTTACATTATAATCAAGATCCAGACTATATTGCAGTGGCTGCACAGTCTGCTTATGAATAAAGTTGAATTACAGAGTGCTGAGGCTCACTGTGGCAAGAGTGCCATAACCAACTGCCCTAGCATTGGTTCTGTCCAACTGCAGTGCATAGCTGACTTGATGATAAGGCATGAAATTCTGTGACTTCCTACTACTACTTGCAGTTCTGTACATCGATAGAGAATTTCTCTCTCCTTCAACTTGTGGAAGCTTTCCTGGAGGTACAGAGTAAGCTTAAACATGTAAATAAAGAACATAAAAAATGGAGAAAAGATCACCATTAGAAATGTTTCAAAGACTTAAGCGTCTGAAAAGTAATACAGAAGTGGTCAGCCTTGCCACTGTGCACAGACTAGGTACACATTAATGCAGCCAGATTCAATGATTAGACTGCATCATTTTTTTATAATCAGTCCAATGGTATACTTGAAGATAACTTTGGTATTAATGGTGGTTTTATATTCTGTGTATTTTACTGTGATATTAAACATATCCTTTGTGATTAAAGCTGTCTTCATCTCACCAAATACCTGTTAAGAATAGAAATCATTCTACACATTTTTAAAACAAGGATTAATCTCTTCTCTTTTATTTTAACTGCTTCTATTTCAATGCTCCCAAACAGAATAGGAAAACGAATTACCACTTACCTCATATTTACATGTCTTTTAATGCTTGCCTATTATCAAGTCTGCCTGACACATCCCTTTATATGTCTGAAGTTTCAGTTGCTTATAATTTTGTCAAACTTTAACCATCTGGAGTGAAATTTCATCCTCAGGCTATTTTTGTCTTCCTCTCCAGATAAAACAGTTCAGAAGGGTTCAATAGTAAATTTAGAGGATGTACTCTTTTTAAGCTTTGATGTCATTTCTTTAAGAGGTTCTAGTGACCTTACACTTTGAAGCAAAAACCTGTGGATGGGTAGCCAGGGTAGTTGCAATCATAAAATAAAATATAGTTTGCATTTTGTCTTTGTGACAAGTAATTCAATGAAGTCAGAAAGAAAATAGGAGTTAGCAATCACATTGCTGCAGTGCTGCATTATTAACAAACTGGCTTACATTCATATTATTTAATTATTTTATAATATTTAATAATAGCCTATTATTATTAAATAACTTCAGTTCCCTAGCTACTTCTGTTGTTCTTCCCTGGCTGGAAACCAGAGGCTAGAAAACAACTTTTCCCTATATACAGAAACTGTTATTCTGAAGTTTGTGAAATTTTCTTTGGCTAAACTGAAAAAGCCTTTGAAAAATGAGTTCACACATGTTCACAAAGGATTTGCTAATTCCCTAAAGACTATATTGTATTCCCATATTCCAGACTGAAGCCAACAATTTTGCTCACAACTGCAACTCTGGGCTGCTGCTGACCAGATCAAATCTGGATACACACTGTGCATTGCAATCAAGGAGGTTTTCTTGCACCATTAATGCACGTAGCACATCTGGGTCAAAGGCAAAGAAGAGTGGGGACCCAATGACTAAGAAGAAGGTTGAGGGATATGACTTTGAGAACACTGGGCATGAAGGCTACTTGAAGCAGTTACTAGGCAGATACAAGTTTAGAAGACCTTTAATTCCATAACTAAAGAGCTATATGATTAATCCAGTTCTCGTACTGAGCAATTAACCAGCATGTTTTCACCATGAACTGTTTTGAGGTACCACACAGCTACCCATCTCTGATCACACATGTTGATATTATATACAGAACACTGAATATTGAAGTAAATAATCCTCTTAACCAAAAGCGCAAACCCAGATATTTCTAGTACTCTATTTCTAGTGCTCTATGACCAACAATAATTTTAGTTCGTCTCTCTAACTAAAATGCAAATGGGGGTGTATAAAAGCAATGGAGATTTTGTGACTTGAGGTGATACATCTGAAAGGACATTCAGCTGGCAATAAATACACTCCAAATGCATTTACATCCAATTCCTTATGGAAGCTACCAACTCAAACTGTCCTCATCAATTACACAACTTGTAAATGACTTAACTAAATGGCTAACATTACTTTGTCCCTTTTTTGGGGAAAAATAAATAATGAGCACCCTTCCTAGGATTTTGTTTATTTTGAATTCACTCTCCAGGATGCCTCTACAAAAATTACAACTTCCCATCAATAGGAAGCATTCTCAAACTCCCCAGCTTTATGCTCTATTACCAGGCAGCAACCATTACCCAGACAGCTTAACAGTTTAAGCCCCAGGCTGTGGATCTTTGACTGATTCTCATCGAAAGCAAAACTTGTTGCCCATTTACCCCATGCCAATGAACTGCAATCAGATCACTAGTAATTCTCTAAAGAAAAATGACTGGCTATTGTGGCAAACATGAAAACATAGCACATGAAAAGGGTGTGACAAGCATCTTCTGGTAAATCTTTTTGTGGATATTTAAGGTGATATCAGCCCCTTGATGTCCTTTCTCCCACATTTCTCCTATTGACATTACCATCCCTGTAGTACAGGGGGCATGTCAAAACACCTTAGAGCAAACACAAGCCCATTTGGGGACCAGATAAATTGGAAAAAGTATGTTGACTGTCACTTAACTCACTGAACAAAGTGTCGGCATTCCTCCTTGCCTTACTGATGCAAAAGTTCGAAGTAGAGCCCAGGTAGGGAAGTAAAGAAATCCAAACTCGTACATGCCTTCTGCTAACATTTTGACTCTAGAGCCTATGCTGCCTCAAACTCATTTGAAATGTTTCCATTTCTTCAGAAGTTACACAAATTCTCACTGTCCACTAAAAATACCAAATATGCCTCTGCCTAAAATATTGAAATAAACATAGATTCCGTCTATTTAACATGCATAAACATTAAGAACATATATATATGCCTATGAAAAAGAAGAATTAAATCTGTTATATATCAAGAGTTCTACCTACAGCTCTTAATCATTCTTTCAACTTTTGTTTAAGACTATCCAGCAGAAAATCATATGTAAGATGTATTTGATTGTTTATCTAAATTACATCCACCTAAATCAAGCAAAAGCTGGAGCTGTGATTCAGCAGGCACCAAGAAAACCCAGATGCTTTTGAAATGCTCCCTTGCCAGTTTGCTGTGATCACAATTAAAGAATTTATCTTTTTTTTCCAGTCAAATGATACTGCTTAACAAACTATCAAGCAGTTTTAAGCTTGAAGGATGCTAAATGGAAGCTAAGCAAATACAAAAACTTTAGGTCAGCAGAGGTGTGAGAGACTACTACAGCAGAAATTGAAATGTAAAAAGATATTCCACAGCAGACGAACAAAGTTTGAGACTTAGTAAGTTCAGCAGCAATGGGAAAAACTTCTGTACTGTATCAGAAAGGGTCATGGCATTTTCAGACATACAGATCTTTTCCCTGACAGAAAACAATTCTACTTGTGAAACTTACTGCTCCTTTTAAGATCTTCACGCTTGAGACAAGAGGTACCAAAATATGCTTGGATTTTTATATATCTATTTTATTGGACATTAAATGTGTGACACATTAGCAGACTTTTTCATCCTTCATCCGCATTAGACATGATTATAAAACTTAGTTTCACTCCTCTCTCCTATCTTCTCCAGCTCCAGTATCCCTACTTCATTATGATCTCTTTATCCTTTAAAATACACAGTTTATTAATTATGAAAACCGTATTTCAGAAAAAATAGGATGTTTTCTCAAAAAAAAAGCCTTACACCATGTTAAGCATTTTTTTAACCCAGTCATACTGATACTTCAAGAGCAATACCTCACAGATTCCTTCTTTCAAGGTACTTCTACCTCAAATGAAGATATAGCCTAAAGCTAAATAGATTTTATGTATTAACAAAATATGTTGTCAAAATGTTCAGTGCCACTAACTGATTCATAAATTAATCAGTTGCCATATAAATTAACAATTTAAACACAGCCAATCTGAAGTTAAAATGTCTGAGCTTGTAAAGTGATTTTATTTCCTTGTCTTTGTTAAGACTTAAAATCCACACCAAGCCCACTGACGTCAGCAGTTGCTCACTCAGGCTTACAGGTCAGCAAGCATGGAACAACTGAGGCCAAACTGCAAAGATAAAAGTTTAACTAAAAGAATTATGTAAAGAAAATATTCTAGAGGTTGGAACACCAAAATATACACAGACTGCATGCTTAGGCTCCCAGTTCTAGTTAAAGCAAATAGACAGTTGTATGACTATTTGTGTGTGCAGACACCAATTTTTGGTGTAACAGCATTATAATGATATTTACATGTGTAAATGGGCGTGCAGGAACATGTTGATGAAGGTATACACACTGAGCTTGGATCCATACATCTGCATTTAATACTTTCAAGTATAACATAAATTAAGATTTTTCGCAGCGCTGTCTTCTTAACTGTCATTTTACTAGAGCAACTTGTAGCTCTGTCATACTGGGTGAACAACTCAGACCTTAGGTTATTATTACAGCAGATAGAACTACTTGAAAATGAAAGCCTGCAAACAATTCAGTTCCCAAGGTGTTCTTGTTTCAATATCAAACTGAACAACATCTTTAACTGCATTAAGAATATCAGCAACTTGCCCTCCTTTCTATTTATTTATAGTCAGGGAACACTACATTCATTATTTTAAAAAGTTCTTTCAAAGCAGCTACTAAGTGAATACTCCCAGAGAAAGGAAAATGGAAGATTTTTTTTTTTAATCCTTCTCAAAGATTCCAGAGTCGTTTTACTTGTCTGTTGATAACTCAACTAAAATAAACAAAAATTACTATTAAAAACATACCGAGCATGCAATCGAAATGAAGGAAAAAAGAAAACTGATTAATGTTTCACATCTGAAGTCATTTCCTTGCACCTGCAGCTCTCATCTAGGAAAAATACTACAAACACCACTGAAAACAAGACTGGTATTCAGAATGTGGGCAATTATTTTCACCGTTTTTACTTTCCTTTTTCCCCACAATTCCTAAAGCTGGGAACCTTTACAATTATTTTGGACAAGGTGAAGGTACGACACTCTGACATTTAAACTTGCCACTCACACCTCTATTTATTTTAAATCTTTTATTCATTTAAACCCCGAGAGCATGTTTGTTCAAGAAGGAACTTGAATAATAAACTTTGTACTAACTTGACTTCATTGCTTCTGCATTTTCAGTTCCTGCTGTGATTGTTTATCTCCCTATACCAGATACCAACATAATCTTTAAGATTTCTTACCGAGAAAGTAAATACTTTTACAGTTGAAACTAGCTCGATCCCCTTTGCATTTTTTAACATAGTGACCAAAAAACAGGATAATGTTAAAATTCAGTCTTGCTCTGCTCTAACTAATATACAGTTGCCTACACTGTGGATTGACTCTTCCAATCAGCTTCAGTAGGGACTGGATTTGGGCTGCTATGAAATAAGGTAAAAGCACAAAAAGCATCACCAAGGCCTTGTGACCTCTTCATACCTGACTCTCATGGACAGGCATCTAGGAACATTCAAGGCACCCAGCTCTTGCTAAGAATATTTACTGTATACAACCAGTATACTTTTGTAGTATCGTACACAGTAAAAGTTACACTTCTCCACCAAATCAATCCCTTCAAATGATGGAAAGCATCTGTTTCTGACCTACATGCATAGCTATGCACATACTGCACACATTCAAATAAAAAGTAGCCTAAGAAACCTGAAATAAAAGCACTACTCTTCCTTGAATTAAAAAAACACTAAAAAGGTTTTTAGCCAATAGCCCCAAATAGTGGTTGCTGGGTGTGGAAGCAGCATATAGTATCTCAGTTTATGAGGCCAGACTTAGATAAGCTTCATGTTGACATTTCTTAGCAGAGTGCTGGGCAGAAGGAGAAGTCTCTACTTGATGGTTAGTTCCATTGCAATGCAATCTAGCTACCACAACTAATAGCATACTGTGCTGGGACATTTTGCAGCATTTACAGCCTGCTGACACAACTCATCTCATGTCAACCAGGAGATTGATCTAAGAGCAACAAGATAGCTTTTTCTCACAAAAATCCCAGCACCAGAATACAACCAGAATAAAACACTAGGCTGCCTCTGGCCTTTGACAGTTTCCCGATTTCTGTAATTTTCCAAAAGTTTCCAACTGTGTAATAGTTGAAGCTCATATTTATGATTTCAGACACCATAATGGGGACAAGGCTAGTAGAGTCACTAGCATTTTCCACTCTATGCCAAGCACAACTGGTCTGGGTCTGAGTAACATGGTACAGGAAACAGCTGCAGCAGTGGAAACATTAACACCCTCAGCACCGCAAATGTTCCTCCACGGGGCAGAGATACAGCAGTAGAGCTACTATGCCTAAATTTTGTGTGACTTGACATATGAAAGAATCCACAGGTCAGTGAGTTATTTTTAAAGATACATAGGGACGGATGGTGCCTTCAGAGTGAGAACCAAAATACCAGGCACACAGAGCAAAGAATTACTGTCCTGGAAGAGACAGGGATGTCCTAGACTCCATTCCCTCAAGATCAGAGACTCTGTTGCAAGGAGACATTTATCTATAATATTCACTGGTTTCAGAAATTCACTCATGGCCCTCCTCTTCTCTTTTCCCTTCTCCCCTCTCTCATCAAATTGCTCTCTGAGTTATGCCAACTATTTGTCACGTTGTGGCTTTTGTTCCAGCCCTGTTTTTAGCTGCACCGAGTTTAGTGAACTGGTTCACACACCTCCATGAATGGTTGTGTTCACAGCATTACCGAAGCAACAAGCTGCTGTGCTGACTTCATCACCAATGACATGATTCCTACAACTTTGGGTTCAGAGAGCTATTCCTCCTCTCCTTTCTCAAAACAAAACCCTGGAGGACAACACCATCTTTTAATGCTATAGCCTGGGTTACAGGACTCTTTAAGAAAGGCCTGGGGGAGATGAATTTCTATTTATAACCCCAGATGGGTTTTCTACCTAACTGATGCTACAATTTTCTGTTGTATGTCTTGCTCAATCTTTCCTTTTGAAGCTGTTCTACTTTGTATGAAATAATTATATACCATTTATGTCAGAGAGAGAACAAGCTAAGTCTGTAGTTCAAGTGATTAATGTATGCACTTGGACTTTGGGAGGGCAGATTCTGATTCCTAATCCGATGTTATTTTTTTAAAATCATGCCTTTACCAATCCAGGAAGAAATCCTGTTCTAGGAGAATCCTATTCTAGGAGAATAATTGTTCTTAAGAATAGGCTGCCACTGGATGTTGTCACTGTCAGAAAAACTCTATTGAAAGAAAGAAGCAGTGCATCTTAAATATCCCTTGTGGATTTATGCTTTGGTAATAAAAGAAAAGAATACTGTTTTAGAAAGTGTGGGAGAATGGAGCATGATGAGGAAACCTTTAAAGATGCTGTGACAAGACTGTAATAACAGTGGGTGCAATGCCATGCAGTGATGGGGACACTGATTTTGTGGGAAGGATGCAGTCCTCATAAGAACGACTGTGAAAATAAAAGAATTGAATGAAGCTGCAAGCAGAGAGGAAGGAAATAAAGTCAGAAAATAACATGCACACACTGTTACTATTTATAGAGGTTTTCAGTTACATTGCTACTCTGTGTTTCTTCTCTGTCAGAAACAGAGTTATCTGGTAAAAGACTGAATGATCACAACCAAAGTCCAGAAGCTAAAAGAGTACAGGAGACAATTATGGGAGAGTAGATGTCCTGTGTTTGAGAACATCAGTACCTATGAACATGACCTTCTCAAGTATCAAGTTGATGGTTTAAAAAAAAAATCAATTACTTATATTATCTGGTACTATCAGGGTATCAGATTTATGGATCACCCTGAAAAAAGGTATTGCCTCCTAATAGGTAGAAATTTCATCAGTATTGCTAAGCGACAATTTCCTTTGTCTTTCCACCACAACCAGAAGCAGTCATTTAGACAGTCAAACAGAAAATTTAGGTCATTTGTTTTTTCAAAAATTGAGTAGCAACCCTAAACACGGTACCTGAGAAAGGACAAGCTGTCCATGGAACTTATAGACAAATTTTCGTAAAGATGCAAGGTATGAAGCCCCTCCTATTCTCCTTGCCAGAGACCGCAAAAGGAAGTAACCCTGCAAGAAATTAAGCCAGAAACAAACAGGATGACATGAATTTGCTGATATCTAAAAAGAAAAAAGTCTTTGTAATATTAGTAAAGCAATTTCAATAAAAATCAGCTTACAACACTCACCTTCAAATAGTGAATCTGCATAAAGATTTTTTCTGCTTTAAGACCATGCTTGACAATGGATGCTCCAGACTCACTCACTTCTCCTGTGCTCTCCTTGTTAGGCCTAAAATGGTAACAGCCTAATGAATTCTTGGATAAGTAAGTAAAGAAATAACTCATACACCACATGTTCTTATAGCTGAAGCACTGTGAACGTCATAGTAACTCATGAGAAGTTTAGCTGTGGTAAAAATGAAGGCCATCACCAAGCTGGTATACTCTCTTCACTGCCAGCATGACATCATGTTGCATGTCATCCTACAGTGTACAGGGAAAGTATGAACAAAGAGAAAAATAAAAAATATGTTTTGAACAAAAGGGAAGGGAAGAAAGGATATTGCAATAATTATTTTCAACTACAGATTCCCTTCTTCCCGAATGTTGGCTTAACAGCTTAAACATCTATACTTGCAAAAATAAGCTTTTTCATTTGCATGTAATACACTGCAGAAGAAACCATGTTCTGGCTTTCATTTTGCTGTTTGGTGTTGGAAGAAAAGCTTTGAATTTTTAAAAGAGGAGGCCTTACAAACACACACACACATTTGGGGTTTTCAAACAAGTATAGAATAAACCTACTTCTTCACTGCCTGATTTTAAAATGTAATATAGAATCTGGTGTGCCAGAAATTTACACTAGTAAAGTTTGGAGGGCTCATAGACTCTTAGATGCATAAACTAAGATTAAAGAGAAGCTATGAATGCATTGTTTCTTCCATCCAGAAAACATGCCAGCTAACAGTGGTTTGAGAATAGATGCCTGTCTTAGCAGCCTACCCCGTGACTGAAACAACATCTCCAAGTCTTCTTGTGGATTTTGAAGGGCCAGCCTCAGAAACCAAACATATCTTCCCGTAGTTCAACAGCATAGGGGCAACACAGGCCACAGCAGTTCAGGCTTCTTCAAACCACATCATCCACACACTTCTCATGAGCCAGTCCCAGGGATCAAATTTCTTTCAGAGCCACGTCTGCTTTGAGAAAAACATTCTTTCTTTTTTGTATCTGTGTAATAGTTGTGTTTTCCCAGTAATAAGAAAGAGTGCTAAGCCATTTTTCCTCTTCATGTGCTATGTTTAGAACCTGTACAAATCAAATTCTCTACACACATTAAAGTCTCAGGTAAAAGTTAACTGTTTGAAATAAAAAAATGTAAATGAAGCTTCATTTTTTCATTGTTCCTAACAATGTCCTTTACAATGCAATATTTTTTGTTTTCTATCAAGGGAGATTTTCCTTCAACGTTGAAGGATGGAGATGAATAACTGACATCTTATCCCACGGTAACTCCAGTTCTTCAAGACAACATAACCATTGCATGCCCACTGTAGAGGACAGGAGATGCACCTATCTGCTGTTTGGATCACTCTTCTGAATGTAAGGCCTGAAAAAAGTTTCATATGCAACTTTTCATTTTTCACTGCATATACAGAAAGACAGCCAAAACGCTTCTTGCTTCTCCCATAATAAATAGTCCAGTGTATAGATTTTGAAAACTAGAGCTTGGGCACAGGCTACAGGATTCACACTAAACTGATGTAACTCCCATAATCAGAGTTATTCTAAATTAAGCAACAGCATTCCGAGGGAAGTGGTCACAGCACCAAGCCTGCCAGAGTTCAAGAAGCATTTGGACAATGCTCTCAGACATAAGGTCTGATTTTTGGGTGGTCCTGTATGGAGCCAGGAGCTGGACTCCATGATCCTTGTAGGTCCCGTCCAACTTGGGATATTCTACTATTCTGTGATTCTTTCCAACTTTGTGCCCGTGTAAATCCTAGTAGGTGACTAGAAAGCCATCTCTCTTCTGGATGTTGGAACTCAGGAAATTCCTGTTGCCGAGGATGTATATATACCCTAGACGATGTCTGCAGAAGTGTGTAAATATTCAGAAAGGTACCGTGTTCTGTTGTGTCAGTACTTCAGCACACTAATTTAAAGCAACACTGAGTATATTTACAGCACATTGAAGGTACAGAGACTGAAAGTTTGTTACACTGACCTACAAAACCTGGCATCTAACCTAGTAGATTAAGCTAGGCATAATGCTTAAGGCAAGCTGATTCAAGCTATTCAATCTGCTACCTGGCAGATTTTTGACGTATTGTATTTTGACATATATTTGACATATATTTTGATGTATTAATATTTTTGACAGTATTTCTAACGAAGCAAAAGACGCTGCTTTTGCCTGCCAGGCAGAGAACTACATTATACAAAGTAAAATTACAAATCACTTGGATGGTTATTAAATGGTCTGATGTGATCATGAAAAGGCATGCAGAGACTATGAGAAACAGTCTAAAAGGCACATTTCCTATCAGATTATTGATAAAATAAAACTTAAAACACTTACAGAGGAGACACAGAGCATTGTTTCATGAGCAAAACAGGTAAGGTCACTGACTTGACTCAAGTGAAACTCAGAGACAAATACAGAATTAGATGTCAACACTGGTTTGTCTTCATTAAAGATCTCAAGCTGAAGTTCAGTCACAAGGACCAGGACAAGAAACAATCTCAACACAAGTGTTTGGTGCCACTGAATGGAATGGACTAGTCAAGTCTTTCTTGTTTTCAAATAAGATGACAGTGTTGTCATTGATGCTGGCCACCAAAATGAGCGCCAGGACATACTTTGCAGGTGCTTTTATCATTCAGGCTTGCTTCACACTCCATGAGAAAATACACAGGATTTTGTCTGATATTGTATCTTTATGATATGAGCACTACATTTCAACGCCATAAATTCTTTCTTCAGTACTAAGATCTGCTGGTGCTGTCTTTCAGATCTGCTGCCTACTGAAAGGACTCTTACATATTTCTTTCACACCTAGCTTCAATTTTTTAACAGCTAGCATCCAAGATGCTACTATAACATATTATCAAATATTCATAATAAGAAATGTAATGCCAATGATCAGTTTGCTGAGTGGCTTTCACCTCTTGTGAATAGCTATTCATTTCCTTGATCAAGAGTTAAAAGGATCAACTGTCAAATTTTGAGCAAGGTTTTCCTGCTGTCAGGAGAAAGCACAGAAAATCATACAGCTAGCAGGGAACAAAAAACAGGTGAAGAATAAGCTTTTGCTAAGGAAGTGCGCTGGCTGGTTTCTGTCTTCCTGACAGAATTGGCAAGAAGGGACAGCTATCATTTACCTTTAATATCCTTTTACAAAATCACAAGCCTGAACCAGCACAAGCCTCCATACAAACTCAAAACCCCATGAAATTCAAATACTCTGAATTTTCTCTCTTACAGACCAACACTGGAAAGCACATATATATTTTCAGGTGAAAAAAAACAAAACAGTAAATATGTTAAGAGCAAACATATTGAAGTCCATGCTACAAAAACAGTAAAAATATTTATATCTGAATTGAAAAGAGAGGAAAGTCCTTATATGCAACCACAGGAAACTAAAGAAATCAGAGGCAGGAACTGACAGAATCACAAACTGGCAATATGATCCTCTCCTAAAGTGCATAGTAAAGGCGTGTTTTTCAGAAAAGAAATGATTTGTCATTCTTTTGTATTAGGATTGAGAATACCACTATGTAAAACGTAAGCAGCATGCTTATTACAGAGACTTTTGACTACTAACTGTGTAAGTCAATTGAAAACTTAAGTTTCAAATTCAAGATCATAGACTCATAGAATAGTTTGGGTTGGAAGAGACCTTTAACAATCATCTAGTTCTGCTCCCCTGCCATGGGCAGGGACACCTTCCGCTAGACCATGAAAGCCCCATCCAGCCTGGCTTTAAACACCTCCATGGATGGGGCATTCACAGCTTCTCTGGGCAACCTGTGCCAGTGCCTCACCTCATAGCAAAGAATTTCTTCCTAATACCTAATCTAAATTTTCCATTTTTTAGTTTAAAATCATTACTCCTTGTCCTATCACTGTAATCCATGTCAAAGAGTCCCTCCCCATCTCTCCTGTAGGCCCCTTTTGGGTAGCAGAAGGCTCCTATAAGGTCACCTCAGAGCCTTCTCTGCTCCAAACTGAACTTCCCCAACTCTCTCAGCCTGTTTTTATAGGAGAGGTGCTCCAGCCCTCTGATCATCCTCTTGGCCCTCCCCTGGACCTGCTCTAATATGTCCATGTCCTTCTTGTGCTGGGGGGTCCCAGAGCTGAATGCAGTGCTCCAGGTGGGGTCTCATGAGAGTGGGCTAGAGGGCAAGAATCACCTTCCTGGACCTCCTAGGTAAATAGATACTTCCTGAATTTCAAACTGTAAAGGATATCTTGACCCTTAGAAAAAACAATTTTAAAAATTTACAACACATATACATTTTATTAAAAGTAACAACTACATAATTAACACAAAAGATAAACGCAATTCCATGCTGTTGAAAATGGAAAACATACATCCAGATAAGTGTCATATCACAAGAACCAATGTTCATAAAAATAATTTACTTTAAAGCAAATAAAGCAGTAAAAAACAGACTGTCAGTCAATAGTTACATTTCTAGCAGCTGTACAGCAGCTAGTGATAAGGCTTACTTTTGAATTTATAGCTATTATCAAATTGCTCACTGACTCTGCTTACAAGTATGATATACAATTTATTAATAAACATGAATTAAAGCAGATCATTGAAAGGCTACAGTTATGCAAAGTTGGTTACTTGTTTTCAGATGGCATGAGGCCACTGAGTGGAAGTTCTCTGTTGCCGAACAGTGTCCAGTGCCCAAATACAAAAGGCTTTTTGGTCTGAATGGAAAAGCAAAAAAGAAGGGAAGACCTTAAAATGAAAGAAATGGCATCAGTCTTCCAAAAACACGCAGAAGATGATTATAAAAATATGGGGGTCAGTTTGTTTTTCGACTCCAGTTTGTGAAGAAAAAAGAAGCAATGTACATGGTTTGAAATTATCAAGATTTAAAATGAGTATTAGTAAACAGTTCTTAACTGTTAGCACTAAAACAGCTTAGCTGTGTAAACTTTTCATTTGGAGGTCCCTAAAAACCTGTTGGAAAATACCTGTTTAGGATTATCTGTATATATTGCCTGTATTTGAGGATAGGAGAATGGTCTACATAATCTCTTGATGTACTTCTATGATTTGGTCAATGTACGGCTAAATTGAGTTCAGATTAGTAAATGTTATTTTCCTGGTCAAAGACTGTGGAGAGACAATCAATGGAGATGTTAGGCAGCCACTCTAGACACTTCAAGATAAACGACTATGGCAAACTCCCAAGACACCAATCAGAACAGCCCAGATGATTAAATCATTAGCAAAGCAGGAATCCTTTTATGATTCAATATCTTCAGCAAGGTGAGAAGAAGCCTTCAGCTTAGCATCTGGTACCTAAAGACCAAAATCTTGTTTAAATAGCATTAGTCATTTCTAAAGAGAAAGCAGCTTTATACACTTCATTATGCATTTTCCTTTGTTTTTTAAAGCTTCATTCACCTTGGCAGTTAGGTGCTATACTCTTGTATGTGCTTGTCTTCAACCACACAATATGAATCTGTTACAGCTTCAAACAGTGAACTTTGTTCAGGAAATGGTCTCTTTTATTTCTTCCCTCCCCCGAATAGAGGCTCTTGTAAACTGCTTAGAGACATTTAATATCAGGCTAAATCCCATGTTTTTGGAAAGCTTTCTATAACAAACAGAAAAGCAATTGCATTATATAGAAGACGAATAACCTAGTCAATTTAAGTTGACTTTTCTTTTTTCTTCAGAAGGAAATAAGGAAATGCAGTAATTTAATTAGATGATTTGGATGTATGTCCTCTGAAGGGAAAAAATGGTAGAAAACAGGATTGGGGTGGGGAGGGAGGGGGAGAACATGCAAAAGTGAAGATTACACTGCTGTAGCTTTACCTTAAAACTTGCAGCTCTTCTTCAGAATTCTGCACCTCATCTCTGAGTCGTCGCCAGCGAAGTAAAGCTTTCAATTCCTGCTGTGCTTTTTCTTCATCATGTGACATCTGCTTAGTGTATGAAAAACACACATCATTGATTGCCGTTTCGCAAGAGATAACAATAATTTTCAGAGAGAAACTCATTTTGTTTTCCTTTAATGCGCAGGCAATGCAAGAAGCGGTATAAACACCCGTGTTAAAAAATATAGTCACACCTGATGCTCTAAGAGTTAATAGCAGCACTATGAAAAACAGAAACCTCACTGGGTGCATCAAATCAATAGTTGGTTAAATATTTCTGTCCAAGAATAGAAGAAGGCATGTTGCTTTCCCTTTAGTGACTGGCTGCAAGTGAACTGAGCATACCGTACAGATACCTCACATATCGATTTTGATTGCATCTTTACTTTTCCCAGCCTTGAAAGCAGAGAGTTGCTCTATGTCCTCACTTCACCCCTCTTCCCTACTATGTCTGCCACCCTGGTGAAAGCTCCCTGTTGCATTTTCCCACATTAACACAGCATCAAGAGATGCATGCTTATGAAATAAATGCTAGGTTGTCAGCTTACAAATCAACAACTAATTTAAACTTTTTGTTACAAGAAAAGACAGGAAATGGGAGAAGCTAAAAGCAGCTAATGTTCTCCTGCATTACACCAGTATTCAGTCACAACCAGAATTATTGTCAGGCAGCAGAGAATTCACCGATAATCCTACAATTCTAGGATTACACAGCACCAAAACTACTCAATAATTATAAAAAAAAAAAAAAAAAAAAAAAAGATTTTCTGATCTTATAAAATAACCGTGAATAATCACCCTGTTTTGCTGCTCCCTGCTTTCTATTCAGCTATATGGAAGGATGCCTACTACAATTAAAATGCTTTCAAGTGACTCACAAAAGTGTAAGAGGATTAATATGGACAGCTCACAGTAGAGGAGCGATGCTCAATGTAAGAGCAGAAAAGAATTTTTAGGACCAGAACGGAAAAGCAAAGTGTTTGGACAGCCTTCACCTCTTTCTCATTGCAGAAGCATGGTAAGTGACAAGGTATTCT
This sequence comes from Cygnus olor, assembly GCF_009769625.2. Lineage (NCBI taxonomy): Eukaryota > Metazoa > Chordata > Aves > Anseriformes > Anatidae > Cygnus > Cygnus olor. The sequence continues at coordinate 43,666,445 of NC_049198.1, read as the reverse complement.
CTTTTGTTCGATGCTATAAATATGCCTGATACGTAATAAAATGGAGGCTCAGAAGGGCTCATGATGTCAGATCCCAGTCCCACCTGCTCTTCCACAGATGGAGCTCTGCAAACTTTAATGGCAGAGTCAGAGCCTAACTGACACAAGCACAAGAAGAAATCATGAACACATGAAATGCTTGAAATAGCAGAGGTATGACAAAAGTAAGAGTTGGATCAGAAAACCACTTTACTAGGTGACATGCAATTTATGAGCTTTTCACTTTAAGAAGGGCAATGATTTCTAAGCCTCTGACAAGACGGTAACTCCTGCTAGACAGTGTAAGAGGTAAAAAAGTAGGAGCGCTGGCACTGTATTTCATTAGCTTTCATTTTGTTTTGAGGCTTGTCATTTGGCTATACACAGGGCAAAACCAAACCATTTATATCAGGTAACTGAAATATTACGATATTCAGTAAGATGCTGCTGATTGCTCCACTTTCAGGAACACGATGTAAGTGGAGAGAATCCAGAGCACCTGTTTGATAGCTGAACAATATTATTTAAGAAGCCTATTTGTGGGAAGGTAATCACTGACAAACAGATGTTTCCATTCTTATTTGCACTAACCTTTACCTCTGTAAAGATCAGTGTTCATTGTGGAAAGAAAGAATTAAAAAAAAATCAAATTAGCATGCAAATTCCAATATTATTTTTCAAAACTTAGCCTCATAACACAAGAGATTTTATTTATATCTAATTCACAGCAAAGAATATAATTTTGTTTTCCACATGATTCAGTTGAGAAGTGATGCATCATCACCTTACCTGTTGTGCCCTAGCCCAAAATACATCTTCTAAAAAAGTGGCAAATCCTTCACTTATCCACTCTTCAGTCCAATCACGAGCCCCAATGGCCAGTCCAAACCAAGCATGAGCAATTTCATGGCACAGACGTGTTCCACAGAGATGGCTCCCCCCAGGTAATACACTCTGTGACAGGAAGATGATGTGTGGGCTGTACAATGGGAATGAAGGACAAAATACATTATAGACCTGTTGTAACACACATTCTATGACCATAATAATGTATAGGCTTTATTAGCCTTGTCATGCATGCTAGGTCATGACAAATAGTTTATAGCTCAGGCATTTTTAGGAATTAGGTTGTACTTTATCATCGGTTGGCAGATAATTAAATTAAAATTCTGCCAAGCACTTGTTTTGTATTTAACTGTCAAACAGCTATTACCTTTATGAAGTAACTTAAACCAAAGTTTTATATTTTTCAAATTACAAGATTGATTTATTTCAACAGAAGCATTTATGCATAAGCCACAACAATAAAAGATGAGCAGGTGTGAATACGGGTAGTGCGTATTTATCAGTTAAATGATCAAAGCTGGAAATAAATAAAGCAGAAACATTTTATAATGAAAATAAATCACTACCCAAAAGAACAAGAGCCATATATAGTAGAGCTCGTGCTCATTACAACTTAAAACAAGTTAAAAAGATACCAACTGATAATAAGAGGTGATGGTTTGTGCAAATGCAGAGGAAGGAGAGCACCCTTCACAGAAGTGAAAAGAAGGCTTAGATACCCACTAAATGTCTCCTTTTCACTACAGGAGAAAACAACACAATCTGTATCTACTCTGCTTTGCACTCAAGTACTAAAAGAAGAAATTGGGGACAAAAAACCTGCTACGCGTACTTGCTCTGCTATGGAAAACACACTGAATTGCAAGTTTCTGCAGTTCCCAGCTCTTGTTCTGCTGTAAGGCAGTTTCTGTTATGCTTACAGATGTTGTAGACGTTAATGTCCTAAAAGTTACATAATTTTACACCTGGGAAAAAAAGAGTAGGAGAACTAAGACCTCTATGACTAACGTAGAAGGGATTAAAGGGGCACGGTGCCACTAATGGGACCTGCAAGGACACAAACCACCACCACCACCATCTGCAGAGTATTCCTGCACTAACCCTAGGCATCCATAATCTCCTTTTCAACTGTTTTCTCAGCTCCAGCCAGTTACAAAGGAAATAAAGAACAATGGTAATACCTTCAAGACCACAAGTCTTTAAAATTAAGTCTAGCTTTCCGAGCGTGGGAGGGGAGTGCATGGCCCTAAGACATTTCCAAGAGTCAAATATTATTCGTCAGCGTTCCATAGAGCTTCCCCACCCACCCTACCCTTCCGCTGGAAATGTTAAAACACCCACAGTTTTCTTGCAACTGGTTGAGTATCTGGAACTAAGAACGTAAAATATGACACACACTTAAGTAGAAAAACATACTCAGTAACCATCTCCTTGTAGAATAATAATAATAATAGTAATAGTAAATATAATCCAGCAAAGCCAGTTAATTTCCTACATTATTTCTTACAATGCCAAATGATTGAAATGTAAGTACCAATAGAGGAATCAAGTCACAAAGAACACACCAAGAAAAAAAAATGCAGCTCTAGAAATCTTAGCCAAAAGCAATTCCGATTAAGAGAAGTGAAGGAGGGAGAGAAGGGAAGAGTAAGCACAGAAGCTGCAGAACATGATGAGCCTTTTATTACAAACCCCTACTGAGAAGAATAACTGAAGCTTTGGGGGTACTACTCTGGTCAGTTGTAAGTAAATGACCCCTAACTGTGGCATGCGTACAGTGCTACAAAGAAAAAATGCAGAAATGGACCAAGTAAATAACATTCCAGACATACTGCTGGTTGTGCTTTGGCCATTTGTTTCAGCAAAATACAAGTAACTTCATGCCTTATAAACAAGCTTACAGAACGGTGTGCACTTTAAGACTACTGTAGGTATACACATAATAAAAGTAAAGATTCTAGTTCCTTCTCTTTCCAATTAAATAATAGAAATGCCACAATCAGAAAACCTTCTCCTTTACAAAAGGATTAAAAAGCACTTTAGAGAGAAAAATGAACATGAGTTAAATTTTGGGCAAGGAATATGAATAAAACTTTCTACAAGGTCAAAAATAAGATTATGTGCAGCAGCGGAATTTCATTTTAGAGTCTCAGTACAGCCAACAACTTCCTTTCCCAAGAACACCTTAAATAATCCCTTTATTCTGTTTTCCCTTAACAAACAACTAAATGTCCAACTCAGAGCTTCATACAGCAGCAGATATCACTACAGAGCAGTGCAAAGTTCCCATTTATTTTAAGATTAATTTTCTCAAAGACTGAACGTGCTTTTATAGTATGTCCAGTACCTACTAGTCTGGGGAGAAATTTGATTCTATGTATTATGTTAAAATACAGATTCTCTGTTTCCAATACATGTTTGAATTCCAGAAGCTCTGTTCCACCTTTACTGATCTCACCTAATCCCTAAATCTATTTTTTTAATATTTGGGATGTACAATGTCATTCATTGTTGTTACTATTAGTGTTGTTGCTCAAAAATTCAGTAATTCAAGAAAGTGGTCATGTGAAAATTAAGATAATTAGGATGATGATTAAATTGCAACAATTTCATATATATATATATATATATATAAAATGAAATATATATACTTATACATTTTTAAACCGGAACAGGAATTTGGACCTCATACCATCCATCTGATTTATAAGAAATGAATTATAATGCTTGATATCTATTGCTTTCACTGGAATTAAAAAGGAAATAAATCTGTTCATGCACTAGGAGGGGACAAAGGTGATTCAGCTCCACAATTACATCAAGACCTGACAAGGTATGCCCAGCCTTTATATGACTCTAGCTGGTGTCTTTTCAAGTCTGGCCCAGGTTTCTAAAGCAGGCCAGAACAGGTTAGCTCGATGCAGTAAGGAAGGTGGGAAACCTCTCCCAGTTAACAAAAAAAAAAAAAAAAAAAAGAAAAAAAACAGTCCTTCCCAGGAAGCTGGAGGAGTTCCCAATGGCTCTTACAGAAAAATAGAAGTTAATGACTTGTTTTCAACAAGTATACACTTGGTTATACTTTTAAAGCAAAAGGTTATTATTCTGACCAGAATTACACCTTTATAACTTAGATCTTTGTACAGAAAGAAGGAACAAGCTCTTTATCCAAGTAAAACTGCAGTTAAGGGAAATATCAACTCTGTAACTATGGTATGAAGGGAAGCATATGAAGGAAAATATGAACTCCAAAGGGAAAGAATTTTTTTGGTGTGAAAGGCCAAGGGGTCCTTGTGTTCTAATCATCTGAATCCACTCAAGTAGATGTTCTTAATAAATGTTCTCTGTAACAAATAAAAGGTTTCCAGTGAGTCCTAGAGTTCTGAACGGTAATATCACCAGTTTAGAAGCCAAGTTTCTGAAAGCAATTTTGCAAAACTTCTTCTCCAGACTTACGACTTGATGCAGGTGCTGCTTTGCACAGAGGCTGCAACAGTGTGCTATTTTTGGCTGCTCACACATAATCAGACAAGAGACACATAGCACAAGCTCAAGCCAAATGTACGTGCAAGAACTTAAGTACACATTTAAGCTAGGAACACGAAGCACATTTCTAACAGGCTTGTTCCACTCCTTTTGAAGGAGAACTTTTTCCCTCTAAGCATACAGGGATTTGCAGATATGTTTCCTTATGTACTTTTTGAAACAACAGAGCTGAGACACAAATTAGGCTTCTGGAGTCAAAAGTAGCACCCAAAACCACTATTACAGAAGTAAATTATAACGTAAAATACTTTTCATGTCTTAATAACACTCCATGTGTTGTTTATCTTTTCCTATTTAGAAAAAGGAAGTCAGATAGTAAATGGGTTAAAGAGTTATTTTACTTCTGGAAAATTCCCATGTAAAAGGGAGCAGGGAAAATACCTCAAAAATCTGTTCATAGGAACATGCTAACATTGAGACATACATTTCAGGATTACTGGAATTTGGACAGTTAGACAATTAAGCGACAGCTCTTTATAAACGTCTTATGCAAACTCATCAGTTGCCTTCAACCTACATTACTGCAGCAATACAGAGAACAATATTATCATATTGTCTGCAATATCTACATCAGACTTTGAATGTTAGCTTAATTTATCTTTGAGGACACTTGTGTCATTGGAATGCAGACACAAGAACGTGTCATATCCAATTACTTACCTCTGTAATCGCCAGCATTCTGGTATATGTTACGTTTCAGCACTGAGAGAACTAAAGAGATGAATCTTTTTGATCTCCCATGAAACTTTTTGATCTCCCAAGTTTACTGTATGCCAGAAGCTCAAACGTACATATGATGAAATTGTAGAGACAAGAATCTTGTAGTTATAAAACTCAGAATTGCACCAGAAATATTGGAAACTTTGTAAAGACATTTTCCCTCCCTACAATCATACTGGGAAATAAACCATCAAGTGAACGGAAGTGACAGATGACAGTCACTCCAGAGCAGATGAATGACTTCTTATTCCAGAAATCCTGCAATAATATAGTGTTCTTGTAGGCAACAGGGAACTCTTGTGTGTTGGAAGGAGGATGATATCAGACAATCTCTAAGTACATTGACTCAGCATCCAAACTTCAAATTGCAGAGAGCCTAGCATCTAATTACTGATCAGAAACCTGGGCAGCAGCTGCTCCATGAATTGTCAGACAACTACTTCAGTTTTGCTTATTTTGTTATACCAAACCAGATTAGTCAGAATGTGTATAAACAAGGATGGATCCCTCCCAGGTGAGACTCTTTTTTGCTATTCAGGAGCAAGACTGGTACTTGGCATAAAACCGAAAAAATAATACAGTGAAAGGAAAAAGATAACATCAATCTAAGCTCAATCAGTTGCTACACACACACACAAAAAAAAAAAAATAAAAAAAAAAATTAAAAAATCTGGGTTTGTAACAACTCTTGATCCTTCTCATATCTGCATTCTAAATTATGCTAAATGCACAGCCTCGAAGTAAAAACTTATATAGAAACACAGTACTGATCCCATACAACTGTGACATTCACCACATTCCACAGCTTTTATTTTAATTAAAATATCTTTGGAATTACAAATCAACTGTGGATTTGATTTGTTGATTTTTATTCAGAGGAAACTTTATAAGTTTTCCTCAGAAATCAGAATAGCTCTGGAATTTCATGACTGACAAAAATGAAATAAAACACACTGAAAATATTGCCAAGCATTGACAAATGCTATTTTCTTATGCCAGGACTCCTTATTTTGCAACCGCAAAAGGACCAATCATCCTGACCTGAACAAAAAGGGACACAGGATTTACATGCTTCAAAAAATAAACAGAAAATTCAATGCACTCTCAGATAACACTAATCTGCCAACATAAAGGTAAACTGTATCAACCCATCTAATAATAATTCAATTCTCTTAACTTTTTGTTCACAAATGAATAGATATGTATTATCCTTTCATGCTGTATCAAGCATTTCCAATCACAACTTGCTTGAAACTTTATGTGAGTAAAAGGTTTAAAAAAAGGTTCTATTAAAAATGAATCTCCAATATTCTGATATTTTTTAACAATGAAGATGTAAAAAAAGTCAAGAAATGAACCAAGCTACTTAAAAATGTATTTTTTCTTTTAAAATTAGATCAAAAAGAGCTAACCATATGCAGGGTGATACCACACATTAACGTCTTTGAATGCCATAGGACAGTCAATCTAAAAGGGGGATTCTCAGTTCATATTTCTACCCTAGGGAACTTCAAGTAGAAAATGCAAAGCTGTACCTACTAAACCAAGACGTTTATTCAGCTGGCCTACAAGGTGCACATCAAGCAGACAAGAAATACATTTAGAGGATTTAATTTTTACTCCAGTCTTGCAAAAAATGGCCATTACTCTTTTCTATTTTTTTTCTAAACCATGCTCTGTTCTGAACTTCTAGCTTTCTTCTGGTGCTCAGCTCCAGAAGAACTGTCCTCTATAATCCAACCAAAATATACAGTATTAAAATGATAGACTGAAAATATTGCTTCCAACAGAAGGGTTAAAGGAATTTCCCTAGATAGAGCTCTTGAGATCAAAACACACCACAAAATAAACAATTTGGTAATAATGCAACTAATTTACTTAAATAATGCTGTCTCATCATCTGTCTAACATCCACAGATCACACACATTGACAGCACTAAGACAAAAACTTTAATTGTGATTTTACAAAAATTCATAAGACAAAACAACTTATATGTGATTGATACCATGCAGTCATAGCATATTAATAAATCCTATCTGCTTCAAGTGTCCTGACTTTGGACTTTCCCCCAAGAGGGAAAGAAAGGACTTATTTCACATGTAGACGTCAATCTGATAAATGCCTCCGAACCAAGTATTGCCTGTGCACTAACCCGAGTTTGTAACAAGCTCATCAGGAACTGGAGTTGACAAGATCAACCATCAGTCCACCCAAGTAAGAAACATGGAGTTAAGGAGTTATCCTCCATTTGACCTCTGATATTCCCAAGGACGCCTAACAGCAGCTCTAGTTCACATCTTTTCATCTTACACATTCTTCAGATATGAAGAACTTGCAGTGCTTGTTTGGAGCTCTCTAGATTTCACTTCCTGATGTCTTACATAAGCCCAACAATATCTATGCATTTAGACTTTTCTACTCCCACGATTTGTGGCATGCAGCAAATTGCCTGTTGTTGTATGGAAAGAAAAACAAACATAGAAAATTATAGGGGAAAATAGAAGGAATTGCAGTTTCAAAGCCTTCTACTGCCCTTCAAGACTTTTCATTCTGATTTGTTTGAAACCTCCCCCTCAAAAAAAAAAAAAAAAAAAAAAAAAAGCAATGGAAACCTCTTATAAAATTCAATAGCGCTATATTTCCATGGCTACAATATTGTTAAAAAATCTTACAAGCTAGAACTCTCTAGAATATCTTGAGGACTAAAGCTTTTCATGTTTTATATCACATAATATTTTTTTCATATTTAACTTATTTATTGATAGGAGTAAGTGCAAGCTCAATTTTCAACATTCACACCATGCATGCAATTACTTTTCAAAAAGTATTGACATTGTTAACATTGAAAATAATTTGTGAATTAGTGCCACCAATTCCCAAATTCCTTACTAAGTATTCATAATACAAAATTATATTGTTTTATGTTTCCAAACGATAAATCATATAAGCTGTACAACTCAATTAGCTTTTTTTTCCCCCTCCTTAATAAGATTGGAAAACCTAGATAAGGTTTCCAATAAGATTGGAAAACATAGATTGGAAACCAATGTAGATTATTCCAGTTAAAGAGCAAAAAAATAAAGATAAAGAAAATAACAATATTTTGAATTCTTTTTTTTTCAGTGAATAGTACTTTTGGATATGGAATTTTTCATGGAACTATCCTTTTTAAAAAAAAACAGGTGTTGCAAAGACCATGGCAATGATGAGGTATCTCTACCCTTGCTGAAATACAGAGCATCACAAAAGAGGTTCAGAGGCTGAAGGGAAAATTCATCTCTGAAAAGCTAGAAGAAACACAATGCTTCCACTAATTTCAATAAGAACTTTATATTAACATGCAAATACAATATTTGGTTTACATTCTGGATTTGCTAAATTCCATATTTAATGTGAAACTTTTCCATATTGTAATTCATAATTTTAATTGATCATTTTATTTAAATAAGAGGCTAATAAAAACAGACATAGGTACTCTCACCTCTCATTTTATAAATGCATTTGTGTGTGTGTGTGTGTGTGTGAGAGAGAGAGAGAGAGAGAGAGAGAGAGATAATAATTATTTTTGGTTTCTAAAGACTAAAAGAGAAAGCTCTTGTTTTATACCAGCAATGCACATACTATTTTTTTCAGAGTCTTTTCAAACTGCTCTTTATATTGTCACAACAGTCACAAACAACATTTCTCAGTTCCAGTCTAAACGATGACATTTGTCACTGATGGGTGGATGTTATTATGTGATCATGGATGGATTTCATTACTTGTAGTTTTGCATCATTGCTATTAGTGGAAGACCTGGATTTCCTTTTGCTACATTGTGAAGCTTCCGGCAGATACTAACAGAGCTGAGAGCCAAAGTACAAATAAGCTACTATGATAAATAGACAGACAGAAGGGGCAAAATTTATCTGCTTCTCCATATTCAGATAAAATTCACTCAAGGTAAGATCCAGTATATTAAAAGTCTCAAAAAATGACTTGGACAAGACAAAGTAAAATAAAGAATGTGTCATTTTTTCTTCATTTAATATACAGAAGACAGCTTTTATCTACATACACAAGAACAAACAAACAAAAGAAACAAACCACCAAACAAACAGCAACAACAGAAGAGATTACTTGTTCTTTGAAATTTTAAAGATTCTTTTTCTCAGTGTAATGCTATGATCTGTTCTAAAAGCATCTGTATCACTGTTCTAAAAGCAGCAAGGAAATGAAATCTTCTTGAAGGCTGAAGTGCTTCTTATTAGATCTTTACAAACTACAGTTAGACTAGTAACCCAAAACAAAATAAACCTGAGGAACGTTTTTGCTTTTTCTATCATAAATATTTCACCTGAAGACTGAGAAAACTCCGGATATATACCTGAATCATCCAGGAAATCTCTAACATTACAGGAGCAGACAGAGCTAGAAATACCTGATATTTCTAAGGCAAATAAATAAAAATGTAAAGCTCAGAGTTTTAAAAAAATGATCAGAATGTCTTATCACGCAATAAAAGAGGCACAGGTCCAATTCTTCAAAATTTTCAGTTCATATCTCTTGCTGCTTGTGCCAACAACACATATGCGAGCAAACAGTGAGGTGAAGATAGTTATCTGCACATGACAGAATTTTTGCCAATATATAGTGTCACCCACAATTCTTGCTGGTACCTGGTGGTACCTAGTAGTTTCTACAAATCCACTTGCTGAAGCCTTTCATTGTACTTAAAAGACTGGCTGCAAAACCAATGCTGCCAAGTTTATTCTGATTCTCAATATTCATGCTAAAATGCACTATTTCTACTATGCCTTCATCCTCTTTCTAGACAAAAAATGCTAAAACACTCTGCACTCTCCTGTCTTAAAAATGGTTCAGACAATATACTTTTAACTAAGTAGTACTGCTATCTTCCATTACCTATTTTTCTTATTTTTGTCATCTACAAGCAATACATAAACTGTAAGTGATGTAAAAAATGTGGTTCTTGTTATGTTGATTAATGCTACTTAATGCTGTTAGCTGAGAGAGAGAGAGAGAGAGAGAACAACATACAAGAGTTAAGTAATGGCTTCAAAATTATTTTTTTAGTTTATTTTGTGCAGCAGCTATGCAAGCCTTCCTTTTTGTATGCATCAAGTCAATAAGATATCTGTTGTGCTTTTGCACAAAGAACAAAGATGCCTTTATCAATTCTCAAAAGTCTGTGGGACAAACCATTCATGCTGTCAAACCTCCTAAACCCCTTTCAGCAAATAATGAAATCCATCAGTGACAAATGTCAACATACTAATTTGTTATATACAGAACAAAAGCAACATTCAGACGAGGTGCCTCATTTCATGTTATATCAGCCCTTCAATTTGTAAGAATTTTATGGCAGCCCACAGATCATGCAATATTAAAACAGAACAGTATTATAATGACTAGAACTAGAACAATCTATTCTCCTTACAATAAGTGCTTAGCAGTCAAACAAAACTGTAAACAAAGTCTTTTGGGAACACCAAACTCTTTGCAATGTAGTAATTTTCCTCCTTTTCAGGAGATTATTTCCAAGTAAAATGGTACATACACACACACATTCTCTTTCGCACGCAGTCACATTTATTATGCTGGTGGAAAAATGAGATTAAATTACATCATATCCAATGACAGAAGAACATCAGTGTGCATACAAATTACTTTATCTACTATGCAGGACATCCAGCTATTATTGTTGAATCAGATAGTAAAAGGACAGTTTAACTGGAAGTAGTTAGTGTGCATGTGAATTATTTATTTGTCACACAAGGCATCATGCTATTATTACTGTATTGCACAGCAAAGGACAGCTAAGTTTGAAATATCTAGCATACCTAAAAACTGTGCTAATGTCTCAAAGTATTAAGTATTACCTAGAAATGAGCTTTTATACTGTTGCATCTTCACCAATTTACCTTTTCATACATCCCCTAATCAGTTTCAGTCCATCATAAATACTAAATAAGTATTATATATTATATAATATGTATAACATTACATATTATTATATTATTCCCTGTTGTCCAGGATACTACCACAGGATACTTCTATCTTCTCTTTTTAAGGATGCCAAAAGGAAGCAAACACCATTATATTCTACAAACATCTACTGCATCCATCATTTCTTCTGGAGTTTGCTAACATATAGATATGTCCACATAACTTGTGCACTGCAAATTCATCAAATAAACCCTGCAAATATACACTTTTAAAGTTGTTGAATTGAGAACACCAAATTATGTATTTAGCAAAACGCTAAAGAGAACACAGATTATGTTGATATATATATATCAACAGATTTATATAGATATATAGATAACATATATATATATCAAGATATATATATATATATACAGATTATGTTGATGTATATACAGATTATGTATTTTTACAACTCCAGAAAGAGGTGGTGGCAGTGGTGGGGGGGTTGTGGCCATTCTAGATCACAGCAAATAAATTGCCATGGGTCCAAAGATGATAATTTTGATATTTCTATTTTATTTCTATTTTATTTTTATTTTTATTTTATTTTATTTTATTTTTATTTTTTTTTAATCAGCAGAGTTTCAAAAAAAAGAAGAGAAGAAGAAGAAGAGGAAGAGGAGAAGGAAGATGAGGAGGAGGAGGAGAAGGAGAAATTTGATTGCTACCCATGTACACCTCTGAGAATAGTTCTGCTGATACACTAAAAATTCTCTCTTTTTGTCAAGGCCATACCTTCATGTTTGAATGGGGTTACCAACCACTCATAAGAACCAAACAAGATTCCAAAATTTCCACCAAGACCAAATAGAATCAGGTTTCCAGTTAAAAACACTTAGTGTTAGTTGCATGATAGGTAGTTCCTGTTGGATATTCCCTTGGAGACTCAGTTGGTTCTATGCTTTGTCAGATGGTTTTGTTTCTATATATTCCATACAGTCAGTATTGATCACATAAGATTTTTTTTTTAACTTCAAATGGCATTTGACATTCAAATCAGTTTGAATTTATGAACCCAAAGACCAAAATGTTTTGAAAATTGTATGATTTTTCAGAAAGTACAGACTGAAGTTTCCAAAGTTGTTTTCAAGCCAAATCCACTCACTTTGCTGTAAATCTAGTTAATCTCCACAGACACTAGCTACCTTAAAGTTTTAGTACTAGCAGAATTTATTGTTGACTGTGAGAACGCTCACTGAGGTTTGCCTCAGTTATCAACCAGTGCATCTCTGACTTGGGTATATACTTGCTTGACTGCAAGTTGAATTTTAGCATAGCAGTTTCATGTCATTTTTGGAGCAGAGAACACTTAAAAAGACAAATTCCATACTGAGGTCCTGTTCCAGACTGAAACCTTTAGGTCTATCATACTGTCCTCACCACCCATTAGCAAAGTTGCAGGTAGAAGAAGCTGTTACCCTCTCCATGGCCTAACATGCAAAGGGACAGCACAGTCTGTTTCTGCTGGGCTCTGTTCCAAGCTCTGGAGAAAAAAGCTCTTCCATGACAGCACTATGTACTTCCTCCCCCCCCCCCACCAACAGCTATCACTCTATAACTCCACCTCCAACGGGTTTAAAATTATTTAACTGAGAATTAATTGCAAATGTTACAGTTACGCTGATGTATGCAAATTGGATGTTGCTGTTTCTTCTCAGAAAGCACTAGAAATACCTTTCTGACTGCAGTGCATTTTTTTTTTCTGTGATAATAACTTTGCATATGCACTACTGTATTAGCTCAGATCACCCGGCTGAGCAAAAACAGAAATCGAGTTCCTAGAGACAAATAACATATCTAATCTGGCACTACTAAACAGCACATTAACACCAGGATTTGTTCAAAATCTAAAGCCCATTTCTCAGATACTACAAAGAAAAAGTCAATGATATGACAGCAGTAAGTAGAGACTGTTGGCTTATACTGTCCATAATGTCAGAATGGTTGGAATTTCCAGTATGTGCCCAGTGTGGTTTTTAAGAAAATGAAGGTGCTCAGACCATAAACACAATTATGTGAATCACATCTTCTCTGCCAATAGCTCATTTTTCAGAAAATCATGTGAAACTAAAACTTCACATAGACTATAGTATTATGGTACAGCTTTCATTTTTATCCTTTTGCCTTTTCATTCCAGTAAAGGCTGGCAGTTTTTTAATACATGTAAATCAGGCACATTCATGCCAGTAAATTGATATAGAATACCAATATTGCTCTGGAAGAGTGCTCAAGAGAAGCTCTCTCTGTGCTGTTTTAAGACGTCTTTAGCATCTTAAATTCATTGCAGACAAAATGTGACAACCTGAACTTAAGTCGTGGGATTCGGAGGGAGGAATTCATATGTAAATCTTTTTGTTCCAAGACATAACTTGCACATAGATTACCTATATACTATGTCATATTAATAACTAATTACAAATACATCACAGAAAATCAAAATCGTAAGCAGCAGCACTGTCGCTAATGATTTTGCCTTACTGTCCTACTGAAGGCAGTGAGGAAGAGAAAGATTTTCCCCACACAGCTCATAACCATGTTCTAGAGTTATTTGGAGATAACTTGGTTCTCTCTCCAAACTAACAATCTTGCAACTGAGCTCCAGCTAACACTCAGAAATGCATAAAATTGTATGCGCAAACACAGAAAACTTTGAAATAATAAGCAAGATATACAAAATAGTAGCAAAGCCGTTTCAGTCAATGACAAGCTAATCTCCTCCCTTCCTTCACCATGCTAAAGTCTAATTTAGACTTTTAAAAATTTGCTTGGTGACCAAGCCATACGCACCTGTCTTTTGGTGGTCTACGACATTTTCAAGAAGGCCAACAAGTCTATTCAGAATTGCATCATAGATTTAACTCAGTATCTATCACTAACAAGCTGGTGATCACATCAAAAATGTATTTCTGAACTCCTTAACTTTTTTTTTCTTTTTTAAATAACAGCTATATAAACAACAAGTGATAAAGATTATGCCAGCAAATTCATGTGCTGGCTCTTTACACTTCATAATACTGTCCTGAATGTCCACTTCACACACTTTAAGCAGAAGATGATTTTCTGAGTAAGCTTAAAGATGCTTGAAATTCTAAAATTAAGCTACAGGGAAATGAACCTTTAGAAATATAAGTCCATCATCATACCACAAATGAGGCAGACTATAAAGTGAATATGACTAGACTGTTCAGTTTCAACATTCAAAATTAGAATTAGAAGTCAAAAATATTATTAACTTGCAATACCACAGCACATAGTAACCCCCTTTGTTAAGCAGAGACATAATTTATGCAATATTGTGCAAAGAGCAAGCAGTCATCACAAACCAGATGCCTGCCACCTGGCAAGAAAAAGGATTGCCCTTGAAATTGAAAGGAATGAAACCATCCTTTATGCTACCACAGACAAAGGAAATCCAAAAAACATCCCAAAAAAACAGAGGTGGTCTTTTATTCACAAACTACAATCTCAGCAAATTTTTAATATTTTCAAACCCACACATCTCATTAATTAATTTCCCCCAAATCTATCACATTTCCAAATCCCTAAAAAAAAAATTTAAAAAAAAAAGTGTCCTCTCTTCCTTGTAAGCACTCTCATCAGTCTATTTGTTCTTCTGATTTTTCCAACGGACAGAAAGCACCTATACATAGTCTTCCACCAATTTTAATGGGTTAGCTCTTGATCTTTATCATAAGATTAGCAAATATTCACCAGCAACAAACTGATGGGTAGCATGTGTATGTGAGGAGAAAATTCATACAAGAATACTCAGACTACAATATATCACATATCAGCCCTAGGAAAAAATGAAAAATCATGTTTAAAATTTCCACAAAAATATAATAATCCACAATAAAATAGATGCTAACATTCATAAGACATGCTATAATATTCTAACAATATTCTGAAAAGTACAGCAGTTAGACATTTCAGCTTTTCTCAAAAAAATAAAATAAAAATGCTTTTCGTGTGCAAGCACAACCAGAAGAAATCTATGTAAGAAATTCAGTCACTGAAATGTAAAATAAAGCATAAAAATGTCTTTAAATCTATTGAAGGTTTAGGTTTTGATAGTAGTATTGACAAAACTTTTGAAATGTGCGTTTTAATTCATATTTTTCTTCTAAAATTAAACTGTTGCAATTATTTGGATGGAACAGATGAATGAAATGAGAGTTCAGACTGAACTGTTTTGAAAGGATAACCGATACAGTTTAATGTATATTAAGAGCTTCAAGTAGTTACTCATGCATACAGGTTTGAGAATCTGTTTGTACCTTTCAAAGAATATTTTTTCCTATGAGAATATATTCCAATCTTTAAATTGCACTATACATGCTAATCCAGTTTTTTAGAGAACTATTGTTATTTTGACTTCAAATATAGTGGAACAGACAGAAGGGTTACATGATTGTTCTCAGGATACAGGAGTCTGTTTTCCATTCCTTCCCTCACACATCAGTGAATAAGTACAAGGGTGCAGAATAATTTGGAGATGGCCAACACATCAGAGGAATCTGTTCTGTCTGCAACATAAAAACCCTAAAAGACTAGCAGTGGCAGAAAAAGTACAAAAGCTAGCAAAGAATTTTTCAGAGAAAAAGAATAAAAAGTTAAAATACTATAAAAAAAATCTAATAACGATCCTCATTTTATTAGCTTTATCAGTGTTCCTCAGAACAAGGATAAACAAGTCATTAATATCAAAACTGCCCAGATTCCCCCCCATAAGACTTGTAATGTCCTTTGTCCTTTCAACAGATTTGTCACTGTTGTTTAATGAATGCTCTTAGGTATACCATTGAACACTTCCAAAATGAGCATGTGGACACTCATGTCATGACAAAACATCACATCAAGTCAGTTTTATTCAAACAGTCTTCTCTACTTGTACTTAAGGAAAATAATGAACATTTGAACAGTTTCCTACACACCATAAAAGACAAATAATCCACTGCCAAAAGACCTAACTCACCTTGGTTAAAGCTTAGAATAAGCAGATGTCAACGATTAACTGACAGGAAAATTTGTTGGAATACCTGGTTTGCCATTTGAGCATTAGTGATAACAACAGACACCAGCCCGATGTTTTTAAATCACACAACCTCAGCAATAAGTAGAAAGGGATCAAAACATCAAGAAATTCACACCATTGCTTAAGGGATTTGCCACATTTATTGTCCCTGTGAAGATTAAAACCACCCACCATCAGAACTGTATATATGTATCACATGGAAATGTCAAAGGTCTAAACATTATGCAATCAGGAGAATGGTTTCTAGGCAGATAACAAATAAAGCACAAGTTTAGAATACAGAGGCTGAAAAATAACCAGGTAATTACTTAAAAAGGAGCTGACCCAATCTATTATTCCTCTTGCAATCAACAGGCATAGGAGTATGCTCAAAGTTGCCAGAATAATAGTAACACCTTTTCCCATGACTTAAGTTAACAAAGCTAATGATAGCAAGATGAAACAAGGGCATTTGAAACTACCACAACAACAGAAATGAACTGGCTCACTGCCACTTTGTAAGAATCACGGTGTCGGTATAGCTGCCTATATTCTCACAGAGCTTTCAAAGCTTAATGACTAAATACTGGAGTAAAGCTGTATGTTTCCCTGAGTGTGAGAGAGGGGAAAGGGAGTCTTTTTGTATCATGCTATTTTGGTGCATCACCAACATGTTTTTCTTTCTCTCTCCCTCTCTCTTTTTTTTTTTTTTTTTAAGCAGAAAAACAGCTATGTGAAAACAAAAAAATAAAATGTTGCCAGCATGTAAAAACTGGAGCAAGGCACAACAGAGGTCTTTCAAACCACATTTTAGGTTTATACTCAAACTGAGTTTGCAGGGAAGTTTAGCATCTGGAAGCAGGATTAAAACTTTTTTTTTTTTTTCTTTTTAAATCCCAATTCTATGGCAACTGTGCTGAAATATCAAAGTATCTGACGATAATAATAGATGACATGGTCCCATCCTTTTCTCTAGAAGAGGCAGGCCTGGCGGCATCTTACAGATCCCTTCTAGTTCCTCCTTCAGCTATGTTATTAGCTTCAGATGGGAGCCAGAAGTAATACACATGACCACATACAAGGTCTTTAGTCTCACTAAGATCCATAAGTATCAGCTGCTTATTTAAGGATCTCAGTAATCTTGTCATTGCTGTTTAATTCTGCCTCATTATTAAGAAGGAACTGACCAAGATATTGGTCAAGTCTGGAGGTTTCTGTGTAATTGCTAACAACTACAAATACAAAGCATTTTAGGTGACAGATCAAAGCTTAGAGCTTTTGGAGGGGGGTCCTTCTGGAGCCTTAAACCACACCTCTGAAAGACTACATGTTTCTCTCCAATCAACTCCCTAAACTCACTACAACATTTGACCGTCAAAATACTCTCAGGAAGATCAGGTGGTATTCTAATCCAAAACAGAAATGCTATTTAAGTATATACACAGAGGAACAGACACCTAGTTGGGTCAAGAACTAGCAACATAATGTTCCCAGATGGTTACAAGGCTTCTGCAAATACATATTCGATATGTGATATTGGCATCATTGAGCCATATATGCATCAGAAATCTGGATTTAGGCATAAAAGAGCCCAGGAAAGGACAATCCACAATCTATAATGCTGGTTCATTCAATATATGCAGAATACACTTTTCATCAAGGAATTCTGTATTGTACTATTTTTAAGTTGAAAATTTCCAAAGGCATGTATCCTCCTTACTACGTAAAGATCAGGTAGTTAGGTGCAGAAAAACTGAATTATGGTACCACTCAAATAATACAACCCACAACTCAATGCCAAGAATCACTCAGCTTAACAATTCTCAAACTTTATCACCTTTGTTTATTTGTTTAGGAAGAATTTCCCCCAATAACATATATATATATGCATGTGAGTATAAGGAAAAAGTTCTTTAGTTAATATAGATATCTGCAAACAAGTCCTGAACACATACATTGGACAGGTTAAATGAGAAAATGTCAGCAGACTCGGACTTGAAAAACAGGAAGAATTTAGATAATACTGTCTGGTCTTTCATTTTCCCATCCACTGCAGTGCTGTAGCCTTATTTGATAATTCGACATAGCTAGAATGAAATTTATGTTTGTCATATTACCAAAGCATAAACAGCAGAGTAAATGTGCAGTAAATGCAGGAGACATAAGCAAAGCTGCTGACAGACTGTTGCTCCCTAGAGGTCCAGGGACTGGCTGCACATAGCTGTGATCAATAACTTACTGCGCAGAGGCAAGGTGCTGATCAGACACACAGTGGTTCATCAGCTTTGGGTTTCTCACAGTTACAGAGCATATCCTACATCCAAATCAGAAAAAGGCTAACTTCTAAGATAGCTGTAAAGGAGAAGGACATAAAGCAACAAATCCAACTCAGAATGTGAATGCTTGCAGGAATCACAGTGTTTCTCTGTGCTGACTATGTTTGAGCCCTTTTAGGGAACCCCATGCAGAGAAATAAAAGAAAGTTATGTTCATATATTATATTCATTACATGTATTCATTCAAGAAAATGCTTAAAAAGCCAAGTTAATTTCTTCAGATGTATTACATCTGACTCTTGTTATTTCCGTGGGAGTCATCTGTGTATTTGAAAATATAATTTTATTCTAATATATATCAGAGCCTTAGTATCTATCTACTCTAATACTTCTGTGATTCTGTGATTCACATGTGTAAAGCACATTTCAGTCCATAAAGCTTTGGCCAAGTTTATAACTGAAGTTTTAAACAAACAAACAAAAAAAAACCCTTAACAATTGACTCGCAGTGACTGACAGCAGGCTTCCAATACCCACAAAAGAGGCTATCCACATCCTGAATTAAACAGAAGGGTATAAACTGAGCTAAATGCAGATCAGCTCACTGACCAATAATTCTCACCACAAACTTATTGTTTGGTAAAAACATTCCTCTTACAAAAAAGTTGTATCCAACAATGTTTCCATTCTGCTAATAGCATTAGCAGAACCTAAAAAATGAGTATAAGTTAATACTTCTCGAAAGAGAGCAAGCCTTTCTGAACAGTAGAATCAGATGAAGCACGACTTTTTTCTTTAAATATTCTTCCTACAACCACTACCTCCAGCTCAAACTCTGCCAAGTCCTTCTTATGCAAGCCCATGTATCAAACAAACGCTGGGAAAGCAGAGCCTGCACCATCTGGGTATGACAACACGGAGGTGGATAACTTCAGCATAGTGCTGGCACGGAAGCAACAGTCCCTTGCTGGCCCCACACAAGCATCACACAAAGGAATTGCCAGTAGAGATCTTTGCAACATACGTTACAAAACAGATCTCCGGAATAATGAGTACACAACAACCTCATTACCTGGGATCTCATAAAGGAATATGTACAACTACTGCACAGAGAGAGCTTCCTCAGAGTCTTCCAGAGAAATATATGGCTTTCTGCAATTAGCACCGTGACAAGAAAACCCTAAACCATCATATGTACAAGTTCCTTTTCCAGTGAATGCTCCAGGCATTCAGTTTAAACTTCATGTGACATGAAATAATCTAGCGCTGGCATTTGCCAGAGGTGCTTCACTGTGCTTTTCCAACTTTTGTACACAAAAAGAGTAAGATAATAGGCATTTTTAACTATGTTGGCAGCACCGACAATTGAACAGAATAAAACACAGCCTATTTGTAAAAGAGAATATGTGGCACTCTTTGATCAACTGGAAAGTTCCAACAAGCCTGCCAGTGCTAGATCTGTATCTCCTACACAAGCTTCTCCTGGCCGTACATAGTAATAGATTAACCTCAGCTCGCAGGTAGCAGCTCTCTCAGCAAATCCAGGACCAAAGAAAATAAATTATCTCCAGGCTCTTTGTCTCTGTATGGCATAACTACGGAACCGTAACAGTAGCCTATAGTAGTACAACTCTTTCTGTCTGAACACTGGCTACGTCTTCCTATGAATTATGCATTTGGGAAAAGACAGTTGGGTTTTCAAATGCTGAATATAACACATTTTGTTTGTCTAATTTCTGTGGAAAGAGTAGGAGCGAATCCTAAACCAAACAGAAATAATTGTTTCCAGCACCACAATCAGATTTCAAGTAACATAATTGCATACATATACCATTCATATTTTCAGCTTTTGCAAACAGAGTTGACTTAAAGGAACCACACAAAACTAGGACTAGCTATTTGTGATTTCCAAAATTTTACATTTTTTTTTCCTTCAGAAGTTGAGAAGAGTTAAAAACTAAGTAGAAGTCACAAAATGCCAGATTTGAGAGGTAGTGAAGAATGAAAGACATGCATTGCCCTATGTGCATCACGGAATGTTAGGGATTGGAAGGGACCTTAAAAGACCATCTAGTCCAGTCCCCCTGCCGGAGCAGGAACACCTAGATCAGGTCACACAGGAACGTGTCCAGGTGGGTTTTGAATGTCTCCAGAGAAGGAGACTCCACAACTCTACGTTCAGGGCAGAACACCAGGAAATGCTAGGTGTGTACAAGGTAAAGATTTTTTTTCTCTAGCAAAGGCTATTTCCACTCAGATGCACATGTGCAAGTGCTCCCCTGAAGTGGAATGTGTATATTGACAGTCTCTTACAGGAGGTACTCACTGCAACCTATTTTGAGTGGGTATGGCCTCTGACCTGAACCATAAGAAGGCAGATAGTTCCATGATAAAAGCACGGATATTAACACTTTCTTTCCAGGTCTCATTTAGGAGTCCAAAGACAGCCAATCTTCATGGTAAAATTATTGAGACACAGTTTTCATAGTGCCTCGGAGATCTAAGGTTACTGACAGATGACAGCAGCACAGATACTGTAGTCACCCAGAGCAAGCACCTTAAATAACTCCTTTACTGTCAGACTAGTACTATCAGCTCAGGTGGAAAGCCTAGGCGTTAAGAAGCAATTGCTATAGCAAAAATTGCTAGTTTAGTCTCATGACAGGAACTTGTACACAAGATGAGAAAACTTGGTCCTACAGCTGATACCATACAGAAAATATGCAGACAAATACTCTCATCCACACTTTTCCTGATGCATTCAGGACTATCTCTGTAGGTAAACATGCTAAATCGGATTTCTTCAGGCCGGTTATTAGTAATGCAATTTCATACCTAGTAACACAAGCAGATAATTTGGATGACAGTGTCCACCTGTAGAAAAACATTTTAAAAATTATACCAAACCAAGTGGCAATGAAAAATCTTTGTCTTTTAGAGTTTTAGCTTATTCCAGGCACCCAGCTACCAGAAGCACTGATACTTGGAGGAAGAAAGTTGTTGAAATCCCCAACGTAAAAACACACTGCACATATAATTCACTTGTTTTCACTATGCATGCAGTTTCTGTAGTAACTATACTGATATTCCATACAAAAAAAAAAAAAAGATACACACAAGTAGATACATGTTGCATATTCCAAACCATAAACTTGTTTTCAACCAGCATAAAAAGGCATAAAATTGACTGCTAAAAACATCACAGAACAAACTATTATGAATACATGAAAAACAAAATGCTAAAATGGAGTGAGAAGGTGGCTATGATTTATAATGACTGATGCTTTCAATCAATTCAAGAACAGAAAAAGAAAAAGATCAGTGTGATAACAGTTTATAAACAGGAAGGATTTATTCTTTTTTTTCAATTTGGAATGGTAAAAGCAAAATCTAATCAGAATGAAAAGGAAAAAACTGACAGACTAAGAAAACCTTAATGTAATACAGCCATTTTTTAATGTGATATTCTATCATTACCTTCACAACAAGATTACAGTGCAACAATATTACATTCAGATCTGGATAATTTGTGCTTGACTACATCTGGCTATGCGAAAGATACAAGGTACAGGGCAAGCTTTCTAGCACATTTATCTGCCAACTCAGACTAGTTTAATTCAATGCCTGGATTTAGTTTGTTTGTATTTTTTAATGTGAAAGAAACTTAAATTTATAAACTGATTGGGAATGAATGCAGATTAATCTCCTTTTTTTTTTTTTTTAAAGTGTCAATATCAATATCTTAGGAGTGTCTTCCATTTTTAGACATACTATAGTAGATTAAAATATCTAAAACTATATGTGTATTTTTAGCCATTCCATCCACATCTCTATAGAGATTTCTCTGGCTCCTATACTCTTGGTATCTCTACGCTGACTCATATGTTATGTAGTTAAAAAAAAACAACTACACTCTCCAGATATGAAAGCATACCTCCTACTGATGTCAACAGGAACCCCGTGAAGGAAATCTTAAACCAGAATACAACCCAGAAGTCTTTAAAAATAACATCACAGAGACTGTGTAAATCTCAGACAAATGGCTATTCTTCCTTGTGAACATGCGATGCCCATTAGCATTAAGATCTATGTATGTGTTTCAAAAGAACATCTTTTAAATGGAGACTGTACAGTACACACTAAAGAAATCTATGTTAAAATTAATTCTAAGTAGCAGTATACCACAGAAAAACAAACAAATAAGCAAAAACCAAAGAAGTTGAAATCACCTTGCAAGTTCCACAGTTGTGGCTTGCAGAGCTTTTAATAGTCTATTATTATGACAATGTGATTTATGTGGCCATTAATTGTAAGCAGAGAGAAAATGTAATGACTGAAGTTTGATATCTTTATCTGGATGACCTAACAGCACTATTCTTTCTTGCTTTTCAGGTGGTTATTTTGGAAAGGTACTCTGTTTTGACACATTCAGCATTCTTGCTGAGAAGTAAGCTACACCGTTTAGAATAGGGCTTCACGTAACTGTTTGAATATCTATCCATTTTAGGTTAAATTATTGCAACAGCCTACCAAGAAGCATTCATAAACAAATGCAGCTGTCACAAAATAAGAACAAGCTCCTTTCTGTGCTTTTAGAGCAAAGGATCACATTTAAGATAATATAAAACTAATGAGAAAAACACAAGCAAAACAATTAGCTTTGGAACTGAACGAATTACGTATATTTCTTGCTTTTACCTCCTTGGACGCTGCGCTAACCAGTAATTCAGAATGCACATATAACAAACTCAGATAGGGTGGTTCAGTCTTGTTATGCAGACATCCTTATTGAAAAGTTCTTATGCCATGAGATGCCAAGCATTTTTAAGTATTAAGTATTTATTTGCTGAATTCTTTTTAAAAATAGCACCCATAGTGTGCCCCTGATGTCAAGCAACTGAAAAATTCCCCAGAAAGGGAAATCTGTCTTCCACTTTATGTAAAGTATTATAATTGCTAATAATCCCTGGAAAAGTTCTTTCTGCATTTCCATCCTGCTTTCTAGAAAATGGCGCCACCTACTTTCACACCTTTTAATTGAACTATTTTTCATTAAACAGATAATTTCAAGGCATCCAGAATGTATTATACAAGTTTGTACAGTTTCACACCAAATCAGCAAAGTATTCAACAGCTCATCTTACTGCATATACAATGCCTGGTAGGTATGTTTATACAAACAAAAGTACAACACAGGCTTACCAAGCCCTTCCTTATTGATCTATCCTTATTGATCTATTTTTTATTAACTTGTGTTGTGCAATCAAACAATAAAAACAACAGTTTACCATTAAAGTCACTTTTTCATGGTCTTCTTGCCATATTACTGAGTTATCTATTAAGTAATTGGTGGCTATTTTACACTCTGCTACACAAGAAGTAAGATTTTTATAAACATGTCCTAATAGCTTTGATAGCTTTTGCAGCACTTCCCAAGTGAAAAATAATGAAGCACTAAAATGACAGTGCTATCAGAATTAAAATACCGTGTCACTTGAAAATAAAAACTAATAAACACACATAATTTTCACCTTACTACTGTGCAAAACTAAGATACAGTGCAAATACTTGCATTTGTAAAACAAGCTTTCTTCATAGTTTTGATAAGTGAAAAAAATGTAGACTGTATAAAATAAAACTTTCATTATGTTTTAAAGCAACACTAAAAAATGTAAATTATGTGATAAAAACAGACTGCTATAGGACTTGTTGTCTCAGAATCTTTTAACAGTCTTTACATGTCTGAGAAAATTATTCCTGAAAATACACACTGTATAAACAAAAGCTGATGACTGAACAGAATTGTTTTAATCAACATAAACACACAACAGCATAAAGTTTTGGAAAGTCTTCCTAAAGCCTTACAATCTAAATAAACTATACGTGGGGGCAGGACTAATTCCAGTCTCTTATAGTTGCATAATTTGGAAGTACTTTGACTAGCTTTCAGTTGAGGTAATCTACTAACAACAATATGACTAGAAGCAAATTTGGATTCTGTACAGTTTTATAAATCACACTGCATTAAGCCATGTGACTAACATCTGTTGCACATTGTTTTTGCTTTGATCCTTCCTTCAGGGGAAAGGCAGAGGCAAAGATGTTTCTTGTTTTGATAGGGATATATATATAAATATATCTGCAGTATTAAATATTTATGCAAAGCAAACATAGGCAACATTCCCCTTGCTCCTGATAGCAAGATGGTACAGTATGTCCTGTTTCTTACTTATTGGGAGAATTCACTTGGCAAAATTAGATCAACTCCACTGACATTTATCCGCCTGATATGCTTGTTTTCTTCAGTTTTCCCGTGTTGCAGATCAACACAGATTTCACTACAGTAAAACTTTACGTTGTCTCTTAGGGTTTTACATTGGTACAATAGAGGGTTTTGAGATACCCAATATCTTGAAATATATTCTAAATTCTATGGAAAGCCAGTCTGAAAAGCAGATGTTTGATATGTTTCTGAAAAAGCCTCTACATATAAATCTAATTCTGTTATATCCTACTATCGTGGCAAAAGCCTTTCTTAGTGTGATTGTTTCACACTTCTGAACCATAAAGACGATAGCAACACGTAGATTTTTGTCAAGTTTCCCTCTCAATACCCGTTGCCCACTGGTGTTATGTCTACACATGTCTCTGCAACAGTTCCAATTAGCTGAAGATAAATGTAGTTGATTCTGGAGGTCACTGACTCTGACTTGATTGCCATCAAGCAAGAGGCTTTGCAGGTACTATTGGTTCAGCATGTCCAGATTGTTGAGATAAAAATTAGTCACAGGTTCCATTTTGGTTCTTTCTATAGAGTTTCTTGGGCCACACAGGTTCCTGAGTAGGCCTGTTTGACTTACTGTTACATTCTCCAGTCAGAAGTTCTGTAGGCTGTTGATCAACATCTGTACCTTGCTGAGACAAAGGCACAGGATTCAGTGTGGTAATGGCTCTGTAACTCTTCCACTTCTAGACCATGCCTTACATAATGGCAGCTTACAGGGTTGATACTGGCTCACATGCCCTGCTGATAACTCTCTTGGTTTCTAGTCATAGCTTAGTCTGAGTTTAACACTGCAGCTGCAAGTTGTCCTGATGTTACTGTTTAACAGAACTTCTTCGGGGCCGGGGGAGGGGGGGGCGGAGAAAAAAAAAAAGTCGTTGAGGGAGCAAAAGCTAAGCCACAGAAGATAAAAAATCATTATTATCTTGTTTTTTCTAGCAATATAGTGAATTATTGTGATAGTATGCGTGAACACAGCACAAACGGGGATGCCTAGGAGTAAAGGCAACAGGAGGAGCACACAGTAAGGAAAAGGCTATCCATGTTCTGTGCTAATGGCACACTGATTAGTGAGTGGGTGATCAAGACTTCAGCACACCTAAATGCAGTTTCCAAAGACACCCAGGCCTGGAGACAAAGGATGGTGAACAAAGCCTGATGACTCACCAAGTCGAACAGAATGGAAATGCTGATCACAGTCAGCTTCAAAAGGGTACAAAAAGACATATCCAAAAGCTACAGAACATAGTTGCCAACCCAAGAAGAACCTGAGACACATTAAGGACCTGAAACAAGTCCTTCATGTCATCATGGCTGATCCAGAGCCTGGACACAAGTATTGTGGTGCCTGACTGTTGGACAGACTTCTTGGACACCACGCACATTCCAGCATGCACTTCAGTGTGACTGTGTCAGCTTTCAGAGAGATTTTGTTGCAGGCCAACTAATTATTTCTAAAGGAAGCTAGACAGTGATCTGTGTTGCAGTTGTGCACACCATTTCACCTCAACAGGAAAGAAAGGGGCTAAACAAATAGCACCCCTTGGGGCAGCTTCAGCGTACAGGAACAGATATTTAGCTCATGGGGTGAGAATAAATCTAGTACAAAGTACACCTCTCCAACTGTACATATGCTAGATGTAGGGGCCTCTATAGTGACTACTTCAACCTATTCATCCACTGTGTTACTTGCTAACATAGACAATTACAATAATAGGGCAAGTATTTTAAGACTGCTTTTTCATCTGATTTTTATTTTTTTTTCTTTAAAAGAGTAATACAAATAAATATTCAGAAGCAAAATGTCCAGAAGCATTTGTAAAGTTATTGGCTTGCAACTACTGGTCATGGCTAAGCATGGTGATCTCTAAATTACAACTTAGCTCAACATTGTGTAACTTGTTTGTCCCAGCCTTTGAATCTGATTTCAATGTAAAAAAGGACATAATGTACTTAATATCTGATATCTGAACTAGCTTAAAGGAAGTGATTGTGTGAACTCACTTAGCTCAGCTGAATTTCTCCATGACAAAACATCCATGACACTATGTACTTCAGCATCTGTTCCCTTCCTGGTTTATTACAGGCGGAAAAAAATAATAATTATAAAAATCAAAAGCAAAGGCCAGCCAATCCCCTCAACACACTCTCCAAAAATAACAGTGAAGGATCACAAGTTCTTTCCACAGTTGCTGGACCCCGTCTTTCCTGCAGTGACAAAAATGTGTACTTTGCTGACAAATTAACACTGCTTAAGCTGTTCTTAAAAGTTTGGCCATCCATCAGACCCTGTAAACACAAGAA
This sequence comes from Cygnus olor, assembly GCF_009769625.2. Lineage (NCBI taxonomy): Eukaryota > Metazoa > Chordata > Aves > Anseriformes > Anatidae > Cygnus > Cygnus olor. Next base: position 43,639,449 of record NC_049198.1, on the reverse strand, counting down.
TTTTTCATCCAAAAATAGAAAACTTTCTTGTGGAGGGTGTGGTAAACCACATCAACACTCACCTCCAAACATTCTTGGTCAAACCAAAGAAGCGGAAGATTATTTCATTTTAAAGAAAAAACATTATAGACTACTGCAGTAATGCGTAAAGTAGTTGGAAGTAACACACTGTGGAAGGAAACCAAAAAGAAAAAGGAAATTATGTTCCTTGGCAAAATGGGTCCAAAGCTGCCAGCATCTGATGGTGGCCGTGTTGAAAACTGAGTTATACATCCTTAGCCAAACAGCAGCCGCAGCAGCAGCAGCTTATTGAAGGTTGTAGTCACTGCCCAGCAGCAGATTCAGCAGCAAATTTAACTAATCAGCATATAAATGTCAGAACAGTAACACTAGCCAAGCAGACTGGATTAACTATTCTAAAAGCACAGAACATGTGACAGATGGAAAAGATGCCTTTTGACACATGCTGGAGACTCCCGAAGATTAGTCCCAACTCAAAACTGTAACGTCCAGCCCACAGCTGCTGAAGTTAGGGAAAAACCTCAGGCCTCACATGACGTATCACCACAAACAAAGTCAGAACTTTGCTAAGGAAATTAGCAATGGATCATGAGACGCTAAAGAAAGGTTTGGATATTCCCTTGCATAAATGGTAGCTGAAATTCAACCTGGGTGTTTGTGAATTCCCATGTTAACGGAAGTGGGGACTGAGCAGAGAAAGAAACAGTTCAACAAATGACAAAGTCAAAAGGATGAAATACACTGCTGAACACTACAAATTTGATAAAACTGTCCTTCAGAAATGAAGTTTTCCAACTGACAGAATGTTACAACAGCAAAGAAAAATAATAGCAAATACAGGAAGTATAGGATGCAAGCCATTAAGCAGAGGGAGACATAGCTGAATGGTCCAGATCAAAGTTAGTACTGAATTACAACACAGATGAAGAAAGGAGACTATACAGTAGCATAGAAGGGGTGAATGTTATGAAAGAGGAAAAAATAGACATGCAGCAGCTGAGAGAAGTGAAAAAAATCCTAAATGCCAATGCTATTAAAAGAGATATCATGAGATAAGTTTTCAAAGAGGACAATGATAAATAAGACCAAAAGCTACACTGAAAGGTATTAAGTTACCTTGGTCAGAGGCAGTAAGCATATCATAAAAGTCTTGCAGACAGTCTCAAAGTTGGGGGGAAAAAAAAAACTGTGACAAGAAAGGCTTTCCTGCCTCCTGATTCATATGAAGTAAGCTCTTTAGCACCAAATTTTGTTTATACAAGAACTGACTGGAGAAATAGCGTATTTCTGTTTTGAATCCTGGCTGCAAAGGTGTATAAAAGTGAAAGCCTCACCTAATCCACATCCAACCACTTGGTATGCAGTAAGAAAAAAAATCTGATCATAACAATAACTTAAGACGTTGTATTGGTGGCAATGGAAGATGAAATATTCTAAATTATTCCATTAATTATTGAAGATAGTTATGGTAAGGTCTGTGGGTTTTTTTGGTTGTTGTTGTTTTCCTATGTGTTTGTTTGTTTTCCTGCCACAGACTATGTGAATATGGATACTGTTACTAGAAACAAGCTAACGTACATATTTGGGAAGGTTTTTGGAGAAATGTCGAAAGAACATACAGTTGAGACAAAAATGATTCACTGCAGAGAAAGACCTAATTTTCATTTCATAGCCTGTGTTCTTAGTGTTCTGCTTGGATTATTTTTAGCTTATGCTAATTTTTCTTTTTATTTGTCTTTCTTCTCAAACTTTCTGGAAGCTAAAAAAAAAAAAAAAAAAAAACCACCACTTGAATCTCTGCCCCAAAGTAATTCACTATCTGTGTATTGCACAAGATCTAAAACCTTGTGTATGTAGCTCACTTTAAATTACCTGACAATCATACTTCTGGAAAAACGTCAAAACCAGCAGAAAGAGTTCAACCCACAGCCATGGAGAAACATGAATCTTCTGTGGAGCTCTCTTTTTGTTTGTAAACATTCTGTGGTCCTTCCACTTGCTTCACAATCATGTTAAACTTGAATTTCCTCATATAAGCTTATTCTGAATTTCATCTTGTAGAAGGAAAGGGAACAACATTAAAAACAAGCCCTTTTAGCACCAGTTCATAGGAAATCCATTCAAAAAAGCCCTTCTAACAGAGGTGAGAATAAACATCAGATAATTGCAAAAATGCATGTAAGGACTTTGAAAGCCTTGTTTCACAGTTTTGGGCTGGCTTTTGGGTTTGCTCTTAATTAAAAGACACTTTCACGCCAATTTGTTTCAAAAGACAGGGCGCACGCAATTATTAACAACAATAATAGAAAAAAATCTAACAAATAGCATAAATAGCATACTCAGAATGCTGCAATAGGCTCTGAAGACACTCATGTCCCTTGTCCATCATTGACTTTTTGTCACTTCAGAATGTCGTCAAGGGCTGTGAGATCCCTAAAGAGCATTTCTAACACGCAAACGTTTTCTAATGAGACAAAAAAAAGTCTTAAGCAGGGTGCTAGCCCCATCTTGAAGTTTACTCAAATTTTAGCCTTACATAAATTTAAGTTTTGAGATTTGCAAGTTTCAGAAAGAAACTATTGCTGTGTTCTTCATGTTGCAAGACCAAAAGGAAAAGCACTCCACAGGAACTGTTTGACAGGGCTACGTGTTCTCTTCTGTAATTAGGTACTTTGGAAGACCTATTCCTTTACTCTGTTTCTTGGTCACTACCCAAATTTAAAATAGTAACAGACAGAAATAGCATACAGGAACTGGTACTGCAGCATCTTACTACATTTGTAACGTTTATACTTCACTGGTGTCAAATATACAGTTTGGAGGACCAGAAGGAAATTCGGTATTTTTCACTATGCCATGCAAAACACACCAATCAAAACTGTTTTCTTTACCTACTATCTAGGTTGTAATATGTTCACTAGCTCTATATCATCTTATAGTCTGTTCTCTTGCGGGTGCCTATGTTCTTGCTCATGCCTGTTTATTTTACTTCATGATATCACTGTTCAGCACCCCCTGTACCAGTTCGTCTTCACAACATTGATAAATTACTACTTCACAACTCTGCCTGTGTCTTTCTCCTTGCTGCCTCCTGATTTCTATACCCCTGCAGCTGAAAACAAGAGAAAGTCAACAGTTTGGCCTCTGTCAAAACATTACAAACAATACGCTTGGAAGCAGTCTTTACGCACAGAACTGCCTAGCACAAGGCACCTCAGTATAGACACACATAGCTACAGGGAGTACTGGAGGCAGTCTATACTCGGTAGGATTGATATCGCTTGCTAATTCTCCCTGTTTCTCAGCTGGAAAGAAGTGAGACACACTTAGCATAACATACGCTACAAGCATGATAAGGAGAATTGGTATTAGGATTATCTCCTTATTTATTTATTTATTTATTTATTTATTCTCCCCATGTATTAGAAGTGGTGCTTCAGGTAACTAACTGCACAGCAGAGATGGGCATTCAGTTTCAACACAGCCTTCCGTTTCCCACCTCCCTAAAGGGGATGCCCATACCTAACAGAAGTAGCAGGAAATCCCAACTCTATTTTCTTTTTTCTTTTGAGTGGAATTCAGGGCTTTTTATTTGATTAACAAAGACTCAAGGATAAGATGCTTAATTGCTGTGTTCACAGAAAGTTATTTTGAGCGCAACTGTCCAACAAAAACTAAATCTGCCTAAACCAAAGATAAAAGGGTGAATTTTTGATTCCTGCAGAGCTCCGAAAGTATTAGGTAAATTACATGAGAAAGCATCACCAGAATCTGCTTTTTATGAACTGAGCTCTAAACTCTCAATTAAACACTCCTGATTTGCACAAGATCTCCTGTTGTTTTTTTTCTAACAATATCACAATATACCTCATGAGAATTAGAAACAACATTTAATAACTCACTCATCATCATTAAGAGCTAAAAAAGCCAAACATATGCAAGATTACATTTTTCAGGATTAATCTGTTACAGTTTAACTTTCATAGACAAATTATGATCCTAAGCACATGGGACAGATCTTCTCTGAACTTCATGGAATTACTCATGATCTACACCAGCATTATGGAGACCACACCATTCATTTCAATAGACTAAAAATAAGAAAAATCGTCAGCTGCATATATTGCCAGGTTGCTGAAATTGCACTTTTATGGGCAAAAGCAAATTGTTTCTTTGTAAATAATACGTGGAAAACTGTATGAAAAATATCAGTACAAAATCAAAACATTAAATTACAAACCAGTTGTCATAAGTATAGGAAGGGAACAGAACTTGTTTAGCATGTAGTTATTTGTAAAATACTGGTATTTTAGATAACTTTTACAATTTTGTCAAATACTTAGTGTTCTAAAATAGATAACAGGTCTTTGGCTCATGGCTTCATTTCTCTTTCTGGAGGTACATATGAACACTCATTGTAGGATTAGTGGGAAGAGGCCTGCTTTTCTGTTTGTTTGCTTGTTTATTTGTTCTGATGGACTGGGAGACATAGAAGGGAAGAAATTCAAGACATTTTTCTTGGCACTATAGTGCCAGTTCAGTCTCTGCTTAGCTTACATCAAACTAAGGTAGAAAAAGACTTAGAAAAATAGTCATGATAGATGTATTTACACCTAGACACTAATGAAATGTCCCTTACCATAACTCTGTTGTACCTAAAATCATTTCTCAGTTAAAGAGGAAACCCAAAAAGAATCTAAGAAATCTGTCTCTGCTGCTTTCATCTAATCAAATCAGCATTAGAAGACAAAAGCTGTTACCAATCACAGTAAGAAAAAAAAACAAGCACACCCTTTTCCTCATTCATAATGACTGATAAGCAGTGACTTCTTAAATAAGTGTGTCGTATAAAGCATTTCCAACAACTTAACCACATTCAGAAACAATTTCTAATCAAGTAAATTAAATCATTCTATTGCCCTACTGCAGAAACATTCCATACATGATTACACCACAGACAATAAGATAAATACTATAGAATGTACATCTTTAGACTATTAGATCTTGTCACTAGAGATCCCATACCTTATCCACAATTTCAATAGCTTTCACTTTTTTAATGTACTGAAACGTCTACACATGTAATCAGCACTTCCAAGATCAGAATTAATAATAAAAATGCATACCATGTTTTTTTAAAACAAATAGTAAGAAAAAGCAAGCAGTACACCCTATTTCAAGACACATTTTTATTAGTATTAGCAGCCCAGAAATTTGGAGTATGCATTTCAAACTTGGCAAAGAGCTACTACTTACTCATAAAAATAAGAAGAGTTCGGGAAGGCTGTACAATGTTAGAACACTGTATTTGGGCTCAAAGGACCTAGACCAACTTCCTTGGGGAAAAAAAAAAAAAAAAAAAAAGAGCAAAACAGAGTGACCACTTCATATGAATAATTTTGGTGTTTTGTTTAAACTTGACACCATGGCTGAAATGAAATAGACTGACATTTGCAGCTGGCAACTGGTGCCAGAAGTAAAGAAGTGTGGATTTAATGGATTTAAAGCTTTCCATACATTTCCTTTTGCTTTGAGCATCACTTATCTTGCAGACTGCATTTAAAATCTAAAATATATTACTTGCTTCTCCACAGGTGTGGCCAGCAAATTAGGGATTATGAAAGACAGAGAGACAAAGAATGCCTAGAATATCTGGTATAGCAGGAAGTCAGATCAGAAATAACCACATGATAGGAGTCTGTGGCTGCTTTGAACACTGACTTTTTTTGGCCCTTTTCAAAGTAATCATACAGCATCAAAAAAATTGGCCACAAAGTTAACTATCTTCTTTCTTAACACTTATAGCACATACAATGCAAAAATCTGCATTTATAAGCACTTTACTATTTATATGACTCAGAAATTGGAATGAAACATTACAATGTTACTGACTGTTGGTAATAATAATAATAAACACAAGACTGAGCTATTTCAATACTGATCTGCAACAAAACTTTCCATCATCTTATGCAGTTAGTAGGGAAAAAAAAGTTAAGGTATAGATAAAAAAGAGAGAGGAAAACTCAGTTCTGAAATCTAGTTTCAAAATCTCAAAAATAATATTCAATAATGACAACTAATTACCACTTTTATCTCTCCGTATTCTATCTCTGTATACACAGCTGTTTTGAGGAAAAAGAATAAGTTTACTTTTTAAATTCTATGCAACTCTTGTGACAAAAAAAATCATTAGCACTACATACATACACATAAATATGCACATACATGAAGGGCAGTCATGGATATATGTGATCATAGTATCACAGAATCATCTACTTTGGAAAAGATCTTCAGGATCACCAAGTCCAACCATCCACCTGACCTGTTGAGTCCCATCACTAAAGTATAATCCTAAGCACCACATCCACGCATCTCTTAAACACCTCAAGGGATGGCAACTCCACCACCTCCCTGGGCAGCCCATTCTAATGCCTGACCACCCTCACTGTGAAGAAATTCTTCCTTGTATCCAATCTAAATGTCCTCTGGTGCAACTTGAGACCACTTCCTCATGTCCTATCACTTGTCACCTGAGAAAAGAGACCAACCATCACCCTCCTCGCTGCAACCTCCCTTCATGTAGTTTTAGAGAGTGGTGAGGTTGCCCTAAACACCTCTTCTCCAGACTAAACAATCCCGGTTCCCTCAGTTGCTCCTCATAACTCTTGTTTTCTAGCCCCTTCACCAGCTTCATTGCTCTTCTCTGCACAAGCTCCAGCACCTTGCTCTTCTTGTAGTGAGGGGCCCAACACTGACCACAGTATTCGAGGTGCAGTCTCATCAGCACCAAGTACAGGGAGACAATCACTTCTAGTCCTGCTGGCCACACCATTTCTGATACAAGCCAGGATGCCATTGGCCTTCTTGGCCACCTGGGCACACTGCTGGCTCATGTTCAGCTGGCTTTGAACAGCACCCCCAGGTCCTTTTCTGCTGAGCAACTTTCCAGCCACTCTTCCCAAAGCCTGTAAGGCTGGATAGGGTTGTTATGCCACAAGTGCAGCACCCTGCACTTAGCCTTGTTGGATGCCATTCAACAGATTACTGATCACACTGTTGAATGTCATGTGATTAGACCCGACCCATTGATCTAGCCTATCCAGACCCCTCTGCAAAGCCTTTCTACACTCAAGTGGATAGGCGGTCTCGCCTAACTTGGTATTGTCCACAAGCTTACATAGGGTGCACTTGATCCCCTCACCCAGATCACTGACAAAAACATTAAACAAAACTATTCCTAGTATTGAGGCACGTGGAATGCTACTGGTGACTGGATTCCAGCTGCATTCAAGTTCATTCACCATGACTCTTTGAGCCTGGCCATCCAGCCAGTTCTTTACCAAGCACCTGTCCAAGCCATAAGCAGATAGTTTCTCCAGGAGAATACTGTGGGAGATGGTGTCAAACACTTCACTAAAATCCAGGTAGGCAACATCCACAGTCATTTCCTCATCCACTAAGATCATCTTGTATTAGAAGGAGATCAGGTTAGTCAGGCAGGACCTGCCCTTCATAAAAACATGATGGCTGCTTCTGATCACTTGATTGTCTTTTATGTGCCATGTAATGGCACTCAGGATGATCTCCTCCATAACCTTTCATGGGAGTGAAGTCAGACTGACAGGCCTGTAGTTCCCTGGCTCTCCCTTCCTGCTGTCCTTGTAGACTGAAGTCACATTTGCTGGGTACCCTGAGAACAACTGGCCTTACTAATAAAGACTGAAGCACAGAAGTCATTAAGTACCTCAGCCTTATCCTTATCTTTCAGCACTACGTTTCCCCTCACATCCAATAAGGGACTGAGGTTCTCCTTAGTCCTCCTTTTGCTGTCGATGTATTTATAAAAGCAATTTTTTTTTTGTCTTTTACTGCACTAGTCAAATTGAGTTCCATTCAGCTTTTGGCCCTTTTAATTTTCTCTCTGAGCAACTTGACAACAGCTATGTAGTCCTGCTGAACTGTCCATCCATTCTTCCAGAGCTCATAAACTCTTTTTGTTCCTGAGTTCCTGAAGAAGCTCTCTGTTCAGCCAGGCTGGTCTTCTTCCTGGCTGGCACAGCTTCTGGTGCATTGGAACAGCCAGTTCCCGCTCCTTTAGGATTTCATTCTTGAAGAAAGTTCAGCCTTCCTGGACTGCTCTGCCTTTAGAACTGCCTCTCAAGGGTCTCTTGTCGACCAGGTCTCTAAACAGGCGAGTGTCTGCCCTCTAGAAATCCAAAGCAGCAGTTCTGCTAACTGCCTTCCTTACTTTTCCAAAGATCAAAAACTGTATCACTTCATGATGGCTGTGCCCAAGACAGTTTCCAGCCAACATACCACCCACAAGTCCTTTGTTTGCCAACAATATGACTATGTATACATGGTTAAGCATTTATAATCTGTATGATATACACTATATATAATATACATAATCATATAGCTGCCCTTCATATATGTGTATATATACATACTTCTCATGAGCCAAAGCATTTTATGCCAACTTTAATCCAGGGACAAGTTTTTATAGCCAGTTATAAACCACTGGAATAAAAGTTTATATTGGAAATGCTTAACTATAACGGTGCTAGTGGGCTCTGCAATAACTCCAATCTCAGAATTTAATAAAATGCAGTCGCTATTCTACAGTAGCAGCACAAAGAGCCCCATTAACTCTCTAATTACTGCAGGAAGAAATAACATTTTTTGCAGCTAAAGCCAAGAGAGATGGAGGGAATGAAGAAGGAATTGCTTCACGTTCCAACTTAAAGCCTCAGTTTAAAGTAATGGGACATATTAAGAGGCTTATTCTACACAATGTAATGTTTATTTCACTCATTTCATGTAAGTGTATTTCTGTATAAGAGCCAATTTTAAGAATGTTTATTTAATAAATAACGGGGGAAGGGGAGGGGAGGGGAGGGGAGGGGAGGGGGAGGGGAGGGGAAGGGAAGGGAAGGGAAGGGAAGGGAAGGGAAGGGAAGGGAAGGGAAGGGAAGGGAAGGGAAGGGAAGGGAAGGGAGGGAAGGGAAGGGAAGGGAAGGGAAGGGAAGGGAAGGGAAGGGAAGGGAAGGGAAGGGAAGGGAAGGGAAGGGAAGGGAAGGGAAGGGAAGGGAAGGGAAGGGAAGGGAAGGGAAGGGAAGGGAAGGGAAGGGAAGGGAAGGGAAGGGAAGGGAAGGGAAGGGAAGGGAAGGGAAGGGAAGGGAAGGGAAGGGAAGGGAAGGGAAGGGAAGGGAAGGGAAGGGAAGGGAAGGGAAGGGAAGGGAAGGGAAGGGAAGGGAAGGGAAGGGAAGGGAAGGGAAGGGAAGGGAAGGGAAGGGAAGGGAAGGGAAGGGAAGGGAAGGGAAGGGAAGGGAAGGGAAGGGAAGGGAAGGGAAGGGAAGGGAAGGGAAGGGAAGGGAAGGGAAGGGAAGGGAATACACGGAACAAGCGATGCACACTGCAAGTGCTCACCACCAGCTGCCTAATGCCCAGCCAGTCCCTGAGCAATGGCAGCCTCCCCAGCCAACTCCCCCCAAGTTTTATTGCTGGGCACAACGTCATACAGTATGGAATATCCATTTGGTCATTTGAGGCCAGCTGTCCTGGCTGTGTTCCCTCCCAGCTCATTGTGCACCCTCAGCCTCCTCACTAGCAGGGCAACACAAGAAACAGAGTCCTTTGCTTTGTGTCAGTACTGCTCTGCAACAGCTAAAACATTAGCATGTTACTACCACTATTTTCATCAAAAATCCCAAACAGAGCACCATAACAGGTACTATGAAAAAAAAAAATAACCCTATCCCAGCTAAAACCAGGACAAGCAGTTTTATAATATGATGAAAAACTTTTTTGGTTTGGTTGGAAATTTTGGTTTCCGTCAAGAGATGATCTTGTTTTATTTTTCTTACAGGTTTGCATTCAAAAGGACATCTGTTAATAGTTAATAGACTAACAAGATGGCTCGGCACATTAGTAAGGAAATATATTGTGCCTGAAGTACTCCAAATCCTGGTTTGATCACAAAATGACAGCAGGATGAAGGACTGTGGTTGCAGTGGTAGCAAATTATACCTCAGGCTCCATATAAAAGTCAGAAAATGTTCTGAATGTGAAAATACCACTAAGTTAATATATACGTGTTTTACAGCCACATACTCTGAATTACTGCTACTAACAGATAAGTCTCCAACACAGATGAATTTAGTATAGCTTTATTGTCTTGAAATAGTATGGTAATGCTTCAGCAAAAGTAAAAATTACTACATTGCTACTCTGCCGCTAGATCAATATTAATTTCATAAAAATTTGACTTAATTCTGAAGAATTTAAGACTGGATCCAGATTTCTATAACAGTGAAAAAAATCAAGGAAAAGACAGACAAAAGTCAAACATAATGTGCTAAAAATTTAGATGGCTAGAAGACGTCTCAGATCTCCTTAAATTCAAAACTGAATGTAGGTTATGGCCAATATAGCCATACAGTCAGTTTTGAATATCATGTCTGACTGCTTTTCTGGTATTAAAAACAAAAACATTTTAAATAGATACCCAACTTTTCCTCTCTTGCCAAGTATTTACTCAGCTGGTATCACATTTCCCCCTCTCAATTCCACAAGGCGTATCTCTGGAGTCCCTTTGCTAAGCGTAGGTATACTGAAATTATTATTTATAGCAGCTTTGTTTTATTGCAACAGAGCATTTAAAGCTAGCAAACACTCCAAGTATCTACCAGAACTACTAGTTAAAAGGAAGCCCATACAAATTAAAATGAATCTCTACAGTTACAACTCACTGTGGTAGTCCTCGTGCTAGACAACATGGATTTCATACATAATTTCCACAATACTAAAATAAACCATTTTTACTTATTTGCATGTGATTTTACAAAATACTTAATTTTCCAAAGGAAAAAATGCTAACTATAAAAATTGCCTCTTGAAAAAACTTGTTAATTTGCAACCTTTTGTAATGAACTCAGCCTAAGTGGTATTGTAACTCAGAAAGAAAACAGAAAGCATAAGGTTAAAAAAATGATTTATACTCCATTAGCACTTTTGTTTGCATTGATGAATGGACTACTTGTTATTTTCAGCCAAATTTCATGCTTGATTCTTCATCTCAGAAACACAGATACTATTTCCTCCTAGGTGCTCTCCACTATACTCCAAATTCTATTAAAAAAAAAAGCACTGAGCAAAGCAAACAACCACTACTTGCAAATATTGGTAGGAGGTATAAGCTCAATAAACTTTTATTTAAATTGAAATGACATTAAATTTACTTGCATCATTACACCAAATTTAGCTTATGAACTTTGGACTTTAACCAAGTCACAATCCTGGCAACAAATATATAAAGTAGATATGCAAGCATGTTTTTTGATCAAAATGTAAAGGACTCTTGCATGTAAACTTGAGGACATGCAAAATCATTTGTAGTATCAGGCATTAAATTCTCGGACAACTTGCAGACTCTCATATATAGACAAAAAGAAGAGAACAAACAAACAAAAAAAAACAAAGGAAAATAAGACAAAAAGACAAAAAAGAAAAAAGAAGAGAAAAAATAAAAAGGAAAAAAAAGGGAAAAAGGAAAAAAAAAAGGAAAAAAATATCACACCAGACATACAAGCAACCAAGTACACAAGATTCCAGTTAAGATTCTCACTACATAATGCATCAAAAATAGGTTAAAAATCCATTTTTCTTTCTCCAGACATCATATTTTTAGCTTGAACTCTTGTATGTGGTTATTTCTGTCTGGATAACTAACTAGTGATACGCCAAAAATAGATTAAGGAGTGTTCATGTTTAAGCTTTACTCTTGCAAATATTTCCTAAAACTAACACAACTCAAAATGCTGACCAAAAAGTTTATATAAATGTATACTCTCACAAAAGGCTTCAGCTGAGGCAAATGGTCAGTCACAGCACTGCAAGACTGAACAATGCTAAAGACTGACATTTAGGTTTGACATTTGGATGGTTTCCAATAGTCGTGGCTTTCTACAGTTTTATCAGTTGTCATTGGAACACTGTAGATTTACAGATTGGATAAATGATGGCTACACACGCACAGATCAAAGAGCCTGATTTGTTGTTGTTGTTTTCCTTTTCAATTTAAAAAGTTAACAACCTTAGTGACATGGCCTGGAAAGAGTCAAGAGTACTGCTGAAATACATTGTTTAGAAAAAAGGGATATTCTTTCTACTTGATATACCATCTAGGACCATTTGCATGACAGACAAATAGAGACAAAGCCGGGTTGCTAAATCCTTTGTTAGCCAGCAATATAAGTTGATGTGTTTTACAAATATCCAAAGATTCTAAGGACCCTCTACATTTCAGTCATCAAACGCCACTTGGGTTTCAAGGGTGTCAAATATATTTGAAAATAACGTCACTTATTTTAGAACCCACATAGGATTCAAATATCCTAACATCAGGATTCTCCTTTCAAAACACCAGTATCTTATTTATAGGTTCTTTGGTTTTAGTTATTTGCTAGCTCTGCTGAGCAAAATTGCTGTGCGAACAACAAAACAGCTAAATCCAAAGGTCAATACATCCCATTATTCTATTTCTAGCAGCTACTAGTGCTGAAAAACTAAGTTATTAAATGCTTATAGGAAAACATATGAGCAGGGTACATACCAAAGAACACTCTTTTCATCGTACTCCCACAGCTCCCGGCGACGTGTGATGTGACCAGTCACGTAAGTGATACATGGTGCTTCACTTACAGATTTTTTGTTGTGCTAGCACTAGTACATTAAAAGCACCAGTTTTCAAATTCAAACAGAACAAGTACTAATCTTACGTTACTCCAACTACATGTGCTGGAAACAAACAAACAACAAATTTGAAGACCATTGTTTCTAAAAAAGTCCTTCAACTCAACATAAACAAAAGCTTACAGCCTCCAAGGGAGTAAAATAAGTATCAGTGCATTTGCCATGAAGAAGTAGAAGGATGGTAAGCAGTTTTGAAGGCCCTAGAAATGCAAAAGATCAGTGTGACTGTGAAAGGCCCTCCATGGTTAGCAAGGAAGCAATAAAGACTTCCATGGAAAAAGAGGGCTTATGCAATTAAACAATGCAAGAGAGTCAAAGTCTCAAGTACAAGCTCAGATGGCACAAAAAGCCAGGGTCTATATTTGAAAGAACACTTTTCCCAGATGGAATGAAAAAGAACACAGAATTCAGAGTTTCTGTAGGTTTTGCCAAAAGGAAAGGAGATTAAGGAGCTGGAGATCAGTGGGAAAAGATTTTGAAACACTGGGCTTTCAAATGGGATCAACAAAACTGGACTGGGAATTAACTGATCTGAAGACTGTGTATGCCCAGGGAACACACAAACCCTATTTTTTATTTGAAGTCTTTCCACCAGTTTTGTCCACATGAGTTACTCTACTGGCCCACTCTACTGTGATTCTATGATCCATAAGAAATTTTTCACTCAGACGGTGGTGAGGCACTGGCACAGGCTGCCCAGAGAAGCTGTGGATGCCCCATCCCTGGAGGTGTTCAAGGCCAGGCTGGATGGGGCTTTGGGCAGCCTGGTCTGGTGGGAGGTGTCCCTGCCCATGGCAGGGTGGTGGAACTGGATGGGCTTTAAGGTCCCTTCCAACCCAAAGCATTCTGTGATTATGTAATTCTACTGGCAACTGTGGAATAATCTTGGTATTTAAATGCCAATGGAGTCAATTCCTCAATTCCTCAGTGTCATCAACAGCAACAAAACCATGGAGCTACCTCTAATCTCCTGCTTCTAACCTGTTAGCCCTCAAAGCATAAAAATGACGGCCATCTTACGGTGTAATGGAAGGTCAATAACCTCTTCCCTGAACAATCTGATTAGGAGCTCCAGAGTCTTTGCAGTCTACTTTTTTTCACTACTCCTCTTCCTCCAATTCTCTCCCTTCTGCTGGTGAGAGAACTTAAAATCAGATGAAAAGTGCTGTTAAGTGTTCAAGTAACTCTGGAAGTTCTACTGAAAGCACTGAATCTCCAGCTTTTCAGCTATGTAAATTTGGCCCACAATGCTTTATTAATTTGATTTTTTTTATGTATGGTTTAACATAACATCACCAACAAAGACATGTGGGCCACATTCTTCTTTTACTAATATAAATTTGGGAGAAGCTATACTGAAGTCACTTGAACTAAAATAGCGTGAAAACCAAAAAGAATGCAAAATTAAATCTTCCAACTTCAAAGATCTCCAGGAAGCAAGAGATGATGACTGCAATTATTATATGCAATCAAGATTCTGTTCCCATACAGAAATCCATAGCAAATTAAAAAAGACATGAGGAGATGTACAGAAAATGTAAGTAAAATGAACATGCTTTCAAGTAGAGTTTTTCCCATAAAGTCAGACTTCAAGAGAAATGTAGCTACCCCACAGTAGTGGCTGCTGCAGCTGACATCTTAAAACGCCTAATTAGGTCACTCTATGTATGCACTATCATCATTTCATACCACTCTAACATGCTGGGGAAACAAACCCCTTAAGAAAAGGGAAGTATTTTGGGATATAAAAAACACAGTAAGTATCAGCTAATGAGGAACAGAGAAAGAAAAGTGCCAAACACTCTAAAGCCCTGAAACTTAAGATAATGACTAAAATTTATGACTGCTTCCTTCCCTGGCAGACAGGAGTACAATTAGAATTCTCAAAACAACAATTCCTTTGTGCTGGCATGCTGTTATGTTTATACTGCTACAGATAGGCTAGAAGATAAAAAAGTAAATAGTACAGCACCTTTTTTAACCCAAGATAATAGCACACTTTTTTTTTTTTTTAATGTGGCTTTGGGCATGGTTTTGCACATAGCTTAGTCTTAACTGAAGTCATTTGGGTAATTATCATTGCATGGGCAGGAATTAACCATTTATGTTAGCTTGCTATATGCACAGAACCTCTGTTTGAAAAAAATCACATGAAACAAGAACAAACGAGCTATTATGAGTCACTTAATAATTCCTTTTGCTGTCCAAACAGCTTGACATTTAAACAGCTTAAATTATTCCTTTATTTCCATTTTTTAAAATTTGAATGTGCTTGGCTTGATGAACTGTTGAAAGAAAAGCATCAGGAAGTATGCATGTCCTTTCTTTCATCCTTCACTTATATTCAATGATATGGATCACTTGGAACAGACAGTCGTTAGAAGAAGCATAAGGAAATATTGTAATAATGCTTATAGGTTTTCTCATCTCCTTCACAAAGAAAGCACTATTACAATATTCAGAATGTGCAATCTGGATAACCACAGATGGTTTTGCAACAGAACACCCTGCAGGCATTCCCTACAGATTCTGGGAAAGGTACATGCAGGGGAAGCACTGACATCTTCCTAAAGAGACATAGCATACCAGCAAATGAACCTTGAAGATTTCATCTACTGTGTGCTGTCATTTTGGCCTACACATCTCTTGTCCCTTTCTCTTTCTTTTTATATTGTGTGTACATCTTGCCCTTCCTGGTTCCACTGATCATTACTTTTGTCATACATCTAAGTAAAATGGCTATTTTCTTCCTCATTTACAGTGATGGTCCATAAGGACCCATGTCAATGTTTAAGCACCATGGCTCTGAAATAAGAAATCACTAAGCTGCTCTCCCCATTTCATACGGCTTCAAGAACATGTTACTCAACATCACGCTTACCTACAAATCAAACCTCCACGCAAAGCATCAGAAAATATAACCTGTGGTAGGCATCCAAAGCAACCAGGAGTCATGCAAGTCTCTTGACACTTTCATTTATGAGTTAATTGAGCAAAGAACTATCATTGCAAACTCAATGAAGTTATTTATAAAGCAATGAGGCTTATCTGACAAAGGAGAGTGTCACTGAACGCTGAAGTCTTAAATGTTATAGATCTTTTTAAAAGTGAAAGTAAAACTAAACCAAAATCTATACAATATTATTATTGCATGCCAGCAGTATTTTCTACTTTTTTCCTTAAGTAACATTGCAAGAGGAAAGCTGGAGAAAGGAATCTACAGAAATATAAATCAAAACATGTAACATGAAACAAAAAGTTTCATTACTTGCTTAATTATACAGTTTGTAAAAAGAAATCTGACACAATAAGCTTAGCAGTTCGGACTTTTAGTTCTTCTAAGCACTTAGGCTGGCAGTTGACAACTGCTCCAATACCTCCATACAAAATGAATAGTCTGTGAATATAGCTTTCCCTTCAGTCCTCCCCTTTCAAAGGAACATTGCCTTTAATTCCTCCTTTGGATGTTTTTTTTTTCATATTATATATGCCTAAAAGCATCTATTCTAGCGTTGACACTAGGCAAACAGTGAATAAAAATAGTGTTTCATTCTCTGCTATGAATAAATACTATATCTGATTACCAACTTACATATTTCTTAAAACATAAAAAAAATAAATGGGGAATTTTAATTGTTAGACACTGCCTTACTAGTAGAGCTAGTAGAACTAAAATTTTATTGTCACTGCACAACTGGAAATTGTACTGTAAAAAACAAAAATATTTAATTAAGTTTTTTGTTCTCCACAATTCCATGAAAATTTGATAATATAATCCTTACAGTTTGCCTTCCTCAGCTTCCAAGGCCCAGTGTTTGACTAGAAAATCATAAATCACAAATAGCTTATGAATAAACTCTGTATCTGAATTTTAACATGCTCGTGTTTTGTCAAGACATAATGGTGAAGTCATTGACAAGAGAAAACATAACAAAATGATAGCAGCATCAAGTACTGAAATGAATAGACATAATAAAAGAACTTCAGTTTTGCAAATGAGGAAATTCAGAGGCTTATATTTTTCTTCCTGAGCCTTATGAAAACTAAAGTTCATAGCACAAAGGATGTAAGTAAAACTACCAAGAAAAACCTACTTAGCAACAACTAGAGTTTCAAAATTGATTTAACAAAAATAACACAGCAACTTTATATGGATAGAAATTTGACACTGTTAATTAGATGACAAAAATGAGTCCAAATAAATACAGAAGGAGATTAACTTTCTTTACCTAGCCATTCCCAGGCTGGAAAAGTTGGAAGGAACTATCAAAACATCAAGCCTGGAAAAGGGATGGGTGCCCAGTGTGGTGTAAGCAGCTGAGAGGCACTGAGGAATAAGCTGAAGTAGATGTTCTTCACAGCATTTCATAAGGCACCATGGAGCAAAGACTCTGTAAGGAATGACTCTCTGCAACCTGGCAGCAGGACTTTGGAAACGGCAGGGATATTCCACATGTCCACAGCTTTCTTCATGCCATCTGATAATAACAACAACAGAAAATAGTTTAATATGATATCAGAAACATGTGCAACAGAGTATATTAACACAAGGATATTTCCTAGGCACTGGAATGATATTTTCTAGACACCAGAATCACAGAGTTAGTTCACATAAAACCATCTCATTTATCTTCTCATACCATTCACTCATGCAAAGCACTGTGAAAACATAGGTCAGAATCTTTACTACATACCTGACTGAAACTGATATAGTTACTCATAACTAAAAAAGAAGAGAGTAGTCAAACCGTGTTTTTATAATAGATGTGAATCAATTGAACAAGTGCTGAAAATACAGATAAATTAAGTAATAATACAAAAATATCTGTTCAGAGAATTCCTATTTAAATCATTACATCTTTATTTACCCCATAAACATATTAGGTGCAATAGAATGAAATTTAAAGTTTTTCTGTCGTTGTTGTCACTATAAAATTCTCTAAGAGTTTTTACATTTTTTTAAATGTTTTTTCTCAAGTAAAAACATTAGATATCAATTCAGTCTTATCATCATAGACATTTGAAGCTATCACATTAGGATCTAGATTATTTTACATTACCCTTACAGAATATTCAAAGCTGTAGCTGGAAAGATGAGTAAATTTGATCCTTCCTAAACACTGAGTCATATACCTTTACAACAATTTATCTGCCCAAATAGACTTGTATCTAAGCAGAAATCACCTTCATGTTTTCACCTCCTAGCTTGTCTTCTGTGCAGCACAGAAACTCTCCTTGGTTTCAGATTTCATCTTAAAGAAGCTGGTTCTACTATGCCTTGACAAGCAAAGCATTTACTGTTACTGCACCAAGTATCACCAACAGCATTTATATTTGTAAGATCATGCTCCAGGTGAGTGCTTACACACAAAAACAAATGAAAACATGTAGGAAAGAACTACATTTTGCAGAAGTGCCAAAACTTTTAACACCTTATATAACTTTTTTTCAGTGAAAGATGTAGACATTGATTACTTATATTAGCAGAGAAACTACCTCTCTCATTACACATTTTTTTTCCAACGGATGGTTTAAACCAGAATATTTTTTTCTCTAAAAGAATGTAACTTTGTATTTAATTGTCAGAGTTGAGACTAGGCAGGAACATGAAAACTAGCACCCTATCTCTTGTGAAAGTTGCCACAGAGTCCTTAAGAAGATAGAAAACTTATTTTACGTTCTAGCTCCACTTAATATTTTGACACAGTCACCTTATGTCAAACTCACTGGCACGTGGATATAAATTACATTACACCTTTAAATACCTTTTTCAGAAATCCCTCGTCTTCCTGCCATCCAAGAGTCTATCCCCATTATCTTACGCGGGACAGTACCTTATTATCTGCCTGTCTATATCTATTTCACATCCTTTCCAGAAAGCTCCGCTAATGCCTTGGTTACATAGCCTTAATAACTAAAATAAATAACAAGTATTTGTTTTGCTAACTCCCAAATAAACATCATTTTTTGTCAGTTTTTCTTTCAAGACATTAGTTTTATTTATTTCACTGTCACTACTTCATCTGTTGTAGATACATCACCTCATCTCTGTCAATTAACTCATCCAAAAGGGATAATAATAATGACCATCATACTGATTAAAACGTGCAGTAACTTTTGCTAGAGAAAGCTACAAATACATTTACCAGTTTCCAGAAGTTTAAAAAAAAAAAAAAAAAAACACAAAAAACCTCACTTACTCTATCACCACACTGTCAGAATGAACTTTTGCATTAAATCAATAAAAATACCTATTCCTGAACAAGCTGTTCTTTAGAGGAATATGTAGTTAACAATTGCTGAGTATTCCTGTTTGGGTAGTCATATTAGAAACATAAAATAGTAGATGAATAAATATGAAACGATTTCTAAAAGTTTATCAAACCTACAAACTATTTTAAAGCTTGACTAGGCATGTCTTACTGATCTTAGACAAAACATGAAAGTTCCTATTCTCAAGATTTATTAGCATTTTAAAAAAATTAGTCAAGCTGCAAACCACAGAATCCTTTAATTTTAAACTCCAATAATTATGTCCTCATTTTGCAAAGTCTCACTAACTCTGTCAAAATGGTAAGGACTTCCACACTCTTAATGTTAACACAGCATTAGCCCTAAAACAGTTATCTAACAACATTTTTTTAGGCTAAGCTTCTAATTGCAAAATAGAAAAAACATTTAACGAATTTGAAAAGCTGACAGTAATATGTGAGGAAATCAAGTGTCACGTCTGAGACTTCTGTTAACTAAGGTGAACACATGTGAAAACAAGCTATGTTGCTCCACAAAATTAATTTTTAACTTCATTTCTCATTTGCAGGCCTATGTACTATTGCGATGTTCACTCACAACCCCGTAATAATTTAAACACTATGATCAGTTTTGACTGGATTGGAAAGAGGGATAGATGCATTAAAAATAATTACTTTTCTACACGTTTGGTGAAAGATAGCTAAGTAGCCACTGCACATACTGGACAACAGGCTATTTTTTTTTATTGAACAGAATGAAGAATCCATCTTTCTTTCACAGGACCATTGCAATCACCCTAGGCAAAACACTGCAAAGGCCAGCTCTAACTTTGGGATGGGACTGGACTGGAAGGGAAAAGTAGGGGACTTGGAGTGAGTAGGCACTATGATACTAGAGGGCATTAGGTATCCAGAATGGCCCAAGCCTAGTGGCATCACAGATCTTGCAGACAGGCATTGTAATAAAAGATGGAGAATCTGGTACTGTTACAGCAGGGCATTAAGCACAACAGGATGTAGGATGCAAATCCAGAGGACATTAGGATTAGACTTATTACTCACTAAGCAGCCTGTTTTCAGATAAAAAGAACCACATCGTTACCCGTGAAATAAAGCCTTTGGAATTATTGCCCTGTAAAGATTTTTCGGTTCATATTAAAAAAGTTCTATTTCGATTCCTGTACTGAAATGGCTCCATTCCACAGAGTAAATGAAAATGCTATCCATATATACCATTTTTCAACAATAATCTAAACACCAACCTGAAATCAGCTTGTGAACATGGCAAAGAAAACTCATTGTTTGTCTGGACAGCAGGTGTGAAGGACTGTTTAACTTCTTGCCAGCATCCCACAGCGATTGTGAAGGTGGATGCTGGCATTGGCATAGTCACATAGTAGTACCAGCTCATGATACCTGTGAGTAAAAAGAACATTTGTACAGACTCATCAGTCACAGCACACAGACGGTACTTGATATTTTTATGCACTTGAGATTGTGGACCAAACCTCTTGCCATACATCATGGTTATTTATGTTGAAGAAGGAAAAATAATTTCACTGAGACAAGTAAAAGCAGTCATATGTAACCACCACAGATTCAGTATCGTTCGCTTACACCCACATTCCTCTATCTGCTGATTTTTCTATCTATAGAAAAAACAATCATTACTGAGATGTTATTAATGCAACTTAACATGACTGTACTCCTACTGCCCAAGAAGTGCATCAGATACGAAATCTAATAAAATCTTTAGACACAAAAAGATTAACATTTAATTCTTTTGACCCTGGATCACCACCTCATGATTTTGTCTTATCTGTATGACCTTGCACAGAACAAACACTTTTCTTTGTGTTCTGGACAGTACCAAACTGACAGGAAAGATTTAACAAACAACACTAGTGCTTGTGAATCAGACCTGGCAATCTGAGATACATGATGTGCCAAACAGGCAGTGAGAAATCAAAGCTCAGAATCAGATGGGCTATTGCCAAAGTCAATGATTTGGTCATGATAATCCAGGAGCTGCTATAACAAGATTAGAGAGTCTATTAGAAGGTAAAAAGATGAGTCTTATCAGTATGGGAACACAGTGCTGGAAGACAGAGAGTACACTATAGGCTGACTGTATTTGTGAACATGTGTGGACAAACTAGAGGATATTTTAGGACAGCATACCTTTCATTAATTTAAACGTTGCTTAGGTTTTCCATCTGTCCCTCTAAAAATGAATACAGCTTAAGAGTAAAATTCAAGTACTCACTTATGGACCCAAATACAGTTACTACACCATATTAATACCTTAATTGCTCTTGGAACGAGCCTAAAATGAGTTACAAACCACAGAATCACGTGCAAATAAGTGTAGCCATGGAAACTGTGGAAACATACAAACTTCAGTTGTTTTAAGAGAACATTAATACTTGAAATGGTATTCTAACCAGGGCTATGGAACACTATCAAAGTGAAAAAAAAAAAAAAAGAGAGAAAAAAAAAAAATCCTGTGGCTGCCACAAGGCATAGAGAAAAGAAACAACAGCACAGCTAAGTATCTGCGGGTCTCCTAACCTAATGACACACAGAACATCAAGCTGTTCAAAGAAATGACAAGTAAAAAAAACTTTTTGCTTAGCCTCAATAAATTTTGCCACCTACTATTTTGTATAAGAAAACAATATTGTATAATGCAATCTAAGAGCAAGATAAAGCCTCAGCCTCTCACATGCCCTAGCAACCACCTATACTTCCTCAGTCCATTCTACTTCTGGCAACATTTACCATTACCATCAAAAAGCTTTGATCTGTATTGTCAGCTGAACGTATATTATTCCTGTAATTTTCCTAACCTTCCAACAGCATGGGAGTAGAGGGAACTTATTTGCTCCAAACACATTTGAAACAAAGAGGATAACTGTTTTGACAAATTCTTTCTTCTTTTTTTTTTTTTTTAAACTTACCAAAGCTAGCAAAGAGCCAAGGCAAGCAGATCCCACTTCGAGAGAAAGATGCCACCCAGGAGAGCAGCAATTTATCTTTTTGAAATACGAGACTGTCATGTAGTAGTACAATGTAGAGCTTCACTGATATAAACTGTGCTAAAAGCCCACGCCTGCTCACATGGAAGCCAATAGCAGCTTTTCCTTTCACTTCAATGGGCACAACAAAAGACCGAGAGGTAGTCTAAAAAACTTCACTTTGTGTAGTATCTGTTATGTAAGATGCATTACAAAATGTTCTATGCAGTTGCGTTAATAGTAAAGCCTTCAAATAACAGCAAAGGAAGAGAATTTGAGGAAAAACTAATGCATTTTCAGCAGTGTTCTGAAGTAAGCATGAAAGTCAAAAGGCAGTCACAGAAAAACTGTTCACGATGGCAGAGAAGGTATAAAGGAGAAGGCTCCCACAGCAGTGAGAAGATTGTATGAAAGGAAAGGGAAGAGGTCTGTGCTATGCAAACAGAGGGAGCGGAGAGGGTTACAGTGAGAAACATGTTTAGCAAGACAGGCTGGAGCAAGCAAGACCATAGAGGTTTTTGGGGTTTTGCTGTTCTTTTTTTTTTTTTTTTTTTTTTTAATTTCACTTGAACAGAAAGTCGAAATGAATGGGGAGTCAGTTTAGCAGTCCAGAGAGAAGAACAACATGTACTGCACTCACAAGTTAATATGAGCTGGCAAAAAACATATGCTTTTCAGAGCCAGAGCAAACCTTGAAAAAGGAAGAAGGTACCAAAGAAAACAGAAAATCAGTTTTCTTGATATGTGTCTCCAGATTTATGTAAACTTGGGTTTCCTGAAGAAGAGACAAAAAACTGACATACAGCTCCACATCTGTTTTCCAAGTCCTGTATATTTTGCAGCCATTTTAGAGACCATGCAAACTCTGGATGTTCCTAGAACAAGATACAAGATTTATATTGTCTTTACACATGCAGCTCAGGCTCATTCTATTTATTTCAGGGATTTTAGATACCCTCTCCATTCATACTCTAGAACTATGTACAATAACTGTATATTTATCCCACAGGGGATTTCTCTTGAACAACTGAATCACGAGCACTGTCATGATCATAGAATCACAGAATGGTTTGGGTTAGAAGAAACCTTAAAGATCACCCAGTTCCAACCCCCCTGCCATGAGCGGGGACACCTCCCACTAGACCAGGTTGCTCAAAGCCCCATCCAGCCTGGCCTGAAACACTTCCGGGGATGGGGTATATACAAGTCCTCCGGGCAAGCTGTTCCAGTGCCTTACCACGCCCATGGTAAAGATTTTCCTCCTTATGTCTAATCTAAATCTACCTTATTTTATTTTAAATACATTACTCCTTGTCGTATCACTACACTCCCTGATAATGTATCTCTCTCCATCTTTTTTGTAGGCCCCCTTTAAGTACTGGAAGACAGCAGTAGGTCTTCCTGGAGCCTTCTCTTTTCTAGGCTAAACAATGCCAAGTCTCTCAGCCTGTTTTTATAGGAGAGGTGCTCCAGCCCTTTGAACATCTTCATGGCCCTCCTATGCACTTGCTCTAACAGGTTCATGACTCTCTTGTGCTGGGGTCCACAGAGCTGAATGAAGCACTCCAGGTGAGGTCTCACAAGAGTGGAACAGAGGGGCAGAATCAGCTACCTCGACCTGCTGGCCACGATTCTTTTGATGCAGCCCAGGATACAGTTGGCTTTTTGGGCTGCAAATGCACATTGCCAGCTGACGTTGATTTTTTTTATCCACCAGAAGTCCTTTCCAGACCCAAGTCCTTTTCCACAGGGCTGATTTCAATGAGTTCTTCTGTGGTCC
This sequence comes from Cygnus olor, assembly GCF_009769625.2. Classification (NCBI taxonomy): domain Eukaryota; kingdom Metazoa; phylum Chordata; class Aves; order Anseriformes; family Anatidae; genus Cygnus; species Cygnus olor. The sequence goes on along the minus strand of NC_049198.1, from coordinate 43,615,627 downwards.
GTCCTCATGTTTGGGATTGCCCTGACCCAGGTGAAGTACCTTGGACTTGTTGAATCTCATTAGGTTCATGTGGGCCCATCTTTCAAGCCTGTAAAGGTCTGTCTGGATAGCACTCCCTCCCTCTGTTATATCAACTGCACCACTTAACATCACTTGGTGTCATCCATAAACTTGCTGAGGGTGCACTCAGTTCCACTGTCCATTTCACCAATGTAGATATTAAAAAGTACCAGTCCCAACAGAGACTGCTGAGAGGCACCACCTGTCGCTGATCTCCACCTAGCAACTGTGACATTGACCACAACTCCTTGGATGTAACCATCCAGCCAATTCCTTATCCACCAAATAGTCCATGCATCAAATCCATGTATCTCCAATTAAGAGACAAGTATCTTGTGTGGGACCATATCAAAGGCTTTGCACAGGTCAACAGACGACATCATTTGCTCTTTCCTTTTCCACCAATGCTGTCACTCTGTTGTAGAAGGCCACCAAGATAGCCAGGCACGATTTACACTTTCTGAAGCCATGTTGGCTGTCACCAAGCACCTCCCTGTCTTCCACACATCTTAATATGGCTTCCCAAAGGATCTGCTCCATGATCTTACTGAGCACAAAGGTGAGACTGGCTGGTCTGTAGCTCCCCAGGTCTTCTTTTTTACTCTTTTTTAAAAATGGGTGTTATATTTCCCCTTTTCGAATCACTGGGAACCTCACCTGACTGCCACGACTTTACAAACTTGATGGATAGTGGCTTTGCAACTTCATCTGCCAGTTCCTTCAGGACCCTAAGACACATCTGATTGGGTCTCATGGACTGATCTTCTATAGTGGATGGGACTTCATTCTCTTGGTCCCTGCCTTGAGACTTGAGAACTATAGTAAGAGCAATTGCTGGTGAATACTGAGGCAAAAAAGTTGCTGAGTACCTCAGCCTTCTCCACACCAGCTGTAACCAGGTTCCCTGTCACACTCATCATAGGGGTTATGATTTCTTTTGTTTTCCTTTGCTGTCTTGTGTACCTGTAGAAAGTCTTTGTGCTATTCTTTACATCCCTAGTCGAGCTTCACTCCAACTATGCCTTGGCTATCCTGATCCTATCCCTACACTACCAGGCCGGATCCCTATAATCTTCCCAGTATGTAGGTCATTGCTTCCCCTGTCTATGCGTTTCCATTTTGTGCTTTTGTTTGGTTAAGAGGTCCTGACTCAGCCATGCAAGGGAGCTCTCTCTAAAATGTGTTAACTGATGAGTGACTTAAATAGTCTTTATATAGGCAACGCTTCTCTGCAGAAACTACCATGAAGTACTGTTTCAAACAGAAGTCCCATTTATCTTCTGTCTTCTCTCTCTGGTAAGGCTATATCCCAACTTCACATTTTCTTCCGTAACTTTAATTCCTTTATTTAACTTTCTTCAGACCAGTGGGTTTTGTTTTGTTTTCCTTTATCTATATCCCCACTATGCCCCGGGATCACAAGCTCCACTCTGCTCCTTTTCCCATTTCTCCTGCCTGCCCTCTAATTTCCAGTGGCTTCCTTGTAGACAGCACCACCTCTAGGGTATGAGAAAGTAGTGCAGACCAAAAATAAGATGGCTACCCTTTCTCTACTAGAAATAATAGCATTTTGTACCACAAAACCATTTTCGGACTAAGCAAGGGCACCCTGGGAACAAGAGATTAGGCAAGGGTTAGTCAATGGGAAAAATAAAGGAAGAGCACCCAAGTCCTTTTATTTGTAATGCTTATTTCCTCTCCTTAAAACCAAACTTAATTTAAAAGAAATTAGATTCCTATACATAGTTACTTTTGGTGAAATATTTCATCTTCCAAAAATGATTTTTTTTCCCGTTCTGCATAGCAAATCTATCATATCACAATTACACAAACCATGCAGCAACAATCACCTGTTCTATGAGGTAAAACTGCAAAACATCACAGTCAAAATTTAGGACTACATTTAACAAGAGAAAGAAACCATAAGTTATTTATAACTGTTCAAAAGAACAACTTAAAGGCCATTTATTTTCTGTACTTGAAATAATAATGGATCATGTAATTACTTACTAGAATTTTTAATGCATTATCTTTGAAATCATGAAAATTGTTCGAGTCCTGCAAAGTCCATTGTAGCTGAAGAAACACCTGAGAGTCAGTATTGGTTAATGCCTGATGGATTAAATTGTCTGTATTTTGTGGTGTTTATATTTATGTTGGTGCAAACTATTTTAGGGGAAAAGATACTAATAAGTAAAAACAACTTCCATGATTTACTAAAAAAACACCACTCAGCTACCTCTAGGCAAAAAGAAAGGTACCCCACTCTCCCAGAATTTGATATACAAAGAGCTAACACTAGTATGTAAAAATGCAGTTTAGTAAGTAGTTATCCCAAAACTACTAATGGGCTGAGGCACGAGGGTGAAGAACCCTCCAGCTTTCCTTCTAACTTGTAGAAATCTTTGATCTCATCTGTAAACCTGAACTTCTCATACAGCACTCTTGCATTCATGCTGGAGCATTACTTCAGCACTGACACAGAGGGATGAGTAGCGTAGAATCACAGAATCACAAAATGGCTCGGGTTGGAAGGGACCTCAAAGATGGATGCCATCCACCAGATCAGATTGCCCAGGGCCTCTTCCAACCTAGTCTTGAACACTCCCAGGGATGGGGCATCCACAACCTCTCTGCGCAACCTGTGCCAGTGCCTCACCACCCTCTGAGTGAAGAAGTTCCTTCTAACCTCTAATCTAAATCTCCCCTCTTTCAGTTTTAAACCATTCCCCCTTGTCCTGTCATTATCTCACTGAGCAAAGAGTTGCTCTCTATCTTTTTTATAAGTCCCCTTGAAGTAATGAAAGGTCACAATGAGGTCACCCCAGAGCCTTCTCTTCTGAAGCCTGAACATCCCCAGCTCTCTCAGCCTTTCTTCATGGGAGTGGTGCTTCAATGAAGTATGTGACAAGCTGTCAACTCACATGCTGTAATTCCTGATATACATTGGAGATCAATCACTGTGAGTACCAAACTCTTACATTTTGCCTTGGGAAAAGTGACAAGATCCTAAATAAAAGCTGTTGTTGCTAGCTACGGTGCAGGTGATGGCTTCTCTATCACTGTATTTCTAATAACTGAACATATCTTCTAGCTAGCATTGTCTGCACAAGATAGAAACTCAAGGAATATATGAAGGTAGAGTAATCACACAAAGAGCAAGCCACTGGATTTCATAATTAATGGTTGAATATCTACCCCTTGAATATGAATCAAAATCAACATTAAGGTGCTTCTGACTAAATATATTTGCACAGTGTATGTGTTACAATAATGAAACAAAAGTTACACTGAGAAGCCTTGAAAAGTAAATGCAACAGCTAAATGGCTTATATTACACATACACTACATATATATATATATATATATATATAAAGCTTGGAAGAGTGTCTGATACCCCCAGAGGGCTGTGCTGCTATTCAGAGAGACCTCGACAGGCTGGAGGGTTGGACCGAGAGGAACATCATGAACTTCAACAAGGGCAAGTGCAGGTTCCTGCACCTAGGGAGGAATAACCCCAAGCATCACCAAAGGCTGGGGGCTGACCTGCTGGAGTGCAGCTCTGCAGAGAGGGACCTGTGAGTCCTGGTGGACAGCAGGCTGACCAAGAATCAGCAATGTGCCCTTGTGGCCAAGAAGGCCAACGGTATCTTGGGCTGCATTCAGAAGAGTGTTGCCAGCAGGACAAAGGAGGTGATCCTCCCCCTCTACTCAGCCCTGGTAAGGCCACACCTGGAACATTGTGTCTAGTTCTGGGCTCCCCAGTACAAGAGGGACATGGAGCTACTGGAGCGACTCCAGAGGAGGGCTACTAAGATGATTAGAGGACTAAAGCAGCTGTCATACAAGGACAGGCTGAGAGAACTGGGCCTGTTTAGCCTGGAAAAGAGAAGACTGAGAGGAGATCTCATTAATGTCTATAAGTATCTGAGAGGGGGATGTCAAGAGGATGGAGCCAGTCTCACTTCAGTTGTGCCCAGCAAAAGGACAATAGGCAACGGGCGCAAACTGAAGCACGGGAAGTTCCATCTGAAGATGAGGGGGCACTTCTTCACTGTGAGGGTGACAGAGCACTGGAACAGGTCGCCCGGAAAAGCTGTGGAGTCTCCTTCTCCGGAGATACTCAAAACCCGCCTGGATGCCATCCTGCTCAATGTGCTCTAGGTGATCCTGCTCGGCAGGGGGGTTGGACTAGATGATCTTCAGAGGTCCCTTCCAACCTTATCCATTCTGTAATTCTGTGATCCCCTGTAAGTCTTTTTCCCTAGGACATTATCAATAGTATTTTTTGACATTTTATTCTTCCCTAAGTAGACCATAAGGAATGCATAGTATTGTGAAGCACTTCTAGATCACACTTGAATAGTTACCACTCGTACTTGACTAAGTAACATATCAGTATCTTTCAAGCAACTGTGGCCTTAATTCATTTCAAATGACAGGATGAACCGTAATTTTAGAGGAGACAGAATGCAAAAATGACATATGCAAGGAGTACGCCAGGTTTGGGGAAAGTGTCCATCTGCTGGAAGGTAGGGAGGCCCTGAGGAGGGATCTGGACAGGTTGGATCGATGGGCAGAGGCCAATGGGATGAGGTTCAACATGGCCAAGTGCCAGGTCCTGCACTTTGGTCACAACACCATGGAACACCACAGGCTTGGGGGAGAGTGGCTGGAAAGCTGTGCAGAGGAAAGGGATTTGGGGGCGTTTGTCGATGCCCACCTGAACATGAGCTGGCAGTGTGCCCAGGTGGTCAAGAAGGCCAACTTCAAGAAGGCCAAAAAGGCATCCTGGCTTTATCAGGAATAGTGTAGCCAGCAGGACCAGGGAGGTGATCGTCCCCCTGTACTCTGTTCTGGTGAGGCCCCACCTCAAGCACTGTGTTCAGTTTTGGGCCCCTCACTACGATAAAGACATTAAGGCCATGGAGTATGTCCAGAGAAGGGCTACGAAGCTGGTGAAGGGCCTGGAACACAAGTCCTATGAGGATCGGCTGAGGGAACTGGGGTTGTTTAGTCTGGAGAAGAGGAGGCTCAGGGGAGGCCTTAGTGCTCTCTACAACTACCTGAAAGGAGGTTGTGGGGAGCTGGGGGTCGGACCCTTCTCGCAGATAACCAGTGATAGGACCAGAGGGAATTGCCTCAAGTTCCAGAAGGGGAGATTTAGTTTGGAAATTAGGAGACATTTCATCTCAGAAAGAGCAGTCATGCATTGGAACTGGTTGCCCAATTGCCCGGTGGTGTCACCGTCCCTGAGGGTGTTCAAGGAAAGGTTGAACTTGGTCCTTAGGGACATGATTTAGTGGGTGACAGTGGTAGTAGGGTAATGGTTGGACCAGATGATCTTGGAGGTCTCTTCCAACCTTAATGATTCTATGATTCCAGGATACACTACTTCCAAAAACTACAAACAGCAAATGAGGAATCTGACTATTCTGTGAGATTAGTCTAGCCTAATCTAGCCCCAGTGTTGGATCAAAGCATCTGTGCATAAAGAGATGTAGTTCCATGAAGCAGAATGCAGATCTCTGTTTAAATGCGTATAGGTATAAATCTTGCTTGTTCTCTTGTCTGCCTGCATGCTTGTTACAAATACATTTTTCAAAGGAAAAAAGTATTAAGGTAACTTTTAGCTCTGTTCAGAATAAATTCATTTACAACTGCTTGCCAAAATGCTTATTCTTTCCAAGAAATTGCATTTTAAAGAATATGTTTTGGTGTTCTGCCAGTTATATGTAATTTTATAAATATGCAGCACAGAAATAGCATACTGTACATAAATAATCTAGGGAAAAATAATTTCCATTGAAGGCACTCTGAAAGGCTTTAAGGTGTGTATTATAAATGTAAAGACAAAACTGTAAGTTGGATAGACTTCATACGCCTCACATAACTGCATAATGACAACATATATGTGGGACAAGCCATTTAACAATACAGGCCATTTTTCTTTTTAACTTCCAAAAGTATTACTAAATAAACTAGTGAATCTGGATTCCTGAATTCAATAAGAGTTTAGCCAGATTAACACTTGAACTTTGTTTTTACATCATTTGTCACAATATTAGTCCTTTCTTTTCTTTCCTCAGTACCTCTTGAGTACCTTTTTACAATTCCAAACAGCTCTCTAACAGTCATTTGCCATTTTTATCTGTATATACACACCCAGATGATGAGGCTGTCATCAATTACTGAGTCTTTGAGAGCTACTAGAGCACGTTTAGTACCTTTAAAAAAATAAAAAAATAAAAATAAAATAAAATAAAAAAATTCTTCTTTTTATCACAACACCATAATCAGGATAAGCGAAGAGCTTTGTATGCACCACATAGATCCAAAAGTAGAGTCTTCCACACACTGGGGAATGCCATCCTAGAGAGAGGGAAAGGACAGAAATAGAGTAGGTGCATCTGCTGCTTCTCTTCAGTAAAGTTTAGCACAAAAGTTTGCTACTGTTACATGTCTACTAAAGGAGCCAGCTTTAATGCTGCATTTGGTTCTTCCCTGTTCACTACACACTTTTCACTCAGCACATCATTAGCACAGTGAAGCTAAAATGAGTCATTTCCTCTCTGCTGGCCTTTCCATTAAAGACTTCTTACGCTATTTCTTGCTTTCACAGAGATCTTAGGAAAGGATATACACCGTGTTAGCCTTATGAAAAAATAAAATTAAATTAAATTAAACCAAATCTTTAGGCAGACACATGAATTACCAACATAAACTGACTCATTGCAACTACTAGAAAGGATTTGAACAAAAACCCCGTCTATTCTCCACAGGGTGACAAGGCTGGCCTTGGGTGGCTAAGCTGCAATACAGTCATTAATGATATGGTACCCTGATGTCATTCTCAACACTCCATCAACAGCATTTTAAAAATATTTTTCCCCAGTATTACTTTTTCTCTTAATTCCACTATAAATTTTTAACGGGTTCTTTAAACTAGTGATGAAACAATGTTAATGAGGAAATCATTCTTTCACAATACAGACTTTTCAACTACCTAATTGGTCTAAGAGAATATTGATTTTAACTTACCTATACCTATTTATATTGCCTGAAAATCTTCCTCAGGTTTCTGTTTCTATAAATTCACATAAGCATCCTTTTTCCTGTTGGTATTTCAAACCATGCAGCCACCACTAAGGGACAGGCAACAACTCATTAGCAAGGTGTGAGTGTCGATAAAATTAATTAAACAATAATGGCAGAGCTGTTCTTGTAGTCTTAAATCAAGAGCACTCGTGTTTTCTTGATGCCAAGTCAGGAAAGTATTACCGTCTAAATGACCTGAGAAGCTCATTGTGGCAGTTTTCCATATTTCAAGAGCAGAGTCAAGGCTTGAAACAGGCCTCACATATGGCCAAAAATAACCAGATAATTTAATGCAAACGATGGCTCTGAAATCAAGGAAACTTTCATTCCTTTTTTGGGCCCTCAAGAGTAAACATGTCTTTTTAAAGGGGAAGAGAAGAAAGATTTTATTCACAGAAACATCAAATTCTAATATTTTCGATGAGCCACTTTTCATCAAACAATCTTTTCAGAGAATGAAAACCTTTGCAGAAAACTTCAATACATATTTTGTCCAAAAAGAAGAAAAATTACGTACATCAAAAGTATGCTTAAGCTCCTTTTCAGTCCAAACACCTTAGTATCTTTCTCACTTAAAGAAAATTTTGGCCATATCTAAATATAGGCATCAGCCCCATTCTGCAAGTCTTGAGAGACAAATTTATTTTATCACTATCAGCGATGAAGGATTACACAAGAATTCTGTTCATCATAGCAGTAGCTAAAAAAATTCTTAAACTTTGACTAATATTTGAAATTGAGAAAGGATAAAACTGAGCACACAATTCCTCAAACCAGGAATAAATAAAAAATAAAAAATAATAATAAAAAGGAGTTGGTAACTTTCAGGACAGGTATATAATGTAAAGTATTATCTTGCTGTCAGCGTTGCACGCTTGGAACCTGCTTACATGTTGTCAATAAAAAAAAAAAACATGGTTGACATGCTGCTGTATATTTCTTCAGGGATTCATGAAAAAAAAAATTCTTTAGTGCCACTTAATATAACATGATACTTCTAAAGACTCTGCAAAATGGGAGGTGAGACGTGAGACAGACTAATGTGCCTTTTAGAATAATAAAATTATTTAGGTTGGAAAAGACCCATGAAATCATCAAGTCCAATCAACAAACTAACCCTATTAAGTGCACCATTAAACCATATCCCTAAGCACTGCATCCACACAACTCTTAAACACCTCCAGAGACGGCAACTCCACCACTTCCCCGGGCAGCCCATTCTAATGTCTGACCACCCTCACTGTGAAGAAATTATTCCTGATATCCAACTTAAACCTCTCCTGGTGCAACCTGAAAGCATTTCCTCATGTCCTCCCACTTGTCACCTGAGAAAAGAGACTAACAGCCTCCTCACTGCAACCTCCTTTCAGATAGTTGTAGACAGTGATGGAGGTATCCTCCCCAGCCTCTTTTTCTCCAGACTAAACAGCCTCAGTTCCCTCAGCCAGTCCTCAAAACTCTTGTTTTCTGACTAGAAAACTAGTTCTTCTCTGTACGCTCTTCTCTGCACATACTTGAGCAACTCAATATCCTTCTTTTAGTGTGGGGACCAAAACAGAACACAGTACTCAAGGTGCGGCCTCACCAGAGCCAAGTACAAGGGGATGATGACTTCCCTAGTCCTGCTGGCCACACTACTTCTTATAAAAGCCAGAGTGCTATTGGCCTTCTTGGCCACCTGAGCTCACTGCTGGCTCACGTTAAGCTGGCTCCCAGCCAGCATCTCCAGGTCCTTCTCTGCCAGACAACCTTCCAAACACTCTTTCCCAAGCCTAGTACTCTGCATAGGGTTGTTATGCCCCAAGTGCAGCACCTTGCACTTTTCCTTATTGAATGTCATATATTTGGACAAGGTCCATTGATCCAGCCTATCCAGATCCCTCTGCCGAGCCTTCCTACAATCAAGCAGATCATCAACTTGGTACTGTCCACGCATTTACTGAGGGTGCACTTGATCCCCTCATCAAGATCATTGATTGAAATATTAAACAAACCTGGCCCCAATTGTTGCGTGTTTTCCAATCCTCTCCTACCTTCCTTATGATTGTAAATATTAAGATCTTCAATTACTTCAAAACCAACACTTCAAAATAGTTCAATTGGAGGAAGACGTTCCTTGAGTTTGAAGAGCTAATTTTATCAGAATGAGTGAGATACAAGGTCTATAAACCTTATTTCATCTATTTACAATTAGAGTATATGCCTGGGAACGGTAAGCCTTATCCAAATATAAGCAGGACCATGTAACTGGTACCAGTGCCTTTCTCCATTACAAATGGAAATGTATACATTTATTTAGGGATTTGATTTTCCCTAAATAAAATATAATTCTGAATAAAGCTTAGACAAATGTCAAGATTTACTTCCACTTTGAGGCAGATGCCATGCTGAATATCTATTGGCATTGCCCTCTAAAAATCAGTGTACATAACCACTGGCTGGATGTTAGACTCATCCCACAGAATGCTCCCATTTAATTTACCTCCATTTCTGTGTGTCAGAACTAAGCTCTCTTCTCCTGTCCATGGTCTGACCACAGAGCTGGGCTTTCTGCACTGGTGAATGTTGATTACGATCAGCAGCAGTGCTGTTTGCATACCAGTTACTACATGCGCTGGGGGAAAGTCAGTGAAAGTAAAGAAGAAACTATGACCTATCTCCTGGGGCTAGCATTGGACCAGCTGTACTTAAATGAGGCCTAACTAAGGAAAGGTGATTCTAACTACTAACATTATTAAGATGCATGACAATCCTAACTTTTCACTTAACACCAAAGAGTACTGCTTCCATAAATCAGGCTACATATTTAAAGGCGTGACAACAGAACAACTGACACAAGAAAATACTGACCGTATTTCCCAAAGAGTCTCAAAACTAATGGGAGTGAGACACGCTTTTTGTTACGTGTATCGCTACCATAAAAACTTCCTTCTCTGTGCAGACAGAGATTTAAAGAATGAAGTACAACCAATACAGAAGAAAAATGCTTGCTTGCTTGCACATATGGTATGATCTTCCAATGAGAGAAGGGAAAAAAAAAGGAGGGAGGGGAGGGGAGGGGAGGGGAGGACCAGATGTCACGTACATGTGAACCGACCAGATATCAGGTACGTATGGACTGATATTCTTAATTCATTCAATATTTTTCAGAAAACAGACATGACACAATGACAGATCCTAATCATTGCCACACTGCGCTACAATTGGACTGAAAAACTAAAACATAAAGTTTAATTAATTACTAAGGCTTGAAGTGGTCAAGAGCCTGATATGGTACTTTACCTGCCAAATGTTCAACTACAGAGAGATTGAAACAGTCAATTTACAACAACTGAAACCTAGGTCTGGAAAACGTAAAAGAATCCTTGAATTTTTACTAATTCTTACTGAGATCTTGCACAGGTAACTTCCACAGAATGACATGGAGATTACAGACAGAAATGCTTCGTGTGTTTTCACATCCTTTCAAAAATCATGCATTCACTAAACTGTATCTCTAATTACGAAACAACTGCAAATACTTTGCTGTAGAAAATATATTTCACCTTCTTGAAGCTGGACTGGTTCTGCTGAGTTTTCACCACTCATTAAAACAACAAAGCTTGCAGCTGTTCGGACTGATGCTTGCCATGTTGACAAGGCAATGGGTGGTTCTTGGCAAGGGAAAAGGGCTCTGTTGTTTATTGGCGATCCCATCGTATAAACGCATGGCCTAAATGGAAGGAATAGAGATTGAAGTTAGAGTTTCAATAAGAAAGACTGAATTAGGTTTTCTGTCAAAAATGAAACACTGTTTTACTGCTTTTACATTTAACCTTCTCAGCTATGTAGATTTCAAAACAGTATGACACGAACCAACCGAAGTATCATCTAAGCAGTTTAAGAGAGGATGAAGAAAAGCAAAATTACTACAATAATTTTTGCACATACAACAAAAGAATAAATATTTCCCTCTTCGACATGAGGAAATGTTTTCCAGCCTCATACAATAGCTCTACACAGAAACTGCAAGACCAAGGAATTTTCCTGAGTATCTTCTAAAGATGCCATTATAGTCTTCACCAGCAGCTGTGACACATTGTTGTGATCACACTAGGGCTTTTACTACCGTTAATCCCATCTCTCTGTACAACTTGGTGGCTTATGCAAACTTAGAGCAATAGATCTAGCACTAAGCCTCATGCAGTCACAGCCTCAATAAATCTTGACATTTTTGCATTTCTTCTTGTAATTAAGGAAATGCATGCTAGGTCACCTGCCTTGCAGGGTTCCAACCACAGCACGTATAATGAAAAAGATGTATTTCTTCCCTATCAGCCTCAGCTTCTTTCAATCTTTCCACACAGTGATCTTCATTGTGGTATTGATCTTCCTGCAGTTTCTCCAGCCCTCTCATGGGCACCCTCTTCATCTGTTGCCCCTTTGCTGTCTCAACAATATCTCTATTTCGCAATGGCTAAGATCTGAGTATCTTCTTTACTTCTCCCCAGATAATTCCTCCATTCAAATAATTCCTTCCCTAAAGCCAAGTCTCAACCACACAGAAGGAAAGAATATGAAAATACTACTGTACAGCTTTTTTTGCTCTTCTCTTTATAAGTGTTACCTGTGCTATTGTATCCAGAGTTGTCCATGGTACAACCAAGTTCCAATAGCTTAATTAACACATGCCAACTCAGTTGCTTCAAGTTTCTGTATGTGTGCTCTTAACCCACAGCAAACACAACATATTTAAAGGCAGTGTACACTGATGTGTTTTACTTTAGATTTGTAACAGGCATACTGTCTATCTCACAACTGTGAGACCAAGAGCAAGTGAGTCAGTTACTATGATTTCAACCTGAAGAAATTACAGAGGAAAATGTTACAACTTGGAAAACGGGCTGGCAGAACAACACTGTGCTCAAATGCTAGCAGAGGTTAAAACTCACAGTACAGAGAAGGGGATGAGACATTTTGGGCTGTAAACAAGCATACATGTAATATATCACACTGTAAAAAAAAAATAGAATGATCAGAAGTCTCATATTAATATTCTAAGCTTCCAAGCCTCACACAGATAAGAGCGTATCAGTTATCAGAATTCAGAAGAATACTCAATAAAGCTCCATGTGTTAATTTTTAAATCTACATTATTTCAGTGTTGGGAGACTGGGATCCCAGAGTCAAATACAACACAAGCAACACAGAACAGATGTTGTTTATACTAAGATTACCTCATTCTCAGAGAGTACTTTTAACCTGCAGATCATAGTGTTTTACAAATCCTGTCAACAGAGTTTTAAAGGTGGGAAAAAGGAAATGAGTGAATGGTCACTTAGTGCCAGTGTTCAAGCTGGACCTACAAACTTAATTTCAAGCCTCTTAGTCCAACAGTTTTTGCATTGTACTAGAAATCTTATCTTTATAAGAAATATAATAACATATTACATAAAAAACCTTTTTCCTTAAATATTTTAGGGCTGAAAGAGACACACAGGTAGGTCACAAGCCCCTACAATTATGGCCCATGGAGAAACTGAGTTAGAATGGTGGAGAAAGATTGGTCAAATACCTGATTTGTTTTCAAAACTGTCTCCTTTCCACTTCTCACCCATGGAAAATATTATTTTTGTCCAGAGATACTTATTATCTTCATTACTTCAAATGAAAATTTATTCAAAATGTCAAAGTCTGCTAAGAAAACAGCAATGAAACATACAAAAGCATTCTGAATTTTGTGAGGAAACTATCAGAACAGTGATTACATCAGCTGCTAATTAGACATTCATATATTCATGGCTAGAGCGCCTGGAGATTTGCTGATTGATAGTATGCCATCAACTGGGATGTCAGCTAACATTGAACAGTCTGCTGTTTTGCTTTAGAGAGGAAGTTTTATAAGATGAACTGATGATTATGGAGAATTATCTTTTCTTCCTTCATTGGAATTTTTAATCTATTTTCTTCTCACCCTAAAACATACCTCCACAGATTTTATTGTTTCTGCTGAAGAATCTTGTTTTACTTTGCTTATTTTTTATACTTCATTTACAGTAATAATTTAACAACACTGGTAACAGCAAAGTGTTACTTTAGGATGCCCATTGCAGCTGGCAGTTTTCTCTGTTCTAGGATAGGCAGCAAAATTCCAGCAAAAAGAGGATCAGAAAGAAAATTCTTATCCTGATATAGATTTCTTTCCATCTGATACTGAAGAAAAAATTACTTGCTAGCCAAGGTACATCAAAGAATATCAGTGACGAATAACCAGTTTCAGATTGTTTCCGTCAATAGAGACAAAATTTGCTTTTTTCTGATTTACCGTTACCACTACTAGCAAGAAACTTCACAGTTCCTCTTTTTTTTTTTTTTTCCTGCTCTATTCTCTCCACCTTTCTTCTTTTAGTTTTTGTGGTCTGGAAATATTCAAATCATGTACTTGGGTAACATGTTGTTATGCCAACCATAATCTTTGCCACTACTGGTTGGAAGAGATAAGGAAATCAAATACAGCACAAATAAGCTAAGCAGAGAACTCAGGCTGTTTGTCTGATTTCCTGTTACAATGGAAAGACTAGCATCCACGAAACAAAGCAGGTCACAGGTCACTCATCCGGCCAACTTTATGACTAGTAATTCCCAGTGACTGACAATCCAGACTACTGGAGAAATCAAGCAGTAGTTGTGATATTCTTTGGTTCTGCCCCATGATGAGACCTGGGGCTCTGTGTTGTGCAGTAATCTCCCAGAGGCAAGGATTCTGAGGAAAAATTGATTCATTCAACTCTAACTCATCAGTATTCTGTATATTGCCATAACATAACATAACCAGTTCAAACCAGCTCTTGGCAGATCTCCCTTTCCCATGTAGGAATATGTGTTTAATACCAAATTAAGCTACTACAAGCTAGTAATAATACCAATACTCTGTTCTCTGAACAGGAATCCTCAAGTCTTCTCTGAGGCACAGTAAAACACCTCAACCACATTCCAAGGCTCAGCCATCTCAACACGCTTTGGTTATTGTCTGTTTGAAGCTTTCTCAAGGAAACTGTCCCGCTCAGCAAACCTGTCCTCTTGCTGTATTTGGAGAAAGGGACACCCATTTCTTCAAATGTTGTCTCCATGTAAGGTGGCAGCCTCTAGCAACTGCAAGGCTACTCCCTGTAAAACCACTGCTGCTTGCAGCTGTTTCTTATTCTAAATTACACGATGTCATTTCCATGAAGCAGCAGGGCTTCCTGCCACCTAAGTCATACCAACTTATCTCTTTACACAGTTGCAAGTTGCCAGTGATTGCCATCAGACTCCAACAGAGCAAGCATTCTTGTTTTCATTTTTCTGTTGAACAAAACACCAGTCAATAACTATCCATGCCTTTTACAAACTGTTCTCCAATTTAAAAGTAGCAAATATGATTATGAGAGGAGTGATTCTACTGACGTTTCCAGCAATCTCTGTTATTGTGATTCTGCTTTTCCAACAGCTGGATGGCTACATTTCTAAACCAATCTTTCAGTGCAAATTTCTTGGACCTGTGCCAACTAACTTGTGGTCCACATCAGATGCATCAAATGTGCTTCTTCTAGACATACTTTGCACAATCTCCTGTTGAAAAGTTGTATCTTTTGGTGCAGCAATCAATAGAAAGCAAGGATGACACGGTTAATATAGGGGAGATTTTTCCCTTCAAAGTTGCTATGCATATTTTTAGACAGTTTTTATTTAATCCTTACTGTATTCAACATAATACGTAAGAACGCCAGATTGACTACAGTACCAAAGAACAGTATCAAATTAAATGCTTTACCTCATGATCATCGATAAGAATCCTTATTTGCTAAAATATTACTGTAGGATTCTGTCTCCAGCATGGCAGCACTACTGATGCAACACTGCCACATACTCCTAAGTGTTAGGCAAACCTGTTGAAGCACTTTGATGGGCCGACACCGAGTTTCTCCTTCCCAGTAATTAAATGTTTTATGCACACTGCAAGGACATATACCCCCTGCAAGGATATTAGTATAGTGCCAAAAGTAGGTTTTTATTTTAAAACATTTCTATATTTAATAAATATAAAAGTGAGAATACTTCAAACACAAGTATAATTTTGTTAAAATTGCAACACTACCTTCTTAGTTTGAAACCCTGATGCTGCATTATGCTAATAAACAATTGAAAAGCTTTGAAGCAGAACTGTTTTCTCTTTTTTTTTCATGGTATGTTACAAAGACTATACCAAACATTTCTTTTGTTCCTGTTTTAATAATAATGTTATTGACCATTATTAAAAGTTACCTGCCAATTTTAAGAACTGATACAGTGCCTATAATTTCAACTTTTGGAGAGACAAGAATCTCTATATATGTATGCATCTACATGTGCTTACCCATGTTATTCACTATTTCTCTGTTTTGTCCTTTTATTAGTACTTCTGCATAAAGGCACGGAAAAGTTTTTTATTACAAAAAACTTGTCCAAGGGCTAAATAGCACCTCCGCTCTTGATCATCAAAATATGTTTTAGTATCAAAGAACAAATAGGGAAATGCTGAAATTCTGTGTGTTCAGCTCCTGCCTTTACTGAAAACAGAAGTGTACCCTGATGGGTTTACATCAGCTTTGCATACGATATGCCTAAAAACACCTCACAAAGCTTGGTCATAACAGATTATTTTGTGAATTATAATTCAAACATAGTTTAAAATAAATAAAATGCAAGTCTTCATAAAATAGTTAGCGCATAGGGTAAATTTCAAAACACTTGTACTAGTGCTAAATTAGAGGAAATGTATTGAAGTGGCCACACAATGCTTGTGCTTTGTTATCCACTTTACTTTCTTTGAGGTTAGAACCACAGATTATAGACTCCTTTGGGAAATGATCTGACATTTACCTAAAAAAGCACTACACACATACTTTGAAACAATTTATAGAATTCCCCTATGAGAATAAAATGTAGTAGTACTTCTCCCATATATTGTAAATGGGTTTTATTTTAGAAATGAAAAGAAAAATATGACCACATTTTGTAGAATGAGGTTTACCACTATATTTATGTGTTCATCATGTATGGAATTTGATTTTAGAAAATGCAACAAGAAGAATTCTAATGACTGTGACATAAGAACTTATTTTCTGATAGGTATTAATTTCTCAAATACTCTACAAAAGGCAGAAAATAAACAGCTTGAGACTATCCAACAGCAACTGTCAGACTTCCTGACCTATGCCAAGCCATCTTTTCCTGCTTCATTATTGATTCATAAAATATTGTCTGTTTGTGTAAAACCAGCATGAAGTATCTCTAAAGAAAGCATAACACTTTGCAGTGAAAGGAAAAAGAAGTCAAAACTAAAAGACTTAGTGATTTAGATGGTTAAAAAAGACCTTGAAATAATAAAAGTATTTTCATGAGGCAATACACAGAAGATTTCTACGCCAGCTAAGCGTTGCTAACATTAGTCTCAAAGACTTTAATAAAGACCAGGGAGACACTGACACACTGTGTGATTACAGGCAATTGCCTTCCATTTGCATGCTTTAGTCAAAATTCAGATTTTTCATAACTAAAGATACTATATAGAGTTAAACTTCCTACACCAATACCATAAATAACTTCATGGGGAGTGAGGAGAGGAGGGGAAGGGGAATAGGTAATGAACGTGACTGACAAACTCCTGGGCTTGACGCTGATCATGGTTTACCAGTAGAATTACCTAAATACCAGACGTACAGTTTAAAGGCTTCATTTTCTTCCCTAGCATGGCCGTCAGTGAGAATACTCTTAATTTACATTAGCATAACTGAAATGAAAGGTAAGCATACATCTCTACTTTCGGAGTGAAAAGCAAGTATTCAAGTAGACACAATTTCTTCTTCACCTTCCAACTTTGCTCCTGGTTTCTAGGTATCATAGACTAAAGAAATAACAGACATTAAAATCCACCTTTGAACATTACAGTAAAGCAATATTAACAATTGTGTAAGTCAAGAGTAGATAGTACTTTCCCTCCTGTAAAGATCTTATCTTGAAGATTTCTGTATAGCACTGTGCACATTCATAAAAGCCAGATTTAGAAAAAAAAATCCTCTTACACTTCGTTTGCTATCATCAATGTATTTCACATAATAGATGAAGGAGATTTTAAAAGTTGATTACGAGAGACTAAACAGGAAAAGACTGCATCTCTAAACTTATTACAATATTGACAAAAGACTAGTTGTAAAGCAATTCTATTAAATATTATGTATATTGATCTTTATGCTGTATGATCACTTGTTTAAGCCAGGAAGGAAAGAGAACGCAAAGTATACGAATGAAAATAACCTGTCATGTATATCTTCTCTTTCCCTAAGTGATAATTCCCTATTCCCTGCACACACTTATTCCAATACAACAACAATCATTTACTCCCACTCATTATGAGAAAACACAATCATTTAGACAGGCTTGAGCTCTGCAAGTGCTTGAGCACGGTTTATCTGTTCTCCTGTAGGACAGCAATAGGGTTCAAAACAAGGACAAAACAGATACAATGGAAGAGAACACTCATCATCTTCACAGAGCTGCTCAGCATTACACAACTGCATTCTTGCATCTAGGTTTAAAATTAATGTGTGCAAAGCCTTTCAGCTAAGTCACGTACCTGCCGCTCTGGTCTGTAGTCCACGTAACAGATCTTCCCTCCGGTTTAGTTTTGTACCGTATTCTAATTGCGTGAGGAAAGTCTGTTGGAGTCTGAATTCCTGATTTCCTTATCTCCAAGCTCCAAGTGCCAGTAGTAAACAGAAGCTCTCCACAGCCAGGTGCCTGGCTGCAGCAAGTGTAATAGTATAGCTGTTCCTTACAGCGATCCGAAGGTAAAGTCACAAGTTCATGTACAATCTGATTCCTAAGATTTGCCAGCTCCTTTGAAACATCAGTTAGTTTGGCAGACCTTGTGAATTTTTCAATGCCTGACACAGCAGCAACATCTACCTCCTCAACCTTTAGCACAGACAAATCACAGCAGTCCAACACCAGCAGAAAATCCTCGTTCCCATGATTCTCTATGTCACAGCAGTTCTTTGAACTAGAAATCCCAGAAGCCTGTTCCTCGTTGCTATGGTTACCATTTTTATCAGAAGTATCTTCTTCACCTTTACCACAGACAGCAAAATCATTATATTCCGTTTTAGATGAACAGACACTTGCATTTGACACAGGGACGTGGCCTTGTTCCGATGCCCTAATTTTGCAGGTTTCATCAAACTGTGACTGGCAGCCTTCTTCACCGGTACTGCTGGCTCTCCTGCACCTGCTCCCAGTCTCCAAGAACAGAACTATGAAGCCTTCAATAACTTGACTTTTAAAATCTACGTCCAAGTCCAATACATAGTGCTTTACAAGCATGTGGCTAGTGTTGGCCATTAAGGGCAGGTCATCCTTCATGGGGTCTAGCTGCGTCTCCATGTTCCAGTCTACCGGGCAGTTTTACAAAACCTTGGCCAGTTCTTACTTATGATGCCTCCACAAAGAGCAAGGATACTCAGACTTCCTGTATCAAAAACATTTTGATTAATATTACTTTGTAGAAATTAATTGCAGTTCATCCACTCCTCTCATTCTGCAAAGGAAAACAAAAACATATCAGATAATTATTTCACAACTGTTTCTGAAAGAAGCGTTTTGAAAAATTATTTAAAATTCAGTTGTTTTTATTAAAAATAGTTCCACGGAATGAGACCAAGCTAGCTGCTTCAGAATTTGCCATCAAGAAGGCTTTATTTTTCAGAGAAGATCCCAAGTTAATGTATTTCTAGTCAGCTTTTATAAACTGACACAAACTTTAATAAAGTCCTTCTGTCGACTCTCTTCACCCCCAAAAATACTTTAGAAAAAATACATTATTATGCAACATCTAACTTTATTTATTACTGCATTGTTTGTTTTTAAGATTTTTGTATTTATTTCAAGTGCCTTAGCTGAAAAGATAGTGATCATTTTTCAACTGTGATTCTACACAACAAATATGCGCCTAAATCCCTTCATACGTTTTAAATTTTGAAAGTAATAACCTAATATATACAAGGCAAGAGTTTGGATTAATAAACTATCCACATTACAACCACTCTTGTATCAGCAGTTCTAGTAAATTAAAAGAAAACAAGCCCATTTACTGTGAGGGCATTCTAAGCATTCCTTTGAGATTGTTCATGAAGATTTTTCGAATTTATAGTTAAATTCTTAAGATATATGATTACATCTTAATAGCTGAAAACCCATTAACACTTGCATGCATTAACATTAGCATCTCACAGAAAAGAAAAGGTCTTTTCACTGAAAAATATGCAAAAACCTACAAAAGCAAGAAAATATTAAAATGCGTCAACTTTTTTTGCAACAACAGGCAAAAGTTCATCATAGAAGTTTAACTGTCATACATTCTGTTTTGCTATGGCCACTGAGCTAAAATTACACACTTTTATCTCACTTCAGTACTTTTTTGACTACTTTCTAGAGCAGAATTAGGCATCAGAGAAAGGAAGAAGCA
This sequence comes from Cygnus olor, assembly GCF_009769625.2. Taxonomy (NCBI): domain Eukaryota; kingdom Metazoa; phylum Chordata; class Aves; order Anseriformes; family Anatidae; genus Cygnus; species Cygnus olor. Next base: position 43,595,949 of record NC_049198.1, on the reverse strand, counting down.
ATTTCATGTTAAGACTCGCAGTTCTCTCTCTGCCAAATTAGTGACACTTTGATGATATACAGCCAAGTCTAGTTTTAAGTGTCTTCAGTGAACAGATATCAGCTTGTGTCATTTTAGTTTCACAGTATCGTCATAGACTACAGTGTCCAAAATCTTTTCTTTTTTTTTTTTTGTGGAGTTCTCATAGTAAGCACAGAGGAGAACCTAGACTCCCTCAAGACTTGCTAATTCTTTTGTAAGAATCCAGGGCATGCTGTCAAGCTAGCATCAGTAATTGAAAGATTCAGTACAAGAAACCACCTAACTGTTCCCTGAACTAGCTTCACTGTCCTGGTTTCAGCTGGGATAGAGTTAATTGTCCCCCTAGTAGCTGGTATGGTGCCTCGTTTTGGATTTGGGATGAGAATAATGTTGATAACACACTGATGTTTCAATTGTTGCAGGGCAGTGCCTACACTAAGCCAAGGACTTCTCAGCTCCCCATACCGCCCTGCCAGTGAGGAGGCTGGGGGTGCAGCAGGAGCTGGGAGGGGGACGAACCAGGACGGCTGACCCAGACTGGCCAAAGGGATGTTCCATACCATATGGCATTGTGCTGAGCAATTCATATGGGGGGGCTGGCTGGGGTGGGGGAACCGCTGCTCAGTCAGCGGGTGGTGAGCGACTGCATTGTGCATTACTTGTTTTGTACATATTATTATTATTTCTCTTTCTTTTTTATTAAACTGTCTTTATCTCAACCCGCACGCTTTTACTCCCTCCCGCCACCCCCACCCCCCGATTCTCTCCCCATCACACTGGGGGGTGAGGGGGTGTGAGCGAATGGCTGTGTGGTGCTGAGCTGCCTGCTGGGTTAAACCACAAGGCTTCACACAAAGCACACAAAACACAGCAAACATCTTCCTTCTTTGACTGCTTTCCACCACTCAGAAACAGCTCTAACAGGGATGTCTTTGAAGACAAGCAGAGAAAAATCTTTTTTTTTTTTTTTTCTTCACTTTTATATCATTCCTCCTGCAAATATCCCAGTAAATTCAGAATATTTGAAGATGACCTGATAAAGACACTCATGGCATTTTTGGAACTACCTCCAGTAGATAATTCTCTATTCAAGAGATCTCCCAAACTTAATCATCTTCTTGTTAACCTTAACAGTTTACTATTTCTAGTGCTTCAAACTTCACATATTTGCAAGAAATCACATTGCATCTTGCACTGATGTGTAAGTCTGAGTATGCTTCTAGAATTCAACCTTTGTCAGGATCGAAAAACAGATTCATGAGCTCCTGCAGAGTCTTATTAGCTTTGCAAAGATGACTTATCTCTGCAGATAACTGTGTGGATGTTTATCTGTTTTGTCAGCCTGACTTAAAATGAGCAAATATATAAACAAAAACATAGAATGGTGAAGCATTAAGTACCCTGAAATGTACGTAACCTAACATTGTAACAGCAATTGCTTTCTACTTAAAGAAGTCTGGAGAATGGGGGAAAAATATCAGTTGAAAAAAAAAAAAAAGCACTTAGGAAGACTAGTAAGAAAAGCTGTGACAAGTTTCAGTAAACCACAGCTTTCCGAACAAGAAACATCTATAAATAGTACATGGCCATTAAAACCATTTCCTACCTTAAAACCTAATTGGAAAAACTGGCAGAGCAATCAAAGGTTCTAAATGCTGTGATGTGAGGAATACATCTATGATGTCTGTGCCTGACACAAGGGATCAAACTTGATGTTATCTGGATGTTTTATGATTACCAAAACCCTGTGACTCTGACAGGTTAACTAAGCCCTGGTGGTAAATCAGCGAAATAAAGTTACTTTACAGAAAAAAACATACTGAACTGGCATTCAAGAACCTCTGTTTTGCACAAATACTTAGATTTTTTCATTTGAAAAACAGGTGTAATATTGATACTTCCTATAAAACGTAAGTACTATACTAACAACAAATTTCTGTGCTGTACTCATAACAGATGTTTATATCCCTGTTTTTCTGTTTTCCATCTGGAAAGTGTGATCAACTTCTTACCTCAAAAGTATCAAGATAATTACATTAACTTGCATTAAATTCACAGGCCCGTGATAGGAAGTACCTCTGAACACCTTAAAATAAATAGTAGATGTGCAGTTCACTGCCTACAAAAAAACATTTAGTTTGTATTTAGAGGACAGCCAGATTTATTTAAAATTAATTAACAGGGTAGATTAAAAGGTGCCAAATAGGAGCATACAGGTGAACCAACAGGAGCATACAGGTGAATCCAAATAATAATAATAAATTGAAGCATGACAAAAGTAATTAGATCTATAAATACAAATCCTCTTTAAAACTGTTAATACAAAAACATGAAATCCATGAGATTTGATAGACAATTGAAAACAAAGGCTGGCCGTTCTAATGATGCTAAAAGACCTGCAGAGAGGACATTCATTTTCTACAATTGAAAGTTTCAGATCAGCATTTCTTTGTTTCTTGGAGATGATACACCTGACCATGTTTATGAACAGAGCAAGGGCAACACACTTGTAGATAAGTAACAAGTGCTACTGGGTATATTTCACATGGAATTTTAATTCAAATGTAACACTGTCTATTTAATCTTGTCTATTTCTCGAATCATCTTAACTTTAGACATCCCAGCTTTCAAAAATTGCACATAGACTTTCTATTTCCAAGCACTAGTAAGCAAATTTAAAGGGCTATTCTCATGTGTCTTGGCTTCTGAATCTCTGAAGAATTATTTCCTTAAATATTTTTTAAGGAGTCTACAGCTCATTGGAACCGTGTAACAAAGAAGCTGATCTAGAACTTCTGCTCTAGAAGCTTTAGGGACTTACTCAATTAGCTATATTTTTTCACTGCATGTTGATAATTTCATATTGATACTGAATTAGCAAAAAGTGCTGTCTTCTGTGCAAAATGCACTTCTGTTAAGAATGATAATTTTACTCCTCCAATAAAGCTTCGTATTGGAAATTGCAACCCACTAAGTAAGCTGGTGTCTCACGTAATTTGAGATGGTCCTATTTAGAGCTCTCTTGACCAGGAAAGAAACTTAAGTTATGCACTGTGTTTTAAAACAAGGTAACACTGTGTGTGCTTAATTTAAACATTAATTTTACAATAATTCCACCAATTTTAGCTTTTTAAAGGTAGGCGTGGCATTATGAAGGTACAGAGAACCACACTAATCAACTGTAGAATTTCTAAAGATACAGATTTCAGATGGCATAATCTGCAGCAACAGATGTAAAATGACATTAAAAAGAATGCTGACAAAGTTGAAGGAAGTATATGACTATGACCTTGTTTGACAGTCTCGGCACACACACCCTTAGTGTGAATTTCTGGCTACATGATGCCAATGGAAGTGATGCCTATACTCTGCAGTGTACCTGTATCTAGCTGAGCTGAATATATTTGCTCGTAACTTCATCATTTGTATTTTCAACATCTAATTGTAAACACATACTGAATTCAGAAGAGGGAAAAAAATGTACAGAAGCAACCTGATTTTTAAAAACTGTCATTTCTATACTATCTTGTCTATGCCTGGAGCTTCCAGAGAGTTACTGCTCATCAAATAATACACCAAAAGTATCCACTGTTAACAGAATATAAATTGTAAACACAATTACTTCCTTTCTCTGTTCTCTAGTGTTTCATAGCCATACACAACAGCATCTGTTTTAAGCAGTTTTGTAGTTCTGTATAGTCGTACAGATTAAGAAATATCAGAAGCATACTACAAAGTAAATTAAAACAAACAAAAACAAACAAACAACATCAACAAGAACAAAACTATTTCCAAAAATTTCATTTTAAAAAGTTGGCTTGAAACTGGTTTTGGCCATATCTGTAGAATTTCAATTTGAGTATCTTACACATACCTACTTTTATAATACAAGTAAGTATCCAAAAGTAAATTCTCAAAAGCAGTGAAAGAACCTTGAAGTCCACTCTTGGGATTCTAAGTAAGCATCAGAGATACTGCACATACTGTTACTGTAAAGAAATTGTCCTGTAACATCCGGGCACTGGACAGTTCTTAGCTTAGTGAGGAGCTCATCCACAAAAGGATTGCTTTTGTGGGTGGGTTGCACAGTTCACCACCCTTCCGCCAGCAGCAATTGTCCACACAGAGCATTCCAAAAAGCATTCCACATTTAACACAAACTGAAAAGAAGCTGCTATTAGTGTAATTGCTCTGCTCATTTATTATTTAAGACCTCTGCTCACTTTTTTATCTGCACTATATACTAGCATTCTCTGGAGGCAGAAACTCTGCATCTGTTATTGCCATATTTTTCCTTATCACTCTGGTAATGAAAAACTCTTCTAGAAGTTCAAAACCTCACTGGGAAAATGTGTGTGGGAACTACCGAGGTAAAGCCTCTTGCTGAGAAGTACATACTAATTCCTCAGTGAGGCCAATTAATGGAACCATGCACTTTCTTCTACTGCAAAACAGCAGAAGCCTAACTCTCGGCAACAGTACAAAATTGTATAAAAGAGCATAATGAGCCAAAATTGATAAAAACATTTCTTAACACCATAACCAAGTTAAGATTTTGGAAGAAAAAAAGTCACTAAAACATATGATTATTTCAAACTCCATATAGCACAATCATTCTGTAAAGAAACAGACATGTACAACACTGTATTATGGTAACGAGGAATTTCCTACATCCCTGCTAGTTTCTTCAATTGCTTACACCTCTGAACATTAAAACTTCAATAAAATTAAAACTCCAATAAACTGGAAATGTCAGAGGATATAAACATGCATCTCAGGCTTTAAAAAAAAAAAAAAAAAGAAGAAGAAAAAAAACCAAACTCTTTTTGAGGAATAGTTTAATCATTTGATCAGAAGCTACCACAATGTATTTGCAAAGCAGTATGTGGTTAGCATATTCATATTACCAAAGAATTCCCTACTTCTTGGACAAGCAAATAAGCATTCAAAAATGTTCTTTGAAATCTATTTTTAAAGAAAAATAGGGGCTTAAGGCATAGTTCTGTATATGGAAACATTTAGCTGTTCCCAATAAGGCTAGATATTAGCCAAATACTCCTGCTACATCACCCTCTGGGGGTCCACAATAATTCCGAGGCAAGGGAGTTGGCTTTTGCCAACTCCCTTTTGTGTTTGACCGAGTTAACTATGCACACCTGCCTAGCTTGCCTTGTTCAAAATATTTACAGCGTTCATAACATGACTGATACCTTGCACCGCTCTAAGTATACACCTAATACTCATTACAAGCAAGAACTTTCAATACATGCAGGGAGCTATCTAAAATGTACCCCGTACATGTGAAGCACGATTTTAGCAGGTTACCCTTCATCCACATCAAAATGTATTTTCAGCAGACAACTGTGTTCTACTTCTATCACATTTGGCCTTTCCTACCCACTGTCATCCAAACTCTAGATTTATTAAAAATGTTCTCCAATTGTATCTTTTACTCTTGTTTGCTCCGTGTTTTTTTGATTTTGCTTTGGTATATCTTTTTTGTGTCCCTGTTAATGCATATATATTTCACATATCTGATAGATTAAATACATTGCCAGGAAGAGTCCTCATTGGAAGAATCTAGCTCTTTCCATTGAGATAAGACAGATGCATATGAAATATTTCTCTATGCTGTTTTTAAATATTTCTGCAGAAGGGAATTGTTCAGTTTTGCTAGTTAGCTTGATCAGTTTTTCGTAACATTTAATCAGATCTTCTTTCCTGCAAACAATTTTTTGTCCTTCAAGCTTTACTAGGGTCGTGTTTCCTGGATAAAGAAGTATACTGTGGAAGCACTCATTTGCTTCTCACCTTCTAACTCCCACTTGCACTGCGAGGTCACTCTTCCACTCTCCACACATGCTCCCAATCACTCAATACACCAGTTCAGAATAGTCAGATTATTAACAGGAAGTTGAGTTCATGCTCTCAGTCAAATAGTTAATTTTGCCTGTAATAAATTCAGACCATTTGCATAACTGGTCATTCAACAGATCCACAGAGGTAGTGGAGCCCCAGCAGGAAAGACAATAAATACTTTTATTGCTAGAAGTGGTGCTTCTCTCTAACTAAAGTCTCTGAGTCTCAGTGTTCATTCCATACTAAAGCTGGAACAATTTTCCTTCAAAAAGGCCTAGCAGAGGGCCACTAACATGGCTATGGGGCTGAAACGTACCAATGTAGGAGAAGAGGCTGATGCCACAAAGTTTGCTTGGCCTTGGGATGACACAGTTTATAGAATCAGTGGGTTTGGGGTTGGAAAGGACCTTAAAGATCACCGCATTCCAACCCTCTGCCATGGGCAGGGACACCTCCCACCAGACCAAGTTGCTCAAAGCCCCATCCAGCCTGGCCTTGAGCACTTCCAGGGATGGGGCATGTTAGGGAAGATTACCTGGGACTATGGGAGCTTTTGTATTTATAGGGATAAGAGGCACTGGGCACCAGCTGGAGCACAGGAGGTTCCTCTGGATCATCAGGAGGCACGTCCTTACTGTGCAGGTGACGGAGCGCAGGCACAGGCTGCCCAGATCAGCAGTGCAGTCTCCTCCTTGGAGATCTGCAAAAGCCGCCTGGACGTGGCCCTGGGCAGCCTGCTCCGGGTGGCCCTGCTTGGGCAGGGGGTTGGGCCAGGTGGGCTCAACCATTCTGCAATCCTGTGAAAACCTTTTGTACATAAAACACTTCAGTAAGAAAGAAACGATGGTAGGGTGCTTTTTATTTTTCTTTACTCCAACTTAGACAACGATGCTAACCTTCAGTCAAAGAAATTCATAATATTCACTGAACTAAGCCCAAAGGCTTACCATTTCAAGGTAAGACTAGTTTTCTGACATGTATGTTAAAATATTAATACAAAACATTTGTAAAAAAAATATAAATAGCACCACATTCATTTTAGGTGTATTTTTTTTTTCCCTGTAGGGATTAATTAACCCTAACCAAAAATTTTTTTTCCTGTTTATGTTCTAGAGAACTCAGCATACCCTCGTGTCTCTGGGTAACGTTACCACACTATGCATTAAACCAGTTGGGTACACATGCAATAAGGTCCTCTCTTCAAAATTAAATGACAAGTGATTACTAAATACAAAGAACTTCCACTCCTTTTGAACTAATCTTGCCACTTCAGACTCACATCCAAACAAAACTGACAGAAGATAAGTTTTGCTAACAAAATGTATTTCCCAGGTCCAAAAAAAAAAAGAAAAGGCAAAAATTAATATAGCTGTGATACAGTTGTGCTTTTTTAATCCTATTTTATTTACACCTATTTTATTAACAAAAATTAAATGATAAAAGAATGCATTTTTTGAAAGCATACAGCATTTGCAATACAGAAAAACTGTATAAGGCTGCCCAGAATTTAGAACAATACAGGAGAAATATTTTCAGGCACATATATGATAGTTACCTGAGCTGGAAAGATTATTTAAATGTTTCATTTGGGCCCAAAGCCACTTTACACAAGAACGTAAACTGACATGAGATGAACTGATCCATTGGCTTCAACCGGTCTGCCAATTTTATGAAATTAAAATGCATGGATAAATGGCTATGTTCCAGACAAGATGAATATTCCATAAGGCTGTGCTTGGCTTATCAAATACTGGATCTGAAACATCTTAGGAAAATGTCTCAATTTTTTCCAAGAAGAAGACAGGAATGAACTGTCTGGTCCAAAGAGAGAGCCTTTTCAGAATCAAGAAAAAAAGCAAAAGATCAAGGCAATTAATGACTATACACCCTACTTCTGTAGCAATGAATTAGAAGATGACAAAGGAATCACATAAAAGCAAAACAGAGGTCAAACAAAGTGGGGAAAAAAAAAGACAAGCAAAAATTGATAAAAGAATACATTTCAGCAAAACAGGAGGGTAAACAGCATGTATTATCAGATAAATATATATATTTTTTAATTTCTTAAAAGGGCCACCGTAAAAACCTCTAACTGAACAAGACAAAACAATATACATATATATAAGGAGAGAGAGCTCCAAATTTATTTAAGTGCTAGTCATCTATAATGTTTGAATCAGTACTGCTATTTCAACAATATTTTAAAAAACATACTGATATTATAGTTGAAGTTTAATATCTACACATGGACTTCCCTTCCTCCTTGGTCCAACATGACAACATCAGCCACATGAGGTATGTGTGCACTCACCTAAGCAAAAAGATGTATTGGCAGGTACCAGAGATAGGTGAGAATAAAGTAAGAAAAAAAAAAAGAAAAAAAAAAAAACTTGTACAACAGTCAAACATGCTCTAAACTCTATGCTCCCCTCTTCATTTGAACTGTGGTGTCTTCGATAGATATGTAACGATTTAGAGAGTTTAACAAAATAGGCAGTAAATAATTATTTAATTCACCATTTGATTTCAGTGGAGACCAAATGAGTCTTCTATTTTTTCTGTAACCAAGTCTTCCCAAAGATGCACAAAAATCATAGTACAATTATTCAGGCAATATGTTTTCAACTGCAAGTACTAAAATACAGCTTATCGAAATTCCAAGCAGAATCAGTATGAGCTGCAATGTTATGCAAATTTGAAAGTCAAGACTAGGTATACATAAACAGCATTCTCCCCTGCTTTTTTTTTTTCTGATTAACTCAATACAGATTCTGATGAAGCGTAACAATCTTGATTGCCCAACAGTGTATGATCATGGAACTCATTTTGGCTAACATTTGTCGTTCAACATTCTCCTCACTTCCATGGGGCGAAGGAGTAGGAGTCTGAAAGATACAAAGAGAAATGGAGCTTTTGTTTTTTTCAGAAAAAGAACTGACTATGCTAACAACACAGAGATGGGAAAGTCTTGCCTATATATTCATACACCATGTATTTTTCACACACTGATACAATGCATGTTTTGTTGTTACTAGAATGGTTTAAATACTTCTAAAATGTTTTGCAGGCAATCAAAAGCATTTGTATGCATTCTGCTATACCAACATCAAAGCATGCAGGTACCATTCATTTTATTTTTCAATGATCTTTGTAGGTCCCTTCCATCTGAACTATCCCATTACATTTTGTGACCCAGCTATGTAATACACTCTTGCAACGGAACTCTACATGAGTGTGTTATAACCTAACACTCCACAGGCTGAATTCATTCTGCATTTCCTTTCATTTTTCTTCAGCAAGTTAAGAGAATAAATTCTAATCATGGTGTTCATGTACTACAAGCAGCACACTTTTTCGACTGCTGAAGCAATATCCTTGCTGTATCTTTCAGAATTTCTCTATGCATTTCCAAGCTTCACTTTTCCATGCAAATAGCAGACCTTTTACTGCTCTTTCTGAAGATGCTGGTCTGAGCTGGGATTCACTGAATCTGACATGACGAATTTCTCACTACTTTATACATATATCCAGATCCTGGCATGATACAGAAGGCACTAGAGCCATGCTGATATGTTGGGCTTTTTGAGACACTTCTTTTATACAGCACTGTCTTCTGTAATATTTTATTTATATTCTGTATATAATATGAATATCTAGCTTTTTTTTTTTTTTTTTTAAAGTAATGCACTCTAGAAGGGCAGGTTCACTAGCTGAATTCTAAGCATCAAAACAAATCAGGAACTATACTGCTACTATAAAATACTGATGATCATTTCATAAACACCGTGTTATTTCATATTTCTATGCACTGAGACATATAACACATTACTAGCACATTTTAAAAATATACCTCACAGTCAATGCGTCATCCTTACTGAACGTACTTCCTAAGTCATGAAAAAAATATATAAGGCAAGCTAATAGATTGGTTATGTTTTAATATTTTAAAAGGTTGATGTTTGCAAAAGAAAGAACAACAACAATAGCAGATGGTGGCCAACATGAATACAGTCACTCTTGGTCACCTGTGCATAACAGAGTTGCATAAAACACACAAAGAATGGCAAACAGGGAAGAAGAGATTCTTCACGGAATGGTACTTGTATAATATTGCCTTTCCATCTATTACAGAAAGCATCAGCTTGAGTTAGACTCATAAGCCTATGAAAGCAAACCTGAGAAAAGAAAAAAACAAACAAAAATCATGGTTGTAAAGTAGACAAGATCAGAAAATAAACTTCCTAAAAATATCAAAATATCTACAGCAGAAAATGTGTGTGGCAAGAAACACAGAGAAGAAAGAAAAAGGAAAAAGAAAAGAAAAACCCAAAGAGGGAAAAAAAAGGTAAAAGGAGAAAGAAGAAGAAAAAAAATGTAGAGGAAAAAAGAAAAAGGGAAAAGAAAACCTTGAAAAAATTGACAGAGAATGTACGTGTTCATTAGAGATGACCCCACAATACTGTGGTACAAGCCAGAAGCACACCATGCAGAATGCACTCCCTCCTGCTCCCTCTCCGGCATGGACTGACATTGATTTGCACTCTGTCCACCAGACCCGGCAGTAGCGGGCTGTCTCACATTGTTAACACACCAAAAGAGAAGTGCACAAGGCGATTTCCTAAGTCTTCATAGCAAAGCATATGACTATGCCAAATGCGTACTCTCTTTTGTGAACGTGTGTGAGATGCTTCTTATTTCAGAGCACAACTGTAGCTGTTTCCTTTCATGCATTTCTAAAATCTGAGAGAACAGAAATTAATCAAGGAAAGGTTTGTATGAGAGAAGATCAAGAGAAGTAATCTCTAAAAAAAACCATGGAGTTACAACTCTGTCCTTGGTGTCTGCCAACCACTGGAAAATATCCAACTTAAAGCCGTTCATAAAATTCCAATTGGTTAATGTCTTAAAAAAAAAAAAAAAAGTATCTTTAATTGGGCAAAATCAGCTGCACAAAGTTGTTTGTACACAAATGCCAACACAAATAGTAGACATTGATCCCCAAGACAGAGGCCATTTCTACCCTAGGCTTTCTGTTTTTTAGTGCAGTACATAAACTCATTCCCTGACATGACAGCCAATTACAACAATTAAATAGAAATGTGTAAAAACTGAGATGCCTAGAAAGCTAAGGGCTGTCAGACAAACCCTACCAACTTACGCTAAGTCTGTCTGAAGAGACTTCTCCCAGCAGCCGGTTCCACCAGAATCACCTCCTCCGAACAACAGTCAACAGAGACAAGCACCCCCACGGCCAGTCACTCCAGCCCATAGCCTGGCACACGTAGGATAACGGGTAACTTAAGCTAATATTCTGGGCAGCAAACAGGGATCTCTGAGCACAGACAACTTGTTTGTATTATGTATTCGTTATATTCTTTAAAAGATGAAAAAGTACTTCACCACCCCAGACTTTCTCTACATGCCACTGGCCAGTATCCAAGAGCTATATATTTATATAAAACAACTCCACATAAAATACACTGCAAAACAAAGCCATGTTTGGGTTCCCTTCACTTTCAATTAAGCACGATGTGCTTCATCCATACATAAAAGCTAACTCAATTGCTTTCAAATGCAGGTGTTATAATTATAACCTACAATTATCTCCACTTAGCATTTAAAGAAATTAAAAAATTAAAAAAAAAAGTCTTTGGATAAACAATCTCTTTAATAATTATGTTTATAACTATTTCTCTTTTAAACTGCCTTCTTCCAAATACAGTTTTATACATTTTTCATATAATGTAAGACTTAAAGATCTTACCAAGAAGTCAGTTCTGAACACCAGCATCAACAGTAATTTTACGCTCTAAATGTCAAATAATATTTAATCATAATTCTCAGTAATTTTGAACTTATTTTTGTTCCAAGCACTTAACACAACTAAGCCTTTTTAAGGCAGGCAAGTGCAATTCCACAGGTGAAAGCAAGACTGAAACAAACTAACAGAAGCCTTTGCTACTGTTTAAAGGACCGTCAATGAACCTATACAAAAGGAGCTTGTAGATTTCACTGTGTGTCACAAGAAAACCGGCAGGGGTTCAAATGGGGCTTTAAAGTGAAAATTTAATTCAATTAATAACATCTCTTGCCAGAGCAATTGATGCCCTTCCAGTAGCCTCCTTTCCAGCCTGCGAACTCCAGCAGTAACGAGCGTAACGAAGGACCTTCTTCACCTACCACAAGTTAGCAGCTGTGGAAGTTGCTTCCTATGAGCTGAAGTTACAAGAAAATAACTCCTCCCTTCCTTCAGCTCAAATAGGAGGTGAAACCCCCAAAAAAGTCAAGGTTCCCTTCCTCCCCAAAAATACCGACTCCCACAAAAAAACACATAATTAATCGAAGCTTGTGAAAGAAGCAGAGCTTATTTATGGTAAATGTGCTATAAAGAACATCCTGAAATTCCCCATGAACTCTGATCCTTCATCCATTTGTGGTTCCATGAACTACAATAGTAACCAAATACCTAAATCGTTAACCGAAGCCCAAATACACGCAGCTAAACTTTTTACAAGTACCTACCCCTAAATCTGCAAGTTTATAGAAAACCCATTGGTGCAACGGTAAAGTTCTCAATTTTTAATTTCACAAAATCATTTCAACGGCAGCCCTGAGCAACGTGCTGTACCTGAGCTGGGGCACCAGTCCTGATCATGTTTAGAGGTCCCTTTCAGCCTCAGCGGCTCTGTGGAGATGCTGAAGAGCACTACAGAGGTGCACAATTACACCGGGTGTTTTTTCCGTTCTGTAGACAGAAGGAGGGGGATCTGATTTTCACAGAACGGTGCACGTGGGTGACAGGATATGCCTGTATGGGATGTGACTAAATGGAATCTCTGTTGATACGACTGTTTTTAACACACCACAGCTGCCGCTTGTAACCACCACCTCCAAGGTGAAAGAACTATTTTCTTACGGGTGGACAAATCAGCCTTCCCTTTCCCGTGCCGACACCGGCAACCCCTCAGCTTCACCCTGCGCAAAGTACCTAGCGTGACACTAGGCGGGCCAAACTTCCAGCCGCCCCTGGCTACGACACGAGCGTTATCCGGATGCTTCCGACTGCCACAAGAGGCCCACGACCACAACAGCTTGTTAATCACCCCGGACAGCTTTAACCTATGTGCGGGCACAGTTCCTTCAGGACGTTATGCTTCGGACCAGAGTCCTACAAGAGGGGCTCGGGCTCGGGCTCGGGCTCGGGCTCGGGCTCGGGCTCGGGCTCGGGGGTGGGGGTGGGGGGGGTGCGGGCGGCACTAACGGCCACTAACGGCCGCTACCGGCACTAACGGCCGCCGTTTTACCTGCCACGCTCGCGCCGACACCCCGCCGCCCCGGCCGCGGCGCCGTCCGATGACATCACGCGCCCCGCCCCTAGCGACGCGGCCCCGCCCCCTAGCAACCACGCCCCGCCCCTGAGAACACCCCCCACCCCCCCCCGCCCCTAACAGGAGGGTTATATATACCTCGGCAAGGTCTACACATAAAAGTATTTATTTTCCCATCCCGTATTTAGTGAGATATTTCATTCCAGCATTTAGTTTGGCAGTGAATGGTTTAAGCTCTTGGAGAAATTCACTGCTGATTAACTGCTGGCACGATCACCCTGCTTCTCTGTCAGAGCACGCCGCGTGCTGGAGCCATCAGCTGGCTCATGAAGAAGCCAAGGATGCTTCCAGCAGGCAAATTATTATGACAATACTATCAGCAGAAGGAATAGCCGCTGAAAATTCTCTCAGGAAAAGGAACAGCCACTAAAAATATCCAGTAGTTACAAGCACCGAGTCATCTTGACAGTCTGGGAAGGGTAGGCAGGCCGCTGCCTCTTAAAACCAAGACCATGGAATATCTATCTTTGAAATACGTATTTCAGCTTTGCAATGTTTAGTTTTGTGAGTCTTACCACTTAATATGATCTCAGACTGCAGGTGCCAAAGCTCCTCAGTGACGCTAGCATAGGGGAGGAGGGAATGGAAATGCCTCCCTAGCTTGTCTGGTGTCAGACGAATAATTTAATATTCATTAGAATAGGAACTTAAACCTGACTTTGCAATGCAAGTGCCATAACCACAGCTTTGCACAGTCAGTTTCTCCTCCTCTTTAGCTCTGTGAACATTTAATTATTTATGCAAAGTGGAAAAACACTAACAGGGGAAAATGTGAGAGTCTCTCCCAGAACGCCCCATTGCATTTTCTAGTGCATTTTCTAGGGAGGTTGGAGACCTGGAGTCAGATCCTTGCTAATCAGGAAAATTTGCAAACAGATTTCCCTCTCCACATTATCCTTGGATTCTAGGGAAATAAATGTAAAGATCATTTTTTGTGCAGATTTGATGTCCCCAGTGGACAAGGTAGAGTACTTAGGGAAACTGGGAAAGTAGTTAGAGAATCTTTCTGAGGAGAAGGATTAGGTTCAGTTTTAGGAATATCTACATGGGCAATACAGCACTGAAGCTTGGACCCTGAGAGCAATGTATCTGGCTTACAGTGTTTTAATGCCAGGTGTCTAAATGCCATGTTTAAATAGCCCAGGCTCTACCACGCAACTGTGAAGTGCTGGTTCCAGACCTGGCTTGTGTGTTTCAGGGTTAAGAACCTTTGAATCAGTTGCAGTGTAAACCTCCTCAAAGTTGTCTTAAAGACTGACTTGCAGAAATGTAGGTAGCTAGGAGCTCAAATCACAGTTGAATAGAGAATTTAAGGTTTCAAAAGCTCCCCAAAATTAGACTCAGGTGTCTATAAGGAATTTTGATGCCAAATTGCCATTGTGGACCTAGCCACGCAAGCTTACTCAGAGAAGGCCTGATTGAAGGCTTTTAAAGTGTCAAAGGTGCCAGAAACCTCATTCTGCCCAAAATAATTGGAACACACTAACAATGATAGGAAGATCATAGAATCATAGAACATCCCGAGTTAGAAGGGACTCAGAAGGACCATCAAGTCCAACTCCTGGTTCCACACAAGACCATGCAAAAATCAGACCATATGTCAGAGAGAGCATTGTCTTCTTGATCTCCATCAGGCTCAGTGCCATGACCACTGGGGACACCTGGGGAGCCTGTCCCAGTGCTCGACCACCCTCTGGGTGCAGAACCTTTTCCTAACCCCCAGCCTGACCCTCCCCTGTCCCAGCTCCATGCCATCCCCTCGGGTCCTGTTGCTGTCCCCAGAGAGCAGAGCTCAGCGCCTGCCCCTCTGCTCCCCTCGTGAGGGAGCTGCAGGCCGCCATGAGGCCTCACCAAGGGACCTCAGCTGCTCCTCATATGTCATCTCCTCTAGACCCTTCACCATCTTTGTAGCCCTACTTTGAACACAAATAGTGTTATGTGCTTCTGTTGTAGCACCCAAAACCGCACACAGTACTTGAGGCCTCACCAGTGCAGAGTAGAGGAGGACAACCACTTCCCTTGTCCATCTAGTAATGCTGTACTTAGACAGATCTTAAAAAATATCTCTGACCCAGTCACAACCCTCTCTTTGAGGCTCACAGGCACACCACTCATGCTTAGGATGGAATTTTTGGCTAGGACTACCTGCAGTAATCAAGGAAAGTTTGAGACTGAAATCGTGTGTCACTTAGATAGGATTAATATATGCTTTGAATCCATGTGGAACTGCAGTTAGCAAGACTTCAGTTTGAGGAGATTTTATAAATATAAACAAGAATGAATGACCATGAAAACACACGTTACTTTGCAAACACTAGAGAAGGAACACTTTTTTTTTTTTTTTCCTTGGCCAGTACTGCAGTAGTTTAAGCAAAAGCTGCATTGCAACAGCTTTTTTTTTTTTTTTTTTTTTTTTTTTTTTTTTTTTTTTTTTTTTTTTCCGGTGCACAGTCAACATTTCTACTAATGCAACAGTGATGTACAGAGCTCTTGAAATCAGCTGCATACGTGCATGGAAGCCTTTTCCAGTGACTGAGAGAATGCGTTGCTGTAGCCTAAAAAAAAAAATCTAGAGCAGGACCATGTCATGAGCATGAATGAACCAAACTCTCTTGCTCCATATTTACCACAAACCTATTTATTTCTTGAAAGACAAGAAACTATCTGACAAATTGCATTTCCTGTTATTATCCAAATGCCTACACCCCTCCCATCTGCAATAAAACACTCAGATGCTGTTGTCAAGAGAACAGTGGATAGTTTGATGTAAACAAACATTGGAGGTTTCCTCTATTTGGACTGAAGCATGAGCAAAGTAGGTACTTGCTTGTGATTCCAACAGTGAAGTTTATTTGCCGTTGAAAACAAAGGCTTAGTGTAAAAATCCTACTGTAACTTTCACACAATAAGAAAGCTAAAGATTTCATAAAAGATTATTTTTATAACAAGTTACTTGGGCAATATTTCAGTAGTAGTAATATTATATGCCCTTCATAATCAGGCTTAAGATGAAGGTTCTACATGTCCAAAATAGTGAAAATAACTGCTAAATACTTTTTAAAATATTTTGTCACTTGTGCCAGATTAACTTTGTTTTGGTGTCAAACATGGTACCAGTATCGTATCAATTATTTGGGGCAATTTCACTATAATAATGATGGCATATTATTGCAGTGATGAAGAAGCACTTGAAACACAGACAAGAAGCAGAACTCAGTCTAACAAGTTGAATCTAGACTGCAGTTCACCAACTATAATTCCAGATCACCCTTCAACTGATCATAAGATGCTGACCACAAAGAATAAAAGAATAAAACAATAAAAGAATAAAAGAATAAAAGAATAAAAGAATAAAAGAATAAAAGAATAAAAGAAGTGAGGGTTGCATTCTGGAGTGAAGAGTATTGCCTTTAACTAATGTAGTTCATATACTAAATGCTCTGCCTGTGATCCTTTTGGTAACCAGTATTTTCTCCACCCTGTGGAGTCTAAAAGGAATAAAGCTTGTGTATAGTTTCTCTTTTTTGATTACACTACAACGTTACGATATTCAAGAACAGTGAGAGTCTGATAAAATGACCTCTGTTGATCCACAGAAATCAACACTGCATATCAGTGTGGCACTTCTTGCAAATTAAGTTCTTAATGTTTGTTGAATATTACATGTGAAGATTGAAGTTGAAGATGCATTTGATTGAGGGTGTGTCCAGTTGCAGGCAAAGTTTGAAATTGGTTACTGGTTCCTTACAAACTCCTTTCAACATTTGGCTTTCCTTACACTATTAATTATTATGTTTGTGACAGTAATGGCTAAAAAAAACATTTCAGGTAAGAGCTGTACACAGAGGAAGGCACATCCTGGAAGGGTTTATCATCTAAGGAAAGAGCACATACACACAAGGCAGGGGAAAAGGGCTTTACAGACAGGCAGAGTGAACAGTGTGGTGGCAGCAAGGATCTCCCAGATGCCTCTGGCAGTGGTGATATATAAGTTATAAATATTAAAAGTATTTTAAAAGGAAAGAAAATCGAGGCTGAGTAAGAAAATGTGGAGGAGGTGGTCTAAAAGCAGGTGTGCAGGAAACTGAATTTAAAAGCCTGGGAAGCAGACATGGCCTCAGAGGGTATTTTTGTTGGTTTTGGTTTTATTGTTCTTGTTACTTTTGTTATTAATGTTGTTGTTTTTATGGCTTTCATAGGTCAAGTTCTTGACTTTTTTTTTTTTTTTTTTTGGTTTTGTTTTGTTTCCCTCAAGGCCACACATTGTTTAGGAAAATGAGTTAGCGGAATTGCCACTGCGGTATGCTGCCTGATGCTACAACCGAAGCTTTTTCCAACACAGTTCTGAGTGATGGGTGCACCCTGCTGTGGCTAAGCTTTATCTTCTTAGCTTCTGCAGCTAATAGCCAACGCCACTGTCCTGCTTTGTCGTTATTTTGGTTCACATTAAGAGAGAATCCTCTGAAAGTAGTTTCTGAAATCTTCTAAAACATATGTGGAAGCCTGTAAAGAAAATCGTCTGTGGAGCCGTCTTTGGAGAGCCAGTAGAGGCAGGGAAAAATTATACCTTGCCTGGTAATCTTTCCTTGGTTGCACATCTTAAAATAGTAAAAAGGTGTATTAAAATACATCAGAGAAGAGAAAAGTGAACCTCAGATGCTGTGTTCTATCTTAGCTAGGCACATCTAACATTTCAACTTCTGAGTTTCCAAAGATAATTCCCATGTGAAGTTACCTTTTGAGAGCAGATGTAAAATAAAAATACACGTATAATCTTAGGATAAAATGTTATGTAGATTCAGTGACTATTGCTAGCAGATCAGCACTTGTAAGAATTAGCTATTAATACAGTTGCTAAATATGAATGTTCTCCTACTTTTGGGGGAGTTTTACTCTACTCTCACATCTCACATCAGTGTTACGATCTAATTTAACCTGTTTTTCCGTGAAACAGTTACTTATTTTATCTGGTCTGTTTGAGCTGCAGTAATTCTAATCATCCAACAAACATGAACATCAGTGGTTGTCTTAATTTGGTCTCAAGCTTGGAGACCAGTTTGACCTGATGAGATCCTAACACAGGCACTCAAATTTGGGATAAAGAGACTGAAAAGTCTTGCTTTAAGGAAACCCATCTCAACTGACACAAGAAAATTATTTGCTGTCCCCTAAAAGCATGGGTTTCATTATGCTTGGTAGACAGGTCAGCTCATTTTGAAACTTTACAGTGAGTACGCAAAAGCACAGTTTAGTGGAGTGAATCATCACAAAAACCTCCTATTCACTCTGTGATCTCCAAATGTAAAGTAAACAAAGAATGTAAGTAAACTTATGCATAATTTAATATTTTCCTTCTGGCCAATGAGTGTTAATAGTAGCTTGTCACTAGCAAGCTGAAAGAAAAGGTTCAGGAACACTGGAGATGCTGGAGGATAGGAATAAATATACACGCATGAGGATCTAGAGAATATTTTATAATTTGACAGGCCGAAAGCTTCTGATGCAGGCTGTGGCGAACAGCCTGTGATGATATTACTTGCCCGGCTTCATATGTGTCAGAAAGAAACGCAATTGCAGTCCTGAAGTGTATGGGTTGCCCAGTGCCGAAATGAGTTTCACTCGTGATCTGGAGACCTCTCAAGCATTCAGCGTGTATCCTCTCTTTTCTAAGCCAGAAGATCAAGAAGGCTGAACTGTTTGAATTCAAAACTTGATTTGCCATCTGCACTGACAGTATGAAATGTCTGAATACTTAATAGAAGAAAAAAAAAAGGCAATATCCTTAATAAACGTGCTTTGGGGATGGTATTATTCTATTAAAACTAGCCCAAATTATTCAGCCCTTGCTGTTAAAATGTAATTAATTGTATTATTTACCAGATGATTTATGAAATAAATCTTTAAAAGCGGAGCTTGCTTTGAGAAGACACTGCCATTGATTGATATGGAAGTACAGGATGGTAATAACTTGTACACTGAAATTTTTGGAAAGTAAAAAGTGTCCATAATGATTCTCTGAAACCCATACATTAACAGAGGAAGAATTTTTTGTGTCCTTGTATTTACTCTGTAAGTGAAATACATGCTTGCCACCAATACCATACGATCATCATATTTCAGTGTTGCATTGTGATATCTAGAAGGATCACTGTAGAAACCTCTTTATTTCTGAGGATCAGAAGAAAAAAGTTCATCAGTCTGTTACCATTGCTGAGACTATTTTGATGTATGCTTCGGTGAGAAGCATGACTATGAGATATATTTTATTATGGTGATGTTGCAGGAGACTGAGCTTTAGCAATCTTACCAAAAGGGAGAGAACTGGTAAATGTGTGTCATTCAGTGAGGCTGCTTGATGCACAGGCTTTTTTTTTAGCCTGTGATATTCTTTCAACTATATATGAAAATTCGCCTTTTCGATGGAGAAACTGGCTAACTCTCTTCTCAAGGACAGTATGTATTTCCCATTGCACTGCTCCAGCAGGGTTGGGACCAGTTTTATAAGTAGCAGATATGACCCTCTCCAGTGCCTCCAGGTTGAATGGGTGAGCAGTCCCAGAGGTAATGTTTCAGTATGGGGAGAGTTTTTCCACAAGCTCCATTTTAAGGAGTCAGTCAACGAAGTAGACCATGAGCAGGATTCATATCCATGTATTTTGTAGGAAATCTGGAATGATTTGAGAAATCCCTGGAATGCTTCTGCTTGTCTCTAGCAAGTTGACACAGTCATATTCAAAGGGGATGCAGGAGATGTAGCTGCGTATAAAGCAGCCTTATTATTTTATTTTATTTTTATTTTTAATGATCTGAATAACTGTGAAAATTCTGGAGAATTTCGTATTTCATAGACACTCTATTCAACAGATATGTTGTTTCACTTGGCAGAGCTCAAAAGAGATCTTGTGAAGATGGAGTGAGTCAGAAGGTGTTGGGAAGACAGATTCGTCTTCTCTGAGTATGGGTTTGTTGCTGCCAGCTTGTTCTGTTGGGTTCTGCTGGAATCAGAATTTTCAAGGGAAGAGGTGAATTAGTTCGTTATGTGCCAATGATGGATTTATTTTAATGTTTGGCACTAGGAAATGACATCATGGATCTTATTACTAAATCAGAGCCAAATATGCAGTTGAAAATGCTCAGTTTTGCAGTCAAGGTCTATAAAAACTTGTGAAAAACCTTCAGTGGGAAAAAAAAAAAAAAAAAAAAAAGGAACTATTTTGGCATGTGTTATCTGTGAGAATGTTAAATCTCTGAAAAAATGGATCTTGATAAGTCTTTAAGTTTTTGCTGTTCAGGAAATGCAGACAAAATTCCATAAAGATTTTGAGCTGTGTATGTTTGCAGACTACACAGGGTTAGAGATGCTAAGGCTGCCAGAAGTGACCTAGTACATATACTCAAAATTGTACAGAAGTATGGAGACATTAGGTCTTGTGGCATTAGCTTAATAATCTTTGCACAGCATAGTGCAGAGTCAGCATTACTGAGAAGGGAAGTCAGACTGAGTGTTAGCGTCCACGTTCAAAAGAAAGAACCTGAAAACCCTTGCTCAGGTGCTGCTTAAATCCCAAAGGCCCCTTACAGTCTTACTTGAACTTTCCCAAGCTGCCTGCCTGTTTACCAGCAGGATATCTGTTTTGTAAGAGGGTGTCTTGTCTTCCATTCAAGCCTATTTTTGTGTTTTATATTAGACAGTTATTGGGTAAAATACAGGGCTAAAGACAAAAGTGCACAACCTTCCAAGTAAAAGCTTACACTTGTATAATGGTTTGTGCAGCTGCGTGACCTCAAAGTTTACAACACTTTTTCCATCTTTAGTTAACCATAACAAATGTTAACATGATGCAAGTCTACCCTTGTGTAAAAGTAATGACTAGCATTTTGACTTGAAGCCGGCAGAGTAATCAAACACTCTTTATTTTATTAAACTGAGCTGTCCCTGGAAAATAAATCTAATAAGAAGGCAAAAGGCACAGAAGGTAAGATTTTATTTGATATAAATAAACTATACAATGAAGCAAAGCAATGTTGATAATTTCATTTATTGAGGACCGCAGTGTAGGTCATTCATGGTTTAATTTTCACTTACTAATCATAAATTCACTGTCATTGCCTCTGTGTCTCTCATTATTATATCATAATCTCTGCTAAATTAATTTCCCATCCTTCTCTATTTTTAAAACTTGTCCTCTATTTATAAACTGTTTATAATACACACAGAATACATACCTCTTTTAAATATACAGTATATATTTTTATATTACATATAATCAAATAAAACTTAAAGAATTACTAATCCTAAAATATTAAAGCTGTTTTACAACGCTGCCTTAAATTATTAGAACCACACAGTAAAAGTCGTGCTAACTAATCATGGTCTAACTAACCTATCCTAGAAGACTTTTTTGAAGACCTTTGAGAAAACAAATTATCTTGATGTATAATATTTAATTCAGTGCTAACTTTAACAATAATCTTCACAAAGCTACAGGCAGTACTGTGTCCTGGGTTTATATTAATAGTTACAGATCCCATGTTAGCTGCTGAAAATGAGCACTAGCTGTCATGGCAACTCTGTAATTTCTAATTTATTATTAAATATTTGTACCACAGTGGTGTAGAGGGACCCAGACAATGGAAAGACAACACCTTTGACTCCAGATGTTTACCTTCTAGGTGGACAAATGGCACACAGATGCTGGGTGAATATAATGCCGGTATTGAACTGACTTTTAATTGCTATATGGGTAAAGATATAAACAAGCTGATTAAGATAAAACATATTTAGCAGTAAAAGAGTGTTTTTGTACTGCAGGTATTGTAAGAAATCAACAGATAGGAGCAAAGCTTCAAAATCAGATTTAGCTTACACGATGTTTCTTTATATCTTAACCCAGCAAGAGTCATAATCACTTAGTTATTTCAAAATGAAATCCTGATATAGCAAAGCACAGCTCTGAAAAACTGAGTTTTACAGCTCTGAATGTCTGCCTACATCTGTGGTGAATTTGTTCAGTTGCTGTCATGTTATCTTAGCAAATGTGACTGTAGCATCCTGAGAACTTACCACTGTATGATTAGTTCAACATGGGATCACCCAAGTCTGCCATAACACAAAAATATGCACTAAATGCTTGCCATAATAATTCAAAACTGAAGTGTTTGCTGGTACTTTATTGCCGTATTAACTTTTTCATCAGTTATTTTTCCATGAACAATGACATTTTGATAAGCTCTTCATTCTCCCCTTCGCTTTATATTTTATGTACATTGGATTTGTCATAAAATAAGCACCACAGATGTGTGGGGAACAATTCTCTCATTAATGGATGTGAATTGAATAAAGGACTTTAAAATATATATATATGTAAAGTTGCTGCCTGCAGACAGACTTCAAAACTGAGTTTTACCAAATCCCCCACAGCCTTTCATAGATTTCCTTCCATGTTTGAGGTCTGTTCTCTCTGATGAGCTCCCTCTTGTTTATCTAAAACAAAAAGGATTTGTTTCCTCCAGAATTCATCAACACTTTGAATTCAAAACTGTGCTTTAGGAGGCCAAATCTTTTCTCTGGTAGGGAAAGAAGATAAAGTTTCTGAAAAGGTATAAAGAGTTTTTCTAATGTGTTTTTTCTTATAACTCTTTCCTGTTTTTCTTATGGGATGGGAACTTCAAAAAAGGGCACAGAACAGAACTGAAGTTTTCCAAGAATCACAGGAACAGAGTAGGTGACAAGGGTTATCAGCTTGCAAGCTACTCCAACAGATGAAAAATTTTAGCAAGGGTAGCCAAATTTTCTGCTATACTTGGCGCAAAGAGAGGATAGAGTCTGTGATTTTAGACCTGGACTGAGAAGAAGAGTAGTCTGTACTCCTTGTCTCCCGAGAACTAACTGGCCATCCAAGAGAAGAAACTAAGGTTGGACAGGAGTTACTCGGATACCATGTTCATGCTTATTAGTCAATACAATTCCTATTGTACTTCAGAGCTGCAGTCTATTTTCTCATTAAGTCTAGGGAATTGAATGCCTACTTCAAAGCGGGATGATAATATGATAATTCCTCAGGTAATAAACAATTTCCTTTCCAAATACTGTTGCTACTCCTCTGCCACAGCACCACATTCTGTCTGCACAGCACGGTCCCTTCCAGAGGGAAGCAATGCTGTAAGAGGGAAGTTATCACTGGTCTGTCTGCTTTTATCCTCGCCCTGGGCTTGGACTGTAAATGCACACCCAGAGCACGATAGAAATGAAGCCTGTGTGGTTCCTATTTGCTGAGCTCTGACCAGCCATTCCCACTGCTGTAACCTCAGAGTGGCTATTATTGTCACTAGCAAGCAGTTGCGGATGCTGAAGCTAATAGGTACAGTTCATACACTTAACCAGACCACAGCCTCAGCATCTCACACAGCCTCCTCCCCCTGCTTTTCCACTGCTCAGCTTGCTTCATTAGAGCCATTCCCCTATACACGAGGGAACCAGTGAGACTTGCATTCTGTTGTTTTTACACTCATGAATGTTCCTTGTTCAGCCCCATGGCCTGACCTTCGGATGTTTAATGTTTGCCTGCTTCACTCCCCTCTCTGTTGCTCACATCTCTCAGCAGGAGCCAGATGGGCAGCCTTGTCCCCCTCTGCTGTATGCTTGGTCTGTATGCTCCAAGTGGCCAGCTGAGCATTTTTGCCTCCCCAAACCTCTGCTGTGGATGGAGCTGGGACAATGCCCATGACAATTGCTAACATGACCTTTCCATTGAATGCCCGGAGCTAGAAGTGAGAATGTGGTGTAGGTTGGTGCTAGGGTGGGTGTGTGTAGACCGATCTGGGTGTGACAGCTTTTATCTGTGCTTTGCGGCTATCAGAAAATGGACTTTGATCACTGGGCAGTCCCTTCCAGTAAAGAATTCTAGCTGGGGAACTACTTTGTTTTGGGTTTTCATTCACACAAGGCCTGTAATCTGATGAAAAAAAAAAAAAAAAAAAAAAAAAAGTTGTTCCTTTAGGTCAGTGCTGACAGAATTTGAGTTAAACTTCTATATAAATATCTGCCCCTATAGGTCTGACAGCAGGACAAATGCCTCTGTCTGTAAACTCTAAGTGAAAGGGAGGCACCTTGTCTCCATTCTGTGATGAACCTATATAGATAAATATCACTAATTCTGGGGAGGGAGCTGGAATTCCCAAACAACCTGAGAAGGCAATGAAAGGATAAGAA
The DNA here is from genome assembly GCF_009769625.2 of Cygnus olor. Taxonomy (NCBI): domain Eukaryota; kingdom Metazoa; phylum Chordata; class Aves; order Anseriformes; family Anatidae; genus Cygnus; species Cygnus olor. The sequence continues at coordinate 43,571,469 of NC_049198.1, read as the reverse complement.
GAAATCTTGTTGTACATTTGTATTTTTTTCTGATAGGAAAGAAAAAATAAAAGTACCATATAGCAATTTTGTGGAATTTCAATCATAAAGCATTGTTTGTGCAAGTTTAACCATGAGAGAGTGGAGCTTCAAAGTGCTTTTACAATGGACAGGCATAACTCCTTCCTTTGCCTCTTCTTGTAAATGTAATTATTGTACACGAGGGATCTCTGACTGTAATCATGTAGGGAAAAAATGACGGAATGATTTCTCTTAGTTTTCATTCCATTGCTTCATTCCATATAGAAACTTCTTTCTTAGCACACAGTTATTGTTTCTGATCAACTGCAGAAAAGATGGAACTGAGTTTCAGCAAGAGGGCTCCAAACAATGTCAATGTGGTGTGTTCAGCAGATCTGCCAGGAAACTACAGATAAACGTTTTGACAAGAAAACAATTAAGTTACTCATCCTGCAGTGAGCAATGATGATGTGAACAAAACTTAGTTAATGGCTTACAGTATCAGTTCTCAACACTCATGTGTTTCTTTTTTTTTTTTTTTTTTCTCCTTTCAGAAATACCACTGGGAAAGCAAAAGGCATTCTGAGAAAGGGGCTAAAATAAGGTGTGCTATTGTGGACTAAATGGGTTTCTCAGTGGAGATGAGTGACCCCTTTGTATCTCACTCAGCTGCTTTACTGTAAAAATGAAGGCAGTTTTTGCAGAGAGATTTACTGTAGCTCTTTAAAATTTTATGACTGCCTATGTAGTCCTTGTTATGCATTCCCAGGATTAACAGATCAGCCATGGGGATGTTCTTGGCATTTCATAGCCTGACCTTTTGGTTGTGATAATTGTGTAAGAATAAGAAAAATTACAGTGACATAACACAATGGCATGTTTTGCTTAAGTTTTACTTCCAGTATTCTTTTTAATTCCAGTGAAAGATTAAATGTGAAAGTGGCTGGGCTTGGAGTAGAGAGGCAGAGAGAGTCCTAGCAGTCTAGCAGGAAAAGGCTTTGACTTTTCCATTACTAGAGAGTGTGGGGGGGTTACTCGTGGTCACCATGAGTCCCTGATTTATGAAGCATTATAATAATTCATTTCAAAGCACAAGTCTTCAGATACACACATACTATTTTTATTCAATGTACATGCATTAAAAAAAATACAAAAATCCTAAAAATCCCTATAGCATGATAGAACTTAAAAAGTGCCACTGTTTACCTTAGTGTGTGTTGATTGCAGCCTCCAGGTAGTCCTTACTCCTCCTGTGCTGTGAGCACATTTATATTAACTGCAACTCTGCTCTGGTTCTTCAAAGCAATCACTGTTTCCAGCAATCTTATGCTTTTATTTTCCTGTAGAGACTGAAGTTAACAGACTGAAAACAGACTTACAAATTCCCCCCAAAATGTAAATGCTAAAGCATTAACCACTTGTTTGTCCAAGGTTCTGTATTTTTATTTTTATTATTATTTTCTTTTCTGTAAGAGCCTATCTGCTTACTTTTCTAAGTAAAATAACCTTTACCAACACTTTACTCTTAGGCGTGTACGGGAGGTTGAGATCTAATGGGAAGACCAACCATTCCCAGTTTCCCCAGTTTACAGAAATGTTAACAAAGTCTAAGCTGTGGAATCTTTTTTTCTTATAGACATGCAAACCCAGTAAGAACACAATTACAGGGCTGGCACCATAAACAAAAAAAAAAGCAAAAACCATTTGAAGTAGAATCCAAAGTCAAAACTGAAAGGCAACAACAATTTCTAGGACTGTTTAAACAATTCAACAGCAAGCTCTTCACTGACCATACAAAATTACCGTGTTAACAACAAAGACAGTAGCCTAACAGATTGACTAAGCCAAGAGAGAAAAAGGAGAGAGTATATATCATGCAAGTGCCATTTTACTGGCAACACACTGAACCTCATTTAAGATATTGGTAAGAATCTTCCCAGTGTCCACATTATAGGTTTCCCTGCCATCAAAACTCAGATCTGGAAAACAAAGGCGTACATTTCCAAAACAAGTGTCCAGAATCAGGTTTTTAAATTCGTACTAGACAGAAGTGGCCTGACATTCAGGGATTCTCTACATCCCACTAAATTATGTTCTGAATTCAAACACTGCCCTTCTTTTAAAGAAACCTGTTATTTTATTTCTATTCACAGACCCTTCTTTTTACTTCATTTCTCTTTAGAGTTATTTTTGTTCAGACCATCAGGCAACCAAGCCCTTTGCCTTTTCCCTGCTGTGATGCCATGCCAGCATTTCAGTACTTTGTTATTTAAATTCCGTGCCTGTCTTTCTGAACCGTTCCCACCTTGATCTCAAGATGGAAAGCACAGTTGTGACCAGGCTCTGAAGACTGGTAACTCAGAGAACACAGGATGAAGAAGGCTTTCTGACGCTGTGCAGAAACTCTGCATCCTCCTGCCACAGTTTTGTCCATTTTGGGACCAACCAACTTTTGAGATTGTTTTTGTTTTCTGTCCATGAGATCAGCATCAAAGATGGCATTAGAATATGAAACACTGGAATTTCAGTTCTCCCTTTAGATTCCCTGATTTATCTTTTCCTTAAAAAGGCCTCTGTAATGCCATGCATTCCTCAAGCTATTTTAGGTAGCAAAGCTTTTATAAAATGCATTCAAACAAAAAGAGTTCTGTGGGAAGCAAGAATACACTTGCTAAATATTTGTGTAATTAATGTAATATCAGGACACCCAAATTTGCTGACAAGCTGATTTAATTTCCAGTAGAGGATATAATCTTTATAACAGGGTATACCTGCAGCAAAATTCATTTATATAAGGAAAATAACCATAGCTCATACCTACTCAGAAATTCCATACTTATTCAGACAGGCTTTTATGTACTGAAGTTGTATTCTCTGGCACTAATGTTAATATATAAAAGTGATTTAAATGCATGCTATTAGTTGAAAATGGTGAGATTATTGGTGAAATAACAACACAGGCCTTCTCCAGTTCCAAAACCTCTTGCTTTGGGTTGCAGACAAGAAGAGGCTAAATTACTGAAAGTAAAATTGGGCTAAATGTGAGAACAGGTTTTTTTTGTTGTTGTTGTTGTTTTACTATAAATGTATCATTAAGCATTTATAGAACGGCAAATTACCAAAAAAAAAAAAAAAGCACTCAGTGAAATTCTCCATTGTGACTGTAGTCAATAATTTGTAGTTTTTGCCTTAAAAAAAACAAACACTCAGATTTAATCCATATGATTGTAAATAATTTGGCTAAACTCCTACTAACCAACTATATAAAAATATGTAAGGCTTGCCAATGATGTCTCTGAAGGAGATGGTTCCTTATTCAGGTTTTTGCCTTGCTTTCCTCAATAAATCCTGGGGTTCAATGCAGCCAGCAAACCTCCTAGGAGTTGAATTCAGGCCTTTGAAAGATGGCAGCAGGAGTGGGATCCACACTGAGGTGGAGCCACCTGGTAATGTCCCTGCTGTGGGGACTGTAGCTTCAGGCAGAGGTCAAAAACAAGGGCCAGCCACCACGTGCACAGCCGCAGAAGGATTTCCCGAGTCCCTCTATCTCATCCCCTAATGGTGTTTACATTCCTTCAGCTAAGACATGTTGATTAGTGCTATGGCTAGAAATATTTTTTCTAGTCTATTCCAGGCCTCAAACTACTGTTTTTTAAGTTTTGCCTAGACCTCAGGGATATGACTGCTCATTATGTTCAGATCATGTTTTCAAACTGTTTTGCAACTCTCCTCTCCTCGAGTCTCCTCTCCTCTCCTCTCCTCTCCTCTCCTCTCCTCTCCTCTCCTCTCCTCTCCTCTCCTCTCCTCTCCTCTCCTCTCCTCTCCTCTCTTCTCTTCTCTGAGTTTTGCAGGGGATGCAGTGCTTAGAAGAGGTCAGGGGATCACCACATGAAGGTTGGGGTTTGGATCAGGGCTAACAGGTGAACTGCAAATCTCAATTACTGCTTAGTAAACAAGCGGTCGCTTGGTCCTTGTTTAGAAGTAGTTGTATTTGCATCTCTGCCTGGCAGCAGCCATTGGGCAAACCCTGAGCCTATAATTAATATTTGGTTTAGGATTTGGCCTTGTAGGAAGCTGGGTTTAAGGCTGCATACAGATGAAGATGTTACTTTGTCATAAAACCTTCCACATGGTTAGCAGATCTAGCACTTCCAGCCGTTACTGGTCTATTTCTGACATTGAGATTAAGAGTGAGATTAAGGTTTGTCATAAGGAAGGCTAATAAACTAAGTATGGACAGGTCCAGAAGCAGCTGCTGGGACAAATGATGGTTTGGCTAAATTCAAGTTTTAACCTAAATTTGGGGCCCAAGGGGAATGATTAACTATGATTGGTGCTGGGTCTGGAAGGGGTTCTGATGCTAATTTATGGCTGGTGATAATAGGGCCCAGATGGTAATCCTTTATACTTCAGAATAAAGGGATCACTTAACACTGCATAAATGTCAGATTTTGGTTATGAGCCAAACAGCTATGACGTGGTCTAGGCAACGGAGAGGCTATTGGCTGTGTTAAAATTTGGTGCTTGAGAATGTTATAACCTGAAATGGGGGCAGTGGTAAGTCTCCTCGTGGTTCCAGCTGTTGGGCTGGACCAAACCAGCTCCCGTGCCCTGCCATGGCAGATGCTAGCGGGTGCCTCGCAGCTCAATGCAGAGCTGGGGCTTGCAGGAGTCACTGTGTAAATATGATCATGAGAGCTGGCCTTGGAGTCGAGGCAGGTCTGAGAACTCATAGCCTTTCACCTTGAATGCTCAAACTCCTGACTAAAAAAATTACCTACAATGTTTGTGGGTCCATTAGGATTTGACCCTGAGGAGACTTTTGCTGTGGAGAGGTCTTTCTGCATGACGAAATTGTCAGGGCCAAGGACTTCTTAAATGAACTTAATCAGTTATTTCTGATCTTTTGGAAATAAAATGGTAAGAATGTCTGCGCAGTTTATCAGAAGACATATTTTTTCGTTCTAATTATACAATATTATTACCTGGTCATCAGTAGCTAGAAAATGGCGTTAAACATGAATATTTTCAATTTTAGGAGCTGAAGATCATATTATACAAAAATGCTATTTAAAAAGTAGGAAAGGTATGGTTCTTATACAGGACTGACAAAAAAAAATACTTTATGTATTAACACTGGGAAAACTATCCATATATTTCTGCTGTGAGATTTTCACAGTTATTATGAACATCTGGTTTCATAAAGCAGCGCTGGTTCCTCTTCTAAAGTCCTCGCAAAACATCTTGCTTCCTTCTCTGCTCTTTTGTTTGCCCTTCCTCATCGCTTTGCTTTTCTCATTTTTCTCTTCTTCCCTTCTCAATATCTGTATTTCTTTTATTTCATCTAATTCTTTTGTTTCTAAAAGCACTTCCCCATTAAATTTCAATTTTAAACATTTCCCAACATGTTGTTAAAAACGCTTACATGAAACTGTTATAATGCATATGCACACAATCATACCTCTGAATCTTTTTATCCCTCAAAACCTGTGTCATTTGCCATATGATTTCTCAGGAGCTGATTAATTTCTAGGTGCCAGGCTTGCAATACCTCTTAGTCCTGTTTACCTATGAAAATCTCGTGCTTTCAGCCATCCATAAAGCCATACATAAAGCAGGTTAAAGGGATGGTGCAGGATCTTGTCCTTTGGAAAGGGGAGATACCTCATATCCTGGGTAAATCAGAACAGAAGCACCGTGGATGCAGGGTGCCTGGATATGGGGCAATGGATATCAGACCTCACAGCTTCTGTGCACTTCTCTATACAGTGCCCAAAGAAGGGCGGGCGTATGCACCCCATGTGGTGCAGCAGACAATCCACTCAGGTACCAGAAGAAAATGTTATCATTAATAAATGGTAAATTGCCATCCTTCCTTAATTTCTGTGGGGTTTGCTTTTGTTTTTGGTGTGTGTATGTATGTTTTATGATTTATATATTAGTACAGTAGTACACGTATATAACTTACAGATAAATATACATATACTGGGGGTGTGTACCCAGAAATTTGTTGCAAATACAGGTGTGTGACCAAAGTATGTTTTGATACCACTGCTCTAGGGCACCTAGTTCATCTTGAGCACTGTGTGAATGTAGCATCTGTAACGAATAAAATACACATATAATCCTCCATTTAGGCCTACATCTGTGGCATGAAATAGAAATCCTATCAGCTATTGTAAAAAATGACTATCCTCTTTCCTCTATAAAGACAGGCTAAATCAACTTCCAGCTGTGCCTGGTTGTGCAGTGCTTGCTCATCCTTTGCAATTAAGACACAGTGGAAGCTGAGGGTAGGATGTTCTGACTCCTGCTGTCTCATAAGGATTTCGTGTCACAAAACACACACGGGGGCCCATTTAATTCTTAATTTGCAGGGTATTCATCCTGTAACTGGCTGAAGCGGTGCTCTGGGTTTGCAAACAGACAGAAGTACTGAATGTGCATGGACTGTTTGCTGTCTTTTCTTTATGTAAGTGTGGAGCATTACGGATATGACGTGCCAACCCCACCCAGTTTCTGCACTGAAAATGAGCTTTTAAAACTCAGTATATGTTATTCCCACATGTTGTTTTTTTGTTTGTATGTTTGTTTTAAAATCTCATTGGATTTTTTTGTTTCTTTTTTCTTTGGAAGGTGATATATTCTGCTCACAGGAGCAAAAAGACGTTCACAGGGTGACACGTAGACTGCAGAACACAGAACAGATAGCAGCGAAGTTTTGAATAACAGTGGGAACTTTGTTCATACAACCATTTAAGCAGCTCATGGGAAAACCGAGCACATTTAGATTTTCCTTTTTATTTTTTTATTTATTTTATTTTATTTTATTTTATTTTATTTTATTTTATTTTATTTTATTTTATTTTATTTTATTTTATTTTATTTTATTTTATTCTTATTTTCAGGCTGTGGGCTGCATGGGACAAGGGAGCCCTTTTGTTCCCCGCCTGCGCAGCGCCGATAATTTCTCCCCTTGCTAGAAAACACCCCAAATAGCCCTTAGGAATCGGGAAACGGTATCTTGGACCAAACCCAACCGCTGCGACCCCGTGCCGGCGCGGGGGAAGGCAGAGGGGCCCCCGGCTCCGTTTTCTGAGCGTTTTGGCGTAAATGAGCATCGCCACCTGACGGCCTGGCTGCAGCACTGCGCTGGGTCCCCGCCCGGGGAAGAAGCGACCGTGGATAAATGCTGGGTTTCGCGCTTTTCTTTCTCTCTTTTCTTTTCTTTTTTTTTTTTTTTTTTTTTTTTTTATTTGCTTCTGATGAATATCCCGTTTTCCTGAAACTAGCAGGGCTCCGGAGGCAGGAGAGAAGTCACTTCAATGTCAAAAACCCTTTTCATCCCTCACCACTGAGGGGCCACTCACAGCCATTCAGAGAAGCACGGGGTGACAGAAAGTTAAACCTCTCTGTGTGCCTGTGCCGTGATTTTGGATGGTTGGCACATTTACCGAGTGCCACACTATTCTTTCAGGTGGCAGCCTGGACAGACACTCTTTATGAAGACCACAGCAGCATATTTCAGCTGACTGTGCTTTGCGTAACTGTATTCAGCCTCTCCACTGTCAACTTTAGTTTCCACCTGCTTGGTGTAGGAAGCCCATCCTTCCTTGCAGAACTCTGCTTCCCCTTTGCACTCAATAACCACCACAGAAGAGATATTAATGATCATGGTGCTACCACTAAACAGGGCCAGATTGAGATAACATTGGATTTGTGATCTGGAGAAGACACTTCTCAGGGTTTGCATGTCTGTGTCTGCAATACCATATGGAGACAGGTATGTGTTGGTTTTAAACTTGCTAAATTACTTCTTGGTGGCAGCATGGAGCTCTGCAAAACTCACAGTCCTTTGACAACTGGAACACACCTAGCTGGCTCAAACTTTTTAAAACATTGCCCTTCAGTTTAATAACCTTTGCCGTGCAGGGACTTACTGTTAAAAGAGCTCTCACAATTGTAACATCACCTGGCAAATATCTTTCCACCTTTGTAAAATGATATTACATTTATACAGGAACAGTGCTATCTATAAATGCTGGATATCCACTTATATCTTACTCAGTATGTTCTACCATATTCTGTAGTAACAGCTTTCCAGGTACAGGAAACAGAGGTGCCAGCCTTCTGTTTGCATTCATATGCACAAACATGTGAGTGAAATGGAGATACGATCCAAATCCTTTCAACAAACCTTTTGCCTCACCCTCCACCCTGCTCCCAAGAATCTTATTTGGGTGTTTTATCTAAAGCACCATATGTGAGTATTTTTTCTAAACCTGTGTCAAGCTTGATCTCTTGCTTGGTTTCCTAAGTTGTTCCCTATTATTTATGCCTATAATTTAATTACTGAAATACATGGTTTTTCCCCCAAGTTTTCTGAGGTGCTTCTGTTTCATCGAGACCAGACTGCAGTCATGATTGTCTTCAGTGATGAGCACTGCAACTGGGATAGGGCAAGAGAGGGAAAAAAACCTGAACAACTACTGGCAAGACAGCTTTGAACACTCTGTTTAGACACAACTGTTCCAACCTTATATATATATATAAGCATCTTCATCATGGCCTATACTCAAAAAGACAATGTTTTCCTCCACCATTACTCCGTTGCATGCTGGTTGCAGCATGCTGCAAACTAAATCTTTCTTTTACCAAATGTTGTGCACAGCATAACATGTGAAGAGAGGTACAAAATAGGGAGTAAATCAGGTAAATTTACAAGAAATTTAGCTAAATTCTAAGCCTTCATTAATAACAAAGAACTCTGCCATTAAAATCAGTGAAATTTCAAAGACATTTATTGACTTGTCCTTCAACATGCTGCTTGGTCTCACTCAATACAAGCACCAGGAACTTGAGATTCAAGTTTTTAGTCCTCCAGATACTTAGTTATGCTCAACAAACAACGCTGCAGAAAAGACTCCCTGTCAAGAATACAGTTAATTTTCATTTATGATTTTGTACGCTTCCAACAGAGGTTTCAGGCAAGAAAACAATAATTCGCAGTCCATACACCTCAAGGAGTATTGAGGAAGAAAGAGGAAAAAGAAAAGTACGTATACCTTTTCCACCATGCTGAATACTTCTCACTATTATTCTTTCTGGTACTTCATGCCTTGTTGTAGTAAAATGTCTGCGAGAGAAGCATAAGTTTAAATGGCACAGATGTGTATGAGGTTCCTGCTTACACTGGTATCACCCCTACCAACATCCTTCACCTATCTGTTGGAAGCTGTGAGCATGAAATTTTCTCCCTCAAGCCTGATTTTTTTATCTTAGCCTATGTGAAAATTGAGAATAATGAAATCTCTAATGTTTCCCAGAAATTGTCACCTAACTACAATCTGCCATGGATTTTCTCATCTAATTCTATTCTAAAAGGGAATAAACAATAGTTTATAAATTGGAGTATCTTCATATATCTTAGACCTAGGCTAGCCCTAGCTGTAGGCATTTCACACATGTGAGATGATCACTTGCTGAAAAAGGTGAAATAATGACATGAAATACCATTTTCTGTGGGGAAACAGTTAAATTCTAGTCTACAAGAATGGTTTAAGCAGTTATGTGTTTTGCATGGTAGAGAACAGATGGGATTAACATGAGAGTCTATTCCTACAGTCAGCTTGCCCATGGTGAAAGCAGCTTCAAATCTGTGTGCTGGTTTGTATCTGTGGGCATGGTGCTGTGTTGTATCCATATACTGATCACCTTGGACATGAACTTGCCAAACAGCATTCAGTGTTGGATTCTCCATTTTCCTACCTATTTAAAGGTTATTTATCCTGACAGGTCCATGTAGGCAGCAGTCATCCGCCTAAATACTGAATACAGATATTTAATAAGACTCAATGTCACCCAGTTAGGGTGCCATTACATTGAAGGGATGTCTTTTCTCTCTGTCAGGGCTGGTGAGGATGGTTTATAGAATCACAGAATTATAGAATCATTCAGTTTGGAAAAGACCTCTAAGATCACCTCGTCCAATCTTTAACCTAGTACTTACAAGTCCACCGCAAAGCCATACTACTATGTTCTACATCTACGTGTTTCTTGAAGACCTCCAGGGATGGTGATTCAACCACGTCCCTGGGCAGCCTATTCCAATGCTGCACAACCCTTTCAGCAAAGAAATTTATCCTAAAATCCAACCTAAACCTCCTCTGGTACAATCTGAGGCCATTTCCCCTTGTCTTATCATTTGCTTCTTGGGAGAAGAGCCCAATCTCCACCTTGCTACAACTTCCTTTAAGGTATTTGTACAGCATGATAAAGTCTCCCTTGAGCCTTGTCTTCTCCAACTAAACAACCCCAGCTACCTCAGCCACTCTTCATAAGACTTTCTCTAGACCCCTCACCAGCTTTGTTGTCCTTCTTTGGACATGCTCCAGGGCTTCAATATCCTTATTGTACTGTGAGGTGCCCAAAACTGAACGCAGTATTTGAGGTGTGGCCTCACAAGAGCTGAGTACAGAAGGATTACCACTTCCCTGGTACAACTGGCCACACTATTTCTGATACAAGCCAGGATGCTGCTGCTCTTCTTGGCCACCTGAGCACACTGCTGGCTCATATTTGGCTGGCTATCATCAGTGGCCAGTGTTATCCTCCTTGCTAGCTCTTTTCACTAGCTGCTGCACTCCTTTCCAGATTCCTCACTGACCCAGTTGTCAGCTGCATCATCTGGCAGCACCTTCTCAGACTTTGGCCTTCTCAACTGCTTTCTGCTTTGTCACCCTCTGTCTCTCACCTGAGATCAGAGGTCGGACTTCTTCAAGAAGATGCAGCTGTGGAAAGATATCCTAAATCTATTGGGAAAGAAGGAAGAAAAAGAGAGAGGTGGAAGGTTATGAGTATAAACTTAGTCTAGATGATGGGCAGCAGATTTGCGAAGGTGTTCAGCTGCACTTTTTGACTCAGCATCCTTCCTACCACAACACAGATGACCTGTCTTCCTTGGGAAGAGCATAGCTCCCCTGTGTTATGGCTTGGAATTTAGGTGTCAACAAATTTTATTCCTGTCTGTTAAAAACTGAGAAGCGAAACTTTAGACTGATGCCCCATTCCCATTGCACACTCACCTGCAGTCAATACAAAGTTCCTTTTCTGAGGAGACAATTTATTTTCAGTCTGCTTTTCAGGCTACTGCAGCACAAGACACCCACAAGTTCACATTAATTTTTGTTCTTCTAGAGGCAAGACACTGGCAGCACTGTCCATACCAGTGTGTTCCACATGTCAACAGGTGCTCTGTCACAGTAGTGATATGCTCATCTTCACAATAGAAATTACTAGAGTGATGACTCCTGGTCTTCTTCCCTCAGAATCTCTTTAATCCTTTAGCAATCATTTCTGGCTCCCACAGTGCTGGACCTCATGCCCCACCTCCTCCTACTGTTTTCTTCCAATCTGCTTCAATATTCCCTTCTCGTCCAATGTACTGTTTCGCCAGACGTTTCCTGTCCTGAAGCTCTTCCTGTCCCAGAACTCCTCCAGCCACTCCAGACTCTCCAGTAGCCTTATTTTACCTGACATGTCTTTGTCTAAGTGTCAGCTTTCCTACTCAGCTCCTCTCTTGTCTTCTTTCCACAGTGCTACTGTTCGCCATAACCCCAGCTCTTCCTCATCTGAGCTTCCCCACCTCAGACTCAAGACTTCTACTCAGTTGACTGCCAGAAACCCAAAAGGCCTGTTTCTGACCACTTCTGCATTGTTGTTTTACTCCTTTGACTTCAGATTAAAATCACACACTGGCCAATGCTACCTTGCTGTGGCCATTAACCTTCCCACAGCTTGCCTTGGCATGGGATGTAGCTCTGTAAATAAGTCTCCTGAGAGAAGCAAAGATCTTGCTCCTATTTGTGGCAGTTAATGTTATTGTATTTCTGGATGAAAGTGTTTGTCAAACAAACAAACAAACTAACTAACTAACAAACCAACCATCAAAAAATATATATGATAGGAGTTTCATTCCTATCAGAAATGGAGACAACATGTTTGAGAAAAATGGAACCAATTTTATTCCTGTGATTTTAGCTGAACAATCTACCAAGTCATTTCTAGAGCAGCCCATACGGTGCTAGAGTCTTGGGGACAATCCTTCCGAATTTACCGTAAGTAACTGTGAGTAAATATAGCATGAAGCAGAACAACCCACACTTGGCAGATAGCTAGGAAAGCATCACGTTCCGGAGGGAGTTTTTTTCTGCTTCATTCTTGCAGACCAGTGCGGAGATGCCTAGCAGTGGACATATAAACTCTGTTAACACAAATCACTTCTAAAACCCCTGTGAGCTAGGAAAGGAAATACATAAATAACGTTTTGGCAAAGAGCCTGGTTGCAATACAGTTATTTGTATATTAATTCCATGATTACTGTAAAATTGGTTGCTTACTTCAGCCTAACCAGTGAGTCTTAGTCCAGTCAAAATTTCTTTAATTGTAATTTATTCTGTAAAACATTGGTCTTTTATGACCTAAAATATTTAAAGGAAGCCTACAGGAAAGATGGGGAGGTACTCTAGCAAGGAGCGTAGTAACAGGACAAGGGGTAACAATTTTAAACTAAAAAAGTGTGGGTTGAGATTAGGTATAAGAAAGAAATTCTTCACTCAGAGTGTGGTGAAGCACAGGAACGGGTTGCCCAGAGAAGCTGTGGATGTCCCATCGCTCCAAGTGTTTAAGGCCAGGTTGGATGGGGCTTTGGGCAACCTGATCTACTGGGAGGTGTCCCTGCCAATGGCACAGGGGTTGGAACTGGGTGGTCTTTAAGGTCCTTTCCAACCCCAACCATTCTACGATTCTATGAGTCAATGATTACAGTGTTCAGAGCTGCCCAACTTATTTGAGTCACATTGGCAATGATATTTAGTGCCAGCATTGAGACTTAGAGGACTCTTGGTAACAGGGATACTACAGCTGACGGAACAATATTCTAGAAAATGCAATTCTCACTCAGATGAAAAATTTAATAGGAACAAGTTGATTTCAGTAGAATTTCTGTTAGCAAACTCTCAATGAAAAGAATATATATGTATTGTTAAGTATTGCAGAGTGATTAATTTTTTAAGCACCAGAAATAAATCCTGTTATTATTATTATATATTATATTATATACTATTATACACTATACTATTTGCTATACTACTGTCATTGGTAATGTGAGACTACTTGCAGCAATGATGTGAATTTGTGAGGTAAAATCCAACTTTAGTTCAGGATTTTATAGCTACCTATAGCTATGTGTATAACCAGTTAATTGAAAAGGATTTTGGCCTACAACACACTCATCACAACCAAATGGACTCTGTATAGCGATCTAAAGAATAGATTTCTTTCTACCTACCTCTCCTTTCCATTATTAAAGTCATAAAGTCTCGCAGTAATGTCCTAGCTGTACGGGTTGAACTTTCAGGCCAGTCAGCCTGACCTTGGTGCCAGGAAAGGTGGTGGAACAGGTCACCTTGAATGCAATCATGCAATGTATGCAGGACAACCAGGGTCTCAGGCCCAGTCAGCATGGGTTCATGAAAGGCAAGTCCTGCCTGACCAACCTCATGTCCTTCTATGACCAGGTGACCCACGTGGGGTATGAGGGAAAAGCAGTCGACATAGTCTACCTAGACTTCAGCAATGCCTTTGACATGGTCTCCCACAGTATTCTCCTGGACACGCTGTCGGTCCATAGCTTGGACAGGTACAAGCTTTGCTGGGTTAAAAACAGGCTGGACAGCTGGTCCCAGACTGTGGTGATGAATGGAGTGAAATCCAGCTGGCAACCAGTCACCAGTGGTGTTCCCCAGGGGTTGGTGTTGGGGCCCATTCTCTTTAATATTTTTATTGATGACTTGGATGAGGGAATTGAGTGCACCCTCAGTAAGTTTGCAGATGACACCAAGCTGGGTGGAAGTGTCAATCTGCCAAAGGGTAGGAAGGCCCTGCAGAGGGACCTGGACAGGTTGGGCAGAAGCCAGTGGGATGAGGTTCAACGTGGCTAAGTGCCAGGTCCTGCACTTTGGCCACAACAACCCCATGCAATGCTACAGGTTTGGGGCAGAGTGGCTTGAAAGTTGTTCACAGGAAAATTGATCTGGGAGTGTGGGTCGATGCTCGCCTGAACACGAGCCAGCAGTGTGCCCAGGTGGCCAAGAAGGCCAACGGCATCCTGACTTGTATCAGGAATAGTGTAGCCAGCAGGATCAAGGAGGTGATCATTCCCCTGTACCCAGCTCTGGTGAGGCCTTGCCTCGAGTACTCTGTTCAGCTTTGGGACCCTCAGTACAAGAAGCATGTCCAGAGAAGGGCTATGAAGCTGGTGAAGGGCCTGGAACACAAGTCCTGTGAGGACCGGCTGAAGGAGTAGCCTGAAGTTGAGCCAGAGGAAGTGTATGTTGGAAATTAGAAGACATTTATTCTCAGAAAGAGCAGTCAGGCATTGGAATGGATTGCCCAAGGAAGCGGTGGCATCACTGTCCCTGGGGGTGTTCAAGGAAGGTTGGACGTGGTGCTTAGGGACACGGTATAGTGGGTGACATTGGTGGTAGTGGGATGGTTGGACTGGATGATCTTGAAGGTCTCTTCCAACCTTAATGATTCTATGATTCTATGATTCAGGTTATTTCTCCAGAGCTGACCCAGCATGTGCTTGGCACATCCCTTCTCTCCTCTGTACTGCCTGCAATTGTAACACCAAATAAGTATCAAGTCAGTAGAGCAAGAGGAAAAACAAAGAAAAGGTCACAGAGGCAGTTACTTGTATTGTCGAGCTAAATGCTTTCCTTTCCCATTTTTTCTCTCTCTCACTGTGTGAATTCCCAAAGCAATCAGGTAGCTTTTCATTCATACACAGATTTGTTCTCTGGCATAGGATAAAGTCTTTTCCTTGATCTTCTTTGCTTGCCTACTTACCTCACAAGGCAGTTTTACCATTTAGCTGATGTTTAAATGGAATTTAGAAGCTGTAGCAAACTATGCAAACTATGGATAGAATTAGTATTAAAAATATAAAAGCTAATAGTCATTTTAGATAGTTTTGTTGCCTGTACTTTTGGCATGTAACAGAATACAGTTGGCTAAGAGCAACAGGGAATAACCTGGTAAACAGTCACTCGTTTTCTCTCTCTCTCTTTTTTTTTTTTTTTTTTCCAGCTGTATTTTTTCATAGGCTTACACAAAAGGAGGCTTTTGTGAATATCATGCTGCATTTCCGTATCATACTCTATCTCTCTTTATCTCACTAACACAATAGTTTCCAGTCAGACCTTCCTTACACTGCAAATAAAAGTAGAAAAGCCAAGCTCTCTAGCTTTAAAGAAGAGAAGAATTTTTATTGTGCTGATAAACATTTGAGATGTGAAATGTGAAAACTCTGAATTGAATCACACAAAGTTAAAATTGCCAAAGCCAAACAAATGCCCTAGTTAAACCCTCACAGTGAACCGTTCGTAATACCATTCATTTAAATCATCCCAAACAACAGGATCTGAAAAACCTGAGCAGATAGGTCTTCGAAGTGGAACAATATAACTGGGTATTTGAGCTGTCAGTGAAATTCACAAGGACATTAATGGGATATCTGCCTCAGGAATCTATCCAAGGAGCTGGGTCTGAGCAGAGAATTTGACCTTTTATACCAAGTGTCCTTCGTCTGGCAATCTTGAATTTTAGGTTCCCTCTTTAAATGTAAAAAGGCATTTTTCCATCTGGTTGTTGCATTGTGAAATTGTATCATATCATCATGACTTTATGTTACTCAGTGTTGACAAAAAATTATTTCTTTCTGCAAAGTGAACAATTGAACACGATAACTCTACCCTGCGTTTAGCTTAGTATAGAATGTACTGAAACCTCCTCAGTTTTTTATCAGCTTTTGAATCTTGACAATGTAGACTTGCAATGATAATTTAACATACTTTTAGTTTTCACGTTTTATAAGACAAAGTGATAGCGTTAAGTAATATTCAGGTAACATACTCTGGTCTGTTTTCCTGGTAGAGTCATGTGGATAAGCAACAAATACAGATACTTTAAAATCACAATAAAAGTTACAATTCAATATTTGTACTTCAGAGGCAGGTATAGTTTATTTTCAGCGTCTGTTGTCTGCATGTTAAGTGCTTTGTCAACCTGCAGAAAAATGCAAATGTACTCTCAAAAGAGCCAGGTCTCACAAAATGCTAAAAGTGTTCATATGCTACTTCCACAAGAGGGCAGTATACAAGCACAGTACAGGAAAATGCCTTATCAGAGGATTTAAATTAATCCCAACTTTCTAGTTCAATTGGCAAAGTAATTTAATATGTAATAACAAATTAATCCCATTTTACAGCTACTATACCAGATATTAATGTTTAACCAATTTGTATGCTTAATTACATCCCTTTGAATTTTATGCTTTCTGGTATATTTCACCTGTGTTTGGGGATGGGATGTGTTTTGTTATCACAGTCAAAAATAAATATCCTGGCCCAGCATGCCCAATTCACATAGGAGAAACAAAGAACTGTCTGAAGCTAAAAAGATGAAAGATTGGTTGCCTAAACAGAAATCCACCTGAGAATTTCCTGCATGGTACACTTCCCTGCCTGAAGTTCCACACATGCTACTGCAATTCCTCCTGATCCATCTCCTCCAGTAAATGATGGGCAGCCTTTGTAATCCCCTACATTCTGCTCCAGTCCCAAACATCATGGCATAGCAAGGCAGAGAGCAGCTGGACTGACACTGTCTTGTGAGTGACATTTCCGTGTGACTTGTTGGATCTGATCCTCAGTCCACGCAGCTGGCAAGAAACTTCTGCAGCTGCAATACTTTTGCACAGAGAGAATTTTTCTCAGCAAATGTGGGATCTAAGACTACCCTTTCCATGTTGACACTCTTACTTCAGGGAAAAAAGAAAAAAAAAAAAGCTTTGTGAAAGGGTTTTACTCCCATAGTCCTTTTGTCTGTCATTTGAAACTACAAGAGGTGGCAAACTTCACCATAAAATACCTGGGAATTATTCATCAACATGTATCTTATTTTCAACGTAGTAATTTGCTTCAAAAAAGTTGTGGTTTTGGATGCTTACAGTTCTAAGTCAGCTGTGAACCATGGCTGGTTGAACGTCATCTGTTCACAAACAAGACCATGTTTTCTTCCATCCAGAAGTAAGCTGTTTCAGCAATGTTTAATCAACCAGCGCTGACCTTTCTTCTCAAACGCCACAAATTCATTTTCAATAAATGTTTAACTACTGGTTTCTACGGGGAAAAGTTCAAAACATGTAGAACCTACTTTTAATCTTATACTGGCTTTATAGATACCACATAGCATGGTTTCTGTAGGATTGCCTATGTGTTTTAGGAAGTTAAAAGATTTGTTCTGCAGTCCAAGGGTCTTTTGACACTTGTGTTGTCTCATTTATAATTTTGTTCCTGTTATCTTTCTGCATTGTCTTAAGATATGTGAAAATACCGACAAAGAGGCAAAAATTAAGCCCCTAGTATAACATTGACTAAGCTAGTGGTGTTTTCTTTTAACAAACACAGGTTTGGGAATTGATTGGAATCATCTCAGGATATACCTATACCATAGTCTCTGGCTAATGTAGACAAACTTAGCCAGATATCTTGACTGGATAGCTGGTTCTCACAACAGGGAACTCTTTGTGGGTTGCAGATTCTGTCTGAAAATTTGTGTGAGAAGCAGTTCATAGCATTAAACTTTATGTTCTCTTAATTTGTCTACCCTTGACAATTTTGATCTCAATTATTTAATGTGAAGTCAGCTTTCAACATGATAGTAGAATCCCCAGAATTACCAATGTCTGGGCATATTTTAAGGCCATGGGTATGAAAATGGGTTAATCTACTGTAAACAAAGTTGCCTTCAGTTCAGAAGATTATGAACATGATATAACTGCTAAAAACAGTTAAGCTACCTCCCCCCAGTGGAAAACACACATCTGGATAGACCAGTGTGAAACCAGCACCCTTTCAAATGACTGCTCTTTCAATTCGTGGATTGTTTGTTTCTACCTGAACTTCATGGTAGGAACGGAGGAACAAAACACTTTCCCCAGTCACCTCGACATCACCAAAAGAGCACAGGTTTCTGTTCAGAACTTGAGGACAGTGCATAGCCCTGCAAGTGAGATGAAAGAGCTTAGTCCTCAGGCATGCATGCTAAACTTTGAATTGCAAGTGTTTTGATATGATCTTGACTTTTTTTTATACACAAATGTATACATCTTCCTACAGATTATTGATGTATTTATTAGGGTCTTCACAATTACGGTAAACTGCCACAAATCAGCAGCTCTGAGTTTTGTTTCCTGAAGTCATATATTTCCAGGCTCTTTTAGCCTACTTATTACTAACTAGGTTAAGTCCACTCATCCAAAATTTTATGGGATGCTCACTATTAATTGGTCTCTACTATTTGGACAGAGGTAGCTGTGTAATGTAGTTGTAAAGCATTAAACCCTTAAATAAAAAGCTAATATCAATGCTTTATCAATTTTACAAAATCCACATGAAATGTGAAGTACTGAACCATCCCTTTTAGAAGAGCATTTTAGCTACTAACACCTAAGGCTTTCCGGAGTGTCTGTAATGCCAGGCATGGGTTAATTGGGCCAAAGCTGTGCACACCTACAGGAGAAGGCATTTATGCACACCTTTGATGTTGGCGAGGCACAGATATGGAACGCGCTTTGGAAGACAGCACACGTGTATATTGAGAGGTGCACATCTTTATTTTTTAAGGCTGTGTTTATCCAACTGCTGCACTGCGTTTGTCAGCCACCTGGAATTATTTCAGCCCGTGGCTTCAGCTTTATCATTTAAAGCTGTGTTTATCCAACTGGGTGTATTCCAGCTCCCCCCAAAAAAAGCAGATCGTGTGCCTGAGAGAGTTGTGGATATACAACGGGATGGGGGCGGGGCCTGAGGCGGAGATGGGCGGGGCCATTTGAAGGCTCCACCCCCCCCTCCCCGCCCACCCTCCGCCCCCCGGCCGGTGCTGGTGCTGCGAGCGGCGGGGGGGAGCGGCGGCAGTGCTGCGGTGTTGGCAGGATGACGGACCGCTCAGCCTTCGACACCAATGTCATCACCATGACCCGCTTCGTGATGGAGGAGGGCAGGCGGGCGAAGGGCACCGGGGAGTTCACGCAGCTCCTCAACTCCCTCTGCACCGCCGTCAAGGCCATCTCCACCGCCGTGCGCAAGGCGGGCATCGCCAACCTGTGAGTGCGCCATCCCCGTCCCCATGTCCATCCCCATCCCCATGTCTATCCCTGTCCCTGTGTGCATCCCCATCCCCCTGCCCATCCCCATGTCCATCCCCATCCACATTCCTATCCCACCCCCATCGCCATGTCCATGTCCATCCCCATCCCCATCCTGATGTTCATGTCCATCCCTGTCCACATCCCTATCCCCATCCTGTCCCCATCCTCACCCCCATCCTTATCCCCGTGTTCATCCCCATGTTCATCCCCATCCCCATCCCCGTCCCCATCCCCATCCCTGCGCCCATCAGCGGCAGCCCAGGAGGCCCTTGGAAATAGTTTGTGATGCCCCCTTGTCCTGCCACTCATCCCTCCTCTCCTCCCCTCCGCAGAGCTGTTGCTGTAGCGCTGTGGGCTTGCGCTTCTCCCCAGAGAAGCGTGTTGTGTTGTGCTGCTCCTTCACCCACAGGGCATGCAGCCTTTGGCAGGTGATGGGCTTGCATGCAGACCCCCATCAGGCTGGATGCTTTGAGCCAGCAGACCGAAGGAGCAGGCTGAAAGATGAAGCCTGCCAAAATATGGCTGGGTTACTGTTCTCAGTACTCAACTGCTTAAAATCAAAGCACCACTTTGTGCTATGAGGTGTTTAATCAAATTCAGTGTTGTAGGTTTTTTTCTTTTTCTCTTTGTTGCACCATAGCAATGTCAGTTTTTAGCAAGAGCCTTCATCAGGAACAGCAGTGTCTGCAGTCAGCCAGTCAGCGCTGACATCCAGGGGCGTGGACTGGAGGAGAATCAGGAGGAAATTAGAGCTCTCAAAATGTTAAAAACAAAACTATTTGTTAATAACTACTTCCCCTAGGTATTTTACATATCATTGGTATGCCAAACTGTATGCTGATCAGGGGTTTAGATGTGAGCTGCTTCATTACTTAATGAAAAATGTGGTAGAGAGAAAATGAATTTGCATCTACGTACCAAGTAGTGGAAAATATATGAAGCAAAAGGCCCCTAGCAATACAAAGCAATTTTTATTGTAAAATGTGTTATTAGCATCAGAGCTGAAAAATTTGAAGTTAATAAAATAGAAGCAACTGCAGGAGACAGTAAAAAAGTCCTGCTTTTTGTATATTTGAACTATTTTTCTCTGTTTTAACTTCAGATTTTAAAAGGTTGGGATAGTTTTTTAATTGCTGTGTGCTAGCCCTTTCCCATGCCTCTTATGTCTATCAGAAGAGACCAGGTTTTCCCATCAGTGACCTGATTTGTCACACTCAAAGGTCCTGTTCCTGCTGCTTTGCTGAGCTGCCCACATGTTCGATATCTGTGCCCATACCCTTGCCTTATGATCCCCCCAGGTGCAGGAAAGCATTTGAGCTGCTGTGGCAGAGATGGAGACAGACAGAGAGAGAATTATTCTGTGTCTTTTTCTTTGTCTCTTGCATCAAATCGAAGAAATGCAGTACATTGTTGTATTCCTAAGTGCGGCATTATTGCAGACAACCAGAAATACCAGTATTCGGAGTAACTGATGCACTGTACCTGAAGTACATAAGAGTCGTCTGAATGTATGCAGAGCCGGGTCTCGTTTTGCTCTTCTTAGAGCTACACTTCCCGTTCTCTGTTTTGTATGCTTTCAAAAGTGCCTATCGCGAAGTCTCCCAGTACTTCCTGATGCCAGATGGCTTGATTCTGATTAGCTGGCGGGACTGTATTTGTGTTTCGTGTTTGTGTTTCTCAGTTTTATTCCCAAAGAAATGCTTACTACGTAAAATCAAAACTGAAAACACTGAATCGTGAAAATGTTGATTTATGTGTGAGCGAAATATTTGTTCTGGAATCTGTATGTGATAGGCTCACCAAGAGCAAGTTACAGAGAAAAGTTATAGTGTAACTAGCGTAGTCAGGTCCTTTTTACTTCAGGTCCTTGTTACTTTTTAAGTATAAATTTTCTAGCAAATCTTAGTTTTTATGGTAAACAGCTGTGATGTTGGAGGCTAGGACTGAGGGACAATATTTAGGTTTTATAGTTAATATAAAGTAACATAATTATTGTAACTCAACCTTCACAGCCTGCTCTGGCTATGTCTGCCTATATACAGTTCAGGGACTGTAGAAAAATGATCCCCTTTTTTGTGTTCCTCACATTTGATGTCTTCTAGATTTGCCACAACACAGATAACGTTAGCAGGTCTCAGCAAGAATCCAACAGACAATAAATAAAACACAGTTTTAAAAAAATGAGATATCATCCAGGCTTGTTTTACCTTGCCAGAAATGGGATGCTTAGGAAGGCATAGTGCCCTGCTCTGACTAAATGCTCTCTCATTCCTTTACTTTAGCTATGGAATTGCTGGTTCTACCAATGTGACAGGAGATCAAGTAAAGAAGCTGGATATCCTTTCCAATGATCTGGTGATTAATATGCTCAAGTCATCCTTCAGCACATGTGTCATCGTGTCAGAGGAAAACAAAGATGCTGTAGTAGTGGAAGCTGACAAAAGGGTTGGTAGCTTTAAAAATTATCTGTGCTTGATTCCAGATAAGCCTTTACAATTGTATTTCTTCAAATGTAAGAAATTGAAACTGAGCTGAAAATTTTGGAGAACATGTACTTTTCTGGAAATGAAAATATGAGCAGTTTCTTGGAATTTTATTTTATTTCGTTTTATTATAATTTACTTGTGTGTTTCTCTGCCTGAGCATTTGTTCTCTCTGTTATTTCTGTTCCCAATATATATTTTTAAAAATTTGTTTTCTCTGTGGTTCTTCTCCACATTCTTTCTTACCCCACTTTTTCCTAATTGTGGAGGAAACTTCACGGTTATTCCTCCTGATCTCTAGAGCTATGCTCTGAGTCAATCCAGCACTTCTGTAAAGTAGAATTGTCAGTAAAAGACTGAGTATCTGTTCAGTGCAGATTAGATCTTGGGTTTTTTAATTTAAGCAAATTCTCACAGAAGTCCATGAAAATAGGACTTAACAACAGTGAAACAAGAAATAATTTTGACTTTTTGGCCTAGGCATTATGTATGTGCACAAGTCCGCATACACTTGTTGAATGATCATAATTCATTTTTCCTGGCTAATATTCTGCTGTGTAAAAAATCTGATTAAAAATAAAAATAGAGAAAACAAAAATCTTAATCTAATTTAGAGGGCATAACACTTGTTTTGTCAAAACAGTTTTCGCTTTTGCTCCTTGTTGAGAAATCCTGAAAATTGATTCCATGGGCATTGGATGAGCAAAGTCTGCTTTAGATCTGAACAAATATGATTCCTTCACTGCTCTTTGAGGATCTGTAGGCTTAATGCTAATGCTTTTTTAAACTAAATGTGAGCTAATGTGGTTTTATCAGAATTTCTACCCTTATGATAGCAGAGGAAAGTACTTCTGTGCTTAAAAGGTTTTTGGTATACAGGGTTGAATCAAATGAAGAGCAAATAGTCAAACACTGTTAATACACATGATTATTAAAATGACTGTGGGCAAGATAAGGGGAAAACAAGCTATTTAATAGGTAGAGTGGAATGAGCTATTTTCCCCGTATTGGCAATTTCCTGTACTTGCAGGAATCCATAATACAGCAATGGGCAGAGACCGTTCTTTTTTTTCTTTTCCTTTTTTTTTCCTTTTTTTTTTTTTTTTTTTTTGGGGTGGGGGGAGCAGGGCAAGGGATGGGAAGGAGAAAACAGTATAGGATAAGACCACAAACTGGCTAAGATAAGTTCTGAACGTAGGGTTTTAAAGTGGACTATGCATTAAAATGAAGTGTATAGTTTATGAATGTCAAGTATTAAAGTCATCTTTTTGATACCTCTAATTTTAGCTCTTAACAGACTGATCTTCTTAAATTGTCTTTTTTTTCTTATAATTCAGAAAGCAGTTATATTAAAGATGAGAAAACGTAGCCTGAATAGTAAATATTACCGGAATTCCAGTCCTTCATAATCTGTAACAGCATTTTAGTTAATATTGATTTGAAATTGTGTGAGAATATTTACATACTGAAGTTCTTGTATTTGGGGGAGGGAGGCAAATAATGTCACTAATCTTATTGCTCTCTATTTTGTATTTTCTAGGGTAAATACATAGTCTGCATAGACCCCCTGGATGGCTCATCTAATATTGACTGTCTTGTTTCCATTGGGACCATCTTTGGCATCTATAGAAAGGTAAAATGCTTTCATGTAAGGTAGGAAAAAATATTATTGTGCACCTTTTGATAATACATAATTGCATATGAAGACTCAATAAAATCTAACTAAACTTGTTTGTGAAAAAGGCTTTCAGGACTGGCTTTAAGTTAAATAAATCTGTTGTTTCAGACACTTGTATAAAACACATTTGTGAGGGATTTTAGATGTTAGAAGATGAGAGGTACTTCCATTTACATGGGAGCCTGGCGGATGCTTAATTAGCCAGCTAGAGGAATTAGCCCTTACAAACAAAGCAGGTATTAGATTTCATGAATACCTTTATAGAGACAAAATACCACGTGTTTGTCATCTACCTGGGGAATGTGCTTTCCGGTTTTCCTGTTCTCTGTACTAATAGTCCTGCTAGCCCGAGGATAGGCTTCAAATACAAGCCAGAGCTGAAACATGGCGTGTGCATTTCAAGTGTCTAATTCAGTGTGAAAGGCAGAAATCTTGTCTGAAGGAGCTTGAAATACCGGACTTACATGTCACAAGAAGGGGGAAACAGTAGGTCAGATAAAACACACCCAACTGTCCATTTTAATCATCTTTTGTATGTTGTCATGC
Source organism: Cygnus olor (assembly GCF_009769625.2). Lineage (NCBI taxonomy): Eukaryota > Metazoa > Chordata > Aves > Anseriformes > Anatidae > Cygnus > Cygnus olor. The sequence continues at coordinate 43,547,489 of NC_049198.1, read as the reverse complement.
ACCTCAAAGTATCTATTTTCCATTTCATTTTTATATGAAGCAAAGGAAAACAAAACAACCCTAGCTGCTTTTGATCAGCTGTAAACTCCATGAGTCATGTCTTGTTGCTTGCTTTTCAACTGTGCTCCGGAGTTTTGCTTCCAGCTGTGTTCATCATGACCTACGGGGAGGCACACAGCTCTATAATATCTCCTTAATCCTTTCCTGTTTCCTGCATTCCAACCAGGCTTATATAAGAGCATTTCTAGATCAATGTGTTTGTCTCCTCCATGTAATTTGTGCATTATATATAATGCATCCAGTAATATAACGCATCCAGTAGGAATCCTAGTTGTAGTTCATGGAAGCATTTGTGACACCCTGTTGCATGGGTACAAAGCAGAAGGCCATCCCTATCTCAAAGAGTCCAGTTATATACCAGCTAGAAAAATGAAGTAAAGTTTGCTATGCTCCTTCTTATTCTAGGTGACTCCTGAGGAACCTTCTGGGAAAGATGCTTTACAACCAGGGCGTAATCTTGTGGCAGCTGGTTATGCTCTCTATGGGAGTGCCACAATGCTGGTACTAGCCACTTCTGCTGGAGGTGTCAACTGCTTTATGCTGGATCCGGTGAGGAAGTCTTCTGTTTGCTTGTTTGTTTGTTTGTTAGGGATAACAAGGTACTCCGTAAGAACGCCTTGTCCATCAAAAAATCAAAGAGCAATTTTCAAATTAAAGCTGACATGGAAAAATGAAGTCAACAACCTGTCAAAAATAACGTTGAGAGATTTTTATATTCTCTCTGCCTACCAAGGTGGGTGATTCAACAATGGGAAGACAGTCAGGGCAGTGAAGCGAGTATGTGGCATGTGTCAGATAATGTGATATTTAAAATAAGCTGTTTTCAACCATGCAGAATGCATTTGTGGATTTTTCTGTCTTTTCCTTGATGCTAGGACCTTAGTAAACCTGAAGAAGCAGAAATATTTAACCTTCTTTTACATTTTCAGGACTCACCATGATGAGTAAAAGAGTAAGTGTGGATGCATTAGACATTCTAGAATGCATTGACCGTAGGAATTTTAAAAGCAAAGGCATATTGACCGCAGCCATGGTGAACCATCTTAGTGTCATCAGTTAATCAGCATGTGCCACCTGCCTGTATTAAATTTTTAGAAACTGCAGTGGTCAAGCAGCAGGATATATTGTGGTGCTCCCTGCTAAGTAACAGCTTAAGTAGCTGCATGTGTTTTTGTCTATATTCAGATAGGAGATTTAGCTTTGTGCATGTGTGCATGTTATTTTGTTTGTTTTTAGCACTAACATCGAAAGTTACATGAGTGAAAACGAAAGAGCCCAGCTGTTGGTTACAGAGATTAGTTCTCTTTACTCCAGGCTTCTAGTTAGTGAAAGCTAAGGCAAACTGGAGTTTATTAATGTCTATAGCTATCTGAACATATCTGCACATTGCTCCAGCTGGCACTGTCAGTTTCTGAACTCCTCAGAGCCGCACTTTGATTATAAGTCTAGCAAAAGTGCAGAGAGCTAAACAAATTTGCAGGCAACAGCATTTTTTGGCATAGAAAAATGAAAGAGAGCTGGGAATGGTAGCATGAAGAACTTTGCATGACCCTGGGATTCCCGCTCTGTGTTTTATGGATAAACAAAACACTTTGCCTCTGAACTGCAATCACCACTTTTTCATAGGTACTGAAATGTTACTGAAAACAGAAGCTGTAGTGAATTTTTCCTAAGTTGTATGTATGATTGGTTTTCACTTCGTAAATAAATGATCAACTAATATTAACAATTTGATTTTCTTTCTTACTGTTAGGCAATTGGAGAATTCATCTTGGTCGATAGGGATGTAAAAATCAAAAAGAAGGGAAATATCTACAGCCTCAATGAGGGCTATGCTAAATACTTTGATCCTGCAGTTACAGAGTATCTGAAGAAGAAGAAATTCCCTGAGGTAAGAGATTCAGTTTCTGGATGACAAGTTACACTTCTAATTTCCTACTTTACAATCAATGACTGTTATGAAGTACTGTTCCACAACTTGTTATTCTTTATCTATTTAAAATATATCTGCATGTATGTAGGGCTGCTGGTTAGAGCTGCAGTTGATCACAGAATCACAGAATCATGAAGGTTGGAAAAGACCTCCAATATCACCTGATCCAACCATTCCCCTACCAACAGTATCACTGATGTGACCAGATATTTCACCATTCTTCAGTATCGCACTTCACACCCCACCCCACCCCACCCCACCCCCTTTTTTTTTATTTTCTATTTATCTATTTTGTTTGTTTATTTATTTATTTGCTTGTCTTCCATCCTTGCTGGGGACCTGAGTAATGGTGCTGGAGGCAAAACTGGGCATTTAGTGATAGACTGGATAGGAAGGCTCACCTGTTGTTGAAAGCATGTTTTCTACAGGTGTTAGATTGCTGCTGCATCACTGCAGTGGCTGATTAGATGGAGAAGCTGGGCAGGGGTGGGCCATGTGCTCAGTGATAACACAAGCAGTGTTCCCAAGGGCCTCTCACCTGAAAGCCTCGTGTAGTTTCAAAGTCTGCTTAGTGGTTGTGCAGTTTCCTAGTATCAGGAGGCCTGAAGCTCTCAGAAGTGCCCATAAAAATCATGTTTGTTCTCATGCCTTCCTTCTGTCATCACTGCAGTTATTATCAGGATAGCAAAGTGTAAACATTTACTATTGCTAAATGTTGATGGCCGCTCATGACTTCCTGGCTTTGAAGGCAGAGTGGCATTTTCTTCTGGCATCTTGCCAGGCTTAAGGTGCTGTTTATTAAGATATTAAAATGTACTACCTGGGCTATATTGAGGAACTACTTTTAGTAGTCAACTATGAACGTTTTTTTAGCAGAAGTGTTGTAAAACCAGGAGAAAATGGGTAAAAGAAGTACTAAAGATTGCTTCCTTTCTTGTTTTTTTTTTATTTATTTGTTTGTTTGTTTGTTTGTTTGTTTGTTTATTTTATTGCACTACAATAGAAAAAAGTCCAATATCAGTTACTACCACTTGGTCTTTTTGCTACTAGAAATGCAGTATTTTCTAAGGGTTAGAGCACTGATGGAGAGCTGGGAAACATTTTCTGTTGTTGGCATCACCACTCATCTATCATGAAATCTTCTGTCTGTTCTTTTCCTTGGATTTTCCCATTTAGAAAATGAGGAAGAAATTGAATTTTTCTCCAAAGCTCCTTGGAATACTATGAATTACAATATGGAGGAATTAGATGTTAGGACCACACCTAGGGGGGAAAAAAGACTAACCTGATGTTCTCAAAAACTATGCTTATTTAAATGTCTTTCTGTAGGACGGCAGTTCACCATATGGTGGAAGGTATATAGGATCTATGGTGGCTGATGTGCATCGCACGCTGGTGTATGGAGGAATCTTTCTGTATCCTGCTAACTCCAAAAGTCCTAAAGGAAAGGTAAACCCACATAAAGACAATTACAGAAGACGCCACATTAGATTGATATTTTACTGTCATGGATCACTATTTTGATTCCAGAATGTAATTCTTTTAGCTTGGTAGCTTACATCTCTGGTGTGCAGGTATGGCCACCCATTGCACGCTGTCACGAGTGAGAGCAGCCTGTTGTATAAAACGCACCCATGTTAGGGTTGCTGCTAACATGTGTCATCTGTACTGATTTCTCTTTATACCCAAACACATTCACATTATGGAACGCTGGCAGGAATGTACCAGGGGATGTGCTGTTTAAGCAGGCTTCTCTGTACCATTTCATCCCAAGCCATGCCATACCCAACCAGGTGAAAAGTTACGAAGCAAAATAAACATCCCACACTGCACTGAGATTCCTATTACAAACCGGTATATCAGAAGCCTACGTGTATTGTTCTCCATAAGACAAGCTCTGCTAAACAGAAAAACATCTGCATCTTGTACTTGGTGACACTGACTCATCTGGACAAACCATGCCTGGCTGCCTCTGCAGGACATCAGACAGTCCCTTATGGAAAAGCACACTCTTACAGGCTGACAAGGAGACTGTTTATTCAGCAAAGACCTTTCATCTGTTTTGTAATTGTCCATAAATTATTGCTTCAGATTGCAGATAAGATGCAGTTACTCATTACAGAAACCTAATGGCACACTCAGGGGCAGTGTTTTTCTTTTCTTTCACACAGGCTTACATGATCTGCTGCCTTGTTAAAGATTGTGTCTTACATATGAGCTTTGTCTCTGTGTAAAGTGCACTATGCAAATATGAGCTATGGAGAAAGTGCTTGATTTGGGCAAATCCAGCATTCACTGTTTCATTTAAAAGAAAAGTCTATACAGTTTAACTCTAGACTCAAGTTTATATTAAATATGGAGTACTTGGACTGTTGACTGGTTTTTAAACAAATGCTAAATATAGTTAGATTTCATGATTGTCACTATTGCCTGGACTGATCATTGCCATTTTGATTTTTATCCTACAGCTGAGACTGCTCTATGAATGCAATCCTATGGCTTTTGTTATTGAGAAAGCTGGGGGAATAGCAACAACAGGTCATCAAGCAATACTGGATATAGTGCCTGAGGATATTCACCAAAGAGTGCCTGTTGTCTTGGGATCTCCTGATGATGTGAAGGAGTACCTTGAGATTGTCAAAAAGCATTCAGCTAAGTAAAGAAGGCTTACTGCAGTCATTGTGCAGATGGAAAGAAATGCCTTACAGCTGAACCAAAGAACACACTGCAGGACTGCATGACTGAACTGTCAGACCTCTGTAGCAAGAGAGCAAATGAGCCACATTTTCATAATTTTTAAAGTGAAATCTTGTGCAATTCTACTGTGCAATGAAAGGCATTAAAAGATTGCATTAAAGGAAACATTAAGAGAAAAGCAAGTGAAAAATATGTTTACTTTTTCATTTATCATTTGTAATTAAACAAAACCAACTGTGCTACAAGAAAATACTGTACTGCATTCAGTAACTAGGGGAAGACCAAACTTTCTCAGACAAACTACAGACTATCACCAGAATATCTGATTTTGTCTTCTTTTAAAAGTCTTGAGGGGGAAGTCTCAGCAGCTTCATACACTGAGTGGCTGTTCCTTGACCAGTCTGTAGCTCTTTGACAATAAATACAAAGGCTAACATGAACATCTTTACACATTCTTTCTGGGCCCCAGACGTTACTCTATGTACTTTAGTCTGGGCTTATTCTGACCAAGAGTTAACATTTGTGAAATATATACATTAGTGTATGTTAATTCTGACACATTCAATTATTATTGCCAGTTGACACTCTATCAGGTCTGGTTACACAAGGATGGAAAATATGACATATCGGAGAGGGATTTTGAATTGCAGAAAGGACACATGTAGGCAGCTTGGTACCATTCTGCTGTGTTGATATGACCATCTTTACCAGAAATTAATCTGCTTGCTTGGTGAGGAGATGAACTTACACATTGCTAGCAACCCTCACCAGATGTTCTTTGTGTCTATTTGAGAGCGTCATTTTTTACCAGTCATTTTCTTGTGTCATTTTTTACCACAGAAAAGGACTGTGCTGCACCAGCAGAAGTAAGTTGCAAAGATTCCCAGAAAGCACACTGACATTTAATGTGCTGTTTCAGAGCATGCTGCTGGGAACACGACATTGGTGCTTGGGAGCTAGATGGGCCATCCACCTGTCTGCGTATAGTGCATGGCCACGATTCACGAGCTTTCTGGATCAGTCCAGACATGCAAATGCCTTATAGTGTCTGGAAAATCCTGAGTATCTCCACTCAGATCTTGCTCTGCTCGCACTCAATCTTCCCAAGCCGTGAAGGCCCAAGTCAGGCCCTGCGCAGCAGCAGGCTCCTCCACAGGCCAAGCTGTGGTCTGGAAACGAGCAGGCCATCGTGTGGGAGAGGGCTTGGGGTCTGTGGGCCAGATGAGTGGAACAGCTGGGATTCCTGTGCCCTGGGCTTTTCTTCACAGGTCACTCTTGCTTGTGCTAGGACCAGAGCTGCTCCCTCTGCCTGGTCAAGTGAGACACCAGACACTGGGGTATAGCCATGCTCTCACTTTTGTAAAAGAAAAAACAAAACAAAACAAAACAAAAACACAATCTCCATCCTTGCATCTATTTTATCTTCTCATTGTGATTTCAAAAGTAAAAGCAAGTCTCTGTCCATTTTTGACGATGAGTGAAGGTGCTAGGAGCGGCTGGAGGTGCCTACCTCCCATGCTGAGACACTTCCCATGAAAAAAGTGTGGCCCTGTCCCCAGCATTTCCCACTTGGCTTGCTCTAGCACATAGCCAGTAGCACTTTAAAAGGCTCCAAGATCACCACATCAGCCACAGCAGGCATGGTGCTAGGAAGGACTCTAAACCCCTTGAGGTTCTGCATGCTACCTGTAGAGCAAAGCATGTGACTTTTTTTGAAGTTCAGAACTTCTTTATATCCTTAAGTTTCTAATTTGATCTGTCCTCAAAGCCATATCTGGACAGCTTTTTATTAATACACTAATTAGAGGAGAGTTAGAAGCCCTTTCAGTTCTTTTCTGGCTTTCCATATCCCAATTTGGACTGCTGTGTCTCTTCAGTCTGCAGGCCCAACTTAACAGACAGGCAGTATCTAACAGCAGACACTTTAATCTAGCTATAGTAATTCCTCAGCTGTACTCTACCCTCAGCCTCTTCAGGAATCTTTGGGCTGCATACATCTATTTTTAAGACAACATACTGGCATCATGGAAAGGTTATAGAAAGAAAGGCAATACTGCCTGCATTTGCTAGGTCAGTTACCAGTGTTTTGGTTTTGCCTGTGGGCTGACATTTCATAGATAGTGTTTTTCACGTTATGAGGGTTTTTTGTTGCTGTTGGTTTTCTTTATTTTTCTTCCTTTCTGTCTGTAATACATACACCCATGTTTAAAAGGGCTCCCCGTACAGCCACTTAGAGGGAGAACCCCTCCATCAGCTCACCTTGTAGTTCCTTTCCAGAGCTAGCCAGGATTATCACAGTTGGGCAAAAAAGTTCGCCTTGACATGGTGTCCATCTTCAGCTCACGTGCTACATCTTGCCCTGCTCAGATGCTGAACTGTGGCATTTGGTGAAAGGTCACTGGCTCTAATTTCAGGCAGTGCCATCCAAGCGACTAACATTTAGAAGCAGTTAGAAGAGGTGTCACCTTTACGGCACAGGGCTAGCATATACGCCAATGGCAGCATGAATCAGCCTTGAGAGCTCTTGTGTAATCATTGTATTGGAGGAGAAATCTGCAGATCTGTCAAATTAGGTTTTTTTTTGTTTGGTTGGTTGGTTTTTTATCCTTTCTATCATATCCTTGATATGGTTATCACTGAGGCTTATAGCCATCATACATTTTTAAAACAAACTTATTTATCCTTATTTATCTCCCTCCCACCTATAGAATAATAATTTATTGAGTTTAATTGTAAGGTTTTACCACTCATTGAAACCTCCATGGTATTTATCAAACGTTTATCTTGACTGAGATCAGACAGAATAAGGAATGTTTCTGGAAAGCCTGTCTGTAGAGTCTGTTCTTTACATACTTGTGTGAGTTCATTTCTTACTGAAGGATTGTGACTGAGCAGTAGCTTAAGGTATTGTGCTTTATACCTTCTAAAAACTGTCCACTATCTGTAGAAAGCATTTGGAAATTTTTCAGTGAAAGAAAGAAGAGAAAGAAAAGAGAGAGAGAGAGAGAGAGAGAGAGGAGGCAAATAATGGCCTTATTAGTTCTGAGAACACCCTTTGAACCACTAGCTCCAAAACAAACTTTGTGTTAGAAGCGGTTCTGAACTTTGTCATTTTGACCAGTGTAAAAGATCACTTGGAATCAATAGTAAAGAAGGTCTGCACGTGATGTTTTTGACAACTGTTAGAAACCATAGTACATCCACCCCCTCCTATTCCCCCCCAATTCTTATTTGCTAAGTTGATTGGGTATTCCAACAGTATTCTAGCTACACAGCAGAGAGATTTTGAATTAAAAGCATTTTAGTACTATTCAGGCTGAGAACTACTACAACGATGAAATAATATACAGAATGTAATGTCTGTATTTTAAGCCAGCAGATCTGTTTGCATGTATAAAATGGATCCTGTTCCCTTCTTTTATTAATAGCTTTACCATGAGCTATCCCACAGCTCACTAAATATGTTATATTTTGGTTTGGGACAAAGTCTCTTGAAAGAAGAAAAGGCTCTTATCATGGCAAAAAGTGCTCTGGAATATTTTACCATGATAGGAATGGCATCACAGACATTTAACTAGATAACAAGAATGAGAAAAAGAAATATTAGCATGTGTTTGTTCGTTTGTTTTTCTTTCTCTGCCTTTGAGGATGGAGTAGAAAGTCCGTCTGTTAGTCCACCTGGGGAACTCCGCTCACAAGTCCTTCTCCTTACAGTGAGAGTTGAAAAACATCCTCAAAGCTAAGCACACAGGATATGAGCAGCACTGAACTGTGTCCTTCCACTTTTTGCTAGTATTCAGTGCTGTCAGCCCCTGACAGTTTTGCTTGAGGCTGCTTTCAAAGCAGAAAACCTTTGCGTTCAAATCTCTTTACAAATCTCCAAGTAACATATCTTACATAGGGGAAGAGATACTTTTAGGAGAATCTAGATAAATGATAAATTACTTAAAAAAGTAATGCAAAGAGACATCAGAACTCTGCTTATAGCTGCAGTTACTACTAACAAAAAGAAAGCTCGGTGTATGTTTTGTTGCTGAATTTAGCTTTCTTTCTCCCTGGCATGATTTTAGCCCAGTTTTTGAGTTCAATGAATGACAATGATGAAACTCAGTGAAACTTTTCTGCTTTAACTCCAGATTTTCTCATTTTACTTGTGGGCTTTCCAGATCTTTATCTTAAAAACAAGAGAGTGCTGCTAATGAGTAAAACGAAGACTACAACATATGATTGTTCTTTTTGCCTCCTCTGAGTGGGAGGGTAGTGCTGCAATTTAAATCTGTAATTTCTGTATTCCAGCTAATAACATGTACTTAGTTCACTAGTATTTCTATTTGCCTTCATGTTAGTGCCATGTGATCTAAGATACAGCTTGTAAAGAAATTATGGCAGTATTACTTGTAATATAATTGCAAACTAAGACATACCTACACTTACAAAGAATCACAGACACACAGAATGGGTGAGGTTGGAGGGGACCTCCAGAGCCCAACCCCCTGCCCAAGCAGGGCCACCCGGAGCAGGCTGCCCAGGGCCATGTCCAGGCGGCTTTTGCAGATCTCCAAGGAGGAGACTGCACTGCTGATCTGGGCAGCCTGTGCCTGCGCTCCGTCACCTGCACAGTAAGGACGTGCCTCCTGAAAGACCAAATGTTTCTTGTACAGTGTTTTCTGTACATGGTGCTCTACTATAACAACCCTGACTTAAAATTTGATCTTATGAGTTATGACACAGACATGCTAAAATAAAATAAGCTTCATTTGTAGATTATTGAAGGCTTAATTACTTTGTAGGCCATAGCTAAATGAGTACTTTTCTGTGCAAACAGTATGATATTACAAGTAGCCCAGACTGGGAATGAAGTTATTAAAATGGGTTTGCAGCAGCAATATAAAGCATCTTTAATAGACGCCTGCCTAGATGCTCAGTGCACTCATTCTGTAGGTTTTCATGCAAAAAATCTTGGTGTAGACAAGGCCTAGCCCTGGCTGAACCATTTCCCATGGATGTTGAATTAACCTCCACATCACTGTATTAGGTGGTTAAATAGTCTTCTCGCTTCAGACGCAGAGCAGCTGCAAATTGTGCATCGCTTTTCTCACTTTGTGATGTTGAGTCTGCTGCTGAGCAATGGCTCTGGGAAAGCAGTTTTCAGCCACGTGGCTAAGCAAGAGCTTTGCATTAAAAGCAGCCTAATGTACCATGAGGGTGTGTTGCTAGATCTGGGCACCAGGAATTGTAGCCGTGGGCAGGGCAGTGGAGAGGCAGCTGCTCAGCCATGCTCCCTGTCCCGGGCTCTCTTCCTGCATCCCGGAGGAGCCGCAGAGCCAGTCCGTGTGCAGCTATTCTGAGCACCCCATCACATGGTCCTGGAAGCATTTTAATAAACTCTGCCTGGCAGTGCAGCCAGTAGCTTCCCCTCAAAATAAAACAGCTGCCCGGCATCTCAACACAGCAAGAAAGTGCCCAACCCAGCCGAGAGGATAGGGACACTGGTACCCAGCAAAAATGTCCGACAAAACCCCCTTCGAAACAGATATGCTGACACTCACGCGGTTTGTCATGGAAAAGGGACGGCGAGTCAAAGGAGCCACCGGGGAGCTGACACAGCTGCTCAACTCCATGCTGACTGCCATAAAGGCCATTTCCTCTGCAGTCAGAAAGGCGGGCCTTGCCCACATGTGAGTCCTACTGAGACATACGGGGAGGATGAGGAGGTGGAGAGGCTCCTGCTTGCATTGCAAGGCTGGGAAGAGGGTAGGGATGTTTAAGTGTATTGCAAGTGGCTGCAGGCAGGAGGAGGTCAGGGCATGGGTTGCCAGGAGCGGGAAGCGGAGATCTCTCTGGAGCACTCCAGTATTGAGCACTAGATAGAAGCATAGGCGAGCTGCTGTTCTGCAATATTTTACTGCTAAATCATGAGTCAGGACTTCAGGGCGCCATTCACCTCATTATACCTTGTAAAGGTTGATACTGATGTATTTTTAAATTTACTGTGAATTTGGAGAAAAATGCACCGTGATATTTTCTGCTAACAGCCAAGCACAGTGCTGAGTGGTGCAAACAGATCTTGGCTTGCCTTAGGAAGCTGATGTTCTGCCTGACTGCAGTGTAAGTCATGCTCTGAAGCAACAACCCTGCAAGAAATGGCATATGCTGTCATGCATGGGTACACTTACCCCTCCCTCCTCAACTGGTGTCAGCGTTACAGATGGGGAGACTTAAAAGGTCTTATATGAAAAGCAAGCAAAATAATTTGGCATGTAGTGGTTTGGAAAGTAAAAATTTACCTTAGCAAATCCTGGAATGACTTGAGCTGTTCTTCACACAGCCAGAAAAAAAAAAACAAACAAACAAACAAAAAAAAAAAAAAAAAACAAAAAAAAACCCACCTCACTATCAGCCTTTTTAATGGTGATCTTTTAATGGTGATCTATCAGAAGCAGCTCAGGGAGCTGAAAACTAATAAAATTATGTATTTAGAATATACAGTTGTTGTTTATGTATTAAAGTATATTTGTGCACACTCCTGTGCATGTATATATGCATGTATTTGTAGAAGATAGGGAATATATATAAGAAAGACGATGCTTGTCATTTACTCCTTTCTAATTATTATTATTATTATTATTTTCATCTTGTGGAAACACTGAAATGTTTTAACACCCTGAGTTTGTTTTTTTTTTTTGTGCTTCTGCTGCCTATTTGGTCAAAACCCTCAATGATCTTTTCCAATCACAAATTCAATGTCTCAGTACTACCATACTCACTTTATGGGTGTGGACAGTAATTTGTAGAGAGACGTACCCAAAGTTAGCAGTGGCCTCATGTTCCTATGCCCTGACTGTTAAATTGTACTTTGTAGTTATTAGGTGAAGCTGAGCTGTTTTTTCTTCCCATTTTAGAGGAAATGTTGCTTTTACTTATTTTTTATCTTTCAATATACAACTTTGTATTTATTTCATAAGTGGGGAGAACTACTGCTTAATAGACTGGAGGCGGAATAGCCACCTTGCCTACAAGACACTACTACTGCCTCAGTGCTACATGAATCTTCCCTTCAGAAGGAAAACACCCATTATGTTAAGAAGTAAACATCTTTTTCTACAAACAAAAATTTTCAGGCAATGACCAAGAAATATCTAAAATATCCAAACACACAAATGAGAAACCTGTACTGTTCAAACTGCTGCTGCAACCATGAAATTTTGGAGATTCCTGTGGCAAACTTTCAACCATGGTGTCTGGCTTGCATCTGTCTGCACTTATGCCTTCTTCCCATGAGCAAGAGCTGGGACCTTATCATTAAACAGAAAAATGCAGCTAGAGAGCTCTGATTTTTCTGGTTTCTCCAGACAGGAGAATGTGAAGTAACTTATTTGATGCTTAATAGTGCAGTGTGAATTTTTAACAAATTTGTCATTCAAAGGTGAAGAAGGTCTTTAAAAAAAAAAAAAAAGTCATAAATTTGGGTTGGAAACCTGCCTGGAAACATACTAACTGGAGACTGGATGTTTAGCGTGCCCTAAAAATCACATTCCTTTCCAGTATCTTAAACCTGGCACTCCAAAATGCAAATACCTGAAAAACTCAATACTTCTGAAAAGTTCAGGCAGATCTTAGCTTTAAATAAGAGAAAAGACCTGTCCCCCACAAGTCAGGCCTGCTGCTGACCAACACATAGAGATTAATTAGTTGTCCCCCTTCCCTTCCTTTCTTATTTTTCATAATGAATAAAAATGCAATATATATGCCCTGTATGTTTGCTTATACTTCTGACATGCCCTGACCACACGCATCAGGTCAAAATAGTTCTTCCTCAGCTGGAAATTTCAGACATATGTATTACTATGTACTACATAATTAATATGCTACTAAAATCAGAATATAGAATAGAAGCGTCACCGTAAACCAGCTGAGGATCACCAAATAAATTAATCTGAATAAAATCCAGAGGAGCAGTTTAGCGTGTGAATCCTGAGGAGCATGTGGAAATATCAGGGGTTGTCTTCAAGGCTTCTGGTTTTGGGGTGGCTGGGGACTGAGGGGGCGTGGGACCCTCCCAGAGCTCTGAGCAGCCATATGAGCTGCTCCAGCAGCAGAAGGTGACACACAGTACGTGTCCCTTCTCCTTCCCCAAAGCCACCTCTGGCTGCCTCCTGGGGCTGCCAGCAAAGCCTGGCACCTGCCAGCTGGGCTGCAGGCTCTGCTCCTGGGAGGAGGCTTGGAGAATGTCCAAGCAGGAGCAAAAGGACCCTGATGGAGCCCCAAAAAGATGCCACTGCTCTTTCCCTTGCTCCTGGACGCTTTTGTTTTCTAGCAGCAGCAAACACCTCCTAATGCATCCCAATGGTTTAATCCAAGGTTAAAGGTGTGGGAAGATGAGAGGAAGGAATACCTGGCTTGTATTTTTCTAAAAGGTCCCCTCGCTAGCGCAGGTTTCTTGATTTTTTTTTTTAATTATTATTTATTTTTTTTAATCTATTTTCCCCAGGTTTGGCATAGCTGGCACCGTGAACGTGACGGGTGACGAAGTGAAGAAGCTGGACGTCCTGTCCAACGCCCTGGTGATTAACATGCTGCAGTCCTCCTACAGCACCTGCGTCCTGGTCACGGAGGAGAACAAGGAGGCGCTCATCACCCCGAAGGACAAGCGGGTCGGTGCGGCTCCTGCCTCCGCGGGGTGTCGGCTCAGGCAGCAGCAGGGGGCACTCGTGTTTCAGGCATGAAACCCGGCCCGGGTCCCCAAATCAGCGCTTCCCGGGGGAGCTCGGAAAATTTGCGCCATTGCTGAGTTGTTTTGATTAATAACTGAGGTGGATGGCGTGATTTCAACAGCTAAAGGAGATGTGGAGGGCAAAAATTAGTATTAAAGTTTGGCGAAAGGGGAAAATAATTATTTTGGAGCTTGTTAGCACACCCCAGCTCCCAGATGTAAGTGTACTATTACAGTCCTTGGCCACTGGGGTTCGGGGTTCGGATTACATTAATATTTAGGCAAGATAAAATGAGCTGAGAGGCTAGCAGAACTGGGTTTTGCATTACACGGCCGGAGGAAACACCTGACTGCTTCATCAGGGTTCCCCAGGAGGGGATCCTGTTGCAGTGACACTACTCGCACCGATGTAACCTACCCTTTCCCCATGATATTTTTCTTCTGCCCTCAAACTCACAGTATCAGTAAGTCCTGGTTCTGAGTGTAACAAAACAAAACACATTTACTCGAGCAAGATGCTGGCCTCCAGAACGGCTGAACCCTTTGCTTCCAAATGTCTTACACCGCTTGGACGCAGAGGACTTCTTTCTGCCATCAGCTTTAGTGCTGTCAGCAGGAACGTGCCCTCTCCTGTTTCTTTGGCGGGGAAATATGTTGTACTGCAGGTCCAGGGGAAACATGTTGTACTTCAGCACCGGGGGAAACATGCTGTACTGCAGGGCCAGCTGGGTCAGCAGCGCAGCCTCCTCCGGCGAGCTGCACCACGTGTGCTCGGGGGGCTACACACAGCCACAAAAACACAGGGGTCACCAGGTAAAAGGAAACAGTACTGCAAGACAACACTATCATTTAACGTTTCCACTTCTTGCCACTTCTGTTTTAGGGTAAATACGTGGTATGCTTCGACCCCCTTGACGGCTCATCCAATATAGACTGCTTGGCACCAATAGGAACCATATTTGCTATCTACAAAAAGGTAAGAGGACAAACAAAGCACACGTGGCAAAGTTCACTTGGTCAAAGCAAAATGGCTTGGGTGTATCAGCTTGCTTAGCTTCTTTTGTAGGTCCTCCAAGTGTCTTTGGGCTCAGCAGAGCCTTAGAAAGAGTAGAAGAGGTAACACTTGAGATTTACCTGTGCTAAAGAGCTTCCCGAAGTCCCAGGGAGTGTGCACTTGGTCCTTGCTAGGTGGCATCATTTCCTTCCCCCAGACACACAAGCATTTAGATAAAACCACCATCAGACAGCTAGTCAGCTACTTCAGTGCGGTTTTCCTCGCTGCAGGAGAGCCGAGATGTGTCGTGGTGTCACTGCTGGGCTTCCCAGCAGCTGACCGGACCCTATCATGACTAGCATTGTGGTGGCCTCCTGGTATGAGTTTCTATGCCTCTTGCAGATGGGAGCTTGAACACACGCTAACAATGGAGGCCACCTGAAGCTGGAGGAAGCAGTCACCTACAGCCACCAGGGCCAGCAGGTCTCCCCCTGTGGGGTTGCACAGAGCAGCAACTGTGCAGCGAATTAACAAACGTTAATAGCTAGAGTCATGCCAAGTCTTGTGATTTGATTGCTAATCTCCCAGCAGTTGGTGTTTTTCTTAATGTCTGAGCTCACACTCAGATGACTATGGGAGACCCTCAGCCATCATTATTTTGAAGCAACATTTAGATTTCTCATGACTGCAATGAAATACTTGCAGACTCAGATACTACACTTCAAACGCATGAAGATACACTTTTAAAGTCCTCTCTCATCTTTTAACTCATGATTTTCCAGACAGTTCTTATCTTTGCATTTCTCATAGATGAAACACTCACCATCAAGCATATGCATTTACTGGTAAACCAAACAGCCACAGCTCAGTCTGAACGGAGTCACGGCACAAGAGAAGTGCTGGCATATGGCTGTCCATGGTGTCTGTGGTTAGTGGATTCAGCCCAGGCCAAACCACGCTGTCTGAAACAATGCCTGTGTATGGCTTGAGGGGCTGCTGCTGGTGTATCTAACATCCTGATTTTCTCAGGGAAGAGAGCTTAGCTGTATAGAGGCAACCCATGCCATATGCCTTTATGGTAAGCAAAGGGACCCTCAGCCCTTCCATTTATCCCTGTAAAGACAGCCAAAAATACTACAGCACCTCCCTACTTTTAAGATGGGCAATAGCTGTGTTGTCTGCTATTAGTAGAGACAGTAGGCACAGTGTCACAAACATTTGCTTTCTGTTTAGAAGTGTGTTTAGGTTACACTGCATAAGGTTACACTAATATAAGGGCAAATGCTCAGTGTGATTCATATAGCATAACAGGTTGAAGTACAGCACAGATTTCTCTGTCATCTTTAGCTCATCTGTTAAGACATGTAATGACTATGGACTGCCCAGCCTTCCCTAGGATTCTGCTTCAGAATAGAAACATTTCCCAAAGAACTCAAGTCCTTTCAAAGCACTCAAGTTTTCAATTCATTTTCTGATCTCTCTATACTTGGTGTTGTTCTATTATGTATTAATATATTTGTTGTAAATACTGTTTTTAAGTTCCCATTTTTCATGTGGGTAGGTATACTTCAACACTTCAGAAAGAGAAAATTATGTTCCTTGGTACAAATTCTTCATATCCAAATAAAAACACTGCTGCTAGGATGAAGTGCAGTTCTTCAATTACAAGAATAACCTATCAATTTTGCTTGGAATGTTAGAAACAATGTGGCATTCACAGACTTTCACGGGGATAATTCTTGACATAAAAATGTTAATTCTAATGTAGATGGCAATTAATGTGACTTTCTTCCAGATAAGACAATTTCTTAGCAACGTTGTTAACTCCAAACACTATTAACTTAAAACCCTTCAGAATAACTAAATAATTATAAGGGCTTTATTAATTATTGCTCTAGGAGAGTGTCAAGGGAATACAAGTGAGATGTTTATCCCAATGAATGAGAATCATTTAAGAACTGTGCACTTAGTCACATGGCCTAAAATTTTGGGTAGACCTGTGTGGTGCCAGGAGTTGGACTCGATGATCCTTATGGGTCCCTTCCAACTCGGGATATTCTGTGATTCTGTGATTCTAAGAAAGAAAATATAAGTTTATTTAAAACCATACAAAATACATGAACCTTGTTTTGGAAAAGCTAGAACAATTCAAATTCCAATGGATGATCCTCGGCATCTGTCTGATATTTGGTACCTTCGAGTTCTCAGTTGATTGTATGGCTGATTTTCCCACTATGTCAGCACCTTAACCCCATTTCCAAAGGCACGCACTGCAGAACTGAAACATTAGCTTGAGGATAATCAACACTTTTCCACCAAGGCCAGACTTGGACAATACATTTCTAACCTGAAAATGATTTGTTGCTCCTGATCCAGGGCCACCACTACAGCCCCAGGTAATATCACCTCCTGCCAAAAAACACTAAATTTGTTTCTTAGAAAAAACACCAGGAAATAAATTCCGCCTTAGGTTTATTTCATTTCATTTTCAACCTGGCTTTTATTTTCTGAAGCATGTGTGTTATTGTTAAAAAGACCAGAAAAGCCAGAAAAATTGGGCTGAGGGACCGAATCAGCGGAAGCCAGGGCAAGGGATAGGACCTAGACAGTCACTGCCACTGAAGTGCTCTTAGCTGGTGGAGTGTCAGTATTGTGGGGATAATAAGAATTTTTCCCTGGATTCCTCTTTATTTTTCATGCCACTGAGCTTACTCAACAACTGTCAATTCGCTGCCAACATACATGCTATGAAACTCTGCTGCTTTGTTGAATTCTGTTTTAAATTTGTAACATTACCCAGTGCGTCAGATGGATTTTCTTCCCCTCCTCCTCCATTGTCATTAGGACAATACTCAGCTCACACACACACACACACACACATGCAGACACATACACTTCATGTTGTCCCCCATGGAGAAGGTATAAAAATTCAGAGCAAAAGTAATGGATATTCATGAAACACGTGGTATGAATGGAGACCTGGAAACCAAGACTTTCTAGAGCTGCTCAAAGGGCTGATGTGGGCAAATCACATCATGTGGTAAATCTTACATGCAAAAAATTTCAGACTCAGGTATCACCTGAGGGTTCCCCTATAGCTAGACTCTGTGGAGCGTCTTTCATCTGCTTCATGAGAACAAAGGGCTAAAGTGGCTGTCTCAGAGCTGACAGAACTTTTCTGCAGTCCCCCTATTTGAAAGACAATGCCTATTTCAGTCATTTGCATAAAGACTTCTAAAGAGATTTCACTACCTCCATCTCATAGTCAAAATATAATAGAAAGGAAATCCATCTGTGCACCAGAAAGAAGTGAAAATATTCAGCAGTTAACAGAGTCAGCTTAAATCCCTGGTTTGTCCCACAGTACATGGCACTTGGCAAAACTCCTGCAGTGTTAACAACGAAATAACAGCTGATCAGTAGCTTTTTTACATTCCAACAAGCTCTGCAAAACATTTGTTAGAGACTGAACTTTTTTCCTTCCTTTTGGAAGTTGGCTCTTGGAAACATTGTTGTGAATGAAGATGGAAAAACAAGTGATTTCTGCCCAACTGTCCATCTTCCAAGGGAGTTTTGTTTGTTTGTTTGTTTGTTTGTTTTGTTTTTCAGAGTGGTCAACAAATGTATGGTTGCTGAGCCATATAAACCTAGAAAATGCATTTAAGTGATAGGCCTGAAAAGCTCACCTTAGAAAAATGTATTTTAAATCAACTTCATATGTAACCTGCAGCTACACATACTGTATACACAATTTGTTTGGTAAAACACATTTCTTTTGTAGTTATACAAAATTAAATTGTTTTCATGAGGAAAACATACAAAAAGCTAGAAAAAAAACATAATATGTTTGCAACTCGTTGTGTAAATATATACTTATTTCTGTATTTAATGTTACAAACAATTAGTTTACTATAGACAACCATTGCTTTTGGTGGTGACATCTATGTGCCATGGGGATATAGTTTTGAAAGAGAAGATGCTATGCAACATGTAATAGTTTTTTCTTTAAAAAATTGTTTAGCAGAGGATTAATAACTAGTCAACTGGCAAATAAGCAGTATTCATAGCTCTGATGTACACAAACAGGCATTTTAATGACTTTTCCTTCATTACATGCTCATAATCTTTCTGAATAAACACTTGGAGATAGAATGATTAATTTTAAGGGACTGCATACCAGGTACATTTGTACGTCATATTTCAGCTCCCATGAAGAGCTGGTTAGCAATTCTTTTTTTTTCCACAGAAGAATTTGACAAAATAATATTTAACAAATGTGAGCAAAACATAGCTAAAAGCTCTGTGAACTAAAGTAGCAAATGCTTTCAGCCAAAATCTTTCAGCTGAAAATGAAAACATTTTGTTGTGAAATTACTGTCCTCCTGTGTCTTGAAAGAACTTCTGTTGTCCCATGTGTCTGCTTTCCTCTAGATGTTGGCATCCTATGATGAACAGGATCCTCAGCTTGCCCTTACCCCTTCCACCTTGCTGGATCCTGTTGGGCACCCTGAAGGCTTCTTGCCAGAGCAGAGAATTTTTCTATTTTTTCTGGGGGGGTGGTTTCCTTTGGAAATATCTCTGGAAGGCATTCTTGATCTTTTAAAGAATTTACTCAGTGTTCATGAAATATTTTATTTGCTACACACAACAGTCTCTGCTGACTTTTATTTATTTATTCATTTTTGGAACAGATACTCTGGGCTAGACCTGCTATTTCTATTTAGCTGTTACTCAATCTCATTAAACCCATGCAACTACTGAGAAACTGGATGAATTTGAAATAATAAGGTGTTAAACGAGGGCCCCAAGAAAGTGTCTGAGGGGGATTATCACTTTAATTGCCAGAGAACCAACTTCAAAACATCCACAGAATCTCCACCACAAATGGCAAACTTTTTAGGAAGCATTAGTATTCCCTACCCGTTTTATAGTCCCAAGAAGTGCAGGTTGGAGCCAGATTTCCCAAGTACTCTCATGAATCTCTCGTAAGCTATGGCTGAAACACACCCCCAGAGCTGGCTGGAAATATTTGTACCAGGTCTTCTTGGCTATTCTTGTTCAGTGATAACTGCAGTGCTGAAAGGAAATGCGATACCAGATCAGATGCCTGAAGTATAATGGCATGTGAAAGTTCTGTGCAGAGCTGTATGTGCATACCTACACATGCACATGCATTACATACACAAAGGCATTTATTATATGCGTATGAACACTTATATCACTTCATTTGCCCATCTCTTCATCAGCACAGACCAATGCACAATTCTGGTTCTGCCGCGTCACACCCTCTGCCCTTTTATTCTGCTTTACTGGAAGCAATTTGTTTGCAAGCTATGCAGTGTTAATTATTGCATTCCCCTCGCAGTTATTCCCTCAGAGTGGTATCAGTGTGATAGCTTATGTTTGAATTTACAGAAAATCAGTAGCGCTGTTCTGTCTCAGATTTCTGATGATCTTGACTTAATACAGTAGGCTGCAATGCTAAGGTATCAGTTTTGTGGCAGGTATCATACTGATCGCATGAGATGTATGAAATGACAAACTCCCCATGTCCTGTCCCAGCATGCACATTTGCTTGCACCAAATTTGCCCTGAACTAATGAGAGCAGTCTCTATTTTGATAGTTTCAAAGGCTTGGGTAAGACACCAAAGGGAGGTCTGCTCCAAGTTATTATTTAAATGTCGTTTTTACTGTTTCTCGTAAGTATTTAACCCTCAGTCTAATGGTAATTTTTCCATAGGAAACGGATGACGAGCCCTCTGAAAAAGATGCTTTGCAGCCCGGACGCAATATTGTTGCTGCAGGCTATGCCTTGTATGGCAGCGCTACGCTGGTCGCCCTCTCCACAGGGCAAGGAGTGGACTGCTTCATGCTTGATCCGGTACGGTTGTAGTGTTGGAAACATTGCCGCTGTCTTTTAGAACTTCCCATGCTTGGGTCTACTCGTTTTTGTTACTTCTTGTCTCTGCAATCTAGGCGATCTATGCCATTCTGTTTTCACTCTCATAGCATCCCACAGCTATCTTACTTGCACGTAATCATGTATGTTGGTTGCACTGCCTCTGTTCCTTTTTTTTTTTGTCCATTCAGTGAGTGAGAGTTTAAGTTAAACAGTGTTTGAGACCTTATTCATTCAAGTCAGGCTGCTGGTTTGCACAGAGAAACACTTAAAAAAAAATTACTGCAAACAGTGCCTTTGCTTCCACTTGGAGGATTCCTGCCTTTTTTTTTTGGTTGTTGTTGTTGTTTTTGCTTCTCTGCAAAAGGACTCCACCATGTTCAGTGTTTAGCCTGTGGCAAGAATCATTCCCGAGTTTGTTTTAGTTTTATGGTGAAGTCCTTTAATCTGCATACCCAACAATTTGCAAAAGCTGAACTGTACCCACACAACCAGACTTTTGCTGCTCATTAAAGCTCAGCCCAGGAGCCTGACAAATGTTACTGGAGGAATGTGAGAAGGAAGCTGCTCGTTTTAGAAACCGGCATGAGATTTAGCCAATAATATAAGTTGTTTTTAATAAAAGGGTGCATTATTGCCCAAACGCCTTTTAATCTTTGTAAATAAGCTTTCTCCAGGCAGGAAGAACTGTGAGCCGAACTGATCTGGTCAGACACAGAGGGAGGAAGGTGGATATCACACTCCAACTGCTTACAGCAGTGCATGCGAGGATATGATCGTATTCACTTTAAGATGTTTAGTCAAGACAGTCAAGAAGAGTTTAAAAAAAATAAAAAGCAATTTCTTCATTTATAACCTCATGATTTGTGGACACAAAGATCTACAATCCATCTGCTTTCAGGGTTGACTGGTGTTCATTTGATATGCTAACTGTTGAAGGCAAACTTCTTTTTGTTTATGCTACTAATGTAACAAGTTTTCATGAACTTAACACAGATTCTGTGCTTTCTGCTCTGTTTGAATACTGTGAAGTTATACACAAGACTGGTGCTGAAAAGACCAAGCTGTGCTAGCATTTCTGCCATCTCTGGTGTGACAACTGTTACGGGAAGTCAACAAAGCGTTCTGGTGCCTGCTAATAACTGATCTCCTCTGTTCTTCTGTAGGGTCTCGGTGAGTTTATTTTGGTGGATAGAGATGTTAAAATCAAGAAGAAAGGGAAGGTTTACAGTCTCAATGAAGGTTATGCAAAGTATTTTGATCCTGCAATGACAGAATACTTACAAAAGAAGAAATTTCCCGAGGTAAGAGAATATTAGCACTGTATCCAGTGTTCACTGGTAAGCACTACCTTCTACACTGTCCAGGCTAGTGGGAAGGGTTTTGAAGACATCTCTGAACCCAGTTCTATGTAACACTTCAGTGCTGTGGGTATGCCTCTCATGTGCTGGCTTCCAGTGCATGATATCTTTTATAACTTTTATAACTTTGTTAAATAAATTCATAGCTTTGTTCACCACTGTGTGGAGGAAATAAATACTCTGAAACCATGCAAGCAGAATGTGGGTATATAGAGAGAAGTATACCCCTGTTTTCTAGCGTATCTGAATATGAAGCTCAGTCATTTGTGAAGCTGGGCATTTGGGGCTAGATTCCACTTACTGCCCCATAGGTGCTTCCAGGGATCTGGGTGGCACCTCCATCATATTCCTCTACATGCTCACAGCTGAGAAATATGGCATAACTCTTGCATGGTCTGTTTGCATCACATGGACCATGAAACCACCCATAGGATGAAAAAAATAAAAGGGTGTGAGGCACAATTTCACCACCTTCTATTGTTAAGAGGATTATACTGTTTCCTCCAGAGAGACAGAGCTGGGAACATCCTGCGTCTGATCAATTTTCTTGTGAGAATAAGCAGCTCTGTATGGCCTGCAGTCAGGGCTAGGAGGACACAACACAAACTCTCAGTGTGGAAATATAAAAGCTCCCTGGAAAGTGTAGTTGTGTGACCAGTAAGTCATAACAAAATATGGAGAAGTGTAACTGCTCAGGACTGAACTTGGCCTGGAAGATGTTTTTCATGCTTTCCTGCTAGAAAAGCCCATGAGATTATTTTTTAAAGCTATTATCTGTCAAAAATTCTTGCACAGCACTTATGTAAAAACCAATGTATCCAGTAGAAAACTTCAGAGTGCTGTAGAATGGAAATGTAATGAGTAAGATTTCAAGCCATTGTTCTGTGAGAAGCTCCTGCTGAGCTGAAAATCAGAATTCACCACATTGGCTGTAGTGGCAATGCCGATCTCTTACCAAAGCCTCTTTCTTGTATTACTCACATTGCTGCTACAGACAGGATCACTTCACAGCATCCTGTAAATGCTCATTGAGATTATCTTGAAACTTCAATGTGTACTTTCAGACCAGCTATGAGAGAAGTGGAAGCCCACTACACGGCTTTCATAGTTCCTGAAAGCTGGCCCAGCTGGGAAAGAGAAGATCTGTGCTTCTCATTCTGCTCACATGATGCTGAGCTATGTATTTGGTGTAATGCACTGACAACAGGTTTCTTTGTGTTTTTTTGCAAACCACTCAAGTGTTTTAAAAATAAAAAAGCAAAACCTTAAACAAATAATCAACCTCAGGCAGAAATGATAAGGCTGAAGAGATTTCACACACTCCGTAGAAAGACCAGACAGAGATGTTTCACCACAGGCTCTGTGAGGACAGCTCTATCATGTGATTCACTAAATCCTTAGGTCAGGCATACAGAAAAAAAAAAAAAAAAAAAGATTGCAAACACTATTTAATTTCAAATCTGTGCTGTATTTGGGGAAAAACTATTGGAAGTGTTGTTGCACTACTGCTTCCAATCAGCAGAAGATATTTTTGTTACTTTAAAGCAAGTAGCACAGTATTCATAGGCTGTTTGGGACAGGGGAAGACTTCACAAGGGTATCAAGCCAAGCAGTGCTTTGCTGCTCCAAGTCATAGTGGTGTCTGTGTGAGAAGAGCCAATGCACTGATGTTATGGCCACAGTGCAGAAGGAAATCTGCCCATCTGAAAGCTTGCTCTGAGCTTGAGCTCCAGAAACAGCATAAATAGGTTCCTTGGTTTAGAAAGGACATTATATTCACATTGTGAGAGTACAAGAGAGAGGTGTTGCACTCTTCCGTAGCATAAAACCTGCTTCCTAGCATCATCTATAAGACATATTTATCAAACTTTCAGCTCCTGCTACAGCCCAGCTACAGCTCCATTGGTGGTGCTCCCACCTTCCTGAAGCCACAGGCAGAGCATTGCACAGCTGTGGTCTGTGTCTCCTTCTCTTCAGCATGCAAAAGGGCAGTGGGGAGTACCTGCTGGGTGCCCACCACGTGGATAGCTGTGACCTGAGGGAGGACTGACTCCATCTCCTGCTGTGTGGGGCATGGGAGGCCCCTTCTCAACCAGGAGGACCACTCTTACCCTATGGCCTTCTGGCCACTGTAAGCCAAGAGACAAGGCACCAAATTCAGCTTCTTGTCACTTTGTCATATTCTCTTTTTCCTTTGATCCAAACTCTGTTTGCCCCTTCCTGAGGTTCTTGGTCAACATGCTGTTCAGATGACTCTCTTAACATTGCCAAACAGAATTGAAAAGTTAAACATTAAACAGGAAAACCAAGTGCAGTGTTGCTCACAGCGTATCCCATGATCTGTATCACTGTCACTGATGACCAAACATTAAAAATTGGCCTTTTATGAGGAGAGGAGAGATTTTCCCTTACTATCTAACAGCAGTGTCCCAGACTAGATGATAGTCTGGACCACAGAGCCATGTTGACTCTCAAAGTTTCTTGTGGCACACCACTAAAAAAGCATCAGATCTGAATTAAAAGCACTAAAGAAATGCTACTGTTCTGCAGATCAGCTGTAAGCCCCTTACCATTGTCATGCAGATCTTGGTGGGAAATATTTTTCCAGTCAAATCTCTTCTGGAATGACAGTCCAGCGTAAAGGTAATTTTTTTTTAAGCATCCCAAAATCTCTTATTGCTTCAACAGATGAAGAGCAAGCTGCTATTTGTAAGGCTTCCTTCAAAACCACATTTACTTCAGCCTGCACTATATAATGGCACTATTGTGCCAGAAATTGTTTCTGCAAAAATTTTAGTCTAAACATTTCCTCCAGTAATCCTCTTAGGTCTCTAGCACACAGCTGGAACTGGTTCACTGACAGTAGAACTCTGAAACATGCTGTGGCCATCTCTATACTTTGCTGTTCCATTTCATTTTTATCTTAACTTAGAATCGTAGAATCACAGAGTGGTTTGGGTTGGAAGGGACCTTAAAGATCATCCAGTTCCACTCCCCTGCCATGGGCAGGGACACCTCCCACCAGACCAGGCTGCCCAAAGCCCCATCCAGCCTGGCCTTGAGCACCTCCAGGGATGGGGCATCCACAGCTTCTCTGGGCAACCTGTGCCAGTGCTCGCCCCATCTGAGTAAAGAATTTCTTCCTTACATCTAACCTTAATCTACTCTCTTTTAGTTTAAAACCATTACCCCTTGTCCTATCACTACACCCCCTGACAAATAGTCTCCCCCCCGCCAGCTTTCCTGTAGGCCCCCTTTAGGAACAGGAAGGCTGCAATGAGGTCTCTCCAGAGCCTTCTCTTCTCCAGGCTGAACAACCCCAACTCCCTCAGCCTGTCTTCACAGGAGAACAGCTCCAGACCCTCCTGTAGCTTTGTGAGAAGCTGCGTCCTATCGCAGCTTGTTGGCTGAGAGCCATGCAATGGAGACTTCTCTTAGCAATGACATCAAAAACTTGCCATCAAGAGCAGGAAGCTTTCTTCTGCCAGTCAGCCCAGCTGTGCCCAAGTGACATTAACAAATTAAGAAAAATGTTGTGGTTTTTTGTTACCATAACTGTACAGAGAGGGAGGGATGCAGATTGTTGCCATAGTCTGTAGAAAAGACTTCTTTCCCCTCACTCTCCTAGTCATCATAGTTATGCAAGAAAAACATGGTCTCATTCTGCTGCAGAAGAACATAGCTTTCAGAAATCAGTAGAATAAGTAGGGGAGAAAATGACTTCCATCACATTGTGAAGAGAAAAAAATCAGAGGACCTGTCTGTTATGAGCCACTTTTGCTTCCCTGGGTTAAGAAAAGCAATGCAAAGGGTGAAACCAAGAGCAATCACAAGCTTCTTCAAACACCATGGATGCAGGTGAAGGGAACATCGAGGTTCTCCAACTCTTTCATTAACATCAAAACACTACAAAATGCTCACTGGGCAAGCACACTATTTGGCACTCTTCAGAACTTGGGTTGAATTTCCCTAGCTCTGCACTTTTGTTTGAGATGAAAGCCTGGGCAATATACCAATAAGCATGCAACACCTATTAACTTTCTCATCTGTAAGAAAAATGTCTGACTGACCAAACTGGGGAAACAAGAACATTTCTAGTAACTAAAAGGATTATTTATCCCTCCTAAGCAGGTAGCTGGATGCTAAGGGAAGTGAAAATTCTATTTCAATCAGTGGTTGAAGTGACAAATCTATAGGAATGGAGAAATTTCTTTCTCAGCACAGTCTCAGTAACACAGTTGCAGTGTTTCTAGCAGATTGAATTTATGTCAGGGTAAGAAGCAACTAAAATTCTCAGTGGCCTCTCATTATCTTCAATTTACACCACCCAAACACACACAAATTGTGCAAATCATCTGCTTGTGAACAGGAAATCCAGCACATCCCAGTGTCTGATGGTTTGTACACAGGTGGCTCAGCTGTGCAGCTCATGCTCAGTAAGTAGTATACTCGTGTGCTGCAGGTTCTTTATCTGATAGTGTCCTAAAAGCAGTGCTTAGCACTCTGTTTCATGGTCCGCTTGTGACCAATACCCTATGACTTTTCCTAAAGTTTAAAGAACTTTTCTTAGAGTCCCCTTCTGAAACTGGAAAAAAATAACTCTTTCTTTGTCTGTATTTTTAAAGATAGTTTTAGACTATAATCATAGTTTTGCCTGAAAATTATCTTTTCCAAAACTGCAAAAGTACTTTTGGTCTCTCTTTAACAGCTCTAAAGGTGCTTTTTTTCTGACCTCAGATTTTTACAGCTGCAAAGTCACAAATGCAAACAGCTGTCAGGTCAATAAGCTGTCATTGGAAGTCTAAATAATTATTTAGGCAAAAACCATGGAAATTTAGGGAGCAAGTACTTGACAGTGTTATTCAGTTGTGTCTGGAAGTAATAAGACCAAGAGCTAGGTTTAAACTAAACAAAAGCTAAGAGCTCCAGGCTGTGTGTTATCCATCAAGTCTTTTATACTTTGTATTGTCTTCCTGTGAATTTTCAATAGTTCTCATCTGTACAGGCAAGAATTATAGAAAATAGCAGAAATACAGTTGAACAAGGAATATCACACTGTCTGGAACAATTCCATAGTCCAATTTTACTACCAGCTGTAACAAAGATCTAAGTCTCATATGTAGTGGCTTAGGACTCGAGTTCCTAGTGTTTTATTGCATTAGGCTGTGTAACTTGATGATAATCTGTTCCCATTTTAAATGACAGTAAATATCAAAACTTCATAGCTGCGTAAAACAGTTAGATAAAGTGATTTCAAAATAGAAAAATACTTTTCTTTATCTGTGGTTTTCCCTCCCACTTGTGGTTTTCCCTCCCACTTGTGTGTTTTGTTTTTTTTTTCTTTTTTTTTCTCCCAGCTAACCTCATGATTTTGTGGGGAAGGGTGGCTGACTTGTGACCTGTTCTTGGAGCTGGCATTGTTACACAAGTTCTCTCTTTATATGTTTCTCTATAACTAGTACTTGCACAAGGCAAGCCTTGTAGAAAGCACTGAGATATTCTGAGATATTTTATTAGACAATGGATTTAGCCAGACAAAAAACAAATAAACAAACAAACAAAAAAAAAACACTTGCAAAAACATGCAGAAGTCTTTTCAAACTTTTAGCATTGCAATACACAAATATGTATGCACATTAAATTTGCATGAAGCCTTAGTCTTTGTCAATTTCTAGGGGAAACCAAAATTCCACTCCTGCTTTATTGAAGACAGAGTGAGAGATATCAGAAGACCACCAGGCATCTTGGCATATTACCTCTCAGAAAGCTTTCCTTCAGTTTACATCTGTATTGTGTATCTCCCCTTCTTAAAAGTACAGTGATGCATCACTTTTCTCATGGTGGAGCTAATTTGGTGTATATTACTTCTATTTGTGCAAGTCACCAGTTGTTTTTTTTGTGTGTGTTTTTTTTTGTGTGTTTTGTTTTTTTTTCTCTATCTTCTATCTTACCATTTTTATCACTAGCAAACCTGAAACTGGTTGCCTAATAAACTTCCCTAATTGCTCTCACCAAAATGACCTCTCCTTTAGCAATATGAACTTCTAATCTGAGAGCAACTACATGATTAAATTCTTATTATCTCCCAAACTAAACTCCAGAATGAATGCTACAACCAGCTTCAAAACTTGAAAACAAGCCAGAGGGAAAAATCTGAGAGTCCTCTGTGAACTGCCTGGATGTGTAGTGAAAAGTGATATCCTTCCTTATGCCCCAGCTTAGGGACCTGTGGAGGATCAGAAACCAAATGGGTACTTTGTTCTGATAACAGGAAGAAGATTTCACTTACTTTTTCACTACTTGCTTTTTCACAGGTGAGCAGTTGATACAATATTGTTGTGCACTCAAATTACAGGCAAAGTGGTTTCCACATTTTGAGTGTTTCTCTTTAAAGCCCTTATTTTAGAACCTCATGATGATCACTAAGTCTTACAAAAGTAAGGCTGGTTTAGACATTTACAGTGTCCATACGCAACAATTGATTTAAGTAGCTTAGATACCTGGCTTATAACAAAATGACATTTTCCTGTGCTAACAATTGTCTAGCCTGGTAGATGTAATGCTCCATTTGTATGTCTTTCAGGATGGCAGTTCCCCATATGGTGCCAGGTACGTGGGCTCCATGGTTGCTGATGTTCACCGTACATTGATGTATGGTGGGATCTTCATGTATCCTGCTAATCAGAAGAGTCCTAAAGGAAAGGTAAATCATTTGACTTCTCTGGTAAACTTAGTCAGCTTAATACCTCCGATTTTCCTGTAAAGAAAATAGTAGCAGATATACAGGAATAGTTTAGATATATAAAGAGATAATGATTTTCCCATCTCTGGAGAGTATTGTTAATGGATATGATGGTCAGCAATCTAATTTAATCAAGAAAATTAGGCAGTTGCCAACATAAGCAAGAAATGTTCCTGTGTGTTTTTATATTAAAAAATTCCCAAATATTTTTCACTAAACCCAAGGGCTTTATTCATTTTTCTGAAGAAAATCATTGCTGTATCATAGAAGCCCACTGAGATACCTATGCACAGCTAGCAGATAAAACACTAAGGTCTAAGAAAGACCTTCACCCTTTTTACTGGCAGCTAGAGTCCAGAAGGGATATGCTTAACTACAGTCAGGGTTTTGTTCAGTGCCAGACATCTGAGTTTGCCTGTCTACTCTTTCCAAAGTGTACTGAGCTTACTATCACCAGCCCTGAAAACACAGGTTTCTACTAACTGACCAAAACACTCTGTCAGTGGAAGGAGTTTTTACTGAGACCAATATTCTGGGAAAATATGATTTCCCATTTGGGCACCTGTACAAAACATGCCATGGCTTAATGCAGTTCAGTGGAATGCAGTGACTCCACAGTGCAATGTTGTGACTCCATGAACATGCTGAACCATGGGCCGTAGTCAACCTCGACTTTTCTCCTGTGGCATCAGATGCCCTTACTATCGAATTTCTCAACAAAGATGTTTTAAAAGCAGTCTGAGTATACAGCTGACTTGTGGACTACAACTAACCTGCAGGTCACGCTTAGGAAATGAGTAGCTCAATGTGTAATGCATTAGTCATAGTGTTCTGACTCCAAGACCTTCTTCCTTCCTGGCCAACACCATGGTTGAAACCTTTTGTTCAATTGTTTTTATATGCCTGGTTGGATACGTACAGGAATTTACTTTCTTAAAACTACTTGTCCCATCTCTCACGCTGGAGTCAGAACACGCTGATGTCTACGGTTCTTTAAGGATGAAGGACTACTGGTTACATCCTGGTGAACATGTATTTATCAGAAGAGCAGCAGATCCAAGAGCTGTGGAAAATGAGGAGAACAGAAAAACAACTCTTTTCAGAATACACACCAAAAATGTCTTAATGTCTGTCCAGGCAAATTTGATTTCAATATTTGATACAGCAATTGAACTATTACCTGAAGAAAAACTGCTTTATTTCAGTCATGTAGTCACAGTGAAGAAAGAAGAAACTCAACACATGGTTCCATAGTGGTGCCACTGCTGTTTTCTGGCTCTTTCAAAAGTTGGCCGTACACTACAGAAAACAATGAGGGCTAATGGTCCCACTTTGCCTGTCAGGTAGAGGCCTTGTAGCAGAAACAGCATTTTGGCGGGCCTTAAAGATAAGAACGATGTTAATATGTGCTGTTTATGTTTGTGGTATATCATGGATTTTTTACAAACACAGTGATAAGGGAACTATGGACAGCAAAGTCCTGTGTCCACCCCTTTTCTTAATAATTGCATTCTGTTGTGCTTCCTTTTACCCAGAAAACATTCTGTCTCTTGCACACATGAAAAGACTTTTAAGCATAACATGAAGTAACATTATAATACACGAGTATGTTTTAGAATGCCAGCGAAATATTCAGCTAAATCTACAGAGGTAATGTCCATTAAAAAATAACTAGCTGTCATCTATATTCTTTTAAACACAGAATATTTTGGCACGTATCCTAAATAAGTTTGCATTCAGCTGGAACACAGGAACAACAGAGGCAACATTTTTAAAGCCATGAACAGATACCAGGGATCAACAGACTCCATACTAAAAGCGAAAACTTTCTTTTAATAATTACTGCAGTTACTTTCAAAACCAGAGTCTCTATCTGCATGAGTTCAAGCCACTAATATCTATTCACATTTCTGAAGATCTGCAATCAAAATCGGAAATTTGAAACTGGGAGCTTCAAGTTTCAAACTCCAAAATATCCTGACCAAACACAACGTGATTACCCCAAGCTTTGAGATAACAAATAAAACCTATACATATGAAGACGTTTTGGCTTTTCTTTCCCGGTATGGTTGTCTTGCTTAGCTGGCTTTAGTGCTTTGCTAATGTCTGTGGGCCCAACAGCTTCTTTTGACACTTTTGACAAAATACAGCTTCACTGATGATACACATCAGTGTGTCAGCTTGGAAACTATGGCACTGATGCTTGAGAGCAGGGTCAGTGCATTTGTCCTCAAACAGAAAGTGTGAAGGGAGGTGAAAGGAGGAAAGAAGGGACTGATGAGAGATACATTGCTACTTAGGTTAATTTTGTACTTAGGTCCAAAATTTGCCCAAATCACAGGCTACGTTCTGGTAAGACCTCTGATGTAATTACCCTCAAGTACAGTTTCTTGTTCCCTCTTCCTTTCTAGCTCCGACTTCTCTACGAGTGCAACCCTATGGCTTTCATCATCGAGCAGGCAGGTGGGATGGCGACTACTGGGACTGAGGCGGTGCTGGATGTGAAACCTGAGGGTATTCACCAGAGGGTTCCTCTCATTCTCGGTTCTCCGGACGATGTGAAAGAGTACCTCGCTTGTGTACAGAAACACCAGAAGAGCAGCTAAAGGCTTTTCTACTTCAGACCTTGCTCATCTGTCTTCAGTGTACAGTAAAAACAGTACCTTTCAGGATGGTGGAGTCTAGCATTTTAACACCCATCTCTCAGTGAAAATCCCACTTAATGAGGGCAAGAGAAATAGCGAGAATGGCTGATGGGAAATACAAAAGTTTCATTTCTCCTTGCAGACAAATGTAAAAATCCTCTAACTCTGATTTATGTGTTGCAAATGTAGAAACAAAGGCCTAATTAGTAAACAAGCTACTTACTTTACATAGTACTAACAGAAAGAAGGGAATGGTATCAGTACCCCTATCTGATCTGACATTACATTTTGGCATTGTTTGAGACAGGATTTTCATATAAACATTTGCAATGCCACTATCTGGATTTTCTTTTCTTCAGAGGTTTTGTTGCAGGTGCTTTTTATCTTGTCAGCCCTGAGAAGACCAAAAGTCTTGTGCTGTGTAATTAATAAAGATGAAAAAGCAGTTACATTGCAACAGAATTTCAGTCTACATGTGAACAGGAAAATGCCTGATGTCATTTACAGACCTGGAACTCTCAATGGCACAATTTGTAATAAACAGTTGCTGCAAATGTGACACTCAAATCATACACACTCCCATTTTATCTGTAATCTGCTGCAACAGAAGATCAGTTATTACCACAAAGCCATTGATACACCTCCATTTTCCTTTGCTTTGAAGGGTTATAATTTCAGATTTACATTTGCCCTTTTACACACATTATTTTACTGCTCCTAGACAACTCCTACTAGTGCCCTGCTGCCATGACTGACACTGCCTAAGGAGATATGGAATCAGCTGTGAAACTAGCAAACATTCATTGAGAAATAAAAGTAAAAATTATTAATTAAAAGAAATGTGTAAGTATGCTAAGCAATAGGAGAGTGAAAATGGAGGTTTAGGTCACTTAAAGCATAAGGCATACTGATTTCTTTATAACCCTCCTGTCTCTTACTGGTGTCATCACCTGGACATTTATTTGACTGTCTTGTCTTAACCAATTCCTGCCCCATCAGCTCATTTCCACCCCTGCTCCATTTCCCCAGCCATACTTGGACAAGACTTAAGAACTTAAGAACTCACCATGAACTATATTAGTACATGGACAGGAGTTAAAAATACTCCTGCCAAGAAACCCCAGTGGCTATTGCAAAGCTTACAACTATATTCTATTATTCATAAAGCCACAGGCTGAATAAAGACAGGCATAAATTTATACAGAATGGGTATTAGCGCATAGGCATTGTTATCACAGGGGTTATGGATGTGATTTCAGTACTGCTTCAGGTATCAAAGCACTCTTTCTACAGGTGTTTATCTGGTACTCTTTAAAGTTGTAATAGTGACATCCACCTAGGATCAGCAAGTATACCACGTACTTGTTTATTCTGTTCTTTGTCATGTGCTTCCCGAATCTCTGCTTTCAACAGCAAAACAGGCAACACTTAAATCTCAGAGAATGAAAAGGAAGCAGAAAAGGCTCGGAAGGTCTAGGTAATAGACAAGGCAACCTTATCACAGAAAATGTAATTGTGCACTCTGACTGTGAAGCTAGTGCACTAGTTTTCTTTTCTGGCAAACAAAACATGTACACACTGTATGTATACATTTATACTCATATATAGTCACTCACACCCCCCCCCCCATCTCGAACACAGGTAGTTGTTGGGTTCACCAGTTTATCAAGAAATTCTATCACATTTCTCAAAGAGGAAACTTAAAACCAAGCATAGTCTGGGGCTCATGTAGGAAATAGCAACACCTGAACTGTATCAGAAAAGAGACCACTTGTAAGCCTGCCTTGTTTCCAAGGGGCCAGGAGAGAGTGCAGGGACTTGGTACTCCCCAGAGTAACCACAGGGTCTCTAACAACTGTTATTAGAGACCTGCTGAAAGAAAGTTTGTGTTGTGGTGGGCACACATACTGTAGTGACTAAGATCTGTGCTTCTTTGTGGACAGTTACACCATTATATGAATACTGTGATGTTTCAGTGGCTTACAGTCAGCACAAACACACCGTAGCTGCCTTTATTTCAGCATGGTTTCATAGCAGAATCTGTGTATAATCCCAGCTAGTAGCCTTTCCATGACTTGTCTTTTTTTTTATCCCCCCCCCAGTATGCACCACAAGCACCTGTTGGCGCTGGGTAGCCGATCTTACAAACAATTGCAGTTCTGGAAGCTGTTGATGCTCAAATGATAAAGCTCACAGTTTGTGGGCTGCTGGGTGGCTGGTATGCAGAAAGAGATCAGTATCTTCTCCGAAAGGAGAATAATCTCATTTCAATTGGCAACCCATGCAAACCCCAAACACAGATTAAGCAAGCAGCAACTTTCTCTGGTGTGCACCGTGGTTTTTCTTCACCAGTGTCCCATCTGACCTATAGCACCCGCATGGTTCTCCTAAATATTTATATAGCTGCTGTCACATCTAGCACAACCCTGCCACTGGATGACCCCGTGGCAGGACAAGGGGTTACCACGACCCAGAGAAGGGCAGGAGGGACGAGGAAGGAGCAGAGCACCACCAGGAGGCAGCGGGCGTCGCTCCGGGCTGGAGATAGCATCTCTCACTGCTGGATCTGGAAGCAGCCCTCCTCACACCGCCAGGACGGGGTTTAAAGTTTCCCTTCCCAGTGCAATACCCGTTCAGGACATTTCTTCAGAGCTATCTGGCACAAACCGCAGGATGCCTGTGGTACAGGTACCTACAAAGCCCTTGCATTACTAGGCCGCAACTTCCCCTCATGGTCAGCTGTCAGGATGTGGGAGGGCATCCAGACAGCTGAGAGAATGAGAGACAGAATTTATTTTTTAAGAAGCTAGAAGCGATATTTAGTGATATGAGAGGTGAGAAAGGGGACACACCACCAGCTGCCTTCAAAGCTGATGGAGAACTAGGGAACAGAGCAGCCACCAGTGCTGACCACTGCTCAAGGCAAAGACACTTTGCCTCCACTTACAGGAGCAGCTGATGCTTTATATTACACCTCAGGCTGGCACCAGCATGACAGACACACAACCGAAAATCCACAAAAAATCAAGTATATGAAGAAACAGAACTGCATTTAAATATTAGTTTACACATGTTCCATTATATCATTTTTTAACTTGAAGCATTTTTTTTTGGTACAAATTTATACATAAACCAACTCCAGCTTGATTCCCTGATACTTTTGGAGAAGGATGTGGAAAGCAAAGTATAGAAGTTGTGTTGTACCAAGTTGACAAACATGATTTTCTTAAAGCGCTGTTTTCCTACTCGCTGCCAAACCAAATTCGTACTTCCAATGTCAGGACAAATTTTCACCTATTTCAGAAGTAAAATGAAAGTGAACTACCTACATCTGGTCGTATCCAATAACAGAAGAAAACACAGCAACCCCCGCCACTAAAAAATGAGCAGTGGTTTTGCCAATTACTTTGATTAGAAATTAAGTTAGCCTGAACAACCAGCCACAGAGAAGAACAGCAGGCCTTGTGACTGAAATCACAAGACTGGGGATTAGAAGGCAGGTTTGGGCTGGCATGGCTCCCAGCAGGCTGCTGCCCCACAAACCCAGCGTGGCAGGGAGGTGGCTGCGGGCCTGCAGCAGGAGATCACTGCTGCTCCAAGTCTCTAAGGGCACCAAACTATTCCCTGGTAGCAGCAAAATCTTCCCTGAGAAAGCAAGACAGCTGGCGTGGGGTTGCTCTTTGAAATACTGGATCAGATGCAGCTTTGAGCATTTACATCGAAAGTCTGTATTTTCTTTTGCTCTGCACAAAACATACGTGCAGGGAGTTCTGTTGCTTTCTAATAAATCCAAGTGATATTTCTGGCAAAATCAGGCAAGACTTTTTGTCATGTATAAAGTGGAAGCAGTATACCACAAGATGATTACAAAGAACAAGAAAGAGCTCTTTGTTTAACTTAATTGCATTACCCAGGTTCATAGTGAGAAAAGGGTGATCAGTACATATGGAACAGAAGAGAGAGATAAACAAGAGGAAAGATGGCAAGATTGTTAACTCCTGCATGACTTCAAAGACCTAACTGCCTATTTTCCAGAGATATCCAAGCTTTGAATGTGAGTAACACAGGAAGAAAAATTAACACAAAGACAGGGTCTTCATACAAACAGCTACTCAGAGGTACAGAAGCTCACACATTTTAAGGAGACAGTGCCTGCTGCTCCTTGTCATCATGGACAATGCTCAGAAATTCCATGCATTTCTACCAGAAAGAGGTTTTGTTCCTGCAAATACAGATTTTCTGATTATTTTTTTCTGATTCCAGAAAACATAAAAATAAAGACCTCAGACCAAGCCTGTGTTTAGATTACACGGCTCCACTGAACTCAGTACTTGATGGAACATGATAAATCATTTTTCCCTATGAGATCCACCCTGCAGAGTTGCTCCCACTCAATGCAATGATTTGCCTCACGGTTTTGCAGGATCTTGGTCATCAGAGGCCGAGTGGTTTTCTGGAAGCAGCTTTTACTGTTCTGTTCACAGCTATCGATTAAGGGAGTTTGGGGAGCCCGCCGCAGGGGGTGTTGGCCACAAGAGCTAAGGACTCACTTGTCGACAAATGGAGTTTGGCCTGAACGCTGTTGTCAGCTGCCATGCAGGTCACCCGGTATTTTATCACTTCTGAAGAGAGGCCTCCCTGGAGGAGATAATTCGCCCTCTCATTACACACTCAGCTGTGGGCTGTGCTGGGGCTGAACCTGCGGGCCAGCCTAATCCCAGCCCGGGGCACGAGGGTTCCCAAGGCCCTGTTGATCCAGCCCTGCGCTGTCAGCACATGCCCGGGAAAGGAAAGAGTCAGCTTGTCCCCACACCCAGCAAAACTGCAGCACTGCTCTCACCGTCACGTGCTCTAAAAGCATAACTCTCAGACACAGACGTGCCCGGCGCTCGCGGGGTGACGCGCTGTGTTTTGCCCTTTTGGTGGTCTGGCTTCCTGTTTTGTCCCTAAATGGGAAAATTTCTCCCTCTTTCAACAACCTGGCATGATTTATTACTCCAGCACGGGGAGAGGAAAAGGAGACTGACTGCTAAAGTGAGAAGAAAGCAGGGGAGATACGTGTAAGAGAAAGGGCCAGGCAGACAAAAGATCTTAAATTTAAACCTAGTAAAAGAAAAAAAGAAAACTTGGATATTCACTTTTGGCTCTGCTGAAGTTATGCTGGGAAAAAACAAAGCCAAATGAGGACACCAGCATTCTCTCACATGTACATGCACAGCTGCTAATCAGCTACACAACCTCTGGCAGGCGGCTTCATTGCTTTTGGCCTTTTGCCTCTCCCACCCTTCAGCTGTGTGTCAGTTTAGATTAAAACCTTGGTGGGAAGAGAGATTTTCTTGCTTTTTGGTTTACAGGACACCCAGCAAAATGGGACTACAGTTTGTTCAAATACCTGGAGATACTGCAATTGAAATAACATTTCGTAATGATTCCTAATGGGCTTCCAATGACCACAGGCTTCCTTCTGAAATTCACTGTTCTAATATGAGAGAGATGTGATCAAACCTTGCAACAGTGCTGAATCAGAAGACACGGGTCTTCTCCACTTCTTCCTGTGACAAGCAAATTACAGCAGAAGGGCAGCAGTATTTGTTTTCAAACATTGCACAAAGGCATTTAACTTCTATATAAACACAAACAGAAGTTTCTTTCAACTACAAGAGTGTTACTATAAAAGTCTCCAAAAGCCAATGCAATTTCATATAACAGCTGATGTTTTCAGTATGTATTTTCTATTAAAAAATAAAAGCCTCAAAACAACCAACCAACCAACAACAACAACAAAAAAAAAACTGTCAGCCAGTGCTTTGTGCTTGAATGGAGGAAAGCAAACTGCAACGTTAGTAAACATGGCTGAAAAGAAGGAATGTTAAAAAGGCTGTTGAGAAAAAACTTGCATTCACATTTCTTGCATTGCTATGATATTATGGCAAAAGATTTTGGTAGGCAATTGGACATAAGTGTACCTAGCAAAACTAGACACCTATGTATGCAGCAATAAACTATTCAAAGAGCCGCATGGGCAGACGCTTCTGGGATTTTCCATGACTTATCAGACTCACACATTGATATATTACAGAGAGAAGCAGCAGCATTCCTTCATAAGTTTGAAAAAACACCTACAACTCAGCTGCTTTGAAGCCACTTTTATTTCACTTGACTTTTGGATTTTAAGCAAAAACAAATGTGTTCCAAGAAATATACTACAGCCTAATGACCAGCTGCAAGGAGTTCTCGACATCTCATCTCAGCATGAAGTTCCCAGACACACTAAGCTGCTTCGAGGATCTAACTAACCTAGGATGTATTTTAAATGTGGTTATATCACTGAATGCATGCTATGCAGGAAGCTTTCATTAGTAGTTGAAAGAAATCAACTTAATCATTAAAATCAGAACTTAGTCAGAATAGTTCCACTGCAGTTCCTGAGACTGCTACTGATGGTAGACACGTAAAATACTAGCTGCAACAGCTTCAGAGAGCCCTCTGTGGCACCTGAGGAGAGCACTCCCAGACCCCTCTTGCCCTGGGGAAACGCACATTAACACAGACAAATAGCTCTGAAACACAAAGTTAATTCCAGGTGAATGTCCAAAGTGTATCAGACATCATTAAGCATATGGACAACCTTTACCAGGCTGGAAAACACACTCTTCCTTGCTCAGATCTCAGCCTAACCACAGCCTTTCCTCTGAGGCCCTCACAAAGCCAGCCTCCCCAGGAAACATTTTCTGAATGTGGCTGGGGAAGGCAACAGCTCACTCTTTGACTTTGCTCCATCTTTGAACACTTCTTCCCAAGTGAGAAAGGCTGCAGAGGGTGAGGTGGCAGGAATCAGAGCTGCAGCACCACATCTGACAACACGCTTGTATTTCTAAGACATCTGCTTCCCAGCATCACTCTACTGGGAAAGGTTTCACTGAGAAGTATGTTTTGGGTCTCCTGGAGGAGGCGAGAATTGTAAGTGAACAAAACAAAGAAGCAGCATTTTAAAAAGAAGCCAGTATGTGATTTATTTAAATGTCTGCCTTCATGGTTTCTTTGGCCCTTGACTCAGAAAGATTGGTGGCATCTCTTCAACAGACACTAGCACGGTGAAAACAAGAATTACTGTAGAAATCAAGTTTCAAGACCACAGAAAAACAAAGTTATTCACATTAGCATGAAAAAAAGCAAATAAAGTAGTCATGTTCCCTGTGAACACAAGTGAAGATGCATCCTCCGAGGCCCCTAAAATAACAAAATTAACCCATCCATGGATCTCCAACAAGCGGCCAACACTTCTCCTCCCTAAAGGTTGTGTTCAGAGGAGACTCACTGAAGGTTATCTAGGTTCAATTTTGTGAATAAAACCTTTGGGAAGTGAATTTTGTGTCTGATTATTTCCTTCCTTCCACATGCTTTATGTACCCCTTCACTTACCTGAAATGTGACTCATGATTTCAACTTTCAACAGAGGGAGATGAAAAATATTTTGTTATCACAGTCCTTCAAAATATTTTGAAAATTGCTTTCCTGCATGGATTGGGTAGGGCGTTAATAGGCTTATTTAATTAACACTATTAATGTTTGGAAATGGATTAAACATTAGCAAAAATTAAAACCAACACTTATTAAAGATAAATGAAGTTCCATTTTGCTTAGCATTCACAGATAGGATGAGAAAATGACTGTTTTTAAAGAGAAAAGGAATAGCTTCCTGCATGACAATTAATTTCACATTGGAATTCAAAGAATGACCACTTCATATATAAGTGGAATAATTTCTTTTCATGGCTCTCCTTGCTTCAGGAGTCTTTCTGTTTATAATCCTATCACCAGCTACAAAGAAATACAGTCATTGACCAGACTGGAGAAACTGTTATTCTTACAATACATTTAGAACAGGCCCAGTCTCCCAAGCAGGAGCACACAGAAACCCAATGCAAAACCTTGTTTCTTCCTAAGTATAACTAAAACAGTTCATGTGCACAACAAGATGAAAGCAAGCAATGATTGCACAGCTTAATCACTGTATATAATGGCATTCCACCAAACACGTAACATAGTGCCCAAATCACATATTTAGATGTGAGTGAATTACGACCCCATTAGCAACATCAGTAACTCTTAATTTAGATAGGACCTAAATAGGACAGTCTAGGCAGAGCATTTTATTACTAAGATGTGCACATTAGGATCTTTTAAAATAATACATCTTGTGGTAAATGTAACTATTGCTATCAGAAGGAATATAAAACCAAAGAAAGTCCTCAAAAAGTCTTGGAAACAAATATACAGGAACATAGTCATACACAGCTTTAATTACCCATAGTCTTCTGGAAACAACTCAGAAGCTTTGTGTGTGCGTACGTATAAGGTACATTTGTTTTGTCTTTAGAAAGGAGCAACTCTGAAGAGATACAACACTTTCCCCAACAGGACACATACCCATTGGCTACTTTATAATAATACTTTTAGAGAAAATGGAACAAAATTCTTCAGAAGATAGAGCAAATGGAATAGAATCACAAAAATGGATTTAGAGCAAGTATTGAAGAATAATGGGTTTTAAATTTCTACCAGTGTGCTTAAATGCAACTTACAAAAAGTTTAATGTTTAGTGTCATGTAAGGCAACCTTGGGTGAAGCTGTTACTTAAGATGACTGTGTAAATATTAGTTATCTGCACGACCCGATTTACCCTATCCCCTTCTCGATTATTCCCCTCAGAAGAGAGGACGTTCAGCCAGAACAGTCAGCAAGTTTTAATGCGTACAGATAGCTGTATTATCACATTTTATTTCTAAAAAAGTCATAAGCTGATGCTTCTTTTGTAAGCTATGTTCCCATTCATGTGCATACATCCTTAGAAAGTTATTTCCTTTTCATTTCCTATCTGTTCATAAACAGTATTGTGTTTTCCCAGCAACTTTTAGTAACCTTGGCCTTTGGAACCAAATACCTTTCTTCACTGCCCATTTTTTTGCAGCAGTTCAAGTACTAGCAGGCTTCATTTTGGGTATCACCGGGTATTTTGTCTTCCTATTTGCACAACGATGGAAAACCAGTAACATCTTACAACCCACATTACAAATTGCTGGGAGAGACAGGTTTCTGTCCACTCCCAGTTCTGGGGTAGCAAGAATGAAAATCACCTAGTGCATGCGGAGCTTACACAGTCACTTCCCTGGCAGCAGTTTGATCTCGCCTCCCGAACGTACAGACCACTGACATTTCCTTCTACACTTAATCCTTATGGGGACCACCAGTTGATTTCCTTCTTCCTTTGTTTCCTCCATAGCTCCCACCAAGCAGCGTGGATGCTCTCCATAACAAGCATAGCAAGTCAGCCTAATAGCTCCATTCTAACCAGTATTTCTGCTCTGTGGCTTGCTAGGTAGCCACTGGGCTATGGGAGGCTCTTCCTTTTAAAAAAATTGTTTGCAGGGAGATTCAGATTGAAAGAATTCATCTTTAAGAAGTACATAGACACACTCACAGCTGAACAGTAGTTAAGTTTTGGTTATTCTAGATTCCTGATTTTTTTTTTCTTTCAAGAAAGATTTAGGAACTGCTAGCTTAAGACTTATTGTCTCCACAGTACGGAAATTCAGCTTCCGTAACTTGTAGTTCAAGTGTTCCCTTGTGTGCGTGGCTATCAGACTCAGGAGAAATACTGTACATGAAAATCCATGGCTTCATAAACCACAAACCTGTGCTGGCTGTGCCAGTATCCTTCCCCTCCTGCCTAAATACAACAGGGGGTAAGTCAACACCCAAAATCCAAGGCAAGACTTCCCCCAGCAGATGTTTTTGGTATTGCTAATTATCTTGTCAGTACAGGAACTACCAGTACCCAACACATATCTAAACAACGCTATCTAACAGCAGCTGGTAGCCATGTTTCAACATTACATATTTGCACCGGAAAGAAACCCTCTGAGGGGAGGTACAGGGCATAATTTAAGTCACAGTGCCATCAAGCATACCCAAGGTCTAAATAGGAGTGGCTAACTCCAGTCTCCACAGGACAAGAGTTGTTCCCCTCCCCGCCCCCCCTTTCCCTAACTGAAGCTGTGGTAGAGGTGGGAGGTAAAAAAAACAGTGAACACACCACAAGCCAGCAACAAGCTCTCTCTTTGAACAGGGTATTTGCTTTGAGTCTTCTTGCTGTACCCTATAATGCTCCAGAGACAGCTGCCCTAGACGAGCCAGTGTGGTACTTCAGGGCAGGGTGAGAAAACACTGGGGCTAGAACTTGCTTAGCTGCAATACCATAACCAGATGCCACATGCAGGACGTGAAAATACTCAAGATCTTTGCTATAAAGTATTAAAAGCCACAGAGACAGTATTGCCCCTAGGTCACAGGACTGAACCAACATTCACTCACAACCAAATTGCAGGAGAGCAAGCAGGTTCAAGGAATGAGGATCAAATTTTTCAATCACTTTACTTTTTCAGTAAAAAGTTTTTACTAAAAAAGCTTTTTACTTTTTTAGTACTTTTTTTCTGCTGTCCCTTGCAAATTCACATCACAAATACTACATTCCATTTTATAACTGCTTTTAGCCATTTCCAAACAGTTACAAAAATGCAACTGATGAAAAGATAGACTTCCATTATGATTAAGGATGCCTAACAGATGAGATCCAAGTGGAAAAAACAGACCAAAAAGCCAAGTCACCTGTACACACTAAAGTGTTTATTTAAAAAGTAAACTGTTGGGCACATTGAAATTAAAAAAAAGAAAAATACATAGAAGAATCTATTAGATTAAGCAGTTGAAAGGCAGCAATATTACAAGCTGTTTACATACCAACATATACATTAATTTAAAACAAGTGGCATGTCACCAACACGTAAAACAGACTTCAAAAGTTACAAAAATCAAGTTGACTTTTTGAAGAATATGAGTCTACCACATGTGTGAACATGGGTTTGGTCATTCAGTTTAAAATCCCCTTTTGCACTGAAATGTTCAGTCTTCAAATTATACAAGTGGATAACTAGCAGCTGTTGCTATTCCACAGTGGTTCTTCCTGTCTTTGGCCATGTAGATATATCCTTTGTCACCCCACTTCTCACCCCAGCTGAAATCAGAAGTAAAAGGTTTATCTTCATATCCTGAAAGACTTATTTATCATTCTCCCCCTGCCCTCCCAAAGTGTTTATACTGAAAACTGCTGCCTTCTGCCTTCAGGTAAAATTGAAAAAGCTGGAACAAGATTGCTTTCCAGCAAAAAAAAGCATGTTACAGAAGAATCACCCCAAGCTCACAGAAACAGTGCAGCTGTCCTCTTGCTGCGTGGAGAACTCAGAGTGCAAGCCTGGATTACAGGTACTTGAAGCTCAGACACTGCTCCCAGACAACTATAAGGGAGGACAAAGACTGCAAGCAGCATGAGGGCGGTGCCCTAGTAATATGGAGAGCATGAGACAAACTCATGTGATGTGCCCTTCAGCATTAATATGTTGTTTTCCCTCCAGACTAGGAGGGTAACTCCATTTTTAAAGTTCAAATGTTAACCTATTTCACACAAGCGAGCAGTCCCACTGCTTCTGAAATTCCATTACCTCTGCCACTGCCACAACCTGTTTTTCCTCCTGCTCCCCATGCAACTCCAACATCTACTAGCTCTATGAGCTGCTCCAGTACCAAGCTCTCTCAAATTAACTGAAAATGCAGAAGAATGAGATTACTGCTTGGGACTTGCTGTCAGACAGCCAGCAGCCTGAGCTGGCTTTTAACTTTTGCCATGCAATGCCCTGAGAACAATCTCCAGACCTTCTCTATGCAGATTTCAACTGTTGTTGCTTCCCCCTTATCCCAAGAGAGGAACTACTCTCCCTCCTCTGCCACCCCCAGAAAGCACCAGGCAAAGAAAAAAAATCTTACCTGTTCTTCACAATCCAGTATTTCTTCCCATCTACATCTTCACCCTCAAAACCATAACCTACAACCAGAACGCCATGGTCCAAGTCTTCACTGCTACAGTCTGGTTCATAGTAGATACCTGAGAGGTTGTAAGTTCACATGTAAGTAAGCTCTCCTACAGGAAACCCTTCTTCCCCACCAGGATCCTTGTGTTTCAAACTGTGTTGCACAGCTTCTTGAGATAGTCAGAGCAGAGTGACAAGTGAAACGTATCACTGGGAGAAACTAAGGAACAAGTACAAACATATGCAAGAGAAGTACCAAGTGTGGGAACCTGGACTAGAATTAAAAGGACTCTTGATTGTGTCCTACATCAGTTTTCTCTGCTCATTAAACTGAAGGGTAATGAATAATAAGTATTCAAAAAGTTCTCTGCATGCAAATTGCTAACAAATTCCCACCTGACTGATAAAACTGGAATGAAGAGTGGCCTGCATCAATAGCAACAGACACTGGACCCACAGCTGCTACTGCTTTCATGAGAGCTCTTTCATGTCCTTGGGGGATGTCAACAAAGCCAGTGTCATTAGCAGCATTGTACTCTGCCTTGTAGCGACAGTCTTCATCATCCTGAATAAAAAACGTCAGTTATTACATAGTTCTCTAGTTTACACACAGGTGAACACAGGAACTACCAGACATTCCAGAAATCCACTGCCTTGAAAGCAAAAGACTGAAAAGGATCTGGTTGTTCCAGCAGCGCTCTGAAAGGAGAAGACCAGAAGGAAAACAGAGAAGCAGCTTTCGAGTTTCTCAAAGATACAGAAAAAGTAAAATGCAAAGGGCAGTAGGGCCCATAAGGAAAGCTTTACTGGGATGCAGAGGACCATCACATCCTGGAACACTGCATTCTTTGGTAGGCAGGACAAATCTCTTTTCAGAGAGGATGAAGCCCAGAATGCATTAATAGGCAATGGAAGAGAGCCAAGTATTCATTAATTACAAAGCAGTCCAGAAACTGCTCATTGAGCAAGCACTTAAATCCACAATTTTAGTCTGTCAGAGTTTGGAAAACTGTACAGAATGACTTGGAAGTTACTCAATATTATATGGACTTACAGCACTCCTGTATTTTGGGCTGCTTCTTTGCTTTTTTTTTTTTTTTACACACACACACAGACTGAACCATGTGTAGCACAGGCACTTACTTCAGAAGAGAGGCTTAATTTGCAAGTTTGGGCATTTGACATCAGAATAAAAGAGTTCGTGTCCCTGCTCTACCTGTGTGATAAGTTAGAACTCTCTAGAGCTCTTTAGTTGCCTCTCCAACTAAAGAAACATGGACACATGCCTCAGATATTTACTTTTTGTACTGAGCAAGTTAAGCATTTCATACGATCAACTGGAATCTCTGGAAGACCCAAGTTTGCCAAAAGGCAATTACAAAGATACAGGTAGACAGGAATTCAAATCCAATGGCTTCTGTGTTATTCACAGCAAATGGCACTGCTACTGCACATTCAGTCAACAAAAAACTGCAAGACAAGATACTCTCTAGGGAGCACTACTCCAAGTAGTTTGTAAAAGCCCAAAGCTTAGACTCACATGACACCATTTATTACTGCTCTTTGGTCCTCTCATGCCTGTTGAGATTTTGGTAGATCATTAGAGGTGTTTTAGAAGTCTGCCCATTATCTGCATTTATGCACATGTAGTCCAGAAGTAGAACATAAGGCACTGCCAACAACCACCTGAGAAGACTCGCACCAGCTCAAGAATTACTTGGTCTACAGGTAGCAATCCTGTAATAGCTTAGTTATGAGAAGTAGAATCGCACCCCTAAG
This sequence comes from Cygnus olor, assembly GCF_009769625.2. Taxonomy (NCBI): domain Eukaryota; kingdom Metazoa; phylum Chordata; class Aves; order Anseriformes; family Anatidae; genus Cygnus; species Cygnus olor. The sequence continues at coordinate 43,502,741 of NC_049198.1, read as the reverse complement.
ATTAAGCAGCAGTTTTGACAGGAGGTTTTGTGTGTCAACCAAGATAAAGTGTAACATCTGATAGGAGGGCAGCGACGAGTGGGAGGAATAAAAATATTTGCTCTAGTTTTTCCAACTGGTCTGGTAAGATTGTGACCTCAAAGAACAATGTAGTATGTGATTCCGACTGAACCTGGGGCTAACAGACATTCTAGTTTTCTTTGGGAAGATGCAAGAGGAAAAGCAGATGCACTGATGGCTACTTAAGCACTTTCCTTTCCAGGGATGAGTTTCCCAACACATACAGTTTGTTCATACAAAAGATGCAACACATGCAGCAAGTTCAGCCATTACATTTACCTTCGCAGTGTATGGGTAGGATTCCTCTGAATCAATTCCCCCATTATCCTGCACATACTGGAAAGCCTGGTCCATGAGACCACCATTGCAACCTTGATTTCCTTCAGGGCGGGAGCAGTCCACCAGATTCTGTTCACTCAGTGAAACAAGCTTGCCAGTTTTTCTGAAGTGCTGTCCTTCGAGAGCTCCGGTAGTGCTGAAAGCCCAGCAAGAGCCACACTGACCCTGAAGCAAGAAGTGAAATCACAAGTTACAACTCTGACGGATTAGGCAATTACAGTCCCCATGTCACCAATCTAAACTTAAAAAAAGGCAAAAGCCGCAAGTCCAACTTCTGTTTCAAGCTCTCACTACGTTCAAGCAAAGACATTAGATTTCAGTTCTTAGACATTTAGTACAGAAGGGCACCTAAACAGTTCCAACGGGGTACAGAAATTTTACTGAGATGAAGCTCAATTCAGTGTGCTTGCACTAGACTTCACAAGTGAACAGCATTTTTCCTGTAGGGAAATGAAGGCAGCATTCAGAAAACTGGTTAAAAATCAACCATCATAGAATACCTGATCTTTAACTGGAGTTACATATCCTTTCTCTCTCCAGTCTACAGACCGTGGTGCTTCAAGGAAGCTGGGCTCAAGAAACTGGGATCCTCTGTACTTCCTTCCTGACTTCTTGTATATATAGCCATTCATCAGCTGTCTGAACTCCTCAGTTGTCTGAAGAAAATTCAAGATATGCAGTCACCACCTATTACACACTGTTGTTTAGAAGTGGATGTTTCATATCTTAGTACATACCATGTCACCAAACTGATTCATTCCCAACTTGTAGCTGTGTTTTCCTAATGAGTGATCCAGATTATGGAGTTCAATCATTTTCAGATTCTTCTCCCACACCACTCTTCTCCAGCTTTCCTCTCTCTGAGGGACCAGAAAACAACATATTTCAAGTAGAAGGTTCAAACAGAATTTCACTTAAGTGATAGCTTTCTTTCTTATGTCTTGTATACTCAGGCAAACGTAGACTCCTCCAGCAAAGAGCTGGAACACTGTTTCAGAGACGGTCATTTCACCACCCTCACACTAAAAGAGTATACTATAACTGGGTGTTTATATAAGTGAAGCAAAAGGACCTACGAAGAGGGGGATTATCTTTCACAAATGCAGACCGTAGCCAGTATTAAAACAAAGCAGTCATGACTCAGCTGATGGGGCCCGGCTGAGTGTGCTCAGTGTTTGCTGAGCTAAACACACATCCCAGCGGCTGTCCGCCATGCACTCACCTCATGATAGTCCTTACTGTGCCATGACTTCCACAGCTGCCAGTGGCCATCCAAGTCGGGATCTATTCTCGGCGCACCGAAGGCCAGCCCCAAGCACAGGGACAGCAGGGCGAGACACACGTTCATGTTGGCAAACCTACCGGGAATTAAGCAACACCGGTCGGACAAAAACAACACGCACACGGGACGTGTTTTGCTTCACAGCCTCTACTGCCGAGATACGAGGCTGGGAAAGGACGTGCTGGCCGACCACCGACTCTCCTCCTTTATAAACAGGCGGGGATAAAGGAGATGAGCGCGGAGCCCAGTGCCGAGCCCTTCCACGCAGGGTCCCGGGGGCCGGCCGGGCTGCATACCCCGGGACCGGGAGCGGTCTCGGCGGCGGGGCCCTTCCTTTCCCTTCCCTTCCTTTCCCTTCCCTCCCGTTCCCTCCCAGCCCCGCCGGGCGGTCCCCGGGAGCCTGCGGAATGGCGGCTCCGTGCCGCGGGCCCGCCCCGCCGCGGGATGGGAGCGGGGCCATGCGGGACCCCCGCCGCTCGCAGCGCCGCCTCCGGGGCTCCCCCTCTCCCTTTCCTTCCCTCCGACCCCGCTCACCTCGCTCGGCCCCGGCGCTTCCCTCCCCAGCTCCCGGCCCAGCAGTACCCAGGCCTGGGCGGCCCCGCGGCCCCTCTTATAGCCGCCGCGGCCGTGCCCGCCCCGCCGCCACGATTGGAGGCCGGGCCAAGACGGGCCGGGCCGGGCCGGGCAGGGCAGCTCCGCACCGCCCGGAGGGGCACGGGCAGAGACCGAGGGGCCGAGCCGGCCCCTTGAGGGGGGGGCCTCCGGGTAGGATCGGGGCGACCCCGCGGCTCACATGCTGGGCCTGCCGTGGAGGCTAAGCTCGGGCTGCCCGAGGCGAAGCGGGCGGCACGGCTTCGTCTGCTCGCCCTGTGTCCCCGGGAGGGTGACCGACCCTGCCCCGGGCAGGTCCCGCGTGGGGAAGCTGCTCGTAGGGCTCCTGAAGTGCCTTTTCTTGTCCCTGGTCCTGATACTATAACATTCGGGTATTGCACCGCAATATGGTTTGTGTTCATCCAGCTGTGTCCGCTGGAAAACACAGTGACGCTGAGGGTCGGGGCACAGGTGAGATATTAAATGCAGTACACATGGACACGGTGCATGTCAGATCACAAGTAGACAAGCTTTGATTTTTACCAGGGTGCTTGCCACAAGTAGTAGAATGGCTGCAAGAGCTATGCAAGGTTCCCCCCATAAGCTCTTGTAAAGCCAGCATTTCTGATTGCTTTCGCTTGCAAACTGAAGAGTAAAAAGCCAAGGGTTGGTAAACTGTTGCACAACGGCAAAAAGACAGAAATCACATGATGCGTGCTTCTCCCTTTTTTTGATGTCTTAAGACACAAATTGTGTCATAACACATTAAGAAAAACAATACGTGTTTCCTTGCACAGATTATCACAGGAGCAGTCTTTGGCCTGGAGAAGCCCCATAGAGCCAAACACACATTGAGAAGCTGGAGAGGCTGTCTTTTCTTTTCAGTGTCCCCATGCAAGTCTCCTGTCGCTGAACTAGTGTACTGATTCCACAAAAAAATGTGAAGAGTAAATACGCCTAAAAATGGTGCTCCTTAATGAGTCAGCAGTCATGAGCCAGCCTTGCAAAACTTTGAAGAAAACAAGGTATTTTAAATCTGAGCTGTTTGCCGAAGTCAAAGCTTGTGTACAAACACTCAGGACTGACCTATCAGTATGGTTTACACACATACAGCCATGTAGCTTTGAGCAGGAAAGTGGGACATCTGTGTAAAAGAAATGTTGAGAAGACTTCCTCAGAATTGGACTGCAGCAAATGCATGTTGGAGGCATTATAATTCTTAGTAATTACCTACTTATCATTTTTAATAGTTGCGTTGCAAAGATGTGTTATCATATTTCTAGTGGTCTTTACGGCTAAAATTTCTAAAAGCTCCTGTTTTGCTTTCAGTTGCTATAGTTTGTTACAGCTACTAGCTGACTGACCATACAACCACTGTAGAAACATTTTCTGAAGGAACAAAAAAAGTGTGACATAAGCTGCAACAGTCAACAGTGCACATTTGCACAAGATATAGTAATTAAGTGTATAAAGATCTGAGAAATTAAGCCACATGTCTTTATGCTTTTTATTGAACAAAACATATGCATTTCTACATGTCAATCAACATTTTCAAGACCAGCCTTTTCAAAGGAAAATGACTTATTTCCTTATTGTAAAGGAAAATTAAAATGCATACCCTGAGTAAGAATATGCATTTGTTTCTTTCCAGCATGAAACTTTTTACTACCTAACAAATTCACATGCAAATACTTCATGACAGTAAAATGATTTTCATAGTTTGACTAATTTATAGATGGAGTTTGGGGGTGGGTGGGATTTGAGTTGTGGGATTTGAAACGTTTTTGTTCACAGCTTTTTGCTGATATTTTCTGTGCAGTGGGAATTCTTCAGTCCTGTTTATGCTGGCTTTGTTTCTGCAGCTGTATCTGATACCAATTGAGCATTGAAAGGCTACTATTAAGTTCCCAGTGAACTATGGACAAGGACTGCTTTTTTAAAAGGGCAAGAAGTTTAGGTGGCATGACAGAAGGTAAGGTCAAAATTACAGAAAGTCTTGCACCATGAATCACGTCTGCTGCTCTGTAACGCACACTGGGATACACCAAGAGAAACCAATGCTTTTGCAGATGATAAGAGGTCCTGTTGCTTTGGGAAGTTACCGTGCCATCAGCTAGCATGAGATCCCACAGCCTACGTGCTGTACTGTACTACCCGTCCTTGTGAATACTCTCAGTGCATGTACACACACACACACACAAATGCCAGGTACCATTTTCTCTTTGGAGATAAGTTCACACACTGAGTTTATTTAACTACCTTATAGGGGGAAATATCAACAGAGAATTTTCTTGAAATTCTGGAAGGTAATAGGAATACTTTCACCTTCAGTGCATGAAATTTCAGCTTGCTCTGAGTCATTATTATTGTGTGGACATATCAATTCCCCAGGTATTTTCATAGGTCCTCCAGCTGCTTTCCCCTGGGGGGGTTTCCCATTTCTTCAACAGCCAAACTCTTTATCTGTATGATTTCTGCTCCTCCCCAATCTGTCAGTACTTTCATTATTGTACATTGGTGAAAATTCTGCCTCTGTACCATCAGTACTCCCCAGGCCATCTTGCCTAAACTATTTATTCAACCCAGCAGCACACTTACTCATTGTGGCTATTCATTAGACGAATCTTGAGGTACCAAATCTCTCTGACCCGTGCTGAGTAGCAAAGATCCAGGAAGCCTGGGAGCCCAGGTACAGAAGCATAAGCATTTGCAAGGGAAATCAGAGTGGGAACAGTTGTGATCACACACAACCTGGCCATCACAAGAGTGCCATTTAGAAACTTGTGATAGGAAGCTGGCCTTGGACCGTCTCCAACTCCTGTGCAAACAACTCCTGTCTGGGAGTTGTCCTCAATGTGAGGACTGACTGCTGCACTAGCCACACTGCAGAGACTGTTGACAACCTAAATGAAAGTAAAAATGCGTTATTATACAGTTCATATATAGTCTTATTGCCAGCACTGCTTTCTACTAGGCAGTAGAAGGTGCTGTCCCAATGCTGTACCTCTGCTCTTTTCTGTACCCCATGATGTGTTCACATACCAAATGGCAGCATTGTGGTGTTCTGGTGAAGTGACCAGAGGGCCAGTGGCAGCATTCAGAGGTAATGAATGGACAGATGTCCCTAGAAATCATTTCCATCAAACTCTGCTACTTTCTGACACCCTACTGCAGTCACACCAGCCACAGCAGTCTTTGCTTTATTGAAAACACCTCTGTGGGGACTACTAACCATGTGGGCGTCTTGTGTGCAAAGCACTCCTTTCAGGTTGGCAGAGAGAAGGGCTGAAGGTGGGACCTCCTTCAGTTTGTCTCCTTAAAACTTCAAGGGAAGCCGTGCCATTCTGGTCTATAAATAGCCGTGCTAATCGCAGTAGTCACATTTCTTTCCGCAATAACCTAACGATCAAAACTTTGAAGCAAGAAGACCCTTGTTCATAAATTTAAATCTCTCCTTTCTGGAAGGTAACTTTCTCAATTACTTTGAAAATAACAGCTTTTGAGGAACTCTATATATGCAAAACTCCAACTATTTTGCCAAAGACCTGCCACTCCTCTAAAAGACAAGAATAACACTTTGTGATAACTGGTCATGCTTCCATTGTGACAGCCTCAGGACTGCCACCCACCCTGTAGCTATCTGGCTCCATGAGTTATCAGATGACAGAGGCTATGTATTTCTTAATGGACACAAGAACTTGCATAGTGGGGTATTACCTCTGCAGTTGGAAGGGTGGACTGAGCACTGATCTCTGGGGAAACATCAACATGAAACTCAGCTGCCCCTGCACATCCCAGGCATGCAGCACAACCCTCTCCCTCTGGAGACACTCAGGTTATTTGAACTCAGAATTTCTGAAAATTGTTTTGCGCTTTTAAGCCCTTTCTCATCTTCATTCTCTTGGTACAAATGTGAAGAGGTGTGGGCCAACCTCTATCTGCCAGAAGAAAAGATCCAGAAATCCAAAAAGAAAAACTCCTTGGTAATGGTAGCTGACTTGCACAGCTGCAGTAGGTTGACAATGTGTCAAAAACATCTGTGCAATGCAAATATAATAAGCTATGTTGTGCTTAACTGTGGCAAGAGTGTGCACTCAAGCAGCTCCATGGAGCAGCTATCTCAAGGTGTGCCACGATCCTTACTAAGTAAGAAAATGAGTGGTTTGTTTGGATGTCATTTATCCAAACTGCAAAGAAAGGACATTTAATTTAGACAAACATTGATTTTTTATTATTTTATTATTTTTATTTTTTTTGCGTGTGTTAATATGAAGACTAGATTTGGATCTTTATTCCTAGAATACATAAAGCTGAATTGGCTTACTTAAAAAGCTATGACCGTGAATGTGTTTATTTATACCAGGTTAAATCCCTCTGGCAAATGCAAATTACTGTATTTCCCTGCAAGCTTTCGCTGTCCAACTTCTGTTAGATGATACCGAGAATGGGGGTGGGGGGAACAAACCCTAATAATTTTCCAGTCACATATATACTTCTGTTCAACTAAATATTGATCCAGTTTAAACAAGCACAGGAACATTTCAATGAATACTGCACTGATTTTAAATGCCAGTGGCTGGTTTATGTGTAAGAAATGCCAGAGATGCATTTGTGTGAAAGAAAACAAAACATAAAAAAAAATAAATAAAAAGTTCAAGTTTCTTTTCAGCAACGTAATCAAGTTTTACTTGCGTTTTACAGTAAAGACTCTTGCAGAAAACAAGTACAGTAAATTTCCAACACCACAGCGATTGTTTCAGAAAGTTAGGAGGATGTCAAAAGAGTATTATGGAACAGATATTTCTATGCCATCTTAAGAATTGCTTCAGACTTCAGTATGTATTTTTAATGCCAGTTTCAGAAAAGGTTTAGAAACTGCAGGTTGGTGGGGTTTTGTTTGTTTGGTGTTTTTTATTTTTATTTTTTATTGGAACATGACTGCTAAAAAAGACTACCAAAAAAGCCTGGATAGTTTCTCTTCTTCCTTGCAGCTCCAGGAAAATTAACCAACCTTTCTCCCCAGCAAGGGCATTCCACAACAAAGATCTGAGGTCGCTTTGGAGCTTATAATGACCCTTTGGCATTAAATGCGCTTGTAAGCACTCACTTAATCTTTGTTTTGGGTTACTTACTCCCAGGTAAGAAATCAGAATCAAACTGTGCTTCAGCCGGAGCACCCATAATGAAGTTAGTTGCGTCATTACTAGGCCAGAAAAGGAAGCAGCGTCTGCTGCAAGGCAACACAGACAGGGTTCTGCCAGCTTTTTGACGACCTCGGAGGTGGCTGGGGAGCAGCGACACAGTCCTTCTGAAACACCTTTTTGTTTTCAGCGGTCTTGTGATCTCGCAAGAGCCATCGTTTCCTCACCCCAGCGGCAGATAAGAAACTGCATTCCAGCTTCCCCGCTGGCCCACAAGGCAAAGGCGGCTTCATTTACATCTCAATATCTCACCTGGTCACAGGAATTGGGGGCTGATGCAAGGGATTGCTTGCCTTGCGAGAAGGACGGGGGGCGAGGGGGAAGGGGAAAAGGGGGGGTGTCTATTTTGTCCACTACTTCAGAGTTGGGGTTTCTCAAAAGTAATATTATTTTCCTGCGAGGTTTTCTGCTGAAGTTATATTTGTATACATGACAAAAAAAAAAAAAGTCGTTTTGGTTTCTTTTTTTTTTCTTTTACCTTAACTTGTATTTTTTTAGAGACCCTAAATATTGAATCATACATGAATTCAGCTCTGAGTCTTTGACCATGGTGTTATTCATGCACTTTAAAGTGCAGACGTCAGTTAGACTGATTCCTCAGTCTACACTCAACATCTTCTCTTGATTTCTGGCACATAGTCATTTCTGAGCTTTGGGAGGTTTACAATTCTAAAAGCTAACTGGGGGAAATAGTAGGAGGATGTGAGGAAGTATATTAAATCGCTGATGTTGAACTTCACAGATAGAGAATAATTTCCACATTGTATTGATGTTTCTCTAAAATTTAAAGGACATTGGTGTTCTTTCTGACTCATGCTAAGAAGAATATTTCTTTCCAAATTTCACACGAAAGCAAGACCTTCTTAATTTAATTTTTCCATTGTAACAGTCTGGAAGTTGCAAATCCAGTCTGTGTTGTTAATTTCCTTTGACCAAGACCAATTTTTTACTCCCATCTCTACTCTACTCTAGAGATCACAGCGAGGGGCATTTTAACAGAATTCCAGGAGGGCTTTGGGGAGTATTTCATATACTGCTTGCTATCTGAAATCACATTTGAATTTAAACAAGAAAAGAGCCAATGTTTCTGTTTTGAAACGGAAGCAGTAATAAAGTTCAGAGAAGTATAAATCTTTAAGTGCTTGAGTGCAATGTTTGTGCTTCTGCAAGCTGTTGCAAACCGTTGCAGAGCATGAAAGAAAATCTATTTGTCTGTCTCCTGTTGTTCTGGGAGCAGTGGTGTCTAAAGGGCAAGCTGACATGCTGGAAAGTATTTCCCATGATAAGGATAGAGACTGTGAGTGATGTGAGGAATTATTTTTAAACTTAAAAGTTACAGGCTGGATTTCATTAACAGATCATGTGAGGGAAGGTTAAACAAAACATGCTTACAGAAGAGGAGAGAGGCAACTGAAACAATCAGATGCTGGCTTAAAGTTTGTTTTCCTCACAATCAGGTAAGAGGAAAAAGAAATGCATGCATGTGCTTTTTGGGTAAGAACAGAGGTGACTCACAACTGCTGTTATTTCCCCGTTACAAATGGGAGGATTGAGGCAAAACCAAGCGGTGCCTCTCTGTTGTGGCCAGAGTAATCAAATGAACGACCCATGGATAGTTCACTGTAGGCTTTTCAGTACAGAGTTTTGCCATGGTGATCAATAATATTTTCCCTCTTCTGGTAGTAAAAATAGATGCACAGACTAGCTCATTTAGGGATTGCAAACATGCAGTATAAATCAGTGCAACATGCATTGCCTTGCCTGTCACTGAGGTCCAGTTGAAGCAAGCTCAGCGCATTGAACACCAGGATGCTGATAACTGCTGTCAAATTTACATAATCATTTCAAATATTTTAATCACTGTTTTTGTAATCACTCTTTAATCACTGTGCCAGATGCACTATACGAGGTCTTTTATAGGACCTTTCTGATCACCAGGTACCTGCTGGACTGGAATCCTCTCACTATCAGTTAAGCAGAATCTCTTCTGACCTCTCCCTCTTTGATCATTCTCAACCAGTGGAGCATCCTAAACGTACACCCTGAAGCTTCAGGACAGCACAGCCGAAGGACTGCTTCACTGGTTCCTCATGGGGCTCTGGAAGTGAGTGTGCTCAGGGGGACATTCACCTGGATGCGAGATGAAGCTGAAAGGGTTTTTAAATAGTTTAGTTAGTGGCCAGCATGAAAAAAGATTTTTTACAAAACTGTTCGACATTACAGTAATGTCTTGATGATTCCATGAGAAGGCCATAGCACGGCCTCCGCAGAGCTGAGAGCTGAATGCTGCTCCTCTGACTCGTCTCATGAGCAGCTATTAGTTTGTGCAATTTCCTCTTGCTCCATATGGGAACATCCACAGGGATTTTACTAGACATTACCCTCGGGCTTGCAGAAGAGCACGGTGAATGGCTGACATAATATTCATACGATCACATCTCATCCCTGTCACCATTGTCTTTCTCTTCTCTCAAAGGAGGTGATCCCCTGGTTTGTGGTCACACAGTGCTAGAAAAGTGGGCTGCCACGGGGTTATTGCTGTGACGCCTTTGGTCACATACATCTGTGCTGTACTGTTACCCAGCTGCCTAAAACCTGGTCTTGCTCAAATCTTCATTTCACCGTTCGCATGCCAGTGTCTTTTACTAGTGGATCTCTCCCTCCTCAGGCAGTATAGCTGGAAGTCAGGGACTTGGGTTATCAGCCAAGTAGGCTGTTTGACACGCTGGCTTGCAGCAAACTCATTACCCAAAATACCCATGGTATGATGCAAAAACCTGACCTTTGCCCATCGCTGGTAAGAGGGTTTGTCCCGATGCCACGTGCCTGGGGTGAGTCCTGCCCCCCTGCCCCTGGCAGCAGTCCTGAACGCCCCCATTAGCATGCCGTGCAGACAGCTGAGCACACACTGCAATCCAAACACAGCGCTGGCCCTTTCCTCTCCCCCAGTTAATTTTGTTAAGGATTTTGTGTTTGACTAAACAAATGACTGTTCAAAACACAGGCTGCGTATAAGGGACACCGGTCTGGGCTCCTCCGTTTGGCCAGCCTTGCTGCGGGGGCACAGGAGCCACCGTGTGATGCGTGTCCCCTCCATGCCGTGGGAATTAGTTTTCCTGGCTGCTCCAGCCACCACCTCCTGGCTCACAGGCTTCCTCTGCGGCAGATTTCTGTGCAAGTGTACGCAGGCCCTTAGCCCTGGCACTCACATCGTGATCCTGGTGCTCTCACAGCCTGGCTGAAAAATGTTCACCCCAAACTCCTAGATGGAGACAGACAGGAAGGAAGGAAGGAATGAACAAAAGGACAGTTCAAAATATTCAGCACACTAGAAATCCAAAGTTTACTTATAAAACCTTATTTTGTGACTTTTTTTTGTGACTTATTTTGTGTTTTTATTATATGTATCGTGGTAAATATTAGTGTAACTGCTAAACTTATTAATCATTGTTTTTTTCGTAGCAAGAAGAGTGTTTCTTTAATTTTTTGTTCGGTCATTGTGTTTTTTGGCACAAAAGTGTATCGTTATATATAGCAAAGCACATGTTGTTTTGCATAGTGTTCAATTCACTGAATTTGTAGCATCCTAAACCATTCACAGAATATAAATGAAAATTATGAAAAAGAAAGGTAGACTATTAATGTAGAAGCACATTTTAGCAATGTTCTGCATTTAGTTTACTAATGATAATTTAAATTAAAATGGTCCTCCACAACAGCATTGAAATTTTCTCCCCTCAAAATGGTCATTGAAACTAAACCTACTGGGTCCTCTAATCAAGTACCAGGGTTAGACTTGTTTGATCTGACTAGAAAGATTTCTCATTCCACGCTTTTTTTTTTTTTTTTCTTTTTCCTTCCTCTCCTTTACTGCTCACTGACAGGCAACCCAAGCAGGGGTGGCCAAATGGGGCTGAGACTGACCCACGCTTCCTTCTGTGTCTGGCTACATTCGAAAACTGCACGTGAAGCGCTGCCTGTCACCCAACATTCATGCCTTCAACGCCACACCGACTTATAAAAAGCTACCAAACAAAGCCTGGCCAGCACAGACTTTCATTAAAGAGCAGCTGAGGCAGTTCAGGCCCAGGCGAATGGATAGCTGTTTGTCAGTTTGCGGGACGCTGGCTGGGCTGAGAGGGCAGGCCCGTGTGCCCAGGCTGCAGCCGGACCTTCTGTCCTTCTGCCCCCCAAGAAGCCGGTGTCCTCAGCTGTGCCCCTTCTGCCACCGTCCGTCTGTCCATGACCTCGCCTCGAGTGGCAGAGGTGGTGTGCTGACTGCTTCTCGGGCTGCAGAAGGACGATGAAAGACAAGCAAAGGCAGAATTGCCAGAATCGGCTAATAGCTGGCAGAAACAGTGAACGTGGGATTTCTTAACGTGGCCCTGGTTTTTTGTCTTCCACCCATCAGGCCGATTCAGATTCCTGTATGTTGCTCCTTTATGCCTCAACTCCTACAAAGCAAAAATGAGCAGGAATAAGCTTTTCATCCCTCCTGCCCCCAACCCTTATCAGCATGACCACTCACTGTGAAGCTGGCTTTCACTGAGCACAGGCCTGGCCTTATCACCATCCTTTGGGAGAAGCAGAGTGTAACAGCCACCCTAGATACTGTGTTAACACACACATTGTGTTCAGCTCTACCTTGATTGAAGATAATCAGAACAAAATAAGGAGATGATAAAATACCTCGCTGTGATGATATCATGCCTAAATATTTTGCATTGATTGAATGCTTTCCTCTCCTGTGAGTGTTAACTAATGAATCTTTGTTAATTAAGTAGGGAGAAGGGGATCAATCCTGAAAATAATTTGGTACTGGTGTCTCTATAAGATCTCCACACATCTGTTAAGATGCCTTCCTACAAATTTTCCTACCTAAAGCCTCACTGCAGAGTCAGAGACAAATTGCTTGGGCTGATGAATTGGCATACGTGTCACTGCAGGGCTGCCTAAAATTTAGGGATGAAGATGAAAGCCAATTCTCAAGCTGTTTTTTTTTTTTTTTTTTTTTTTTTTTAAGGTAAAATGTTAATACTTTCTTTGAAGAAGGTCTGGAACCATTTGTTTCATGCAAAACACTGGAAAGATAACAAGAATTCTTCAACTCAGTTCAGAATTCATCAGCCCAGATGTAATTCTGCATCCTGAATTCAATACAGACCTGGAGGAGGAAACAGCAGAAAGGAAATATCCAGGTCTACTGAGGTCTTGGCTGAGGTGCTGCTGTTCCCTTCCTCAAGCAGACAGGCTGTGGAGGATGCTGGCAGCATGTTCTCCCATACTATAGCAAAGGAACGTTCATAGCAACCCACCTGCAGGATGCAGTGCTCTCTTTTCCTGGTAAGACTCTGCAGGTAGAGGGATTTGGGTGGCTCTTTATAAATACTTAATAGGTAAGACGTATAATAAAAGCACAGGTTTGTCCTCAAGTCCCTGGACAACCTTCTCCTCACTTTCAGTTGTGTACTTGTAGCCACATACCTGCATAACTAGCTTGCTTTCCTGCTGCTTTCCCCGTTTCAGTTGTTCCTTCCTCCCACCTGGTCTGGGAACAACCAGGGTTACCTCACCTTACTCAAAACAGTTTTGAAGTTACTAATCCAACTGTTTTTCTCACTAAGTTGAGAAAGGGCATACCACAAAGCAGGGGATTCCTATAAGTAGAGAGCATGAGCAGAAATTCAGCATAACCAGCTTTTTCCATTTTCCTGTTTTGGAAGGACAAGAGAATACTCAGTTTCATGTGAATCATAGCGAAGTGCATAGCACCTTAATCCTGCATCTTTGTGTAGGCTGAGCTCGAAGAGCATCAGAAAGAGTTTCATAGGTAGTCAATGCAAAATAAGCCAAATAAACCGTGAGATTCACACTTGCCCTGCTTGTGCTTGATCATCAGTAAATTCTGATATTTTTAACCCTGTTTTCCTAAGAATGCGAGAGACATAGGGGATCTTGTCACCCATGTGTTGTTTTCCCTCCTCCTGCATCTGCTGAGCACATTGGCTGTTGTGAATCAGGTGTGAGAGGGAGCAGAAATCTCCAACTTGTCCCAAGGGTGAGAAGAAAACCAAAAGAGAGCCTCAGCTGAGGGAATGCCAGGCAGCGTGTAGCCGTCACAAAACAGTGCTCGGCAGCTGCCAGTGCTCACTGTCCCAGCACGTACAGTTCCTGTAGCACAGCTCCTCGTTGCCCAGTGCAACTGGAAAGAGCCACAGAGAAGAAAGGATTGCAATGTCTGGGAGGAACAGGAGACAAAAGAGAGAACCAAAGATAACAAGAACTGATCAGTTCTGCCTTTCCACCTCTCATTATACAGAATCACTTTTTTTCTTCCATCCATGTTGTCCAGCTGTCTCCACAGCTGGTTTTGTCATTTACTTGCACAAGATCTTATAGCTACCTCTTTATCACTACTGCAGACAGACAGACTCCTGAAAAAATGAGTCAAAGCTATGAAGAACAAGAGGGAGCATGACTACCTGAACTCCTTCTGTAAAGAAACTGGAGTCCGTCAGAGCAAAAGAGCAATGCAGTATCGATGGCTCGGAAGATCAAGCCTTTGCAGTGCAAGCAGGCAGTCTGCAGACAAAGGAGGAGGCAAAAGCAGCCTGAGTTTTGCTTTTGTGTTTAGCTGATTTTGATTATGTGAAGTCTTCTGGGGTATGTGAAATCACTGTAAAGATTGAGCTCTCTGTGACTGCCAAGTATGATGTGTCAATGTACTTATCAGTAGCAGAAACCAATAATGATAATGATATCAATGATTTTTTTGTTAACCAAACATCTTAGAAAAGCAGTTAGACTGAAGTAGTCAGCACTAAAGATCATCATATTGGATGAGGAATCCATTATTTAATAGAAGTTTTAAAAATAGGGCACTTTCCTGTTTCTATAGATGCCACTTCTAAAACACTTGGCAGGCACCTCCAGCCATCCCAGCTCTGAAGGCAGTGAAAACCATGCCCTGTAAGGTTATCCACAGAGGTGGTTTCCTGTAATTCTTCAAAGTCACTCACATGAATAAACTATATACAAGCCTTTAAATGTTTGCAAGGTCAAGCCCTAAACACCTAAGCTATCTGCTTCAGTGGGATGGAGGAATTAGTCCTTTCTGGTCAGGAAATAGCTGATAACACTAAGTCTTTTATCCACTCATAATGCAGTGTCTCAATATTTTTCAGCACTGCTGCACTAAATTTTGTGAAGACTATAAAATAAAAAAATGATTACAGCCAGGTTGTGGGCACAGATATGCAGTCCTACAGAAGAAAATGTTTTTTTTTTTTTTTTTTTTTTTTTTTTTTTTCCACAGTGTATAAAGTAAGACAGTATTTATCAGAGGTCTAAACGGAGAGTAACCTGACATTTCTGTTGTGGAAACACCTAACAGGAGAAATTAACAACTTTCTAAGAGTTGTGTAAGTACATTGTATGCTACAGAGGCCCAGTGGGATTGCTGAGAAGAAATTTTTGCCCTAACACAAAGCTGCCGTTAAGCTCATGCAGCAGTTTTTGCAGGTGCTATACTCCTTGCAGAGTATGAGGATCATTATGTTTTGTATGAACCTGCACAGGTGTTGCAGCAATATATCATAGTTATATACAACCTCTGTCCAAAGAGCACAAACTGAAGGCTTGAATAAAACGAACCGGTGGTGGTAGTGCTGCTCTTTGTGCACAACTTGTTTCGTGCTGGGGGCATGCTTTTCATACTTTTCCAGGCCCTCCTGGTTTGCTTTCCTCAGAGGTTATTAACACTCACACATGGGGAAGAGAAGGCTCTGAGGATCATTAGCTAAGCATTTTCTTTAGGCAGAGGTGATGAAGTAATGCCAGCCACAGATGAGTTAAGTGGTTGCTCACTTGTACATGGAAACTGGAAGGTTGAGGGCAGAGGATCAATACTTCTGTTTCACATAGCCCTTGTTATGGCCTTTTTTTACTTGTCTTTAAGCTTTGCCTTACATGCTTTCTTCTCTTATAGCCTCTGTAAAGTTTTCTGTGGTCACTTGAAGAACTTAATTTCTTCTGAGCTTCCTCAGGCTGGAATAATTTTATTTATTTATTTATTTATTTATTTCCTCTTTGACTAAATAAGTCATCCCCAGTGCTGTAAACATGCCTGCAGACTCTTGCTATCCTCTTCCTCAGGTTGTCTCTTCTGTTAGAAAAGCTCAGCTCTATCTGTATGGAGAAGGCAACAGGAAGGACAGCATAAGCCAGGAGATGGTGGGTAGGACAGCTTCCTCTACAGGGCCTCCTGCAGTACGAAGCCTGAGCAGGAAGAGGTGAATTCACATTTCCGCACATGGATGGAGGCAGCAGCAAGAGTGCTGGATACAGGAAGACATCATGCTTTCTCTTTGAAAGACAAAACAGCTTTGAGGCTCTGCTTGCAGAAATGGCAAGTGCTTATAGACATTCTTGTCCAGCCAAGCATTTGCAGAGATGTGCGAGCACGCTGAGTAGGGCCCTGCTAGTGTGGTGACTTCAGATGGTCGTGTCCATACATGACATGTTTAGCTTGCAGCTATAGCAGTGAAATAAGTTTTGCCAGTAGCTTGGGTCGATGTAGTCCTTTTCCCATTAAATAGGTCACAACATAGTTTTTTGGTTTGTGCTCCTGTTTACCACATTCTTACCCTGGCTGACAGATAGCCTGAAGGCATGATGTTGCAAAGGGGCAGTGGGGTGGCCACCGGCCCTCTGATGACAGATACTTCCCTCTTGCTCTGGCACAGAGGTACGGCTACAGTGCCCTCCGTACTTCCACGGTGGACAGAAGATGGGAGGAGAGGGGCCAGGGCATGCTGTGCTCTGCAGTGTGGTGACTGCAGGGCCGTGCCCCCAGGAAGAGGCTGCAGCCCCTGCAGTGGTGTGCTCCACACCTCTGGAGGCCTCCCCTTGTTTTGCCAGGATGCCTACCGGCCGCACAGGAAATCGGATGTAATAGATATGTGGTTGCATTGCGAAAAAAACGAGACCACATGAAATCACCACATTTGTTTATCCTGTAAAATGGTCAGGAGAGAGGCCCCTCAACCCTTTTCAGAGGTGAATTGAACAGACTGTCCGTCCAAGGGTGATAGGGGCCAAATGAGACCATCCCTCTCACCTCCCAAAGGCAAGTGTGGTGATCGGAGCTGAGGAAGGGTTGTAAAGCAGCCAAACAAAGGAGGAGTGTTGCAACAGTCATTTTGAAATAAACCTGTTTGCGACGAGCGGTGACTCTGGTGATACTTATGCAATGATTCATACCAAAGTGCAGCACCTGCAATTTTAGTCCGGATGACTTTTAGGACAGAAGCAGCAGCAAATGCTCTTCTAACATTCAGGAACAAGAAGATGAACATCGGGGTGGCCCGGGTCTGCTGTTAACTTACTGCAGGGCGCGTGAGTGGTGGCAGGGCCATCCCTCCATGGCAAGGTACAGCTGGTTCATGACCGGTGACAAAGAGGGGTCCGAGCGGCTGTGTCTCTCTCAGTATCTCCTCTCTCTTTCATGTGGTAATTGCAATTGCAAGGAACTCCTACCTGGCATGCATTATACCACG
The DNA here is from genome assembly GCF_009769625.2 of Cygnus olor. Classification (NCBI taxonomy): domain Eukaryota; kingdom Metazoa; phylum Chordata; class Aves; order Anseriformes; family Anatidae; genus Cygnus; species Cygnus olor. Next base: position 43,485,711 of record NC_049198.1, on the reverse strand, counting down.
TGAGGGCACTTGGATGTTGCCCTCAGAGAGTCCCTTGCACCACCTCCTGCTTCCCCTGGGTGACAAGGCATTTCTTATCTCTGTCTGTGCTGGGACAGCGTCTGCTGCTGTCTGAGGGCCCCGGGCACTCCTCGGCAGCCTCCTGACTGCAGTCTGTGGTGGCAGACATGCACATTATTCCCCCAGTGCTGCTGATAAGCAAACTGTTGCAGCCAGGAGGTCAGCAGTGGTCGCTGCTGTGCCCGGGGACATCTTGGGTGTCTGCTCCCAGAAACCCACCCAGTTCCAGCGGGCAGCCAGGGCAGCAGCAGGCGGTAACAGGGGGAAACTCACCGCTCCTCTGGGGCAGGATGACTGCAGGAACTTGACAGAAATGCAGTGCAGAGGCTTCAGGCTATGGGATCTGCGGAGTCCAGGAGGCCTTCACTCCCACTCCCGTGCTAAGTACCTGGGTGGTGAAAATGCCCGCTTTACCGCCTGTCTTACCCAGTGAAATTGAGGTCAGGAAAGGAAGCATCTGCAGGCTGTTTCCTCCAGGAAGATCTTTGCTTCCAACAAAATGTTTAATACAGAGACTTCTGCATTCAGTCTTCAAGGGTGTTTAGTGCTTATTTATTTATTTATTTACTTATTTTCCTACAAATGCTTAAAATGCTTTAAAGTACAATCACAATCTTTACACGGCCTATTTGGGTGACTGCTTTGCTTAGCACTACACGTTCTTTTTTTTTTTCCTGTACTTAGCTACTGGAGCTAGTTTTAAATAGTCTAAACAAAACACTGTTAAACACTCGGGGAAAAACACAAAAGAGAAAAAACAACAACAACAACAACAACAACAAAAAACAAACCAAAACAACAACAACAACAACAAACAAAGAGCAGTTTGTTCAGACAGAAATGCCATTCCAAATACCTGCAAGAACTGCTTGCTGTGGGGAACTAACTGCCTTGCTGAGATTTTGCGCTTCTCACCTAAGTTTTCTCTTGAAGGAATTTTTGTTTCTTTTCATTTCCATGTCAGATAAGGAAGATAATCTTCTATCATCTAAGCCAATGCAGAATGTATCTCAGACCCTATCCAGTACTTTTTTTTTTTTTAAAACCACTGGAAATGTAAAGGCTGTACATCTGCGCTTTGGAAATGGCTGTGAAAATTGGTATTACCTGCACCTAAAGCAATGCAAGTTCCCATGTGTGTCTCAAACTTAACAGCTTTACCCCACAGCCCAGCCCAATGCTTCCTCCTTATTTATTTTGATGCTACATTTGCCTTATAAGTGAAGAAGAAAATAATTTGCAAGTACAGACTCCCAAAGCTATACTCATTTTTTTGTGTGTTTATTTCTTTTCCCACCGTACAGTAGAGTAAATAAAAGACAGAATCTAAAGGTGAATAAAAATCACAACCATCTTTGTGTACTCCCTAGTACTACATGTATTGACTACCTAAGGACACGGTGACTCTGGAAGTCCTGCATCGCCTCCCATTCATGTGCAGAGTGACCAACCTAATCTTCAAAGCCAGTGTCCATGCAGAGAGCATCGTGGGGTGAGGGGAGTCCGCTGCATCAGCAGCGTATCTGCAGCAGATGCTGTTGCACAATAAACATTTTCTTCCCTGCAAGTGGGACCAGTGGCAAAAGGAGAGGTACTGCATCACTAGAGAGTCAACATGGTCCACTCAGAGAATAGCTCACCCTCACCTGCAGTTACAATTCAGCTCTGATACTGGGAGTCTGGCACCCAGTTGCAATACCTGGAGAACCTACGGTCCAAAACCCACCCTGACGTGTGGTCACAGAAGACCTGGTGATGGGCGCCAAGTTGTCTTCTGCTCCAGCTCTGGGGGTGGTGTCTTCTTGAGAAGGCAAATCCTGGAGCACAGCCGCTGGACACAGCCCGTGCTGTGTATCTGCCTCTTCTTGGCAGCCCCAGACACTATGAGGGTAAACAATGGAGGCATTAAATGAACACTTATCTTCTGAAGCAGGGTCCTAGAGCATCCTTAAAATACCAGACAAAGAGCTTTCCAATTCACTTGCAAAACCAGTAAGTTTTTATTTTAAATTAATGCTTTCCTAGGCTGAGTGATCCAGACTTAGGTCACGAGCACAGTGGTGGCATTTGGTATGCAAGAAATGGAAGATTGATACTTGCTTTGGAGCAGTTCTTTGACCTTTAATTCAATTTGCTCATTATGTTGGCTTAAGAAGAATCATTTGTACATCTGCTGCATATCTGTAAAATCATTTTTCCTCCTTCTTTTCTGACTGAAAGGAAAGCAACTAATCCAAATGCCAACAGACTAAGTATGGCTGCTGGGGATGATAAAAGAGATATATGGAGTCAGATGGCCAGACAGGTTTTACTCAGAAACATTTAATGGCACAGTAGCACCATATTTCTTCTGTGTGTTCTGCGTCTCCATCCACACTTCCAGGTAGCCTCCCTCACCCTTGCATTTGCTTCGTTGCAGCATTTAAAGCCCAGGCGCTGTTGAGCTAGGATGGGTTGCCCAGGGAAGTGTTGGAGTCACTGTCCCTGAGGGTGTTTAAGGAAAGGTTGGATGTGGTGCTTAGGGACATGGTTTAGTGGGTGACATTGGTGGTAGGGTGATGGTTGGACCAGATGATCTTGGAGGGCTTTTCCAACCTTAATGATTACATGATTCTGTGACGGTTCAGCCCACATCTCCATGACTTTGATGGTCCTGTAGGACTGTAGCATGCCCCGTGCTGCTCCAAGGCACTGAGCAGAAGCGATGGCCCTCCTAAGACATACAGTTCCTGCTGCCCCGAGACTTCAGCTGGCTGTAGGAATACAGCAGGGTGGTGCTGCCATCACCTCGACCACCAGGGAGGGCTGGGCTGGGGACATGCACTGCCTTCTTAGAGATACTGTGTGTTCAGAGGTCTGCGTTACGTGTCCTTCTCTGCCAGGGGGTGCTGACATCTGGCCAGGGTTTTATCAGAGCCTATGGAAACGCTGCTAGATTAAACAACATTGACATCCAACCCTAGCGGGGCTGTTCTAGTTTTGGCAGTGATGCGGGTAAAATTTTCTTTCGAGGCAGAACAGAAACTGATTGTGGGTGTGGTTTCCCAAGGAGCTTGGCTTGATTTGAACCGGCATTGCTGCCGACAACAGGCGGCCTGGCCCTTCCCCTCACCTGCGGCTCCTTCCTGCTCCGTCAGGCCAAAGCCTGCAGAGCCAGCTGCCGGCCCACAGTCCGGCCTGGCCGGGCACCAGCCCCTGGGCACTAGTGCAGGCCCCACAGATGGCACCACAGTGGCAGGCAGAGAGGACAGGGCTTTGCCCTCAGCAAAACAGCTTTGGGTTTGCTCAAGGTACCTGGGAGAACATGCCTTCAAATCTTACAACATCCAGGCCCGAGCGCTGACCTGAGGTATGGAGGAGCTTGGCTAAAGTCTCCTCTGTGTCAAGTGGAACAGGAGTTCAGAGTAGCTGGCACCAAATTCTCCCACCCTGCATGTACAAATTCTCTGTTTCTCTCTCTGCGTTGCTTCAGAAATATTCTGGATCAGAGTAAAGACAGAAACAAGAAAAAAACAAAAGTCAGAAACACAGGCGTTGCTGCAATAGGGCAGCTGACCCCCGTCGCCTGTCCTGAGCGTGGTTGCAACAACTCACGCACCTGCGTGCACAAACTACCCTGCAAACAACAGGCGCCAGCCTCGGACAGATTTGCTGGTCGGTTGCCAGCAGTCTCCTGACCAAAAAGCAAGAAACGAGGCTTCAAACTGTGGCTGTTGGCCAGCAGAGCACCTGCTCCTTTCTCTCTGCCCCACACACGTAGCCAGGCCAGCTGCTGAATGCTTGGCGTTGCGTACTGTTTTCCCCCTGCCCTCTGTGGTGCTTCTTTTCCTGGAGCTCCTGGGCACAGCACAGCGGGATGCTGGCTGGGCTGGCGCAATAGGGATCCCTCTTGCAGCCCTCGTGGCCAGGACTGTACGGGGCTGCCAGGGTGTACGGGGCTCTCCAGGAACCCACACGAGAGCACGGGTTGTGCTTAGAGAGTGCCCTGTCTTACTTATCTGGTGCACACACCTCGTGCTTCCCAGTGCTGCCTTTCCAAGCCCCTGGCTGCATTGCAGCCTCTCAGTGGGTAATGCAGAAGGTTTGCCCCTGCTGCCATCCAAAACTGCCTCTGCTCCCTACAGAAAGCGGTGTAGACATTTCGCAAAGGTGAGTGCCATCAATGTGCTTTCTAATTTGGCTATTCCAACACTTAATTATTATCGTATTCCTGCTCCTCACAGTGTTTTATTTACTCAGCTTCTCAGAGCTGGTCATCACAGAGAGGCTTCAGGCAGCAGAGGTTAGGAGGAGCATTAGCTGGCTTCCTGGATTTGAAACAGTCCCTGAAGGTGGTGCCCCAATGGACTAACATTTGGAAGGAAGGACTACACCTATTTGTGATACAGCTGAAGCCAGACAGCTTGTGAAATCTGTTCCTCTTGCAAGAACACCAACCTTTTTGTGACCCTAGGCTCTAATTTCAGTCCTCAGTGTCTGAACACTGCACCTTTGATCAGCAGCTACTAGCACTTAACATTTCCAATCATTTGGCAAGGCAGAGAGGCCACTGTTTCCCTTATTTTTCATGTTCCCATTCTAATTCCATCATCAGCCCCCTTTGATATCATCAACAGAAATAAATAACCTGAGATGACAGAGAGTGCTCATTACGGTCCCTCTCCCTCACAGGAGGCTTACACCGCAGCTCTTGCCTCTCCACTGGGATGCTCAGGACAGTCCTGTGGCCAGGCCAGCTACCGTGCCTCTGCCCAGCAGGGGTAAGGTGGTGCTGCTTCCACCATGGTGCTGGGGAGCAGGAGGACAGGACATGGCAAGAGTCTGAGCCTGGCTCTATCATTGCACGGCAGCTGTAACATGATTTGGACAACATCCCTCATCAACAGTTTGATTCAAACACCAACAAGAGGAAGGACATCCTCACAATTAAGCATGTGTCAGATGAAAACTAAGTGGCAAAGGCAGTTTAATAATCGAGCACCACACCCTGCCTGATGGAAACAGAGAGAGTCAAGAAATCATGGTTGTTGGCAGTGCTAATGAAGGCTTTGTCTGAAATACAGAAACGTGGGCCTACATGGCATGTCTCCTGCTGGGACTTGTCAAGCACTGATGGTGACCCAGAGCCACAAATGATAACTATGCCTGTGGGGAGACGCAAGTGCCTTCCGGTTATTCTGTCGACCTAGCGGTGGTCCAACACAGAGATGCTTTTGCTGGGCAAATGCAGGAAACATATTGCTACCAAGCAGAGGAGAGGGAAGTCAGGCTTGAGCTTAGAGAGACAGTGCTCTTGGATAGTGTTTCCAATGAGCAGTTCCAGCCCAATTTTTTAATAGTCACATTTCATTGTGTGAAACTGACCACTGACCACACTGACCACTTCTACCATAAACTTTTTAGACTTTGTTACATTTCCTAGGATCAAAAAGACAAATGACTTTACATGGCAGATTTTTTGAAACTGGAATTTGCAGAAAGAGAATGAAAACAGCTTGTTGTTGAAACTGAAAGGCCTTACTTGTACCTGATTTTACAGCTTCTCAAAATTGTCATTAGTACTGTTTGCACACTTTACTTTTTGAGGCCCAGCTCAGCTGGATAAACACGTGGAGCTGCAGGCAGATAACAGGAGTAAAAAATAGCCAGAGAAACATAGGCCCTTGGATAAGACTGAGGCTGGATCTGCATATCAGCTCTCCTAAGCTAGAAATTGAAATCTTGGCTTCAGCTTAAGCAAAGTGCAAGTCTGGGCCTGGATGGTAGCAGCAGGGCTGAAATGGCATGAGCAGCCTTTGCAGGTGTGCTGAGGTGTAGGAGGAACCCCAAGCTTTACTCATGCAGAGTACACGTGGATCCACTGGTCTTCCAATACCGGTCAGGGCAGGTGGCTCTCATCCATGTCTACCCCTAATGCACAGGCATGCAGGAGTTGTGACTGTACACAGATACATAGCAAGGACTAGTGGCTTCAGGTTGATGGTAGGTTAAAGGAGGTTCTTACATCGGGTTTTGACACTGTTTCTGCTAGTGAAAGAAGCAGTTTGCATATTACTTCTCTGACCACTCAGAGACTCAGAGTGACGGATGGAGGTGGTCTCTACTGGCAGCTTCCACAAGCAGAAAATTGCTGCCAAAGTTTATGGTTCTCTGCTGGGGAAAACTTTTCTTTCAGAGATTTCATTGAAACCACATCCTAGAAACAATGACTGGAGGTGGAGATGATAAACGCTTGCCGAAAACTTTCTCGCACAGATGCCTGCTGCTGCCCCGCCGCAGCCCGCGTCTTGCACCCGGCAGGCAGCACCCTTTGCAGCAGCAGAAAGGTGGGCCTGGGAGGGGAGGGGTGCAACCACTGCTCTAGCACTAGGACCAGATGCTGAGAAACTGAACATCCTTAGTGGAGCTCAACACGCAAAACAAGCCAGAATTTCTCCTCATCGCTTAAGCCTTTCTTTAGTGGCTTAGAGTCTCAGCAGAGCTGTCTTAGCCACAGTAGTAATAAACAAGATAATCTGGACTACATAGTGCTGATTCACAGCCGGGGAAGTGATTCCTCTCCTAACACTCCTTGACTTTTCACCACACTTGGAAAGATGCTCCCCCTGTTCTGCTGCGTACAAATGAGCATAGGTTCCTGGGGAGCAAACGGCGACCAGGGAGGTAACGTGGTGGCTTTGCATTCATTGTTACGCCTGCTGTGTACACCCAAACCCAAGCCATCGGGTGAGGTTCATTTTCCTTAGAAGGCAGCAACCACTGCTTTGCAAAACACCCCCTAGCCAGGTTAAAAGGCTGGGATAAGAAGGTCATACTCCATGATCTGGGAATCCTCCTCCTCGCAGCAACACTTCTAAGCTCTGGGCCTTAATTCAGTTCCTGAAGCATACATTAAAACTGTGTTAATCCATGAGTTTAAACATTACACAGCTCCTTTCTAAACCTCTGTTAGCAGACTGCTGCTGCAGGTCACTGCCTTAAGCTTCCTCTGCAATCCTTATTGCTACTTGACTGCCAGATCTAACAGCTGCGAGCAGTATTTCCTTCTGACTATGAGCAACCAAGGAAATTTAGCCCATCCTATCTGGTACTAATTTGGTTATGGTGACTCATCCTCTTCCACGATTTCCAGGCTAATTGCTACAATGTTCTCCAGCTACCAACCTGATCCCCAGGGTTCTCTAGAAAACTTTGATCCAAAGTGCTCTAGTTGCAGAGGGTGGTGCTTTGACTCCTTATTTATAAACAAATCAAATAATCTAATCCTAGCTGTCAAATGGGTGGAATTGCCTCCAAAGTAATCTCTTTCCTACCCCAGGAATGATGAAATCATCCACACAAAGGGTTTAGGGAAGAAGGAGCTAATTCTATCCTGGAGCTCACCTGGGTTTGGCACTGGCTTTCATGTGCACTGACTACATTGCCTTCAGCACAACATTCAGGACCTGTGCCCTCGGTATTCCACAGTAATGAAAGCTTTGGCCTCAGCAGTAGCTGACTGCAGTCAGCACTTTGCAGAGTAATGTATTTTTCTCATTTGCAACCAATAAAAAGTCAGAATCTGGAAAAAAAAAAAAAAAAAAAAAAAAAGATGCTAGTGCTGCCAAGTTGTAGGGCTTTGAAGGCAAATTTAGGGATAGCAGGATTTGTCGGTATTCCAAAGTTCCCAGCAGATGACCTCTCTCCCTGCACTCACTCTGCTTATCTGACCCACTCCGCTACGTACATTTTGGCTTGTGAACTGTCCTGCAGGGGGGATGTCCCTCTGAGACTTATTCATCCATAGGAAGTAACAGACTGTAATGATGAAAGTATCCTTCTTTGCGGCCAGGCTAAGCCAGCAGATTTTGCAATGGAATGGGCAGCTGAAGAAGTGAAGCACACGGTGACTCAGAGAGTCACACACGCAGTCCTTTGACAGCATCAGCACGGGCTGGTCCCGCTGACACGAGAGCCCGCCCTGCTTTCCTGGGTTCTGCCGAGAACTGTTCTGAAAAGTGCAACTTTGTGCACCACATGCCAGTGCCTCACGCCAGCCCTTACTCACGCATGCAAACTGTGCAGGAACGCAGCAGAAGCATCTCCATGGTGCTCCCAGCCTGAAGCTGCTGGGGCCAGTGATGCGCCCGAGTCTGCAGAGCAGACACCTCACTGATGTGCCCTCTGTGGATCTGGTGATCCACGGCACCAGCAAGCGTGTATTCACCAACACATGCAGCCACTAGAAGTGCCTCAGGTTAATATTAGAGGAGGTGCTAATAATGTTTTAGCTGGAGAAGGTAGCATGGGCCCAGGCTGTCAACCTCTCGTTGCCTGCAAACCCATGTGAGTAAGGTGCAGTGTGCCTAGACATTTTTTTCATGTTCAGGACCCCTTATCCTCCCCAACAGGGTGGATCCCAGTCTTCCTTTCTGCTTAGGAGACACGAGTGCCTGTTAGCTGCATGGGTGTCCTGGTCTCGTGAGAGCAGGTCCCGCAGCTCAGGCAGGACAGTCCCGATGTGCCCCGTCTCAGCGCAGGGCGGTGATTTTTCAGGCACATCCAGCCAACACAGCAGCATGGCTGCATTTTCAAGAATGATCTTTAAACATGCATAGTTTGGATCTGGACCTCACCCAGGGCAGTCTGCTGGTGCAGAAACGCTAAGCCATTTTGGTTAATGCAAAATTGAACCAGGTCCAACTGAGGCACTCTTCCAGCTTTGAGTCAGCATTTGCTGTTGTTCCGCTGTTCCAGTAAAGCTTGTTATGGTAAACTCTGCCACCATAGAGTCTTCCGTCTGTAGCTCACCTGACTTCTGCAGACCTGAATTCATACATGCAAAGTCTTAGTGTCTTTGCTATAGCCCTTTTGGAAACCAGAAGTACCCCAGAATTGCTAAAATCTTATTTTCTTCCTTCCTTCCTTTTTTTTTTTTTTTTTTTTCCCAATACCTTTCTTTCCAGGACAGGAAAACTGAAAAGAGACATAAGTGAATCTGTGGTCCTGGTTATTTATTTATTTATTTACTTATTAACAAGCATATTTCAAAGTCAAATAGAAACAGAAATAGATTTTAATACTGTACCTAGTGCGTTCAAGCAACCTTCAAAGAGGACAATACACTGCTTTGACTTCTCTGACCTAAAGAGAGGTTTCAGCACGCAGCATGTTTATTTAATTCTTTTGAAGGTTCAGCTTGGGCATTACTCTTCCATTTCATTTGCAAAGCTGAATCAAAGAATGGCTTGGATTGGAAAGGACCTTAAAGATCATCTGATTCTCTCTGCCATGGGCAGGGACACCTCCCACCAGACCAGGTCGCCCAAAGCCCCATCCAGCCTGGCCTTGAGCACCTCCAGGGATGGGGCATCCACAGCTTCTCTGGGCAACCTGTGCCAGTGCCTCACCACCCTCTGCGTGAAGGATTTCCTCCTCACATCTAACCTAAACCTCCCCTCTTCTAGTTTAAAACCATCCCCACCTTGTCCTGTCATTGTCTGCCCATTCTGCCCATGTAAGAAGTCGCTCTCCATTTTTTTCACATCCGCTTTAAGTATTGAAAGGCTGCAGTGAGGTCATCCCAGAGCCCTCTTTTCTCAAGGCTGAACATCCCCAGCCTTTCTTCACAGGAGAGGTGCTCCAGGCCTCTGATCATCTTAGTGGCCTTCCTCTAACAGCCCCACACCCTTCTTGTGCTGGGGGCCCAGCCCTGGATGCAGCACTCGAGGTGGGGCCTCACAAGGCAGAGCAGAGGGGGACAATCACCTCCCTCCACCTGCTGGCCACTCCTCTGTTGATGCAGCCCAGGACGCAGTTGGCCTTCTGGGATGCAAGCACACACTGCTGGCTCATGTGGAGCCTTTCATCCACCAGAACTCCCAAGTCCTTCTCTGCAGGGCTGCTCTCAGTGAGTTCTTCTCCCAGTCTGTGCTCATGTCTGGGATTGCCCCCATCCAGGTGCAGCACCTTGCACTTGGACTTGTGGAACCTCATTAGGTTCACCAATCTAGTTTGTCCAGGTCCCTTTGGGTGGCATCCCTTCCTTCTGTTGTACCAGCTGCACCACTCAGCTTGGTGTCTTCTGCAAACTTGCTGAGGGTGCACTCGATCCCACTGTCTCTGTCACTGATAAAGACATAAACAGCACCAGTCCCAAGACAGACCCCTGAGGGACTCCTCTCGTCACTGGCCATAGAGCCATTGACCACCACTCTCCGGGTGTGACCTTCAGTCCAGTTCCTCACCCACAGAATGGCCCACCCTTCAAGTCTGTCTCTCTCCAATTTGGAGATCAGAACGCCACGCGGGACCCTGACACAGAAACAGTGACATGGTTTGTATCAGGGAATCTGTTTTAAACAACGGTACAACACAGCTTCTTCGGTATACAAAGGCTGCAGTGCACCAACACCTGACTTCTGCCAAGGCTGGGAAATGCAGCCAGCACAGGATTTGGGCCTGGCATCGGCTCTAGCACAGAGAGCTGGAACAGCTTCACAGTTGCTCTGGAGAAGACCTGACCATTTAGGAAGCAGGGTTCTGGCTCCTTTCTGAGCCTCCTGGCTCTGTCAGTCTCTGACACTTAAGAGTTGCTAAATCCCTGTAGTTTCGTAACTTTCTCAATTGCTTGAATCACAAGGATCCTGAAACCTGTGTCTCTCTCTGGTTTACATCCTCTTAAGGTGAGAAGAATAATTTATACCCACCTCCACCCAAGGTCACCTCCGGATGCCCTTCTTGTCCCACCCTTAGGGATTTGCATGCAGCCATTGATCTCTCCTGGCTTTCCAAATGCACCAGTTGGGTCAGCAGCAGAACTCCCACAGGGTCTAAAACCATTTCCTAACATGATCAGCAGCAATATGAAACACTTTCCTATCCTATGCATGCATGGTGCTGCACACCTGGGAAAAGAGACTCTACTTGGAAAAAATGATTTGCACCAAAACACTCACTTCCCGCATACCTTCTTTGACAATTTCTTCAAAATTTGACTTCAGATGTCAGTAATAAACATTTCTGAACTGCAAGATCAGCTGTGTCTGGGCCTTGAGCAATTGTGTTGAAAGCTTGAGTTTGTCTATATTATTGATTTTGTTGACAAAATGAACATTGGCACTAACCTCTACATCATCAACTTGTGTTTCAACAGCTCTGCTCTGAAGCTACGAAGTACAAGGAATAGCGTTTCGATGGTCAGTATCTAACTTCACTCATTTCAATGGCAGGAGCTGCATTTGTGGTTAGCATGTTCAATGGCACAGTCAAACACAATTTATATTTACAGATAAACTTTTTTTAATCTTCCAAGACTGCCACTCCCCCCATTTCTAGAGTGAGTCAGGACCAGCGTATTTTAAACACAGCTCTAAAAGTGTGGAGTGAAGCTCTGCTCTTAGTAGCACCGACAAAACAAAACAGGGAATCGATAAAACTGAAACAACTGAAGAGCATGTGGGATTCCCTTTTGTATCACTTTGCTAATGTTTTTCTGTCAAAATCATCATTTAGGACAAATATGATTTTTTTTTTTTTAAATGAATTTCAGTAATATGACACATGATTTATAGGAACACAATCCAAAGTTATCCTATGACTGTGATTCACTTTCCTGAACATATTACCATAAAAACTGGAAATGATGCAACAGGCACTTACTGACATTCAGAGATCCATGGCAGCATCCACTAAGTAATTTATACTCCCAGGGCTGCATTTTACTGTAAATGGAAGCAGAGGATTGTCAAGAAGATGCTGCTAGGGAGGGGAAAAAACAAACAAACAAAAAACCTTCTATACCAAAATTTCTAAGTCAACCATTGATCTTCCATGTGCTTAAAGCATCCGGGGAGGTAGGCAGGTTAGGAGCTACCTGGTATCTTGATAATCTTGCCACTCTACCACGAACAGTAACAGTGGCAAATTAAATCCGAAATACTAGACACCCCTGGCAGTCCTGCACGCGAAAAGCACCTCACAGCTCTGCGAGTGTCCTGCAGGACTTGTGATACCAATTCCATTCCTCTGCAGTCACACAGATTCAATGAAGGGAAGTCAAGAGGCTGGGCTCACCTTCAAGTCTGAGGCTGGCGATGAAGAAAGTCTTATGAAATGAGCAAGACCTGTCCACGTAACTGAATGCGGCAGAACTGCTCCAGGTGTGTACAGGTAGGAAGCTAAGCGTGGTGGCATTCAGTAACACAGGCAAATGTTCCCTCAAGCGGGCTGCAGAAAGCAAGCCTCTTCAGTGAGCAACCTCCAGCGGTGGTGGGAGACGCTGGACTCACTTTGTCAGATGTAGGAAAATACCAGAGCAGAGAGACCTTAGACTGCTCATTATCCGTACCTCTTCTTGTGGACCAGACATTTAATAAATATTCAAAGGAAACCAGTGATGCCAGGGGAAGGATTTGATAAAGGGAAGGTAAAATACACATAGAAAGGTGGTGGGAAACAGCAATTAGCATTTTAAGAAGAATCAGTCTAAATCTGTGTGGCTCTGCAGCACACGCAGGGAGAAGGCGTAGCACTGAGCTGCCTGCACAGAGGGCAGCCCAGAGGCCGTGCAGCTATCAGTGAGTGAAGCTGAGAGTTTAAGCGGGTAGCAGCAGCACAGACCCTGGAGATCACTACCACTGCATTGGCTCTAACGCAGTGAGAGCCCCGCTTACAAAGCAATGTCATCTGGAGGATTCCCAGTGACGGACTCACTTCTGCTGTTTTGGTTTTCTTTGTCGAAAGACACAAAGGAAAAAGCTATGTAACGAACCATTTTGGCTTGCTGTTTGTCAAATGAACGTAAACCTACTCACAGCAGAGGGGCCACCTAATAAAATATAAATAAATACTCTCACCGAACATTGAGAAAAGGCCTGAAGCAAACCAGGTGGTACCCCAGAACTTCAGAAGCCAGGCAATGCGTCTGCAGGACTGCGATTGTAAAGAAGAGAGAATTTTTGGTTCCTTTCAGGTACAGAATACAAATGAAAGAGATGCAACAAGCAACAGTTTATTGGTAGAAAAATCCTTTAAAATTTTACTACATCGTAAGTTTAAGGAAAAAATAGTATTAATATATATACATACAATATATATACACAAACACACATTGCACCATTAAAATTACATGCTTTTTAGAACAGAGAATGTATCATATCCCCTCATATCAATTTTAAAGTTCTCACTGCAGGAAATCTTGCATCCTTTTTGTTTTTATCCCCATTAAAGTTTTCAAGTACAGGAAGTAAGTAACTTAGGATCTAACAGTAGAAAACCATTTGTTATACACAAATTACAACCGACAGCTATACAATATTATTCTGCGGCATCTAACACATGTATGTCCTTTTTGAACTCTATAATGATATGAAGTTTTACCTGAGGTGCATGGAAATAATGAAGCATGATAATTGGCAAGTTTAAGAGATTTTCACATTATGATCTGACTGTAATTGAAGTTGATTAGGTATCACACGTCTGTACCCACAGGATTGGCACAAGAAAGCTCTGCATGAGTCATCACCAATGTCTTAGAAATGCAGGAAAAATTAAAAGGCAAGCACCACTTGCAATGATAAGCATGCAGACAATTTAAGTGAAACAGAGGTAGCATGTTCTTGTAACTCCAGCAGGGTCATTCAAATCAACGGCACCCTCCCTTCTGCAAAAGGCACTCACTTTTTCAGCTAAAAACAATGTGGTGTTATATTCAGGCAGAAAGATCAGAAGTGTAGGTGGACTTCTCTCCTTACAAATATTAAAAAGTGTTAAGCAGAGGACAACATGAAAAGAAAAACATGGGTGTAAGAAATACACATTTCTGGTCATATGTGCTATTCCTCTCCCCTTTCCTTCTAAAGGGAGAATGGAAGTATTTTATAAAACAGTAGGAGCACTAAAAAGTTGAAAGACTTTCCAGTTAAAATGGCAGTATTAAGCAGCACATTATGTATCTGTAATAATCTTACAACACCAGAAGTACACCAGCCTTTTTAACAGATCAAATAAAAAGCAACAATTCACAGTTAGAAGTAGAAAGTTTAAGCACAAAAAGGTGGTGCTGAAGAAGGATAAAGACCCTTTGATGTAAAACCTCATAACTGACAGTATACAGAAGCTCTTGTACTTTTATCCTTCCTGGAGTTTGAAAAGATGTCTATGCAAAACACTTGTTCTTACCGTGACACCACAGAACTAATCGAATTATAAGACGTGCCACTGTTGCAACTTGAAGCATAAGCCTCTTGACCATTAGCATCTAAATTTATTTTGAATACAGAAGATGCCTTCAGTAAAAAGTCTGCTGCATCCCTGCGCCCTAATTCCCTCAGCTTAGACATTAGGATACCTACAGTGCTCTCAGGAGCATTACTCCACTCCTGCAGCAGGGCATGGACTGGGCTTGACAGGAAGTCATTTTGTGTTCCATTATTTGTATTGTATTTTGCAACAAGATCAGGGAGGCCCAGGTTCATGGCCAGAAGGCACCAATCTTTGCCCATGGGATCAGGTGGATCCAAAAGTCGACTTAGTTTTCTCCTGGTAAGCAGATTCAGATCTGAAACATGAATGTCCATTCCTAGGCTTCCCTGGGAGTAGACATCAAGACATCCAAAACACAGTATACTACTAAAGCTCTCTTTATATCCCCCCATGGTGTTAGCGAGCGATGTCTCCTTTTGACTCTGTGCACGAAAGAAGTCTCTAGGCTGGTAGACCATTACTGGCTCATGATGTTCCCTCAGCTGCTGAGGACTAAGGTAGTATTTTACAGTCAGAAGGCCTGGTAAGGTTGTGGCCATTAAGTTATCAATGGTGCTGCATACGGAATCCAGAAGTAAACAGCACTTGATCTTCTCTGTTTCCAGTCCTCTAACTTGAACCTCTATACCCTGACCATGGTTGACTAGCAGCACTAAAAGCTCAGCTCCACGATTCATAATCTTTGATCCATTTACCCACAGACGTATATCGGCATCTCCCTCTGTGCTTTGTTGATGAATCCACCTGCAGAGATTCACCTGAACTTTATGAAAAATTCCACAAGGAAATGGGGTAAGATGTTCCACAGGAACGATTCTGACACCACCATAAATCAGTACTTCATCCTCCTCATCTGTCCAAGACCTGTGGAGATTGTCAGTCTTGATGAGAGCAGGAATATCAACCATTGCTCCACTGCTAAGGTCCCTTGCACAAATATCCATGGCATCCAAAATTTGTATCAGTTCTTCCACATCACTGTCTGTTACCAGACGCTGGATGTCCTCTATAGTATATCGACCTCTATAGTGATGGAGGGCTTTTGGGTTCTCCACTGACAGGATTTTTCCAAGGACGTTTGAACAGAGCCAGCGAGGATCCAGAAGCACAACATCTTGGACTGTTTCACTCTGCATGATGTTAATCTGTTTATAAATAGGAAAGCTGTTGTTTATATCTTATGAAGTACAAGATGATACCACCCCACATATTGGCTTTCATAACCTTTAACTAACACTGCTGACAGAAGAAAAACAACCAACATTTGAATGTTTTGCAAGTATTCAAAACAAAGAATGGATCTTGTTCTTGACTTCCACTAATAAAAAAGCCATAAGAACCCAACAACAGTAAAGCCTAGCCATGCTCTGCAAGTTATTTATGCAACAGTGTTTTCCTGTGATTCAATTTCTAATGGACACACACAAATTTCTCATCTGCAGTGAACATATTAAGCACTACCTCATTTTAAGATGATAGTAGACCTTATCCTTTCTAAGGATTCTATGTTTATACAACTACAACAATGAAATGTAGCTCTTCCTGTCTCAAAGAAATACTGTTGAACAGAACAAGTGCCACAAGACAATAATAACAAAAAGCATTAGTAACCAGTCTCTACTTCTTACAATGTCTTAAAAGGAAGAGTAGAAAAAAGTTACTATAGACATTTGCTTAAATCCCATTAAGCAATATTCTACCAAAGCAGTACCTTGATAGTATGAATACACAATTTAGACCAAAAAAACCCACTTACTTCTCCTATGCTATGCAACTGCTGTGCAATATGCCGTAGGTCATCTTCACTTGCTAGGGGATTAAGCTGTTCCTGTACGTCGTATACAAACTGCTGCAAGGACATCAGCTGGTTGGGTCCGTTCATTTTTCTCCATGAAGGCAGTGTAGAGATTATTTTTTCACACAGATGTGTCATAGGTGGGCAAGTCTTAAAAGCAGAGAAAACACCCGCTTGTAACTACTCTGCTGAGAACAGTCTTTTTTTTTTTCTAAATAAAGGCTATGTGTGTGTTCTAAAACATAAATGACAATATGCATGTCTAAGGAGTCCCCTTGTGATGGATCCTTACTCTTCCATCTGATATGTACTTGTGAGAAGATCTACCTTGTCTTAATAAAGTAAAATTCCAGAAACAGATGGGCATTTATTTAAAATCTGTACTCACCACTATTTGTTCCGGACCAATTTATTCAACAGGTGAGATAGCAGAGTATCAGTACTAGATTAGAAGTACAGCTGACACATTTATCTATTGACTGTTTTGGACATTACCAATGCTTTCATCCCTGCAATCTCAAGCAAGAGCACCCAATTCATATGCAAAGCTCCCCAAATTTCATCTAGTGGAAACTGCTACAAAAAAGTTTTGTCAAAGAAGAAAAGCTTATTAAAAACCAACAGATCATTGGGAACATAAAATAATCCAAATTTTACATAAAAAAACACGGAGCGAACTCAGGAATACAGTAACTTTTGCTTCACTTTTTTTTAATACCTATCAGAAGCAGCTAGAAAATGTCTCGTTGGCATTACACAATTAAGAGTGACTTTAGAATGAAGAATTTAAATGCTAAAGGCTACCTAATAATTTGACTTGGTCATCCTCAGTATTGAAGGCTATGTAGATTCATGGTGATTACAACAAACCGTAGCTATTTTACCCTTAGTTTCATGAAGTTATATATACACATATAAAAATCCAAGCACATATTTTTCAGTAAAAGACCCTAGCAAGAAGATTAAACATATATATACATAAATACATATATACACACATATATCCACTTCACCCATCTATGTTGAGAATTACCTTTCTAACAACTGAGGAAAGTGTTCTACTCCAGTGTATTTTAATGAAAAATGTATTTCCAGCAAATATATTCTGCTTCTCTGTAACGCTACTCTGACATAAAAAAACAATAAAAAAAGTCAGCACTAGAATCCAATCACTGTCAACTCAAACTACAAAAATTTAGCTTTAAACTGGTAATCTCAATTGTTTCAAGAGAGGCCATTTTGGTGACCCATACAAGATACCGCCAATTTTGAAAATGCAGACAGAATCCTTGATGTCATCGGTCTGTTGTTCCTTAAGTTCTGAAATTAAGTACTAAGTTTACAGTAAATTATTTCTTTCCCAAGATTTTCACATCTTAGCTGACACAATCTAAGACCATTAGACATTACTTACAGATATTATCTGACTTCTAATTTCTTGTAAGTGATTTCGGAGAAGCTTCATATCTTTAGATCCAGATGCTCCAGCATCCAACACAAATAACTTGTCTGAAATGTGAAGATCATTTCCAAATCTAAAAGAAAAAGAGAGCCACCAATTGTCTATTCAGTTCCAAATCCAGTTTTCCTAATCAAGCAGCGCTTCAATCTTAAATTGCACAGCACTTAATTTTCTTCAAAGAATAATGATGAAATGTAGTACTGATAATCCTAAGATACGTTATAAGCAAAGACAATAGAGTTGCTCCCTAATTTTCTTGAATGTAAACAGATATATTAACAGAAAATTATTATCTTTCCTAAGGAAGAAGGCTGAAAACTCCTAAGGAAATTACAACTGCACCCTAGGACTTGTAACTGCAAAAACATTTTACTAGAGAAGGGATAGCAGGAATGCAAGATTACACCCAGATATTTTCTGTTGGTTTATTTCAATGGATTGAGACACTGTTCTGCCACTATTGTGCTGGATTTCCTACACCTGTTTCTTGTATAGTACAGACTCACAGATCTGGGTGGTTCCCCAAATCACACGTGAGCCACTTACATGGATAACTGTGCTCACTGTGAATATAAATTATTGTTACCTTACACAATACCATTAGTTTGTGAAAATTAGCATGATTAGCATACTCTCCAAATACTTGCTCAGGATGGTTAATGACTTTCTCAACTTCTAGGCTGATTTTTTCATATATGTGACTCCACAAGATCCAACTCTTCAGAAAACATATATAGACAGGACCTCCAGGTGTGGTTTAGTTTTTCTCCTGCCCATCCTAAATCAATTCAGAGAAAATGGTGGCCGTCCTACACAGCTTCCTCTACTGCACCTGGAGGTTGCAGCTCAAAATTGCCCACTTTTCTGAGACTGGTGCAAAACCTACACACCAGGATGTCTGTCAGATGGTTGACAATGGCCTTTAGATCTATTTCAGTATTTACAGGCTGACCCTTTGGAGCCCCCCTCATTTTATGCACCACTCACTCATTTTAGCTCGCTCATTGTAGTATTGACAAATGTTTCATTTTTTTCACGGAATAAGCTTCCTGAATATTTTCAGTAAAGAAAATCTTCAAAATATTGCACTTTCTTTAATGTAAATACCACATAACTTCAGCCAAACAAAAAACCTTTTACATATTACGCATTTTAGTATTTTTCTTTGAAACTAACATGTGTGCTACATATAATCCCCTCTTACCTGTTCCTGATTTCTTTCAGCAACGACACGTCCTTGTCATACCAAAACTCCCCCCCAACAGGCCGAGGAAGATTCACTATGTCAGCATGCGTGGCGACCAAAACAACACGTAGTAGAGTTTTCAGCTTTCCACCAAATGCTAGAAGGGAAACAAGATTATTTCCTCACTATGAGACATGCCCAGGAAGATGGCTGCCTTATGGAGCCAGTTAAGTAGCAATACTATTGTATTCTTGATACCAGTGGATATTCTGCAGTGGATTTACCAACTTTAAGCACAACAACACCTATTTCTACACAACGAAACCACTGGTGTTATGGCTATTATCTACTTATAGAATTATCGACATAATGTATAATTTAAATAGCTAGAATCTTAGTATCATAAATA
This sequence comes from Cygnus olor, assembly GCF_009769625.2. Taxonomy (NCBI): domain Eukaryota; kingdom Metazoa; phylum Chordata; class Aves; order Anseriformes; family Anatidae; genus Cygnus; species Cygnus olor. The sequence continues at coordinate 43,466,555 of NC_049198.1, read as the reverse complement.
TTTTATGCCCTTATTGTTTTAACAAAAACATGTATTAATAATGCTAATTAGACATCTATTAACTACAATCTATACCAACGTGAGGGAAAATAAAAAAAATAAAAGCTTCTTTAAAAGGTTTCTCATAATCTTTGGATGGTCCTTAATGCTACAGGTACAGCTTAGAGAATTTTAAGTAGAACACAATGTCCACAACATTCATATGCTGGTATGAATGCTATTTTACAGTACTTACACAAACAGTGACCTCTCACTTAGGTGAGAGTTAAGTAGGAAAGCCTGGCAGATACCATGAAAAAGAATGAAAAAGAAAGAAAGAAAGATACAATGGCATGAATGAGGTGACAGCATGGAACACACATTTTCTATCTTTTTCTCAAACTGATCTTCCAGAAAAGAGGAGACATCACTAGGCAATTATTTAAAAAAAACAAAGTACATCCAATTCTGCTGTTCTTGTCTGACAAAAACTTCATATTGGAGAAATATGCTTACCTCAGTTTTCATTGACTAAGCTACAGAATTTTGATTCATTCATAAAAGGCCCACATTTCCCCTCACTGTGTAGCACTCCACAATAACTATGCTCTAGTTGTAGATCTTTTTGTTTTTCAGCTGACAATATAACAATAGACAATATAACTGGAAAGTAATTCCTAAAGTTTAAATATTCTGCAAATGTCAATTAATACATATTATTTAAGGGTTGTAACAATAAGTTACACATGAGTATCCAAATTGAGCTGAGTAGTATAAACGCTGATTTAGGCAAAGTACCTAAATTGTGTTACTAAATTAGTAAAATCAAGAACTAAGTTTCCTTGCTTGAGCAAGATGACAAGGAAAGCTCTCAACAATTGCAAGTTAACTGCATTTTCAGCTTTAATGATTTTTTGCACATTTCTGAGCTTTTAGTTCCAGAAGTAATTGCAAGTCAGTTAGATCTCAATGGTTATATTTGTAACCTCATGACTTAACCTAAGATGGAAGATGAAAGGACATACATATGTCCAAGCTAAAAACTGAAGGTCTACCATGTGGCTCATCATTGTCACTCGTCAGCCTGAGATCATGCGTACAGAATTGAGTAGAAAACAAAAAGAGGGGAAATATTCTGCACTATGTAAGCATTAGATATACTTTTCTAGTGAGTCCCTAGCAATGTTATAAACGTCTATCAGTGTTGAGTTAGATCCACTGCTTGGGATAACATTTTGGTTCATAGAACCAAGACACATGTCAGAGAATGGTTCTTCCATAAAACTGTCAGTCTGCAGAGCAACGCTCTGCTACAAACACTATGAAGCTATAAGGTATGTATAGCTACAGAGGTTTTAAGAAAAAAACAAACAAGTGAGTTAAGTTAATTTGTTTGTCTGTCAAGTAACTTTCAACTTGTTAGAAAGTTTGAATAATTAGTCATTTCATTTAAAATCTGTGCAAAGTCTTAAAAAATATGGAATGAAATTTACTAGAAATACTGGTTTCTGTACACCCTGATGTGCCAAAGGTTAACATATTTGTATCCCAAATACAACTCTAGTTAAACAGGTTGGAGTGGCATGTACTGAGAGTGTAATGTCACTCTACAATGTCATTCTGTCCTGTTCTCATTGGCAAAACCAACTTATGCTGCAAAGAGCTAATTGGGGTTTAGATTTAATTTAGGATTAGGTTTGTAAACTTAAGTGAGTTTTAATTAGTTTGTCTAGAACTGGTCTTAAATGGTTCCGACACTCTGAAACACTTTTTCACACAGCTTTTCTGACATAAAACTTCATTTGCCACAAAAGCCTCCAGTGTATCTCATGACCCATTTCAGTTGGAGTAACTGGTGCATGAAACTCTTCAGGCTTGTTCCACAAATAAAATCCTCTATTGCTGAGAAACTGTTTAAAGTTTTTTAAATAAAAGCGGATAAAGATGTACAACAGCACTCAGGAAAGAGGATTTAGAAGTTGCAAAGAAACACAATCTTATTTTCCCCTAATATTTCATTAATAGGCAGAAAAGCATACCTATTGGCTCCTCAACTGGGACTAATGATTTCAGGAAACTGAGCCAAAAGGTCACTTGGTTTAACTGGATTTCATAAGGCTCCTCAAGACTAAAAAGCACTATGTGAATCGTGGTGGGATCATTCGCTGCAAAATAATCGTAACAGCAGAAATACACAGGATTCCCAGAGAATTCCCAGATGCTGAAGTCACCAACTCCTGAAAAACAGACAAACAGACAAAGAGGTCACACTGTCAGTAAGCATGAAGCCTTGCTCAGCCGTGGAAAGACAAACGGAACAGTTCATCTCATTTAAACTTTCTCAGAGATAAACTATGCAGGTGAGAAAGCAAAACTGCAAATGCAATCATGAACAAACGGAACAGGTTTCAGATAGTCTCAGAGACTGAGAAGTTGGGTCTTTACAATCTGTTCCTCTCTCACATTCACTTCTCTAGAACATTCAGCTGGATGCCACATGGATGCACCTGTGTATTCAAGTCATGCAGCCTTACACATTAAATTGGCTTTTGCCCTGCACAGGAACAAATAACTGCTCCTGTTTTTCCTTTGTATTCCCCCAAAGCTCAACATTTTTATGATTTTTTCTTTCTAAAGTCTCACTGTTGGTATTAAAAACCACTCAAAGATTCTCAAAGAACCCACTCTGCTTTATGGAATTGTATTACTCAAATCACATGAATAAGTTAGGGCTGGAGAACCACCATGTTAAGGATCCCAACAGCACAATGATTCTTTCTGTCATCTCCTTTACTTCAGGTAAGAAAAGCATTAGCATGCTGCACTGTATTGCACTTCTCAGACTCACTACCTGATAAGGTACACTTGTACTCCATCTATTTAAATAAATGCTGATTCAAATGCACCTTAAATTTCTAGGAGAAAAAAATCCAGAAACCTCAAATCTGCTGTTATGAGTTCAGCTATCGAGAGCTCATCCATGTGCACACCTTCCTTCTATATCAAGATAGTACAAAGACAGAAAAGAAAATCCTTCTGACAGCCTGTTGCACAACTTTATTTCACTGCAGAATTTGACCTGGTTTCAAATTATATCGAAAGGAGAAATTAACCCAGATAAAGAACAAGCTTTAGCTACATGCCAAACTCTCCAGCATCTAGCACGAATGTTTTGTCAGTTTGTGTTAGTGTGCATATAATGAATTTGTAAGTAGGTTTCTCTCTCCAAAATAAAAGCTTGATTAATCTGAGCTCAGCCTCAAGACTGCAAATGCTGAGGAGATCTTTAAGGAGAGATCTTACCACCTCTCTGACGACTAGCAGGGGTGGTGGTAATGTACCTGTTGCATGGTTTTCACACTCAAAAGCATTACTAGCATCTATGTGTACTTATGAAAAAAGACAGCTACTGGATAAAGAGAAAGCTCTACATTAGTGTTTTGCTTTGGAACAGTAGAGAGGTTTTCAAATAACTTCTCTGACTGACCCCTCTTACTGTTAACTGGTTCCAACTGTGGAGCAGTTGGCTTGCTTTCCAAACTAATGAAACTAGAAGCTCCACTCCAGTGCTCACCAAATCTGCTCCAGACCCCTTGTGGGGTGATAATGGTAAGCCCTTCATACACCTGGGTACCACATGCAAGGTGAGGACACTTGGGCCAGTGAGACTGGATTATATCTGCCAAAATCCCCAATCTACATGCAGTGTAGGTGAAGGGGCCTTTAACATGGAACCCACTTCTATTATGCCAAATGCGTTTCTTCTGCCCCACTTATTAATCTCAAAAGCACTTCTAGGTAGTGCTAGAAATATCTGCCACAAATGGTTACTACTATGTGTATTACAAGCAGAAAACCTCATGCAAATTTACCTTCTGCTTAAACAAACCAAACCCCACCAGTGTTGAATTCTTAACCACAGTCAGTACCTTACCAAATCAGGCATTTTTGTTTTTGTTTCTAAAACCACACAACATGGCATTGCCTTTCCCACAGAACTAAGGCATGCCAGCCCAGCTCTCCGCTTACCATTCAAGTAGGCATTCTGAACGTCAATGGCCTTGGTGGACTGGTCATCAGCAGAGAAGTGAGAGTGATGAGCAGGTGAAACGAAAGCTTCTAATACCCCTTTGGTCAGGCCTGGCTCAAACATCATACTACGGCTTCTCACGCTGACGTTCTCACAGCCGGGATAAAGATTCGTAATACTTACGGAAACTGGGTCAGGGAAAGGAAAATGAGATTACAAATTGTGGGAAAACTACAATCAGATCACTTCACGATAAGTATGCTAGGCATAAAACTTGATTAATAAAACCAAACTGTTCTTCAAAAAAAAGGAGATGACTACCAAGCTGTGAGCGCACACAAATACATCCTTATTCTGAATGCTGAAAAGGAAAATATTAGAATGATCCCATATAGCACTTACTGCACCTTAACAGATATACTACTGGGTGGGAAGCATAGAAAAAAATAACAATTTGGAAATGAAAGACTTCAATAGTTAAAGCTCTTCCATATTGCAAAGATTTACTACTTTTTGTATCTAAGGGCTGTAGTTTCGTAGCATGGACTGTTTTTATTAGTATAGAAATGCTACAGATTTGTATAATGGGATCTGTTAAGTAAGGATAAAAATATCACCACATAATAACTATTTCTGAGGAGGTGGGTGAGAAAAGCAGGCCCTTAACTGAAGTTATTTTATTTGTAGGCAATTTGCTCAGTTCACCTCACTATAGATTCTATAAATGAGAAATGAAAGGGCTTTTAATTAACTTGCACCATCTAGTGGCGAAAGTAAAGATTTCTTCCCCCCTCTAGATGCTGAATTCTAATATTTGGATTTTAATATAGAAAGAAACTACCTGCCAGCAGTACAACTATACTTTCATGTTTCATCTTTTAATAGAGTATTTAAATCTTTAGGCTCGTGTGATTTAAATACAGTGAATTCACGTACTTATTTTTACAGAACTTTTGAAAACATAATCACATTATCAAGTATCCACCAAACTGTACTGTTTTAATTGTCTATTAGATTATGTCACTCAACCCAGAACGTTATTAACATGATATATAATGAATTGAAACAAGCAAAACCCCCAAATCCAAACATCAGAACAATGTCAGAGTAGCTTCATTTTTTGCATAGCACTGCACAACTTTAAAGATTTATTTCTAGACAAGCTATTCTCAAGTCTTTGCTTCAAATTCGCCATTACTTCTATGGTGGTTTGCCAAAGAACGTGACTGGCAGTCGTCTTTGAATTTATGATGGTATGAGAGCATTAGACCTATTCTCTGGTCTTGGTACCAATTGACATAGTAAGTCTGTCTTCAGTCAAAACTTTCCTGCAGTGCCTCCAGAAATGGACAATTCCTCAAGTGATTAGCCTCCCTTTACACAACACAGTAAATTACGTTAAATAAACCAAGAACTTCTGATTTATTTATTTAATCCATTTGTGTATTCTATCATCACAGATGCGAACGCCTTGTGATAAATGAACAACAAACTGTAATAACAATCTCTGTGCCAGGTATCTTGTTGAGTCACTCTAAGTACCTTATAGCTTCCTCGGCTGACTAGAGAGAATGTGGAGATGAAATCCATTACTAACCCTAGTCTAAAATTATTTAGAAATAATGATTAAACCTTGAACTGCAAGCATTATCCAAAGCCTTTTTTTTTTTTTTTAAAAAGCAACTCTGACCCCATCTGACGTTAACTTATGTAATAAGATTATTTCTGAACAGCAACTTGAACTTGAGCTCTTCAAAGTGCCTGCTTAGCTTGCATACATTGCACAGAATCTCAGTGTTAGAAAAGGAACCTGGAAAAACAGTTCACTCTTCCTGATGTCCTACCATAAATGTGGGATCGTCCAAAACTGGGTACACATTGATGTGTAAATCTAATTACTCATCCTGCAGCTCTTTCCACATTACACAGTCCAACTGGTGCTTCATGAGCAGTTCCTTACCATTTGCATATATTTACTTCAGTCTAGAAAAGCTCCATTTTCTTCTTGTTTGGAGGCAATTTTAGGCACCTTTAACTTGTCAGATGAATTCCTGTGCCTTACAGAAAAGCATTCCAATGCATCAAAGACAGTTCTGAATCCTTAGTTATACTTAAATAAAAATATCATCTAAAGATGCAGCAACTGTTTTAATTCTGCACAGAATTTGCATTCGAAAATGCTGACAAATCATAACCCCAAAACCATGATGGTAGCATCCGGTTATGGCACTGGTATTTGCAGTCTAGGACTTTTTGGTAAAAAGAAACAGTTTTCAGAAGTCCTGTCCTCCACTCTCTTAAGCTCACTTATGCACCACATCAGTGAACAAAAGCTGAACTATTTTTCATTCTCCACACCCACTGCTCCTCTAAGCTCTTAATTTAGGTGTGACTCTGCATGCAGAGAAGTCAACTCCCTCTTTGCTTTGCTCTGATTTCTTACACACATAGGTTATTCTGTCTTTTACAGCACAGCCAACAGCTGTTTGTTTGGAGTTCTACAGATGAAGAGAAGAGTGATTTCTTGTTCAAATGGTACAATGTCAAAGTCATACCTGAAGGTTTGGAAGACAAGGGAGACGGGGGGAATCTGGTTGTGTTTGTGGAAGACAGCCTAGGCCTACGTCTTCGGAAAAAGCTTCGTATCAGGCCACACTTAAGAGACTCCACAAGGGTCGTTTTCCCAGATCCAGAGTGTCCAAACAGCTTCAGTTTGATCCGGGGCTGCGGGTTCTGAGTGTGTCGCAGCTGCTGGATAAAAAGCACCCTGTGCGTATCCTAAAATTCAACACAAAGAAGAAATCTGAGTGTGTGGCAGGGAAGTTCCTTCCAGCAAACTCAAAATGTAGGGTTTAAGTAATGCTTTCTTGCCAGGTTACATCTGAATCAGCTCCTCCATCTGCTCCACCATGCAAGTGGCATGAGGGAGAAGGATAGGTAGCCAAAACATAGCTGAATGGTAGCTCTCAAGGAACACCTTGACTCTTCATGAAAATCACACAGTTTCATGGTCAACATCACTGAACAGGATCATTTTGACCTCCAATGGAGTACACAGAGGAGGAAAAACTAGTTTCTTTCAGCTCCCTTTCTCCTTACTCATGATTCTCAGTAGCATAACTAGTACCTCCAACCTTATATATGTGCAGGATTGAAGACTTTTGCAGTGAGAGCTACCACCTAAGCAATGTGAAAACTCGATATGCACCCCCCTTCTTTCTGTCAACTTTTTCTACACTTCTCATATTTGGGAGAATTTTCCTCATCCCTTTCTCCCTATCAAGCGTACATATTTTCACTTCAATTTTTGCAAGGTAAATATTGCTTTACCCAGACCACTCTTACCTCTCATTTTCCCATATACTTATTCTTCTCTACCTTGAAAGACCTCTCACATTCTACTAGCCTTCCACTTTTCTAGCTTACTGCAAGCTTACACCCTCTAGACTTCTTTCCCTCTACTTCTAGGCCTCAACAGATCTGCTTCCCTACTTAATTTCCTTTCACTGTTTGCCCTCTGTGTGCATTGATTAGCTTTTGCTAATGCTCAACAGCTGCAATCTCATCCTCATACTCAGGCCTTCTTCAAACCCAATCACATCTCCTGAAGAAGAGCTTTCCATTTTATGCTCACCCATAACCAATACGTATTGCGTCTTGCAGCAAGAGTAGCAGAGACTGGAACAAGTCAGACGTCTTGTTCTCTTCCCCCAGCAAGAAGCAATCAGACATAGATATCTTGCAATTGAGCACATGAGCTGAGCTTGGAAATCAGCTCAGCAAGAGGAAGCAGTGGAGGACAGCACTCTCCTCTCACCCCAGAAAGACCTATTTTAAGGTAACCGTGAGACAGCAGAAAGGTGGAGGAGCAAAAGAACTAGCTTCAGCCTCTCTTCCTTCATTCCCCCATTTGGAGCTCAGAGAGAGGCTCTGTTGTTCTGCATTGGTACTGTTTCACATGTACACTGAGTCATTAGAAGAGCACCCACAGCAGCCTCCCTAAAATAAGAGCATGCAGCAACTCCACTGAGAAATTTGACAGAAATGGTAGCATATTTAGTTCCTTCCTCCTAACAGGTATGTATGAAATATGCTCATCACAATGGGAATGTTGCACACCCTGACTGCTAATAGAGGCTCTTACAGAGAATTCAGTATGACAGCAGGTTCTTCACATGTGTGCTATTAGGAACAAAATCCTCCACAGGCACCGAAGACGAAACAAGTGTCAGGCACACTCTGTACTAGATGACATTGCCCATTTTGAGTAATACTAGAATAGTTCCAGTGGTTTATAGTTTCTTAATTTCAGTTTATCAGATTCTGTTTTGTAAAGTGTACTCTGATCAAATATGTCATTATCATACTTATTCCCCACAGATATAGTCAGCATTCAGTAAGTAAATACACTTCACTATAAAGGAGAGGGTTATAGTTACTACAAATCTCTTTCAGAAGAGATTTATCTGATCTTCTCCCTTTTGTTCTGTACATCTGAAACTCAATTTTCTCCACCTGCATGCAAAACCAGCCTTTTTTTTTTGGGGGGGGGGGGGGGGGGGGGGGGGGCAGGGGAGGGGGGTGTCGGGGAAAGGGAAGAACACGGGATGACAACTATATAAAATGGATCCTGTTGTGACAAAAGTATACAATAGCTATCACTGAAAAGGAAGCCTGACCTATGGCACTTCACGATATCTTCACTGATATATTTTACAATTCTAGCAAATATAGATTTACTGTCAGGATATGATTCTAATTCTACCTCGGCAATGCCTAGTACACAAATATTCTTACTCCAAAATTATATAAAAGGATGAGTCTGATCTTTTATTTCAGACTACTACAGAATCACCAGCATAATTAAAACAGTACTCTAGCAGCTCTGGCTGTTGCCTGGAATCTCCAGGCAAGTGGTCTCTGCACCTTCACAGCACAAATGATGCTGCTTATCTTGAACAATCCATGTCTATCAGATGTGTCAGACTTACTGCCTTATAACAAGCACAGATCAGCTTTGCATTCTGGTGGTAAGGAGATTTTGAGAAACTGTAGAATTTAAAAAAAAAGAGTGTGAGAATTTACGCTACCATTCTAGGAGATATTAAAGGTTCCAGAAGGGCACAAACTCTTCATATTTCATAACCAAAATCTAACTAAAATGGTGACGGTGGGGAAATATAAATCCTCCTTCGGGATGTGCTAATTTTTAATAGTATGTTTTTCAGTTTCTTCTAAACTCATTAGAACCTTTGGTGGGCATTGTCAGAGAGTGGATAAGATGGAATGCTGGTGCAGTCTATCTTAGCCATTTTTGCTAACATGTACATAGTAGCTTCAAATGAGGGGATCATTTAAAATTGAAAAAATGTTTTTTTTCAAAAAGGATGCCATTTCAGTAAGGATATTTACAACAGTTTTTTAGAATGGCTTTGATGGATGATCTTATGATTTCCCATGGTCAAACGTTTCCTGCAATCTCAGAAACAAGAAAAACTCAGTGAAAATTCATGCATTCCCAACCTTTTTAAGTCTTGCAAGCAGACTGGCTACATGTTCATGCCGTTCTGCTCTGGCGAGATCCTCTGCCGTTTTCCCATCCTGTTGAAAAACAAATGATTAGCTGAAGTTTCTTCCTTTTGAAGTTTCTTCCTTTTGACCACAATAAAAAGTCATGTGCAACATAGCTGAGCTCTGCTCGTGGCAGTAATTGCCGTCAGACACAAATTAATCAGGGAGAAGGGAAAAAAAAAAACAAATGAACCAGTAATGAACTACACCCACAGGAATCTCTTTTCTTAAACGGTCCAAAGACATACACAGTAAAATGCAGAACAGTATTTCTTTTACAAATTGGCATCTGGTTGCCACTGTAACAAGATGACTTGAATTCAGAGCCTTAGCATGATGCCAGAATTCCCTCTTTGAACTCCTCTTTTTTTCTCACCAATTAGTAGATGATAGTGATTTCTAGATACTACATCCTAAACAGATCTATAAGCTTAAACAGTTCACAAAGAGGACACACATTAGCATATTCACTCAGATGAACAGCAAGTGAATTTTATTTACTAATGGATAAAGAATGACGATGACATACCGGTCACTGGAGGTTTTCAGAAAGCAAGAACATTGTAAACCACGTTGTTAAAACTGCATCAGCTGATTCAAAAGGAGAAGCAAATCTGCCTGCGGCATTCTGCTCTTAACATTTAATTACCCATGTTTCATACATCAGCAGTTTAATATGAAGTAAACTGAAAGAAAAATTGCTTACTACTTTTGCTGTTATATCTACGTTAACACTATTGTTTTATATTTTGGTAACAGGTAACTAATTTATGAGGACTCTGCTTCTTTCATGCTCTTACATAAAAGAGCTTTTAAATGTTAAGGCAATGTAGTGGAAAACTAAAACCTCTTTCTTGGACTTCTCTCTGATTGTCTAGTTTTTCATGTGAAACCTGTATTGTCTTAAATAGTTCCTGAGGATACTGTAACTATTACCCTATATATGAAATAAATATCTTTGATATTTGAGTATCCACCTACAGAAGTCATTTTCAGTTTTCCATAGACGTTATTATGTTCTCCATTATTTCAGGTAATTCAAACAGAACAGGAACAGAACATGAGCAAGAAATAGTCAAAACTGTAGTTGATTAAATTTGAGTGTCAGATACCCTCGCTGTACAGGCATTTTCCCTTAGAATGAGGGCAGGTCCTACACCTCTCTCTCTGTAACTGCAGCAGCATGGCTTGAGTTGACTTGACATCCTTGTTTGCTATGTCTCTCTGCTCCATGGGGCTTTGTTCTGGCTTCAACCCCGGCTGTGGTTTAATAACTGTACTCCGATTTATCACTTCCTTGACACAGCTGCTTGCGCACAAACACAAAGGAAATAACCATCTGGCGAGTATTTGGCAACGAGCATGGATGGCAGTGGCTCAGGCAGAGCCTGATCAGCAATCATGGCTACAAACGGATGGAGTTGACTGCTCCCCAAACCAGAAAAACAGCAACAGAAATGGTTCGAATTGCTAGAAGCCTGGCCAAGTGTCATTGTAGGGCAAGCCGACATGTAGCAGTGGGATGGTGTTGTCATGACTCAGGGCTCACTCCATACTTCCATACTGAGTTTTGTGTGCTCAAGGCTAGCTCTCTGACATAGCATAGCTGTTTAATCTTGAATCAGATAGAACTCTGGGTTGAATTTGCCGCCTAGTAAACATTTTGAGATGTTGAAATTGATGGATACCAGCAATTCAGTTTACATTTCTGTTCAGAATTTTGACTCAGATCTGGAAGCTCATTGTATTGATTGAGATGACAGGTGAAGAAAGGGGTTGCTTCCTTGACAAATAAATTAACAGAAAATAAAGTTTCTGTTTTTGTCCAAAACAGTGAGCAAGGTAAGGCTGTTTAATTCTCTGGAAGTCCACTGCAAGATGAACTGTAGAGCACAAGAATTAGAAAATAAATACACAAGCAAAAGAGCAGATGGGTTTCAGTAAGTTATTTTCCTGTTTGACCTTTCTTGAGCAGTACAGTTTATGTAGAGGTTGGAAAAAGCAGAAGTGGCATCTGAAAATGGCTTGGTTACAGGATCCATGGAAGTTTATTTAAAACCTGGTGATAAATTTCATCACCACCGCTGACTGGCTCCTTTGTTGCAAACCAGACAGCTATGACTGCAAGAGATGGTCTTGAATTTAACTGGCCATTTGCAAGCATCAGTTTAAGCTTGGTACAGTTTTAGAAACTTCCATGATCAGGAGTCAAGAACATGGTGACCGATAGCACAGCACATAGCAGTTAGAAGGGTTTTGGTGATTTTTGAACACTGGAAAAGGTTATATATATGCTCCAGCAGCATGAGATTTCCTAAGGTCGCTTAACATTGATGCAATCAAATTCAAAGCTGAACTAGTATTAAAACAGACTTCAACCTGGGGAGGAGGCAGAGACAACATACTCCAGTACACAGTTACCTAACAGTGCTAAAAAAGTTAATTTCTCAGAAATGGCATTCTGACTGAAGAAAAAGGCAATTCATTCTACTACACTGGCTCTGAAAGAGCTGTTAATAAGACTTTTCGGAATAGTTCAGCATTCATCTAGCAAACTAATGCAAAACTGAGACACTATTAAAAACACCACATATTCTTCCTCCCTCTTCTCTTCCCTTCTCTCTGCTACGACACTGCTGGAATAATGGATATTAACATATATTCAGTGTGTTCCTCCTGCCAGATTTAGTATCAGCACAATTTACTCTGTCATCACCTTCACACCGATATAAACTGATGAGATAAAATATACTTTCATCTACGAAGGACAGAGGCAACAAGGGCAGTTATACCAACACAGCCATCATGGCATAAATGAACAAATATAGTTCATGAATCCCCCTCTGCATCCTTTTGTTATAACTTACCCCTACAGTGAAAATACTCATACAGAATGAGATATACCAAAAGGAAAACAGGAAAGGAGAGAAAACAGGTCACGAAGATGTAAAATACCCCAAAATGTCCACCGCATGCACATTATTCATGTACACAGCAATCTACAATCTAGTTTTCCAAATGTCATTTTTAGATGCTAAGCTTATTCAAACCACAATTCAAGTTTGTTTGTTTCAATGACTGCTTTTTAAAGGTTTCCCCACACAAGATACATGTTTAGAGGAGTAAGCAGTACTCAATGTATAGGAAAACAAAAACGTTTGTAACTTTCATCAAACAGGTAAAGCAAACGAGACAGAAGTTTTCTATTTTTTCTCTCCATTTCAGTCATCTCAGGGATACTTTGTATGGAGAAGAATTTTGTAAAACATGGATTCAATTAAAACTAAATTCACAGCATGATTTCAATGTACAGAACAACAGTTACTGCTGAGTAGAATGCACTGGTTAGAGCAAGTAACAGCATAAACTGACCCAACTCTTCTAAAAATAAAACATGCTTGGTAGGTTCAAAACACACGTCATGGTGTATATGATGCCTAGTAAACACGAAGCGTGTATGAGGTATGTATGATGAAGGATTCCTTCATTCCTTCCACGGATACAAGAGTCAGGATGATGTTTCTCAATGCAGTGTGAAAGAAAAATATCTTGAGTGGTTCTAACTGAAAGCAGTGGTGCTGACTGATCTGACATAAATGATTTGTTTTTACAAGGATACTTGCATGCTATTTTACTCATCTATGCACCTACACATTTACGACATAAAAATGAAACTTTTTAACAACCCTGAAAGCAAAAAAAAAAAATCCAAGATATATACTATACATTTGTACAGTAACTGTACATGATGTGAAATGACAATTATCTTAGCGATGGCGGCCTACTTTGCATACAGAAAATACAATACTACAAGTAATTCTTAGGGGAAGAAACTCTGCAGATGAAGTGGTAGCTATACTGTACCTTAATTAATTTCAAATTTAGCTGTAAGAAAGGAACAAGTGGACAACAGATAACGCTTTTCAAGCTGTGGATGTTCTACAGCCTAACATTTTTTAGTTTCACTATATATTTATATTTGACCTCTGCTTCCCCCCCCAAGATTAACTGATTTTCTAATATACATAAAACAGACAAGAAACATAAATACTTACAGAGGTTAAAGCTTCCACATTGGCACCAGTAAGACACAGGAACCGGACAACATCGAGAATGCCATTGTTTGCTGCCAGATGTAAAGGTGTTCTTCCGTACTAATGGTTGGAAAAGAAAGTGTTACGTTAGTCAAAGAACACCTTTCCAATTTTTATGACTAATAATCAAACATATTGTACAATTATAGGTGCTGAAACACAGCAAAGTTCTTGCAAAAATGGTAAGAAAAAGTGCTTTTGACTACTGCTTGAGCATAACTGCTTGAAGCTCAATTGAAAACAAAGTCTAGACTGAGTACTTAAAAAATGGGAAATGATTGTACAGTTGAATTACCCACAGCTGCGGAGGAATCCTTTGCATTTTTGGGCTGTATTTGAGAATGTATTGCTAAGTGTTGATAAATCTGATTGTGTTTTGCTTAATGAAATGTTAACTAGTTAAGCAACACTAAGTCCTTAACCTTTAAAGCTCCGTATTCTATTCAAATCAAAGTATTACTGAAAAGTACGTCCTCAGTCTCCTCCCCTCCCCGCAAGGAATGAGAAATGAATGTAAACAGTCAGCATGAAGGAATTTGTGCTTTCAGTGACAGAAGAAAAGTGCTGCAAGTATTCCTTCACCCATTTTCACTTTTTGCCCCCAAACCTCCCCATTGACAACAGGTTTTCATGCCAGCCAATTCTTGTCTTTCACATTCATAGCTACTGTTAAAAATAACTCTATCATATATTTTCTGCTTGTAAACCCTCTTACAACTTCTTCACACATTTTCTTACTTTCATACTGTTCTCCCTGTTTTAACCCTCCATTCAGAACCAAACTCACATGCTTATTTCACAAAAGAGTATTTGAAAGCAAAGCTAACTTTCTGCCAACTGGAAACTGAAGAGATGTTTGCTCCTCAAAAATCAACACCTCAATTCAAATAAATGCATATGATGTTCTGCTGCACGTAGTCTGTGGAAGAAACCACAGTGCTCTCAATTGGTATTACACACACGTCGGACAATGCCAGACTTGAGGACCAAGGATAGATGGTCATTATGTTAATTTACTCACATTACAGGGCTCACTGCTGAAGAGGACAAGTAGAAATAAATATCCTCTGTTTTGCAAGACCTGAACTCACCCTTTCAAATAAAGTGCACTCTAAAAATCACTCTAGTATACTTGACTCCTAAAAGGATAACAGGACACAAAATCTAATCACAGCTCCTATACCATGATCCCATATCCACCGAACACTTAAAGGCTGACAGAGTTTTCTATGGTGTGCTTGAGGCCAGGCCACTGATGCCAGCTGAGCATTCTCACTTATGAAAAGAGGTGCTAATCCAGCCTTTTGCTGCATTAACTCACCTTCCCAAAATGTGTTCTCAGCAGTGGATCTGGATTTAATTGCATAGTCAATCATATTTAAGCTCAGAGGCAGGACTGGGGAGCTCATTACTGTACGTTTTTTGGCTTGGCAGCTGACGATTTTAATTATTAAAACAAAAACTGATTTCACTGGACAACCCTCAAGCCAAACGCCCTGCAACTTTAATCATTTAGCTAATGTAGAGAAGGTCAGAGTTTTTGTAATAAATGGTAGTGTTAATTAGTAAAATGTTATTGATAGAAAAAAATCAGAAAAAAACCAAAAGAACTACAACACTGGAACTAAACAAATCACAGGTGGTAACAGATTCCTACAAAAAGCTTTTAAACTTTGCAGCATATAAAAATTGAATAGGCCAGAGAAAGACATCTGGAACTAAATATCAAGCCCCAAGCTCCACTTTTTGTCAGAACAGTGTAATGGCTGAGCTTACTCAAACTAACAACATGAACATTTCCTGAAACAGCTTACTTTCACCTAAACACGCATAGGAGGAAAGCCAGAATGTTAAACCTGCACAGTATCAAATCTACTCATCACATACCCTGCAACAATTACAGAAGAAAAGAAGCCAAGCCAGCACTAGTATCTCGAAGTTTATAGACAGGCTACTAAACTTTCTCTTTGGAACGTGCTTACTGCAGTTGTGGACATTCCACATTTTTACCTTGCAGTAGACCAGCAATATGCCTTGGAATCAACATTTTAAGAGGTTTATCATTTGACAAGTATTTATGCAATTGTCACATGTATGCAAAAGAATGAGCAACAGAACACTTCCCAAAAAGAACCTTACTTAGTCTGCTGACTTCAACTTTTGAAAATGATTTTACATTTAACGTTTTAATCCCGAGAATTCATGTGTTCTGCTTGTGACAACTTCTTTTACATATAAATTAAGGCTATTATATTCTAAGATAAATGTTTGATCAGGATTTATTTTAATTAATCAGCTCAAGACAGAAAAACATAAACCAGCCAACATAACATGCATTTTTATTACTGGCAACAGAATCTGCACTTCATTAAATCACTTGTTAGGTGACAGTGCAGATCTGTTCTCAAATTTGGAAGAATTCAAAGCAGATTTTTCATTAAAAATGCACCAATCTCCAATTCTACAAGCAATTTAGTATTATTAAGTCACATCAAATCAACAGCTGTTTGGGCTACCAGAGCATTTCATCTGTTCTTCAGCACCTAAGATGTAATCTGCATAAAAAAAAAGAAAGCTATGTGGCTAGGGAAGCAGGTTGGTATATACTTCAACATTAGTGGCAAAGTACATTGTGATAATTAATTCATTTGGGCTCTTTCTTCATGGACCTTTAATCATCTATTTAACTGAAACAGTTAAGTTTGCAACATGAATAATTTAATGCTTTGCATTTGGCTTCTTCAAGAGATAAAAAATGGAAGAAAAAATATTCTGATAGGGGAAGTGGAAAAGGTCATCTAATGCAGTAGGTGAGCTCTTAAATATAGTAGTTCAGTACCAATATTCCACTTACCTTATTAGCAACATCCAAATTACAACCTGCTTCACAAAGTGTCATCACAATAGGAACATTCCCATCTTTGCAGGCTACATGCAGAGGAGTGTTACCATGTCTGTCCTGGAAATCTACAAAACATCCTTGACTGATGAGGGTTTTAACTACTTCTATTTGACATCTTCTCACAGCAAGGTGTAGAGCTATATGGCCATCCTGAAATCACAAGACAACTTGTATGTGAGATTTCAATATTGCTAAAAATCGAAGTATCAAAGTATTTTTAAGAGTCAAAATTGTTTCAAGGTAATTGTGTGCATCTCCTTGCCTCAAGAATCAAAATGTTTTCGGGGGGGGGGGGTGGGGGGGGGGGGGGGAGGGAGCAGTGGAGGGGAAGAGCTGGGGTGGAAGTAGGGAGATGCACAATATTTGGCAGAACAAATCAACTACAGGATGAAAGCAAATTTATATTAAGCCACCAGACTTTGCAGTGGAATGGATGAAATGTAAATACACATTCTCTACCAAAGACTTCCCTGAGGAGTGGGAGAGTGACCAATTCTAACAATCAGCTGAGCATTGTAGACCGCTCAAGTGCTTACTAACAGAAGTTTGTGATATAAAAGTTAAGCAATCTGCTTAGTGATCAGTCACTTTAGAGACAGAGCTTCCTCTCTGTGGAACAATGTATAGGCAATGTAACTAGAACATTTATTTCTTTTAGAAACAAAAACATTTTACTGAACGTGCTTTAGTTACTAGCTAGTAACTATGAGCAATAAAGCTAGCTATAAGGACTAGCATAGCAAAAGTATAAGCAATGAAATCCAAAGCTAATTTGTTTGGATCACATAGTGAAAAACAAAAAAAATATTCTGGATCAAATGGAGTCATATTTTTAAATAGCTGGAATTTGCTTATTGGAAATGCATGTGAATCAGCTAACCCATAGGAATCAAAGGCAAACAGTAATTTCATCCTTTTTCTCTTTAATTGCTTGCTGCCAATTACAGAATCCAATGTTCCTTCCGTTTTCCATAGAGAGTGTTATTCATAAGGTGATAATTGATAAGGTGATAATGAATCAGAAAGAAACAATCACGGAAAAATAATCAGCTGGCAACTTTACGGACTATTGCAGTCATCCATATTCTCTGTATGAATTACTTAGAAAACGCACGTCATAAAAACAATGCTGGATTGCAACATTCACATGAAGCGATTCACAGGTACAGCTCTGTGGCACCCGTGATCTCTGGAGGCAACTCATTCATCCCTAACTAACCTTGTCCGTTGCATCAAGGTCAGCTCCATGTTCTGCCAAGCATTCCACAATATCATGGTATCCCCTAGCAGATGCTGTCAGGAGTGGAGTTTCTCCTTCCTTGTTTTTAATGTTTACATTACAACCGGCTTCACAAAGTGCTTTGGCAACAGAGTAGTAGCCATGCCAAGCAGCACAATGCAATGGGGTTTCTTCTTCCTAGCAATATGGGAAAAAAAACATATATGGAAAAACAGAGCTGAAACAAATGCTAGGAAAAGCAATTCCCCAGCTTAACTTAGAGAGACAGGAAGATGACAGGTAAGAAAAAAGACAGTCTGCCAAATAAGCCCTGTAGAAAGATGTGGTAAATTCAAATGCTGACATTCTCAAAGCAAGAGTAATTCCTGCTGACACTCTAAGTGATTACAATGACGCACTAGATTTTCATCATTACCTGGATTCTGGGAGCCTATATTTCTCACCATAAGGCTATTTATT
This sequence comes from Cygnus olor, assembly GCF_009769625.2. Classification (NCBI taxonomy): domain Eukaryota; kingdom Metazoa; phylum Chordata; class Aves; order Anseriformes; family Anatidae; genus Cygnus; species Cygnus olor. The sequence continues at coordinate 43,448,280 of NC_049198.1, read as the reverse complement.
GACAACATCCTGAACGTCTGTAATATTAGTCTAGATATTTCCATGCTGCTAAGGATATCTATCTTGGCTCTTCTACTTGAAAATAGATCCTCATTCATAAGCAACTTCTACATCCTGTGTGCTAAGGGACTAAACCAGTGTTTAAAACAGATCACTCGCCAAGGAGATACAAAATCCCACCAGACTTGCAGCTTGAGGCAGATCACTCTACTTACCGTCTTCAAAGCACATCTAAATGATTTAGGAGTGTAGGCAGTGACTTGGGTACTTAGAAACCTGACTCCTCTAAATGCACATCACAACAAGCTTTTGAAACTGTATGCATTTTGAGTTGAGTTCAGCTGTGACTGCTTCTAATTTACTTTTTTGTTTGAACCAAGGAAGCTTCAAAACTTTCATCTCCAAAGCTCTGTACTTCATGACAGTTACATGGAACACCATTAAGAAACTACTGAAAGTATTGATTTTGTAGCCCAGTACAAACCAAGGAGGCTTACAAAGCAGAAAAAGTAATTCTATCAGATTCTGAGAAATGGGATATCCTTTCTGTACTTGACAAATAACAACGAAGAAACAGTTAGTGCATATAATATTGGAAGATTTGGACTGTATTCAAGGTTTCTTTAAAAATCCAAGGAAAAAGTTGAACAGCAAATCCTGTGGTCCTTTGGCTTGCTGCTATTTAAACAATATAAAAAAGTCCCAGAGGATGCAGGACATTGGAAGGCTCATGGAATTCCCCCCTACAGTAGACTATCAATGAAATTTGGGTTAAATGCATGGTTCGTTTGTTTGTTTTTCCCCTCCATGAACCCTTTCTTTCTTGTTTTCTCACAAGAGTTTCCTGTTCAGAGCTCACAGCAAAAAAAAAAAAACAACACGTTATTTAAAGGAGCCCTCCTGAGCTCTCCTCCCATTTTCAATAATGGGCACTTGTCACTTCCAAAATCTCTCATGCCTCATAAAAAGAATCTGAAATCAAGGCAACAACTAACAAAAAGCGTTAGCTGAACTCACAGGGCACACAGCACCACCCATACCTTCATTATGTGGAATTTCTCCATCTTTGAGATTTCAAGAAAATCTGTTTTATGAGTACAGCAGTGGTTGGTTCATGCACTCTGTTTTTGAATAGTCTTCATTCATTAAGAGGTATTAAAACCTCCATAATTCTTTTTTTTTTTTTTTTCAAATTCAAACATGCCAAGGCAAGACTAAGAGTTTTGACCACTCATAGTAAAGCTGTGTTTGTGTAAGCAAAACAGGAAGTGCCTGTGACTTACCTTGTCTTGAAAGTTTGGATTGGACCCAATACTACAGAGAAACTGAACTACATCCACGTGCCCATATCGAGCTGCAACATGAAGAGCTGTCTCCCCAGACTGCAATTAGAAAAGAACATACCAGTGTAATTTCATATGTTGCCCCCAGAGATACACCACCACGTACAGCCTGAATGCCTGTATGCTGTATAGGGTACTCCACTCTCCCTGTACGCTAATACCACACCTGCAATCAGCAGAGACCTCTAGCTCACAAACTGTAGTTGTATCTGACAGTTATCACATCACCTGACAAGGTATTTCTTCAAAGGCCTTCCTTTTCCAGAACTCATTTTCCTACTTAATTTGCTCAAGATTGCAGCCATAATGGGATTTCTGAGCAATATGAGGAAGCAGATGCATGCACAATTGGCACTGGAACATGCATTCTATTTCTATTCAGACTACCTTCCAACTCTGTACACATACATGTAAGGATGGGTCTAACACTTTGGTGCGTTCTGGCATATTTTGGTCATTACATATAATTTTTTGCAAACTTTTGTTGCAATTATATTAAAAGGAAATAGTATTTCTATTAAGAGAGTAGCCTATCTTCTAGTAGTCCTATCAGGAGTGGAGCCCTAACACTGCTAATATGCCTTGCCTTGCACTAGTTCCATGAACAAAGTAAACCAACTACATTTCACAAGTGTAGCTGCTTCTATACTAATATATGCTAATATAAAAACATTGATATGGTATAAGATTTTAACAGCAACTATCTTTTAGGGCCTATTTTGCTCAAGTAATACTGCCAGAGACAAGGTAACAGCTCATCAGCTATAAATTGTTAAGCTTCTTTATACTCAACTTAATAACAGCCAAATTTACTTGTCAGACAAAAGTGATTTTCAATCAAGAGGAATGAAAAACACAATCACGATCTTACCCTGAGATCCAAAGTGAAACCAAGTGTTCATGTGAAAATTAATTTAGGTTTGTACTTCCCCACCTACCCACCATGTACTCACCACATTTATATTCATGTTTGGTTAACATCCATCAGAATGATCAGTACATCCAGCTACTTAAAAGCTGTGTTATCACAGCCCTACATGTCAGCTTATAAAACCCAACTAAATAATCCAGTCACATTCTTAAGATTGTGGCACAGCTGAAAATCATTCCAATTGAAAGACCTCTCTCCCTGCTAACGTAAAGCTATTAAAAAAGGCTCTCTGCATGAAAGATGAAAATAATTTTGTTCTTACCTTATCCTTGACATCCAAAGGACATTTATTCTCACTGAGAAATTTCAGTGTTTCTACATGACCATGTCGAGAAGCCCAATAGATTGCATTAGATCCAGCCTGTCCAAAATGATTTGTTATAGATATCAGTGATCAATTTAGAATGCTAATTCTAAACTGTCATTGAGATACGCATGCATATACATGTGCACAGATACAGCTCAGACTCATAACAGTAAATATGAACTCATCAAATGTAACAACATATTCACTTTTTTTTTCCTTCAAGTTGGTTCAACAACTGCATGTATCAACATCACCCCTCCCCCACCCCCGCAAGGATAATTAACAGGATAACTAACTCTATGCAAGGATAATCCTTTTCATCCTTGTAAGGGAGATTTTGAGGAAGTCATAGGATAAATACCTTTGTGCTGTTTACTTTACCATCAGTTAGGTTGAGAAGCAGACAGTGTTCTAAGTTCACTTTAAATGAGCCATAGATCATTAGAAGACATTTTCAAAGAGCACTTGTTGCAAAGTGTACGCCCTTGTGACATACGAATTTTAGTTGTGCCATTCCCATCACTAAAATGTGCACTTATCATTCCATACTAAACAAGTTCACCAATTGTTTTAGGGCAATCACTAATTTGAAGTAATCGAGTCAATTTCATATGCAAGAACTTCATTTTAAGATTAGTTAGAGATTAATTAAGATTATTCACATTACAATGGCTAATAAAGTGATCAAAAATCAGAGGATACGCACTAGAAACAACTGAAGTTACTGAAGATTTGCTTTTATCTTTTTGCTACAGAGACTAGTGAATAACTTACAGAACAGGCTCTACAACCCAGAATTTTTATTTCCAATAAAAACTGGTCCAAGCTGCTTGTTCTATGCTAACTGTATTGAAAAACAAAAACTTATACAGAATGGTGACAAAGCAGAACCCTGACCTTATCTTGGACGTCAATACGGGATCCACGTTTTAGAAGCAACTGAAGCATCTGAATGTTTCCACAGCCAGCAGCAATGAGTAGCGGAGGTGTTCCATGCTAACAATGAAATACAAGCAAGAACAGTGTTTTTTAATTTTTGAAGCATTAAGAAAAGCAAATGGAATCAAATGAAGGCAGCGAATGGCATATCTCTGGATCTCCAGTTTCAAAGAAGTCCTCAGGGAATATCGTATAGTAAATAATTCATCCCTTTGTCCAAATAAATTTATTACATACCAATTTTCCACATTTTGGGGGTGAAGCCACATTTACTAAATGATACACCACATACTAAAAGCATGCTTTTCAAAGTAGGGATACTAACGTTAAGCTCTCAGTTAGCTAAATCTGGCAAGAACATTCCCCTTTGCAATTTCTTTGTAACTACATTTTAAATAGCTTGAAAGAGAGAATAGAAGAGTACAGAAAGAATATCTAAGTTTTGGCCACAATATCTCAAAGACACAACCCATCAGCAACATATTAGAAAGTTAAATGGGCTGCAGCATTAAAAAAAAAAATGTAATTCTTATTTGAAAGGTTTGGGACCTCTTCACAGGAAAATAATAAATGCTTCACTTTTACAGTACTCTTCATGAATACTTCTTAAAGCATTTTATAATGAATATCAGTATAATCATTCAAAAAAGTATAAACCAGAGCAGAGATGATTTAACAGTTAAACAGCAGAACCAGCAACAGAACCCTGGTGTCAGTTCCATTAGTACTTCCATTAGTATAGCAGGATAATGAAATACTTCTGTAGGCAAGTCATTTTGTTTCTAAAAATGAACGGCACAATCTAACACTATGTTCACATATCCAGTTTCTGCTGTATTGGACTTTTGCTCTTAACAGTGCTTTGCAAATTAAGTTTCGTCAGTCTGGTTCTTCATATATGTTCACCCATCTTCATCTGCTATAAGAAACAATTGCAAACAAAAGCAAAGGCTGATATCTAATATACCAGAGCTCTTTTCAGTAGATTAGATTAATACTTTTTCAAGGGCTTAGTATTTCAAAAACACATTTTGTCCTCCTTTTTTGAGGTAGTTTTTGAGGTAGTTTGAGAAGACTGTAAGCAGAACATATTAAAATTTCCCTTAAAGAAAGGCAGAGTAATTTCACATCCACTTGACATTTCTTTTTTATTTCAGGTGTTATATTTCTATTACAGCCACATTACTCTATTCAACAGGGTGAGAGCTAGTCCCCCACCCACCTCAGCACAGACCCACACTCTACCTTGTTAGGTTGATTGACATCATAATTTGTCAGCGATCCCAGAAGGTGCTGTAATCCAGGAACATTGTCATCATTGATGGCATGAATAATAGCTTTCATCACAAAAGAATCTTCTTCATCCTTGTAATTAAAGAGAAAGAAGAAAAACTTAGCTTCAGGAAAAACAACCCCTCTCCATCTCTACAGTTGCCAAGACACTGAAAAATTTTAAAAAGTAAAATTTAAAAAATCTTCAGCTGAAAGCTGAAGCATCTAGCTGAAAGGCACACACACTGCTTGAAAACCCACACCAAAAACCCCCGTACCTCTTCTAACACAGTATTTCATCAATAGACCGATTATTCACTGAGATTCCAAGCAGGGTTTCTTTTACTAGATGTACTTTTTTCTTCCTCCTTGGACTTTCAAGAGATGCAACACTTGCATTAAGCAAAACCGACTACAAGCACGTATCCAAAGGGGAACGGTTAGAAACCTACTACAACACCTGAACACACAACCGTATGGTGCTGGATGGGATCCACCCAAGGGTGCTGAAGGAACTGGCAGAAGCGCCCACCAAGCCACTTACAATAATTTACCAGCAAGTCCTGGATAACCAGGAAGGTATCAGTTGACTGTGGGCTGGTGAATGTGATGCCTAGCTACAAGAAGGGCAGAAAGGAAGATCTAGGGAATTACAGGCCTGTCAGTCTGACCTGGGTGCCAGGGAAGGTAATGGAGCAGATCATCATGAATGTCATCACATGACACATACAGGACAACCAGGTGACCAGACCCAGTAAGCATGGGTTTATGAACCCATGCTTGACTAGCCTCATCTCCTTCTATGACAAGATGACTCACATAGTAGATGAGAAGGCTGTAAATTTTGTTTACTTGTACTTCAGCAAGGCATTCGATACATTTTTCCATAGCCTTATCCTGGAGAAACTGGCTGCTCATGGCTTGTACAGATGTACACTAGCTAAAAATCTGGCTGCATGGCTGGGCCCAAATGGTCTTTGTGAATGGATTTAAATCCTGTTGGTGGCCAGTCACAAGTGGTGTTCCCTAGAGCTCAGTACTGGTGCCAGTTTTGTTTAATATCTTTATCAATTATACTGAGTGCACCCTAAGTAAGTCTGCAGACGTGACTAAGTTAGGTGGGAGTGCTGTTCTTGGGTGTAGGAAGGCTCATCAGAGTGATCAGGATAGGCTGGATTAATATGCCAAGGCCAACTGCATGACATTCAACAAGGCTAAGCGTCAGGTCTTGCACTTGGGCCATAACAACCCCATGCAATGCTACAGGCTTGGGGCAGAGTGGCTGGGAAGCCACCTAGCACGAAGGGACCAGGGGGAGCTGGCTGACAGCCAGCTGAATGTGAGCCAGCAGTGTGCCCAGGTGGCCAAGAAGGCCAATGGCATCCTGGCTTGTATCAGGAATAGTGTAGCCAGCAGGACCAGGGAGGTGATGGTTCCCCTGTGCTCGGCTCTGGTGAGGCCGCACCTCGAGTACTGCGTTCAGCTTTGGGCCCCTCACAACAAGAAGGACATTGAGGCCCTGGAGTGTGTCCAGAGAAGGGCTACAAAGCTGGCGAAGGGCCTGGAACACAAGTCCTATGAGGAGCAGCTGAGGGAAATGGGGTTGTTTAGTCTGGAGAAGAGCAGGCTGAGGGGGAATCTTACTGCTGTCTGTAACCACCTGAAAGGCAGCTTCAGTGAAGCTCTTTTCTCAGGTGACAAGTGATAGGATGCAAGGAAACAGACTTAAGTTGCACCAGGGGAGGTTTAGATTGCGTATCGGGAAGAATTTCTTCACAGAAGAGGTAGTGAGGCATTGGAACAAGCTGCCCAGGGAAGTGGTGGAGTCACCATCCCTGGAGATACTTAAGAGATGTGTGGATGTGGCGCTTAGGGACATAGTTTATTGGTGGACTTGTAGTGTTAGGTGGATCTTATGATCTTAAAGGTCTTTTCCAACATAAATGGTTCTATGATTCTATGTGATAGAAACATAAAAAAAAAAAAGTGGTACACAAAAAAATGCAGAATCAATCTTTCTGCTATCCACAGATATGCTGCAGGAGATGTACCTTTGACCTAGTTTTCATCTTTTCAAATAGACCAGGTAAGAATCTGGAACATAAATAATGAGCCTAGATTCCTTTGCAGACATAACTATTTTTCATCCATGCACTAAAATGTCAGAGAAATGAAATTCACTGAGCCCAATATTTGAACCACTTAACTTCTCTCTCCTGAGGTTTCTGATTTTTAGAAAACTAATGTTACACTACAATTCCTTCTGCTCCAACACAGGTGTGAAATGATGATGTGGTGTTAAAAGGCATAGTGACAGGTGACAAGCTAGGGTGGGGGAGGCAGGGAAAGTGGGGGAAGAGAATAGAATGTAGAAGCATAAAGATGGGAGGAGTAAAATGGAAAAAGAAGTGTGGGGTTACACAGGAGGGACACAGAAAAGATAACAGGAATAAAAAATGCGTTGCAGCATTTCTGAAGTTTGATCCTCTTAATGCAGAGAACAGATGAAGCTACCCAGCTCTAAACATGTTAACATACATACATACATCGCTGATCACAGGGAATTTGTGAAGCATGTATTGAAATCTGGAGAGTAAGCTAAATAAGAATGCTTTTGGATTTACAAGCATTTGTAATCTCAAAGCATACAACAATTGCTCCTGACTACTTAAATCCAGTACACATATACAACGCCAGAGACTGAATACTGGCCAACTCTAAAATTTCGTTCTTAAATAACTGCTTACTCTGATACTGCTGTCTAGCATTCATTGCATATATGGGGGCTCTATAATTCTGAATACTCTGTTAAAAGAAATGCAGTACTGTTTAATGCTGCACAGTGCCATGAAAAAATCAGATGCAACCTTTTCATATTATAATTGCTATAGTACTAAAATTCCTCCTGAACAAAACGTAAAAAACGAGATAAGTGAATTTCAGGCTCTGACTATCAGCTTCAATATGGTAATTAATAAATGACACTTCAAGGCTTTTGACATGCAGAACATCAGACTACGGATAACTGACCTTTGTAGCTTTAAAATCTCCGTTTTCCTACAAACGAGTTTAATTAATCCTTCACATTTACAATTGTCCAATATTCTTATTAGAATAATTTCAGAAAATGTTTCAGACGTATTAAGACTTTCTAATAATGTAAATATTCACTTACCAGAGTATCATCACTTCTAGCGACACTCATATTACTTCTGGACAAGAAGGATCTTGATAATCTTTGGCACAAGGATATTAAGCGCACTGATTGCTTTTTAAAAAAAAGAAGAGAAAAGCTTCATTAAAAATGAAAGAATCAAAACAGAATACTTATGATAGAATGCTGTTGCAAATATTTTAAAGGAAGACTGTCATATTTGCATCAGAGACAGGAGTTTGATTTTGACCTCTCCCCCATCTACTTTTTATATTGCATTTGAATATTCAATTTCATTTAGAATTTATAATGCAAATAGGCTAGTCATATACATGAGCAAAACTACATAGTATTTTTGGATTGCTATTATTTCACAAAGCTGTTCAAATACACAGCAAAACAGATTTGTATTACATCCTTTTGTTTACACTGAAAATATTTAAATGAATGGATTTTAAAGCACGTAAACACAGAAAACCTAAACTGAGCACAAAATAGCTGATACCATTCCTTTAAGTTTTTATTGTAATATGTTTTTAAGATACTCCTAGACCTACCTTTTTATTCTAGAGAAGCAAATTAATATTTCAATTTCATAAATAACATAGAAGTTCACTTAACAGAGACACTAAAACTGGCAAAAGGAAACAAAAAGTACATACTTAGCTGGATATTTTGTGCTTTTGCTCGATGGCTTAGCACAATCATCCTATTTCCTGGCCTCTCTGGCAATCAATACAACTCCTTTTCTAATAATAAGGGCCTCTGTTGTCTCATATTTCACTCTACTCATGATAAACAATAGTCCTGTCCTTACTTAGTATCAGTGCTAACTCCCCAGTGTGTGTGTTGAAGAAGGAGCACTTTCAGCTAATATCTTGCCCCATTTCTGGAAAGATTAAATGATGCTTTCTTGTAAACATGTTGGCAGTGTCAGAACAAAAATCCTTTGCAAAAGAGACCAGTTTTCCCTTCCTACTCTGTTGGGTGTTGGCATACCTGGTAGGAATAATTAATTCTGTGAGGGCTGCTTAAATGATCTTTGATTTACTGGAATTACTGCCACAGTAACATGCATCTACACACAGGAGTGTCTTTTTTCTGCAAACAGTAGCAAGACAGATGATGACAGAACACAACTAGATGCATAAAACAAACACTCCACACAAACATTTGTATGCAGATCATTAACAAAGAAGTCTTCTCCCACATCACCATGCTCAAGCACCTAATTTATTCCAAATGACATAGGAATGGGTTCTTTCTTCCTTCTCCAACCTCAAAGGCACTGATGGAGCAGGTAGGCACTACTGGATTTGTATGTCACCAGTACTCTGAAGATTTATTGAACGACTTACTTTCCATTTTCGTCGTGCTGCAAACCTTTTGAATTTCTCCATATTCACTGCAGATGCTTTTCTGCTAAGTGCTTGCTGGGTATCTTTAGGCTATGAGCAAAAGTAAAATAAAGGTGTGAAATACCCCATAATTACAACAACCAGAACTTTCATAAAGCATCTTCCTGCTGTCTTTCAATGATGACTTCCACTTACAATTACTTCATTATTACACTGTGATGATATTTCTATAATGTAAGTGCATATTTTAACATCCACAGCCTTGTGAGGCATGCAGATGACATTTCTTGAGAGAATGTCCTAAAGAAAATCTAGACCTAAGAACATTTCAAGCAATACTAATTTTCGTTGCTGTTGTTTTAAACAACAGCAACAAAAAGCCAACACCAGTAGAACATTTAGCTTTATCCTTAACCTCTCTCTGTGACAGAGGAATTGTATATAATTTCGAAGATACATCTTGTCTTCTAGGAAAATTTCCTGGCTGATTTTAAATACAGCCTTTGTTCCAGTCTCAATGTCATCAGCTGGATGCTGCGGGATCCAAAGAAAAATCATATCCCACCTATCTGTGCAGCAAGCTCTAAGGCTGCACCCTTTGAACTTCTTCATAGGCTAGCATGATGCACCAGTAACCCGTGAAGTATACCTAACTTAGCACTGCATGACATAAAACTTGAATTCATTTTTATCAAGACATACAGGTAAAGGTAAGGAGGGGAAAATGGAAAAGAGGATATGACCAGTTGAGGGGGCAGGAGGGGAACATCTGGAAAATTAAGATTAAAAAGGAACATAACATGGTACAAAACAACAGATCTCGTCGCAGGAGTGGAAACCCTGGTTTCCACAAACTTAGACAGTGCTCGCTCTACTGGTTTAAAAATCACTTCAGCATGTCCCCATTTGCTTTACATCTGTACTCTTTAAGATTAACCCATGAAAAAGTCAGCAAAGCAGATGGTATCAGTACTTCTTCCAGTAAGATCTGTAGTTCAGCATATTGCTGTAGAAGCATCTGCTCTAGGATGCTGAACTGTGAAATGGAGTGGCAGTGGCATGGAAATTCTGCCTCTGGTTCTTTGGGACGTGGGAAGGGGTCTTAGTGCATCCCCAAGACTTGAGAAATCATTACCATTGTAGACATTTCCTATTCACAACCAGAACAGGATGTGGAATTGAAAAAAAAAAGTGACATGTATTACTGCACACTTCAAGAAGATCGATAGGTCCCATTTTCTCCCCACTCAGCCTAGAAACACCGCAACAGCTTGACCCAAACCAACCTCTGGAACACTCAAAGTGGACCACTGCCCCACATCAACTGTTGTCTTCAGACTAAAGGGGGAGGAAGGACAGAAGGAAGATGGCCCTTTTACACCTAATCTAAATAAGGAGATTAGAAGATGACAAATGGACTGGATTCAGAGACTGTATTTTTGTCAGTATAATGCTCTCTGAACATTAGCTTCTCCGGTTGAGGATGATTTTTATCTTAATAATAGACTGCCACGCTTGCCTATTGCGAACTTACACAGAGGGTATCTTAATGAGGTCCACATATTAGACAGCCTTCCAAAGCAGTAGGATATATTTAACAATTATGCCAATTTTCCTTCTGAAGACTTTGTTAACTTAAAAAGTGGAAGTGGAATATGAAACGAAGAATGATTAAAAACAGAACAACAGAGAGTGAATCACATGCTAACCTTGATCCAAGGATGCAGCAAACTATCTTGAATAGTCATTCTCTTCCTTTAATAGGAGAAAAGATAGAAGTGTTTCAGGTAGTTTGAAATACATAATACTATATATTTATTAAACTAACATTTTGAAATATAATGTAATTTGAAATACTAGAGATGTTTCAGGCTGCAACAGCACATACACAAGAGGAACAACTCACTTTGGATCCTTAACTAGAAGTCTTCGTATAAAATCTTTAGCTAGGGCACTGGTATTACTGAAGAATTCTTCTTCAAACTCGTAATTCACAGCAGACACATTTGCTAATGTTTCCTGCTTGGTTTCTCCAAGAAACGGTGATGCACCACTTAGACTGCAGAAAGACAGAACATTCCTCACATTACACGTTGAAACACTGCTGTTTCAACCCTCTCAGATCAAACAACAGCAGAAAGTGAACATTTTTTTTTTCTTGCTTTAAGACTGCAAATGTATTTTCAGAAGATTTGATCCAACAGGGCAAAAAGCTTTTCTGCAATTTCAGAGAATATTGATTAAGATAAAGACCCACTGTGGAATGATACCTACAGATCTGATGGCAGCTTCCCATGCTATCTCAGTGCTGACTAATGGCCATTCTAATCAATAACTCTACTACTGCTTTTATGATCATTCAACTTGAAACATCCCGCGCTACCAAAATGGCTTGAGTTGTATAGACACCACCAAAAACCCCCAAATAAAAAACTAGCACTTCTAAGAACAGACCACAGACTTTGGTACTTACAGAATGTAAGTTATTACACCAATGCTCCTGGAGTGAAAAGAAAAAAAAGGGGGGGGGGGGGGGAGAGAGAAACAGATGGAGGGAGAGAGAAAAGGAAAAAAATAAGGTTAGAACATAAGAATAATAATGAGATTTATTTCAAATAAGATCCAGTAACTCACCACATATCAGCTTCAAGACCAAGAGGTTCATAATTTACTATTTCAGGAGCTAAAGGAGAAAATAGGTAGATCAGCATATAGTCAATGAACAGATCCATTTAACTCTGAGCCTATATATGTTAGAGATAATAAGCTAAGATGCTGATAGATAAAAATACCTTTAATGAAAATCCAAGTCAGGACTGAATGCTACCAATTGCTTAGTTACATTTCAAAATGTCACAAAGTACACACAAATTACATAATCTGTAACTTGGCCAAACCAAGCTAAGCCAACATTTACCGTTTCATAGATTGAGAAAGAATAGTTTGAAGAAACAATTTTCTCACCAACAAACTCCGGCGTTCCAAAGATATTCTTGAATTCATTTCCAAAGTCAATTTTGTGTGCTAAACCAAAGTCAATAATCTTGATTCGAGGCTTTGGTACATTCCTGTCCAACAACATTATGTTTTCAGGCTTTGAGAAGGAGGAATGGAGAGAGAAAAAGATTATACATAGGTACAACACATCTGATACATACTAGCACTTTTCAACACTGAGCACTTCTCATTTCTGCTTTCAGTCTCTTGAAATGTGTTGTCAGCAGAAAATTCCTGCCTTTTCCTATCAATATCTAACATATCCTAAAAATTAACTACAGGAAATCAGGATTCCGTGTTTATGACAGACTGGTGTGATTTCCACAGGGATAAGATTTTACCTCTTGTGGATACAACAGTTGCAGTTTTCATTTGTACAGACCCAAGTGAAACATATTGTCTACAGTAAAGATCACAACTCCTGTGCTAGGGAGCATGTAGTAGTAGTGCTGGGAGCATGGAGGAAGCAAAGTTGCAAAACTAGTATTTGGTTAACATTAATCAAATACTAGGTTAACATTACTCCCTGGAAGAGATTTCTTTCACAGAGATCTCCTACACAGTATTCGTTGTAGAGATTTATACTGTGCTGTGTTTTGGATTTTGGTGAAAATAATGCTGACAAAACAGCGATGTTTTAGTTGTTGAAGAACAGTGCTTGCACTGAGTCAAGGAGTTTTCAAGCTTTTTATATTGCCCTGCCAGCGAGGAGGCTGGGGGTGCACAAGGAGCTGGGAGGGGATGCAGCCTGAACAACAGGCCCAGGCTGACCAGATGGATATTCAATACCCCACGGCATCAAGCTGAACAACGAAACTGTGGGAACCAAGGAGGAAGGGGGCAACATGTTCAGATGGTGCTTGTCTTCCCAAGAAACCATTATACACGTTGAGCCCTGCTTTGCTGGAAGTGGCCGAACACCTGCCTGCCAGTGGGAAGCAGCAAATGGATTACTTGTCTGGCTTTGCTTGTATACTCGGTTTTTGCTCTACCTAGTAAACTGTCTTTATCTCAACCCATGAGTTCTTGATTTTTCACCTTTCCATATCTCTCCCCCATCCCACCTGGGGAGAGCGAGTGAGTGGCTGTGCTGTACTTAGGTGTCTGATGGGGCTGAATCACAGCAGGTGACAAGCAGTAGGATGCTAGGAAACGGTCTCAAGTTGCACCAAGGGAAGTTTAGCTTGGATATTAGGAAGAATGTCTTAAAGGAGAGAGTGGTCAGGCATTGGAACGGGCTGCACAGGGAAGTGGTGGATTCGCCTCCCTGGAAACAAATTAAATAAAGAGATGTGTGGACGTGGCACTAAGGGACATGGTTCAGTGATGAGGATTGGCAGGTCAGGTTGATGGTTGGACCTGGTGATCTTGAAGGTCTTTTCCAGTCTAAATGATTCCATGATTCTATAAGCTGGCATGCTCTTCAGAGCTCTTGGATCTACATCCATACCGTTCACACTGTAAAAAAGTGCTTCTGGAGCCATGAATAACAGCTCTTTCTCATCACCCTTCTTTTACCTCTCTTCCTCAATCACAGGGGCTGATATGTAGGTGATTGTGATGGTAAACCACATGCAAAATGAATTTCCTTCTCTTTCCCTTGTTACATATCGCTTGCATAATTTTATTGCTCTTGCTTATACCTTAATCCACATATTCTTAGTATCAGGTGAAAGGATGTTTTGCTTTATTGCAAACATATTGGCAAAATTTTTAAATATTAGGTTGTAAGACATTGAAGGAATATACTTTGTAGATTCATAACTCTCTTACTGTTATACAAAGAAAAAAAATATATTGCTGTGGGTTATGAGTATGAGACTGGAAAAGATATGCCTACATTGAAAAAAATCCCTTTCTTTCTCATCACCAGAATACAGCAATCCCTTTCAGAAATGTATTGCACTATAATAATTATGCCTCCTTTTCCTATTACAGACATAGCTGCCAACTCCAGCAGACCTCAGGAAACATTCAGCTGCCTATCTATCAAAAAATCTTACATAGGAAAACATACTTAAATTGAAACATTAAAAAGCAATAACTGCGTTTAGATATAAAAGATCTCTTTTCACTACCCACAGGATGCAATTGACAGTATTTCTTAAAAAAATCCCTAACAATTACAACCAGCCAACCTTCCACCCATCCAGAAGAAAATAATCTATCTGCTCTACAAGAATCTTTGTACTCTATCCTATAGTGTTTTCATTTAGTACCTATAAGTAACATTCACATAAACATACAATGTATGTAACAGCAAAAAGAAGAAATTTGATGAAAGGCATCCTGGTCAGGACGTTTTAACCAGATTCCATTCACATTCCACAAAATCATAATCTTTATTTCAAAATTGCTTCCTCAGAATGGTTTCATTTTTATAGAAGTTGCCATTTTCCAAGAAGAATCTTATATTAAAAACAGATGGGATCTTTTTACGGTTCAGTAATTTCTTTTCAATGGCTGAGCTTTTCCCTGTCTACATAAGTTAGCAAAACAAAACTACAGCCAAGATCTGCATGATGGCAGTTTTCTGGCTCGTGTTACAAAAGACTTTAATGGATGTTGCTTGCAGTTGTATGCATTCTTATCTGCTTAACATACCTTTAGATCAAAGTGGGCAATTTGCAGAGAATGTAGATACTGAACTCCATTAAGTATTTGTTTGAGAAATTCTGTGGCTTCCTCCTCCGTGAGAGACTCTTTTTCAGCTAAGAAGTCGAAGAGCTCTCCACCTGCAACACTTGGAGAGCAGCAACAGAATTAGTGACAAGCATGTTTTAACCTATGGGGTCGATTTACCTTAACAATTCTCAGACAACCTTGGAAAACAGTCAGAAGCTTTACAAGTTGTCAATATGAAAACAGAAGGTGGAAAACAATTCAATACTTGAAACAGTAATTACCCCTCCTCCCCACGAAGAAGAAAGACTACGATAAAACCAGCTATTTTCAAACACAGAAAAGTTGAAACATACATACATATATACATAGTTATCTGTATCTAAATTTAAATGATGTAAAACCCACATACTCTATGTACATTTAAAAGAATAAAACTGAATTTGAAGTTAAATATACTCAAAACATGCTAATATAACTGAACAGAAAATAAAATATGACTTGGCTCATACACAAGTATAACAGGCTTTGTTTGTTTTCTTATTGGAAAATATAAATTCAAAGTTTACTTTCAAATAGTTACTAGCAGCTATCTTACTATCATTTTTCTTAAATTATTTTTTACATTTAATTTAAAGAGAAAACAAAAACAAAACCTCCCCAAACTATTCAACCCTTTGAAAACATACTGTCTTGTCTTAAACAGTGCATTACATTGCGCACATTAAGTTGTGCTCAAACATTACCACACCTTCCCTAACAAGGAAAAGCCACTACTGCTCTTAAGACTATTTCCTGCAATCCATTTAGCTGTGCAGGAAGAAAGAGAGGTAAGAACTGAGGAGGGTACGTAAGCACGTCAATACTTTTTTGCATCCGCGGGAGAGAAATAAACTGAAGATGACCCTTTTCTCAGCTCACTTAGCAGTCTGGCAGGAGTGATGATAATTGTCAGCAGAAAAACAGACACAGAATTAAGTGAATAGGAAACAGGATCCACAACTTCTCTAAAAAAAACAACAAAGCTCCTTTCAGTTTAAGGCCACCTACTGGGATGACTGGCCACTCTGGCAACTAGTTTTTCCAGGTTACAAAACAGCACTATTACACAGGAAGGTGTTAAGAGACTGCAAAGATGGTCATACTATTCCCCGTATTTTACACGATATTGATATTTTTAAAAAATTATCAGAAAGTACAACCTAATTTATGGTGCCTTTCAGCAGGGAAAAAACAATCTGTTCACAATTTAAAGATCTGCTTATGAAAAATAATGGGATTAACATATAACAATAGCTAAACAGTCTGAGCAAGTTTCTGGAAATACATTTGACTTGCTTTATCATGTCTACTTTTCAAGAGACTTAATCTGCATTATTGTAATGCAAATTGCATGGAAAGTGCATTTTAATGAGTTCTTGGAGCCTTCACTGAGCCGCCTAGAAGATAATCAGAGTATTGTTTTGGGTATTGTTTATGGTGTTGTAATATTTTCTTCATGAAAGTAATTATTAAAATGAAGTGTCATTAAATGCAAGAATTACAGACTGGAAGGGAGAGAGGTCATTTTAATAATCTTTTTTGTTTTAGAAACATGAAAATGGAATTCCTGCAGATTAAATACAGTTCATTATCTTACACAGGCTGGTCAGAAAGATATTACAAATGGCTGTGCAGGCATATTTCCTCGTTCTTTGCTTCTCTCTGAGAAAGGCAAAAGGCTTTCAGGCTAAGGTATGCACTTCTCCACTGTGCTTCCTGATGACAAACAGAGGCCTGGATGGTGACGCAGCGCTGGCATTTCTCTTCATTTCCAGTTATTAGGCCAAAGGACCTAAACATCACACAAAACTCATCTGAGTGGATGCCTGCTGCAGCTGCCCCAAGGATGTTAGCTGGAATACGCTCATGCCATGCAGTGAAGGCAGACTCACAGGGGCTACCATTCAAGCTGGTGAGCAGCTATGTCAGCAGTCGCAGCAGAACAGCACCTTAACACACTCTGGTTTGGCACGGGAGTGACTGTCACACAGTAAGCTGGCAGAGCCGAACCCTCGGGTGAGGAAGAAATCGAGGCTGCAACAAGCACACTGTTATTTGGTATACTTTTCATGTAGATCAGCCTCCTTGTGAAACAGTGTAAGTGGCTGCTTAAGCAGCTATCACAGCTGCTGTACACATACTCAAATCATGCATTTTCAGCAGTGTTTACTTGCAAGATCGTGCTTCCCACTTCAGAGTCTAAAGCAGGCTATTCAAGTGCCACACAGGTATGTATCTGTTCTAAGGCTGTTCCCTCTTGCACTTATTTCTGTTGGCATTTCAAAGATACTTGGTGTCTGCGAAACTTGCTAGTCATCCACACGAACACTAGCACTCATAACAAATTTCTTTCAGCTCTGAAAGACAAGATTTAATTTAACACTCAGAGTTTAGTCATTTTTGAGACACAGTTGTGTTTGTTAGGTATTACTGAAAAATGGAAAAAGCCTTCCCATCCTCAGCTTCTTCTTAACTGCAATTGTTCTGTTTCGGGGATTTTCACATCCTGAAAGTTTAGACCACATGAAATTACAAGTTTAACATACACTGTTTCTTGCGTGTCTCAAAGATGTCGCATTTACGAATAGCTAACTGCATGGGATCACATACATGTGCTGCTGAGTACGATCATCCTGTCTTTGCCAAAGGTCTTAGAATAATGTGAAATAAAACACTACCTATATTTTGCAGGTAATATACCTAGTGCTTGCAAATCTAGAAACAAAGATCTAAAGAAGATATGTCAAAATATTTTCTTTAAATTGGGAGCTAAATAGCAGGACTGGTAGATTTTTCCAAAGCGTCATGTGCTTTTTTGTGCTTAACTGTTTTTTTCTGCAATGCTTCCTCAAGCAATATCCGAATGAGGAGAGACAAGTTCTAACACACTCAAAGCACTGATCCTGAGCCAGCTGTAGCTCTGATCTGAGGGACTGCAGCGCACCCCTCCACATGATGCACCTTATCTGAAAATGCCTGGAGTGAAATCAATCCCATGTGGTTTCAACTCACAGACTAGGCCATTATAACTTTTTCTGTTGGTAATTTCTCAGCTGCTGGGAGTGAACACAGTACCTCAGGTTCTTCCCTTTGAGAGCTGTGATGGTAGGTAAGCACAGTGCCCAGACAGCTTTCCAGAACAAGTAAAGCTAAATTTTACTGGTAGGGACATAAAGCACAAGAGAAACAGGGTTATACAACAATAGTGACTAAAATGCTAAACAAGACAATCTAGAAACTCAGAAAAGGCCAGCTTCCCAGGAAGCCTCCATGGACTCTGTGCTTACTTGTTCCCTTAAATAAACTCACATCCCTATGAGAGCTTAATAAGGCAGGTATTGTTTCTTAGCTTCCTTTTAATGCTTATCAGAAAACTGCTTATTCTGCTACCTTCCTGCTGACTCTGGTTAGGTCTAATATTAAACTACATCACCACAGGAATACAGGAAAACACTGTACTGGTACAAGGTAATCGCTTTAAAACAAGTCATAGAGTGTTAGTGCAGGTCCACACTCAACATCCCTTACAAGCTAAGTTTCCATTCTGCAATTTATTCACTGGATCACAGTTCTTTTGATCTATCAGCAGAGTCTGTTTTCACAGATTTTATAGCTAGATTATATACCTAGACTCACTAGATAATCTTGAGTGGTCTTCCAAAAACTATAGACTAAGAAACTGCTTAAAACAAGCCAGTAGAAGACACTGGTTGTATAATATATAATACACTTCAGTTTTCATGAATCTGACGCCATTAGTTTTTAAAGTCTAGTACTTCAGCCAGGATAATGTAGTTCCATACTAAATAAACACAGTATATTTTATTATCCTGTGCTCAGCTTCAGATGTGAAACTGCAAGCCAGAATTTTAACAACAAAAACCCCTTCCTGCACAGAATACCTGCACATAGCTTTATCCCACGCACAGCAGCAGTCTCAGGCTGAAGGAGAAGGGGGAGACTTTTCCGTATCTCAACGCCTAAGACCAATCTTTATAAATTTCAGCTTCTCCCAAGAAGTACGCTGAATTCATCTCTATTACAGTGCTCCAGGATTTTTTCTACTTTACCAGAAACAGGTTAGGTTTGAGGTCGCCTGTATGAACGTCCTGTTTAAATCTGGCTGAAACCAGATGACTGCACAGGTTTCCCTGCAGCCAGAGAATTGCACAACCCAGCTTCCAGCTTGCCTGTATGACCCTACCTACTCAGGGATCCACACAGCAGCATCTAAATGACTGCTGCCAACCACGGACTGGCTGAGACCTCCTTCCCCCAGGGAGCAGAGGCAATGGGCTCGCTAAGCGCAAGGGTTTCCTCCGGCAGAGCACTTCAGAGGAATTGTACGTGTCTCCTTGGGAAGGGCACAGCTTTCTCTGTGCACTTTCTCTGTTAGCTGGTAGGAATTACAGACAGCTTTCTGAGCAATTCATCTGTGCATTGGCACAACTCTGATCTGCAAGCTACTAACAAGTAATGGGTGAGCAACAAGCCATACCCCGTCATATTAAAAGAGGAACTTGACTAAAGTCAAGTCACATCTGAATTCCGTTACGGCTGCAAAACCTTTATGCTCACCAGCACATAATGGTCTCCTTTGAAGCATTAACTCCTCAATGTTCCTGCATAAAACTTTTCTGTTTACCTTTAAACTGGAAACACTCTGCAGTTTAAAAAAAAAAAAAAAAGAGGTTGTTCATGTCCTTGGCTCAATATGATAAACATTTGTGATTGACGGAGGTCACATCTCAATCCTAAGGGGCAGGTTTTATTATTCAGTATGCTGTAACACAAAGCCGTAAGAGCAGAGTAAATCTAGTTTCACTGTTGTATTGTGACTTCAGTTGATACTGTTTCTGAACAGCAGAGCACACTTTTAGAAAAAGGAACAACCCTGCACAGGAAAATATATTGTATAATCATTTCCATTAAGAGCAAAGCTGTTATGTTCTGCCTCCCTGATATTACTAGGTAGAGATGCTAGCTTTCCTGAACTGGTGCAAGTGAAACAACGCCTCAGGTCAACCACATTCTCATAAAACACAGCAGTGGTAGATGCAATTCCTAGACTTCTCAAAGGAAGGCTGGCAGATGCCTTTGCCACCCACATATTTCCCTCCGGGAAAGAAAATACAAGGCACTTGTGGAAAAAGGATTTCTGGATAGCGCTTTTGCAAGTCGTCAGGCTTCCTCAACTATGAAATACAACTAAGCAGAAGATCTTGGAGGAAGTCATTATGGGAACCTACACAGAACCAGTTAACCTTCATAGTCAGCGTGGCCACCTCATAACGACTCAGTCACATGCTGTGTTGATCACGTTGCTCAGTATAATATTGCCTAAACGACAATTAATGATTATCTAAGGATTTCTCATGAAGCTAAAAGGAAAAAAAAAAAAAAAGCAAAACCCAAAATCCTAAGCAAAAACTGCTTGTTTTAAACAACTTAATCTAGTTAACTTCAAGCTTACAAGGTTTAATCAACCTTGCTTACATTTCCAAACAACGTAAAGTAAGAAAGTTAAAATTCAGAACCAGTTTATTCCAATTTTTAAAGCAGAATCCATTTAATAAGTTACCTGAATTATTTTCCATTATAGGGTATAAGCGCTCTTCTCTAATCCAAAAATTCTGTCAACTTGCAGAAGAAACGTTTTCTGCTATGGATTCTGTGGTCAGATGTCTCTTGTATGAATCCTTGCATATTTCAAAATTTCAGCCCAAGACGAGAGTGAAATATTTCTACTCCTGTGAGAAACTAAGTTGTGTTTTTGCAGTAGAGAACTAATTTTCTCTATTCAAAGGTAGCTGTGTAGTCATAACAAGGAGAAATGCTAAGTAGGTAAGTGGACAGTAGAAGGCCTCACTCTTCCAAAACAAGGTGGAAGCTTGAGAAAAACAGGATGAGCAGTGTGGGAACAGTAAAATAAAGATAACAAGTTCTCAAAACATAAGAAAGGAAAAAAGGGAAAAAGGAGAAATTAAGGGGTTGAAGAAAAAAATTGTACGTATATGGTATAGAGGAGTGTCGAGTAGCTTGTGAACCTGTAGTACTCAGCCAATGAGGAAACAGGGGAGGTGATCAGGTGTCGGGTAATAGGCAATAAAAGGTTATGATTTGCTTACTATAATGAGCTCCTAATTGGCAGGGCGCCCGCAATTGCAAATAAAATAGCTTCACAGAAGATCCTGTCTGAAGAAAATTACTTGAGATTTTTCTCACACTCCCACTTTACTTAAGGTTTTATCCACTTAATTTAACAGCTTATAAGAACCATGCAGTTGCCAAGACACTCCTCTGAAGTAAAAAGTGTACCAAATATTTTTAAAGAGCAATGCAGGGCTGCATTATTTATTTATTTATTTAATCCTACACACTTGACAACATCATACCTAGTTTTTCTATACCTAGCTAACAGAAAAAACAAGGCATGTTACTGCATCACTCCTCCTCCTCATTTTCATTTGTCCAGCCCATACTGGAAAGACCAACAGTTGTGAAATCCTCTCTTGCGTGCCTGAATTCTTCCGGTATATTGAACAAGAAGCTTTGGCCTCAGAATGGCTAGTCAGGAGAACACAAGCACCAAAACGCAGATGAGTAGTTAAACAGTTAACTTCTACTAAGAGGGAGACCCAAAAACTCCTGTGTGTCTTTCTGCACCCAAACACAGCTGGTACTTTGGTTTTAGTCACCTGAACTCCATAAGCACCAGTCTGGTTACCATGCACGGTTACCAACATCCTGGCCCCGCTGAGTGCATTAGTATTTTCATCCTGCCCACGACATCCAAATTTCATACACAACACATTAATGTAGTGGGCAAGATTACCATGTGCTCTGGTCACTGGATGCAGAGCCCAGGAGCCAACTGCACTCCCTGTGAGATGTGTTCAGTGTGTTAAGAGTTGTATTTACTTCAGCTTCTTTCCTTTTAGCTCCGTGACGCCTTTACTCCTAGGTTTCTAAACATACATTGTGGATCTACTTGAGGGCCTGTAATTCAGGATTTTGAAGTCAAAAGGTGGCACAATATCTAGAAACCTGTGCTGCTGAGCTTGCTTACCTGCTGCTATTCCCGGTAAACACCAAAGACTCCTCGTCTGAAAAGCTAGTACAAGGCCAGTCCAGTCAAGAACAACTTTGTGACAAGTTACAGGTAAAATTAACAAAAATTTCAGAGATTTTGGTCAAAACACAAAGAAGCTCCATGCTGGCATCAAGTCTCACAAGAAGTCAAGCTATTGACTTCTAAGTATAGTAAGTTAACTTAGCAACAAGATAGAAGAGGAATTTACAGAGCTTGTTGTTATTTGTTCTTATTTATTCTTCAACGAGCAACTCAAGACACCATTACAATTCTACATAACGGATCTACCACCCTCTCCTCCTTGCTCTCTTATGCTTTGGTTAATATTATGGAGGTGCCAAGAAGGTGGCAGCTCTCTCTGAGACCTGGGATATGGAGGACTAAATTCTAACGTAAGTATACAAAATTAACTTTAGAAAACCATGAGCCTGAATACTTAATGTTCAGTCACTTTCAAGTTAATATGATCCCCTTCTTTCTGAAACGAGACTTTCACAGCATTATTCTCTTTTTCCAAATTTTAAAAACAAATTCATCGTTCCAAAATCTGCTGCAAGAGTTCATGCTGCCTTAAATTAAGATTTCTAATTCAGATATGAAGACACTTCTTTGGCAGATAAAAGCATTAACAGAAAATTCTACCCACAGCTTTCCAGTGAAAAGAATCAGCTATTGCTATCAAGCTGCTTTGAAGGGTGAGGCCATCTGCATTATTTTTCAGCATTATTTTTCAACAACTGCTATACAGGATTTAGGAAAAAGGTACTTATTCCCTGCAGCTGCAGCCAGAAACCTCTATGAAGTACAACATAGTGAGTGTATTTTGTAGATCTGTTGTCTAAATGAAATCATAGTAAAGTGGAAGGAAAAACAAAATAGAAGACAGAGATTATCCATTCAAGGTTACCAGCAGGCCAGTGAAAAGGGAACCACGTAGGTGCAAAATGTGATTGAGGAAAGAAAATAATTATTACTGTGCAACAGAGGTCTGTGGTTTCTACAGTCTGCGAAATCTGCTAAGAAGATGGCTTCAGTGGAGCTTACTGGAAAATAGCATAGTACTGCTAAAATACAAAAATACAAAAGAGACTAGTTGGTCGAGTGATGTAGCTGGATAGAAATAAGTATGATTAAAGTCGGACAAATTCAATTTTTTGTGTAGTAGAAAAAAAAGCAGATAGCTATTACAATTTTAAGTTAAATGAGGAAGAGACAGTGTTTTCCAGTTCATACATAACATGCACAAGCATTCCTTGCAACATGACAGAAGAGCCCAGAGAGTATGAATTTTGAAGGTTACTTCCAAATCAAGAGCACACTTGCCAGTATATCAGTCTAGAAATGTGAAAACATACCTGCTTCCTCTAAATTTACCAAGAGACAGAAATATAGTAAGGGTCTTCAAGCACCTTTCATATTTGTGTATGATTGCTGACTCCTTTAAGGAAGCATTTGATTTGAAGTTTCAGAAATTAAACATCCCACAAATTTTTACAGGTCAGTTTCCTGACACAAGGTACTTAAGAGAAAAAGCTCCAAACATCAGCATGGATTAAGCTTCTGATATTTTGTTTTGCACTCAGTGTTGCAAGGACATTGCCACTGCAATAATTAATGATGGCCCACATATTTCTGCACACAAATTGCTAACAAATACTTTGTCGGCTGATGTAATATTTGCAGTGAGGGAATGAAGTGAAAACTTCTACAGCCAGTTACTCCTTAGAAACAGCTGATGAATAATGCTGAAAAACGCTTAAAAGGCTACACACAACCCTGCAAACCTTTTGCTGAACTGGGAGACAAAAATCAATAGCGAACAGGCAGCAGACACACCATCCTGAGACTTGTGTGTTAACATCAATTGACAGGCACTAAAAGGACAGCTGCGGTAGCATGCCTTCTGTGGACTGCAGGTTCTATGTAGCAGAGAAACCAGAGATTTTTTTCCTCATCACTGCTCATGTTATTACACTTGCTTATTAATAACAAACCAGTGCTTCTTCTAGATTTTCATTTTGTTATGAGCTTTTCGTAGCTGGAACACAATTTTAGTTTCACTCCTTATCTAGAAAAGTAAGTCACGTGAAATCCTGTTTATTTGTGGTATGCTCTCTCTTCTTAAAGTCATACATTAATATACGCTCCAGGAAAAAAAATATGTTTTTTTCAAATGAATTTAGTTATAGAAGAAAATACTTACTCAAACTCTATTCTATTCAATAGGGAAAATTTTCACTTGGGAGGGATTCTGAGGAAAGCAAAATGGGTTATTTAACGAGATTTCGGTTTGATTTTTGCTTTGTTTAAAAATGTTCTGTAAGAACTAAGAAGGTAAGGGGAGTAGGTCCCTGGGCAAAATGTGAATATTAGAACATTAGAAAAAAATGATTACATACTTAAGTATCTGAACATATGATTAAAATGACAATCCTTTTGCCTTTTAAATAGCTTTACATAATATCATAGTGATTTTGAGAATAATTAAAAATGGTCTTTACAGCAATTAGTATATTCAGTTTATAAAGGGATCGCTAACATGTCATCTTTTCCTCTCTGACCCTTTAATTAAATATGTTACCTTTGTGATACCAAAGCAGCACTTCTTCAACTTAAAAGATTCATGTGGCACTTTTGAAAAGTGGAAAAAAACATCTTTGACACTATATTGGGATTATTAACTTGGCAAAATGATTAGCTAAACTGCTATACAAATAGTCTGTTGTGCTTCACACTATCAATTTTATGAAATATTAACACACGTTGGATGCAAAATCTTCCATTCAATAAAAGTCAATGGGTGTACACAGACACACACAGCAATCTTGCTGCCAATGGAGCTCCTATTGCATGAAAAGAAGAGAGAGACAGGAACAGTTCCGTTCATCCTACCACTGTTTGCAGTTACTGAATTTTCTTCAGAGCTCTTAAGTCCAGTCACTCTCTTGATTTCATGTGGACAGATTAGATTACAGAGCAGAAAGAAAGCACTGCAGTAGCAGCACTGTAATAACAGGTTATGAATAGGAAGAATATGAGAGCAAATATAAATGGGGAGCAGAAGAAGAATCAAACTAATTTTGTTGTATATTCATGACACACTCAAAGAGTTTTGAACAAAAATCAGGAGCAGTAGATCTGACAGGAATTACGAAGAGGTTTTACTTTATACTATTCATCTTTTTAAGAAATACTTATCCACACAAAATCAAACTAATGCAAATGTGTATTTCTGAAACTAAAAAAAAACAAATAAACAAACCACACACCCAGACTACTAAAGCATTACAGTAAGCAATCACATGTGGGACTAAAGATGTGTAAAAATGTGTTTTAATGTATTATGCGTGTATATATTGTAGCAAAGACGAAACTCCTTAAGGTAATACCCAGTTCCTTTCTTATATCTATACTGTAAATCTACATGTTACTCAATACTTACCCTAAAGTATCCTTATAAAGTAAGTGGAAACATAATTTATGAAAGTTAGTAAACAGGAAGGCATAACCTACAAGAAAATCACATGAACAGCCAAGGAAAAGAGAAGTGCTGCGCAAGATTCTTGTACCAAATCAGATGCATTTGCTGAAATACGTTTAGCTGATACCAAACAAATGTGGCCACAATACAGACTGTGTCAGGCATCGAAACAAGGTAAAAACTTGCATGTGCTGCTACTGGACACTGTCAAGCTGAAAAAGGTGAGTAATGCTTAACGACTGAACTAGCAATCTTTGAGGAACTTGAAGCCAGACTTGAAGCAATGCAGAACTGTTCTCTGCTGACATATTTATCTCAATTCATTAGCAATAACTTTGGAGGAAAAAAGGGAACTAAAATACGGATATGAGAGTTCAGTTTACGTTGCAACAGGAGAGAACTGGGAAAATACTGTTCTCTGTTATGTGGGCAAAAAAGAGAAAAAAGCATTCAGTGATGCTGTCTTACACCACCACAAAGCACCACTACATTTGCTAAACTAATCTCTATCTAGAACCTATATTTCCCTCTGCTCTTATTTTCAAATCTGTTCAGCTCTAGGCTGTTCTTCTGGATTCAGAACATCAATGACAATTAAAATAACAAGCAGAAAAAATCCTGAATATACTGTATTGCTATTTAACCTTTGTAGTGCCATTTAGACTGAAAAATAGCATCTATAAATCAAGAAGCTGCAACTCTGGCCCCTCCCACCCCCAAATAATAACAATTCTCAGGCTACTATCAGTGATCTTTGGGGTGGCAAGGAATACCCACTAAATAATGGCAATTTTTACAGAAAGGATCTATTTCCTTAATACAACAACAACAACAAAAAAACGTTATTCCTTCCCAGGTCTCTAGAGCTACTTACAGTTCCAGAATAAGAATCACATCTGTTTTGTTCTCATAAACATCATGCAGCGTGATCACATTAGGATGCCGAATTTCTTTTAGTATGCTGACTTCTCGCTCAATATCTTCCCGGCTCACTCCACGCCGGCTGGATTTTGTCCTCCGTTTCTTGATGAATTTTGCTGCAAACTGCTGACCAGTGTTTTTCTCACGGCATTTTTTCACTACAGCAAACTGCCCACTAAAAGAGAGGGAAAGAAAGAATCGTATGTGGTTCAAGGAGATTTAGAATTAGGAGTAGCTTGTATTTACTACTATGGGGAGAGACAGCTGTACCTCTAAATTACCACCTCCACTGAAATACATAACCGCTTTTTGTGCAATCTAATATAACACCTGGAAAAACGCTGGATGTGGTTAAAAAAAAGCTAAGCTGAGATTCTGCACACATACACTCATACATTTCAGCATATCTAAGCAAAAGATACCACCTATATAGACCATTAGATTTTTGTCAAATATGTGCATTGGGGATTATTGCGGCAAAGTAATTGCTTCTGGATTTCTCCTGCACCATTCATGTTGAAGATAATTTTTTTTGTTCTCCAAGACAGACAGTCTTTAGTTTCTTCCAATCTATCAATATCCACTTTACACTCAAAGTATTACCTTTATTTTATTTAGTTTTTAAAAGGATACTGTGTTTTCAGGATATTACTTTATGTTTTATTTACTGTAGTATCAAGAATTACATTCATTGTTATCATCATCTCAAGCAGGAAGCATTTGAAGGTGAAAACAGTACCAAGAATAAAAATCACTGATTGTGTTACGAACCAGAAAGTGCTCCAGGAAGCAGCTGACTCCAGAGTGTTATTGTTCATATATAAATTTCCTGCTGCTAAATGTACATATTGATTCGGACCAGTTATCTCCAGGAATCTAGTGCTGTGTTAAAGTAAGAGCAGGATTTCTAATAGTGTGGAGTTTTCCACTTAAGTTTTCTTAATCTCTTGCTCAGGGTTCTCTAGTAATTCTGTTCCTGTTTGTTTAACTGTACAAAGTACTTGCAAAATTACTCAATAATATCCATGAGAAAATAGGCTAAATTTAGCTTATCTTGTCAACCAAAGAAGCAGTAGCCTTTAATGCACGTTTATAGCAGTGGTTAAATCAAAGACAAGCTTAGCAAGCTTGAATATCCACACCGGGATGTAACACGCAGGCAGGTGTAATTCCACTCCGTACCTGGGAGAGGAGCTAACTCATGTTAGTGGTTAATTAATTACAACTGACAGAGATCTGCAGGACAATGCATCACCTGCAGAAAGGACATCACATAATGACGAAATGACAAGTGGGAATCATTCAAAGTTACACAGCTCGTGAATGAGCTCAATCCATAACACTACTTTGTGACTAAGAAACAGTATATGCCAAATACTGTGATGAAGTAATTAAACAATTAAGGAATGCATGTCAGACAGAAAATAGAAGATAAC
Organism: Cygnus olor; assembly: GCF_009769625.2. Taxonomy (NCBI): domain Eukaryota; kingdom Metazoa; phylum Chordata; class Aves; order Anseriformes; family Anatidae; genus Cygnus; species Cygnus olor. The sequence continues at coordinate 43,420,384 of NC_049198.1, read as the reverse complement.
TGATAAAAGCAGTATTATGCAATAAACTAAGATAATCAGCCAACCCTTATGGCAGAGGGGTTGGAATTAGATGATCTCTAAGGTCCCTTCCAACCCAAACCATTCTGTCATTCTGTGAAACAATCTAAGGGAGAATCAAACTCCTGATTTTTGAATTTGAAGGACTGGACCAGCCGGAGAATACTCATGCTGTTGGGCCACCACTACTACCATTACTAAGCTGATCCCACACAGAAACCCGAGTGACAAACTGTCCTGAGCTGGGACACTCAGTTGGGCAAGGCTGAATGACTCTCACCTGCAGAAGGCAAGCTGGAGCCATGAACCTTCACCTTCTGGAAAAAGGCACTGGAGTAGCTAAGATCAACTTGGCCTTTGAATGCAGCCATGGGTAGTGAGAAGTAAATGCAGAGAGAAGTGGTCAATCTAAGTTCTGAGGTTTGGTTTTACTTCCACAGTATGATCAACCCTCAAGTGTTGTTCTTCATTATTTCATGAAACCAATTAATTTGTAAGATCACCACGTTGCATGAGGAAAAAATATTGAAGGCAATGATTTACTTATTTATTAAGTTCTCTTGCATTGCTCTTCCCCTGCATATCTCTGTTCTAAAGGTAACACTGCACTGCTCACAGCGTGAAGCTGTCAAGGGCCAGGTTTGCCAACATGTATTATTGTTACAAACTGTTGTAGTGGACTGAGCTGTGCTTAGGACTGTGCCAGTTGTACCCTCTTTCCCGTCAGGTTTAGCCTGGAAGATCTACTTCACTTGGCTAAACTTAGGCAGCTAGAGGCATCTGAAATCTTGGACATCGCAGGCGTTCAAACGGGTCTAGGAGACAAGGTACAGGACCTCTGGAAGATCTGTGCTGTCCTAAACCAACAGCAGAGGGCTAGAAAAAACACTCCAAGGTATTCTTGACCCTCTCTGCTTGGTTCAGTTCAACTCTGCAGCAGCTCTCCCACCAACAGAGACTTTGGGTTTGATCTCCCAGGTGGGCACCATTTTGCAGGACAGGACAGCCAGCCGGAGCAGAGAATGCGTTCAGGTATCTGCACTGCTGCGGAGAAGTGCTCACACAGTGCTCCAGGCCATTGCTTACAGAGAGAAAATGCTGTAGTTCTCTGCCTCTCTCCTGTTCAACATGTGCGCCTCCAGAGATACAGAGGCATTCAGTTTTATTGAAAACGCTATCTATTTTTCAGAAAGTTCAAAGCTGAGCAAAGTCATGCAGCAGACACAGGAACCACCACCACTCAGAACAGCTTGTCCAGCTCGTGAGTAAGAAGGAAGTAAAAAGACCTTGCTCATTTGGTCAACTGGCTTTCTGGCTAAAAGGCTATACTGTTTGGTAGAGGAAGCAAAGTATCTCTGTTTATGATTCATCCATAGGCTCAAATGGTATGTAGCAATCTAGAGAGCTGATCATGGGATAAAAGTACTGCACACCACAGGATGGGTACACACATTAAATGACACGGTAAAGAAATACTGCCAGTAGCCACCAGTACAGACAAGTAATTTTTTGTTTAATCACAACAGGCTCAATATTATTATCCATTACACTTTCTTCTCTACCCTTGATTTCCTTTCCTGGGTTCTACCGCAATACTCAGAGAAGTTACAAGCACGTGGCATAGCAGAAAACCAGAGAGAAATTCTGAGAATTTATCTCCTTGTCTCTTTAGCTACTCCTTTGAAGGAGAGCTTGTTACAAATACCCTCATCTCCCCATACCACAGGCAGAAAAATACTGGGGCTAGATAAAAGCCTTCTCTGCCCAGCAACAATAACTGCACAGTTATTTTTCTTTTCTTCCTGTTTGAAAAGAGTGGCAATCTTTGCATAAGTGAGACAGCCCACATCATGATTTTAAGCTATTACCATCTATTTTTTGCACAGATTTGCAGTTGTATATGCACTCAAACAGCACGTTAATAATGACTTTACAGCTAAGTGATTCACAGCTCCAAGAAGCTTACGATTTACTCTGTGTGCACGTGTAACAGCTATTCTCTTCCAACAGCATGCATCCATTGCAAAAGGAAAAAACCACATTCACCTCAGAACGATTGAATAGTCATTAGCCAGAGAAAGGAAATATATTAGACCTTGTCAGTGATAAAACTATTAAGTTTAACCACTTTCTTGTCAATGCTTACCTCAGAAATTTTAGAACAGATAAAGATTAAAACAAAACAAACAAACAAACAAAAAAAACACCAAGAAAAAGTAAGAAACAGAATCACTGATAATATCAGACTCTGGAAAGGCTGGAACTGAAAAGTGATTCTGAAGTATGTGCATATACAATACATTTTGGTATCCAAAAGATTTATTATGAAAAATTGACTGGGATTAAGAATTATCTACATTTCACTGAAAATGCATACATCATTGACTTTGAAGAGTTCTTATATTTAAAACATCAGGTATTTAGTCCATGACAGAATTCTTCCTTTAGTATTTCTTCAACAAAGAGTAATGCATTTTGGGCTCCCCTCTAAATAAAAAGTGTTCTGCAAGTGTTTTTAAACATGCACTGTTTGTGGACCTTTAAGCTAACGAAAGACAGTTTCTCCACGGTGTTTGTGGTACTTGAATTACACTATTCACCAAAATGACTTCATGTTTCTGATGCCTTTAAGGCTAAGAGCTCTTTCATCTTACCTTGGCAACGGGTCAACTATCATATTACAGCATGAGGCTGACCTACTGAAACAAAGGAGACCAGTTAAAACAAGTAGATCTCCTCTCTCCTTCTCTTCCAAGCTATCTCACTTCTACAGTCATTCTTTCCTCCAACTACAACCATCTGTTTCAAGGATAACCCGATTTACCACAATTCAATATAAAAGTGTTATCAGAAGACCAATATACCAAATGACTTTATAGATTGCTACCATCTATGTTTTTCTTTTTTTTTTTTTTTTTTTTTTTTTTTAGGACGTGAGGTTCCACAAACCTTTGACATTGCTCAAGAGTGCAAGAAAGTTATCAACTAACAGGTATCTACAGTAAGTGCCAATTATGCACCAAACAACCTTCTTGTTGTTACTGTTGTGGTATTCAGCACATAACCCCACAATTAGTTGTTTGTTATTAAACGCTGTATATGCAGATCATTTTTGAGCTGCAATCAAAGGAACTATTTCATGTCGGAGATCTCTAAGCCATGATGATTTACAACTCTCTAAACTCCTGTTTTAAAAGCAGAGGAGAGGTGTAAATCAAAGGGTATTTACTGAACTTTAACCAGTAGAACTGCAGCAACAAGCTGGTGTATGTCAGCTCTGTTACTGGATACAAATGCGTTACACCATACATTCTCCTACTGATCCTTTAGTTCCAGGTCCAGCACTCATTCATTCGGCTTCTTCAAAGCCAGAAAAAAAGCACTTTAGTTTTATAGTTTCTCATGCTTTTGTAGGTTTGATTTAATGTGTCTAGGTCACAAAAAACAGCGTCATTTTAGGAGACACTTACCTTAAAGAAATATAAAAGTAAATCACATAGGCCCACATAAATAAAGCATCTGACATTTTTCTTGCACATGGCACAATCAGGTTCAACAGTGAAGCAGGATGACAGCTCGATGTGAGAACAAATACTTCTGCTAATAACAGTAATTTGTTTTGTGATCTTGCAATTCTTACTCAACCAGCAGCTAATTACTATCCTGAATCCACTCTTTTCAGGACACTTGGCACGATGTCTCCACATCCAGTGATTTTTCAGACTTGCTTCTGAACAAGTACTTATCCTATTAGCTAACCATTAAATTTATTTTTTTAAAATAACATTAAGATGATCTGCTGCCCTTTATGATACGTATATATGTGCAGAAGTTATGCAAAGATGTGACAAAATTCCCCAATAAAGAACAAACACTCCAGTCTTTATTGGTCCTGGCTTAGTGGGATCTCAAAACGACTAATCATTAACATGAATGATGGAGAGTTTTAACTACAGGCGCAGACATTTTAGAATCCATTTTCCTTGTAAGAAGGTTCTGTATTGTGAATGGCTTCCCTTTCAGAGGGCTGATCATAGTGATTAGGGGTGGCAGGCCCATCACCTATTCCAAGCCCTGTACTCCTTCCCACCCCCAGCCTGCAGCAGCACCAGGCTTTCCAGATTAGCCCTGTCAGCGATGAGAGAAACTTCTGCTGCACGAGCCTTCCAACAGAGCTGCAAGTTGGGCACAGAGGTGCTGAAGTAACTGCCAGGGACCAGTTTCTAATGTTCATTGCCACAAATGTGCAAGTATGGGGGAATTATGCAACTCTCCACAAAGCACTGTATTATTGGAAGCAGGGGATACGAATAAAGGAAATTACACTAATATCAGAGTAACAAGGTGTCTCAGGATGTTTCTGACGTTATGGTGCCTTTTTTTTTTTAATGTTTTTTTAACTTGATATTCACTATACAGCTCTGGAAGTCTGATGTATTAATATTCAGATATTACTCCTTTCACTGTGTGACTGCTCTCCATTTTAAAACCATATTCATCCAATGGTGAGACACTTAAATTATACTACTAGATAAGCATGCAAAAGAAACCACAACTCAACCACACATCTGTTTCCCCAACAAAACGGCTGCTAGCAGACTAGGGATATTTCTGTCTTTCCTCAGACCTCCTCCTCTCTTCTCTGAGCACCTCAGGATCTTCTGCCACTTCACAAGTGGCAAAGCAAACATCCTCTCCCAAAATTCCATGCCCTGTTCAGACATACTATTTGTGCTGATATATTAGTCTGCAAATTCAAAATGCAGGTAGCAGTTTTCTCTCAGGGAACTGCAGCAGGGAAGGCCAACTGAGCAGGTGATTTTTCCCCCGCACCCTCCCCAGTCTCCACACCAAAGAACAGAACATTTTGTGAAAAGACGAGAAATTTCCTTTTGCTGGGATCAGTGGACTTGCTCATATCATTTCATTGAAAGGATGCCAAAGTAGCATTAAACAAGCACCTCAGCATAAAGCAAAGTGTCTTGGTAATACGTATCTTTTAGAAGAAACTTGCTTTCTCCTTTTGCAGCTACTTAAGGAAAACTGCTGTAGCATTTAAAACGTACGGAATCACTTCTACTGGATTTACTTCTAGAGATACTGCAACTGATATTCTCATGCAGTTGCTTTTTCCAAGTTTTTTTTCTTTTAAACTTTTTCCAAGAACAGCCACCTCCAGTGTCCCATTGTTAGCTGTCTCCATCAGTCGCCACTGCCACCCACGTACAGCTCCCTGTCACGGCAGAGAACATCTGAGCTTCTCCTGCTCGTAAGGCTAATTCTCACAAAACTCTCAGGCAAGGTGTCAGTACCTGCATCTTTTCCAAAGGAAAAGAGGATTTCTCCAGAAACTGTAAAGGGTTATAAATGCATTAAGGCCCCCTCCATCTTCTAAATAAATTAAAAATAACCTTCATGTTTTCCATCCAGCTACAAGGCTAAACTGGAGGCCTAAATTGGATGCAAACTGCTCCCTCCCACCACCACCAGCTCTTTGTGGTCTTGCACAACCTGGTAAATGTTATGAGGCACTTGAGAGCCTCTCTGGTGTGTATGACTACAGTGCCAAGGGTTGAGAGTCACTAGCACCAAGTGTTAACACTTACCCCATTGAGGAGATAAGCTATCATCAGCATTAACAGGGTGGGGTAAGCCACGGTTAATGGAGCACTCCAGGGTTAATAGAGGACTCCAGGCAGACGTGGCTGGGAGCAGTGGTGTTTCGTGTGCACCATGCTCAAAAGACAACCCATGCTAGCTACCGGCATTATGCCTGCAGGGAACAATCTTCACTGATTTTGGCAGATAATGAAACTGGGATACATGCGCATGTTCCCATCCTCCCACCTACCCAGAAGGCACAACGGGGGGAGGTGGGGTGGGGAAGGGCATGATTCTCCTGCTCTTCCTCCAAATCACATTTTTAATTTTGCAGTCAACTGAAAAGTACAGGCAGATTGGGAATAAATGCAGGATGGGCTGATGTGCTCATACTGTTACTTGTTCAGGCTCTGGAAGGCGGAAACACTTGTAGAGTGCTCAAAATTTCTGTGCTCCCTCCCTTGCTCTGCAGTGTTTAATTCACTGGCAGGGACACAGAGAATGTCAATAGCAGTGCTCAGCCCAGAGTCCTCCGAGTACCAGAGAGCTCTGAAAAGAGATGGCAAACAAAACGAAGAGAAGAGCACTGCAGCATGCCTGTATCTGAAGGATGCTGGGTAGATGATTGGGCTATTTGCTTCTTTAAAATTATTTTTTATGAAAAACTAACACACAAAACCAGCTCTGGCTAAACAGTCTTCAGCATAAGTAACACTTTACACTTCACGTGCTTATACAGACACGCATCTCTCGGTTGACCATGCAGTTGTCTGCTCTGTGTCCATGGCTGGACAAAGTATTTTCAGTCTGCCCTAAGTGGCAGTGCCCGAAGTACTTGACTACCCTGTAACTCGAGGGAATGACACCCACTTACCGAGATGCAGGCAGCTGAAGCCTGTCAGTCACTATAAACGTGTTTTAGCCGTGCATAAGCACTTGTTCTGGAAAAGGGCACACTGGGCACAGCACGAAAACAGAAGTAAATTCAAGAGATGCAGGGAAAAGCAGTAATAAAGGAAAGAGCCGAAAGAGGAGTTAAACATCACACAGCATTTAAGCTAAAGAGAAAATAATACTCAAATGCTTTATAAGTGAATACGCGAGAGAATGAGGCTGCTGAAATCTAATGATGTACTGCTAAGATCATTGTTAGGGCTGGCCTTTTCCAGCTACTACTAATATAGAGAAGCAAATAAAAGGCTCTAATTAAATTTGACCATGAAACCAAAAATAGAAGAGTGCTGCAAATACAAACAAAGGTAGAATAGAAACACGTTATGTGATTGTGCTGTGCAACGTTTCCAGCACATACAGAGCTTAAATCAAGTTGTAATTTTTACTCATGAATGAAATACAAGCTGATACGCTTTCCTTAGAAATCTGTTGGAAAAGCAGCAGAGCTGAAAATGGCAAGGACAGTAAGGAAGGGGGAGGCAAAATCAGGTTTATACAGCAAAACAAATGTACTGGCAACTATTTCTTAACTTTCAAGTTCCTTTTTATACATAGATGCAGTTATGCACTTATGAACTCCAGAGAAGTCTCAAAGCTCCTTTCCTAATTTCTGACTTGGAATATCTTTCGGTGTCAAATTATTGAGCTTCAGAAGTGCCCTGATCCCAATATAGTGACCCAACGCATGTGACAATAAAAGTTTGATTATCTGCCAGTAGGAACACAAATACTTCGGTTAACATGACTACACTAAAACATCCAAAATACAAGGACTCCCATTTCCTTTATTTAATGGTTTAAGCAAAACCAACCAAACAAAAAAGCAACCCACTACGAAATTAATCTGTATTATTACTATATGAAATTCTTCCAGTTGGGGAAAATCTGGCAAAGCCATGTATCATTTTCTTTGTGTATAGAAGTCAGCTGAAACCATTTTTTGTCTAAACCATCTGAAATCTCTCCTGTACTACCTGTTCGCAGTCCGAACAGTGTACCTTTAAGCCCATTAACAAAATTAATGAAAAGAGAAACAGCCTGGAAGTAGCTATAACGAATCGTTAAGATGAAGGAACCAGAACCTGATGCTTCAGACAGTGTAAAAAGTGTAAAAGGCAGTAAAAACATAGCCTATTTACGTGTATCCACAAGCTAAACTACCTACCACAAATGTACAGGATTTCCCTGAAAATAGGTTGCAGGATCCAATAGAAAGTAAAGAATCACAGAAATACAAAATTTCCCCTATTTGTCACTTTCCTCTGCGTTTTATAAGCTCGTGCTTTTTTTCTTGGTGGCTTGGTTATTTTAAAAGCATTTTTTCATCCATTTCAACCACACATCTACCTCCAGCAGAAACCCTTGTCAGCCTCAACCCATCACACTGATGAAGCTGGGGGCCTCTGTTGCTCTCCTGCTTTCTGCAATTTTGCTAGGCTGCTAACAGCCTGTTTCCTATGCTTAAAGAAAAGCAATTTCTCAGTCTTTACCTCGTTTTCTGAGGAATCCAAAAGAGCCTCTAGTCCCGAGGGAACACATAAAACAGCATGATAAAGCACTTCAGTGTCTACAATGGAGCCCAAGAAGTATACCAAATTTTTCACTGTTTCCTATATTACTTCTTACACCCTTTATATTGCTCAACTAGGATATGAAAAATTTTAGAGGAATAATCAAGTAGGATGATGGGCTAAAATAGAGAGAGAAAGAAATGGAACGCAGAAGATGACTTTTTGATCTGTGTATACGTATGCATGAGCATCCAGACTTGAATGAAAGACTATTGAGTGCCTTCATGATGCCAGCTTATCATGGTAATACAGCACTTTCTGGGCCTCAAATTTGAAAAGGCAAGTGATTAGAGGTGTGACTGGCACTGCCAGGGCTCACTGCAATCTATGCACAAATCCAGTCAATAGCACTTCTCACCGAACACAGCTCCTCAGAATAATAACTATTATTAAGCACAAGAAGATGGGACTGGCTGGCTCAGCGGTGAAGGAGGTGAAGAAAATGCCAAACGTGGAAAATTTTCAGTATCTTTTACCCACATCCTGACATTTAAAACAAGCACACTAACACACCTTCCCCTGGCCCAGCAGCCACACTTAAAAGGAAGAGGCCGATCTGCTTGAGATTTTATCCTATTCACAGAACAATGGTACAAGTTTTTCCAACATAGTTAACGCAAAACAAGTTTAAACCTGTTGAAGCATGCACGCACACACCTGTGCATACATTTACTGAGCCAAACAGCACTTATTAACTAGGATAGGCCATCATGCAGAAATGGAGCAGCAGATTCTAAGTATCAGCTAATTTGACAGTAAACTTCAACTGCAGATGAACAGTGATTTGTTCACATTTAAAGATATGAAGTCTAAGAAAGAGATGTAGTCTTGCGATGACCAGGCCTAATTTTGTGGAGTGGAACAAAGCAAGAGATAAACACAAAAATCCAATTTATTCCCTCCTGTTTACGTGCAGTTCATGTAAACACTTTCGTCAACTCTTTGCGTACATGTAAATATGCCCGAATCTCTATATGTTACAAGAGCACTGTAGAAATAAGACAAAAAATAAAGTATGACTGCACGATGTTTTGTTTATGGTTTATGTCATATACATTACAATGTAGAGAAGCGAGATATTTGGAATACTCCACCTTTGTATGCAGTAATTGGGTTACTGTCCTTGGAAGGGGTTTTAACCAGTAGCACAACATCTGGGAAAAAAAATCAAAAAGTCAAAAATCCTGCAAGATTTGCATCCCGCTGATGTTCTTTGCCTGAAGGCTGATGCACAGCCCTTGCCAAGAATAGCTGCTACGCAACCAAACGAGAGCACAGACCTCTCTCTTATCTGAGGATAAGGTCTCCACAACTTTTGCCTTTAAGGAAGGCTTTGTTTCCCATCAGAGCTCCGAAATGAACAGGACAGCAGCGTGAAAAATGTGATCTGAGTGGATAACAGCTGGTCTCCTTGTAAAGTCGCAAATATTTCTGCTCTGAGTTATTCCTGAGCATTGACACATCACTTGGTAGGGGGGAAAAGAGTGGAGGGAATTATGAAACAAAGTTATAGATGCTTTACTGTGTGATTCAATGTGAAAACAGTTATGAAAACACCTGAAAAAACAGCGGCATAGGTTCTGCTTGAAACAGAGGCTGTTTGTATTTTATGTAGCCCACCTCCCTGACATTTAATTAGATGTTACTGGACTGAGATTTATTTCATTACTTTAAAGGGATGTTTACGTATTTGAGCAACTAGCCATAACATGTCATATACTACACAACAGGCAAATATAAAGTGTTCAAGAACATCATCCAAAATGTAAGCAGGGATAAGCACACCTTGAAACAGAAACATCTATGGCAAATTTAATATAAATAATCACATGAAGAACGTCATGTCTAAAGACAATCTGTATTGAACGCATTTGACTACTGAAAGATATCATTGGTCCAGGTCAAACAACGAAGAAGGAGAATACAGGAGTTATAGTACAGAATGGAAAGCTCTGAGAAATCAAACATTGCATATACAAAAGATTCATACTTCAACAAATACTTTATTATCTAAACTGAACCGCCACACAAAGCACATCATTGTGAGTCACAGTCAAGGCACACCAAGGCATTTCATCATTGTTTAAAAACATTAAATAATGAAATTTACCTAAGACTTCAAATAAGAGTTAGCATTTGTAAACTCTAATTGGCAGACGACAACTCAATAATGTAAAAGACGTTTCAGTAAGTCCTTCAAAAGCCACCTGCTCAGTAAAAAATGTTTTCCAAGAAAGATGCATCTTGAAGTCCCTGCACAGCCTTAGTCAGTCTCAGAGTTTAACCTTAGGTCCTGTCTTTCAATTGACTACACTACTTACTCTTAAACTCAGCTTAACACTTTGACTGACTTTATCCTTTTTATTTTTTAAATGGGAAATAAAACTTCCCTATGAGTTGACTTCCTTCAGCATAGATATCATAAAAACGAAATTAAGTTTTGTTTTCCCAGACTGACTTAAAATTTCATACGGCATTATGACTAAGGCTAAAAATAATAAAATTTATATATATAATATGCAAATTTAGTGGAAAACAGACTTTACAATTGAGACATGACAAAGTAACCTTGCACAAAGTAATTATGTAATTGTGCAAGATTTAATATTGATGATATTACTTGAGACAGTTCAAGTATTTGCACAGAAATCTTCAAACTATTCCTCTGGTCAGCATCTGTATTTTTCAGCACCAACACGACAGATTCATTTGGGGAAACGCTTGAAGACTCCTGGAGACAGCTCCTGTCTCTCAAATGTAATATTGCTATTTGCGTGTCCGCTTTCCAGAGCGGACCTTTGAAGAAAGTGTTTCACTGCTGCTAACAGATAGAGCTTCAGTCATCTCACGATTTTACTCCACCCCTGGAACAAAAGAAGCATCAGGGGCAACACAACTGGGAACTGAAAGGTGTAAGAGAGGCTGGAGCATTACAGCTCGCCCTCCTTCCCCATCTTGCACGCCACGCATGAACTGTCCGGCTGGCACAGCACACCCCACACGCGAGGCTTGCTGCCACCACAGCCGTGGGGTGAGACCCGGGGCAACATACACCCCTCGTTGTCCTTTATTGCTGCTGTGGGCTTGGCTGAAGATTTGCAGTGTGTATGAAACATTACTTGCTTGCCCTTCACCTTTATTGAAACACTGATTTTTTGAATAAGCTGCACAGTTCTGTAGGGTTTCTGTTCATCTCCAGGGTCCACCACCTCCAGCTTCTGCTCTGTCCCATCGCCGTGCCTTTTTAAATAAAATTGAAAGGTCGTCTTCTCATTCTTTCCACAACTGTCAACTCACTGTGATTGTCTTCTTTGCTGGCTTAGCCCTCTTAATACAAGATTTTTATGATCTCCATCCACCCCTCCAGCCTCAGGGCCCTTAAAATGCCCCCTCAAGCCCTTCGTTGGATCTAGGGACGCAATAAGCTATGGTGTCCCGAGAGTGGAGATGGTGGAAGTTCCTCCCCATGCCCTCCAATCCCACTCTCCTCCCTGTTTCCCCTCCCAGTGATCACACAAACACACGTCCATCTCCAATGGGGTGACCAGGTGCTCAAATCTCTTCCTGCATAGCAGTTAAAGTCATGAATCCGTACTCCCTCCAAAGTCTCTCGCAGGAGAGATGTCCTTCCTGAAATCATCCTCTTTCTGCCGTGTACTCTGTCCTCAGTGCTAATACTTGGTTTCCTTCCAAACTGCCTAGCTTGCCTTCTCAATAAAATGGCAGGGCACATCATCAAAGAAGCATACTTGACAAAATAAAAAACACAAAACCTGACAATTAATGCCTTATTCCTGTATTAAACAGAGTGCTTGTCCCTAGTGCTGCTTCCCTCACTTTATGTACAGTACTGCATCCCAAAATGCTGTATTTACACTTTCCCAGCATATTTAACACTCAATGCTCGTTACACAGAGAGAAACAATCAGTCAAGATTATTACTTTCTCAACTATGGGTGTATGAAGCAGGTGGATTCATAGCGTGTAAAATTAAACCACAGAGTTTTAAACAAATTATTTACTGTAATTTAAAAAAAGGAATAAACAGTGAACTATAAATAAAGTATTTAAAAGGTTCTACACACTTCATTAAAAATATAAGCATTCCTTTCAAAAGTTATTACCTCTCTTTTATTTAGATAGTTGAATAACACTTGTAACAACTGTTATAAGGGATAAATAAGAAAATAAAAATGTATATCCGCAAAGTCTAAATTTAACTTAGCAGTTAGGTGGCAGATGGCACATCATGTGGTTACCCATCACTCTGCAGCATTGGCAAAAGGATTAATCTACAAATCCTGCTGTATAACCAGCATCAATAAACTATCTGCTTCTGCTCCCTCCCCCCTAACCCCCATTTCCCCTCCACTCCCCATCTCACATAACCACAAAATTTTGTTCTTCAGGCAATGGTATTTCAGCAGGAATTTCTTGGACATTTACTCTATCCATCTGCTTTTGGGCCCAGGCCAGCCCATTTTTAAGTGCAGCCTCATTTAAAGTACAACCATCCTTATGGTATGAAGCTCCTGTATTTGCCAAGATGATTTCACTTCCAGGAATTCTGTTATGTATCAAGTTTCACATCGTTTCTAATTCCAACCAACTATTCTTCTAAGAATGTAAACATAAAGCCAACAAAGAGAAATTATCTTTTTTCATTCTTTCTCTTTTTTTAGACCTCCTCCATTTCTTTCCCACTCCCAGTTAAAAGAATTGATATCAACAGTCTCCCCATAACAGCCCTAAAAGGAACAATATATCCCCGAACACAGCAAATGAATTTCTCCTCGGGCTTACTGCATATAAGCTCTACCTTACAGCACCTAAATCATTCTGTATAAGTTTCTCCAAAGACAGAAGGGGCTCAAGTGTTCATATCCTCTCCAACCTAAGTACATGGAAGAGATTCAATAGCTGGGGTACTCGGGGGGGGAGGCAAAGGGAGAAGTGACAAACATTTTTAAAAAACAAAATACCCATAACTCTCTAACATTACACATTACTCTCAAGCCTCCTTCCTTCCAATGAAAACAGAACCTGCAACCTAATAATTCAGTCTATGTATTTTTATGTTCAAACATAAAATGTTGACATATTCTGAAGTAAAGATCGCTGCTCCTTGTTACTTAGGTATTAGTTCTGTTTAGCATTCAGATGATGTCGTTTTAGGATTTTATAACAACCGCCACCATAGTGTACTTGCGAAGTAATGGATTCAAAAAAAAACAACAAACACTGGTGCCAAAATCATCCTCTTCATTAAAAATACAGTGTTCTCCTCCTTTGGTAGGATTTGAAAGTGCTGTTGTGCAGCGCTACAGAGACAGCAAATTTGGAGCATGACTGCTGAATAATTACACGGGTTCAGGTTAAGCACGCGTTTTATTTGCATGAGTGCTCCTTGTTGAAGAAGAATGAGGCTTCCAGTTAGAATTCCAGCTGGAATTTGAGAAGAGGGGAGAACGCCAAGTCTTTGGAGGGCTGGCTGGCTAACTGTTTCAGAATCAAAAAAATGATAAATAATAGCAAATCACTGAAAATTTAAAAGCTTGTAACTGATAAAAAAGAGAAATAGGTACGTCATCATTTTCTTCATCTATTGGTTCTCTTTAATTGTCTGAAATAACATAATAATCCTCCCACCATCCCTTGGGGCTCAATCCGTTTGTGTTCCAGACTCTTGATGGTATCCACTTCCTCTGAAAACTCATCTTATTTTCCTCGTATGGTTTTTAACATGCCTTTTGCCTATAAGCACTTGCTTTGATCCATCATGAAAAAGCCAACAATATCCATTTAGATAATAAAAGAACATTAAAAGCTTTAATTCTCAGCATTAGTGCTGCTACCCAGAGAACAACAAACATTTTTTCTGTACTTAGACATTCAAGTTGATCTTGTTTTGAGGCAGAGAAACAGATTAAGTGACTTCTAGAGAGGTTATCATGTTCTAACTTCATACTGTATATGAACCAGCTCGTTGTTAAAAAGGTCTATTTTTCCACATGCCCTAAACCTATATTTTACTTAAAGTATGTAGAAAAATTGCCATGCCTCAGGACAGATGAGCTAAGATGGAGTAGTCCAGGTTTGAGGTCATGTGAAGAAAAGGATCTCCAGAGACACCAGCACTCTACAACTTCCAGATCTTGCCTGAATCCCAGAGCTCGAACTGGGATCCAGACTTTCAGACTTCCAATATTTATACAACCTACTTAAAGGCTAAGTTCCACGAGCAGCAAGTCGTTGCTTATTTTTCAGAAAAAAAAAAAAAAGTACTGTAAACTGTACTTGGGATAAAAGATGAATATACTGTGTGGCTCCTAACGAAGCCCGAGCGAGCCAGAGACAGTCACTTGGTTATGCACGGCAGGAGCGGGGCTGTGCTGCGAGGCAGCATGTGCGCGGGCAGCTGGCTGGCTGCAGCAGCAGCTGTCTCGCAGTGATTGTCTGTGGGCGCTGAGTGCATCCTCTGAATCTCAGCTCCTCTCCAGATGCATTTCTGCAAGTGGATGCTGTGCCCAGAAACTCTCTTCTGCAAGCTTTGACCTAACAACACTTTGCTTCAAAATACTGAGTATTCAAGCCAGGAAACAATGTGAAATCCACATGCATACTTTGATGACATTTTTGAAAACCACGAAGACTATTTCATTAAAGGAAGGACTGGGGATTGCTGTAAGCAATATATACATACCTTCGTAACAAAAGCACATTTTACACTTAATGCGTACCAGCAGTGAGAATAAATACAACCAATAGAGTCTCAAATCCATATCAGCATTACTGAAAAGAGCCGTTTCCTAAAATTCAGCTTCTGTGCCAAAACAGTCTAAGTTTGGTTCTGAGTAGCAGTATGACAGGAGGTTTGTCATTCAAAACAGTTGTGCATTTATAATCACTAACGTTGCACCGAAAAAGTTTCACTTTCTACAGTAATTCAGCCAGTCTACAAAAGACTCGCACCCATTGATTCCAGCTGCCAGTGCTGCAGCCCTTTTTACTCAGATTGAGTTAGACATCTGAACAAAATTGCAGGCACAGGGACATCAGCATAACAACCACTCCAAGCTGCAAATGAAATCCTTTGCTTCCTCCATTACACAGGCTGAGCAAAGTAGTGCACAAACAACGTGAATCATTTTAGATATGACGGTCTTCATCGCAGGACATTTTTGTAGATTTTTCCACTGCAAAACTTGAGGCCTTGTTCCACCCCTTGTTCCACCCCTTCCCCCAACTTAATATATTATGGATATGCTATATTACAGCAGAGTTAAAAACAAGTGGGATAAGTTGAGGACGCTTTGTTAGCTGTCTCAACAAAACTCCAAAGTAAAAGTACTCCTCTTGACATTTTTGGAAGGGAAAAAAGGACTTTATTTTCAACTATGTGTCAGAGCTCTCTTTGAAAGTTTTAGCCAGACATTTCTGTACATGGTACTCTAATAAAAAAAATTGCTGATTAAAAGTGATAATTTGCCTTATCGAAAGTGTTCTAGTTACTACTTACTTTTGCATGCTGAAATAAATAACAAGCAACCCTGAAGTATTTCACTTCACAAACCACAGCTGGCTTTGATCTTTGATTTTCTAGATGCAGACTTTTCAAGAAAAACACCTGAAATATTAAACACCACTAATTCCTGAAATGTTCTTGTGCTTATTGCCTCCTTAACTAATGTGGTACTCCCTGAGGAGACAGACAGAAACAACTCAAGCTCTAGTAGCGCAAGCAAAAGTTATAACTAATTTTCCCTGCATTTTTGTTACAAATCCCGTTCCCCAAAGCATTTCATTTAGCCTCAAGAACATAAATTCCATTTATGCATTTCCTTCCTTTTTATTCTGTCATAAGGAAGTATTCACCTGCATGAGTTACATCTACTTGACACGTAACCTGAAGCAAGGCTCCTCTTATCCAGGTCTGCCACAGTCTTTCACAGAAGCAAGAATCTCAAATAAAAACTGTTATATGAAATTACTATGTGCTTCTCAGCAGCTTTCTGCACGTACCTCCTGTAAAAATGTTAGCCTGCCTTCCCCCCCCCCCCAAAACACCAGCCACCGGCTTTTCAGTTCAATACAAATTGTCTCAGGGAGGCCAGCACAATGCACTCTCCCCACAGCGTCATGCTTCATTTTGCTCTTTTTCATGTTAAAGTGTCAGATAAAGAAGAATCGTTCCGACTGGCGGTTCCTCACAGCTCGCTTTGCACGGAGAGAAGAAGTCAGAGGAGAATCACAAGGGCGCGAGAGACCAGTATGCCCGTGCACTGCCACACCGGACCTTCTAGAAGAGTGGGATGAAGAACAACTCGTAATCATCCTTTTACATTTCGGGGAAAGGGGGACGGTCTCTAGTGCTACGTATTCTGACGGCATGGTGAGATAATGAGCTTGCATTTCCAACCCACCTCATTTCCTAGCATTCCTCACCCTGGCCGTGAGCCTCCGCCACGGCCTGCACAACCACCGGCTGCCTTCCCCTCCGGCTCAGGGTGCAGGGGTACCACCGGCGCTCAGCAACTCAGCAGAAGTGTTTGGCCATATCTGCTGCTCCGCCGAGCATGCACCAGCCTCTGCTCTCGTGCTGCCTGGGGACTCGGCTGCAAGCGGCTTGGAGGAGAAGTGCCTCGCACAGACTCAGAAAGGACAGCGTTTGCACGCCAACATTTTGTATGTGCCATCCTCTCACTCCAGGAAGACAGTTTTCTCAGGAAAACCTGCATGATGCATCCAGTGTGACCAGCCACGAGCAACCATAGGCAGTACAGAGCTCAGCAGTGACAATGAAGCAACAGAAGCTGCCTGTGGTCTCGGCAGCGTGTCCGGAAAAGGTGGTGGCACACAAGTTTGCATCTGCAGAGTAGCAGCCATGTGTCAGTTTCCCTTTCCTCCCAAGCTCTGTATTTCTCTCATACTCACAACAACTGCTGCGGCCTCACACTTTCATCACGGCTGAATGCTGGGTACTTGCTAGAAGGAACAGGAGTTTTTAAACAGCTAAAAAAAGGATTGCCAGAAGTGGAAAAATGTGAGGTCACCAAATAAAGACAGCTCCCTTCATATTCCCTGGAGGGACACCACTGAAATTTCCCTAGCAATTAGTGAGTTTGCACAGGTGTTACTCCAAGTGTAACCTTAAGACAGCCTAGCTGGCGGAAACACAGCTGAAGTGATAGCTCGCTGGTGATGACAGACAAAAAGAACACAGCTCAGCTGCCATAACGCACAACAGCTTCTGCAGGGTTGGCAGTCAAAAATCAGCTTGAAAATTTGACACGGAAATCTGTGAAAGAGAATATGGAATCCCCAAATATCTTCCAGTTTTAAATGATACAGTTGCACCTTAAAAGTCAAAAAGCTTTTGGATTACTTTTCATTATCTTGGCAACAACAATAACCAAAATAAGCACACCAGCAAGCCTGAGCTGTTTTGGAGCATCTGTTAGACTTGCATTCACTGTCATTCTCAAGACACTCACTAGATACAACCTAAGATATTTATCTCTCTTTTTTGAAAGCTTTTTCAAAAAATGGAAATAAAAAAAAAATACCTTCAGACAAAGTTTACCACAAGCTCTGTCTTGCAGAATGTTTTGAGTAAACAAGTTGAAACCCTGATAGGTGTGTGGGTTTAGGCTTACACTAGATGGTGAAAAGGTACAGGCATTGCTTTAAGCAGCCAGACATAGCTCTGTTTGTTTCTGCATCCCTGACAATCTCCACACTGAGCAAAATCTCCTTCCAATGAGTGTCCTCCAAAATCCATGTCCTGTTGGCAGGTGTAACAGTTGTGACGCACAGAGGCATGGAGCAGCAGAGAGAAGTGAGCACAAAAATCATACACTGTGATTTTCCCCTCCAAAAGATCACTTCTAAACTTCCATTATCTCGTTATAGGATTAACTCCAGAATACCATAGAACCAGGCCCAGAAACAAATATTCTAATAAAACAGCTTATATTTAAGTTGCAAAGGATAGAATAAAGCTACTCTGCAGCTGCCAACAACCCTGCACACAACCATGGCGCAGCGATGCTGAAAGAAGGCGGTTTATCGGAGATGGGAAGGTGATGATAAGATGAAACTAAATAACAGAATGGTGCGAAATAGCACCCACATGAAAGATGATGAGATCTCTGCTGAGCAGGCTGTAGATACTGTGACTTACATGACCTGAGCACCTAAACACAGCTTTCTTGCAACCACAAGTGCAGGGGGTACTGGAGTTCAACCGAACATACAGGACACTGCCCTCTTCCAAAGATGCTGTAAAAAAAAAAAAAAAACACTACCGTGCCCAACATCTAGAAATAATTGTGCTTTTCCTGGCCTTAAATCACATAATTCTTCATGCTGTAATGCTGAAACTCTTTTCCCCATCTGCCACACAACTAGCAGATGCAACAAACTTCATCAGGACAACACAAAAAAGGTCAACAGGACCTCAAGAAGTGAGAACAGGGAAGATAATAGCTTTGTGATCCTAAAGACCTGCTCCAAAGTTAATACGTGGCCTATGCAGGCTGTAAGCATCTGAAGCAAACTGGGAGAGCACCTAAAAATTATTTTAAAAATCTGCACTACGAGTTAGAGAAGACATCTATGCAATTTACTATCGATACATAATTTTTCTCCTCACAGTTTTCCCCAAACAGTGTTTTTCTAAAATTCATTTAAACTGATTCACATTAATATCACACAGATTACACACAGGGTTGCTGAGCTGGATTGCTAGCACAGTTGCAGTGTAAGGCACTGCAGGACAGCTCTCCTCTGAAACACCTCCTGTCTCAAAGTGCAACTGGGTTGACAAAGCCTGCGCACACCCTCACCTACCCGCCTGTACTATCAACCACTTTTCCTGTTGTCACACCTCTTCTCCAACTGATTTCACAAAGTCAGAATTTACTTCTAGCCGTTGGTGCTGAATGACTCAGTTTAAATACAAACAAACAAAGGAATGTTCACACAAGTCATGGAGGAAAAGTGCTACTGCACGTCCTAGGACCCAAATGGCAATGGGCTGAGATTTTTCAAGCCCATGTTGCCCTGTATCCTGCAACCTGGCTTGGAAGATGGTATCCTAGGAGAAGCAGGGAAGACCTTAGAAAAATAGGCAGACTAGAGCACAAATACATGAGATTGTTTTTATTTATACTACTTTCCTTTAAACAAGAAAAGGTTGTTTGGCAACACTTAGGGCATTCTCGTTTTCTGTTCCCTCAGATTTCATTTGTGATAGCTTAAGCTCTGTCTTAAGTCTTCTTCTTGGCCAGCCATATACCAATCTCCGGCATCAGCCAAAGAAATCACAGAGGAAATACATTTTTGGAGATGTCACACGAGAACCTGTTTTTTTGTTGTTGTTGTTTGCTTGCTTGTTTTTGGCTTCTCAGCAACAAGTAGCTATTCACCACAACTTTCTGAAGTTTCAATTCCTTTAAGTTGCTCTACTGAGAACAAAGATGTCATGCAACGTGGTGTAACCAAGGAGAGATTTAGTGCCACTTACGTGGGGCTCAGTCAAAAACTCCAGTACTTTTCCATGGTGCTGTTCTCCCAACTACAGAGAGTCGATTACCATCAAGTTAAGAAACAAAACTGAATTAAATTCTAGCTAGTTCACTATATTTGGGATACTATTCTGAAAGCATCAGATTTGATTTTATATAGGGCAGTTAGATAGAAAATGTCAGAAATTTTTCCCTGTAGATTATTTCCTCCCTGAATTATGAAGTAGAGAGGACAGACTTGAAAAGATTAACACTTCAAGACACTAGCTTGCCAGCCGTAACACCAAATCACCTGTTAAAAAGTGCAAAGCCATGACCAAATGTTTCACTGCTGGCAATCTGCACCGAAAATCCGCTAAAAACAAACTAGAGGTCTATACTGTGATTGCTGCAGAGGCCCTTTCAAGCAATCAGAATGGTCAAAAACCAAAACTGTCCTTGTAATCTAAAATGCAATACAAAACATAATTATTTCCCGTATGCTCCTTTACCACTTGGTCTTTCCACCCTGGAAAGGTACTGGTGTGCAGTTCGGTTGCTTGAGAATTTTGGCTAGAAGGTTTGTGTTGATGACAGTGAGATTGTACACAGGACTGACTTTGGTGTCTCCAAAGAAAAAAGAAAAGCAATTATTCAACTTTTTCTTCATTATGAGCAGATCAAAAGGTCATGTCATAGTCCTATCACTAAAAGAGTTCTTCATTCAGGTTTAGAATAACCTCCTCTAAACTAAAATGCAGAAAACCACACATCATAAACACCCAAAAGAGAGCTTAAAAACAACACAGCTACTGCAGATAGGAGGGAACACCCAGTGAGACATCGTAAAAGCACTTGAAAGTGAGAAGATTTGCAGCAATACTTTTTTCAACATCTTCCTACCCTATCTAAGCATATGTAAAAAGACAGTAACCACACCATCTTCAGAATAGAAAAAAGCTACATTAGCTACATGAAGTTATTAAGCTTCATTAACTTAAGTTAGAGAAATTAAACTGTCCTTCACAGTTAATTTGCATAAGCAAGATAAATATTAATGATTAGCAATGTTAATTAAGACCAATGTAATAATTGACTGGAAGACATCTTCTGGTACTAGTGATCCCACCTTCACTGTTGTTTTGTGACCTCACTTTAGAAGGTGGTCACAGTGTTTCTGTAATTTTCAGCGAAAGCAGGTATGATTGCATAAATAAAAACAAAATTTCTACTGATTCACAAAGTATCAAGCTGAGCTTGTTATCACAGAATACACCTTTGAGGCAGATAACACAGTCAGGATGTTGGACAAAGGCTAAGAGCTCAACGTATAAAGAAAGAAGATGCCTTTAGACCAAGACTTACACTATTTTCAGCCTTTCTTAACTGTGAACGTCCTGAAAATTTTCAACTGCTGGCCAGTTCTTCAGTTATTAAGAACAGCATGGTGCATTTTGACACAGAGATAAATTCGAGGAAAAAAAGAAATACAACAGGCAGCAGGAAGCGAGTACCCTGTTGAGGCTGAAGAGCTGGTAAAGTGGAAAGGACAAAAAGCAGATGTAAACAGACACAACAAACACCCAAGCCAGGCCATATGGCAGTGATGTGTTGGTTTTGAAGGCATATAGAAACAACTGAGCCTCAATACAAGTGAAAAGAAAGAAATGGGAGAATACCGGGTAGGTAAGTGAGCTGAACGAAGCTACAGATACAAACAAGCTGTCAAATGTATTTAACAACCCCATCTGAGCTTTGCAGAGACTACCCAGCCTTTCTTTGCAACCCTGGGACACGGGGACTTTGCTTTGCTCTGCCAGATCACCCCATCGGGCAAAGGCATGGCCACGGGAACTTCGCCGACCTGCTCTCGCCCCAGTGTTAAGGCCACCTAGTGCTTCTTCTGACAAATGCTCACCCAAAGGATGGACTCCATTCTCACCTCAAGAAGCATCATGTTGCAAACCTTGCATTTCTCCAGAGAGTGGTTCAGCTCTGATGGTAGCCAGGGAACTGTTTCAATAAGATGCCACTTTTTCTCTAAATCGTTAGAGCTTGTCATCCTTGAGAATGTATTAAAACACGCTATTGCATGAATACTGTTAAAAACAACATTACTTGGTGGGATTAAAAGCAGTGTGTTTTAATGAGACAGCTTAAAATGCTTTTAAAACTTCTTAACTCCACAAAATGAACACAAGAATTGGGTGAAGGAAAAGTCCTTTATTATTAGATCTTTTTACGCAGCTGACTAAACGCAGGACCTCTCAAAACATGCCAATTACAATACAGTCTATGTGAAGTGTAAAAATGGAAGAAAACACATGCACAGAAAACCAAATACCGTACATCCTGTACGTCCACACAAACAGGCACACGAAGTCTCATTCCTCTCCCACTCCCCCCTTGTTTTTAAGATAAAAGCAACCAAGTTCCCTCACATATAAATCCTCATTTACCTCTACCTGGCATTATTGGCTGGGTAAACTTGTTTGGAATATCACATAAGACAGGACTTCATAGAAATATAAAGACTTAAGTGTATTTAGGCACACTTACTTTATTTCAAATGAACAACATACTTTAAATTTTTGGTTCTTTATTAATGTTGGCTTAAGCTAGCAAATGAAAGGTGCAGACGCAAGCCTTAAGAACGCATTTTGGATTCTACTAGGAGAGCACCCATGCCAAAAAAAAAAAAAAACCAAACAAACAAAGAAGAAACAATTACTCCAATAACAAAGCTGAGCAACAGCTTTGGTCACGCTTCTCCTATCAGGTACTTGCTTCACACTTTCACCAGTGCTCTGGCAAGATACGGGCTGTACGGGCAAATGCCTTGGCTACAAATAACAGAGTCTCTGGCTCATCACTCCAGCACTTAACAGAGCCCTCTATTCCAAAGAGGTACACTTAAAGCTGACAGAGTTGCCTATCAAAACAAGGAGAGACCTCACCTCTCCCTGCAAGACCTGTACTGCGGCCTCTTTGTTTTTGGCCATGCCTCTCAGAGACGTTGAGCCCCCACAGCTCCTACTGACATTATATAGCAGATAAAGTGTAGTTTCCCCACCTTTCCACCAAAGAGGACCGATGGGTGTATGGTGGAAGATCTTGGGCTGTAAAACTGTACTGTATCAATCACAGATCAACTGAACTGCACAGAAGCAATAATGTTTATTTCGTAAGTTGCCCTTTACATCACACAGCATGCAGTACAAGATACATGAAAGGGCAAGCAGTGACATTGTTTTCCTAATATATATATTTTCAAGTTACAAAAAAAAAAAAAAGAGTTTAAAGAGGGACAGCTAATGCTGGAACTAACACAAAAAATATCAATTAACAGTAACTTATTTTGCGTTCCTATTTTCAGCTGAAAGTGACAGTTTTCCTTCTCCCCTCAGTCACAAGGGCACGATGACAGCACCAAGATACTACCCAGTGCTACCACAGAAGAGCCTAAATGTCAGCAGAAGGTGCACAAAGACACAGAAGTCTCCTGCAGCTGCACAATTGGTCCTCCAGGAAAAGATAAAAACCGAGTATCTCACAATAAATTCAGCTAATGAATCTGACCACAGCTAGGAAACACAAATGATTATTCCTTGTACAGTACTTTTCAGACTTCTAATAGTCGTCAAAAATTTCACACCTGACACAAAATGTTGCTTATTAATGTGGATTTTAATGTCACTGCGCTGCTCTGTAGACCAGAAAAACACCTGTTTTCAAATTCACACAACACTCACACCTAAGTCTAAGGAAGATCATGCAGGAACTCACGCCCAGGTATTTTTCATTTGGGTGGGAAAGGAAAGCAGATATTCACGATACAATTGGGTGCCAATTCAAGGGCTTCTGTCTCTTTTTGAAGCGCCTTGCAGCATGAAGGATAAGGGTTTTCAAGCAGAAAAGGTGGCACTGTCAATGGCGTTTCACACAATGAGCGAAAAAGAAAAGCGAGATCTTGCAGCTGCTAAATCCTCCACAGACAGCTCCAGCACACAGCCCTCCCATCAATGTGGTCTTATTCTTTCAAAAGAGCACATGACTTTAAAGAAATTATGACCACAGGGTTGGTGGACAATATATGGGATTTCTCCATGATCATACTCTACTAAGCAATTAGGTCAAGCCGTGCTCTTTAAAATTAGTTTAATGCAGCTGAAAGTCAAGGAAAGAAAGCATGTTAGGGTGGAAAGTAGGTAGAAAAGGAGCAGAAAGATTTATTTTAACTCTCAAGCACTCACAAAGCCCTTGCCAGAAAGAGGAGTTGCACTGTTGCTAGAACTTTTTAGTGCATAAAAGGAACATTCTTGGCACTGAAAAACTGGCATCTGTGTACAAATAGAGAAAGTATTTTCTAAGGTCCAAGCTACACAAAGAAACAAAAAGAAACTCCTTTACATCAATCTGTTCACAAGTACTGCCTTGATCATTCTAAATTATACTTTTGTCAATGGATTAAACTGGCTTAGTAGACAGGTAAATAAGTACATTTTTGCTGTTGTTATTCATCAGAACAAGGAGACATTGCATGGTGTTGTGGAGTTCTGTGACGGTATTTAAAACAGATTCCCTTCCACGAGCAGAAATTCTGATGTCAGATTTTTTTTTTCCATTCACATTTGGGTTTTGGAATGCAAATGTGAATGAATAAAGTACTCTGGGTCTGCGCTGGCAGCAGATGTTTGGAAGAGGAGGTGCACTGAAAGAGCCAGAAGCATTACTGAAGGTCTGATGCTTCTGCCCCGTTGGAAACACATAAATTACTGCAGATACAAAACAAAGAGGTACTGAAAACTTTACTGATTGCTAAGAAGCTCATTGAACTACTTAAGTTTGAAAGTAGCCAATTAAAGACTAACCTCTTTCCTGCTTTTTACAGTTAGAATAGGTGTGTTCGAGGCATACACCAGACAGGCGCAGACAAAACCTTCCGTGTTTCCTGTGTGCGTATGAACAATTCAACTCCATCTTCTTTTTCATATTATCTATCCAGCATTCACTCATACAATCTGGATAACACCAGACATGCATGCTTGTCACTGTGCCTGCAGATGAGACAACTAATGCAAGTTATCGACGTCACTGAAACTCCATATAAGAGACTGAGAAAATGCTCTGATGCAGTTTTTCTGATCTCTGATCCAATTGTTGCATAGGCAGGAATAGCAGTTGCAACATTATCAGGGGAAAAAAAACACAAAACAAAACAACAAAACAACACATCAGGTTGATGGATATGCCTTTGTAAGCACAAGCACATTTATCACACTGCCTTTATCATTCTTTTAAAGCCTGAGGGTGGTAAACACAAAACAAAAGGTGCCATATGTGAAGTCCTTAACGTAAGCACTTTACTTAGTGATTACCACACTCCAGAATGGGAAGATTTAGGTATTCTTGTATCTTAGATGCCCAAGCAAGGACTCGAGAAAATGCTTCAGCTAGAAGTCTACTCACAGATATGGTGGTTTAAAATACCAATGTAAGTCCATGCCTAGATGTACCGGTATCTACTGTAAGCTGGGGGAATAAGTATGGCTGTACAACTTCCAAGCCAGCTGGATGCCAGCCATTTCATAATAATGATGCTTGTGCTGGAGCTTGCTGGAATACATTTGGTCTGAATATATGTACATCTGCTAAAACCTTTTCAGAAACGATCTTATGAAAAAAACAGAGTACTCACACTTGTAAACAGTGCAAGTAATAGCTACATCTCTGATGGAAATGAAAAAGCCAGAAAAAAAGGTGGGAAGATGCGAAATGCAGAGATTTAAAAATATATATTAATAAAAAAATCACTATGCTTACTGTCATTTACAGTAATAAAAAGGAGTTCGCAAGTACGAGTTCTTACAGGATCAATGCCTAAGTACACAGCCATATAAATAAAGAACATAATTACTGTGCCAGTACTTAATGCCAGAGTTTAATGCTTCTATTGTTCTTTAGGACTGGTCTTTTCATGAAATTTTAAACCAGCTCAGAAATTAACATTAACTCACATTAGCCTTGATAGATGTTAAAGGATGCATCTGAAATACACCTGGCTATGAATTAAACACAAGAGCTCAATCATAAGTTGCTCAAGAATTCTTAAACCAAGATTCTGTGGTGCATATTAAAGCACACAAGCAGAAACATGATATTGGTGATGCTAAGCGAAGAATACTATTAATGCAATTTTTTAAACAGAGAAGGTTATGTTTTCTGTTTTGCTTCTCTTCTATAGCAAAGGGTTCTGAAGCTTGTCTGAAGCGCGGGCTTCTCCTGCCGCTCAGGTAAGAAGGGTCTAACAATAATGCTTATCAGATCTCAGTTATACCACTCACTCCTTCATTGCAATGAGCAGCTTCCCTTTATTTCACCATTTCTGAACCTCCCTGTTTTATGACACATTACTTATGACCTTACTGAACAGTAATAAGGTGTCTCTAGAAAGTATATCTATGCAGATTTTGACTCTGGAGGGTATCTACATGAATGGCCACAAACACACGGCGACATTTGCAGAACAGCAGCACCTGTTAGATAATGGTGCTAACTTAAGAAAATGTTGTTTTTTCATTATCTTTGTAAAAAAGATTTACTACAATGACATACTGTTGTTGATCATTCAACAAACACTTGCTAGAAATAAAGTAATCACTGCAAGCAGAAGTGAAGATGGACTGCAAAGCTCCCTAGCTGCTTACAAATCTGTTTTCCCTCAAAATGATACAGTTTACAGATGTGGTATGGAGTTCACATTTTAATACTTGCCATTGAACATGAAGAATTGCTTTAAGAACCAATGTTTTACTAACCTTTCTTTACCAGAGAACAACAAAAAGCACAGAACCACAAGCTTATATACCCCACAGAAGATGTCACAATTATTTTTGCTTGAAAAAAATCATCTGTCCTTGAAGGGATGAAAGACACAGACTCCTGATGGCTCTTGAACAGAAGGCCTTTATTGCCCTTTTTTCTCTACTACACTTACTTTCCTTGTAACCCCACGCGTTGCCCATGCGCCCAAATCGATCATACAATTGGTTAGAGACCCTCAGACGCACCTCAAGCCAGCCAGCAACTGGCCACTGCGCAAAACTCATCTTTAACACTACAGCCAAGTTCATTTATCTCGACCTTGCTGAAGCTTTTGTTTCTAACACTTATTTCTTCATTATCTTTAATTCAGGGACGTGTGAAACAGCGCAAAGCCACCTGCGAACTCCTTTCCCACATGTCCTCCCACTTCAGTTATTAATTTTATGTTAGCTAGATATACAAGAAACTCACCAAGCAATACAATCAATAAACACATCATTCATTGATGTGTTTCAAGAAGATCTGCAGTGGTGAACATACTGCTTATCCTTGACTGAAGCAAGCTTTTAGGAAGACACCAAAACCTGGTATTACTGAAACTGCAAACAAAGCATGGTCTGTGCCGCATACTCAAACCTCATACCAAGTGCCTTAGTAACTGTCCGTATATATTACAGTTTTACGAGCTGCTATTTACAGCCAAGTAATTGTCTGCTTCCCTAGCTCTTTAGTCTTTATTTACATCTGCTCACTCTCACAGATGAGCTGCAGCACTTAGGAATTTAGAACATTCAGAAAAAATATATACTGCAAATTGCCCCCTCTGACCTCGGTGCAAAGGAAGGCTTGTCTGGCTGCCCTACAGCTGCCACAACGGGAAACCATACCCGGGCCGTGCAGCCGGGGCCCTCGTTAACAGGGCTAATCAGCAGCCAGGCCTTGCCTCCCAGCGCAGCGCTTCCACAGGGCCACCTGACGCATATAGAGGCTCTCTCACCTTTCTGGCCCCATGTTCCCCTGACTGTGCTCCCCAATGCTCATCGTGCCTCATCAGAGGCTGGCACCTCTGCTTGCCCAGTGGACAAAGATGGAGACAGGGATGGTCGTCCTCCGTGGCCTCCCGCCAGGCTGGTCTGGCCACACGGCAGTGCTGACTGACCACAAGCCACCTGACAGCAGCGTGCTCTCCCCAGAAGAAAATGTAACATAAAGGCTTCTTTCTGTGGGGACAAAAGGGGCCAGAAGTGGACCAGCTCTGTAAGATACGATCTGGAATGGTTTGTTCCCCAGTTAGCGTTGTAACTAGCAACAAAAGCTGAAAAAGCGATCCTTCTTTTAGGCAGGAATGCTTAGTAAATAGCATCAGAAGGCCCTTTCAAACAGAAAACGATGAGAAAAACTGAGACATAAGGGACTAAGCTGTTCCCTGACGTGCTTTCCTTTCCCAGGGAATCAACAGCAACTCTGTGCAGATGGCCCAGCTCATGCAGTTAAGGAAATACTGCCAGGAAGATAATATACCAAAAACATCCTAGCTCCCATACCAAAATGCTTAAAGCCTATGCCTGGAGAATAGAAAACAACCAAGGTGGGAGACAAGGTGCAGATGTGATCCGAGAGATGCCAATTTATTATCTTTGTTAAATGAAATAGGAGCCAAATGTCCCAATAAAGCAATCTGTCAGCACGATGAAATAAAGGTATCAAAAGAAAGGTAAAATTTACTTCCAACCAAGACTCCCACATACGTGGTTTTGTTAGGAAGTAATAAGCTGCCAGCTTTGTTGATGGTGCTACTGGAAGTGCTGGCTTCTTGGCCAAGAACTTGTTAGGCCCAAGTGAAACACCCACCACATTATTTTCCCTCTGTGGAGAAAAAACTCCACACCTCTAAATCTCCATTAAACTTGGCAAAATAATTAAGCTGTAAACCGTGCCAGAACAAAATACAATGTAATCAAGTAACATAAATGTTAGCTGCACCAAGTGATACCTACATAACTAGGCAAAGTAAGTGCTGTATGAAGGCGTGTGCCCCACCGAGCACAGAATCTCACAATTTTAAGTTTTAAGCACTGGCTTTCTTCTTCTCATTTAGAAACACAGGACTGCAAGGGACCACCTCAGCGATGAAGTCCAATCCTGTTAAGCTGCAGACAGCCCTGCAAAAGTCAGCGAGACTACAAATTTCAGCAGACAAAGAATAGAAGAAAGGCACTATCACGCTTCCCTGTAATCACAGGTCTGGTAATGTCACCACGGACTCCAGAAAATGAACACCCTTTATTCTCTCTCCTCTAAAAGCAGTAACTTCAAAATACCACAGTTTCAACAGACTGTGTGACCTGCAGTAAAAAGGCTCTCCTGATCCCCAGCCACACAGGCATGTTCATGAGCAAAGCACCCTCACTGAGCACCTCCAGGGGCACACGCTACCCCGCACCCCAAGCCTTAGCAAGGGGCTACTTATATTTAAGATGAAACTGAGGAAAGTGACAAGAGGCCCAGAAGCCAATTCACACACCAGACAGAACGAAGGGCTTCCTCGGGTAACTGGCAAAAACTTATTAACAATACTAATTGCTCTCTAATAAAGATACTGTGGAAATCAAGTATTTATACTACACCACTCCAGTTAAAGGCAGACTTAGCATTTGGTTGAAGCAAGAAATGTGCAGACAGCACGATTCTATCCACAGCAGAGTTTTTTTTCCCCTTTCCAACAGCTCATTCCCTTGAATAGTTCAGCAATGAGTTCAGTAAAACTTTACCTGTCAATCAGGTTGTAAGCACAGTTATAATTTACACTGACTGCAAACTCTTCCAAGCCGTGGATATACCCGCCTACGTCTACGATCACCCAGTAAGAGCTAGTTTTCTTTCAGTTAAGTACAGGCAACGTGCTCTAAGCATCCTACCAAACAAACAGCCTCGCATCTGCAGGCAGACGATTCTGGGAGAGAATTGCTCTCTTCGAAAGCAGCATACCACTGCCCTGCAAGGTCCGTGCTCGTGGTGGAAAATGTGCGTGCGTGGTCTGGGCAACCGCATAGCAATGCTTCCTCCTCAGCAGTCCTGCATCCTCAAGCAGCAGTTGTCATTTGTCACATCTGGTTATGTAATCAGGAGGGAATAAGGGG
The DNA here is from genome assembly GCF_009769625.2 of Cygnus olor. Taxonomy (NCBI): domain Eukaryota; kingdom Metazoa; phylum Chordata; class Aves; order Anseriformes; family Anatidae; genus Cygnus; species Cygnus olor. The sequence continues at coordinate 43,390,768 of NC_049198.1, read as the reverse complement.
AAAGGGATTAAAACATTAAAAAACAGCATAACGCTGCAGACCATTGCATGGATTGCAAAACACACCATAAAACAGTGTGGTACTTTATAGCAATCCTAAACTGTGTGAACTGTTCTGGGTGAAAAGCACCTGTGACAAGTCATTCTCCCCGACATCAATGTGTACTATGACAAAAGTAAGTAAAATGCCAACACACTTTAAATACAGTAGGTCAACATCCTCAATGTCAACTATAATGTGCCTAGTTACTTTGAAAGAGAGATTTAAAACTGACTTAAGATACCCACAATGACCAAATTTTTATCAGCCTCCTCCTTCCCCAGGACAGTGCCATGCTAAACCTTCCATTAATTTAACAAAGTTCAATCTTTAAACAATTTAGGTTCCCTCTTCTTTTAGCTTTGTTTCAAAGAAAAAAAAACCAAGATCACTCTCCTGGGGGCCAGCAGCCCTTGAATTTCCAGCCTGCTCATTTACCTGTGAATATTTTAAATGTAAATATAATTTATAACTTTTAAGTTCAAAAGTTTCTTCACTTTTCATTCTTCCAGCATACTTAAAAAATAAATAAAAATCACACCTTTCCAAGCCTCATGGTGCAAGGTTAAACATACCAAAGTCTTCAGTCTGCTCTCAAAAAAGCTTTCTTCCTGCAGCTTCACCATCCTAGCATTTCTTCTTCACTTTAAAATAGAACAGCAACAATCTCTTTGAAACACAGTGATCAGAACTGCAGAGTACCACGTAAAGGAGGACACAGCCACATACTGCACAATTAAATAGATCGATACGGGCTCCTACAGTCCATCTGATATGAAATTTTTTCCTAACTGCGATTAAAAATGACAGGAATGTAACCCAGTAGCTGACTGACACACGCCGGCTTCACTCTTGCTGTATCAGCCCCATGTGATGAGATTTCAGAGCAAAATTTATTATTAGACTCCTTGGCACAGGGTTTCGTACCCTGTTCCACCAAGTTTCACGCTATTTATGTTACTCCAATATGTATTTTATAACGAAGATATATGCAAGGAAATATTTGGGGCTTCAGGATCTTTAGACTTATGCTTTCTTTGTCCACCCTCCTCCTTTCAACTTCCACCTAGCTCTCCCATAAGCCAGTGGTGGTTAAGATCTACTAAGCTGGTGATGAATACCTTTCAGGTTTTTTGGACACCCATCTTCCTGCAGCAGGGTCAAAACGCAGTTCAAGACAGTCTTAGCTGAGAAAGGACTCCTGTACAAGCCACTACCACCCAGGAAACAGAAACTAGTAAACCACTGCTTTAACTGACATTTTTTCCTCCTTAGTATAAAACTGTGCCAACAAGTTGTGTGGGTTCACTGCAGAATTAATAAAGCCAGTCAAAAACAGAAGGACACCTGGTCATTAGGACCAGCTGTGGTTCTAACAGGAAATATGTAATTTCCTCCTAAAACTGATATGGATTTGAATGTGTTACCAATTTTAACAACTGTTTGGCACGGTTACTCCACAACTTCAGTAGTCTCCATCGCTCTCCTTATTTACAGCTTCGCTTCCTGGTTGCCAGCTTGTGTTCTTCTGCCTTTGTACCACGGTTCTTTATCTCTGTCCTTCCTATGTATTTAACTCGAGGAAGGATTTATAGAGGCAATCACATGGCCTTGTAGGCTGAGACTTCACAGGGCTTTCACCTGATCTGAGCATGGACTGCCGCCATAAATTAGATAAGGTGTTTTTTTCCCCCTTTTTACAGCATCGCCGCATCAAAGAAACATGCAGAAACATGCGACAGAGAAAGTGATACTACTCCTTTCAGCCACCGTCAGCACGGCCCAGGCCTGGCGTACTGCTCTCGTGAAAATGCAGCCTCAGCCTCTCTTCCTAAGCCAAACGTGCCAAATTCTGTTCAGTACACACAGTTCTAGCAAAGGAAGTGACACGCCTGAACATCTGTAAAGGCAGATAATGGGGAAGGAAAAAAAAAAATCCATCAAAAAGAACAAACCAGCAAAGCCCCGAAAGAACTGATGAAAGTTTAAGCACACGCCTAACACACCAGTTCTGGGGCCAACTGCACCTCACTGAGCCTAGGTAGAAGAGAAATCAAAGACCAATGTTCTTTATCTACTTCCTGATGGGTTTAAATTTACAAAGATTTATGCATTTAAAATGAAGGCACAATAATCAGCAAGCCATATTCTTACTACACACAGTTTTAAAAGGCCTATAAACCAGACATTTTTCTCCTCCAGACAGAGAAATAAACTAAGAAGAATCAAGCAGTTATACCAAAAAAAGTAATTGCACCTTGTGCTTTTCAGGCAGAAACACTGCTCAACGCATGTTAAAAGGCGATAGCTGTCACTGGTGGTACTGTGTGGTGGCAGTCTAATGCAGCCTATGCAATCAGCAGCTTGCAGTTTATTATGCATTTCCAAAAAAAAAAAAAAAAAAGAAGAAAGATTCCCCCCAGAACCTTAACAACTACCAGGGCCGGGACTGGTTTCGCTTGATGTCTTCAAAGCGAGCGCAGAATTACCAGGTGCTCCTCTGAGAGCTGACAAGGCTGATACAACATCTCTGTGATTCACAAACAGCACTGAAAGGGCTCTTTGCTGTAACCTGAACACCACTTTTGGGTCTCCAGAGGAACAGCACAGCCAGCCAACCACCCAGGTTTCCCACTCGAGGAGCAGCTCTGTGGCCAACATGTTCAGGATTCCTTCCCAGGTCCTAGCCCCTGAAGGACTCCTACCGCCCACTCAGTTCACAGTAATTAATCACCACGTATTGCCGCAAATTGCATACACGTAGTTACAGAAGCCGTGAATTCCACACTTGCATTATTTATTGCAGAGCCTATATGAGGGACTCAGGAAACAGTGCTACTGTGGTTTTCACATCATGCATCTTCAGTATTTGGCCATTTTGTCTCTGTACAAAAATGAAGGTTAATAAATGCCTTTTTAACGGAGCACACTGAGTTGAGGTTACAGTAAGATTATCCAACAAAAGAGCAATTGAAAGTTTCCATGTGGTGCAGTTAAATTTTTGACCCAAGGTGTAACACTTTCAGCCATACCAGGCCATCCTTCCTGCTGCTCCTTCCCTCCCCCCCAGCCCTTTGTAGGACTTCCTAATCTGATAAATAGATGGAAAAAATGCTACACTACAACATTATTGAAAAGACAGTTGCCAGGGGTTTTTAACTTAGCCATTCTGAAGGGAAATATCACCTCAAAGGAATTTCACATGCTGTACATCTTGTAATGGAACTTGACAATACGTACACCATTTTTGCACATCAGCTTGTTAGGATGACTAGTTTGGGCTCTCAAGCCTGAAAAGCACCATGAAGGTCAAATTCTAGTTGTCATCCAAGCATTTCTTTGTCCCACGTTTTTCCTTTCCTCCCAACACAGTGCGATGCAGCTACAGTTATGGTGTATGATAGATGAGATACTGCCTTTGCAGTTCTAAGAAGCAGCATTTCTGAAAACTGATAGATGAATAACCAAAAATATATATATATTCTGCCTACGTATTCACTGCTTACTACAGAAATCAGATCTCATACAACCCAGAAAAAAGATTTCTCTTCTAATCGAAGATTCAAAGGTAAAGGAACACTTTTCAGATTGTAAGTATACATTTGAACAACTGCCTATTTTCTCGTCAGCACCTTCAGCGTGTTACCCTGTGCATTTTCCACTGCAACTGAGATTAGACAGAGATTAGACAGACACCTTAGATAAGAGTAAAAAGCAGTAAGCTAACCCTGGTAACTTCTCTGTTCAGTGAGCTACCAAACAGAAACAGACTGATTTCCAGAACTGCTGACATCCATCATAGTTTTTAATTCAACATCAGTGGAAAGTGTATCCCTAGTGAGTACAACAGGTCCAAATAAACTCAGAGTTTAAAATTGCTAGATACCTCTTCCTGTTTTTTGCATCAACAGGGATCTCCTATTAATAAATAGCAAGCCACGGTGCAATGCAAATACCATTCTTCAATTGCAAAACATTACTTCAGCTATCTGCAGCTCTTTTAGAAAATACTTGAAAGTTTAAAGAAAAAAAAAGAAGACTGGTGGTGGTGTTTAAGACCATGAACTAAATCGCTCGTCTGGGTACCTCTTCCTATAATTTAGCAATGCATCTTTTCTCATAGTACTATAACAACTCCCAGGTAAGACTAACCACAGAAGGGTTAAAAAAAAATCATTTTCATTAGTTTGATCTGGTTTCAAGGTCTTTTATGTTCACCATGGTGAGGTTTTCAATGCTGATGAACTTTTTAATTCCTGTCTTTTGGGCAAACTGAAGTAAAGGCACTGCATCAGGGTATTTAAAATGCACAGTCACACAGGTCGCAACTGCAGAAAGAATTAAAATGAACAGAACAGCTTTTATAAATTTGTTGCTGTTTCATGATAATCTCTACCCCAGCAGGAACAGAATCTCCATCACCCTTTGAAATGCCATGGTTAGATGGTTAGTTAACACATCTGTAATTAAAGTGCACACCTGAACAATGCAGTGATATGTTTCACTAAATTTGTCAGACACAAAACAAAAAGTACATAACACAACATGCACAGTGACTAAGAGCACAGTCTCCATATATGTTTCATCCTAAAGATGACATTTGATCCGTAAGTGTTGAGACTTTTGGTACAAAAAGCTTAAGATGACAAAAGAGGTAAACCTACCCCAACAGCACAAATGTGTCGGAACAAATCTCGTACAGATAAGACCAAAAAAATGATCCTACAAGTATTCATAACACCTTTTTTCCTATTTTCCACAGGAATAAGTCAAAACAAACCAAAGAATGGAAAAAAACTCAAAAACACTTTGGCAAAAGATTTTTACTGTTTATTACTTCTTCTGCAACAGCACTGTGAAATATCATAAAACCGGAAAGTGCATTTTTTTCAGCTCATTGTCCATTCTCCTAGTTTCAAACATCTCCAGGTCTTGTGTAAGCAATTTTTAAACCTCCTTTACTAGTTTCACTTAGAAATTTAATTTATGCAATCCATTTATTTTCATCAAGTGACTTTTGCTAGAATAGGAAATCTACTTTTTATTCTAGTTACTGCCAGGGGTATCATAAGGTAATACAGATATATAAATATTTTACAAAGGAAAATAGTGAAGAAGATTAAAATTTCAAAGTAACTGCATCTTCACTGAGCTTTCTCAAAAGGCAGGTTGTCCTAGGAACTTCAGGATCCATTCATGCAAATACCCTTTGGTGAAAAAACTCTTATCTGTTCATTTATTCACCTTGTTTGTTTCATGACTGATGCTAAGTACAAGGAAACAAAGGAATTCATCCATTATAAGGGGAGAAAATAGGTTGATTTAGCAAAATGGAACCTTTCATCACAGCTTAGCTGAAGCCTTAAATCAAGATTCAGGTTCCCAAATAAACCCAAGAAATTTTAAAGTCAAAGGTGTTTTTAATATTCACTTGCTTCCTGAGTTTTAAGCCTCAGGCTTGACATTTGCAAGTACATTTATATGCAAATGTAAAGGTGAGAAACCTAAGGGGGAAAGGAGGAATGGAAAGAAATGGGATTTACAAGAGTATTTCAAGCAGCCAGAGAAACCTAAGTTCAAAAATATGTTAAAAGCACCATTGAACTAAGCCACTCAACGACTATGCTGAGATTTGCTTACTCTTTTGATTTTATGGCAACAATTTGCAGTGAAATAATCAGTCTTTCTCAAAATGATGCTGAAGTAAAATCTTTGGCCCTTTTATGTTAAAGCAAAACCCTGCCAGTTTGTTATGTTTTATTGTCCATAGGTATTTTCTCACAACAGCCAATAAAAATGGATTAAGTTCTTAGTTATGCTTACTTTTTTCCAAGGGAAAAAAAAACAAGACTAGAGTGTAACTAATTAATTTAAGTTCTTTAAAAATATATATAGGTTTAGACTGCATGCCAAGGTTATATAGTTAAAATGAATAAAAAGCACATAACCTCAGCCTTTTTTTTTTTTTGTAAACCATGTACCGTCATTCAGTGTTTGCACTTCCCTGTATGTCAAAAATGAAATTCCTCATCTTCAGTGCTATGTTCTTGAGCTAACATGCTATTTCCCAAGCGTGGCTGTGTGGAAAAAGCCCCGTACCTTTAAATGCTGCCTATGCAATTGTCCTTAGGGAAATTATTCTATTTCATACATGGGTACTGGGGACCAAGCACTGTGTTGACACTTTCTCTTTAAAATAAATACAAGAGATGTTACATAAACCTTGGCACTTTCTTAACTAGCAGGCTGACATTGCCTTCACTGTGAAGAGCCCTAAGAAAAACAAAAGTGGCAATTTGTAATTCTGTCTTTATTTTACGAAGTAAATCACGTATCAACGCCTGTAACCACAGGCATAGTGACAGTTGTATTACTACAGAAACCTAAAACTGGATTCTAGAACACTTTACGTGATCTTGCCAAAAAAAAAAAAAAAAAAAAAAAAAAAAGGGTGGGGAATGAAGAATTTTGCGTGCCCAAGTAAGATATTTAACATACACAGCTGAAATTTGGGGTTCAGCACGGTAACGTGCCTTCCTAACACAATATCCATTGAATTAATGTGAGGTGTCCAGCACAGCGTGTCATTCCAGATGTATATAAAGCATACCCAGAACGATACGCTAAACCAGAAGTACACGTTAAAGATTATTATTATTTTGGGGGGGGCTTTCTTACGGTTTAATGCCGGTGCCGGGCGCGGAGGCCCCGCCGCCAGCAGCCTCCGCCCGGGCTCCCCCGGGGCCACGCCGGGACGGCCGCTGGCACCACGCGAAGTTGTCCCGGCCCGCACCCACCTGCCCAGGTCCTCGCCGGTCTCGTAGTGCTCCTCCAGGTTCTCCTGCCTGAACACCGTCATGGTAGCCGCCCGCACGCCGCCACCGCCGGCCTCAGCCTCTGCTCCGCGTCCTCATCACCGGAGCCGCCGGGGCCGCCCCGCACCCTAGGGACGACCGCGGAGGTGAACGCCCGCCCCCGGCCGCGCCGCCCCCGCCGCCCGCGACCCCCGCCCCTTCCCCCGCACGGAGCCGCGGGACCCCCGGGCGGCCCCGCACCGGACCTGCGGCGGGGCGAGGCGAGGCGAGGCAGGGCGGGGCGGATCCCGGGATCCGCCTCCCCGCTGCCCGCCCGGCAGCGGCGGCAGCGACCCCTCACCTCGCTCCTTCCCCCGGTGCCGGCCCCGCTGCCGGTGCCGGTCCCGCTCCGCGCCCTGCAAGGCGACGACAGCGCCGCGGCCGCTGCCGCCCGGCGCAGGCACCGCACAGGGGCGCCGCCGCACGGCCAATGGCAAGGGGCCGCCGCCCCGCCCCCGCCGCTCCCCCGCACGGCACGGCCCGGCCCGGCACGGCATGGAGCGGACCCGAGGGGGCGCCGCCATTTTACGAGGCCGCAGCCCCTCGGGGCCCCGCGGCACCGCGAGGCACGGCTCGGCCCCGCGGGGCGTCGCCCCTCGGGTCTGCTGCTGGCCGGTGGTGTTTCCTGCTGAGGAGACGTTGTACTAGCACCTTAATCCTGTGCCGAGCTGGAACTCGGCTGTTCACCTTTATGTACACACACACACACACATATATATAATATATACACTTGCTCATTTTTCCCCTCAGTTCACGCTCAGCCCCCAGGGAGTGTGTGATGCCGGGCTGCTGAACAGCTTTTAACTCCCATCTGAACTCTTGAGATCTCTCCGGCAAAGCATTGCTCATCGAAGGTGAAGAAAAGTTCATGCGGTTTTACACTTTCTCGATTTAGCACTTGAGAGAGCCCGGCCTTCTCCAAGTACAGGAGCTCAGAAATTTTCTGAGTGAGTCACAGCATGACCTTGGGCGAGCGTTAAAAATTCCTGTGGCTCCACTGATGTCAGCCGTAAAACGAAGGGAGCGCGATTCAGCGGATCGCTGGATGCAAAGTTACATAAAGGTGTCTTCAGAGTCGGCAGCGTGGTGACTTCTCCGATGGAGGAACAACCAGAACTGTGTGCCCCCACTACTTCATTTATTGCCAGACATGCAGGAGTAGGATGCTCTGCCTTGCATTCAACCCATCTTCCGTGTATTTATCTCTAATAGGTTTTCAAAGTCATGACTCACACACTTGAGGCTGTTGCATTTTTAACACAGCTCAAGGTTTTTAACAAATAATTGGTGATGGGTCAGAAGTTCACTTTGGCTTCAGAGATTCTTCCTCTGATCAAAATGAGGAGAATCACTGGAGCCAGCCAATGAATTTTTTGGCAACTGACCTTCACGTTTTTCCCTTCTGGGAATTTTTTTGTGGTGGTCGTGGGCTTGTACAAGAGTAACATCCATGGTAGTTTGTATGTATTCTTCAGTACAAGCACTACTCAAATACGCAGTTCAATTGCTTCAATTGAAGCAATTGAAATTTCAGTATTGATTCAAGCAAGCATGCATTGGAATCAATACACTATTCCTGAGATAACTACCAAGATGCACAGGATCAACAGAAAAAAAAAATGAATTACTTGCAATGTTTATCTTTCTCCTTTCATTTAACAGCTATATATTACTGCTGTTGCCTGCCCTTCTAGGTCTGTGATCCCTGAATTTTGTTTCTCTTTTCAGGTCTCTCAGTTATGAAAAGAGAGTTGAGTTTGAGTCCAGCTGTGGCAGGAACAGCACAAGTCACCGTGTCATGTGCATCAGGAGAAAGCACGTTCCACACAAGTAAGGACGGCCACGGCAGCAGGCTTGTGCTGTGGTAGGTACAGGTGCAAAAGGAGATGTTTTCATGTAATGTGAAGCGCCACTTTCCTGTTTTTTTAGAGAAATACTCAACAGGTTGTGCTTGGTGCAGACTGCTTTGAAAGGGTGTGTGCGCTCCTGGTGGGATTCATCTTGCAGTCTTGGAACCCTTAATCCAGGTGAAAGCCAGCCCAATTGCTGTACTTTCAAAATGCTGATGAACTTCCTTGAGGCAGGTATTGGACTGCACATGTACTAAATGGGAAAAAATAATTTTAAATTGCTGACAAAAGTAATTAAGCAATTGTGAAAGCAGTTTATGCTTTCAGGTTAAATAGCACATTGGATGAAATCCAACCCCAATAAACTTAATAGCAAAACCTCCCTGATTTCATGGTTCTGTGATTTCAGGCTAATGTATATTTTTTGTTTGTTGTAACATAACAGAAGTAACAAAGTAACCCCTTGCATACAGTGTTGTAAATCAGGAGTAATACTGATTTCAGTACGATTACTTCAGTATGAAAGAGGATCAGGTGTGAGACTAATAACAATAAATGTGTTTTTGAAGGACTGGATTGTGTCTACCAGGTTAATAAGTCAATGGTTCACATATATTTTGCAGTGTAGAAAAACAAGTGTTCTTTCTCTCAATAAATATTACAAAGAATTCAAACTTGTAGAAAGCTTCCCTATCTCCAAGCAATGTTTGGTGAAGTGAAAGCTATAATATTTCTGCAGGTCAAGTGATTTATAGCACCTTTCAGCCACTTTTGAACTGAATCTACGCACCCATTTCAACATTTCTACAGATAAGGGAGCATATTAAGTGTATTGCTGTATGATAAATGTTTTCAAGATTAGAGCCTGGTCTGTTTCTGTCATCCAGGTAAGATGTCTTTCCTAATAATGTAAGACACTAGTTACAGTAAAAAAATACAAATTACTTAGGTGGGCTATTATTTCTTTTGCATATTGTTTTCTTTTTAAGAGATCATCGTTTATTTCTGACATAATTATAAAAGCAATTTCCTGGGTGGTAAGTGATGTTCTCTGCAGATTCATAGGTTTTCCAAAGCTAATTTCATTTCTCACAAAGCACACTACCTACAGCCCCTGCAAGCTGCTATTCTGCATCCATCAGTAACACCAGGGGTGACATGGGAATGGAATGGTGAAATAATTAGCATTAAAGAGCCTCTCAGCTCTGGTAAACCCAAAGCGTTTCTGCTACAAAAGGATCTCCAGGTATGCCAGTGACTTCTGTAGTTAGGCTTCATGTCCCTCAGAAAGTAGACTGAGTCCATCAATTCATTTTTATGTCACAGCATAAAGGAAAATTTCTCAGGTTGTAAATTAGAAGAATTTTTTTCTCAGAAAGTTAGGCATTGGAACAGGTTGCCCAGGGAGGCGGTGGAGTCACCTTCCCTGGGGGTGTTCAAGGAAAGGTTGGACGTGGTAGTTAGTGACACGGTTTAGTGGGTGACATTGATGGTAGGGGAATGGTTGGACCAGATGATTTTGGAGGTCTTTTCCAACATTAATGATTCAATGATTCTACTAAAAATAAATAAATAAATAAATAAATAAATAAAATAAAAAAACAGGCTGCTGACATCAAAGACAAGATCTGTAGCTTCACAAGGCAATACCTTTAGCACTGTAACTAAACTCATGTAAGTGGTGCAGTGTAAATTTGGCAGGCTGGAATAATCATTCCTTAATGTTTCAGTAAATAAAATACAATTTTGTTAAAAACTGTTAACATCCATTTAATTGCTGTGTTTTGAAAGCCACGAAGAAGATGAGATGATAGAAAATGATCAGCATCACTCCTCTAAGAGCACTGCAGAAAGATAAGTGCCTCCTATATTTTCTAGGTGTTTGTCAGTTCCTCATACAAAGAAATTTGTTCCATCTCCCAGGAGAGTCACAGCTAATCTAGGATCTGCTAATTCATGTGTTTATTCATAAGGGGCCCATATCACGTACATCCCCCAACGAAGCTGCTACTTGGCAAGGCAATTAATTGAATACCTGACTTGGAGCAGTGAATAACAGATTAGCTGACGAGGGTTTGAATGCATGTGTTTCAGCATCTCCCTGAGTTAAAGCCTGAACATGGAGTCCTGGGCTGGAGTTCATTTTGTCCAAAAGCTGTATGCTGATCCTGCTGTGATGATGCTCTCATCAACAGCTCTTCCCCACTGGAAAAATCAGGCTGTTGATGAAAAAATCGAGGACTCACATCTATGGTAGATGGGTCTTTCCATGAAGCTGAATTAAGATTATGAAAGCCTCTGACAAATGACAAAAGAATAACTACTAACCGCAATCAGAACTAACTAGAAATTGCACCTCTTTGACTTAGCTTTTCTACAACTATCCTTCCATGTAGATTTGGTCTTTGTGTTATTGTGTGTTTATTTAATAGAAAACAATTTGCAAATGATTAATTTTTTTTTTTTTTGCCAGAACTGTATCTATCTGAAAAGAAGGTTTACTCCAAATCAAAACATTTTGACAAAGATTTCTTAACGTGCAATTTCAGCAAGGTAAAATGTATAATTTGTGGTCGCATTTAGTTAAAATATTACTTTCAATAGTATAATATAGCTTCATGTTGTGTATAGGATTACATATTCCATGAGACTAAATATTTGTTGTCAAGTAGCATGAGAATGTCCTTTGGATTTCTGGCTTTGTAATTTGGGGCTCAAAGATATTGATTCCCTATGAAAACAAAACCAATCAAATAAGTAGTAACATTTGGTAAATTTTTCTCGGTCAGTAAAAAATACTCAAAACCTACATTTGAAAGAAGAAACCAAGGAAGCCTTTTCTGCAAGTCCCTGGCAATCCTTAAACTACTTCACGAATTCTACAGGGAAACTGAAGGTCCAATTTGTACAGTACATTGTGCAATAAACCTTGAACTTGGCTGACATCTCGGTATTGTGATACACGTTTAAAATTAATAATATTTGATAACACTATCATAAAATGATGGGCTTTATATTTGCTTCTTGCACAATATGCACGAGGTAGCATGTGCTATCCTGCCTTTATGCCTTTTTCTTCTTTTCCTTTTCTAAGGAAGGCTCTACCATCTCAGTCACAAGCCAAAAATAAATAAATAAATTAACAAACTCATAGTACTTATACATAAAAGAAAGAAGTTAATAAGGTTAAGGACAAATAATAAATTTACAGGAATTTAAATAAAATGTAAAATAAAGTAGTAGCAATTTCTAATTAAAATTTAAAATAATTTAATACAAATCAATATATTATAAATTTAAGTAAATTTATGTAACGGCTTTCAGTCAGTGGTATCCTAATGCTTTGCATACATCAGTTGCTTTAATTATCCTTCACTGCACCTCTGTGGTAGTGATAGCTATTGAGTAATTATGCTTGTAGGTGCTGCATGACACTAGCAGGCACTTGCCAGGGATCGGAACCGGTTTTAAAGCCAGCCACGCAGAGGTCAGAAGCAGTCAGTGGGACAGCCTCTGGTGGTGCCTCTTGGTGCTGTACTCCAGCAAACTCCAGCAAACTGCTTTCCTGCCGACATCAGCCTTTAGCAGGGAAACGTGCTTGCTGACACTTGGCTCACTGCCTGGCAAAGCCACTTGTGAGTCCAAATTCCTTTGGCATAGTGTGATAATACGGCGGTCGTTGCTTTATACTTAGAAATAAATGCTGAGTAGCATCTAATGTAATCTTTTTGCAGATGAGGCATTGGAAGCGCAGGCTGGATGTGGGGCTTAACCTCAAACGCATGCACGTGTATTTAATTGCTGGGTTCTTGTTTGTTTATTTGAGCCAAATGCAATTAAACTGTACCTATAGAATGTCTCTAGCAGCAGTCTGACTTGCACAATATAAGTGAGTGATGATCGCTGTATAAAGATGCTACCCTAATGCTTAACTCCTTATTACAGTTAGTCACTGAGGCTGCCTCTGCCAACTCCCGTGAGCTGACACTTACGTGGCGGTGTTCCCTTTGAGGATGCACTGTGAAAAGCTGGCTGCAAAGTCATTAATGCTTCTAACTGCTGCTCCAGATTTCTCATGTCTCTGTAGGTCTGGTGTGACAGCTATACTGCTGGGGTGTCCACATTAAATACTCAGCTACTGCAGCATTGTTGTCTTCTATTGTGAAAGAACATTTACCAAGGGAGTTTCAAAATCTATACACTGTCTTGATCAGGAGCAGTGTCTTCACACTGGTGCTTGCGTATGCCTATCACAATTTTTGTAGTGGAATAACTCACAAAGCAAGACTTGACTAGAGCTAAACCACAATGGGTGCAGCAGGTATTATTTAACAGTAAAGAGACTTCTGTTGCTGTATCAGTGCATGACGCATGACACAGGGGTGCATAGAAGATCATGTCTTTTTCAAGATACTGAGGAACCAAGGGCAACAGTCTGAAACTCATGGGTTGAGATGAACTTACCAGCTGCCTGGCACCCTGACTGGTGATGGGGGGTGTTAAGAGAGGAGCACTCCCCAGCTGTTGGTGAAATGCTTATGTGTGAAATCATTAGCATATAAATAAACGCTTGCTTGGCTGTTTTGTAGCATTTGCTCAGTGTATTTAGGGATTTCCTAAAGCAAAACATCCCTAAACATGAATCTGAAACAAATATGTCTGCATGGAGTTGTCATCTAGATGTTTGGGAGGTAAAGTAATCGTGTTTGGCATGTTTCATGCCCATGCATTCCATCTGCCTATCTTGCCTACATGTACAGCAGGGAATGAAACATTTGTGCTTCAATTTCTGCAGAGGGAAGCTTGAAGTTTGTGCTCTGTTTTCTTTGTGTGTAATTCCTTCTCTCAAAACCTGCCCATGACGCGCTTGGATCCTGCAGCATGTTTTGTGTGCATGCCGTGAGGATAGCTAGGTCGGAGCATAACTAAGCATTTGTGAACTGCTGGATTCACCAAACAAAGGGGACTGGAAAAAAAGCACAAGAGGCTTCTGTTGTGTAAGTGACACTTAATCTTGACTGGCCGATTAAGAGATAGTGTATATTGTTCAAGTACTCTAATCAGGTCAGTTGAAGTTCCCTGTGGTATAGAAAAGAATCTGGTGCCAGTTTCTGAGGTTGATCTCTAAGCACACCCTGGGGGCACGAGCAATGGAAGGTGGTGATGCCTGGCTTCAGTCTGCTCAGCTTGGTTCCCCAGCCCTCCCCAAACCCTTATTTTCCCTTATTGCATTGTTAGCTCAAAGTAACACAACCTAAATATGATCCACCTTCCTGTGGATGGCCAAAATACTCTGCCTTGGACCAGGCAGTCATGACAGTTTCCCAGATAGCACCTCTCTGCTGGGAGTAAACACTGTGGAGGAAGGGCTCTGGGCCAAAATAATAATTTCCAAAGCATGGTAGGATGCAGTTGTGGTGTGGACTGCTAGCAGCAAGCACCTCCCCTGCTGTACATTGCAGGATGTGTTAAAAGGGGGCTAGAATCTCTTTCTCCCAGCTGAACTAATCCCTCACAGCATACCTTTAACTGATTTATTATCATATCCCTTTAACTGATCTATTATTGTATCATGGAAAAGGTGAACAACTTAATGAGTTCGGCTTCTAGGATGGATCAATTACTTGTTCCGATGTTTTGGTGATTATTTTCTCTTCATGCAGTTTTCAAAGGAGAGGCAGCTGATGTACACCTACATGCTTAGCTGGCCCAGTAGGATTTTACATCCTGAGTCTTTCAAGGACCTTCCCTCTCCAAATACCCTGCAGGCTTGTAAGCCATGAATAGAACAGGTGTGACACGTGGTATTCCTGCTGTCACTGCCAAAAAAAAAAAAACTTTTTTTTTTTTTTTTCCTCTGTGATTGTTGCAGTTGCCCCTTAGATTGAAAGTTTTCACAGGAATCTGTAGACTAGATTCTACAAAGCAGATCAGGAGGTCTGGGTGCTAGGCAGAGCATTGTGAACACCGAATGTGGTGGAGTAACCCACAGCTCACACAGGTGCTGGCCACAGAGTTTGTAACCACTTTGCTGGCTGAGCAACTGAGCATGCAGTACCTTGGAGGATAAAGCCCTTGAATTCTTATTTGTGTGCTTAAATAAAGGAATTGCTTTTCAAATCCAGAGTCATCTCCTTACTTTGAGACATGAGGAGGAGCATGATTTTGTCCATCATTTAAATGCAGAATGTTATTTAAATATTCTCAGCATAAAAGTAGCATCATGGTTCATTTATAATTACAACAATGATACATTATTTACAAGCATATTGCTTAAATAGATACTATTGTATCCATAAAAATTACTAAATTGGCAGTGAGCTTGCAAAATACCTTGTTCCTGAATTAACAAAGGCATATATTAACAATGATGTGTCTTGTACCTGCAACTATATTTGGTAGCTACTTTAACTGACAGGCAAAGAGAAAAAGTTCTGTCATACAGCTCTTTTTCCCTTTTGACTTTCAGCTCTCATGCTCTTGCAAAGACACAACTCATAGTACTGTGCACAGCACATTTTTACAGCATATTCTGTTTAACCAAATAGAGACTTTTATTTTTTATTAAAAAAAATATTCTGCAAAAAAAATGCCAATATATGGAAAGAGAAATATTTGGCAAGCAGGCCAATCAGAGAAAAATCCAGTCAGGCTGTTTGAAGGAACACAGACATGCCAAGAAATTCAGATTAAAACTAGAAATGACCATGGAAAGACTGGTGACTGTTGCTCACAGGGAGAGGAGGCCTTGAATCTGAGCCAGGGAGGTGGCTGGACTGAGGCTTATATGTTTGACTGGGACCTCTGACTCTGGAGTGAAAGCAGTGCTAATAGAGGAGGACTGGGGCTGAAGACAGGGACGGGGGGGGCTAATGCTCTTTCCATCCTCTTGGTAAATCTGCAGTTTGTTGCTTTTTTTCTAAGTAGTGAAAATGTGAAGAAGCACTAGAATACTAGCTTCTATTTCAGATAAAGTGGAAGATGTTTCCTAATGCTAAACGTCATAAAGCTGGGCTAGCTTTTGAGTTAGTGTAAATCAATACAATAAATTGGCATGCTCCCCTGAAGTAATGGGACCTGGATCATTTAAACAAGTCAGTGTTCAACATGAATTAACTGTATAATTTAGCCACTTGCTCTGATTTGTGGGATTTAATGTTAGAAAAGCATGCAGGAATTCAACCTTGGAAAAATACCCATACAGCTAAGTACAGAGCTGGATGCTCAGTGCTTTGTTTCAAAATTTTTGCATGGGGGCCAGGATTTCATTTTTTTTTTTCCTGCTAGTTCAAGTCTCTTAAATTACACAACATTCTGCCCTAATCTACAGGCTGAGGTAAATGCTCTGCAAACTCTGCTTGGCCTGTTGGTCAGCTGTAGAGGTGTTAATTTGAAGCTGCTGTGGTGCGAGGGTGAGGTGGTGCGCTGAGTTAATGCAGAAATGCTTTACCTCGGGAAATCAAGCTTCTACTTCAAATCTGAAAATGCTTTGGCAGTGCCAGTCCAGTGTTGGAGCTTGCTGCCACCCCTCCCAGCAGCTCGCAGTGTGGGTTTGCTGGCAGGGAGCACAGGTGCAGGAGAAGTTTGGGGCTGTGGCCGGAGGAGCATCTTCAGGCGCCGTTTGAGGGACCGGCTGGGGACACTGCAGACAGCGTGCGGCGAGCTTCCTCAGCACACCGAGAATTTGTTTGGCTTCTCTACACCTGTCAAAACAATAACTGCTATGTCCTCCACCCCAAAACATGCGGATGCACAGAGGCTGGGGGTGGGGAGGATTTGCTGATTATTGATGGTAATGAAGGAGAGTGGGTGGTGATTGCACATTGCAGAAACCTAGAAGAAAGGCAGTATGATATAATTTCACCCTGGGAATCTATTGCTATGGCAACAAAGAACAGATTTTTTTTTTTTTTTTTGAAAAATAGGGTTCAATACAAAGCATCACAAAACCAGAGAGATGATTTTTAACAAACCTTCTCTCCTCTTTGCTTGTATTTTATTAATTTGTATTACTGCTGAAGTGGTTGCAAGGGTGAAAAATGTTTGTGACCCATAAACACTTCCCCTAAATGAATTAAAGTATTGTTATTTCAGTTTTATTTGCTTGATGTGCAGTCACAGTAGAAATCTTTGTGGTGTGCTTGATTTTCAGCCTACAGACCTTTTACAGTTGGAATGTACACTTCCAGCATTTAAACCACTCTTCCAGGTCTAAGGAGATGTGACTGAGGTCAGGATTCAGCCTGCACCATTTTCTATTTCATATATATATATAAAGAATTCATGGAAACAATTACTTTTCCTTCCAGCCACGGCAGCAGGTGTCAGCGGCCACAGCAAGGCATGCAGCCGTCTGCGTTTCCTTCCCATCAGGGACTGTAGGGGTATGGGATCGGGGAGAGGTGGCCGGGGGGTGATCTTCCACCTTGTCTGCGTGAGAAGGGTGCAAGCTCCCCAGTAACGTGAAATGCGGGAGCAGTGCTAATCACCCCTCTGCACGAGGCAGCAGGGCCTTTTGTCAGAGGGCCAAAAAAGAAATCCGGGAGCCAGATGAGTACTGTGTGGCTCTCTGCCAGCATAGCCTGCCAGGCCTCTGGGATCACAACTTTGAGCCTGCTGGAGGCAAGCTGTTGACAAGAGGAATGGTGACCAGTGCAGTTTCTTTCCCTCTTCAGGGTTCCAGTAAGAATTACAAGTTGCTTGCTTGATGAGCCAAGGATCAGCCCCAACCCTAGCTCTGCTACTCTGATTCCCTTTGAGACATCTTCATCTCATTCTTTAAAGCTTTATCCCACACCATTTTCCCAAAGCTTTCATTATTTGCTGTTCACTATTTGCTGTTTCATTGCTCAAACATGATATTCATTTGAATTACACACTCATGTTTACACTTAGTGCTACAACAGGCATAACAACATTTTTTCTTTATATTGTTCATGTAGTTTACAATATTTTCAGACTATTCCTATGATTTTTAATACATTTTTTTCACACCTTGTTTCTGAAATAGAACTTGCCAAAAATTATTCTGCTGCTATGAAATACCCTGAGCTGCACAAAAACCTCTGGAATGTCAATAACATTTACAGTCAAATTTAGAAATTTAGCAAAGAAAGGCAGCATGCCCTCAGCAAGAGGCATCAAATTAAACAAAACACTTCCTCTCTGTATTACCATTTTGCACTACAAAAACATAAACAAACCAAACTCAAAACTAAAATAAGAAGCAGAGAAGAAACTGAAGAGAACCACGGACTCATTTTGACAGAATTCAAGAGTAAACATAGAGGTAGGATGCTAAGGGCTCTTCTCTCCAACATGCAGACAGGCTGATACAAGGATGCTGTTTTGTTTAAAACTCAGTTTAGAAGCCAGGTAAGTTTAGCTGTTCGTTGTTTAAATGCTGATCTCCCACACTTTCACTACATTTAGCATACATGTATAGAAAATAATATAACCAGGTTCTCATTCACCTATGGATCATTTTGTGAAGCTGTCTGGAGACCTCTGTTCCATATGGAAATCTGTGGTTGGCATTGACCTTACACCAACAGCAGTCTGACTGGCAGGATGGTCTGTGAGGAGCTGTGGTGCTGAGAAACCTTCCGAGACCAATTTTTGCTTCTCTCCTCAAACATCTTGCCTATAGATTACAAATTTTCAGTCAAAAGACTGTCCAGCAAAGATCTACCATATAATTACTGCTCACATAAACTGTTACACTTGTACCTGGATGGTGAGTGCCTGAATTATATTTTCATTATGCTGAAGAAGTGTAAATTGGTCTCATAAAGAACAGGGGCAATCTCATGTACCTGTGTCATTTCAGTCTGGCATGTGCTTTCAATATTTACATGTTCTTCTTGTTTCACAACAACGTACCCAGTTTTCCTGTTAACAGGCCTTCTGGCAGGAGCCCTGGCCCTTCTGAAGTGAGATGGAGCCTTGGCAGGGTACTAGATTCTTCTATACTTTCTGTTGCACTAACTATAGTGCATAGTATAGTGTATAGCGGTGTACAGTATAGTGTATGGTTGTATGTGTCCAGGCCTGTCACACAGGAGACTGGGTTTTGATTCCCCGGTGGGGAGGTATGTAACTTTTGAGTGGCTGAGGTCCCTTGGTTTGCTCAGCCCAGGGCAAAGGAGGCTGAGGGGAGGCCTCATGGCGGCCCGCAACTCCCTCACGAGGGGAGCGGAGGGGAAGGTGCTGAGCTCTGCTCTCTGGGGACAGCGACAGGACCCGAGGGAACGGCATGGAGCTGGGACAAGGGAGGGTCAGGCTGGGTGTTAGGAAAAGGTTCTGCACCCAGAGGGTGGTCGGGCACTGGGACAGGCTCCCCAGGGCCATGGTCACTGCACCAAGCCTGCCGGAGTTCAAGAAGTGTTTGGACACCACACTCAGACATCTCAGTTCTGATTTGTGGGTGGTCCTGTGTGGAGCCAGGACTTGGACTCAGTAATCCTTGTGGGTCCCTTCCAGCTCAGGATATTCTATGATTCCAATTTTTTAGTACTAATCACTAGGAGCTAAACTCATCTGTGCTGTTACTCTACTATAAGCAATAATCTTATGGCAGGCATAAATCTACCCTTTGTTTTCTTCGAACACCAATATTTATTGGAGAGTCCTCTGTGAATACTGTGGACTACTTTTATTCTGCTGTTAGTTCAGTCTAACTTATAGTACTTTTTGGAAAAGGCTGTGTTTATTATGAACTGATTTTTGTTGCGTATCACAAGCTTGGAAGTTATGAAGCAGTGACTTCCCACCTGTATGTAACAGAACAGAAGAGTAGCAATTTTACATTTTACCTCTTGTTAAACAATACAGATTTACTTTGTCTTGTATCTGTGTAGGCTGCAATAAAAGTGCAGTTTTTCTATGGAAAAGCTTTATTGAATTGAACAGGGAAGAAATCATTATGATTCTATAGAAATTTAGCAGCTAATAAGTCTGCATGGAGAATTATATCCCTGCAATATTGCTCTCTGTGTTGTTCTCAGCATTCTACAGAAAGCTGGTCATCCCCTATTAATATCCATAGGAATTTCCCATAAATGCTGCTTTTTATGTCAGAAATGGAAGATGTAGACCCTAAGGGTTAGGAGGCACAATTCATTTGTTGGACTACTAGAAATTATCATTTATTCTTCCTTCCATCATTCTACTGGGACCACAGCATAGTCCAAAACCTGAATGTTATTATAGTGATGCAGTTACCCAGCATAGCCATTGTAATGTGGGGCACTCACTGTAGCTTTTCCCTGGTAGAAAGAAGCAAAATGAGATCCGCATTCTTTCTTTTTCCTCCAAATCAGGGTATGTAGCAATATAATCCACACTATATGGCGTAGCTACACTATGGCAGTGCTGGCTACAATTTAGGGGTGAGCAAATGAATGTATTAGATTGGTGGATTTTTATACATACTGTAGTGTAAAAGCTGGAATTGCTCCTGCCTCAGGGCTGCAGAAGGAAATCCTATTGTACATTCAGGGATTGCACTCCTGTGAATGACACCGAGTCAACGCGATTCAGGTATCATAGCAACCTCCATGAATCACTATCTTTGTTTCTCTGTGACTTGTTTATATAAAAAACACAGCTAGCTTGGAGCCTGGCCTTACAGAAGTGAACAGAAGGACTGCAGGAGTGGTCCCACCAACTTCAGTGTGAATCACAGTGGAAGAATCAGCTCCTTTTGTAGCAGGAACTGTTTTGTGCTAGATGCCTCTACAGGGATTAGCACCCACTGGGTTGCTGACAGTTACTCATTTTTAATAAGGAAAAAGCTTATTATCGCAATAGCACAGAAAATAAGGAAATATCACTTTAAATCCTTCCCAAATATGTTCTTCTGGAAAGAAAAGAAAAGAAAAGAAAAGAAAAGAAAAGAAAAGAAAAGAAAAGAAAAGAAAAGAAAAGAAAAGAAAAGAAAAGAAAAGAAAAGAAAAGAAAAGAAAAAATGGAATCAGGAGTTACTCTGCTTACACAGATTAATGCTACTGTGTGGCTGACCTTCCTCTCTGTGTTCATCAGGTCATGGTGTACTCAGAGCAGAGAGCAGAGAAGGAGGTGGCTCAGGAGAAAGTAAACTTCAATGCCTGACAGTAGGTGATTTTCTTTGCTTATGCTCACTGCCACCTTCTTTTGGGGGTGAAGGGAACCTCTGAACTAATGCACACTTCTCACTGGGCTCCACTTCCTCCCTCCCTGCCATTTGCTGTAGGATTAGGGAACAAAGACTTGGCTCCAAATCAGGTCCACCAAGCAAGCACAGGGGTGAGACTGATGTCCTGAGGCCTCTTTGCCCTCTGCTTTGACTGATAAAAACAAAGAAGGTGGTGCTGGAATTTGCTTTTATGTAGGAACCCAGAAAGACAATGCTGTGTAGAAAACTAACTGCAGTGCAAGTCCTCGGGCTTATAACTTTTGCCAGAACTATTGTTTCCATTTGGCCTTGAAATTCCTGTGCAAGATAAAATGTTTTCATTAACAATTTCCCTAAGAAAAGATACTCTGCCTCAGTGTCAAGCATTAAACAGAAAAGGGGACAAAGAGTGAATCATCACTATGACCAAGCAGAACAAGACTGGCTAGTCATAAATTTCTACTTATTTCATTTCCTCTGCTGTCATTGGTATTAGTTCATACATTTATTGAAAATGGAAAATAACCAGTTCTTAAAGCCTTTGCAGTTAGACAGTATTGCTGAAAAGCAAGTAACATCCCTTAAACTCTTGAAGTCCTGTATAGGGCAATAAAACCATGCTGACTTCTGTAAAATAAAATGGGTTGAATGACTATCTTGAGTATTAAATTAAATATCTTATAAAATTTCATAAGCCAGTAGAGCATTTTAAAGTTACTGATTCTGATATATGGTAACAAAGACACTACTGCAAAGACAAAGCTAGTCATAATTTGAAACCTCACAATCTTACCAGGCCAAAACTACAGTAGACACTGTGAGAAATTAAGTTGTGTTTTTGCAGTAGAGAACTAATTTTCTCTATTCAAAGGTAGCTGTGTAGTTATAACAAGGAGAAATGCTAAGTAGATAAATGGACAGTAGAAGGCTTCACTCTTCCAAAATAAGGTGGAAGCTTGAGAAAAACAGGATGAGCAGTGTGAGAACAGTAAAACAAAGATCACAAGTTCTCAAAACATAAGAAAGGGAAAAAAAAGGGAAAAGGGAGAAATTAAAGGATTGAAAAAAAGAAATATTGTACACATATGGTATAGAGGAGCGTCGAGTAGCTTGTGAACCTGTAGTACTCAGCCAATGAGGAAACAGGGGAGGTGATCAGGTGTCGGGTAATAGGGAATAAAAGGTTATGATTTGCTTACTATAATGCGCTCCTAATTGGCAGGGCACCTGCCGTTGCAATCGCGAACAAAATAGCTTCACAGAAGATCCTGTGTGAAGAAAATTACTTGAGATTTTTCTCACAATACCAAAAAGCCTCAGAGATATTTGTACTTCCACCTCCTGATGAAGACTATTTTGTGGTTGCTGAGAATGTCAAAATTTGCAATCCTGTGTCAAAATGCAGCCTTTTGACAACAATCTACATTTAATACTGCAGACAGTAGAACTAAACAAGAGTTCAAAAGTAAGGGTTAAGATCAGAGAGAACATAAAAACAAATGTAAATATTCATGTCAGTGCTGTAAGAAAGATTCTCCTGTGCATAGGTGGTGTCTCCATGTATGCATGCATTAACCTTAGTTCCAGGATTTCAGTCTGGTTGGCCTCTGGGAAGGCAAACATTAATCCTGGCATTACGCAGAATGCCAGCCACCGCCACAGTTCACACTTCTATTTGTGGTGTTCACAGAGAGTCCAAAGATGTGAGTAACATGGTGATTGCGTCTGAACTGAAAGTGTTTTGCTTCCAGGGAAATATGAACGTACTTCACTGGCTGAGCAGCTCTTGCTTCCCTTGCTTCCTTTTATTTCTTCCTCACTCCAATATAAAAGTAGTAAAAGAACCATTTTGCTCACAATTTTTTCTACACTGGGATGTCTGATATATATGCTGCATAAGCTGCATTTATTAAATATTGCAGATTGCTTTAGCTATGGCTGGTAATCTGTAGTTGCTTACAGTCTAAATTACCTCTCTTGTTTCTCAACAAGGTAGGGACATACTGAGGTATAAGACGTCTTCCATGGAGAATCGTCTCTCTGATTCCACTGGGACTGTTTCACTCCAGAATTACAGATGTGTAACTAATGCTGTGTAACTCTCTTTCATTTTAAACTTTGTTCTTTTATTTCTGTAGAACAGAATTACATAAACACAGAATGGTTTGGGCTGGAAGGGACCTTAAAGATCATCCAGTTCCAACCCCCTGTCATGGGCAAGACACCTCCCACCAGACCAGGTTGCCCAAAGCCCCATCCAGCCTGGCCTTGAATACCACCAGGGATGTGGCATCCACAGCTTCTCTGGGCAACCTGTGCCAGTGCCTCACCACCCTCTGAGTGAAGAATTTCTTCCTTGTATCTAATCTAAACCTCTAATCTTTTAGTTTAAAGCCATTACTCCTTGTCCTATCACTACAACCCCTGATGAAGAGTCCCTCCCCAGCTTTTCTGTAGCCCCCCTTTAGGTACTGGAAGGCTGCTATAAGGTCTGCCCGGAGCCTTTTCTTCTCCAGGCTGAACAATCCCTACTCCCTCAGCCTGTCTTTGCAGGAGAGGTGCTCCAGCCCTTTGACAATCCTCATGGCCCTCCTCTGGACTAATTCTAATATGTCCATGTCCTTCTTGTGCTGGGGGACACTTGGCTCTGCAAAATATAGCGTATTTTGGCTCAGTTTCCTATTCCCTCCTACTTTTGGTTGTTAAAGACTCTTTCTGTCTCAGACCCTCCCAGACAGCTGAGGCTCTGTGAGCAGCCAGGTCCCACAGGGCAGAGGCAGAGCTGCACCCTGGTAGAGACCTCTGCTTCTTTCCATCAGGCTAAGACCCTCAGCTACAAACTGCCCCTGGTCTACCAAAGCTGGGATAAAGCAACTCACACTCTTGGCCTGTGTTCCTTTTCTTCTTTCCAGTGGTCCTAGAAATTAGAAGGAATACTGAGGACACCTGACTGGATCTGAAATCCTGATATAAAGCATGCTGTGCCCTTTCCTATTTTAATTCTGCTGTTCCAGTCATTATTTCCAGAAGACAATGATGAATTCCTGATCTCTGATTTCCTCTGTTAGCAGGGCTCATTAGAGTGACCTTGCAGTGCTTGGCAGTACCAGATACCTGACCTTTCTTTTTCCTGACATTTAACAGTCACTCTGAAGGTATAATCTGTTTAGAGCTCTTGAAAACCTATTTGCCTCATTAGAAGCTGGTGTCCTTGACCACAAATTGAGGACACATTGTAGCAGCTGGTTCTTTACGAATCCAAAGGGAAACAAAGGAACAACACCACTGACAGATAAATGGAAATCAGACGAACAGATGCTTATAATGGTGATGCTCAATAAGGTGGGATCATGGAAAACGTTGTCTCGTGAAAAAAAGTAGATGGTATCCAGGAAGCTGGTAAGAACAACAAATCCATCAAATGAGGCAGATTTCCATAGTTGTTATGTATGTTTTGAAAGCAAAAGAGTTTTTGAGGAGTCCCCTGCCTCAGATGTAGTTGTAAAAGATACAAAGAGCTACCTCAGTTCAGGATTCACACATTAGTCAGCACATGGAGCCTCATGTCTTCATGGGACGATTCATATAAAAATGAAGTTTCAGCCTCTAACATAAGAAAGGAGAAGATCAAGAGCTCACACAGCATTCATGCAATAATAGAGTACTTCTGGTGTATCCACGACATGGCCCCTGCTTTCATCACACTGTTCTGTGTATGTTCATGCATGAGTGGCTGTAGGAACAGAGGCATGGCTGTGTAAGGAGCACGATGCAGACATAAAAGACAGAGTGGCTTCCCATATGGATTCTGGATAAAAGGACGTGAGAACTGAAGTAGTAACTATGGTACTGATGGAGACACTTCTGCTCTGGGCTCCTTTAGAGGTCATGCTCCTCAGAAGAGCCTCCTACTGTGGGCATATGTCTTAGAAGCCCCATTGGACCTTATGTAAGGAAACAAATACAGTACTCTCCATCTTCAGTTCTTTCGAATTCAGACATTTGCCCTTCTTAATCATTGTAAGCAGCTACTGGTGGAGAGTGTAGCTAATAGCTGCAGTAACAGAAATAATTAATTTTTGTTTCAACATTTACAAAAAGAGAAGACAAAATTTGCCTCACCAAAACAGATGTCTACTTTCATCCATTAGGTAGGGTGAGGAAAGGGAAAAGAAGGAGCTGGAAAAGTTTTTTTTTTTTTTTTTCCCCACAGGATGAGGTCATGGTTTTTGCTCATCTCCAGACCTGAAGCTCCACAAGAGCCTTTTAGCTTGTAGAAGAAGGTAGCAGACCCCTGCTGTCTGCTCACAGGGGTGTTGGGCAGAGTGCCTCCCCATGCAGTTAAGCTTTGTCAGAAAAGCCTTTTCATTTTTTGAAGCAGAGTACTTAGAAGTCAGGAGGAACTGCCACTGTGAACAGCTGAGTTACAGAGCTCAACGTCTTCAGTACATCGCATACCTCCTGTTTCCTTCTTTTTCCAGCTACGCTGCATTTTTTACATTGTATTTTCTTCTACTCTCTGTACAGTTCAGACTGAGGCACAGTTTTACATCCAAATGAAGTAAATTATGTTAGGTTATATCCTTCTTCACTCCCAGCAGGAGAGAACTTTGCTTGCTGAGGAAGCTACATTTCAGGGCTGCGAAAGTTGCCTTTGATTAGTACCTTTGCCTTTCATTGGTGAGTCACCCTGTTCTTTCCTCCTGTGAAAGCTAATCTTAGTTGTTGTTTTGGGACAAATACTTTACAACTGCAGAGTTATTCACTAGCAATGAACTCCGTGCATTTCTATTTACAGCAAACTTCCCACATTCTGTTGTCTTGTGATAGATCTGAACTTCACAGAATCACAGGGGATGGCACTGTACCCTTCTGTGCTGAAAAGAGCTTGAGAAGAAAACCGCATGATACAACAAGCAGAGAAGTGGGAAAGGGTAAAGGAACAATCTTCCATGGAAGTGCTCAGAGACAAGTATTTGTTTCTGAGGAGCTAGAAAGGAAGCTGAAGCACTAAGAAACTGTGAGACATTTGTTAGCCTTTTGTTATCCAAGCTCAAGAAGTCCTATGTCCACAGCTGGCAGAAGACCTCTTAACACACAGCATAACAGCACCCTGCTGAAGAAGGGGGATCCATGTAAGAAAGGCAATTGCTTGAAAAAAATGATGTCACGGTCAATAATTAAGCTGTGTAACTGTGCAAATACAGATAACTTTGTATGCCACAAACTCTATTTCCTGCTGGGAAAATTGGCAGTGACTGAGGGGTGCCCCTGTGTCAGCAACAGGAAAGCATGAGGCTTATTTAAATATGTGCAATGGAAAATAAGATGGGGACATAAAACACAATTGGCTGCTGAGGTTCTAGATGACAGTGGGATATATCAACTTCATTAAAAGATTTGTTGAAACCCCCGTTTGTGTCTTTGTTAGACACTACCTTGCTGTATGTCTGTTATTTATTTTACTTTTCCAGGTTAAGTGCAGCAAGATAGCAATACAGTCCAAAGGAATAGTAGCAGGGGAAGAGGAGATCAGTGGATAAGAGAGATCCCCAGTGAAAATTCCCACCTGGCATCAGCTTCCAGGCTAACAAAGGTTTGTAAGTGCTAGTTTCAGGCACATGACTCCCATCCTGCCCATGGGTCTATCGTGAGCAGTAGTTGGCTTGAATTCCAAGAAACTATACTCCAGATGTTAACTCCAGATGAGATTGTGCAATGTGAAAAGGGTGACAGTTTCTCTAAAAACTAGATTGTCCTGCTCCCATCTATTGCTTCCAAGTCAACCGTAGCATTGCACCAGCAGATTTGTTTACTCAGTTCAGGATAACAGTCTATTAAAGAAAATACTTGGCATATTCTGTCACTGTTAGCTATTGACACAAGATGCAATGCTGCAATTGCTTTACTTTTTACAGAAAAGAGAGACAAGTGGTATCTATATGGAAGGGCCACACCTAGTTTTCAAACTTGCTCATGCTGTTACTAAGAGATTCCACTTTTTGAACCTAAAGACCTCTATTACCCTCATTCACTATTATATGCTATCCCTGTGGCAACAAGTCATTACTTACATGGAAACATAATTTTAGAAAAGAATGAAACATTTCTAGCAGCTTTGAGTCCAGTTTGGTGGGTTAAGAAAAAGGTGAACCATCCCCACGAAATGAGTTTGTTCTCCAATAACCAGTTTAATGTATGTATATTCTGAGAGGGAATGTTCTGATGGTGGGCAAATGGATAAAAATTGCCCATTGTATCATTTTTTTTTCTTCCCCCCCCCCCCCCAGCTTTCTATCCAGTAACACTTACTCCTCACCAGAACTACTATGTTCTTCTGAGTTTCAGGTTCATATTCTAATGGATTTCAGGTGCATAACTGAAATCAGCTGGGAGACAGAAACCTAAATAGTTTTGAGTATTGGGCCTAATAGTTACATGTATATCCTCAAGTCTAGGTATTCCCAGAATAGAAAAAAAAAAAAAAAAAAAAAAAAAAAAGAGTCAAATTTTAAGATGCAGAACCTAGCACGTTTATTTATTTATTTGTTTATTTATTAAATGCTACAGTCATTTATGCAGTAGTGCACATGCAATTTGATGTCCATGTAGCTTCTGGATGGCCAGACGTGAATCCTAATTCTACAGTTTGCCCAGCACATAAGGAGTCAAGTCAAAGCACTGATGCTCTCAGGCAAATTGCTAATGAGATTGTATTAGTGTCCAGATGCAGAAAGATCACACAATATCATGTTTACAACAGTTAACTGCTACCAGGCAGAATTTGAAAGGAAATTCTCTATAATTTCTGTAATTCAAAATGGTTTGCAGTATTTGTTGCCAGGGCAGATTGTTCGGGTTTGGATGTTGACTGAAGGATTAAAAAATGCAGATGATGTGAAGCTGGTTATTCACTAGTGAAAAGGACTAAACGCTTACTACAGAAGGCACAGAACAAGTAATTACGTTATGTATCCCTCCCACTGTACCTCCACCCTCCTCGCCAGCCTACTCTCCCTTCCTCAGGGCATGTCAGTACAGCTGCATCCTGCCCTTTACAAAATCCCCTTCTTTTCTGGTGTTTGGTCCACTTAATAGAAGTTGCAAGTCATGCTGGTTTGCAACAGCTATGTGATGTATGCAAAAGAGGAAAAACAAGATCAGAGCCCCATGCTCATGTTTGCTTGTAGCCTAGGGAAAGATTTGAACTCAAGTTTGCAAGGAGGAAAAGGCCTTATTCCTTTGTTGTTACAATTCACAGTATGTTTCAAAAATTGCCATGGCCTAAAGCCCACAGCTTAAAACCTTGTGTTGAATCTGTACTTCCTTTGATAAGAAAAAAAAAACTAACCACTGTGCTTGTACAGGTCTGAAAGGATGTAAAGCATAGCAACGAATGCTGCTCTTTTATGTAGGCAGGCAGAAATAAACTGCCCACTTGCTGTTTTCTAAGATCCTCTGACGTTTTGAGGCATGTCTTTCATGAAAACCTGATCCATGTTTCTGAAAACCACTGTGTGGGTTCTTGCTTGGGAGCTCAGGATACAGGTGAAGGTGGAACAAGACATGGTCTTTGCAAATTCCTACACATTTGATCATCTAGGGTTAAACCTGGCCACCAGAGCTGTGCTGCTAGGTGAAAGTGAAGCCACCTGTGAAAATGTTTGCCCTGTGTGTTTCCTTGAGATTTGCAAACAGGTACTCCTGAGTCTCCCTGGAGGGAAGGGACGGGAGGGACTGCCTCCAGCAGAAACTGGCTGCCCTGCCTGTCTGGATGGTTATGTGGTAGAAGGCATTTGTGACCCTATAAGTCCCCTAGAAGCAAGGCACTGTAGCATTACAAACACTCCCCTTCCTTACAACTCCTGTCACTGAAAAGAGAGAAAATCTTTCACCTGTCCAAATCTGGCAGTTAGTTCACATCTGGCCATCTCAACAGGTCTTAGAAAGTATTTTCTTTCTTAGCAAAGGAAATGAGGAATTAAAAAGCAAATGTGGATCCCACTGTAGACTTAACAGGCAAAAAAAAATAATAGGTGGACTGTGAAACACATGGACAACTTGTCCAGGACAAGCCACATATGTTCTTGAATGAGGATTTAGCTTGAAAATTCAGACCTGTTATTTTCTTTTCTTGCTTACTGCAGAGCGGGTGCATGTTAATGGTACTGCATTGTTCTCAAAGTATAAGAAATCCATCAAAAATAAATGTGAGTTCAAAACCTTTCTTATAGTACTGTTGACACCAAGGTTAGAAAACTGTGGTTGGACTAGCATGAAGTGGCAACTTTTGTGTGATTATTTCATGCTGTAGTTTCAGGCTGAATATTTATTTGCAAAATTTGCCCTATTACTGTTAAGTTTGGTGAAAAGAGCATTTCATTAATAAGTCTCCTGTAAAACTGGAAAACCCTGTATTAGTATAGATTTGTTTCTTATTGTTTAAATTCAGAAAACCCTTTCTGTAGTCAGATTCTCAGATTTTGCCAGAAACACACTTTACTTTAAACAGTTTGTTTGTTTGTTTGTTTGTTTTATTAAAACTGTGCTCTGACCACCATGGATTAAAAAGTGAGAAGGATGCACAAGACTAGGGGTCTGCAACATGCTCTAAAGTACTGCTCTTTGGCACTACTGAAGAGCTATTTCTGTCTGGGGTTACTGTATTTTCTACTCAGTCTGCTTCCTTCTGTCTGTTCCCAATAAGTAGTTCTTGCTACTTCCTTCTTGTATGGTGAAGAAGAATGAACCCTTTGGTCCCTTGGCTGTGGACAGGGCTGTGGATGCTGCCCATTGGTTAGGGGGAAGGAAATGATGTGGAGCATCAACTCTCCACACGTCTCCTTTGGAGTCCATAGAGTCTGTAGAGCCATCAGCCTTTAGACTTCTCTTTGAAAGGGTGCTGACTGGAAAGATATCAGGTAGCTTTTTATTTTTCATCACTTGTGGGCCCTGCTCCTGCAGATGGAGGTTATCTGATCCCCTGTGATTCAGTTTGTCTGTTATTACAAAGTACCAGCTGTGCAATCCTGTCTCTGTGTATAGCTCTGGTAGGATTATCAGTTTCTATCAGAGAAAATGCTTTGAATTCCATTAATGTTCATTGACATTCATTCCTTCAACTCTCTTCACAAGTCCTTGCTTTGGAGCGTGAATATTGAATTAATTGTGTCAAACTTGTTTCTGAAACTAAAGAGACTGAGACTGAGCTAATTTACATTTGAACAATTGATCTTCTCTTCTGAGTTATCGATTAATCCTTTTTTTTAGAAGGATAATTGGGTAAAAATGAATTTTACAGCCAAATGCTTCTTCTGTTTTCTATGGTGTGTACTCCACATTGACAGTCAATATTCCAATAAAACGAAGCAAATGCTTTGGTTCTGTCATTCCAACTGCCACACTAGCAGCAGTGTAGTACTGTAGCTAGCATTTAGGCATACTTATTTATGTATATCCTTTGACAAGACTACTGGCCCCTAAATTCTCTATGGGGAAGCACAACTTACAGTTTTTCAAAACATTGTTGGTAGGGGCATTTTACATAGATTCAGATATTATCCACTGAGATTTTTTACAGCACAATTTGATAGCAAAAAGTGAAATATTTGAGAGAAAATATTACCTGCTGAGGAAAGACAACTTTACATGAAAAATTAAGCTAGTATGATCTCTTAACACTAAAAAATGAGCAATTTTTGATCTGGAAGTGGATATAGTGCAGCTGTTGTCAGGAAGAATATTCTCCATCAATTGAAATGATGGTGAATTTCTTACATATATATATATATATATTTAAATGCAGTAGTGCATTAGGTTTCATCCAGAGCTTTGTTTTTCCTTATTATCACAGGACTTCTGTTTTAAAATATGCACAACATTTCAATTTCTTCCTCCTGAAAACAATATTCCGTACAATAATCAAAGGCATCAGCTTGTTTTGAGATACATTATTAATGCCAGCAGAGACATTTTCTGTACTCTCCCGGAAGCTCAAGAGCCAACTGTTCCCTGTGCAAACTCGCAGGGAGAAGCATGCCAGCAGCTGCAGCAGGCACCACCGGTGCAGCAGTGCATCCTGACACATGCACATGCAATTGAGTACTGCAGGACCCACACTCCAGCTGCTTGCTGCCTGCCCTCCTGAGAACCCTTCCTGGACTCAGCCACCCTCCTGCAGCCTGCACACCTACTGGAGAATGTGCAGTAACACACTCTTATGCTCGTTTTCCTTGTCTTTAAGGGAGGAGATGGTGGCTGCTGTAACCACCATATTATGGATGGCATTTGTGAAAAACAAAATTAAGGGAAATACTTCCTTATCGTCTCGCTTGTTTTCAATTTATCATAAGGGTATCTGCCCTGTCACCCAAGATGCTGGGGGAAATAATTTTGTCTCCAGGGTGCTGTTTGCATATATTGAGCAAAAAGAGACTGAAAAATTTTAGGTGAGCAACTTGTGATTTGCTATGAGGGTGGTGAGGCACTGACACAGGCTGCCCAGAGAAGTTGTGGATGCCCCATCCCTGGAAGTGTTTAAGGCCAGGTTGGATGGGGCTTTGGGCAATCTGGTCTAATGAGAGGTGTCCCTGCTCATGACAGAGGTTTGGAGATGGATGATTCTCAAAGTCTTTTCCAACCCAATCAGTCCTGTGATTCTATGATTTAAAAAATAAAAATAAAAAAAAAATTGCTTTGCAATGAACCTGTTCAACTTTGCACACTGATACTAGAAGAGAATAGGATCCCTTTTTTCCTGACTTGCTTTAGAAATAGCTTGCAGTTACTGCTCATCTGTTTATAGAGATGCAAAGGCATTAAGGGTTTGACTGGGCAAATTCTCTCTGCCTACCCACCCAAATTCACCTCACAACCTTCTCAGCCTTTCCTTTACATCCAAAGAACATCTGTATGCAGCTTGCTAATGAGCTTTTTCATTGAAGTATATGATTAAATAAAAGGTGCTGTGCTTTAAAATAATTCTGTTATGTGGTGCCAGCTCTACACAGGATCCAGGAAGTAATTCCACATGAAATGAAGTCTGGGAACCCTGGCTCTCAACGCTCATCTGGTTCCCATTGCTGTAACTTCTACTTGCTAAGCAACTTGCATTCCGGGAGTCATCTGCCCATAGTGAGGGCGTGTTTCAAAGTCAGACCTCAGTGAGACGTGGGAAGAGAAGACTAAATTCACTTTATCAGTATTTCCAGAGACTGCTGACTCCTGAAAACAAACAAGGAAGCCTTCTCTTAAAAACTCAAAGGGACTGAATAACTTAGCAACACCTCAGACCTTCCAGCCTACCCTCTGGAAGGCCAGAAAGCCCAAAATTACAGACTGGTTCAAATCTAGATCTCGTTACAGCTTATGTGTATACTGGGGAGCCATGATGTGAACTGCAGCTAGAGCAGCGCAGAGGAGGTGGAGTGGGTGCCCCTGAGCCCAGCTGGGATCTCTCACCCACAGGCCAGTGTGTGCAACACACTCCTCAAACTTGTGACAAGTGCTAGCTCATGTGGATGTCCCTGCTTGGGAAACACTGGCTGGGCTCTTTCCTGACTCGCCTGGCTCAGAAAGCAGGGCTAATTTTTACATCAGTAATCGCACCCTGTGATTAGTAATCTGTATTCTGAAAGGCCAGCTGAGGTCTGCTCAGGCTTTAATTCTCTCACTGTCTTAGAGGCTGTTGTACTCTGCTGTGGGTCATTGCTGGTGGCTGTAGGGACCGTTCTGCACTTCCTCATAACGCATGGAAAGTGCTTGCAGAGCAAGCCACGCTGAGAAGCCCTGTGAAGCCCTCTCCTGCCTGATGGTATCAACGCCAGCAGCAGGCCTTATAGAATCATGTCACTGCACCAGAAGGAGACACAGGGCAGAAACCAGGGTGTCAGAGGCCGCCAGCTGGTGGTGCCCCACAAGTTGTGGCAGTGCTCTGACTGTATGGACATAGCCTGTCAGTGGGTATGAAAAACTGGTGAACACCAGCCATGACAGCTGGGCAGAAGGCACAGCAAGAGTAACCATGGCTCTGCCTTGTCAGTGTTCAGCTATCTGTCCTGGCCCAGATTTAACTTTTCTCCTCTTAGAGTAACCACCTGCCTCAGGAACACGTTTGTCTGTCCCTCGGCTAGGTATTTTGGCCTGATTGCTTTTTAAAATCACACATGGAGTAGCAGACTCCTGTATGTTACCTATATGTTTTTGTATGTTTACTGTGTTTTGTCACGCCAGAAGGCTGTGCTGCCATTCGGCGAGACATGG
The DNA here is from genome assembly GCF_009769625.2 of Cygnus olor. Classification (NCBI taxonomy): domain Eukaryota; kingdom Metazoa; phylum Chordata; class Aves; order Anseriformes; family Anatidae; genus Cygnus; species Cygnus olor. The sequence continues at coordinate 43,357,610 of NC_049198.1, read as the reverse complement.
ACAGGCTGGAGAGCTGGGCAGGAAGTAACCACATGGGGTTTAATAAGAGCAAGTGTAGAGTCCTGCTCCTGGGAAGGAACAACCGGACGTATCAGTACAGGCTGGGCGATGACCTGCTGGAGAGGAGCTCTGAGGAGAAGGACCTGGGGGTCCTGGTGGACGGCAGGTTGACCACAAGCCAGCAGTGTGCCCTCGTGGCCAAGAGGGCCCATGGGATCCTGGTGTGCATTAAAACTAGTGTGGCCAGCAGGTCAAGGGAAGTGATCCCCTCTACTCTGCCCTGGTCAGGCCTCACCTGGAGTGCTGTGTCCAGTTCTGGGCTCCCCTGTACAAAAATGACAGGGATCTCCTGGAAAGAGTCCAGCGGAGGGCCACAAAGCTGATATGAAGCCTGGAGCATCTCCCCTGTGAGGAAAGGCTGAGAGATCTGGGTCTGTTCAGCCTGGAGAAGAGAAGACTGAGACGGAATCTTATTAATGTTTACAAATATCTTAAGTGTGGGAGATGGAGGGAGTTGGCCAACCTCTTTTCAGTGGTTTGTGGGGACAGGACAAAGGGCAATGGCCATAAGATGGAGCACAGGAAGTTCCACACCAACATGTGAAAGAACTTCTTCATGGTGAGGGTGACGGAGCACTGGAACAGGCTGCCCAGGGAGGTTGTGGAGTCTCCTTCTCTGGAGATATTCAAGGCCTGTCTGGACACCTACCTGGGCAACGTGCTCTAAGAAACCTGCTTTGGCAGGGGGGTTGGACCCAATGATCTCTTGAGGTCCCTTCTAACCCCTACAATTCTGTGATTCTGTGATTCTGAGTAATATTCTGCAAAAGGTTTTCTCCTGCATGTGATCGCAGCCACAAGCTGCTCCTTATGTTGTAATTAATTCTTTACTTGATACATGCAAGGACTAAAGTGTTCACTGGGTTAGGGGATTCTCCTTTAAAGATCTGCTAGTCTGATTCTTCCCTCCGGCATTACAGTCATTGCTAAAAAACTACAGGCAAATGGAAAGAATAAGTGTTCTGTGTGCTTTGTCTTGAACAGATAGTATCACAATAACTAATTTCTTTGTACACGTCAATACAAAATATCACCATGGCAGATCTGCTCTGGAAAAACCCTGCTGGACAGAAAGTAATTCACAAGAGTAAGGTGATATAAGTGTAATAAAAAGTCTGTTGTCACAGACACATGAAAGCCATATAAATAACTTGCTTTCATCACAACTACTTCTGCTTTATGTGCTACAAATTGCTTTTTCTGCTGAACATGTAGTTTGAGCATGAAGTCATATCCAGACAGATTAAAGGACACAACATTACTTTCTAAGTGTACTGTCAGTGTTCTATTTTTGCATTTTGGAGATTGCTTTCACATAAAGTACCTTTGTTTTTACAGGGCTTCACGCTGCAGTACTCATCACCTCTTCTGCTGATTTGGGTCATTGTCCACGACAGTGGGAGTAAGGTTAGACAAAACCTCATGGGAGCAAAATTTTTCAAGACCTACTTCCAGGCTACAAACAAACTTTGCTGCTAAGCCATACAAAATGCCCAAATATTTGTTAAAAAAAAAAAAAAAAAAAGTACACATTATCATCCCTGACTACATAGGCTTTATCTTAAACTAAGACTTTGGTCTCAGACTTTATAACCTTATCCACACTCTCTTGCTTTGCTCTCTAAACCGTAACACCAATACCATGGATGCTCCTGTTTTTCCATTTCCTCTATTTCCTGTTGCATATTCTGTACTTCTGAAGCTGAACCCATCATACATGCTGTCTCCATTTCCAGGACCTTGATCTACAAGGTTGGTTCCCTGTACACAACACAAATACCAGCTTATTTTTAGAAAGTAGCAGATAGCTAGAAAGGCTCTGCTGCCTTGTCCGGGGTTATCCTGGTGCTTGTAGGCTCACATCCTCTTTCCTGCTCTCTACTGCTGCTGAATGCAGCAGACCCTCACCAAGACCCTCACCAAGACAGTCTGGCTACCCTGGGCAATAGAGGACTGCAACATGCTCTGGCCAGGCGCTCTGCTCATTCTGCATTAGAAAGTGAAGGCTGCTGTAGAAAGCTCTTCCTCTCCATGTGGTATGTGGTGTAGCCCATGGCAGGAGAACCAGGGATCAGAAGAACTTAGGTTAAAAAGAGAAAGCTGGGGAGAAACTCATGGAAGAGCAGTACCTCAAACACTCATGAGCTTTTGTTAGGCCAGTCCTAGCAAAGAGGGAAAACAGACCATCAGCAGACCAATGTTAGGGAGTGCCTTGATTTAACCACATGCGTAGTTTCTTGGTTCACTGATGCTGCCTTGCTTTTATATACTTTATCAACACTGAGCTTGATCTCGGACTCTTTCTCAGGATTTTACTGGGGCCAGGTAGCATAATCCTTGCAATGGGACTCTGGAATAGATCCCCAAGGCACTGAAAAATACCTTGACCTTTTTTACTGAAACAAATTTTCATCTGTTCCTTCACTGTGGAGGATGACGGCTCTTTTAAACACAGTGAAATATGCTGGCTGCTATGGTATGTTATTAAAATTTGTATTGCCAGAAAGTTCTACTCTGTGGGTCAAAGTGACATAACAGAAGCTGCTGTTTATGCTTTTAAGCCCTTCTTTCAACAGCAGCTTAATTGTCTCCTACTTTCAATAAAGGAATTTGTTTTGCAGATGAGGACTGTGGGGGAGAACAGGCATTTTACTCTGTAGGGAAAATAAGAAAAGAACCTGCCCTTTTCTGACAGCTTAGTCAGAAAAGTAAAGGAAGCAGGGAGAACAGTGCTGATAAAGGAAGCCCACCAACAATGCTGGAAAGCCATTTCTATTAGTTCATGGGTGAAGATTTTTTTCTTTTCTTGGAAGATGTACTCTGGAGTCCCAAGTTTCAGAAGTTCTCACAGGTGCCTCCATTTATGCCTGAGATGAGAGCAACTGCTGTCCATTCTTGAATCATACAGACATACATTATCTCCCCTTTCAGTATCAACATCAACAAAAAAATCTTCCAGTGACTGTTTAGGTTGGCTGGGAGCATCTATTTAGTCAGTAATACAGACGAAAAACTAGAAAGGACAGTCAGATACTAAACACCTTCTTAAGAAGAAAGCACATACAGTGCGACTCAAGAAAAATACTGCTGGACCGTCTCCCAGCACAACTTTATCAAAAAACAAACAAACAAAAAAGCAACCACCACATGATATGTGATAAATTAATGAGTGTTTATTTGTTTTTATGAATTTTACTAATTCCAAAAAAATGTGTTTGAAAGGTCAGTCCAGTGTAGTCACATATTCCTAAACAAATGGATGGTTTAAGTGTTTGATCATAGAATTATAATATATATATATATATATATATATATATATATATATAAACCTTGAATATCTAGGGACTATTTCTAAGGATCTGCTAAAAGGTGAGGAAAATATTTCCATTGTCAGAGGGCTGGAATTCATTATTAAGGAACCCACTCTCCCTTCTGAATGCTTGTATTTGTCCATAAGATTCTGGTCTAACACATCAAAATTGTGCAAGATTGCCCTGTTTTTTTTTTTTTTTTTTTTTTTTTTTTTTTTTTTTCAACAGGGAAAGTTATCCACTTTTGCTCTTTAGAGCCAAATAGCTCCTACCCTGGGGAAACATTTTGAAAAGCTCTTGTTGCCAGTTTTATGACATTCACTCTGACTGTAAAGGTTACAGATGGAAGGATTAGTAGGTGTTGCACCCTCTTAGGCTTAGTTTTTTAGCTTGCACTTTCAAAAAAAATTAAGAAACGTAAGGATAAAAAAAAAAACCCAACAACTATATATCGTATTCACTGTACGTACACAACATCATTCTCTGTGTTATATTCACTGAGCACTGGAATCCAGCAGTTGCAGAGTAGGATCTGGGTCAAAATGTTACCCTTCATTAGTACAGAGGACAAGGCGGGGGCATTGGATGTCTGGACATTGGCATGAGATCCATGGTGTGGTTCTGGCCTACACCAGCTAGGCCTCTCCAAAGCAGTATCCTGGCATGTCTTGGAATAACCACAGGACATAAACTGTTCTCAATGGACGCCACAGATGAAGATAAACTACTCCTGAAGATAAGAGGCTTTAGCTGTAAGGGTTGGAGCCAAGCCTTGCCAGTTGTCCTCAAGGCCAGAGAATGGTGCTTGGCCATAGTATGGAAGTAAACAAGGCTTGGTTTAACAAAGTAAAACCCAACTCAGCCACCATTTTCTAAGCTGCTCTCCCAGGCTTTTTGCCTCTTTTAATGCTCCTGTCCAGCTCCAAGGAAAGACATTCTTCCAGTCCTCCAACAGGATCTCAGTAGCAGTCTTTAGTCACAGCCTGTTCTACAGCTGACAAAAGCTATTGAATCTGTTCTGTGTGTCACACGGTGGTTTGTTTTTAATATCCCAGGCTGGCTAGCCAACAGCCTCAGGGAACCTCACTGCAAACTTCCTGAAACATAATATAAAGGCATTTTTGTTTATCCTATTCACTTCACATGACAGAGCATAGAGAAGGTTAAAAGAAGAGTTGTATGTGATGATGATAAAGGTTGCAATTGAAGGTGAAGAGCATTTTGTACTATTTGCAGCTGACATTTTTCCTCTTACGGAGTCATTGTTTATAACTGCTACCTTTGGAGAGGATAGTGGTCTTTTTCAGTTTGCAAAATATGGGTTAAAATGCTTGTGAGCTCAGAAAAATAGTGAAATACACAAGAATGTTGTAGGAATGCTGTGATTGATATTTTGCTCTTCATTATCTAGGCTTAAAGCTAGTCAGAGTTAGCCCTGCACAAATATTTGGTGCTTTACATGCACATTTTTTTTTTTTTTTTTTTTTGTCATTTAATGACTACAATACCTCCAGTATGGCATTGTAAGAATGCTTCCAGATACCTCCAGTCATGACATATTGGGTATAAAACTCTGAATCTGTAAACTGGAGACCAAAGCTCTCTGCTAGGAATTAAAATGTCCTGCTCAGATTCTGTACATTCTTGAACAGCAAATGATACAAATAATTACTTGCCTCTGAAGTCTGCAGTATGGGTTAATCAAAGACTATTTGTATAACATTTACAAAGTGCAGCATGCTATTGTATGGGCCAAAGGTTATAATTTTTGTTTCATTGTGTACTGAAGGCTCCTTAAATGGCCAAAAGGCAGCATAAGAATGAAAAAGGACATCTGAAATGTCATGACAACATGTTTTTGCATTTGGTAATGGTGCCTGATGCTGTGCAAATCATTTTTAAACCACAAAATTACTGGAGTGGTCCATTTCTATTATGTCAGTCTTTTCAATGGGCCTGTACTCCACAATAAATGCATATTTTTAGAGAGCATTGTTGTTTTCTCTGGCTTCATGTTATAGTCTTTCTTTATGTGCTTCATTGTATGGTATGCTAATTGGGCTGTTACAGTGTGAAAGTGGGTGGCATAAAATGCTTTAGTCAAACTGCAAATCAGACCATACAGCTTTTAAGCCAATAAATTGCACCTCCCTCCTCACAGAACTTTAAGGAATCGTTAATGCAACTGGAACATCAAAGGTCAATGTCTTCCGTAATGAAGTGCAACTTCTTCACAGCAAAAAAAGAACAAAACATGGCAGTTCTGGCAACTAAGATTCAGGTTACCTGATTAGTTAGCTGTCTCCAGCTGTAGCTGCACAAACTTGTGAGTTGTCAGTTTCAGAATACAGACTTTTCTGCAGATCTCTCAGACTACAGCCTTCCCCTCCACATAAGACAGCCATGCCTTAGTGCATTCCATTTGTTTGAGTCAGGGTGACAATGAGACTTCTGCCCAGGCAAGAATATCAAAGTGTGTTTTCTAAGCTGCCCCCTCAAAAATGAGTTGGACATTAATATGTATTACTCTGTGCAGGATTTCCCATAGTGATTCTGCTCTCAGAGTGATCAGTGAGTTGAGTCATTGCCTCTCTAGCTGTTGGCAGCTGGCAAGGTCATGTGGTCCAGAGTATGTTTTCAGATAATTAATACCGTATATGACAAGATATGATAAAATATGTGATGTGTGATATATGCACATTTTTTTCTTATTGTTTAAGGTTTCATATCTCTAGGATAAAATGTTTTATAGGCTTTTTCTTTTTTTAATTATTATTATTATTTTGCTGTTTCCTTTCTGATAAGCAATTTTTTTTTGATACCAAACCAGTAATATCTATTTCCAAATCTCATGCTGACTCTTTAGGACCTCAGTGAAACTAAAAATTCCCATCACAGTTTGACCCAAATATATAGCTTAGATATCTGTATGTCACAGCTGCTTTCCAAGAACACTTGCATGTTTTGCTCCTAATGATCTCTGTAAACAGATTTCTCAATGCATGGATTACTGGAAATCTACACTTTACAGCACTGGAAGAGAAAAAACAGTAGCCTTGTTTAACGTCTTCTGAAACAACCTTGAGAAATGAATCTTGGGTAAAAGTCAGTTAGAATTACTGAAATTGTTTTACTAAGACATGTTTTTGCTGATGTTTTATGTTGACAAATGGAATTGCTGCAGCATTTTCCACTTGCACCTGGGCAGTCTTTCTTTGAGGGCTGCAGCATCTGTACTGCAGTTGTCTACAGGGCTAGTGTAAGGTAAAGATACTGTTCTCCTTGGGGATTACTTCACAGAAATATTTTGTGAAGGCATTTTTGTAGAGTACAGAACAATGTCAGAGCACCAGCCCTGAGAAACATAGCTCTGTTCCTTCTCAAGTACTGCTTTCCCCTCAAAACAGAAGAGACTTCGCAGTTAAATGATTTTAATTTTAGTTTTAATTTTTTTTTTTTTTTTCTAGAAATACAAGGTGCTTTTCCGCATTCACTTTAAAGGTCCTGCAGGCTGTTACATGTATCCAGTTCTGATTTCTGCTAAACTGCTTTCTCTCTTCTATATTAAAGTATTCTGACAGATAGCACATGCCCCTACCTGTAAGATGCAAAGCGCTTTCCCAAAATACGAAAGTACCAGCAACCTAGGTTTTAGACAAGTTACAGGAGAGAGAAAGATCCTACAGTAAACATCCTTCTTCTACCAACAAGGTGAATAATCCTACTTGCTGGAATCAGTTAACATCCATGAAATCAACAGTGCATTGCACAGATATCTGATGTTGTTGGTATCAGCTTCCACAAAGTAAATGACGGTTTCAGTTTCCTATGTTCTTCCCAAAAGCTAGCATTTCATTTTAAGGAAGAACTGCATATGAAGGCAGGTGAATACTGCTATGCTGAGAGCTGTTGCTCTGGGTATGTGAGCTGTATGGGATTCTGTAAGTTTCCATCCAGCTGTACTTAATTTACACCAGATGTGGCCACAAGACTACATCCTCTGGTGGGAAAAGATGGCTTGAATTTTTGTGTACATCAACAATGAGTTCTGTATCTTACATGTTACTGCAGTATGTGTATTCTAGCTTCTGCTGTCACTTCAAAGAATAATATGTAATCACTGGACATTGATTTTTCTGCATCAACCTCACTTGGTACCAAATCGGGAATCACTGAGACAGCCAGAGTTGAGGGTAAATATGGGCTGTTTACGCTGTGTTGACCCCAGACATCTCTAACCAAGAGCCACAATCTATTGCATCTGTCACCATTTAAACCTAAGCCATCCCACCAGCATGAGCTAAATTTGTATTTTGTATTTGTATATGCTTTGAGCTTTTTTATCAAATGAATATGACTGTTTGGACTGTATCTACTGAGTTTCAGAGAAGTCTATTAAGCCAAAGTCTATTAAACCAAACCAACAACAATTTTTAATACAATCTAAATTTGATTATATAAATTTATGAACCAAATACTGTTCTGTATTCCCTACTAAAACAAATAACCAGACTAACATTGCCAAATGAGGTTAATAAATTAGAGATAAAGAGAAGCTGGAAGAACGATTAAAAAGATTTTAAGCATGAGAAGGTGGAAGAAAGAGAATATAACTCAAGATGGTATTTTCAACAGAAATTGGGAGGTACAGAAATTCAGCTGCCTGTGGTAAAGATAGTAAAAAACCTAAAACTTCTGTTTCAAAGCCAGAGCATGTTTTTTGCTTGTTTGTTTTTGTGTCAATTAAAAATGTGAATTTCTACTAAAAAAGATTCTCCTTCCAAGTATACAGATGAGAATATCTGAAAAACAATATTTGCAGCATCTAACAAAACAACAACAACAAAAAACCAACCTTTTAAAGGGAAATCAGAGCTTAATTTAATAATTAATACTCCAAAGACAGCAATTGTGAGAAACTAAGTTGTGTTTTTGCAGTAGAGAACTAATTTTCTCTATTCAAAGGTAGCTGTGTAGTCATAACAAGAAGAAATGCTAAGTAGGTAAGTGGACAGTAGAAGGCCTCACTCTTCCAAAACAAGGTGGAAGCTTGAGAAAAACAGGATGAGCAGTGTGGGAACAGTAAAATAAAGATAACAAGTTCTCAAAACATAAGAAAGGGAAAAAAAAAAAAAAAGGAAAAGGGAGAAATTAAGGGGTTGAAGAAAAAAATTGTACATATATGGTATAGAGGAGCGTCGAGTAGCTTGTGAACCTGTAGTACTCAGCCAATGAGGAAACAGGGGAGGTGATCAGGTGTCGGGTAATAGGGAATAAAAGGTTATGATTTGCTTACTATAATGAGCTCCTAATTGGCAGGGCGCCTGCCGTTGCAATCGCGAACAAAATAGCTTCACAGAAGATCCTGTCTGAAGAAAATTACTTGAGACTTTTCTCACACAATTATCTGTAAAAATCTTCAGTCCACTCTATCCACTCTGATCAGGACACTAGGCTGGTAACATTGTCTCCCACTGAGAGGGCTTCACACTCAGGTGTGGAAAACAAATCATTTATTTATTTATTTATTTATTGCCTGTATATAACAACTCCTTATGACACATAACCTAAACACTGTCTCAGTATATTACGGCCTTGGATTCTCGGGACTCTTTTCTTCTCATTAAGCAGGTAAGACAGTAAAAGAGGGTATTAGTTTAAATCACAAATTATGTTTAAAGAATTTTAAGAATTTGCCAACCAATGTCATCTACCTGGACTTCTGTAAGGCCTTTGACACAGTCCCACACAACATCTGTATCTCTAAATTGGAGAGATATGGACTTGAAGGGTGGAATATTTGGTGGATAAGGAGCTGCGCCCAGAGAGTGGTGGTCAATGGCTCTACGGACAGGTGGAGGCTGGTGACAAGTGGTGTCCCTCAGAGGTCTGTCTTGGGACTGGTACTGTTTAATACCTTTATCAATGACAGACAGTGGGATCAAGTGCACCCTCAGGAAGTTTGCCACAAAGATGATCAGAGGGCTGGAGCACCTCTCCTGTGAAGAAAGGCTGAGAGAGCTGGGGATGTTCAGCCTGGAGAACGGAAGGCTCCTGGGAGACCTTACAGTGGCCTTCCAGTACCTAAAGGGGCTTGTAAAAAAGGTGGAGAGGGACTTTTTATATAGGCAGGTACTGGTAGGACAAGGAGTAAAGTTTTTAAGGCAAAAGAGAGTAGATTTAGATTAGACGTCAGTAGGAAATTCTTCACTCAGGGGGCGGTGAGGCACTGGCACAGGCTGCCCAGAGAAGCTGTGGATGCCCCATCCCTGGAGGTGTTCAAGGCCAGGCTGGATGGGGCTTTGGGCAGCCTGGTCTGGTGGGAGGTGTCCCTGCCCATGGCAGGGCAGTGGAACTGGGTGATCTTTAGGGTCCCTTCCTACCCAAGCCATTCTACGAGCCTATGAATTTTAAGCTATTTACTTAAAAATAAAGCAGCAGTTTAGAATAATGATAAAACGAACTGGAAGCTCAGTGCGACGTGCTATTTTCTTCGAATCTCGAATATACGGATGCATTTCAGATTCATGTTTCCTGTGGGATTTTCTGCCTCAGCCTGAATTCGCCCATTCTTCGTTTGTGCTGCTTGATTCCTGCCCAGCAATGGGCTGTACTGCCACCCACTGTGTAGTAGTGGAAGAACAAAATAATTTTCGTATGCATCTAAAACTGGTTATTTAAAATACGCCCACCTGAAGTATCTTTTCAGCAAATGAGGCATCATTTCAGTATGGTATCTGTACTTTTCCAAAATGAAGGCCTGTCTAAAACAAATCCTTGCTCAAGGAGTAAGACAGAAACCATCCTGTACTCAATGTACCTGTATCATATCTGTCCCATGTACTGGTGGGGTGCTGAACTGCCCACACGTTTGGACTCGTATTTAAGAGACATCTGTATCTTGTACTGGTACTAAAAGGGAGCTATGAATGATTGCTGTGTCTGAAAGTTGAGACTGTTGTTTAGGTATTTAATTGTGGATTGATCTTGTAGACATCTAAAGTGAGGCTGCATGTGTTAAAATCAAAACTTAAGAAATCAAGAGAGGCTTCAGATTCTACTTATTTGTCTGTATAAGTTAACACCAATTAAGAAAAGTAATTTACACAGGCTGAGAAGGTCTCTCTTGCTTTTGCAATCTCTGCACTAATGTCCTATGGCTGCATTTTACATGTTCTAGGTAATGTTCTGTTGTCCATGGGAGCACTAGGACTAAGAAGCAAAGTCCATTTTTGCACTTTCAACTGAACACATTTTTTTCTATAAGTAAATAATAAAATCAAAATTATACTACCGAAATAGAACTATTGTGCATTTAGAATGTCTTGGAAAGCTTCTGTGATAAAGCTTCTGTAACTCTGTAATAAATCTTCTCCTCAGTATTAAAAGCAATTGACAGATTCATAGTACTTATTTCAAGCTGAAAAAGAATCTTATTGTTACTGATTTTGATTTGATATAAAGCATAAATATGTTAGCTTGTATTTCCATGCTCACATGAAAGAACACTTTTTTTTTTTTTTTTGTGAATGACATCTAATATTCTGCTATGATTAACAAGAGCCCATTCTGCACCACACAACTAAATAACTCATGGATATCAGAGGCATAGCTCATCCTCCCTTACTGTTTAAGCAGCAGTGCTCATTCCTGAGTTCATGTTCTGATCATTACATGAACAGTGCTAGCATAAAAAGTATTGCTGCTCTTGTCTTATTAGATAACCTGCCTTTTGAAGAGACTCTTTCAAGGTATGTTCCCCCACATACGGCACACATTTCTGTTCTGCTTTCATTAATGAAATATGGTGAGTCTTAGCACGCAGTCAGCCAGCCAACTTGACAGCCTGGTGCATCCCTTTTATTAGAGGGTAGAATAATTACAGTTTCCATATCCACCAAATTGACCCTTATTTTAAGTAGTTTAAATTCTCCAGGGCTACCAGATCTCTCTATGGCTCCCTCTTGGAATAATGAAGAGCATGTTTCTTTTAATGATGGTCATATTAGACTTTCTCCCATTCACTGCATTACTTGGAAGCAATTATGTTAAATCAGTTTCCACGAGGTAGAGGGGAAGAGAGGAAAAAGATCAAAATGTTGCCACAATGACACTATGAACAGACTATTTATGGAGACACAAAAAGGAATTTGACCAAAAAAAAAAAAAAGAGAGAAAAAAAGTCATAATATAGCTAACGTTTTTGCAATGGCAAGATCCCAAGACCAGCAGCTTCAGTTGCCACCAGATGAGAGACCTACATATCTGGAGTACCCTTTCATGATATCACCTGAGGCACCCACCCAAGTGTCACAACCTGCAGCTGGGAGATGTCAAGTCACAGGAGAGAAAAAGGAGAAGTGTACTCCCTTCTATCATCCAGTATTGCTGAGTTAGAGCACACAACGATTCAGAGATGAGATTATCTTGGTATCTGTGGTATTACTGAATGTGGGGACCCCTGTAGCTAATGTCTACCAAAGCGTGATACGTATAATAGGGCACAACTTGTATTCAACATGCCAAAAGCAGATTTTTGCTAATACATCTGAGGTAACGGTACAATATTCACGTACTGAAAAGCCGAGGGATTTTGCCACAACAAACCAAAATGAAGGAGAAAATATTGTATCATGGTCTCATTGGAAACAGATCGGCAGAGATTTATTTGTGAATTTTATTTTCACTGACATCTGCTCCCAAGCAGCATCTTTATTAGCTCATTTGCATTCAGTAATTATCTTTGCCTTTGCTAGAATTAGAAGGTATGCAAATCAAGGTAGAGAAGATACTAAATTTCATCAGATGCTAATTAAGTCACCTAGGGTCTACTTCATGGAAATTTTGCCATCAGTACAGACGGAACAGAAGCAGGCTCGCCATTTTTGGCGCTGGTCATCTGCACTGAACTGTTTGCACTGAATACTCAGGGACAATATGGAATATTCTATATGATCTTTTGGGGATCGAATGTTCATCGGAATAAAATATTGTATTATATTTCATTATTACATTTCTATTGTACCGTGTTATCTAGTATTTTTGTTTGAGACAATATTCTAGTTGTATCAACACTGGGAGAAGCCTAACCTCAGCTAAGGTTCTTGATTCCTGTTTGGCTTTGCTGGTCCCTTCAGTCAGGCCATGAACTCGTGATAGCTGAGTGGGCTATCAGTTTGTTCTTCAGGTCTGGAGTAAAAGTGTCCTTCGGCTAGTGTTACCAGTGACATATGCCAGCTCATAATCACAGACGTGCTTACAACATATGTTAAGCATTCATAGTTCCACTTTAGCACAAAGAACAATTAAGGGACTTTACACAGTGACAGAGGCAGAGTTGAAACAATAGGACCACCATCCAAGGCAACAGGCAAAAGGGCTTTTTGTCGCAAATAAGCATTAGAGGATTATTTGGCAAGCTATGTATGCACAGCAAAAAATAAAAAAAAATAATTAAAAAAAAAAATCAAGGGGAATAAGCCAGCAGGCAGAAGAGAGTCTGCCTAAGTCTGGCCCAAAAAAAGGAAAAGAATTAGTGTGATCCCCAGGGAAAAAAAATCTTGTGGGTAATACGGAATCTCGTCCTGATGTTTGCTCTTTCTGTGTTTGAGGGAACTAGGACTTTTCTGTAGATTCTTGATAAATAAAGAGAAGTGCACAAAAGAAAAAGCCAAGCATCCGCCATTGCCTGATCTCCAAAGTTTCTCTGTAGAACAGGAAATGAACTAATATTTCTAGCATTTCTGTGCTCTGCAGACTGAATCCACTCATGCTTCCTCTCATCCATACATGGACAATTAATTTGTCTTTATAGTTTAGATTGTCAGCATCTCAGGGAAGGAGCCATCAAGTGTATTTTTTTAACAAGCACCATGCCTGCCCATATCACCCTGTCAATAATTATAGTTCTGGATTGCTTTCTGAGGATTGTGCTTCTCAGGCAAAAGTGAAAAGAAATTAATTAGAGGTATTATAGTAGCCGAGATCACAGATTTGAATGAAGCTGTTGGGTGCAGTAATTTAGATTTACATTTGTTAAAAATAACTGTCAAAGTTATATGTCAATCTGTTAGCAAAATGTTTAATTTATCTTTCTCCTCAGCAGGGTTGCCTAGAAACAAGGATATAATCTCAGAAATCCCTTTGTGAAAGAGCAGTATCACTTGGGAGATCAATATGGCCACTTTATTCTATTTTTATTCAAATATTTAGGAACTCTGAGTTAAAAACAAAACAACCTCTAGTAATTTTAAATGCACCTGGTACATGTAGCAACTTACAGGTAGGACTTCAACACACAGCAATCTGTCACTTCCACAGTTACAGTGTACACTAGTACCTCTCCTGGTGCAAGTGACACGTTGGAGGCAGTCTCTCTTGCAATATGCAAACGTAGGACTAAGGGCTGACTGGCTACACAGCAAGAAAACAGTATGATTTTTAACCACAGGTCATGAAACTGCAGCACACAGTGCAGTAAGAACATGGAAGTATCTATACTTACTGTGTGTGTTCCTGGCACACAGTTTCTTGGCAAGAGTAGCCCATCCAAGTGATGCTACTGAAGAGCATCCATCTAGGCATCATACACCATTTGATGCCATGTGTGGCTGAGAAGGGCAAGGAGGAAAGGAAAGACAGAAACAGAGAGGTGACTGTGTGAGTCACATTAGCTGGTTAAGGGGAGAAATGATAATGCAAGATTTTTCAGAAATACAGCTCTATGCTATGAGTTTCTAGTCTGCCTGTGCTGAACTCTCTGCTGATGAATAAAGGCCTTTTGGTAACACTTACAATACATGAGCATCAGTCACTGCAAAGAGCTTTTTGAGACAAACAGGTAGGTTGCAGGATTTCTTTTAATGCAGGAGGTTTACCAAAGTTTTTGACTTTTTTTTTTCAATGTATTGGATTACACAGAAGTTTAAGAACCCAGTACACCCTTAGTTACACCTGATCAACACACCTGAAAAAAAAAACACAAACATAAATATACAGGTTATTCCCCTGAAGTTCCTGGGACAAAAGGGGGTTTTATGGGATTATTGTGCAGGCTCTATCACTAAGGAAATGATTTTTGCCAGTTACATCTTCTGACAGATTTTGCAGAACTACGGGTCACATTGCTCTTTGCCCCCCCCCTCCCCCCCCAAGTAGTGCTCATTTATTTTCCACATTTCTCAGCATCTTGCCTTTGTAGACACTAGATAAGCACAAAAATTGCTGAGCTATGAGTAAGCTGAATATTAAAGCTGTGAGTGCAATAAGCAGAAGTGGCTAGAAAAGGCTTCAGTGGAATGATTTGCACTGTTATGCAGTCAGAACTTGAGGAAGATGGAGGCAGAGCAAAAAAGAGTATGAGGAGACATGTCTTATGGAAGACCAGGGTGAACAGTTTATATTGAATAATTAATGCAATGAACAGATTGTCTGTCAGCAGGCTCATGATTTTACCATCAATTTTCAGTAGGGAAAAAAACAACCCAGGCTGATTTCTGCCAGTAATATTGCTTGTTATCAGTGGGGACAGACTGAGCCTTCGGTATGAAGATTCATGGTTTGCACTAGTTTCTTTTGCCTGTATAAATATGCCTCTTCTCTGTCAGCAGACCTGAAGAGTGACATACTTCAAAACCTTGTCCTGCTCCCTCTGAATTTACTCTTGGATCCCCGTTGGCTCATTGGTGGGAAACAATATCCCGCAGTCATATGCTCAAATCAAATCAGTGCTGCATGGGTTCTTGCACTGAAAATAAAAACAAAGACCCAGAGGAATTTATATTCCACATCCATGACTTTTTCCTTCTGTAATGTTACTTATACTCGGAGGACATGACAATAAAATGCTTAGGTCAATTCCTGTTCTTTGTTTGGTCTGAGCATGAGAAGTATATTTCACTTTTAGCCAAAGGAGGTTTTACATTGGTATATTTAACAACAAAATTTGACATGAAGCAGGAAGTGCAAGAGCTGATATCAAGCAACGTTTTCTGTTTGAGTTTTGTGGCCTTCAGCTAGAGCTAAGAAGTCTCAGATAATATAACATGCAATTCCAAGAACCCTACAGGGATGCTGTTCAAGAGCAAATGTAAATTATGATGAACTTATGCATCCCTGGAGATTTACTCAAAGAGAGAACAGAGATGGTTGCCTTTGGGATGAATGAAAGCTGCAGTACTCACTGTGCTGTACACAGAGCAAGTAACCCACATTAGGAAAATAAGCTTCTGTGAGCAAGACATGAAGAATGATGGCAACAGCAAGCAAAGAATTGTTCTCAGGATGATTCTGAAAGAGCCACTCCACGGGTGAATGCTCATTGGGGAAGCTAGGGTCTCCAGGGCAACTTGTTTCTATGACACCTGCCACAAGCATAAAGCGTTGATCCGTATCACCCTATAGAGGTAGGCCTTGGTTTTCAGCAATTGTCAGTATAGTTTCTGACTGTACTCATTTCTGTAGCGCTGTTTTCAAGAACAGCTCATTCATGGAGTAAGTTCAGCAGCTCCAGAAATGACACAGGCATGTGCATCCAGAGAGATGTGGTCTCTTTGCTGCTGATAGAGATGTTCACATGCGAAAGTGTCCATGCATGGTGAAGTTTGAGCATAGGCAGGACAAGAAACGGACATTAACAAACAATTATCATATCAAAAAAAAAAGCATTAATTAGAATGTTTTACTCAGGTGAAATAACCTTAACTGTATATGACTTACAATTTACAAAAGTGATGATCACTCTAGGCCAGTTTCTTCTACATAGGATCATAGAATATCCCACATTGCAAAGGAACCCACAAGGATCACTGAGTCCAACTCCTGGCTTCATACACGGCTCCCTAAAAAACAGACTATATGTCTATCTAAAAGTGTGGTGTCCAAATGCTTCTTGAACTCCAGCGGGCTCGGTGCTGTGACCACTGCCCTGGGGAGCCTGTCCCAGTGCCCGACCACCCTCTGGGTGCAGAACCTTTCCCTAACACCCAGCCTGACCCTCCCCTGTCCCAGCTCCATGCCGTTCCCTCGGGTCCTGTCGCTGTCCCCAGAGAGCAGAGCTCAGCGCCTGCCCCTCCGCTCCCCTCGTGAGGGAGCTGCAGGCCGCCATGAAGCCTCCTCTCAGCCTGCTCTGCTCTGGGTTGAACAAACCAAGGGACCTCAGCTGCTCCTCATGCATCTTCTCCAGACCCTTCACCAACTTTGTAGCCCTCTTTTGGACACTGAAGGTTTTATACATCCATCTTGTATTGTGGTGCCCCATACTGCACACAGTGCTCAAGGTGAGTCCACACCAGCAGAGAGTAGAGTGGGACAATTCCTTGACTGGCTAGCAATGCTCTACTTGATGCACCCCAGGATACGGCTGGCTCTTTTGGCTACCAGGGCACACTGTTGACTCATGTTCTGCTTTTTGTTGACCAGAACCCCCAGATCCCTTTCCACAGAGATGCTTTCCAGCCTCTTGTCCCTAATCTGTATGTATACCCAGGGCTGCCCCTTCTCAGGTGCAGAATTTAGCACTTGCTCTTGTTAAACCTAATGCAGTTGGCGATTGCCCAGCTCTCTAGTTTGTCAAGAACTTTGTGCAAGGCTTCTCTACCCTGGAGGGAATCAACAGCTCCTCCTAATTTTCTGCAAAGTCACTTAGTATGCATTTGAGTCCTACATCCAGATAATATATAAAAACATTGAAAGAAATTGGCCCTAAAATGGAGCCCTGGGGAACCCCAGTGGTGACTGTTGCCAGTCCAGTGTAACACCATTTACTACAACCTTTGAGCCCAAAACACCAGACAATTGTTCCCGCATTGTATTATGTACTTGTCCAGGTGTATGTTGGACATTTTGTCCAGAAGGACTGTGAAAAACAGTATCCCAAGCTTTGCTGAAATAAAATGCTACAGAAATGCTAGTACTTCAGCAAGTTCGGAGGTGGAGGGGCAAACAACAGCTAGGACCTCGCACGATACATCACGGTTATCTGAGCACCTCTTCAGAGCTCTCTTCACAGTTTGTTTCTTTGATAAAAGCTGGA
This sequence comes from Cygnus olor, assembly GCF_009769625.2. NCBI lineage: Eukaryota > Metazoa > Chordata > Aves > Anseriformes > Anatidae > Cygnus > Cygnus olor. Next base: position 43,340,207 of record NC_049198.1, on the reverse strand, counting down.
GTGAGGGTGTGTTGTAGTTTTACTCATCTGACATCTCGATTCACCTCAGCAGAGTGCTACACTCAGAAACTGAGGAGTACTAATGTAATCCGTTCCATTACTCTGAGACAGAGACAAGTGAAGAGGCGACAAACTAAAAGTGAGTGTTTCTTCTGCAGTGCCTTGGCTTTGTTGCAGTCCCCAAGAAGATGGCAACCCACAAAAGGGGCCTTTCAGAGGGGCACTCTAACTGTTCAAGCAGGCGTCTTTATTCAGAGGGATCTTTAATTAGTAGTTGTAAAGAAATGGTGCTGTGGGAACTGGGGTAAAATACACTTGGGGTTATGATACTGAAAACAAGAGAAGAACTTGAACAGTAGGGCAAGATAAAGGAAGAAGGATACGAGTAGCAAATTACAGATGAGTTTTCAAGACAACTTGGCTGAGCCTTTCACTGAAATTGATCTTTCTGCAGCCTACTTAAGCTTTCTGGTCCAGGCATTTAAGCTAACAGTAAATTGTTCTTTGTGCTGCCTTGTGCTTGCAGGTAGTTGTTAAATAGCAAAACAATTGTTTTGCTAATGGTTAAAAATTGCTAAAGTTAGATAGTGATGTTAAATTCAGAATTCACTGTTTGTTAATTTTGTAACTCAGATGATGTCTAGTACCTTGTGAAATCTCACTGGGCTTGGCCATGTGGCTTCTGCATGCACATGTCATACAAACTAAAGACTTTATAACACCATGGAAAACAAAATCTGACATGGAAAGATGTGTTTCAGTGACATATTAGCCCACCTTCCTTAGACACTTGAGAACAATTGGCCACTACATTTAGAGTAATTATGGTTGGCCAGGTTAATGGGCTTGCCTCTGTGACCAAGCCACATTAAAAAAATCCATTTACCTCAGGAGTGCAGGAGTGCACTTCCTCATCGTGCTTCACTATCTCACCAAATCTAACACAACACATTGCTATGCTGCAACAAAGCTGCAGAAACATAAACTAATCACTCTCGAGCTATGTGCTTCATAGAATGAGGAAATAGACCCTGATTACATTTGTAGCATTTTCTTCTTGTCTTGATCCTTGGAAGAACAGGAGGGAATACTGGGAACAAAAAATAACCTGGAGGGGTAAGAAAATGAGAAAATGGGAGTAGGGATGGACATGCCAAAGGTGACAGCAGCACTTGTGGGGGACATGCTGTCCACTTCATGAGGGCCAGCAGTGTGCACTGAAAATCTCACTGCTGTCAATACACCAACCATCAGATGAAGGGGAGGCGTCACTCTGAAAAATAACATTATTTAACTTTACTCTAAACCACTGTGACGCCACTTATGGCGAGCAACCAGTGCCCCAAAGCCAGGCCGGTAACAGTTCTTTCCCACCATGAGGAACCTTCTGGTGCACAGAAACGGCCATGTCCTCACCTCGCGGGTGTTAAAACGGCAGCCAGCGAGCCGCGAGGAAAAGCCCTCTGCCACCTGCACTGGCATCCCCTCCTGACAGGCGCAGACTGCTCACAAGGCTGGGTGGTGTCTCATGGGGGAGCAGAGCATAAAGCAGAGCCCTTGGGGCAGGGGGATTTGTGACTGCCACACAGACATGGCCAGGGTAGGTGAGGGGGCTACGGGGTGTGTGTGTGTTTGGAGGTTGTTGGGAGGGAGGTGTCACAAAAGGCGGAGGCAAGAGGAGTTTGGAAATTAAATGAGGTAAGTGTTGTGGATGGGTTACTTAGTTTGTCCAGGGCTTCCAAACTGTTTGCTTCCAAACCACTTGACAGCAAGGCCCTTTGCTGCAACAGTGAAGGGTGCTGCTTAGCCTCAGGAACACTGAAATCCCCTGTGAAGTGGCACAAAGATGTTACTGATGAAGTGGATGGGCTGGGAAGGATGAGAAGAAAGTCGCATTAGATGGGGTGTCTGTAAACGGAGCTGGTGGGTAGGTAGCAGTATTGATTTCATGTTGTTGCTCTTTTGTTGTCTAGCATGAACCTCATCATAAGCAGGCAGAGCTGCTCGTACCTGTCACAAACAAAGACGTCAACTGCATTTGTACTGTAATGCAAGATAATTCCACATTCTACTCTACTGGAAAACATGGTACCTTCGGGTATTCCTAGACACAGTGCTGAGAGATAAAGGTGAGCCTTGTATTTGAATTTGGGAAAATAGTAAATAGAAATGTCAGGGAGCAGTGTAATCTTATTGACTAATAAAAATGGGAAAAAAATGCCCTTAATTTCATTCCCCCCTAGGTATTTATCCCCACAATCCTTCTTTTCCCTTAATCATTCTATGCTAGATTTTTTTTAAATTTATTTTTTATTTTTTAGCAGCTTGTATCAAGTTATCTCAAAATGCCAAGGAAAGCAAATAGACGTAATTACTTGTACAAAAATTGGATTGAATACTAACCCTGATGAGGTGTCCAATACTTCCACAAATATCCCCAATCAAAGCAAGGCATTTTGTCTGATGAAATAGACTGGCACAGTTTTTCACAAAGATCATGTCAGGAGATATACTTATGGGTGTTAAGGCTTATGTAACTTTATTTTTGTATTAGAGGAGAGACAAGCTGAAATAAGTGTCCTCTTTCCTCCAGAAACCAGAATCAGACACGATGGTATATGGCATCCATCAATGGTATACTCTGCACGTGACAGGTAGCCAGATACTTGAGGCACAGAAGAACCCTTATTTTGGGCCTGGATTATCAAGGTGAAAGAGCTTTATGAGCTGCAGTTGTGCATAACACAAGTGATAAGTTTTATTTGCAAAGGCACAGCCTTATAATGCTTGTTGCCACCCCCTGTTTTCCAGGGGAAAGGCCCCATGGAATTCACAGAAACTGCAGCAAGCCACCACACAGCCCTGCACTCATTTCCTATGGGCTTACTACTACCTGAAGGTGTTGTAACAAGAGACAGAGAAGTAGGAAAAACTTCTTATATCCCACTGAGCTCCATCAGGTGGGATTACTGGCTGACATCTGCAGCCCAACTCAAAACTGAGTCTAAGCACCTGGCTGTCAGGCTGAGGTGTTCCACATGGGGATAGTCCACAGGGAAGATTCTGTAGTTGCTCCTTTCCTGTTCCTTTCCTGCTTCTTTCATCTCGAGGCCCCATCCCTGATTTCTTGCCTGAGCAGGGAGCAAAACTCCTTCTAAACCATTTTTTTCAGACCTAAGAAACTCAGGAGAAGATCGGCTCAGGTATTTATATTTTCTAATTTCCTCCAGAGCTTTGAACCACTTCTCGGGGATTCTGCTGCTCCTGAAAACTTCAGGTATAAATTTAAGGCTTGATTTAGAAAATCAAGCTCCCATTTCGGTACAGCGTAAAGCATCTATTCTGAGTTCAGCACATGTAACCTCACTCACTGATGTTACAGAAAATTATGTACATGAAATGTATAGACTGCATGCCACATATGTGAACCGAGCAAGTGAAATTAATCTCACACTACTGTAAAGGTAAGGTAGTTCATTAACTTATGGTGGTGGTAGGTTTATACTACTGATATATTCATTTAGTCTAATCTAATAATATGCATTAAATATTAAATATACATAATTTATATAAATATAAAATAATATGTCTTTGCATCTCTGTCTTTAGTGCGGTTGATCTGAGAACTGAAAAACCAGCTTCCCCTTTTACAGAGCAATCACTGTTATTCCACAGAGTGGTGCTGTTGGTGTATTCTGGATGTACTGCAGCAGAATACAGATGTTTCTCTAGTTCGTTTAATTTAGCTAAACTTTTGTCCAGGTGGCATTGTAACTAAGGACAGAATTTAAACAAAATACTTTACAGTTCTTTTCCATGCACTTAATCTCTCTGAACAATAAGGGTTCTGTTCTGTTTGTAATTTTGCATATCTGGATTAGTTTTCATGTTTTTTAACTGTGCTCATTTTGGTGTTATTGTTGTTTGTAGATGAACGTTGGTGTTCCTTAACTGGGTGCCAAACTGCAGAGAGCTATCCATCCTTCTTAGTTCTTCTCTCCTTCATTGTTTGAGGTGGGGTGACCTCATGGTTTCAGATGACAGCTGAGGACTCTGCCATCTAGAAGTTTTTAGTGTGAGGCTCTGTTAGATGCAATCTGCCTATCTGCTGTGGGCACATCATCAGCCTTTATCTTGACTTTTTTGAACAGGTATCTTTTAGGTTACTGTGAAGCAAGTTTTAAGTAAGTGGACATACTGACGCCAAATGAAAGATCTTACCCTGACTGCTGTCAGCTTAGGGAGGCCATAAACATTTTCGAAAATAAAATGGACTTGTGAAAGTGACTCTTATATGCCGGTGTTGTTAATTTCTTGTGAGAGGTCTCACAAGAAATGGATTTTTTAAGACACATAGAAGTTTTTAACTTTATTTCTAATGTTTTCTATGTGATAAATTCACAAAACTCAAAAAGCAAAACTCAAAATGGTCTTGCAGGTTAATCTAGTTTAGAAAATAAACTGGCACACCTTTGTCCTCATGTTCCAGGGACAACTGAGCATCATATGGAGGCCTACAGTGGGACAGAGACCTCCAACCCAGTTTGCATATGTGTGGGTACTCTGTGTGCAAAGGAGCATAGTGCACGAGCTAGGCTAGCATCTGTTGCTCACCAAGTGATGTGTTATAGTCACTGATGCCGTCTACTTTATGACTGAGCAGAAACACCAGAGGTGATATGGGTCAAACTTCTTTACATTGTGCCACCACATGTTCTTGTCTACATTATGCCATGGCAGTTTAACTCTCTAAGAAGAAAGTACTTTGATTCCCATATCCATAAACTCATGATATTTCTGAGGTGATTGCCAATGATTCCCAATCACAGCATTCTTTACCAGCCTAAATAAATAATTTTCTTTTATTCCTTTTGAATTTGCTGCTGTCTTGTTTATTGTGAAGAATTAAGCTACCTTCATCTGGATCATTTCACCAGCTATCAGTTACAAAAGTCAAGTTCTTGTCAGCTGCTCAGATAAATCAGCCTCTGCAGGTCTTTCTGCCCTTTCCTGAATTATCTTGTCTGTCCACTTTGAGTTCTTGACTGTCATTCCAAAAGTAAAGAAGTTACTGCTGCTTCACAGAAGATCGGTCTCTTGTTTTTCTTGAGCCTCAGTAGTGAATCTAGCTTAAATCTCTCGTAATTACAAATTAAGAGAGGAAATGTTTCTGTCTTAGCTGTAAGTTAGGATTTTGTAAATTTTTAGGATTTGTAAGTTTGATTTTGAGATATGAATTGATGTGGCCAGTCTGATGGGAACCATTCTGACCTGGTATCTAAACAGTGGCCTCCTAGCTAGTTTACAGTGATTACTAAATATTCATGCAAATGTACTCTGAAGGATGTATAGTGTATTTTATTATGAAAACTAATTGTAGTTCTATGATGCAGAAAAGATAGTGCTTTAAAATGGCTTTAAAATTTGTATAGGGTGAAATGAGAAGACTGAGAATGGGTGTAGCTAATCCTTGTTTGAGAAGTAAAGAGCAAATTCTTCATGGAGAATTTACATCACTTTACAGCAGAAATACCTTTTATTATATCTGTGTGTAAGACTATTATGTATTAAAGCTGAACAGAATATATTGCAAAAAAAAATGATGAATATTTGGTAAAAGTGTGTGATGAGCTTTGTGATCTCTTATGTCTACATTCAACACAAACAACATTTAATTTTGTAAGGGCTGACTCTGTCATTCTTTCTCTACTTTAACTCATTTTCACATGTACTCCAGTATCCAATTCTTGATTGTTCTACCTATGTGTTTTAAAAAGCGTGACGCAAATTTCATCAAAATACACATTACACAAACTTTGTTAATGGTAAATTGTAACAAAGATTTATTTTTAACAGTAGTTACAGATACACCATACTTTCAAGGTGCTTTTCCCTGTTCTCTGCAAGGTGCTGTTCTTTGATACCAAAAAGTTAAGCTTTCAGAGGAAAAAAATTCTGTGCTCTGTGTGTGCTTTGTGCACATATATGTCTAAAATTTAAGCTCAAATAATTCTGCCATTTCTTAATAAACATGGGAGAATAAACAGTGGTGGGTTTTTGAGAAGATCTACGTGCTTTGTAGAAAAGTGTTTTCTGTGGCAGGGAGATTGTTTTTTTTGCCAGAGATGGTGCTTTCTGCAGCCTGCATAAACATACCTCTGTCTGGCCAGGTCAGGAATTTTTGAAAAAGCTTGATTTATACGTGCTCAGTAAAGGCATTTTGAGAATACAGAGCTAAATTTATTCCAGAGATCTCATTTGCAGTGTGTGCTGCATCCTCTCTCACTTCTTTCCACCTGCCCTGTACACCAGTACCAATCCCGGTACACCAGAATGGCAGAGCATCCTTTCTTCCAGGATGAGCGTGTTCCAGGCTTTGTTCACTGTGTATATGGTGGGCCTCTTCCAGGCTAGATACTAGAAGAGGAGGTAGATTGAAGCAGGAAAGCCCTAGCCAGTTTTGAAGAAAGGTAGAGCATCAGTGCAAAGCAGTATAAAGAGATTGTTGAAAGACCACTTCCCCAGCTAGAAAAAGTTCCCTGTCCGAACTTGGAGTTGAATGTGTGATTTCTTGTCAGTATCTTCTTCTACTACCAGAACACAGCTTTGAAATCCACTTGTAAAATATGTCTCCTGTTTTCCTCAGCTGGCCTACCCAGTATAAGGTTAAAAATTCAAATTCATGTGCTCTTCAGTCCAAACTGGGAAACAGTATTTTATATTTTTGTAATGAAAGAGGAAAGTAATAATATTAGAAGAAATTTAACACTCCAAAATTAAGCCTTCCAGATCCATGTTGTGCAGTCATTCCTCCCATTGCCTTATTTCTTATGTTCTCCATAGTTCCTCCAAGTTCTAAAACAGCAGCCTTATTTACTGTGTAGCTTTGTTACATTCCCAGACTGTTGGTCCTCCACCTGGAATTTTGCAGAGGTTCTTTGGAAAGACAGGATGTGCTCACATACCTGAAAGCATCAGGATAGCATATGTACAGAGGGGCTATGTCACAGCAACCTTAATGTTCTTAACTCCTAACTAAAGCTTTTAGATCACAGTGTTTGGTTTTGCTTTGTTTAATACACATTTTGTGAGGGAGAGAAGGTTGTAAGATCAACTGAAAAAAGCAAAACAGATACAGGATAAATCTCACACTGTTTGAAGAGGAAGTAAGTAAGTCAGTTATCAGAGCTTTCTCAGCTGGGCAGATCATGAGATTTAAACAGATTTCTGTTTTTAAATGTTTGTTCAATTTCTGTAAGTTCCTTTTTTTTTTTCTTTTTTTTTCTTTTTCTTTTTTATTTTTATTTTATTTCTGTTTATAATTCACAAAGAACTATGAACAGAAAGATAAGGACTTAATTGTTTGTATGTATTTAAATTTAGCAAATGGCTGATGCAATAAAGTTTGCACCCATTTCAATTCCAGTGACAACAGAACTTGGCACTGGGCAGGTCCTGGAGGTTTGGAGCTTCATTATCTCCAATGGTTTCATTGAATAAGCCAAGTAGTACACTCCATTCTTATGTTCATTTACTTCAAAATGTAATTTGGCATAGCTGTGTTTCTGATCTTGTGGGTCTCTGACATACACTGGTATGAAGTCCAAGGACTGCAGGTGGGGGGTGTTGTACAGAACAGTGCAGGGTTAAGCAGTGACAGCAGTTCTCTGTAGGCCACTGTTATGATTCTTGATGTTATGGTCACTTCTTGAATAGGTAAAATACATCTATGACTACATTCCCTATCACATTTTAACAAAGACATAAAGAAAGGGAAATACTTTCTGGCCTTTAAAACATTCTCACTTTCCCATTCCTAAATGCTAGCCAGAATCAAGAATATCTTTGGAAACATTGAATCCGTTCAGCAGTTAAGCTTTGCTATTAGTTAATGACTAAATTTACATGCCTACCAGTATTCTTTTTAACACTACCAGTCTGCATTAGTCTGAAGTTCCATAATGTGAAACTCATGCTTTAGTGTCCCCCTTCTAGAGAAAGGGGCCCCATGGCTCTTCCTTCTTGTGTTTCTTTTTTGTCTCTCCAAGGTTCCTCTGAGGAAGTATTAACACTGCATGTTAGCCAGGTGACATTTGTTTGAAAACACAGTCCTTTTGGAAGCATTCCCTTCTTGCACAGAGTGAGGCAGATAGCAGGGGAGTGGCTGGAGATCAGCCCATTTTGCTTTGTTGTTTATCACAAATTGTTAATTCTTCCTTGGATGACCTTGAGTAAGTATTAACATTTGTTTTGGAAATTCAGTGAGCTTCTGTGAGTAGAAAGGGCAATGCCAGTGTGGTTTGCTTTGGCATTTGCAAGCATGTGACTGGTTATATGTCAGACAAGATTCAGCTATCTATTCATGTTCATAGGTTCATATTGCATTTCTATGTTGTAGTCTGGGCCTTCTCTACTCTGGATTTGTGTGGTTTTATTGTAAAAGCAGGCAGTGTCACTGCATGGCCTCATGCACTTAGGTCTCTTCTGGGACTGGGAAAGTAACTGTTGGAGGTACACTGTGAAAACTGAGGAAACGCTGATATAATGTGATTCAGATCATGGCTGCTTGAAGCCAGAGGCCTTTTATTTTAGTGTAAGTAGAAATGGCTTGATAATATACTAAAAGGAATTGAGACACGATTTCTTTTCTGAAGAATGCGTGCAGTTGTCTCCAGAAGGTGATAGGCTTTCTGAGAAAGTACAATATTTTAGGATTGTGTTTGTCTTGGCCAGCTGGGGCAAGGAAACAGCTTGATGCCTAAAAGGGGAAAAGGAAGGAGCATTCAACAGGAGCTCAACTGAAGGATGTGGTATGGCAAGAGGATAAAGGAGGTCACGTAGCGGAGATGCAATCAAGAACAGAGCTTTCTGTGTGACAAATTAATACACTCTTACACTCACTGGGATTCCACCTTTTCCTTTCCAGTTGCCAGGATTGTGTGTGGGCTCTTTCAATGCTGTCAGTTGCCATAGTTCATTAATGACCCTGAAGGGGCTAACATTAACACCTGTTTGTGCTTATTTCCTGTCACTGTTTACTCTCCCAGATGGTACAAATACAATATGCCCAGTGTGTTAGGCATTTGTCAGTAATATATTCTTTGCCAGCTAAATGCCATTCATGTTAAATTTGGCAGCCATTTCATAGCCTGAAGAATTGTTCTTTAAGTCAAAAGCAAAAACTGCAAACAAATCTTAGATTTTCAAAACAAACAGGAAAGAAGTAGCTCAATTGTTTGTCTTTTATAGTTTATTTTCTTGTACAAAGAGGGAAGAACTGAAGAGAAGAAGCATCTTAAAATCTAAATGAATATCTAAGACTAAGATGGGTGGCTCCAGTGCAATTGTATAGGATGTACTCATGTGATCCTGAACATATTATTTCCTGAACAGAAGAAGATGTGTGACCATTCTAGTGACTGAAAGCCGCAGATACTGGAAGACTTTGCTGCAGAGAAGAATGTTGCCTACAGGTCTTGCAGTAAGTCCTGCTGTTGCCTTGGGAAGATATTTAAAGAAGCAGCCAGAAGGTTGATACAAACTATTTCTGGAGTGCTCTGATAAGTCAGCTAGTACTGGCCAAAATGTTGTTTTGTGTGTGTATTGTACATGACTTTGATTTCCAGCTCTCCTAGAGAATGGAACATGTTCTTTCTAGGACTGAAACATACTGTGTCCAGTTCCAGTTCTCAGGAAATGATTTATATTGACAGTAGTAAGAAAAACACTACATTAATGCCAAATGTCTTGGCTTTGTCAGAGATTAAAAAAAAAAAAGTTACTGACATACACATTTGGGAATTTCTATCCCAACAGGCAAAAGTCTAAAAGATGAGTAAGTGAATACCTCTGCTAACCCATAGACCAGTTGTTCACTAAAATCATTACTGTATAAATTACTACATTCTGCACAGTAAAGGTCAACTGGGGTGTTCATGACAACAGTGGGCCTATAGACACATTCTTCCTGGTCAGATGATGTTACTTAGTGGCTGAATCCCTGACAGCTGTGCCTTGCTGACAGAGATGATGGTAAAGCATTTATCTTCTGATTCCACACAGGCAAATACCCAAAAGTGATTATTTTACTAGACCAAGCAAAGCAAAAATCATATGGAGTTTTGAATGCAGTCAGATACTACTAAGGTGCTCAACAAGGCACACGCACTTCTGCTGCATGTGCGGGTGTGTGTATGAATGTTAAAGTTCATTAAGAATGTGAAACAGTCTTTAGCTATATAATCAAGACCACTTAAGATGCAGATTTTGGCTGCTGTTTCTTCACTCACAGGATTTTGTACATCAGAGTGAATATGATTTTATTCACTCATCAGCTCCTCCCAGGATGATGAATAATTTGCCAATAATCCTATCAAATCTGGACAATTTAAAAAAAATAATATAAAAAAAAAAAAAGGCAGGTAAAAAGCAAGGCAAAAGCTCCATCTGGAGAAAAGTCATTGAGTAGTGGGCAACTAGAGGATCAATAGCAGGCCATCTTCCCCCACGCTATGAGAGCAAAGAAGATTTTTAGTAGAAGGTTTCCATATCACAAGTAGGTGAAATATCAATTGTATATTCAGAGCACTGCACCAGCATCATCCCCAACGTTCAGGGGAGGGTTGTTTACAGATTAAGGAGCCAATGGAGCAACCTTTGCTTTTCTGGTCATTTAGGAGTGTCATCTCTTTGAAGTAAACTTTAGGCTTTTGTGGATGTGGGATATGGCTAAATTATGCCATGGAATAAATGTACTTTTGATTTAAAAATTTTTATAGGTCTTACTAATTTTAATATCTAAATATCTTAATATCTAAAACTAAAATATCAGTTTGTACAAAACACAATCCCCTTCTTTTGTTTTTTGGTTATATATGGGGCCAGACTCACTTGTTGCAACACTCTAGTGGTGATGTGCAAACCAGCCTCACAGAAACCAGGCAATTAAAGAACTGCTTAAGAAGATGAAAGGAGAAAGAAAGACACAGAGGGACAGAAAGACTCAGGGTGTAGTTCCAAGAGTCTCTGGCTTCAGTGGTAATGATTATGTTCTAAGACTTCTTTTGTCCCCTGCAGTTTGATGCCCCCTCATTGAGGTTGGCATGATAAAGAGATTATTTCTAAATTCAGATAATTCTTGTGATCCATTTGACAGTGTGCTGCTGCACTGACCACTGAATACCATTGCCCAACAGAATGGGCAGCAAAGAGCAGGGAGGAGATAGAAACACACATAGGATGTGCCTCGGATTTTGGAAGTGCCAAGCAGCTGACCCAAAAGTTGACTTTCTTGAATCCAGACAGCCAGTAAAGACTGATTTATTTCAGAAATGGCATTCTGTTTTGCTCCAACTCCCTACTGATTACTGAGGTTTAATTTCCAGTATCAGAAGAGGTTTGTGTTTCTGGTTTTATGGTGAAGAGTGAGACTGTGGGTTTTGAGGCCCAGGCTCAGATTCAAAGTGGTCAGAGTGTCTCCCTCTGTATGTGGAAGCTAAGTTTTCCAGCATTGCCTGAGGAGGCTGTGTAGTCCAGAGCAAGCCTCCTTCAGCACAAATGTTTGACAACAACTATTAGAACATCTTTAAACCTCTGGAAGTACGGTTCAGCATGGGACTTGAAAACTGGAATCCTCCAGCAATGGCTGGGCCACAGATTTGCTCAACAGCTCAAGAATAATTTTCCTGTACTGGCACCCCTGCAAAATCAAGCAGAGTGCTGGAGACCCTGTTGTGCTTTTTTATAATCTTCTTCATCACTATCAGTCATAATAATTAAGTAATTGGGAATTAAATGGCAGTTTAAGTGCTGATAAATATTGAGACAGAATGGAATGTGTCTGGTTCCTTTCACAGCTCTGATGAGATAGCTGTGATGACAGGATTTAGCCTGTGTGTGCATATGGGTGTGTGTATGTGTATTCACAAAACATCAGGGCTAAGATGCTACTTACAAAGTTCAGGCAGAAGTAGATGCACTTGTGAGAGTTAATTTTTTCTGCTTGGATTAACATTTAGAACTGTTTGTACAAATCACCTTTACAGGTCTGCTTGATCCATCTGTTCTCTTGCTCAAAACAAATCACTGCATTTTGAAAAAAGTAAAACAAATCTCATAAAGGCACAAAGCCTGAGTAGCAAAAGACAGGGACAGGTCTGTTATTCATTCTCTTGAGAAATATTCATAGGGAGCTATGGAAACAGTGCAGGATTCCAAATCTTCCCCTAAAAGATGACTAAGGAGACATGCTTGTGTCATTAGTGGGGAGCTCTCTCTCTGTCTCCCAGACATGCCATTGTCAGCTCAGTGCAGTCTGCATGACAGTCATTAGACAGTGCTCTCAGCTCTCTTCCTAATACTATAATCTTGGGCAGATGGAGCATCCTAAAAGATGCTTTACTTCCAGTCCAGGCACTATTTAGAATTGTTCATGAGCTCAGTGCAATGAACCTTTGTCAGTATGGAACTAGGATTTTCCAGATGTCAAACCCCATTTGCACAAGTTTGAATCCTTTTTATTTTTAATCTCTCTACTCTCTGCTTTTTCACTCCATATAACACGTATTTTTCACCAGCAGTAAATGGGATCAACTTGGAATATGCTGTTATTTCTACTTTTAATGATGTCTTTGTACTTTGATTGATGTGGATAATATGTTCAGCATGATCCTGTGCCACAGATTATCATCAAAACAGATTTCCCTCTGGAGAGTCTTTGGCTTTACCATAACAGCAGACATTTTTTTCTCAAAAGTACTGAGAAGATTCATTAAGGACAAGGCTAGAAAGGAGAGAGAAGTTCCTAATTTTTCAGTGCAGGGAGACAACGTTTTTGGAGCAGGTTGCTGCTACTTCTGATGAAGTTAGACATGAACTGCCATTCTGATTGGCTCTAGAAGTCCTGTATTACTGTTCCACAGCAAGAGGCTGTCTTTATAGCCTGTATGCACTTCTTTGTCCATGTACACCTGCTGTTATCAGATTGCACTGCCCCAGGAGCAGCCTAGACAGGCTCAATAGTTGTGTCTATGTTATGAAATTCAGGCATGCCTGGGAACATTCCTGACTACTGAAAGCTTGCTTGAGGTTGTAAAGTGGTGAGCCTTCCTTGCCATAGATGTGGCCCATTCGTACAAGCCTTCTTCCCACTCTTCCTAGGCAAAGTTTGGCAGCTTGAAAGGCTCAGTGACTATTTCCAACAGACTGTTCATATGCACTTGACTATCACAGATGTGGGCTGTTCCACTCCCGTTCAGTGTCTGGGAATGCCACAGGGCATAATTTAGCCAAGAGTTTTGTAGCCACAGCCATGCTCAATGCAACTGCACTACGGTGCTATACTGAAGTGGTGCTGACTGTGATGTCTGAAATACAAGGATCTATTCTGCACTTCACCTTCCATTCATATGTGAAGAGGTAACAGCCTCATGATGACTGTTATGTACAATCATGGTAGATAACTTCGTCTACCGGACGTGTCTAAGGAAGTCCCTGATACTCCTTTTCCCCTTGCTCAAATACATAAGCCAGGGGAAGGTTGCCAGGGAAGACAAAAGTTGATTTTGCCTGAGCTGGCAGCATTGCCCTCCTGGCCTGACTGTTCACAGGGCATTTCCAGGCACAAGCAGGGCATTCAGGTACAGGTTCCAGACTGTACTTGGTTTGGCCTGGCACTGAGAAGCAAGAAAATACACCAGCATCATTACACAGAAAAACAACTACAGCTGGCAGTATGTCCTCTTCTATGTAAATGCCTACCAGTGGACTCTCAGCCCTTTTGAAAATCAACTATATATCCAGTTCTTCAGACATCTCCTTTAAGCACCTATTTTTGAAAATATTGTCTTTGCTAGGTGTGGTTTGTTTAAGATAAAAATTCTTCCCTAAGATGCTTCCCAGAGCTCTGGGGCAATCATCCTTATTCTGCTCTCTTGTTGGAATTTATTTGGGATTACAGCCTAGAGAGAGTCTGCAATAGGGCGGCTCATGCCAGTGATTAATAAAAGGCTGATGGATTCCTTTCAAAGACTATTTACATGTAGTAGTAGGGTGCTTATCTTCATAGGCCTGATGGTATGCTGAGAGTCTTTAAGGCAGAGACAACTACCTAATTTATCTGTCCTTTTCAAGACTTCATACTACTCTCCTTCACTTCTTGTTAGTGAGAGTGACAAATTTCAAGTTCTTCCTGCCCATGTTAGTGAAATCTTCCCAGGCATTATTGAACTTATTATGAAGCTGGTCAAGGAGAAAGGCACTGACATGCTGCCTGCACCCGTGTTTTAGCTCACCCTGTAAAATCTCAGTGCATAGAGGTAACCAAAGTGTCCCCCTCACAGTGCCTTCTCTCCCAAACATTCTCACCTGCACAGGATTCTCCACTGGCAATAGGAATGAATCTGAGGTACTTCAGCAATGGCTGAGACTGGAAAAAACATCAATAAAGCCTTATAATTGAGATCACCAACTTAACTGCAGAAGAAATAGTGTGTCTTTATACATATACAGTTTTATTTTCAGTCTGTGAAGGTTTCATATGAAATAGAGCTGTTTCTCAGAGACATCTTCTGAGATTCAAAAACCACGTTAAACAATGATACCCTTTCAAGTAACTGTGTGCCCCAGAGAGAAAGGGCAATCAGCTAAAAGAATTTTTTCACCTGAATGTAGCAATCAAGGTAGTAAAGTCTGTTTTCTTTTGCAGGAATGTTGTGTTGGTGGCATATAGCACTGGTGTGCCCTTAACTGTCCCTGTGGATAGTTTTTGTGTTGTTTTGAAAATAAAGTTTTGCATCTGGCACGTTTTTTTTTTTTTTTTTTTCCTTTCCTCCCCTGAAAAATAATCTAAGAGATATGGAAACTGTGGTATGAATTATTCTTCAGTTTTGCACAACTGAATTGAATAATTTTTACTCTGGTTTTAGTCTTTGTTCTGCTTTCTTTTCTATTAAAAGTCAATGTTAAACAGCTGTTTGACTTGCATTAGGGGTGCTCCTACTTTACTTCAAATCTCTTAACCTGTGTTTTCCTGTACCCAAGCAAAAGAAGGCATTCTTTCCTGAAATCTGTAGGAACAGACCTATACTATTTTCAATGTAAGATGATTTATACCAGTTGTGGATATGCTCTTTTGAGTATATTGGAGTTTTGTTACTATGGTGTCTGCTCCCATGGCTTGTTTTTGGGTTGTTCAGGATGTTGTGCTCATTATTTTTTTATTGTGGAGCTGGTACTTTTTTGCGATGTTTCTTCATACAGTGCTTTGGATATTTTGTTTTCTTTGAAATTTAATTTCTCATTCCACCCTGATTTCCTCCTTCACTGATTTTTTGGCTGTGGTAGAATTGGAACAATTTTTTTTCTTTCTTTTTTTAGCTTTCTCTTTCTTCAAAATTCCAACTTTGCATTTGGTATGTTTTAATATTTC
This sequence comes from Cygnus olor, assembly GCF_009769625.2. Lineage (NCBI taxonomy): Eukaryota > Metazoa > Chordata > Aves > Anseriformes > Anatidae > Cygnus > Cygnus olor. Next base: position 43,324,780 of record NC_049198.1, on the reverse strand, counting down.
TCTGTTATAATCCCTCTGTGTGCTGCTTTCATTTTTTTTTGATTTTGTTTGCATGTGAAAACTTTAGAAAATGTTTAAGTTCTTAGCTTTGTTTTGTCTGTTTTGCAGATAATCAGTAATGACTCCAAAAGTTATTTTGGATTAATTCATGCCCTGTACAATCAGCCATTATAATCTTGCTCATTTCCCTTTTGATGGAGCATCTTTCACCTTTATACAGAATATTTTCTATTTATATTCATAAATTCACTTTATATTTGCATTCACAAACTCAGTATTTTGTTTGAAGTTCAGTGGTTCATCCTGCAAGTTATGCTAGAAGCATTTAATCTCTTAGCACACAAGCTATGTGTAATTATTTCATATTTTTTATTGAAAATGTCCTTTTTTTTTTTTTTTTTTTTTTTGCATGTTAGTAGTAGGAAGTAGGCTAAATGACAGACAAATGACAGAAGGTTCACAGGACAAAGTCTTCTTTTGTGTTACTTCTGGACTGATAATCCATCATGGCTAATACTTAGTTTCCTATCTGCAAAGATATAAGTGGCTCTGCTGTCTGAAATGCAGACTTGGGAGTACTACGTTTCTGATGAAAGAGATTTTGGACCCAGTTTGACCTGTTTGGACCATTTAATGGTGATGGGAACGTGTAAACTGCAGAAATACATACAGTATGTTCTGTGAATAGTCTTTTTTTTTTTTTTTTCCGCATGACCTATTCATCTATAAATAAGAAGATTAAATAAATTATAGGGAAGTGAATCTCCAAGATCTGTAGGATTAGAAGGAGATTGGCCATTAACTTCAAAGAGAACTGAATGCTTTTGAAAATCTTGCCTTTGACATTTTTTTGGTAAATGTTTACATAGCTGGACAATGGTCAATATGCTGCAAATCTTTGACAGTAGAGACTGACCCAAGTTCTGCCTTTGTAAGGGAGGTTTTTAGATTTGAATTTGTTTTATCAGCAGAGAAAGTAGGTTCTGTTCTGTGAGCTTAGGGCATCAAGATTTGGAAAAGTTTGTGAAATGTATGTCATTTTCCAGAAGACGCTTTAGAAAGATAAATGGGAAGTCAAGACAAACTATTAAGAAAAATGAAGAGATTTCCATTTGTTATGTCTTAATCCAGAACGGTCTGAGACACCACAGCTCCAGTGAGCAGGTTTTTTGCAAACTTTTGTAGTGTTTAGTGGCTGATGGCTTGGCCATCAAGCCAACACAAGCCAACACACACTTGGCTTGTGTTTTGCTTCATTTTTAACCTCTGTACATCACTGGCAAAGGGAATGGTTATTCTGCACTCATCATTCCCAGACAGTAAGCAGGCATTTGAAAATGATGCAGTAAATTCCTGACTCTTAAAGCAAAACTGCCAGGGACATTGCATGGTCTGTGACTGTGCAGATGAGTCAACTCCCATGCTGCAGAGCTGTGTCTTGATGTGGACTCCATACCTACTGCATGCAAGATGACTGTCCTTGTGCTGTAGCTGTCCCAGCACTGTCTGCTCTGTGGTTGCTATCTGAGCCCTGGCTCCAGAAAGAAAGCCCTTTCTCCTTCCTGCTCTGGCCTATTTTATCCACTACAGGCTGTATGACTTCAGACCTTTCTCTAAGAGCCTGCTGTTCAGCAGCAGCAGTCTTCCCACTGACCTTAGCAGTGTAGAAGTCAGCCATACACCTGCACAAAGGCAGTACTGTCAGTGCAGCCTACAGGAAGGATACGGAGGGACTTGTTATTACCGAGTAGAATGATAGGACAAAGGGTAACAGTTTTAAACTAAAAGAGAGTAGGTTTAGATTAGACGTAAGGAAGAAATTGTTCATGATGAGGGTGGTGAGGCACTGGCACAGGTTGCCAAGAGAAGCTGTGGATGCCCCATCCCTGGAGGTGTTCAAGGCCAGGCTGGATGGGGCTTTGGGCTACCTGATATAGTGAAAGGTGTCCCTGCCCATGGACACTATGCCCAACCCCTAGATGATCCTTAAGGTTCCTTCCAATCCATTCTATGATTCTATATAGGAGAACCTATTTTAGCAAGGTCCCAAGGTGCAGAGCTCTGGAGATTCTGGGCAGGGCTGGGGAGAAGCTGGGGAAGGTTCCTGTGGTTTGGCAAGATCTCCAGGATGGTCTAGTTTACACTTGGTCCTCTTCAGTCACTGCCACAGGCTGTAGTTTGGAAGAAGTAAGGTAGCTTAAAGTTGTCTTTGTGCAAGATCTCTGTACTGCAAGCTTTGGCTCAGAGAAGCTCACCCTGCCAGCAGCAGCAGGCGTGAGTGGTCTGCCTGCTTCCCTGGAGACGGCTGACAGGGAGAAGTTTTTGTCTATTTTCTCTGTCCCAAAGAAACTGCCCATGTGACAGTGAAACACTGCATTCTGGAGCACAAGGCGAGCTCCTAATGAGTAGAAAAATCTTCTTCCTGCATGTGTGAGTCTTGAGGAGCACCTAGCACTGGGATCATGCTCCAGAAGGAGGGATTAGCATTCAGTCAACTTGCTGCACACTAGTCAGTCTTTTGTTGGGTGAGACTTGGAAGTTCAGCATCTCCACTTCTTACTCCACAGCCCCATGAGTGCAAGATCCTAGCAGCCTCTTCTCTTTTCGGCAAAGCCACTGAGGAGACCTGTGGAGGGAGAGCTTTGCTGAACAAATAGGCAGCTTCTGGTGTGGGAGGAAGCTCTCCACAGCAGATGTGATATTTCATCTGCTTGGCTCTGCTCTCTGAGGTATCATGCGTGCCACTCCTCTCCCCCTTACCTTATTTGCAGGTTACACCATTATTTTCCAGAGGGCTAGAGTCAGAAGACTTGATTATCATGTGAAGTTTACATACTCTTCTTATCACCTTGCATATTATTTCACTTCCTTATCTTGGATGTGCTTGGTACATGAAGGTATCTGACCTCCCTTCTTCTTTCCTCCTCCTGCCTTCTTTTGTTGGTAGCTGCAGCTGTAATTTCTGCATTTTCTTTCCATAAGGAACTCTTATATTTCATTTCTCCTTTTTCAGTCCTATTATAGTCAGAACAGGTTTCATTTTCCTGGAAAATTTTTCCTAGAATCTCAGTTGTCTCTACACATAGTGTGGGTCCTGGCTTATATATCCATCCCCACTATACAAATGACTCTCATTTACATCTGACCTAACTATTCCTAGGATCATATGACAGAAACTGGGGATGAGGGAAGGATTGTAGTCCTCTGTCTATTCTTCCGACAACTTCTGTTTCTTACCATGTGTTCCTACTTGTCCAGTTTTAAATGTCTCTTTCATGTGGTCAGTATGTAATCCAATCTAATGACTTTCACTATTTGGAAAGCCTTTCTTTTTTTTTTTTTTTTTCCCCAGATAAGGAGCTCAGATCTTGCTTTCTCACTTCATCTTTACCTATTTTGCATTCTGCAAAATAAGGCTTCTAATGTTGCACTTAAACACTTCAAAGATTTTTGTAGGTGGCTTTATGTCCTGCTGTCTTTGTTATCTCTTAGCCAAGACAATCATGTTTAGTACTTCTACTCCTTTTGTCAATTCTTTTATCCCAGGTCACTGCTGTGGACTTTTATGGCTTCCCTGTAACTTGTAAATTACTTCTAGTATATGGAAAGACTGCTGTACTGGAGGTAGGGACCAGCATCGGTGTAAGTAGCATCATTAGACAGAAAGTTCAGTGTCAATTTAAATGCTCTGCAGATAGGGTTGAATGTTTGCAATATCTGAAAATTAAATGCCTGAGTCTGTAATTGTTATATGTCAAAATTTCCCTGACTTCATTAGCATTCTTATGTCAATAAAGAAGGTTTAGCTTGCCTTCAGTGTCACACGTTAGATAGGTTACAGGGCAAGAAGACACTGTTCTGATCCTTCTCAAAATCTCCTCATTATTAAACCCCAAAGATTGCAGTTGTTGACTGCAGTGTTGAACCGGAAAGCCACATGCACTTATTAGCCATCATGAGCTAAAATCTTTTTCAGCTGCTGCATCCAGAGTACATTCTCCCACCTGTCATTGTGGTCTCTGCCTCATTTTCTTCCTAGATGGGTAAGCATACAGCTGGCTATCCTGAATTACCATTGTCTTTTGCATATTCCTTCCCAAGTGATACAAATTCAACAGCAACCCGATCTTGCCTTTAATTTGTGCTAGCTCCAGTTTTGTTTCAGTGCCATATTTTACTGGTAGACTTCTTTGTATTTTTTCCCTCTTTGCACAAAATATTAGCATAGTTTGCAAAAAACTCATATGAGTAGAATTCCTCACTTTCAATCACCTTGACACTTCATTGCATGTTTCATAGTTGGGCTGTTCCTTGATAAGTGCTAATATAAATTTGGCACCAGCTTTGGTGTCAGCAATGTAGTGAATTCCACGGTGCTGTCAGGCACCAGTGTCTCCCTTTTCTTCATAGCTGGATACCAGTAATCACCAGCCCAATGTAATATAGTCACTGCCTCCCACTGCTGCTCCACCTGCTCTCCCAGCACCCACTGACGTTTATCTGACTGCCAAGGCAACCAGTTGTTGATCCTCTCTTGCAGTATTTTTTCTTTTGCCCAGTCCTGTGGAATTTCTGTTGTGCTCTAAAAGATCTCAGTCATGAGCATGAACACTTCATCCAAACCCTTTTTGCAGTTTTAAGATGCTTAAGATGTTTTAAATCATTTTTAAGTTTTCCATACATGTTTTCTGTTTAACTCTCTCTCTCCCCCACCTACTTTTGTGAAATGGAAAATATTTCCTTATAGCATGCCACATATTTGTCTCTGGCTTTTTCTCAACTATAAGATGAATTTATATGCAGATTTTGGATTTTGTATGTTATTAACAATAATTGAATTTTTGTCTGAGTCTGGAATGCCTCTGTTACTGTGATTTCTGTCACTTACAGCACATTTGAATAACTCTTTACTGGTTTTTGAACTCTTAATGCCACTGATTTATTTTATGTCCTTTTGTCATGCTGAGGAAATTTCTATAAACCTGGCTTTGAATTTTTGAATTTAGTTTCCTTCCTATCAACTTCTCTCTTATTTATAGTAGAATTGATGCATGTTATTTTGAACATAAGAAAGAAGATTTCTTCTAGGTAAAATTACTTTTTTTTTACTTTATTTTATTTTATTTTATTTTTTTTTAAACCTTCTTACCGAAGGTCACCTTCTCTGTTAACTTCTTCTGCCCACTAAGAACAACTTTGACAAGATGTATTTAGGTGGAGTGAACTTACTATATTAGTCTCTGGCATCACGTCTTCATACTCCCCTCTCCCTCATTTTCTTCTCTCCCTTCTTCCTTCCCTGCCCTCTAGTTCCACACTATTTCTGGTACATTTGGACCTCAGATAACAAACAGACCACTAAGTGGTATCACTCCTGTTTTTCTGCTCTATTTTCCCCTCCTTATTTGAGGTTCATTATTTCCTCTAACTTGTTTGCAGCATGAGTATCAGTAAGGAGATAGATGCAGCAGGAGGCAGGAATTGTGCCGTAGGGATTATGCTTCGGGGGATATTACATGCTGATTTTTTATATGATTAATCAAGTGAAATGCACAGAGCTTTGTAGTCTGAAGAAATACATTTTGAAAGGGAGTCTGTTTGGTTACAACTGAATTAGGAAAGTGAGGGTTTCCTTCCTCACCGACAGGCAGAGATTTCAACAATTAAATGTCAAGGGGGAAATACTTTTAATTTAAAAGTATGAAAGTGGGAGAGGAGGATAGACTTAGCGGTCAGGCTTTGATTTTAGTACCACAGTTTTTGTGATTTGAGTGCAACAACGTTCTTGTAACCCGGGGCAAATGCAAGCTGCTAATGGCTGTAGACAGAGTTCTGGAATCAGAGGTCTTGGTTTTTGGAGGGCGGTAGCATTGCCCCTAAGCCCTGCTGTACCCAGAAGCCTGCTGGATAATCGGCACCATGGTGAGCCATGACCAGGGCATGTGGAAGGAGGATTGCATTAGTCCCACTCCCCATGAAAAGACCCCACTGTAGCTTTTAGGTTCCTTGGTTGGTTTGTTTTCAAAGGTGAAGAGAATTAAAAGAATCCAGTGGTGTTGTGATGGCATAAGGCCGACAAAACCTACACCGTGATGACAATGGCAGCAGATATACACCCTCACCTCTCTCGATGTGGATTAAGATTTCTGTTAGAGGGTCTTCAAATTGTTAGGCAATATGCTCTTGTGGCAATTTGCAGGGCTAAAGTAATTACATCTGCTATAGTGAAGGTGATCTGGAAGCATTTTACAAGGAGCCATCATAACATCAGGAAGCCCTGTCAGGAAATATGGCCTCAGGAGGCTTTAAAGGAGATGCAAGTGTGCCTAGCAATGGTTGTTTATCGGGCCTGCTTATCTTGCAGTGTCTACACATAAGGAGAGAGCCTTGCTTGGGTCAGGATATACCATTTACCTGGAAAGTGGCCCTGCTTTTTTAATTCCCAGTGCCACTAAAGAATAGTGTAGGCTGTCCTGGGAGCCATCCATTGAAAAGCTTTGTTATTAAGCACAGTTTAACTGTTCTCTATTTGGAGCACTCAAATGTGGCACTACCAAGAGTCAGAAACAGCTCCACAGGATGAATTAATAGTGTCCTATGATTACTTGTTTTGACATATGACAAAGCAAAATAATAAATGAATAAACAATTCTTGGACATGGCCCAGTTTAAATTTATGTCAGAGAAAGCTCTATATTTCTCTAACCTGTCTATTTTAATCATATTATGAAAATATATTTACACATTCAGCCACCTTATGACCAGAACAACTTCACTGTAAAATATGACATCCATTACATTTTTTTCTAAATTGGGAAAAATGGAAATGAGCAGCTCTGCTTTCTTTAGCTCCCTAAATTACAAAAACTTTTTTTTTTTTTAATTTGTAAGAAGATTTTTTTCTCTCACGTGGGACCCTCTCTGCCAAACTAGACACCTCAGCATTCTTAAAGACATAAACCTTTCCAAATGCTTTTTGCTATCTTGGAATGGTGTCTGCGTGCTATGTCTTTTATTATAAAATATTGTAGGGGGGACTCTGATGAGAAAGGAGAGATCTTCTGTTTCTAGAAGAAATTTATTATGTATATACTAACAGGATTAGATGGGGCCAATGAGAAAATACAAATAATTAATAGTTTTTAATAAATATTTACAACATGTATTTTAGAAGCACTGTACAAATATAAACCAGTTCCTTTGCCACCTGCAAAGATATTGTCAGGTGCTATTTTTAATACCTATGGCTAGGTAACACGAAAATTTTTTTTACTGCTTATGTGAATCCTAATACATAGGAAACTATAACTGTGCTGAAAAAAAAAAAGAAGAAGAAAAAAAAAAGAAGAAAAAAAAAAGAAAAAAATATTGGGCAGACTGAGGCAGTTCTCATACGATTATTTCTAACGTGCTTAAAATGTTTTGCATCCCTGTTCCTACAGATCTCTGGACTTCATGATATCTGTTTTTTGTTTTGTTTATTTGGTTGGTCGGTTGGTTGCTTTTTTTTTTTTTTTTAATAGGGGACTGGGAGGTGTATTGGATGTAGAGTATTAATTCATACAGCTCTTCAGCATATAGGTCTTTCCCTTTGACAAAAAAAAAGTTCTTGTTTTTTTTGAGTACGATTTTTGAAAACTTTGAATCAGTTCAGGGATTAAAGTGAAGTGATTTGTCTTTGTCTTCTCTTGTCTTTGTCTTCTCAAGTTATCTTAAGTAGGGAAGAGACAATAATTTGTAGCATCTACTGATTACAAAGAGAAGTTCTTTGTCATATTCATACACCTACTCTAAGACTGTTATGCGAAGAGGGCTTGGTTCTCAATGATACCTGCAAAAAATATCCTAAAGTGAAACAGGTATTAATACACTAGAAAGTTAGAAGTCTGTTTGAGAGCAGGCAATAGTGCAGCAAGATGTAGACTGCAGAACTGCTGAACCTGCTCTTCCACAACAAACTGCAGAGTAAAACATTAGTCAATGCAGTTTTCATTGATCATGTAATACTGCTGAAGATCAAAACCCAGAATTATGGTTTTTTTTGTGTGTGAGGTCCAATGCATTTGTGCAGGTATGGGCATGAAACTGTGCCTGCAAAATCAGTGTAGACATCCATGCCATTAGTTCCAGTGGGGCTCAGACCTGATCTCCAACATTGATTAGTGCCAACTAAGGGTGTGTGAACAAGGAACACAATGGTGCCTACAAGATTGGTTGCATGGTTGTTTCAAGCGCACATCACAGGTGGCTCTGAAGAAAGCAGGAAGATGATGGTAAAGCAAACAATACCTCCAGATGCACAAATATCAGAATAGATCTACGGGCTTCCAAGTCTATTTAGCTGTGCTTGTATTTATTTGACATTGATATAAAAGACAATATACAGTCAGACCAGGGAATAATACAGATTTGGGCAATTTCCTTGGGCAAATCATTTCATTCTGAGAAGTCAGTCGTCGGGTCTCCTGAAGGCTTCATGTTTTATGTATGAATCAATGCACAACAGTCTCCACCTGTTAGAGATAGCATTTGAGAGGCAGAGTTAACGTGCACATTTTGTGCAGGAAATAGAAAATATGTTTTTTTAAAACGGCCATAAACAATGTTGTGGGTGGGTTCAGTTTTGCAGAAGGATCGTGGCTGGCTTGCATTTCGCTTTTCATTTTAGTTCATAAGGCAACTCCTGATCTACCGGAGATCAAAGCTGTTCCTCTGTACTCAATAGAAGGATTGTAGATCTCACAAGTTTATGATGCCAACTGAAACACTTGCTGAGGAGACAGTTTGACCCATCCCTGTTTGAAACAACATGGGTAATATATTTTCCAAAATGGCTTTTATTTGCACAAGCAAGAGGTTGTTGTTTTGAGTCCTTCTTACCAATTATAGGCCAGAAGTATAAAAAAAAACTAGGTCACTGGTTCTGATTTTGACCTCTCCATCTATAAGAGAAAGACTGTGCTCTCTGAGGATATACTAATATATGGAGACCAATTATTTGCTCTAGTTTTAGCTCTACAGGCTATCAAAAAGTAAAATAACACTTCTGCTTCAAGGCATATAAAATAAAACATGTGCCTAGTGTGTATACACAGAGCGAAGAAAATGTTTAAGGAGAAAGGCAGCACTTTAGTATTTGACATTGGTAAATAAACATTGTGGTAACTTTGACCAGGAAAGACTGTGAGTTTTTCATTCGCATGTGATGATTATTCTTTTATGCCACTGTTTCACTAGCACCACACCAAGAATGATGCTCCAGGATAATTTGCCAATGAGGCATGTTTTGAGTGGGATGAAAGAAAGGCAGCGTGGCAGAGTAAATACGTAGATTTTAAATAAACTGCATGTTTTACATGTAATGGCTAATTCTGGGGTCTAAAATGAGCAGTGCTTGCTGTGCACAGAGGAACACTGGAGTACTTGAATGCGAAACAGTCTCTCTTACCATTGCTACCTGTGGGACAGGCTGAGAGGAGGTCTGGGACAGGTCGATTGGTCAAAGCCAAAAGGAGATTTTTCCTTTGTTCTTGGAAACTCACCTGCCTCACCTCCATAGTGCCTACATTCTGGGCAGAGGGTGAGATCAGGGTCAGATCCCCAGTGTCGAGAGGGATTTACCAAGGACTAAGCAGGTCCGCAGTTAGGATGCATCTATAGCCTGCATCAGTGCCCAGAAGCTGGCCCTCAGGGACTGGAAGTAGGATGGCTAACCAGAAATTGCAGCCACCAAGAAGGTGCAGAAACATGTGCCTGTGTTGCCACATCACTATTAAGCACAAACCTGTGTTTGGAGTACCTAGACGAGCTGCTTTCACCTCTGTAGCTCTTTTTGAGGTGCCAAGAATTAACTGCCTGGACTTCAGCTTTTTCAAGCAGCCTGATTGTGAAGAGCAGCTGTAGTGGTAGGCCAGAGTTTCTGGTTTTTCGCAGTCTGCCTACTCACTCATGTGAAGTGTGGCAATGAGGCTACGCAGCTGCTGGCAGCTCCAGTGGCTGGGGAGGAAGGACTCGGGGCATCATGTTCGAATGCACAGCACTGCTGTTCAGATGGGTCTTGTTCTCTTCCCTGCTTGAAGCCAACCAGCTTGCTCTTTGCAGAGAAAATTTTTACAGTCTTTTTTAATGAAAGAATCTTTGCTGACCAAACAGGTTTCCCTATGTTCTGCTAGCTCTAGTAACACTGTAGTGTGGAAAGCAATCAGCCCTGGATTTTTAATAATAATGTGGAGCTGCAGCTTTGCTTTGCAAGTGAACAGGATTGTAATAGTGTCTGCTGAAATTATTCCTGCCAAAACAAACACCAGAAGAGATTTCTTTTCCGTGTACCAAAGTCTCACTTCAGCATTTGCCAGGGAATGTATTTTACTGTTCCTGTCTTCTCGTCTGCCTGTGCCAGACAAATAAAGAGGACACTGCAGATAGGTAACTGTCAATCAGCAGCTTGGTATGGGAAAATTATCTGACAAGCTGTGGGCTGCAATCATTTATGCAGTTTTCTTAATATGTAGAAAACTCTCTCATTTCAGCACTTTTATAAGAGCTCAGGGCTGGGGCCTGCATTTTTTTGTGGTAAGCTCACAACATTGGATTCCCTTTGGACTTGCAAACCTTGGCCACATTCGTATTTTACATGAGCTGCTCTGCGCAGCTGATTCTTCTGGTGTTTATTTTTCTTCATTTGAAATAATTCTTATTTACCTCTGAGGAAACCTTGCCTGTTAATGACTGCTAGCTGTAACATGCAGGCCACTATCCTCAGCTCTTCTCCCATAGCTCTGTCTCACCTCATCCATCACCCCCAGACACAAGGTCAGAGGTTGCCATCAAGTGGGAAAAAAAGAAAAATCATTCTTTTGAGGAGTTGAATTGTTTTGCTTAAAAACTTTGTCCTGAGGTTAGCTATTCAGGCCTCTGTGGCTCAAGTGGTCTTCTGTAGCAAACGAGACCCAAAATTTTGCAGTGGTGAAGTCATAGCGTTGGGCATGCCGATACCAAAAGCACGAGTTACCATACTGACAATGATTAGGAGATGCTCAGTGCAGTTCTGCCACTGTGTTTATTCTTATGTCTTTGGCGTGTGTGTGTGTGTCAGTGTGTGTAGTTAGAATTGTCTTTGCAGATGAGATGAGAAACCTGTATGCAGATATCTCCCTCACAACTGCATATATTGTCCCTCCAAAGCTGCACCCAAAGGCTGGATCCAAGCCCAGGAAAAATCTGAGAGGAGTCAGCTCTTCCCCCAGCTCCCCAAGACTGGAGACTGGCTGGGACCAGCAGCAAGCTGTTGGCAAGTTTCAGAATTACAGATTCACGAGAAAGATTTTTCCCATAAATTGAAGCAGATTCAGGCAGTTTTGGAGATTCACACAAAGATAGAAAAGGCAGCCAGCAATATCTAGGATACCATGAGAAACTCAGACTTGTAAAATTTGCATTTCAGTGTAGCAGAGCAAAGCATTTCAATTACTTTTGACTAAAGCTGACTTATTTTGCTGGTTTGGCTAGCCTCAACTTCTGATTTATCATCAGCCACAGGAAGTGTAGAATACCACAAACATACATCATACTTAGCAATTTCATTTATCACTAAATGGGTTCATGTAGATGGGTAAGTACAGCATAGATATAGACCCTGTACTGTAAATTTCTCTGTATGCTTTACCTTATCAAAAATAGGAAATTCCCTAAGTTACTTTTGAATTATAAATAATGTAAAGCTTCAAAATGCTTTACTGAATTTAAAATCTCAAATATCATTCTCATTTGACTGTAAAATTTGAAGCTGAATCTTATCTTTGAGTCCACTAGCCCTCTGCTTGGGGAAAATTACCTTCAGAAATACCTCCCAGTCTTTCTAAGAGATGAAGTTCAAATAAAGAATTTTATATCCAAGGAAAACACCAGATTCTTCTGGACACCAACCAGTAACCTCTGTCTAAGTAACCATTGCATTTATGGTAATGAACTGCCTCTTCTCCTAGATTGGGCTCACTTATAATACGCTGTGTCCTGCACCTGAGACGGGGCAACCCTGCCTATACGTACAGACTGGGCGACGAGACGCTGGAGAGCAGCCCCGCAGAGAGGGATCTGGGGCTTGTGGTTGACAGCAAGTTGAATATGAGCCATCATTGTGTCCTGGCAGCCAGGATGGCCAACCATGTCCTGGGGTGCATCAAGCACGGCATCGCTAGTCGGTCGAGGGAAGTGACTGTCCCGCTCTACTCTGCGCTGGTGCGGCCTCACCTCGAGTACTGTGTGCAGTTCTGGGCACCACAGTACAAAAAGGATGTTAAACTGTTGGAGAGTGTCCAGAGGAGGGCAACAAAGATGGTGAAGGGCCTAGAGGGGAAGACATATGAGGAGCGGCTGAGGTCACTGGGCCTGTTCAGCCTGGAGAAGAGGAGGCTGAGGGGGGACCTCATCGTAGTCTACAACTTCCTCGCGAGGGGGAGTGGAGAGGCAGGTGACCTATTCTCTGTAAACACCAGTGATAAGACCTGCGGGAACAGTGTTAAGCTGAGGCAGGGGAAGTTTAGGCTGGACATCAGGAAGAGGTTCTTCACCAAGAAGGTGGTTGCACACTGGAACAGGCTCCCCAGTGAAGCAGTCACTGCACCAAGCCTGTCTGAATTTAAGAAGCGATTGGACTGTGCACTTAGTCACATGGTCTAAACTTTTGGGTAGACCTGTGCGGTGCCAGGAGTTGGACTTGATGATCCTTATGGGTCCCTTCCAACTCGGGATATTCTATGATTCTATGATTCTATCATGACCTTGGTGACTATCCCCTATTTATTATTTGAGAATATACACACGAGCCTTCTTAAAACATAAGGAACTCGTGTGTTCTCTGAAGTCTTGTTAAGAATTCAGGTTTGCCATGCACTACCTTAATGGAAAAATACACTTCTGCTGCCTGATGAGGTGAGAGAAATTCCATCATGATATGGTATTATTTAATCTGACTGTGAAGGTGAGTCGTTCTCATCCCCACTTCTGCCTTCCCTCTCAATTTTCTTCATATGTTTTGCTAATTATTATTCCTTCTGTAATTTTCTTATCATGCTGTTAGATGAGTACTTCTTGACCACTGCTAACCTTCTGATCTCCAGCATAGGTTCTTATTTATGTTTAATATTATCTGTTTTCATCTGAATGTTGGCAGACAACCTGAATCAAACTGAACATTGAAATGTGAGCTTTCTACCTCCTATAGTCTGCTCACATCAAGAGATACTTTCTTTTGAGTCATGCTGCTCTCTCTGATGGCTCAGTGCTTGATTTATGAAAATCCACACAGTTCCAAAGTGTTACAAAGGAAACACCACATCATTAGCTAGGAACAATGCAAAGAACACTTGGAAGTTAAAACATGTAGTAAGAGATGAAGTATATGGGTGTTGAACACTCAGCAGATGGTGACCAATTTTTGATTCCACTGAAGTTTCTGTTATGTTTACTAAAATCAGATTTTGACACAAATAACCTTTCCAGTTTTCAAAGGAAGCTTATGCTCTCTTAAGCTGAAATACAGGGAACAGAGAACAGGGAATTAAGAAGGACTAGTAGTATTTATACAAGCTGTCACGTTGAAGGAATTTTTGAGCCGTTTGTTTGTTTGTTTGTTTTTTCTTTTTGTTTTTAATGAGCAGGACAACTTTTGTCTTCTTTCTAACTGATGGAATGTCCTGGAGAAGGTGAAGATTATCCATTGTATTTCCCATACATGACCAATTGCAGAAAAATCTTTAAGAGAAAGACAATTCCTTCAAGATGTGAGCAGGAAATGACAACGCATTATTTTTGTGGATCCAAATTACTTCTTTAATTAGGTCTTTAATATGGCTTCTTCTTAAAAGAGAAGTTTGAAGAAGCTCTGTAATTGGAAATCTCTTGACTATATGAGGACAGTATTGGAATATTGTCATGGTACTTTGACACATTATCATCCTATGTAATGATCCAAGTGTTGAAATTCATTGTGGAGTGATGGCTTTTGCAAAACCGTGCCATGTGTTTCAGCCCTTCTGGCAAACACAGCGTTATCTGATGGTATGTCACTTGGAGAGGAATAGAAGGAGACAAGAAAAGAGAATGCGGGCTTTGTACAAGCTATGGTATTTGAACTGAATCTGCAATTGAGTAAAAGCTTGTCTGTAAGTTTACAAACATAGAATTAAGACTCCTACTGTTATCTAAATCCATTTTCTTGCTTTATAATTTTATGGCAAAAAGCTTTACTGTTGTTTTTGGCCTTCCATAATAACTGTAGTAGCCACAGAGAGAACCAAATGTTGTTTGTTTATTTATTTGTGAAACAAATTATGCCCCTCTGCAAACTTCACTGTGTAATTTGCATTGGGCTTGCAGTTTACAAGAATGCACACATTGGTTTAAGCACTCCCCTCTCTCTCGAGTTAGATGAAGTAGCAGAATTGCCATGCAAACATCTATGATTTTAGTGCAACAGTTGCAGCTCATTATATCTCCCAAAGTCAGAAATAATTTGTCAGAACAGAGCCCTACATTTGAATCTGCCCTCTGTGCCTCTAATGAATAAAACGTGGCTGTCAGAATTAAAAAGGATAGAGCTATGGTAACACGCTCAGAGTACTGTTGAGTGCAATTCAATAAGATTATAGTTTTCTCCCCATTTCTCACTTGTGGTTCATTTTGTGTAGCAAATACAGTAGTCAAGTTTTGGTTACACTGGTTGCTTACCCAGAGTAGAAGGCCTTTGAAATATACCCTTTGACATTTTCGTCTTCTTTGTGTGTTTGCATTCTGATTTTATATGTATTTTCTTGGTCACACAGTATAGATACTATTCAGCAGCACAGCCACAGTTGCCACTGGACATCTTCATCATTTCTACTTACATTTGCATTTTCCTCAACCTCACCCAGCTGTAAAATCTCCCCTTTGCCTGCAAATGATGGTGTTTGGAAATCTGGACAGGGCTCTGCACAAGGCCAGGCAAAACTTGAGGCTGACCCTGAAAACTTTCTGAGTTAACAATTCATACCTGACAAAAACAACCCAGCTTTGCCCTAATTAATTTTTGTATGTGCTGCTGCTGAGATTTAAGAAGATACATATACTGCTTTGAGTTGATCATTAAAATATCTTGTTTGAGCGTGAAGGTGGAGGTCTCATCTCCTGGACCTCCTGGACCTCTTAATGGATTCCTTTGCCTCAGAAAAGCCTGTGCAGGGAGCTAAAGCCTCTGCTAAAAGACTTCTTCCCTGGGGATTTGGCTTGCTATGAAGGGTTATGTAGGATGAGTGCCATGTTTTTTATAAAAGAGTATTAGATGAGTGAACAGTAAAGACATGAACATATATTTGCATGCATGTAGGAAGGAGAAAAAGCACAGGTGTTGGCATCCCCATTTGAAGTATTGCTATGTCCTAAGGCTCAGCTGATGCTCATTGGCACTTTCTCACTGACCTCAAGCATTAATGTCAACTAAGGATGTAGACTGGATCCTTTTGTAGAGCTTTTTCACAGCTCCACCTCTAGTGCACAAAACAGCTTTTCTATAAACACAGCGACACGGTCACATCTTGTACTGAGTGCATGGGCAGTCTGATTTTCAGAGAGAGGCAAGAGGTTTCTCAGACTCCAGACAGGACTTTCTGGTGTTTTGCCTTCTTCCCTTGCTTAGATTACACTTGCTGTCAATGAAAGTGCTGACATTACTCCAGGAGGGCTTGTTTCCAGTTGTGCCTGCACTGATGGAAGAGATCGAAGCAGGTCGGTTCAGCTTTATCCTGTCCTTCAACAGTGTCTGTAATGAGGCAGGGAGGAACGCACTGGGAATTCAGAGGTTTTTGCCTTTGCTCTTTGATGCTTGGTTGGCAATACTTCAGGAAAATAAAAATCTGTATAAACAGAAGGCACTTTTAAGGTGGTTAATTCACACCTTAATGCTACTTCTATCTGTGTACGCTATGGGTTGGCAGGAGGCACTTATGTCATTAATCAGGAAACTCACAGGAGCAAACATGGAGGGGAGCATTTGTAACATGCTTCATTTTGTGTGAAAGCAAATGGTAAGCAGGCAAAACTATTGCTGACTGGATTAAAGACATGCTGGTAGCAGTGTCTGAGTTGTTTTGAAATGCCTGGGGAATCAGGCATACAAAATGAAACGTGTCTTCCCAGGTTGTCTTCTCTTTGGGGCCGCTTCTCGCTTTCGGACATGCTGTATTAGAAACAGTCAACCAGTCCTGCCATGGCTTTTTAGACTGTCTACTTTCTCTTTTTCTTTTAGGTGCTAATGCCTGCTGTGTTCACATCCCCTCTCCTCACCCTCCCTTTTTTTTTCCCCCTCTTATTTCTGAGGAATCTGTACACTTCTATAGAGGAATGGGCTAGCTCTGAAAACAGAAGTGTGTGGTATTTGTTTTTTGGGGCTGCAGACATCGTTTTCTACTTCATGGATATGGGTGGCATCGCTGTTTGCAGAAGTTCTGTGTAACTTTTTTGTGTACATAATTATCTATCCTTCCTTCATGAATTTACAGAGAAAAAAAAAAATCTCAGTTTTGTGTTTTGTGGTAAAAAAGAAAGAAAAATGATGTAAAAATCTCACAGTTCTGGTGTGATACAGACTAGATATGTTTTGTTATGGATCCTGTTAAGGATCCTATTTTACACCTTTGGGTTTCCTGTACCAAAGTAGTGTGTACGTGGATTCATGTATCAGGTGGTGTGAATAAAACTGAAATAAATTTTGTAGAAAACCATCTTTTCTGTGGCTATTTTTCCTTCCCACTGTCTTAAAGTGTCTATGGATAAAAGTGCTTGTTGCTTGGTTTAAACAAAAATGCCACAGAATTCAAGGGGACGGTGGAAGGCGAAATGATTTTTAAGGGTCTTTTCACTATAAGCCTCGGCATGTGTATAGAAAATGAGGTGTAATGTAGGCAGTGTGTATTAAAATATTCAGTAATCTGTAGCTGGAGGGCAGAATGTAGCCCAAATGCTCTTAAAATGCAAGCTAAAAACTGGCATGCTCCACAATTACATTTAGGAAAACACATTGCCATGTGTGTCTGAGTGTTCTTAAAATAGGGAATGCACTACTTCCTACCATTTCCTCTCACACAGTTGGGACCAGCACCTGGCTACGGGTAATAGTGCAGAAAGGAAGGTAACACAAATGGAAAAAAGGAGAACATTGACAAGCCAGACGTGATGACTTTATTTACTTTATTTACTTTATTTATGACGTTATTTACTTTATTTCCCCAATTTCTGTTTTTGGGCCAAAGCTGCCTCCTGCAATCTTCTGTTAAGGCGCTTGGGACAGCAACAACAGGAAATCCTCCAGGCTTCCCTCCAGCTGTGAATTACGGAGGACAGTGCCCCATCTTACCCAGAGGCTGGTGCTGCACACCAGTTTTGCACCCGGAGATAGCTGTATGAATTATGCCCCAAAGCAGACATTGCCACATGGAGAAAGCTTCTGAGGGGAACAGCTCTCCATTTCACCGACATCGTTTGCCAAGTAAATGTCATCGCGGTTTGTTGCTCATTACGTTGGCTCCCTGTGAGATATGAAGTCATATTCAATGTCTCGGTGTTAATCCCTAGCATCCTCAAAGGAGCTGGCAGAGCTGACCAAGGCAGTGCCTCTCTCGTGGGAGAAATGTCCCAGAACACCTGCTTTCCCCAGAAGACATGAAGATACCACTTTTGAGGCTCATGGTGGAAATGAGAGGGAGGGGGGCCATTTTGGCTTTCAGGATATCCTGCCTCTGGGGTGAGAAGGTCAGAAGGGCTGAGACCTCACAGTTCTCAGAGCAGAGCATGGACCCCTGACTTATGGATGCGGTTTGCTGCAGGAAGGGGGAGGAGAAGGGGCCTATTCGACATGGAGGCAGAATGAAGACCGGGGTAGAGAATTCAACAAAAAGTGAACGTGGAAGATGAGTATCCCATCTAGTCAGTCTGGAAGATTCGTATCTACATTTTAAGTTACTTTTCTATAACTTCCCTTCTGTTTACTTTAAAAAAAAAAAAAATCATTTGAAATTTAACATCAGGCCCACCTTTGGAAAAGCTCAATCTCAGACTGTACGTCAGCTGGTGTCAGAAAAGGCCTTTGGGAGCATTTGTCTCCGTGGAGGCGCTCAGCTACACTGTTTTTCATTGTTGTTTGTTTTTTTTTCCATCAGTAGGTAGATTCAGGGAAGAAATTCTCATGTTGGTGGAGTCTGGGCTAAGCTGTTTTCATTGTCCTTGTATGCACTGTTCTTCTACTGACAGAAAGTATTTGCTTGTTGCTATGTGAAGACACAGATATTTGAGCTTTGTCCTATTGGATTGGAAAGCTGGTGCATTGCAGAGACAGTATCAAGAAGCCAAATGTGCTACTGAAGAGTTAAACCTTTGTTTTGTGTGCTTCAGCTGGAAAAAAAAAAAAAAAAAAAAAAAAAAAAAGAACTGAGTGGCTTTTATTAATAATGTGGATTTAATTATGGATCTGAGAGTCGGAAAAATGTAATAAAGGAAAAAACTTTGGATAAAAACCAAACACACCTAAAAAGTTTTACATTGTTAAGATCCTGAGGGAAAACAGAGACATAAGATATTGTCATAGGGAGAGACACTTGTGGCAAGTCAAGAACAAATTTAGACACGCAGTACATAATATCTCTCTCAAAGACTCCAAGAAAATGCATCTCCATGGTAAGTGAGTATTTGAACTCTTCAGGACAGGCACTGTCTCTTACTTTTTCAGCCAAAATGATGGGACCTGACTTCTGATTTCCAGGTGGGGTCTTGAAGATAGTCATTGTGTAAGGAACGAATTATATTAATAACTCCTGAACATGAATGTGCAGCCCTTGATCATAGCAGCAGCCTGATTTCTGAGAAGGTTCACTGGCCATCTGTGGACAATCTACACATCTGGTTGTGCTCCAAGAAGATCAAGTAGAAAGCCAGGTCCCCTGTTTTGCATTTAACTACTGCTAAGAAATTATAACAAGCCTGTTGCGATGTGATCTTTGCAAGTGTCACAGTTGACCTGGCTATTTCAATACATGCAGTATGAGGCTATATCTTCAATTTATCTGGAAAATACCAACTCACACATTGGCAGCTTTGTTTTGGTTTTGGTGGCAAGACACATTTCTCAAGGAGCTCATGAAGTAAATGCTTTGCTTTTCATTCTACAAGTTACTGGGTAGTTTTCCCCGTAAACAGCCTGGGACATATCTCTTGACCAGATGCCCCTGCTGTCAGTGCTGGAGTGCTGTGGCAGAGGTGGGAGGGAATTGGAGACATCTGGAGGTGCTGAAGAGGTTAGGTCAGGAGGACCTTTCAGTGAGGGAAAGGGCCAACTTTGGCCCTTTTTTCCCAGGTCTGGATTTGGAAAACTAGTTTACTGAAATTAAAAGTGTGTTCAAAGGCCTGTTGATTTCTTAGCTTTTTGAGAGTTAGCATAGGAAGATTTCACAATGGAGCACGTACAATAAACCTGGTGGATGTTTGAGTATTACCCTATATGGGGAGGGTCAGCATGGCCTTTGTAAAAGGAAGTTCGATCATACAAATCTTATAGCATTCTCTAAAGATTTTAGGGGCACATGGATAAGTCTTCCCATTGGCCTATTATTGTTAGATTTCCAGAGGCTTTTGACAGACTTTTTCACCTAAAACTTTTAAGGTACATAACATAAGATAGAAGATTCTTACATGTATAAATAGTTGTACAAAGGTAAAAAAACAAACAAACAAAAAAACAGAAAGTATGAATAAATCATCAATTCTTGTAGCAGAATGAAATCAACAAACGGATTAAATGGCAATCTGTGGCGGTTGCTTATCTGTTCAGTGAACAGAGACAGAAGAAAATTTGCTGCTGATGGTGAATTACTCAAACCAGCAAAGAGACAGAAGACAGCTGTGAATAATTGTAGAAGGATCTGCTGGATGGCATTCAAGGTAGATAAAAATAAGGTGTTGCTCATGGGGGAAAGTATGGTCTCAAATTCACGTGTTAAATGGGAATTTCTGAGCTGACCACTGCAACTCAAGACAGATCCTGGGGACACAACAGACGAATGAAAACATCAGCTCCATACTCAGCAGAGGTCAAGGAGCACATAAAATATTAGCAGTCATTGGGGAATAAAAAAGAACAGAGACCATCATTTTGCCAGTCACTGAAATCCATGAATCTGTCAATGGTTTTGGTCCCTTCATCTTGCAAAGGGTGTAATAGCGCTGAAAAAGGTCCAGAGAAGGGGAGCAGAGGTACAGAGCTCCTTTCTAAAAGGATGTCTCTAGCGGCGCTAAGGGCATCCCATGGTCAGCAGAGCTGGTCTGCCCCAGTGTGGCAGCACATGGGGCTGTCCCAGGCTCGGCAGTGGCTATGGCCAGGGCTGGCTCCTGACTATTTGGTTTAGACTTGTACCAGAGTGCTGCTGTGAAGGGCACTGGTTTTTAGTGGATGTGAGGGCAAGGCTGTATAAATAAACAGAAGTACATTTGTTGAAAGTATTCACTCCACTGCGCAGTGGCAGAATCATGTCTCTTATAAACAGATCCAGTTTCTTTTTTTCAACATCTTCTTAAAAGCTAGTTTTCCACCTCAATTCTCCACAATCTCACTACAGTAAACGAATAGTACGTAAAGCCTAAAATGAGTGTGTGAACCAGATTTTACACCAGACTGCTTCTCTTCCTTACTAACTAGCAAGCTGCAGTTGCAGAAGCAAGGTTTATGTCTCCTTTTGTAGAAGAAAAAGAGAAAAGCTCAGTGCAATCAGCCATGTCTAGTGGGCAGGAGAGACAGAGGAGGCAAAGAATTTTCAAGGTAAAATGCCATCAGTTATACTGCCAAGACCTAAGATCCCAGATGGAGAGGGAATGCATTTCCCACTCCTCCTTTTTTTCAGCTTGCAGCCTCTCTCTTTTGTTTTTTAAATTAATTTTTGGCAGTAACATAACCCCTGGAATCCTGCCATTTACTGCTTTAAAAAATTCTCTTTAAAAGAGGGAGGGAGGCAGGGAGAAATCGAGGGGTAGAGGGAGTATGAAAACCTGATGGAGCAGATTGCAGGGGTACACACCAAACACTTGTTCTGCAAAAGTAATCTGTAATTTATTTTTGTGATGAGTCTGCTTTTATGTCAGGTCCTGTGGGAGAGGGAAGAAGACTGTTCAATAGGGATTATTGGCTATTTCAAAGTAGCAACGGAACAGCTAGGCAGAACTAAACATATTGGTATTTTGCGGGGTTTCCTTAAAAGAAGGCTGTCAGTGTAACACGATCATTCCTTAAATCTTTAAAGCATGAAATGTTTATAGTTAAAAAGATGCAACCATGGAAACACAGATATATTAAAGTAAAGGAAAGACTCCTCTTTTTTTGGACTGAATGGTTTCACAGATGCTGAGGAAGGGCCATGGCATCCTTGTTCTGCTCAGAAAGATGCACCTTCTGGTCCAAAATTGTTCCTGGCGGTGATTTGGGGCAGGTCTCTACCCCATTATCATTACTGTTCCCTGGATCAGCTGGGATGGGGACAGGATTCTCTGCTTGCCTCCTTGGCACACCACAGAGCTCATCCTTCCCCTCCAACAGTTTTGCCAGCTGCTGCCTGCGCCCCGGTGTCATTCTTTCTCCAGCTCCGGAGTTTCCTCTCCTAAAAACAGCCCCCCTTACAATTAATATTGATAGATGTGAGCTTCCTCTTTATTATTTCCTGTTGTAACTGGTTCATTTGGCTTTTCCCCAGTTGGTTTCAGCCCTGAGCCCCAGGTTGTCCTGGCCTGCTTCCAAGTGCTTGAGGAGGAAATGCAGAATTTACCTTCGTGTAGCACCACCATGCAATGAGATATGTGCCCTGTGGTCCATATTTTGGGAGGGAAGAGGAAGAGGGGGAGAAAAATGATTCTTGTGTAAAGGATATGGACATTTTTTGTCTAAATACACTGCACTGTGCACATCCTGATATTCTCAAGCAGGATATCTTTAAATGGATGCTGACAGCTGATTTATGCTTGGTATAGAGTTGTTTTTGAGGAGACATGTAAAAGAAAATGTGAAAGACATTATGGTAAAATATAAAAGGAACTGGTGTTTTCATTAATTTATTTAAGTGACCACATGGTTTTAAAATTTAAACATCCCCCTGCAGTGTTGAAAACTGTAGCAACAACATTGTGTGTTGCACAAGACCTACTAAAATGACACCAAGGAGCAACAATAGTAAAACTCTCCTGCAGAAAGGGGAAGGAGGCCACAGGTTGTCACACCGTGCAGCCTCCTGCTCAAAACAGGCTCTACCACATCAATCCAGTTCAATCATACCATCTGTCTTCAAGAGCCAATGGGAACTTTCTTGAGCTGATGTGTAAAATGTACTTCTGCACTGCACCATGCCGCAGGCTGTGAAGAAGCAGCAGCCTCCCTTGGAGATCTGTCAATGGCCAGATACAAAAGGACCACTCTCAAAGTGCAGAAGTGCATCATGGCTTGTCTTTTTTGCATCTTTGTTGCAGATGCTACAGAAAATGTGGCAATCAGTGCTGGTAGTGGTGGGGTGTAGAGGAGCATATAGGTGACCTCCTGGGTCACATCTGCTGGTCTAGTTTCACCCCAAAAGAAGTGCCAGGCCAATGGGACTGCTCTTGCCATGGTAATCATGGCGTGGGAAGAGACAACCGCTCTCCTGACCTACCTAAAACACTAAGACACTATGAGACAGCCACATCTTCAACTGAAGATGAACTGAGCAAGCAGTCCCACAGGCAGAAGGGTCCCTGCATTGCCCCCATCCCTGTGCCACCCCATCCCTGCGAGGCCCCAGCCGCTGTGAGCTGCAGAGCCCATCCCTGCAGTGCTGCAGAGAGATGTCTTGCCCCCAGTGAAAAATGACATTCACTTTTCAGCTGCCTTTTTTTCATAAGTGCGCAGCCTCCACTTTATCTCTGAGGCATTTTTTGAATTCCCAGCATTGTAGCGTGCTCTCTTGCTCTCCCAGGCATCTCACATAACCGCCTGCCTCCCTGCCATGCTGTGTTAAGCAACTCTTTACTGTATGTCTGAGGGAAAGTCTGGAACAACCTTAATTTTCTATTTAAAAAGCAGCTGCTGGTTTCAGCAATTGTCCTAAGGAATGCTTTATAGTTGATCTGCGTTCTGATGTGTAATGTTACTGAGGACAGGATAAGCCAGATCTGGAGGTCTTTGAATAATACTGTATTGTGAGACACTTCCACCTTTTCTTTTGTGGCAGACAGAAAGTATGTGTCACTGGAGAAGGCAAGGTTTTCAATTAAGTTCACCAAGTGTGTATTTAAATTTTAGGATCATACCAGATGTGCCTCAGAAAATTGAATATTTAGGGTTTTTTTTTACATGGTTCTATTAAAGGATTAGGAAATATTGGCATCATTAAAACAGGCAAGGAAACATTTATTAGACTGTCAAAAAGTATTACAGCCTCAGATAAATCCACTGTTGCTCTGCCTCAGATCCTGCTTTGCTGTAATTCAGGGCAATGGCAAGGACCGTGAAGCAATGGAAGAGTTACTGAGACAGCTAGCATGCTAGGGTGAAATCACAGGCTGACACTTCACCTTCAAAAAGAAGTTGGATGTGCTTATGTTGGGAATGATATTCTTCGGTCACCCTTACCAAACAGGTGTGACATATTACCAGGCACCTTTGGAGTTTCCTTGTTATCCTTTGCTTCTGTGATTGCTCTAGCAACACAAACACATTGAATTGCATCAGCTGAAAATTTGGACATGGAGCTTAAAAACTGATATCTAAAAGTCATTCAGAAATGTTTGGTATTAAAACGAAAACAAAACTGATGAAAGAACTTCTGTTTCAAGCACAGATTCCCAGAGCAAGATCTCTATAAAATAAATTCATTTTCTCTACTCTTTTTAATGTAGTACTGGTGAACAAAAATTGAATAATTACCCCTTAGTTTTAACAACTGCTCTTCATAAAAAGAACCTTGTTATGAAGAATATCTTTTAAAGAAGAAAAATGCATAATAATTGACTTAACTGATAGTATTACATCTTTCTCTTTTATAACATTACACTTCTAAGAATCTGCCTTGTGTTGGATCTGTTGTGAGACAGGGCTGCGCACAAGGTTTTCAAGGACTATTTTAGGTTCTACATGGAGGAGAAAGAGCCCTGGTAGCCTTTAAGGAGTGAAACTGGAATGTGGAGACTGTTATACTGGATTATGTCCATCATCCATCTCGTTTAGCATCCCACATCTGAGAGCTGTCAGTGCCAGATGCTTCAGATGAAAGTGTAAGAAACTTGCAGACAAGAGATCATCTTGATTACTGATAGCTATGGTTCCCCTTAAGCTCTGGAGGGTATGTTTTAATACCTCTTCCCAAATGCTTGTGCTTGATGTTTTCAAAGTTTACATAAGCATCCATCCCTTTCTGAAAGTTCTAACATTTTGTATTTTAGGGTCTGCCTATGGGAACGGATCCCATGGTTTAATCCTGTCTTGTGTGAACATTTTTTTTCAGTACTGTTCTGATCATTCAATTTCATATAAACCTTCTTGTGAGGGAAGATAAAGAACAGAAGCTCTTTACATAATTTCTTCCTATAAGTCAGTGTTCCATGTACGTTTTACAATGCCCTGCTTTTTGTCACTGTTCTGAGCTGAAAACCTTGAACCTTACAACTAGAAGAGCAAAACAGTAGATTGAAGGGAAATATTGCTCACATTTTTACTGGGCTGGACTATTTGAAGAACACAGACAAATATTTAAGTATTCTTCTGGAATGGAGCTTAAGTCAGTAAAAGAGAGTTGAAAAAAAAAGTGAGTTTTGGCTCAGCAGCAGTCAATATATAAATTTTATTTTATTTTTTCCATTTGGGAAACTGACAATACAGTAATATTCTTGTTGATTGAAACATAATAGCAACAACAAGTTTTGTTTTTACTTTACTCCATATGACAAAAATTCAGAAGAATTTGATTTTGGAGGGGAAAAGAATTACCGAAGACCAGAAAGTTTAATATTTTATTGAAAGGAATGTTAGAATTGGATCTTTCACATTTTTCAGAATGAAACAAAAGCAACAATAAGAAACAACAAAAAAACACCATAAGTAAGGGAGCCAAAATCAGTACATGCACTTTTCATACACTCTGAGATTGCTTAACCTGTTTTACACAAATATACACAACAGAATGGGGAGGAGCGAAGAGACAATGAGATGTATGTGAAAGACTCAGTGTAGCAGATGTAACTTTGATATGCTGGCAGTTTTTTTCTAGAGCATAGAGATGTTTAAAACAGATATTTGAGGAGTTGCCGCTGTCAATTTAAAATTGTCACTATAAAATTGTAATTCCTACTGCTTCTGCGGCTTGTTTACTTATTTATTTATTTTTATTTATTTACTTATTTGTTTTGTCTGGGGAGGAAGGGGGTTGGGGATTTTATTTTTGGCAGAATGCCTTTACAGTGAATAGAAGTACATAGTAATTAGGGAAAGCAAAAGCAGTCAATGAGACAAAACTTTATAACTAAAACCTTTGATGCCTCTATTTTTTACCTGCCACATTTCTTGAAATTATGTGAACTATTGTCAATTACTTTTTCACGAGTTATGCAAATAGATCAGTAAAACGCTAAAGATCATTTATACTGGATGTGCAGATATTCTGGAAATCAAACTCCCCCCCCCCAGTTCAGTTAATACTCTGGTTAATGTTAAGTTTCATGTGAACGATATATCACTGCAGTGACTGCACTTGGGGTCTCCTGGCATCACACTGAAGGCATACAGGCAGAAGCCAACACTGATTTTCTGATGGTGGAAGTAGGAAAGCTAGCTCCCTGAAGGTGCTGAGTGTTTGATATGTCCAAACAAGGACATTTGAAATCTGGGAAAATTGATTATGCTTCTAGAAGCTTGTAACTGGTTTTCTCCGTGCCATTGGTACTGGTGTGAACTAAAATTCAGCATGTTTTTGTAGTTTCTGTTCCAGCTTAGTCTACAGTTGATCAAAGGTAGCTTAGCTTTCATCCAAAGATGGGCACTTTTGAAGAATAAAACCATATTTATTGTTCAGATTCTACTGACCCATGCAATATTCAGAAATGTTCTTGTAAGTGTATAATGAACACAGAACAAGAAAGTGTTCTGACTTGAGTGTTTAAAACCCACCTCTGTCCCACTACGAAAGCAGGTAAAAAAGTGTTTACTTCATACCTCTTCCCTCAAGTTATTGTTATATTAAACAAGCTTTGACTGCTGGGAGAATTCATATTAAAAAAGGGAAAGGTTTACAATATGGTAAGTAATAGCTTCAGTAGGGTATGAGAATATTTTAAACTAAGCAAATAGTTAACTTCTTTTTTGCACACTCTGGAAAGGATATTTAAACTGTTTTGACATGTCCAGACGCTCGTTTTAGAATCATAGTCTTTCCAGACATTACTCAATCCACCTGACATTGGAGAAGTAGGATTTGTCACCAGTTCCTGATCTAATGTGTTTTCATGCTGAATTCAGAAACTCTTAACTCTATTAATGCTAAGTTGCTCATACTAAAAATATACTTTTTCCAGAGCCCAGCCTGTGCCAGTAGACTTTACTTGAGGGAGAATGCGCAACATGATACAAATGGGAGAAGTTGCGAGTGGAGCTATTAGGGGATCCCTCCATCAATGTTAACTTAATGTAGTCACTTCTAACTGTCCTGTCATGAGTATAACGTTATTGTTTCAGATATTTGCAGTTTTGTCTTTGGTAAGAAGCAATTTTCCATGCTGGTTTAGGGGAACTCATTAGGAGTTATTAGTGAATAAAGGCTGCATTCTTGTTATCCTACAAAACTGCACAGCTGTGATGTTTTAACAAATTATATTTAAAGTGGTTTACACCAGACCTTTTTAAGGCAACTTTTGATTTCCAGGAAATCAGATCTGGTCTTACTATGGAAAAGGTTTTCTTAGATGTGCTATGGAAACAGAGAGCCACAGCATGGCCAAGGCCAGGAGCACCTTTGGAGATTGTCTTCTCAAACCCTTTCTGCTTGAGCAGGGTCAACCAGAGCCGGCTGCCTGGGGTCGTGTCCAGGTGGGTTTTCAATATTTCCAAGATGGGGATGTCACAGTCTCTCTGGGCAACCTATGCTAGTGTTTGGACATCTTCATGGTATAGAAGTTTTTTCTTAATTTTTAGGTAAATTTCCTTTGTTTCAGCTTGTGCCCATCACCTCTTGTCCTGTCACTGTGCAACACTGAACTCCAACCGTTTGATTCCTTCCCTCAGGTGTTTATACACATTGATAAATCACCCTGGACCATTGTTTATTCAGTCTTCTCGTGCTGCTCCCTCCTCTCAGGACCCTGGCCTTCGTCTGGATCATCTCATAGGTGCTCAAAGTTGGGTTGCCCCTGAACTTCACATTCCCAACCAGATCTCCTTTGTAGGTATGAGACTCAACAGGACATCTCCATCTGTCAGCTCTTTGATCACCTGTGTTAAAGAAGTTGGAACTCCTGGACTTCACTCACGGCACTGCAAAGTGTCCCACCAGGCTGATTCCCCTGGAAAAGTGCAATTGCTTGCCCCACTGTGCAGCTCTCTCAATGTGCAGGGTGGACCCTCTCCCATCCCAAGGTCCCTCCTGTCCCCTCTGTCCCATGTCCATTGCTTGCAGCCTAGGCCACCCCTTCCTCTCATGATCATGTTTGTTCCCCGCTGAGAGCTCTCTGTTTCAGGTTGGCTGTCTGTAATTACCTGACTTGTAGGTAACATGAAGTCGCAGCTTACTGGGAAAAGTGTAGTCTTAACATGTGTTATCAGGTTGAGGTAAGCCCTAGATTTCCTTTTAGCTTCCAACATGAAACTGCAGACTGCTTTATATTTGTCTGCACTCCTCTGGGCCTATTACGGTAATATATCAACAAAGGTGAATGTAAAAAAAACATCAACAAAAAATGTGTCGGTCCCACTGAGATGGTTCTCTGGGATTGTTATTTTGAACAGCCCTTTTGCCACGAAATCCTAATGCTTGGTTAGATTTTGCCTCAGTTCTGCTACTTGAAGAAAACACTCTGTGAATGTATGGACATATGTTAGAAGAGGTATAGGATTTCCCTCAAACAACTATATCAACGCAAAAATGATTTATGCGCTACTTCCATTCAACATGTGGTTTTCGGCTTCTTTAGACTTAGGACTTAACAAAGTCTGCTTCCCCCCATCACACAGATTTATTTATTTCTTCTTTGCATACCCCGAATGAAGAGACTTCAGAATTCCAAACAGTGAAATAAACTTATCTAAGAGCTGACTTCCTTACGCTCTGCTCTCTCTGAAACAAAATGGTTCAGGGCCACACTTGACTATTTCACCTTTTCATGGCTTGAAAAAGTCCCCTCCAGTGTAATCTCCTTAATCCTCATTTACTGTTGCAACCACTTCCTGCTAAGTTGCTTCCCTCTCCACCAAAGAAAATATTTTTTTTTCTTCTATTATTTTTCTCTCTAGGAAATCAAAATTACTGTGCTGCCCTAGCCTGAGCTGCTGTGATGGGCCCATGGCTGTGGCTGTGAAAAACCATACGCCAAGCTGCTGGTGGAGTGAAACATGTGCTCCACTCCAGGGCAGGGGTGAGCATATGGCGTGCAGTGACAGCAAAATCGCCCAGACCTCAGAGGACACGCTGCTATTGGTGGCCATTAGGGGCAGGCCCTGCTCCATGGTGGCTTGGGGCTACAGGCTGGGAGATGAGTGGTTAGAAAGCTGCTTGGCAGAGAATGACCTGGGAGTATTGGTTGATAGTCGGCTGAATATGAGCCAGCAGTGTGCTCAGGTGGCCAAGAAGGCCAACAGCATCCTGGCTTGCATAAGAAGCAGCATGGCCAGCAGGGCTAGGGAAGTGATTGTCCCCCTGTACTTGGCTCTGGTGAGGCCGCACCTTGAGTACTGTGTTCAGTTTTGGGCCCCTTGCTACAACAAGGACATCGAGGTGCTCGAGCAAGTCCAGAGAAGGGACATGCATGGTGAGCTGATGTCCAGCCCCTGCCTTCTTCAATCTCTGTTTGGGTTCAGTGGGCCCTGCTCGTGAGGTGTTGGACACGAACACAGGGATTTGGTGGGACCTCGTTGAGGACATGGTGGGGACAGAGGGCCAGATGAAGCAGAGCCTTGTGTAAGTAGTGAAAAGATCACGAGTGTGTGTTTGGAGCATCAGCGTCATTGTTTTAATTTGGCTTTTGTTACTGCAATGTGTGTGCATTCACTACGCTTTTCCACAGTCAGCACTGTGGCTGCCAGCCACCACTCCTGTGACATGCTTCTGATTATGCCTGGCGTCAGCAAGAACACTGCCTACAGTGCTGTGTAGTGCTTCCAAGAGTGTTAGCATGGATGGGGGGGTAATGGATCAAAAACGCAGAAGTGGCCTGAACGTCTGAAACGACTGCAAACAAAAGGCTGTTGCAACCTGCTATTTCGTTCAGCTCAGCAAAAACTGCTTACAGGAAGACAGTGAGCCCTTTTCCTCCATAGTGTGCATTAGTCCTTTGCTCTGAAGTATGTATTTATGTGAGGATCACACTCCTGCCTGGCTCCCACGGTCGTGATGGTAGGGAGGTCTTCAGGTGGTATTCCACAAAGTACTGAGGTGTGCCATCTGCTGAGCAGGGGGCAATAAGGGTCTGCTAAGGGTGATGCTGGCAATGAGAGGGGTCATGTTGAACAGCCACCACAGAGCTCTAGTTGTCACCTGCATTTGGCTCCCACTGAGTTTTTCAAGCATCCAGCTGGTCCTGGTCAGGCTGTGCCAGCAGACACCTGGCAGCAGGGAGGACGGGTGGTGGCCCCTGCCCCCAGAGATATCAGACTGATGATCTGGGGGTAACAAAGCTGGCTTTTTGTTCACCAGATGCATGCTGCCCAGCAAGGAGCAGCTCTTGGGTCAACGCAGCCAACTCAGCAGCATTGTTAACAGACTCTGGGAGAAGATGTGTCACTTTTCCTGAAGAAAATAAAGCAGCTTTTCTTAGAGGAGCTGAAGGGGAAAGCAAAAATTAAAATTTGTATGGGGGAAATCCACATCCTTCCCAAAATGAAAGAAACAGGCCTTGCCAACAGGAAGCTCCTCAGCTGCAAACTTCTGGAGAGATGTGGAGTATTGTATGTGCTTGTCCTGTTCTTCCAGGACTTTCCTGGCACCTGCTCTTGACCAGAGCTGGAGGCAGGATGTTGGGATAGCTCAGCACCCACCCAGCAGATCTGTCCTTGTGTTTGTGATTTCTGAGTTTGAGTGATTTGACTCTCACAGAGCAGACATAATGTGGCTGCTGTCAGCATAAGCATGTTACTGATCACTGTGTTTTGTCTCCAACTCTCATCCTGGTGCACCTATCATCCCAGTTTTTACTGCAGTATCCTCTTGCTAAGTCATTTGCCATGAAGTAACTGCTTCTTCCCATCAGGGGAAAACAGGATGTGGAGCAAAACACAGCAGCCTGCATCCCATTACCATCAAGGGCAGGGCTTTTCAGGCATGCAAATCCAGTCTGCCCATGACCATTAATTTAACATGCCATGATTCCACATTTCTATCTCCCATCTCTCTATTCATGTTTATTCCTGCTGGATGATGTGTTACCAGGCTTCCCAGTTGTGTGGCAAGCTGGGGACAGCTAAAAGAAACAAACTACAATGAGATTCAGTAAACAGAGACATCCTCTCACCCATGAGCACACTCATACTTCTTTTGGTCCTCAGATGGTTTCAGAAATAAGGCCCTGGCTTCCTACCTCCTCTTTGCCTCGTATGAATAACTCTCGTGGATTCAAAGAGACAAACTCTGATGATCATCAGTGTAGAGTAGCATAGGTTAGACTCACAGAAAGACTGTAAATATTTTTATTGACGGAAAATGAGAGACTTAATCTACCTTCCTTTTATTTGTCCCATATCTAGTAATGGAAACATACTGCAGTATGTTTCACTATTATTTTCAACAGACAATCCTCGGGTACCTGTGTAGTTTTGTAGTAATCAGTGCCTATTTTACCATCACACTGGGCAATGTGTCAACATATTCTAGAAAGGGGCCCTGCCTAAAGGAGCTTACACCACAAATGTGGCAGAAGGTGGTGGGAGGCAATTTTCATATCCTTCAGTTATAAACGTGAAACTGAGGCAGAGACATATTGTCCTGAGAAAGGGCTTTTAGGCAGTTATTCTCAGGCCCTGTGCCAGAAGCTCCAAAAAAGGACCACCCTTCTGCCTCACGTGTCAGCCTTTGCCTTGTCTTCCCTAGGCCAGGTATGCCTCCAGGCCCCCCAGGCCATGAGTATCTGATGGCCTCGGTGCCTGTGGCATGAACTTCTTGGGGGCTGCACTGAATTACAGTGCCTCAGGGAAGGACAAGAGCCCCAGGACCATGAAGAAATGTTGTCCCCATGGCTCCATATCCACATACACCTGCATGTTCACGATCTTTGAGACTCATGGCGTGTAACTGTGTACATTAAATATCCTCTGCTAGTCATCCCACTTTTCCCCTGCCTGCAGTATATGCTCCCACCCAACCAAAATTAATTTCCCCAGTAGCAGGAACCTGAATGATTGTCACTGAGAGAGCAGTTAAGACACTCAGTTGCCTTTGGTAGAGTAAACCCTTCAGAGACATGAGTAAGTAGAAGACAGCTACATGGCAGATGTTTATATATATGCACACACGCACATATACACACACTCTCCCTCTCTAATTTCTTGACACATGGAGAGCAGCAACACATGCAGCACACTTTGTATTGTACGTCAACTTCAAACATAGCCCAAATCAGCCGTGGAAATGGCAGCAATTATGGTAAGCTGAAACCAAACAAACTGCAGCAACCTAATAGTTTCAATGGCAGAAAAAAATCCCACATCGCCCAGCTGCAGGAGCTGATAGGAAGACAAGCCTCAAGGCGGCTTATGGTTTCCTGGCTGTCATCAGCTAGCAGCTTGGATACTTGATATAATGAATAATCAGTGTTTGAACTGATGGAAGTGACCTTAAAACATGCTGGGGAGAGGGAAATTTTCACAGTGTGCATTGGGCAGTGGAAATTGTGGTTTGAATACATTTGCATGGTAAATGTTTGTACTACAGGGTGAAATTAAAGTAGAGTGAAAATAAAGGCTGTAGTCACTACATGGCTAAAATATTAATTTATATATGAAACCAGAAAAGGAACCTTCTAGATGACAACAGCAGTTAAAGTAGATGTACACTGCAAGTCATCCCTCTCCTGAGGCTGAGAAAAGAAGGTCTGTATTTATAACAAAGACAGCAAAAACGATCAGGTGAGAAGCAGGAGGGAAAGTCTTCATCTGGCAACTGAGTAAAGGCATAAAATTTATCTTCTTAGCAGTGCATTATCAGCACAGGGAGAAAGACTTTTCATTCCTTCCTCCTCTCCTCAAAGGGATGTCAGAGGCCTGTCTAATGTGGCAGCAAAGGGCAGGAGCTGGCCACCTCCAACTCCACCTCAACTCTACTTTAACTTCCACCTCCACTTCCACCTTTATTTCCATCTCCACCTCACTTCCACCTCCACCTCCACTTCCACCTCACCTCCACCTCCACCTGTTTTCTCATTCCTTTGGCTCAGTGTTATGACAGGGACAGTGGGCAGCTTTCAGACTGCTATTGAGCTGTAGTGTGGGCTTAGGGCTGTGGGTGAAAAGCCCAGGAGGAGCCCAGTGGTGCCTTTGTGCAGGGCTGAAAAGAAGGAGCTAGTCAGCTTTCCGGACACCCCTGCATCTGCTGCAGGCATCCAGCCTGTGAAGAACCTGGCAAGACTGCGCTCACCTTGTGCCAAGACTTCTGTGAAATCGTATTTCTGGGTTGCTTTGTCCTTTTTAGCTTGCCTGGTCACTATCCAAAAGTCAGACTTTGAAGGAAAAAACTAAACCCCTCTGTGCAGTTGTTACAACCAGGACAGTTAGCAACCAACAGAGACTTTTAGAGGCATAAAGAGGCAAAAGAAATGAGCCATACTGGCTTGGAGAAAGGTTTTCTTCATGTACCTCTCCTCCTCTTCCCAGAACTGCTGCCTTTTAATTAAAAAATGACCTCTTGGGAAATTTGGAAAATGGACAGCTTTTTTTGCTGAGAGACCACCACTCACTTTTCCCTCTTCTGCCTCCTTAATTTAGGTTAAATTTAAAGGAAATAACTTGAGGTTTGGAAACAAATATCTCTAGAGAGCAACTCAGTAGTATGGTATGGCATGAAGCCAATAGCTGTACAGATCATCTAATTTGAACTGATGCAGGTAAAGAAAAGCCAGGGAAACTGAACCAACCCCTTTCTATAGGCATTGCTACTGACCTGATTTCGTACTGCTTTGCTCTACAAGGCAGTGTGCAGCGACTTCAAAGGGGTCTAGACAACTGCAGCCAGTTTTTAAGGTACTCTGCACTTAGTCTGCAGGCTCACAGAGGCAGCTGCCCACAGTGTTGTATGCTGCTACCTGTTTGGCTATCTCTCTTTACCCTCCAGTGATTTGGGGTATTTTAGCCCCCTAGGCAAAAAGAAAACACGCCCTGCAAGTTTACCATGAAACTGTCAAGTGCATAAGCTGCTACAGAAAGATATCTTTAGGCAGCTGGTGCAGTGTGGAGTTCGCACTCTGCTTGCCCTAAAGTAGCTTGTTCGTTTACCTGGCTGCACTGGCAAGAACATTACTTTACATGGGCAGAAAGATCTTCGTGGTTGGTGAGGAACAGTGAACGTAGCACAGGTCCGTACCCATACTAGAAGAAATGGTGTTTTGCAGAAACATAGTTAAGGAGAACGGCAGGGTTTCTTTTTTTCCTTTTCTGCTCTCACCGCAGACGCTCTGCATCACCATCAAAATGTTTCCCATACTTACCTAGTGGTAACATTAGAGCCTGTGATGTGGGAGAGGGAGGGTGAGAGAGTGAAACTTCTTCAAACTTCCCAGGCCACAGCAGAAGTCACTGTACCAGCAGAGAGCTGTGCTGCTCCACCTCTTAACTTCCAGGCGTTGGTTGGGTTAAAAATATAGCCTGGAAGTTGGGATCCTCAGACACAGCCCTCTTTTAAGCAGGAACGTCTTTACCTTGCCAGAAGTAGTGGTGGTAGATTTGATGAGGACCACAGACCCTTGGCAAATGGGCTGCTGCTGCACTTGCCAAGCCTGCTGCTGAATTGGGCTGAAGTGAGGTTTCTTCACTGTGGTCACAAAGGACATGATCCACAGAGAGGCTCTAAACTGACCGATCACAGCGCCAGTCTGCCTGGTAATTTTAAAGGACAAATAAAACATTTTGAACAGGAAATGAAGAATATGCACAAGTGAAATTCCCCTGCGCTCCCCTGGCTTGCCTTAATGTCTCTTTTATGGCTCTGAGTTGTTGCCCTTCACTCCCACTGTACAAGATCATATCCTGTCAGAAAGAAGTGACACATTTACCCAGGCAATCGTATGTGGGTAAAAGAACAGGAATCCATATTTTCTTCACTTTGCTAAGCCCATCCACTCAAATATTCTGTGTCTGGCAGGTAGGAAAAAAAACCAACAACAACTCTAATCCTGGGAAAAATCCTCTACCCACCCACAAAATTTCTGTGAAGTGTAAACAAAGCAGAAGGTTGCAAAATCCTCGGTGTGTTTATAGCAGACAAGTGTAAAAAGAGCAGCACCTTGCTTCTTGTCCTAGCTTCCTAATCCAGAGGAACAAGGCTTCAAATTATTTTGCAGGGAGATATTGTGCCAGGAGGCAGTGAGTGATGCTGGGGAAGCTGAGCACTCGTTATCTTAATGATGCACCAAGCCTGGAACATTTAAAAAAGTAGATGCAGTCTTTGGAAAAACCACAAAACAGACAAAAATATATGTGCTCATCTTCCAATCTGGTCAAAGGAGACAAGTCATTTCAAGTCCTTCATTAAAAGTACTCTTTTTCTCTGTAAAATAGAACGCTACAATTCTGGTGAAAAGCTCCCATGAAAACCAAGTGTTACCAGAATGCTATTTTTGTGAAGGAAAGCTTGTTGCTTACTTTACTAAAATCTCATGTTTCCACAAAAACTGTCAGCTTGGCAAGTCTTCCATGAATTAAGTATTTCCCTTTCCTACCACAAAGTATCAACACCAGCTACCTGGATGCTAGTTCATTTTTATTATCTTGGTCCATTTTAAGAAATAAAAAATTACCACAATTTAAAAGTTAAATCTGGTAATAAAAATGAATTAATTGACGTATATGTCCATCCAGCACACATGAAGCACTATGTCTTCAATTCTGAATTACTAGTAGGCTCGTAAGTCTGTCATTAAACCTCTAAGCGTATATGCAAACATCTAATTTTTTTTTTCTTTTAGTTACAAAACACAGGATAAGGCAATAATTTTAAGAGGCCAGATTTGTCAATGCAGTTTTTATTGGATTATGAGTCAGGTGAAGCAACAAACAGTAAAAGAGTGTCTGGCAAGCACTCCTGTGGATAAGCACGTAGAAGCCATGATTTGTGGTGACAGGTGTTATATTAAACACAAAGATATGGAGGCCACAAGTATGCTGTGATCATCTACAAGTATAATGAATTTTCATAGGAATAACTATCGTCCTCAAATTCCTATCAGCAGCAAATCACCTGTGCTTTGCTGCTTATTGGTTTTAATGCACGTAATTCTCCTGGTAAAATGTTTATGCAGCCAGTGAAAACTCAGACATGATAACGTATGATTTAGGTGACTGGCTACCCACCTGAATAACAAGCAGGGAGCAGATTAAATTAACATTTTCCAAATAGCTTGAAGCATGAACATAATTCTGCCAAAGCATTCAACGCATACTTGCAAGTAATACATTCAGTAAAAGGCAGGCCTGTTTTGTAAGTAATTTGCTAAGGAAAACAAAAGCCTAAGCAACGACTTTATAATGTAATTTAGGGGCTTAATGATGCAGATAAAGATCTAGTGGGAGATTTATGCCTGTATGCTTTCTTAAAAATCTCAAAGGATGTCCAATTTACAACCATACTTTGCTAAACACTTTTAAGCTTTGGTCTTCGTTTCAAAATACGCATAAATTTGCAACAGAGCGTTTGACCTGGGTGATCATGTAGCTCCATACTTCCTACCAGTCTCTACAGGTGTGAGAAACAGTGTGACACATATTCTGCAACATATTGGTTCGTATCCCTGCAATTATAGAAACAACAGCATTCTAAATGGTTTGGCAGGAAAACAAAACAAAACAACAATCTGTCCAAAGCAGAACCGTGAATATGAATCAAGGAGGGAATCTGTAACCCTTTAGCAGGGCTATAAATTAGGGGAAAACCAAACAAACAGAAAACAAAATGGAAGAAATTTCTGTTCCTGCAGAAGAAAAGTTAGGAAAAAATAGATTCACTTGTATAGGTGTGCTTAAAAACTGAAGGGTTACAAGGGGATTGTCATTAGAAGAATAAATCATTTCCTTCAGTAGGTGAAGCCTCAATGTGCAATTGAAATAAAGCAGTCTTTCTTACAGAAAATTCATTCCAGTCTTTATTCTAGATGTTAGAGTTAAAACAAACAAACAAACAAACAAACAACAACAACAACAACAACAAACAGAAAGGAAAATACAATAATTAATTTCTATGAAAATCTTATATCATTTTTCACAGGAGTTGTATGCACATGTAAATGGTACAACAAAACTTGTTTGGTAGCATGAGCACTGAGTATTTCAGCATTACTTTGGCTAAAGCTCTGGCATGCAGTTGAGCTACCACGAACCATGCCATTTGAAATCAAAATGAAAGTCTATGCAGCCTTTTATATCTCTCAGTAGTTCTGACTACTGGGCCACCATAAAGAAGCAAGCCAACACGGGAAGACCCAAACATTTACTTTAGCAGTTAACCCTTTAACAGTATTTTCTTTTCCGAAGAGCACTGTTTTAAGACATATTTCTTGTGAGGTCTTTAAGGTAAATCAGATATATTTTTCTAGCCTTCTGTTTTGTTTTTGTTTGGTTTTGTTTTGTTTGTGTCATTTTATTATTTTTTATTTTTAATTATTATAAGAAAACTTTCTCTTGAAGCAGAAACAGAGCTTTTCCACGGCTATTTTCCCTGGAGAGCTTGTTCTTGCCCTGATGAAGCCTACCAACAGCCCCTGCTTCCCCCGCTCGGTGCCAGCATTGTCCAGCGTGATCGATAAGGGGTCGGGCTGTGGGCTGCAGGCGCATTCACAGCGTGCCAACATCTGGAATTCATTCCCAGCCGGAGTGGACCGTGAACACACTAGGCAGACAGCATCCTATAACATCTCTCCTGTCCCAGCCCTAGCTGCCTCAGATGGCCAGATAATGAGAGCACAACTGTGAGTGAAAGTGTTTATGTGTTTATGTGACCAAAGGTATGTGCTTTTTTGCCGCTGCTTACTCTGCAGATGGCAAGCGGGGATGTCGTGGGGCGGTGGCAGAGAGGGAGCAGCGTGCTGGGGTGGGCACAGGTTGTGGTAACCACCTGTGCTTCCTTCTTGGGAAACCACTTTGACCTAGAACATATTTACAAGAGCAGGAGCATCAGCTAACAGCCACCAGCTGAGTGGAGTTATTTTCTATGTGTTTTTCTTTTCCAACTACTTTTTGAATAAGAGCAACGTCTCTTGAATTGTCCCACCAAATGGTATGAAATCGTTTCACCAATTCAAAATCCACACATCACCAGAAATCCTTGCTAACGTTCATATAAAAGTGTGATTCCCTGTCTGTGCTGTTCCACTGGACCAGAGCAGTGGACATGGGAAGTATCTTCCCTGCAGCAGCTGGAGTCCCACTGTGTATGC
Source organism: Cygnus olor (assembly GCF_009769625.2). NCBI lineage: Eukaryota > Metazoa > Chordata > Aves > Anseriformes > Anatidae > Cygnus > Cygnus olor. The sequence goes on along the minus strand of NC_049198.1, from coordinate 43,286,914 downwards.
AGTAGAGCTGCCTGACGAGCCAACAGTAATTCTCAAAAACAACAGTAAAACATGCCTCTTGCAGTTCCTCCAGGAGAGGGAGGGCTTGGGATATGTCTTCTGGATGTCATCACTGAACAGTGACAGTCTGGACAGTAGCAGTGAAAAAAATATTACTCAGAAGCTTTTGTGGCTGCAATTCGGTGGCACACCAAAAAAATCATAGAATCACAGAATGGTTTGGGTTGCAAGGGACCTTAAAGATCACCCAATTCCATCCCCTGCCATGGGCAGGGACACCTCCCACCACACCAGGTTGCCCAAAGCCCCATCCAGCCTGGCCTTGAGCACCTCCAGGGATGGGGCATCCACAGCTTCTCTGGGCAGCCTGTGCCAGTGCCTCACCACCCTCGAGTGAAGAATTTCTTCTGAATATCTAATTTAAGTCTATTCTTTTTTAGTTTAAAACTATTATTCCTTCTCCTATCACTCCACTCCCTTATAAAGAGTCCCTCCTGCTTTCTTGAAGGCCCCCTTTAGGTACAGGAAGGCTGCAAGGATGTCTCCCTGGAGCCTTCTCTTCTCCACGCCGAACAACCCCAACTCTCTCAGCTTGTCTTTATAGAAGAGGTGCTCCAGGCCTTTGATCATCCTCATGGCCTTTCTCTGGATACATTCTAAAACGTCCATGTCCTTGTGCTGGGGGCCCCAGAACTGAACACAGTGCTCCAGGTGGGGTCTCAGGAGAGCAGAGTACAGGGGGAGAATCACCTCTCTCCGCCTGCTAGCTACATATCTTAGATATGTTCATGACCTTTGTGACTGTAGCTGCTGAACACATCATGGACTTCAACATCCTTGTACCCTCAAATACACTGCAGGAACACTTGCCAGTACTCCTTGTCCCATGCAGTAACACCACAGCTGTGCCTTTGATTGTGTGTAAGTGCAGCCCTGGGGCCAGGAGTCAGGGCCCATCACATCATCTGCTCATAGGAAAAACATTGGGGATACCTGTGTCTGGAGCACACCTGGGGACCTGAGCAGGTACAATGTCATCCCTGCAGTGCAAGACCACATAACCTGGCTGTAATGTGGAGCACCAGAGAAACACAGCCCCTAAGGTACATGGTTACTGTGGATAAAAAAGACGGCAAACCTGAGTCTCCCAGTTGCTAGACTAATGCCAGACCCTTGCTCTCCTTTTACCTTTTACATCTGCCAGGAAGCTGCAAGTCTGGGGCATCTCCAAAATGTGTGCTGATTCATCTATGCCACAGGGCACTGGAGATAGGAGTGAGAGGAACTAGCTGGGACGTGCTTAGAAACTGGCTCTGTTTATTTTAATACACTTTAAAATGTTCAGTTATTAAAAAAAGATAATAATAATAAAAAATCCTAATTTCCTTGAAAGGGAATGTGCACATATTCTTTAGCCTTTTTAAATTATTGCAGATTATTTTACATACAACAATTTGCTGATTTCTTTTGGTTAACCACTTAACTACATACTGATATTTCTAAGAGATAAGAGATACAGATGGGTTGTAACAGGTCCAATGAGATAGAGTTTAAAACTTGAATTGCAGAAGTTGTGATGTATATTAATATACCTACTATCAGGCATAATACAATAAATTTAAATATCTTATGTTTCTGAGCTAAATATCTGCCTTTGAACATTAGCTTATTTCATTTTTCTTTCCTACTCAGAATAAAAATGGAAAGGTAATCTTACACTGAAAATGCTCCAGAACCTGTTTTGTCAGCCATTAAACAGATCATTATTCCAGATACATTATTTTCTGTTCCTTCTCAACTTTCATTATGTATAAATAATAGAAAAATAACTTTCTCCCTCCAAAAAACACTCTGGCATGAAACTCTCATAAACTTCCTAGAGTGTGTAAGAGCAATAACAGATAACAGTTACTAAAAGAAATATTTTAAACATCATATAAATTTTGTTAAACAATTTAATTGGCAATAGAAATGGGAAAATGCTTCTTAACGTTCTACTTTATCTAGTAATGCAGAAATCAAAGATATAAATTACAATAATATATGTCATTATGGTGTGTTGACATACGGTTATTTTAGATATCTACTTCAGCCACTTTGCTTTTTAGAATAAAGCTTTCATGGCAGGTTTTGAACTAAACTTCCATAATCCTTAGTTTACTAGTGCTAAGAGCCTAGATAAACCTGTCTAGTTATGGTTTAAAGGTCAGACTATATATATATATTTTTTTTTTCTTTTTCTGCCAAAACAAAGGTTTGTAAGTGTTATTCACTTCTGACACTTCCTTTTACAAGTATGTCAGATCGATATCAACATACGTGTCTCATCTATGGATGTGGTTGCAATCCTGGTTTTAGATGCTGATCAACAAAGGTATTGGGTTTCCATCTGAAACTATATGTTGAACTTGCTTTATAAAATTAGCTTAGCTATGCAAAAATAAATAAATAATTCATAACATATGATTTAATGTTGTTGACCAGTTATTGGATTCTTAACTCTGCATTGTTAAATCTGTTGTTGAACTGGTTCTTCAAGCTTTTATTTAAGACTGCCAGCAGGCAACAAGTTTAATGTCACCATTTCGAGATTTCAGAAGATCAAGATATATTTTTAGTCTGAAGCACGTTTATTTAGAACCCTTTGGGAATTAAGTAAATACAAATACGCTGGAATAACCCACTGAATTCAAATGCTGAATCTTGGATCCAGCATTGAAATTGTGGCTGGGTACTTTGAAGATACACTTGTAAGGTTCCTGCTGTTTTGAAAAGCAATATTCTAACATTCAGACTATTCAGAATAAAAGAATAGTTATGGAAGAGTAAGTGAGAAAGACAAATGAATTTCAGGATATTTCAGGTGATTTGGAATTTGCTAGAAAATCATCATCAAAAAGGATTATACAGTGAATAAGGAGCATCAGAAAGTTCAATGAAAAGTTGTACTTGCGTTATGGCAATAGGGCTATGTGGTGTTTTTTTCATGGACTTTCTTGGATTCTCAGTGTTTCACAACCCGGCAGAGCACTTGAATTAGGGGTGAAAGATTACTTGTGCTCATTTGACCGGTGTAGTGAAGGATCCTCTTGAAAAATTGTATGCGATTATAACATAACTACAGAGTTTATCATAATGTGATACGTACATGAAGGATCCATTAAGGGGATGAGTCCTAAGGCACCTCCCTCCTTCCCTTGCAGGTGGACATTGGAAGGTCTCATTCACATGGTGTGCTCTGAGCGAGTGGTGGCTCCTGCAGTGATGTGTCACTGGATGTCCCCACCTGAAGGCTCAACAAGACCTCCTGCTGGAAAATACTTACAAGTGCTGATCATTTCCTTTTGACTCCAAGCCACAGAGTCTCTGTTGCCTGCCAAGGGAGGCTCAGGAAGGTGAGGAAATGATGCTGAGCACCAGAATGCCTGGAGCAACTGGATTCATTACATTAAACCACTGCACACAAACTGGCAAAAAGGAGCTTGAAATGGTGGAGGGAGAGAAATCAAGTGCCCGCAAAACAGAGTGTGTTATGGTCATGAGTAAAGAAATAAGCAAGAGAGAAATCTGGGTAGGTTGGGGTGCAGTTCCAGTCCAGCCAAAGGGACAGGACAGGGACAAAGGCAGGGAGGGAACAGCAGCAGAAGCTATGGCATTTTGGTACAGCTGATACATGCAGGCAGCTTCAGGGCCTGCCTGTGTGCCACACACGCACTGCAATGGTTGCATTGCATTTGAAGCCACCTGGTTCTCTGCTGCACCTTCTTGCCTGGTACAGACAAGCCCTAAACATCCAGCAGCCGTCTCAACACACTTCCAAAAAAACATGCTTCCTGACTGTTTTCCCATCCTCACGAGCTTTGTCTAATGTGCACAGCAGCAGCTGACAACAGAACAGTCAAGGACAGAAATAAAGGCATAGTTTGTAGCACGAAGCCAAGCAATTATTAAAGCTACTGTGGATCATGGTGCTGAGATCCCTGTGTTTAAAAGAGAGTTAAGGGAGTGTTAATGCTGAACCTCTAGGCAAAAAGAGGTTGTTTGACAAAGATATTACCTCTAATACATTGAATAAGCCAAGATTTAATGTCAGAATACTGTTGCCTGAGATCTTTGGTTTATGGAATGACATATTTTCACTTCCATAATCCTTCCTTCAAGTTTAACAGCAACCACAGAATCGTATTATGGAATTAAAGTTAATTTGTATTTTTCAGATTTAGTAAAAAGCCAACAAATTTATCTGATATCCCTTTGAGCGGGTACAGGTTATATTCTATAGAAGGTGTGTCAGGCTTAAGAAAGTGTTGTGAACTCTGATATTTCTTCATCCTCATGCTGAAAATTTCTCTTTGTGTCTGAGTTACCTGAATCCTTCTTAAACTTATTCCACAGTGAAGGAAAAGCCTTCATCAGACAAAGATTCAAATTCTTCAAAAGGATTCAACCTCTTCAAAGAAGCAGCATGTGCACAGATATTAACAACTGAGGTGAGGGAGGGTGGCTGTGGCAGGTGCCACAGCCTGCACTATTACAATGCCTTGCACTGTCAGTAACGTACTGAGGTGTCTGTCGTAGGCTAAGCACTACAGGTCACTGCGCTATCAAGACTTTTAAACTGTTGTCTGGTCCCAAGCATGTATGCCAAGGATGGACATACATTTCAGCCACCTGTGCAGAGTGACTAAATTACCTGGCATTCTGGATAAGCTGAATATGGGCTGTATGGGGTCATAAAGCTCCAACAAGTTAACGACCCAATCAAGAGTAAAAAAAAATAAAAACAAAAACAAAAACATTGTCATTACAGAAATGAGTTTGAAGATGATTAGATGTTTTCTGGAGAAGCAGGAAGAAGAAGGCTTTTCTACCTGTGCAGGTTTGGGAAGATGTTATAGTTGTCATCATGGTAATGACAAAGGTGATGATAAGTATCTGAGCTGCAGAAGAAGGATCACAAAACAGACTGTGTTGTAACACACAGTTCAGTTAACTTGAGGGCTGTTGTCTGGGACAGTTTTAAAGCAACTGAAACTTCTCATGAGCAAATGTATGTATATATATGGTAATGAAATTCTATGCAATCATGAGGTAAGTTATAAGGTATACAAAAAAAATGTCTGATTTTTTAAGGCCTATTTTGAAGGCCCAAGTCTGCTGTCATTGATATTAGTTGCAAACTCTCCCTGATCTCATAGAAGAGGAGGAGGAAGAAGCTCTGCTCATCAGAGGAGCTATCCAAATCTTCCACACTTGTTATGCCAAACACTGCAGTTGCCATTCGGAGGAGTTTACGCAGACGGGACTTTCCCCCACTGAAATTAATCACAGTTTCTGTGATTAGTGCTGCTTAGGAGCCTTCCTCCGGCCTGGCAGCTGGCTGTCCTGGACACAATCTGTGCTAGCCTGCCTGCTGCAGCAGGTTCGGTTTTGCCAGCACTTCCCTGGGGGCAGCCAAGGTTCTGCCTGCAGATGGTCAGACTTTGCTAATGGTGCTGGAGCCTGCCCTGTGTTTGCACCGATTGGAAATTTCCAGGCTGTAGATAGACCTCTATAGGCCTCAAACAGCTGCAGCTCATAACTGTAGCTCCAGTTGTTGCTGGTCTGGCTTGTAGCTGGCAAGGATGAGGATATTAAAATCCCATAAAGATACTATCAAATTAGAAAATACTGTACAGTGTGCTTTTGTTTCTTTTAAGGATGAAGAAACCAGATGAGAGAGGACTTAAGCTCCCTCTGCGCATATATGCGGAGCGGAAAGAAATTACATTTAACTGACCCCTTGATGATAGGACTTGATATTTGGCTATATTTAATCATGTATGGAAAAGACAGTTGCACTTTTCAACAGCTGCTCTTACTCTGAGCTTCAAGGGGCTAAGGAAAAGATTAGGTCTGGGCAGGGATTTACTCCCTCTCTCTCCCTCCCCCACAAAACCTGCATTTCTCATGGCTTTTGGAGTTCCAGGGGGAAAACAAAACAAAACACGTTCTTTACTGCGTTCAAAACTTTACTGCGGTTTCAATAACGTGGTTGCACCATAGGTGGAAGCAGATGGCTGAGAAAGAAAGCAGGCCGTGCAGGTGTGAGACCAAACCCCACCGGCCCATGTTTCCAGCGTTGGCGGGGCTCTTCTTCACCCAGCCATTCAGGGAGCATACTACTGCCTTGTGGTCTCCCACGTCAGGCTTGGGTAGAGGTACTTTTTTTTGTTTCAGAGGGTTTCAGACAGCTTCCAGGGAGCCAGCTGACTGTAGCATTGTCACTGCTGATAACTGGGAAAGCTTTTAGCAGTCTCAGTGCACAGAGGCCAGGGATGGAGTTGTTAATGGACTGACCCCATAAAAGAGGGTCCTTCTAAGCCACATCAGGAGCACAGTGTCAGAGTGTTGTGATCTGCCCAAATGTGCCAAAAACAAGGGGGAATGTTCTGGATAGGATAAGTGAAGGGACTCACTGATGGACCTGAACATCTTGGGAAATAATACCTGATCAGCTTGAGTTTCATTATCGTCCTGATAGCCCACTTCACAACGTGCCTGACAGATTTAGAAATATAAAAAGAAATTTGGACTATAAATTTTATCAGAATACATTTGATGTTGCTACCAGTACTTTATTATAAAACAGCAAAACAAAACAAAACCTCTAGATGAAAACTTGTTTTGGTCCAGGTTTGGCCCTGTTTCACCAGGGCAAGTGACCTTCAATATACACTAACTACAGCTAAATTTAACACTGATTAAGATTTAAAACTAGTCTTATGGAGAGGAAAGAGGTAGACTATTGTAATATCTGCTTCTACATTTTGCACATGTGTGAAGACATTAATTTTAAATGTCAAGATTAGGTGTTGTATGATGTGAACCAATATTAATTAAAGTAACCTTTTTGAAAAGAAATTATTGAAAAAGTTAGACATTTAAGTATCCAGCTTCATAAAGAACGACAATTCACACAACAGCTGAATTGCCAATGCAGGGAATGGGGTCAGTTTTCACTTCTTAGGTTCTTGGGTCATTCATGTTAATATTAACAGTAATTGTGTGTGGAGAGTATCTCTTTTAATTTTAATCTTCAAAATGAGCAGAAAGACGATAGGAGCTCAAATTGTTTCCCACAGTAACACTAAGAAAACCCAGTGTTTACAAGAACAGAGTAACCAGCATGCCAGCTGTATTCTTTCTAGGTAAAGGTATAGCATATTTAGGGCCCTGTCCTCACAAATCTGGTGTTTTGCAGGCATTAAATCCTCGTTCCATTAGTTACGTTATTTGAATGTTACTATTTCATGATCAGTAGGAGCTCTTGTCTATGCAAGTGGGTTATTCAGAAACATACAATATCCCTTCTCTGATAACAACTAGGAGCGTTCACTGTGTAAAGGCACAAGTACAAGCCATTCTGCTCCTTTGAACAATAAACTCTCTGATTTAACTAGTGATATTAGTAATGGGCATAAAACAAATGCAGTCACTTACTTCACATCCATGTGGGTATTCATAAGCAGTGAGATGACTTTATAGGAAAGTGTGATCAAGAACCTTCCAAGTGATATTCACATGAAAATATTTTTGTGCACATCTACATGTACTTGTATACACTCAGGCTTTTTTGTCCCAGACTGGATAATTACTTCTGTGATTAGGTTTTTATGTAAACCATGACTCAGTCTTCATCCTTTCACAAATGCACTTTCATTTATACTTTCATAACTATAAGACCTTCATTGTTGTAAATAATGTTCAGGGAGATTAAGAATAAAAGAACATAGAAATATCTTTTGACAGCAACACGTAATTCAGTTCTGGTACTGATTATCACAGGAAGTTGAGGCCAAAAGCATGCCGAGACCATTTAAAAAGACTGGATATTAACACAGATAAAAACTACCCAAAACGTTCATAGTTGGTCATTGTCAAAATGTTGGAAGAGCGTATGACTTCACATTTCCCAGCATAAAATAATCTCTTGTAAGAGCGGGAGGTGAGGCCTATGTCAAGAAGATGAAGTCTAAAGCCAGCCATGTTTGGTTGCTTCCACATCATCTCCTAGGAAAAAAAGTGTCTGTTCTTATTGGAACAGTTTCCTCTCACTGCCTCTGAAATATACCTTTTCCTGTTACTTTTCTTTCAAACACAGAACTTCCTTTCCTGAAGGGGAGACCTTCCCAAAGCAATAAGGGACATTGTTATCAGTTTCATCAAATGCTCCACCACAGCGCATTTTGAAGCACAAATTTGTTTAGGTAACACATTGGAGACTTATTAAGTTTCTATTTACGCAAGACCTACATAAATCAATTACAAAAGTAAATGTTTAGAGCTGAGAAAAAAGGCGTTTTGCTTTCATTATGGAGAATATTTCCTAAAATCTCCAAAGTTGTGAATGAACTGGAATAGATATAAACACACTATATCCAGATCCAAATATTCATTGCAATCCAGGTAAATTTTGAAGGGGTGGGGATGACACAAGGGACGGGGCACACATTCATAATGCTTCAGTTTAGATCCCAAATTTAGATATCTGATTAGATACCTAAACTTGCACTCCTCCCAGGTCTGTTGTGCACAAACAGAAGCAGCACTGTGCAGACAGATGTGAGGCCTGGCAAGATTTTGGGGTGCCAAGGCCTGGTGGGAGAGCTCTTGCATGCTGCTCTCTGCCTGCACTGCACACCAGCTTAATTAAATATCTTTAAATATCTCCCTGCTTGATTTGCAGAAGAAATAATAGGCTGCCCTTGCTTCCTGTTACTGGGGTCTTCCAGCTGTAAGCTCAGATGACTTCAGTGGAGTGCATGCACTTGCTTCCTATTTGTCAGCGTTGAGGTTGTTTATGGAAGATTCTCAACAGTTTTGAAGATCCATTCACTCAAAATTCATCCAAGTTATGTACAAAACATGGAATTATGCAAATCTTTCAGCAAATCACCTTAAAGCATCATTTTGCCATGTTGATGAAAGTACCATGAAAAACAGAGACAAAGACAGATACAAGTATTTGGCAAATTATTTTTTTTTCTGTGGTCAAAAGCTTCATGATTTCAGTGAAAATAAGCAACTAGACTTAACACTTTTAATGGCTGATCTCTCCTGCTATACAAATCTTATTTTACATATTTTTCCTTCCCTCAGCGTCATGCAAAATTCTCCTTGCAAGTCAAAGAATGATGGATGTACTTTTCTGGGAATACACAAAAGGCAAAAACACAAAGTAGTACTCATAACTCAAGAAGGATTCAAAATAATAATAAAAAACTTTCAAAAATTCCAAGAATTCAGCTAAGCCTTAATAACCTTTTCTAAAACTTACTTCATCTTTGTCACCTACTCTTTCATTTTGCTGCTAGCCCTTTAGATCCAGGAGGTCAGCCTTCAGTGAACAGCAATTCCCTGTTTGCAGCTCTGTCTTTATTGGAATTCTTACATTTATATATTCACGAATGAGCCTTATTCTTGGTTTTAAAATGGACCCTCTCACTCCTCTATATGGGGCTGAAACAGAACATAGAGGAAAAAAAAATCATGCATAGATTTTCAGCAGTATTTTATGGTTTCTGCTCCTGGTTCTGTTTCTAGAAGCCTGTAGTTGTTCTAGCTTCATGCTGCTCACATGATAATCTAAAGCACAAACAAAGCATATATGAAAGCATGGATAAGTTATGCATGCTCAGGACTGTGTTATCACAGCACTTGGAAAATGTAGAAGTACCACTGTCTGAGGTGGCCTCTCCCTGGCATTTTTTGTTTTCTAGAAGCAATCGCTTGGTGATCTGCTATTGCGTGAGGAAGCAGCGCTTCAGGACAGACCCTTCCTGCAGCCAAGTGCCTTGGGTGTTCACAGAAAGCCTCCAAACCTACCAGTACTGAGGCAACTTCTATTTGTGAGGCAGCAGTCTTGTATCAGGACACTTCCCCAGTGGAGGATGGACAGTGCCACCTGGATCCAACCAAGCTGAGTGTAGCTAGCTGTTTTGCTGATAAACAAGGCTTTTGGTTCCTTTCATGGCTGCTGCTTCCTGCCTCAGGTATCAACATGTGGCCTGGAGATCTCGCTGCCGTGAGAAAGGTTGCAAAGCTGCAAGGTCACATCGGTGCCGTGTGCTAGGCTCACTAGAAAAAAAAAAAGTCATTATAAAACAAGACATGACACTAAAATATGTGGCTGTGAAAGCCTGTCATTTGCAAGGCTGTAATATGCACTAATGTGTTGAAAGAGAGAGTAACTTAGATGTTACGGTGATAATGTGTACTTACTGTATTCCTCTGAGCTGGAAAGAGACCACAACTCTTTATTTTGACAAGGGATAATATACATCTTTGAGAGTGACTATGAAAGAAAATTTAGCTTGAAATGTCAAGTAGTCCAGCATGCAATAGAAAGCTGCCAACATCTGCTGAGGTGTTATGTTTTCTGGTGTGAAAAATACAGCTCAGATGTAGCAGCAATCTTTGCAAGGGTCGCATCACTTCAGCAGAAAAACACCACCTAAGGTAGAACATTGTCTGTTTATTTAAAATGAAATTAGGAACCAACAATGTATTATTCATGGTCTTTAGTGTATCCAGAGCGTCTTGTGTGTTTCTTTAACTGCTATAAATACAGAATCAGCTTGCCACACACAGAGCGCTTCATCTGAATCTCGTCAAATGAGTACATTATTTACATTTCATCCCATCTTAAAATGTGGCTCTCTCTTTTGCTCTTCTAAGTGCTGCAGCAATGCCACACTAATGCAAGGGTGGGTTCCCAGCATTGTGGTCCAGATCTTCTCCTGATTACTGTGGTGTCAAATGGGAATATCTTCCTTCTTATCACAAGTGCCATTTGGACTTTCTGTCTTCAAAATGAAAATCAGGGTCGATCTTTATGTATAAAATCAGGATGTCAACCTGATTCAATTAATCAAGCTTCCTTGTTTGTCTTCTGTTCCCCAACCCCACTCCCCTTTTCTGCATGGGCAGTGACTAAAAGTCATGCATGTAATTATCTGCCAGCTATTTCAATTACGCATAAATAAATTAAGTAATCCTTCTCCGTTTTTATGACTGGAATCTTGTGCTGAGTCTGGCCTCTTCTAGGAGTGTGGAGCATATGACCATTTTTAGCTGTGCTCAATAGCTTTTATTCCTTCTCACAGATACACAAAATGCAAAAGACTGTTTGTTTCCATCTCTCTTTATTTTTTTTTTCAAAGTGTAAACTAAACAACTCCTTTTACATCTCTTGCTGGTTAGAAGCCAATGTAAATGCTTATGCTAGGAGAACAAGCCCATTTCCTGCCGTTAAGGCTTTTTTGTTTATCCTAGGGCTACTCACTGCCACTGCCTGCCCCTGACAGACTATTAACCCCTGTTTCTAGCAGGCATACCAGATGTGGGTTTCTTAAGCAAATTATTGGTTATTTCACCACATGTCGTTTTTGCAGTTAAGTGTTTCCAGCCTCTCAGAACATTCCACAGAAATAACATCACATTTTCCTCCAACCTGTTAATTAGCATAATTATTTATCAGCCTGAAAACCACAGCTTGAGTTCGTTAAGCAGCAGACAGATATGCACTGGACAGTGGCCCAAGAGACTTGAAAAAGTGATGAGAGGACAGAGGCTGTGGAAGCTGACTGAGAGGCTGTGGGAAGGCATGCTGCTTACATTTTCCTCCACCACCTTCTCTGAAGACCCCTCCAGCCAATAAAACACATCCCTTTTTCATGCTGCAGGGAGAATGGGTTTCAGGGTTACTTCTCTGCCAAGATCTACCAAGCTGTGACACCGGGATCCGGCTCCAGATGCTCATGCCAAAAAAGAGCTGATATGAGAAATACGCGCCCTTTGCCATCCTTGGCATATAGTCCAGTCCTCCCTTTGCATTGGTTTGCTCTTTGTGCACACATCTAATCTTGCTGACCGAAAGGAAGGCCAGGATTGCAACATCTATAAAGCCTGTAGGATGTAATTTCTTCAGCCAGCACCTGAGCCAAATGAGTGTCTTTGTGCAGCATTGTGTATGCAATAACTCTCAGGTCGAAGACAATAGTGCCTTGCAGAATGCATTGAAGAGGTTGGTCCAAATTACTCATCGGACACCAATGGTGGGTGAATTACAAAACTAAGTGACACATTTAAAATGCTCAGATGACCACATTTTCAACCTATAGATGCAGATGTAGAGGGTCTCTTTTACCCCTGAGCAGTTTAAGCATCTACTGCCCCTGAGCTCCGTTTTATTCTAGTGTTAGAAGTGTCTTCACACGTCCCTGTATAGGGTGTATTGCACTCTACTTTTGAACGATTAGTCGTGGCAATTTTCTACCTGAATGTGTCTTTGCAGTGTTTATAGCTGCAACAAGTCGTATACTTCTGCCAGCAGCTGTACTGTGGTTTATGCATACCTCCGAATTAAGAGGATTTCATGTGAAAAATAATAGTAGCAATGTGGAACAGGGGTGGACATGTTTCCAAGCGGTTGCATGTGCACTTATAGGTGCAATGCAACTTCACTTGCTAGCCTATAGACATGGTGAGAAGTATGTAAGAATAATAAGCCGTTTGAGGCTTTATATGCAAACAAAGCCTGTTTGCTTCAGAAACGCTAAGGGCTCTGCAACAGTTTCATGGATCTCAGGTATTCCTAAAACTACTGTAAAGTAAATGTCACAGCACATTGTGGCCCAGTTGTCCACACAACACATATTTGTCATTAGTTACTTATTAGACTTCAAAACATAATGCATTACCATTCCCTATTTAATCAATGAACAGACAATAATTCATTTGCTTTAGGGACCGTGGTACATTAATGGTAGCTGTTAATCAGCACATTCAAAAATCTGTGTTGTTACTTTACCTCATATGACGGATACTAATCTGGGAAAACTATCGGAGGTTTCAAGTCTTCATGAAATGCGAGGAGCTGTGCTTGCTAGTATTGTATCCACAGTTGGTTTTGCTTTAGCGTGTTACTTCCTGCTATACACTGCAGGCCAGATGGCAACAGACTGACACAAGTCTGAAAAAGCAGGCAAAGAAACACATGGTCCTATGAACTATGAGCACAAGACCTGCTTCTCCAGATGCTCAAGGAGATGCTTGATACAGCAAAACATAATGGCAGGCTGACATTTTAAATGAGCAGCATGGGACGTTCTCTATGTCTCCTGTAAATTGTACCATTAATGAAATGATAGACAACCTTGCAGAAACACGTTCAGGTCTTCATACAATACCTCTGGAAGCTGAGCCCAGACTCATGGAGCAAATGTAGGTATGTACATCTCCAAATGTCAAGAGAGAGACTGTGTAAAGAGAGAGAAGTGAAAAAACATACTAATCCTATGATCTATTGGGCTTTAGCAACTGCATTTCTCAGGTATTCACATGAATACCTGCTTTTTTTTTTTGCTTTTTTTTTTTTTTTTTATGAATTAGTGAGTTTTAAAACTGATTAAAACTGTTTACTGACTTCAGCAAGAAGGAGCTATCTGTCAACAGCTAGGAAAGATCATAAATAAGATGTTCACAGAAGCCAGTTTCAAATTATCCAGGTAGTAAAGTCTTCTGTCACTGAGATTAATTTATTCTTCTTTCTTTTAATCTGATACCTTTTTACCCTTAACATGACAAAAAGCATGATTTTCCTTAAACACCTTGTTTGCTACCATTTGTTGTTCACTTACATCTTGTTAACTGTTATGGAAAGGTTAGGGTCTCAGTGAGAATATTTTTATTTAGGGACGGATTGACAACAGCTTTTTTTTTTTTTTTTTTTTTTTTTTTTTTTTTAATTTCTAGAATGACACACATGGGGCACATTTTCCCACAGGAAGGAAGAAATATTGATTTAAGCTGAGTGCACAAATACCTGCAGAAATGTAAATTTCTTTGGATCAACAGCTAAAGCCAATAAACTTTTAAGAAAAATCATACAAATTTCAAATTAAACTAGTTGTGATTGAAAAAGAATTTTCAATAAATCATGGCAGCTTTGGGGTCTGCTAGATTCCTTTGCCAAAATTCCCCAAACGAAGCAGTGCGTGCTTACTACATTCTGCAATTGCATCTGCAGTGACTCACATGTACCAATGGATATCTGGAGCACAGATGTTATGCAAAAGGGTGAAAATACCACAGTGGATTGGGGTCTATTCTTTCACATTACTCCCTTGATGATTCCCATTTCCCCTCCTTCCCTGAAATGTAATTTAAAGAGAAAAGAGCTGGTAAGTTTTCCACATTTCTCCTTAGGAATGTATGGCATTCACTCATGGCTGCACTAAGCAGGTCCTTTAATGCTCAGAAGAGTTTTGAATGCATTCTGGAACACAGTCTCTTCACCATTTTCTCCCAATTCCAGTTAGGCCACTCCTCCTGCAGAAGTAAATTTCTTTTTTTTTCTGGTTAATTTTGACTGGATGATTCATCTACACTAAACACTATTGAGGCAAGATCAAGATGGATGTTTTGCTATACCAGAGAGGTAAATTCTCTTTAGTGACACATTCTCTTTAGTGACGTTGGTGATAATGCCTCATCCAAATCAGGATTTCCCCTCCACTTCCTTTTTCTCATTCTATTCCCTCTCTTACTTAAGAGTAGGTAAGGGAGGATGATGTAGTCAATACTGATATGTTTTCCTATAGGTCTGCATCAGGAGTTGCCTTTCCAGAAGCTGCTGACATCAGGATGGAACATGTTGAATGACATTTTCAGGCTTCAGTCTCATTCACAAAGCCAACAGCTTCCAAAGTCGGAAATGAGTCTGAGCACTCTTAGCACCATGCTCAGTGGTGTTATACCCACTTTGGATTCCCGCTGATGGTTTTCCAAATGCCAATATCCTTTCATACTCCCTACTTGCTAGCAAGGTAGCAACAACATCATCTTACACCACTGCATTATACACTGTCTTCCTGATCCATCATTACAAGACAGTGTAATGATATCCTGGTGTGATAAACCCATACTGTCAAGATGCTAGATGACAGAGGGCAAAACACACTTCTAAGATCTATATTTTTGAGGAGATAAAGAACTATGCTCTGTTGACATCTTGCTGCCCACCCTGCATGGATTCCCAGTGTCCCCATGGATACACACACAACACTCCCCTGAGTCTGTCTAGTTACTTGGGCTGTGCCTCAAACCAGCAGTAGCCAGGCTAGTAGAGGCCACCTGTATCCCCCAGGTAGACCGGTGGCCCCAACTGCCCAAGCACCCCATGAGGTTCGGCCATCACCTGCTCCCTGCAAGGCCCTGTGTGGGAGTGGGCTGCTCTGGTGGAGCAAAGCCCACATGGGATCTGCCTATAAACCACCTCACAGGGAGGTGAAGTTTACCACTTGCTCTCATTCTGATCATCCCTTCCCACCAAGGAACCTGTAAACTCAGTTCATCAGGGCCGACAGCAGAATCTTGGGGACATTTTGGCAGGTCTTTTCTTCCGTAATCACGTTTTCATAGCTGTGTTATTATATCTTGTATTTTATCTTCACATGAAAAAGAGTTGAGTTTTTTTTCAGAGAAAAACCTACAGCTCTGGTATTATTCCTCATCATGGGTACAAAGCTCTCTAGCCTTATGCTCTTTAATATATGTAAATAAAACATTAATCACATTTGTTATTTAAGATTAGTTAAATGAACACTGGCTGCTGGCATTCAGTGTTAGGTTTCAGCCAGAGGGGCCCATTAACTTTAAATTTCTTTCCTTCTTTTTCCTCCACAATAATGAAACATTTTGTGAAAAAAAAATAACAAAACAAACAAAAAGCATTCTCCTGAGATCTCTTCTCTAAAATCCTTTAAAACTGGCAGAAAAAAAAAAAAAAAAAAAAAAAAAAAAAAAAAAAGAAAAGAAAAGAAAAGAAAAGAAAAGAAAAGAAAAGAAAAGAAAAGAAAAAAAGAAAAAAAAAACATACTATGATTCTAAATCCTCTCACACAAATGTCTGCTTGGGAATTTTTTCTTCTTTGGGGGTAGACTTTAGGAAGCTGGAAGCCAAAACAAGTTTAGAATAGTAACTCAGTAGGCTCACAGCCACTTCTTCCCCTGCAGTGCAAGCAGGGAGTGAGGCACACTGGCCCTAACTTCTGTGCCCTGGCTTTTGTCATTTTTGCGCTGACCCTCCGAGTTTAAATTTCTCCGTGTGTGTGTGTGTGTGCGTTTAATTTAATATAGGCCCGCATCTCCGCTGGAATGCCGGGGCCCAGCCTCACCGCAGCAGCCTGTAATGAAAACCACCCGCGGCCTGCTCCCATCGGGGGCTGCTCCCGCTGTCCCTGCCCCAATGTGGATCCAGCCCACGGCCCTTGGTTGTGCTTGCTGGGCTCACCACGGGCTGTGCAGCACCAGCTGCTTACCATGGGGGTTTGTAGCCAAGGGAAAGGCTTCAGAAGCCCGGCCTGCTGCTCATCAGTGGTTTTCAAGGTGGTGTTTGCCTGTGAGGTCTGGAGTCAGGCCTCACTCCTAATGTCCTTTCGGATTTCTTCCTGCAGCACCTTTCCAGGGGAAGGGAGTGAGCTGGCAAGGCTGACTCTGCTCACATGCCCTGGCTATCAGCATGTGGGAATGCTAATGGTGAGGGAAATCAACTGTTCTTGAGCCCATGGGAGGGACAGTTTTAACGCTGCACAAAACCTTCCAGGGCGTCCAGGAGAGCAGCAATTAAATTGTATGAAATTGTGTAAATGTATCCACCCCTGTTTTAAAATTCAGATCAACAGGGGCTTACAGAAATAAAGAAAACAGTTACAGTCATGAATGTGATAGTATGTTTACTGCTTTTGTGATCATTCAACATTTGCAAATTCTGCACTCTTCGGCAACCATTGGGGTTTATATAAGAGCATGAAAACTTTCCTTCTGTGGTATGCATTTTAAACTCATCATTTCAGGCATGTGCCAGAATAACTGTGTCAGTCAGGGTAGGGGTAGGTGTGATGTCTGAGAGCAGGCCCTGACAGGCAGCACTTTGCTGGTCAAAGCCCTTAAGGATAGATACTCTTATGCCAGCAAATTGATGTTTCTGGCAGAGCTGCTTCTTTACTCAAAATATGCTTTTGCTTCTTCTTTACAAGCACAGTAATTGTCTCTGCATTGGACACGTTGTAGTATACTTCCACCCACACTAGTATTAATCCCTAACGTCATTTTCCATAAAACTACTTCCAGTGTTTGCTGTAAACCTGTGAATACAGCTGCAGTAGTGAGAACTCAGAGTGGCAGCTAAGAGTTGGGCATTCCCTTCTATAGAGTCATCTGTATTTACCTTATTGTGTTGTGTTATATTATACTGTATTTTCTTTTCTGTTCAGAAACAGGAATCATAGCTCAGCCAGTATGGGAATAAAACTACACAATTTGAGAAGAATGGCTCTCACGGCTCTGTACTGAGAGGTCTAGACAAAAGTGGAGATGTGCGTGGTATATTGCCAAAAGCATTAAAGTAAAAGTTACCCGAGTAAGTAAAATCTCTGGACCGAAGTCCAGTTGCCATATTTCAATTCAAAGTTAAGGAAAGAGTAAAGTAAAGAGACCTCCTTAGGACAATCAGGATTATTTTGTTATTCTTCAGAAGCATTGCAAAAATGGCTTCAGTTTGTATCGCCCTTCAGAAGGACTGAGTGACTCAAAAATGCTATGTTGACATTTCACCTTATCTTGCCCCTGGTGACATTATTTATTACTGGTAAAGATTTCAAAATCATGTTTTTATGACTCATGTGAAAAAAAACATTGGGTACCAATACTAATGATGAGTCATCTTTAAAATTTGGGAATTTTCCCATCTTTGGTCTAACCTACTTTAGTCAGCAATATTCATGAAAAGATCATATGCTTATCCAGGAACTCAAAGGAAATCTCATCTGTATTTAACTAGGCCTCTTATCCTTCTTCACAACATTTTAGAACCTCTGTTGTTAGCAATATACAAATAATACTGAAAAAAAAAATTGAAATACAAAATAAGTTAACTGTAGCCTCACTGGCACCACTTTGATTTTGGGGTTGGATCAGGGCTAGTTCTTACATTCTTTCAAATCAGCTCACTTCTACCAAGGGCTAACAGTAAATATGACTCTATTCCATTCAAAGATACAGTACCAAGATCAGTTTCCCATGCAGAGAGGAATTTAGTGGCATTTCTACCCAGAACCATAAGGAAAATATAATCTTGTTGTCCAAAGACTATAGACATGAGAAACTTCTGCCAGAAAAAAATAAAACAAATAAATAAATAAATAAATCACAAATTAAATCCATCTGAAGTTCAGAAATCCTTTAGAAAATTAGTAGTGTATCTGAGCAAGCCAGAAAAAAAAATCAGAACAGATTTTAGGACATGGTAAAAAGTCTGTGTTGATTTTAAGGAGTGGTATAAATATCTTAGCTATCTTTCTTGCAGTACGGTAACATTTTTTAGGATAAGCACATCTGTCATGTTTAATTACATCTTGTTACAAACATAAAACTGGCCAAATTCTGCATCTGGTTTTGCTGGGGTAAATTCAGGGCAAAGCCTGTAAACTCAGTAGAATAGCCTATAAAATCAGCCAAATTGATTAAGATTTGCCTACTGGTAATTCACAGCAGAGGCTGAGCACAGTTGGCTCCAATCTATGTAAAGTGGCAGTGTGGAAAAATGACAAACCAAAGTCTCGCCAAATCAATGGAGTGACTCAGAAAATAATGCCACTGAATCAAAGTCCTCTAAGCAAGCTACTTACTGAAAAATGCTCTGCAGCCTTGCAACGAGACAGATCTAGCAATTTTTCCTTTAATTCTGGCAATAAGCTCAATGTTACATCATGTTTCTAAGGTAGAAAACCAGGATATTTCTTGAGGTTACTATTTTTTTTTTCTGTAGGACTTGTACAGCCTCTGCTTTGTGTATACGCTTTCTCTCTTTTTTTAAAAAAAAATATTAAAAAAAAAACACAAAACTTTCATGTATTTTCAGGAAGTGATATCATATGAACATGCTGGTAAAATTAGCCTGAGGCTTTTACTCCATTTATATACAACAAAAGAAATCTTTGTCACTAATTACTTACAAACTTATTATTGGTCCCTTGTAACTGCATAGCCAATGATTACAGCAGAAAAACAATAATTTTATGTAGTTATGACTAAATACCAGCACAACCCTCGTATTATCAATAATCACTGTAATAAAGCTGGCTTATTGTTTAGCATTAAAAGGTCCCAGTATATACTTGATGCTTATGTTAACTTGAGCTATGTTTCAGCTTAATATCATTTCTGGGAATAGTGAGATAATCAAAAATTACGGGCTTTCATATGATACACATATGCCAGAAGGGACTGTCTCTGTTTTTCAGGCTGTTATTACTGTTTTTAAAGTTGGCCTCTTCAAAAAGGACTCACATTTTA
Organism: Cygnus olor; assembly: GCF_009769625.2. NCBI lineage: Eukaryota > Metazoa > Chordata > Aves > Anseriformes > Anatidae > Cygnus > Cygnus olor. The sequence goes on along the minus strand of NC_049198.1, from coordinate 43,267,517 downwards.
ATAAATCTCAAAGCCCAGGCTCTTTTTTTTTTTCTTTCTTTTTTTTTTTTTTTCCCTCTGGAGAACTTCAGAAAGATACCAGGCACATACAGCTCCTCACCATTTATTTTTTTTTCTCCTAAGAGTGTACAATGTTTTCTTATTACAGAACAGTACAAGTCAGGTCACTTTGAAACATATTAATGTCATATATAAAACAAATAGTGTTAGCTAAAAAAAAAAAAAAATTAGTTGCTTATTGAATTTCAACCCTTACTGGAATGTTTGGATATTAAATTTTATGTTCATGTATGTTTTCTTCTGCAATTTCAGGACATTTTCTGTAGCAGGTAAACCCAATTTTGATAAAGTCAGCCTCACCTACATTGACATTTTCTCCAAATCTCCTGGAAAAATCCAGATTTACTTTTGGGAAAAGAAAGCAGGTCATTTATTTCACACCTCTCTTGCTTTGCAATGTTGGGACAGGACAGGATGGCATCATGGAGCAGTCCCCACAGTGCTTGGCTATGCATTGAAGCCTCTCTCATGCCCAGAAGTCTCTGGATGAGCACCACTGTGTGGCAGCCCCCTGGGCTCCCAAGCACGAAAGCTGCTGGGAGTTGGGCAGGTCCCAAGTGCAGTGCCCACCGAATGCTCACAAGAGGGAGGACAGGCAGATCCTGGGGATGGAGACCAGCCACTCCAGCTTTAGAGTCACTCACCCTTTCTGAGTGCCTATCCGACCACATAAAATGCAACACTGTCTAAAGACTTGGGCATTCCTCACCTGCTTAATTTTAATTTTGGCCCCACCACAGTGCTGGTGAAGAGCCATGGTTCTAACTCTGTCGCTGCTGGTTCTTTCGCTCACAAAGTAGGTGTAATAGTGCACATGTATCAGCTTGAGAAGGAGGCATACTAAGAAGAAGCCCATCATTTCCTAATGCCACTGAGGAAAGTATGAAAAAGAAGCAATGTTTAATTCAGCCTGTGTTTTGGCACTTCATGCAAGCCATGAGTTCACTTTGCGTGCCTCCCCACCTAACTCGCCGTGGGGTAGCCTGCAGGTAACAACACGGGGGGAAATGTCTGCAAAGCTCCTGTCTGAGGACGGCACTGTTGCTGAGAAAGCATTCAAAATGAGCAATACTGCCTCAGGAAGGCTTTTCCCTCCTGACAGATCCATACCAAATAGGGACAGGAGAGGTGCATGCCTGGAGGACCAGGGCAGAGGCTGGACCAGGCTGTAGCATTAAAACACTGCTATAACTTTAAGGAAAAGTAACTTCTTTACAGCTGCAGGAGGACTCCATAGCCTGGCTGAGATGGGAACAGTATACATCATTTGCTGAAACCATGCCAGTTTGTTCTTCTCGTCTTCCCATGCTGCCCAGTTTAATAGCATGAACCAATATGCATGCAAACAGATAGAGGTTTGCCTGACAAAGCTCATTCAAAGTGCAGTATTCAGGCAGGGATATCATGTCAATCAGAAACATTCAATGGCACTGTCTTGCTATTCTTGCATGCAGTGGGAGGGTTTCAGCACTTTCATTTAGATCCCCTCCAAAACATTCTCAACCCCTAAACGCCACTGCTGCCTTTTATATTAAATAACAGAACCAAGAGCAGGAATGAGGAAAGCATGTAAGCATGTGCTTGCAGTTAATGACACTACACACATGCTGAAAATTAAATGTATACTTTGTGCTTTCCTGGATCCCAGCCAGAGTATTCAGCTCACAGGACGGAGTCACTAATGAGTGTAGTATACAGTTCACAGCACACCGCAGGGATCTTTTCCTCCTCTGCTGTCTAGCAGTTTTAAAGGAAAAGATTGTAGTCTTCTTTCTGTACACTGGTGTTTTACACAGAAGGAAAGTGTGATCTTTAAAGGGAGTTTATGTCATGGGTCTTGAGCTGAGTCACATGTGCACACTTCTGATAATGGCAGAGCATTAACCTACCCTGTTCTTACGTGCACACATAGGTAAAACTGAAAGCCAGTATTGAAAAAGAGCAAACCAGGTGCCAGCTCTGCTTGTCATCACCGTACCATTTTTCAGTGTATCTGTATTTCTTTTGTTTGGTTGTGCGTGTATAATTAAGTACAAATTGCCAGTCACAACAGATGGTGCCCTTTCCTGTGCTCCTCTCATCCCTCATGGGGTTGGGCAATAAAAGTGGAAAGAATTTGCCCACCCTTCCCAGAAACATTACAAGCAATTAATAAGTAAGTGTGGGTATTTCTTGCTCAAAACAGAAACCCAGTTCATTTGGAAGTTCCTTCTGGTGGATAAAGAAAATAAGAATTGTTTTGTTTCATTTCTCCTTCACTCAGAAAAAAATAAAAATACAGCATTCTTGCTTTTGATTTAATTGGCTTTCCATGGATTATTATTTCAATGGATTATGGATTACACGAAGGATGAAAGCCTGAAAATTTGAGAACTTGTGTTTATGAGAAGAGGCCAACATCTCTCGTGTCCAGTGCTGCTTTGCGTTATTCCTTTGTGCACAGTCACTCACATTTGCTGCAGACTCTGGTCCCAGAGCAGAATACATAACAACAGGCCTGGATATCTAATGCTTTTGTGTATAAGGAGAAAACAGCACAGAAGGAAAAGCTTCCTTCTTAATAAAGAGGTTTATTTTACTTTTGGGATCGATCTTCAGCTGCATTAACCAGTTCAGCCAATTCTAACCAAGCAGTGAGAAGGACACACTGATCAGCTGCAGGATTGGTGTTGGCCTCAAGTTAAGAGTTCAGGCAGCAGTGTGGTGCACAGTAAATACAATACACAAAAGCAAGATCAATGGGAAAACAGGAAGGGAGGGAAAGAATGCCTACGATATCTAATTTAAGCAAATACAACTGGACTGTGCCACATACAGTAAATGATCGCATCCACCTCCATCTACAGTGCCTGCATGTGTCTGCATGTGGAAATCGCCTCTGAAAACCCCAGTCCCAGAAGTGGAGGAGCAGCCATGATATAGAACAAAACTTTCAGACAGGAAAAAACACAGTGCTGCACTTGGGTCTTAGCAGGCACCACAGGCTAACCTCCTCTGTCTTCATTCCACACCCACTCCCTCTACTCTGCCTCCAGGAAAAATAGGTTCATCTCTTCAGCCCAAATTCCTTCTGCTGTAATGCTAAGAACTTAGAAAATTGATAGTCTCACCAGATAAATAAGTAAAAATCACAGGTATTCAGACTACTGGCAAGTTTTTAAATGAAAAATGCTCTAAGGACATGCCTATGACCCTAAGAAACCGTAGAACAGGTGATGTTCCTTTTTTTTCTCTTAATCTGATCTAGTAGAGTGAGAATCAACATAATTAAAAACAAATAAAACATCTCAGTCTGTAGCTGTACTGACAGGCCAATGCACTCTACTTCTGCATCAGAAACAGTGTGGACTGCAGGATGAGGGTTGTGATTGTCCCTTGTATGCAACACTGGAGAGACTGCACCTTGAGTTCTGTGTTCAGAACTCAACTGTTTTGGGCCCCTCACTACAAGGACAGAGAGGTGCTGGAGTGTGTGCAGAGAACAGCAACAAAGCTGGTGAAAGGGATAGAGAACAAGAGTTATGAGGAGTGACTGGGGGAATTGGGGTTGTTTAGTCTGGAGAAAAGGAGGCTGAAGGGAGATCTCATCACTCTTGACAACTACCTGAAAGGAGGATGCAGCAAGGATGGTATTGGTCTCTTTTTTCAGGTGACAAGTCATAGGACACAAATAAACTTAGATTGGACATTAGGAAGAATTTCTTCATGGAAAGGGTGGTCAAGCATTAGAACGGGCTGCCCAGGGAAGTGGTGGAGTCATCATTCCTAAAGGTATTTAAGGATTTAAGAGATGAGTGGATATTGCGCTAGGGGAGATGGTTTGGTGAAGGGACTCAGTAGGTCAGGTGGATGGTTGGACTTAGTGATCCTGAAGGTCTTTTCTAACCTTGATGATTAGATGATTCTGCCTTCTGAATACTTGACATATCTTGCTTCCCTTCTTTCTCTACCAAATTGCTTTTAAGTGTTGTGCTCGAGCTCATTCTGAGGAAAAAAAAAAAGCTGTGTATATTGTTTATCTTAAAACTCCATGCTCCAATTCACATATTTCTTTGTCCTCTGCCTGTGGTATTCTATTTATAGATAAGGACCAGCTTGGGAATCATGACTGTCTCCAGTGGCTGGGGACTCTGTCCAGAGCTGGAAATGATCTCACACTGGGTTTGAGGCTACTGATGTAGGTGTTGTGCATTGAACACTGCACTGAAGTGTCATGCAATGAATGCAGCCTTAGTACTGTCCTCTGTCTGAGGCATGAAAGTATTTTGTCTTCAGAAGATCCACTTCTCTTCTGAAAGCACAGGTCTGTATCTCAGAGAGCGAAAAACATGTCACAAAAAAAAAAAAAAAAAACACCAAAAAAAACAAAAAACAAACAAACAAACAAAAAAAACAAACAAAAAAAAACAAGCAGGGAAAGGAAGATCTATGGGTGTATGTATATAATGCAATAGCCAGATGGTGGATGTCATAGTAGAATTAAGTGCCAGCTTCTTAACTTATGGAAGTCTGTCTCTGAACATCTACACTATGGTTGTTCAGCAGTACAGTTCAGCTACAGCATGGGTCCTGTTTTGCCCTCCTTCATCTTTGTTAGTGGCTCTTGTCTTGTTGTCCGCACCCAGTTTCAAAAGGCAAGAAATGGTTCGTATTTTCTTACTTGTCCTTCAGCCCTGCATGAGCCCCTGGCTGTTAAGTGGTATCAGAAAGGAAGCTTTTAATATATATTTCAAATTTTCCATTAATCTTCTTGTTTTCTTGACTTTTGATGGTATTCTAGTCCCAAAAGTTGACGCAATTGTGAGGAGGTGTGGTGGTGAAGCAATTGTTGAGAGGGGTCAGACAGAAGTAGAATGTTTCATTCTCTAATCTTCCCCTTGTATATGGCTTTCACAGTGTTTGATTTTTTAATCTTATTTTTTTCTAGCTTTAAATATTTTAAAATCATAAACAAATAAAGATTAGAAAAGTCAAACAGTCTGAGCCTCCCTCTGTGTTAACATAGTGAATAGTTTCATAATAAAAAAAGTTTATTTCTAAATAAGGCAAAGATGAGTTCTTCCCACACAAGCTGGAGTACAAGACGACAAAGTCATCAATGTTGTTGTCCCTTGTATGTGCTAGTGAATTTTATTACAGTCTAGCAGGGCTTTGAGCAAGGGACAGTTTCTGAGACACAAGAATAGCTCATCGAAATAACATCATTGTAAGCACATGTGTGTAGTTACTTGGCTTTGTGAAACTGAACCAAAACTTTTCCCCATATCAGGCAGAAGTACACCCTTTCCTTTGAATGTGGGCACAGACAACTTGATTGATTTGTAAAATGGAATACCTGGTGTCTGCCAGAAATGTTGCTGCAAAACAGACATAAGCAATCTTCACAACAAACCAGCAATATATGCGCTGGTTTTCTTGTCTTGTTCTTTTTCTTGCTTGGTGGGAAAACCTGTGCTTGTGAGGGTTTCACCACTCATCTAGGCAAAGAGCTCAATACTGTCTACATTGCTAGACACTAGTAAGATCAGATGTAAAGCACTGGAAGTGATCCTAAAATATAGGATGTAGATACAGGACCAGACCTACATGCAGTTATTAAACATTGTACCTTCACAGGATGATCTCATTCTTTGCTCATTGGGAGTAATTTAGTCCTTTATTGTCTGATCCTTTTTCTCAGGAGCTTTTGCCATGTGTCTTTTGTCACTGCTCTTGCTGCTTCCTGCGGTCCTTTTCAACACAATCATGTCCAGCACAAGCTTACTGGATTAAAATGATAACGTCCACTTGGATCAGTTAGAAATACAGATATTCCACAGTGGTTCTTCATGGCCCTTGAAAAGTCTGTAATCCGCTTCCATCACTCTGTATCTGATGCATCACTATCTCTGGACATCTCATTGTCATCCCTGACAAATTCCTTCTAGGTATTCTGAAGGCCATGTTCGTCTCCCTCATGATAAATCACTTATTGTAATGAGTATCAGTTGCTAAATCCAAAGGAAAAATCTTGGCGTTCTTCTCTCTGAAGAAACCCAACTGCACACACTGACTGTTGCACTGTTCTGAACACCCTCACAGTACTTTTCACAAGTGAAACAGGAACATTTTCCGTTAACATTAATTTGCAAAGCATTGTTGCTTTGCTTGGATGACATGAGAAATTTTTTTTTCCGCAGATGGTGTATGAGGAAAGCAGAATTTCGATCTTTGCAAATGCACACAGCCCTGGGCCCACAGGGGAATGGAGCAGCAGTGTTTGTCACAGCTAAGGGAGACTTTCTGTGGAGATCTCTTGTTTAAATGTTGGCAACACATTATTGATTAGCACCTGCTTCCCATACTCAAATGGGACATTGTGAGTTTATAGATCATATAAAATGTTTCCTCAGGTGCGAGGACTGCAGTGGTGTGCTTGTGCAGTTATTGTTAAGCTGGGAGTGAAATTAATTCAAATTACTTGTGAATCCCCAGGGAAGCAGGAAAAGGGAAGTACCAATTTCCATGAGGTAGGACATGCTTAGCCAAATTGGGTTCGTGGTTGCACCTCGGACCTTTCATCAGCTCCAGGGTCCCGCAGAGATGGGAACTGAGCCAGGGCCTGGCCTGGAGTTGCTGTGCCTCAGCCCGTGTCTCGGAGTAAAACCTCGGTGGGTTCCCTTGCTCTTCTCCCCCCGCAAGCTTTCTCCTCTTCTGTTTTAATTCCAGCTAACTTATTTTTGGCCAGCGTGTCGCGGGAACCTATCCAAACTTTTTCCACTGACTTTATTCTCCACACCGGCAATCACAGCTGTCATGACTTCATAACTATGAAACAGTACTGCAGGCGGGGGTAACAGGCCCCGGATTGTATTCGTCTGGCAGGAGATATAACATGGCAAACGCAACCTGTGTAATGACTGACCTCATGCTGTGTTATTGCAGAAAAACACTTTTATCATGAACACAAATCACTTTACCTCTTTTTTTTTTCTCCTTTTTTTTTTGCTTTTCTTTAGCTCAGAAGGTCAGTATTTTCAACACACTCTAACCACGCCAGAAAAAATGTGTTCACAAATAAAGTCCGTCAATAAGAGTGGGTTACTCTGACCCTGGTTGAATACCTGTGGTAAAAAGCTGGTCCTCCAAAGGCCATGGCAAAACTCCCACTGACTTTACTTGGGCCAAGAGTTCACTCTTAACTTTTATTTTCACTGTACAGAATGTGACGCTGGCACTGCATTCTGATGAAGGACACATGCAGATCTACTCATATGGCAGTTTTATTGCATTTTTGTCTTTTCAATGGAAACTGTCTGAGAAATAATATGAAGAAATTACAGTCCAATGTATTGCTGATTTTTTTGCTCTCTTCACCCAGTTTTGTGAGGGAGCTGCTCCACACAGTTCCAGCAATTTGGGTTTGCTTCTGAAATAGGGCAAAGGCTGGAATCCTCCAAAGCTGTGAGTTTGCGAGGTGGGGTAACAAGGCTTAGGCTGTATTATTCAGCAACAGTTGGCTTTTTTCTCTTCTGTCTGCAAATGATTTCCACAACAGTGAAATAGTGAATAGTTGTGACATTTAAGTTAATGACTATCACAGTGAGGAGTCAGATAATTTATCTCTTTTTGAGGATTTCAGTCTCTGGATGCTTTAACAGACATCAAGGCATTGTTTTCCACATTGTGTCTATTTAGAAGAAATATCTGCTCAGTCACACAGGTTAGCAGTTTCTAACACAGAAAGCTCATGCTCTGCAGCACATTTCAAGGTGCTCAGGTACGTCTCTTCATTCATCTGTTTCTTTCAGTTTGCAAGCCGTATTTAACCAATCATTTATATCTAATTTCAGCCTTCCACTGCTAACCTGCCAATGAGTGTGGCTGAACACACCTGCAACCCCCCACAAAACACTGAGTCTGTCTCCATAAAATAAGGCAGGTAACAGTACCAGCATTCACTGAGGCAGAACCTTTTTGTGGTCCATACCCCATCTTATCCTGTATGCTGCTAGCCATGCTGCAGCATTATGTGTTCTCATGAACATTTGAGGGATTTTGGCATATGTATGTATATGTATACATTTATACATATAAGTTTTATACACATACATTACATGACATGACTTTTCTTCTCACCCCACATTGCGCAAAAAAAAAAATATATCCACATGGAATGTCCACATAATAATACATTGTCAGGGACATAGGATCAAAAAGCATATGTTTGGTCTCCTGTCTTAACTACTTTCTGTTGCTTTGGCAGTCACATTTTGCTGGAAAGTTTTCTCAATGTTTTTGCATCAAGTTGACAGGTACAACGTCAGCTAGATTTTGCTCTGTTGCAGGTCTACCTTGTCTGCTGGTAGATTGCATCTGTGCAACCAGAAGAGTTTTCTAGGGCTTGCAAATTTTTAATTAATATGCAAATCATGCAGCTCCAATGAAAAACTATATTCTCTATGTTCTCTATTCTCTATTTCTCCACAGGGGAAGCTGGCCAGAGCAAAGCCTGTTTTCCTCTATGCAAAACATGACCAAAATATGCTGCATTTCTGTAGTTACTTTTGTTTTCAGTTCAGAGTGGAAAGGAGCTATTTGTAATCTACTTACAAACTCATGGATGTAATCTATGGTCAAAGTCATGCCAAGCACTAACTGCAAAAGGGTCAGCAGGATTCCACCCACAGTAATTAGCTGTAGCTTCTCAAGGGTCAAAGTTAAGGCTGAAATGTGCCTCCTTTGCTGATGGGCTACAGCTCTGAACTATACAAGGATGAAGAGTTTTCAAACAATTAAAGTGAATGCATCTCCCAAAAGTCTGTGTTTTTGCTTTCTCATTTGTACAACTATAGGTAGCCAACCAAAAACCTCCAGTGAAAGCACTTTTACTGCTGCAGCGACACAAGGGAACATCTGTGGACAAAAGTCTTTTAAATATTTCTTTTTTTTATATTTATTTTAAATTACAACTCCCTTGACTGAGAAAAACATTTTGCAGCTATAGCTTGTTGATTGTACAGTTGCTGAAGAACCCACATAACAGCAGGGGTGAGGTTTTACAGGCTCCACAATAATGTCCAAGCTATTAAACATCAAGCAGCAGCATTTTTTTGGCCTAACCTGAGAGCTCTCCAGGGAGAAGCCATAAAATATAGCCTTGTACAAGATGTCACCCACAGGGGCCACACTGAGTTTGTGGATTAAACTTTAAGTGATTAACACTGATGTTTAATATCTGCTAACAGTGTGAGTGCAGATGTAACCAATGTAAGAAAATGTGGTCAGTTCCTTTGTTACAAACATAGAGTGAATCAGCCTGAAAGGAAAATACTTCTGAAGTCAGACCCAAGGTCATTTACCAATAGTGAAAATAAATAGTCCCAGGTTTGTGTGTTCAATAAGTGCTTATTTAACAAAAGCCAACAACACAGAGCGCCATGGAAAAATCCCGTGCTAGACAGGAGCTAGACAAAGATGAAGTGAAAAGAGCAATGGGAGACTTCAGAACTGACCACGATGCTTTGGTTCAGGTCATAGCTGGGAAATCCAGTCACTAGTGCAGAAAACAAAAACAAACAGAAACAAGCAAACAAACAAAAACAACAGAAGAGTGAAAGAACGGATGAATAAAGCCACTTTATCTTCGATTTAAAAATTGCTCAGCTGGGGCCTGAAAAAAAAGCTCTTTAGCCAAATAGCAGACTATCCATGACATGAATACAGTCTTGTGGAAGGAAAGAGTAAGTACAGTTCAACATATGCACATGCAGGACAGGATACCCACATGTTTTGCATATGAAGAACAGTTTGAGACTCCTCCTTTCAATTGGGCTTTGATACTGTACAATATGTTCTGGATTCAAGGCCATGTACATTTTCTTTAAATACACACTGAATCTATGTGGAAGGTTTTATTTTTATTAAGTTAGGAGCATTGGTTGCTGCAAGAGAATTTTCTGATACCAGCCCTGTTCTCAGTTAACCATTCGAGAGAACAAAAATATTAGATTGACAGCCCTGCAAAGAGCAAGCCTTGACTTAACTGTTGTCTGTGCACTATTTCAAGTATGCAACTTTTCAGACTTCTGCATATCTTCCAACTAACTGACCTCCTTCCTTCCTGTAGACTGCTATGTGTTTAAAGAAATATTGTCTGACAACCATATCCACAGCACTGGTGCCTGTAGCTACTGGTTTTGGGCTTGGAATTGTGTAGGGTAAGCAGCCATATATCTCCACCTGTGCATGCACATAAGCAGCATAGACTGCAGGCATCTGCTACTGACTGCAGGCATCTGCTACTGCTGCTTACTCTGACACCAAGCAGATAAAGCCTGGAGATCCATTATTTTAGGAGATGCAGGTTTTATCAATTGGTCTCCCTCAGTCCCACTCCAGAGATGGCAATGAATAATCTAGGAAGAAGATGTAACCTTGTGCCACCTACTTCACACCTAGACTCTTGATGTTATTTCTTATTGGTAATATTACCAAGGCTGAGAGTCTTATCGTAATTTACAGTGAGCTGCACTCCCAGGAAACCCCATTTTTTCAAGTATTTAAAGAAAGAAATATGGGGCAGAAAATATAGGGCAGAAAAAAATAATTTGAAACAGTCTTCTTGTCTCATTATATCCTCCATGAGCCTTCTGTACCAGTTTTAGTGTTGCTTGAGGTTTTGAGCATGTATGTGTGTGCTGTGTCACTCATTTTTCTTGTAGGAAGCAGATATACAGTTATACATTGGGGTGGGGGTGCTGGGGAGGAAGGAGGAAAGTGATTTATTGTACAACCAGTTTTTGTCAGGCATTTGCTTTCTATGCATTAGCTCAAATAATAGTAAAACTGTTTGAATGTGAAAAAATTTACAAAATGATTACAGTCACCCTGTCTGAGAAAGTAAACAGGGGAATAGAGCTAATACATAATTTTAACGTTATGGAGTAGAATTAAGGAAAAATCATATATGCAGTCCAGGAGTCCTGAAGAATTAATTTCCAGCTTCATCTACCAGACAACCCTCCCTAAATTTATTCCCATCTGGGTAGCCATGCTATTGCTAATACATGGCTGACTTTCATGTCATTCCACTCTATTCACTATGGCTCTATAATGCAGCACTTCTATAGGAAATCATTCAATGGGGCATTTCCGTGCCGTCTTCTTGCTCCATAATATGTAATGTTGGAACCTGGATCAGCAAAGATTGTGGACACAAGAGATATTGACCACCTGGAATAACAGCCCAGTAGACACATTGCATTCACAGCAAAGGAAAAAGAAGTTTACTCTTTTAGCAAACAGCAGTGAGGACCCTGTTCTGACTTTGAATGGGGAAAAAGTCTTTCGTATGTATATTTTAAAATTCTTTGTATATTAAGTACCAGTGTCATTCGTCTCTGTTTGCATAGCAGAGGGTTGAAGAAATTAGATGCGCAAAAATGTCTTCCTCACATTCCCAGCCTTCTAACTATTCCTAAAACTCATTCTCTTCTCCCTTGTCTGCAATCTAGGTTTCATTCCAGCCTTCTACACTTAATATATATTCTTTATGAAGTCAAAAAACAGACATCACCAACCTCCAGTTTATTTCCTCCTCCTAATGTACCAGTTGATTACTAGTAGTTAAAATCTCCCATTACTGCCACTTGGCCTCTTTAACTTCTCTTTTCTTCGTCATTATTATTTGTACAGTCATTTCACAGAAGATAAATCACAAATTAGTAATGCCACGGTACTGATAGCTCAGTGTACTTTCCTGGATCTTCAGCATGAGAAAACAGATATGTGCCTGTAGGTCTGTCCCTGCACTCTTTGTGCTGCCTTTTAGTGAGCAGCCTTGTTAGCTCAGGAGCCGAGCAGCAGCAGGAAGTCATTCAAAAACCTGCCTAGAAGTGTTACTTATCTTTTTTTTTTTAAAAAAATATTACTTTATATTTACAGGCGTGAACCTTTTCAGGTATGAAAGGTATGAAGGGACCATATTTTTAATATGCTTTCATGTATTTAGTTACATTTTATTACATTTAAAGGTTATGTAATGTGTGCGCAGTATAACTGTGAGCCCTGCAAGTACAAGCAGGGCTTGTGTTTTATGGGTTTACCACTACTTAAAGTTGGAGGCCTATTTACAAAGTTATGCACCTTTGACTTCTCTCCTTTGTTATAAATATTACTGTTGTCCTCATGCACCTGAAGGATGTGTTAGTATATTTATTCTACTAAGAACAGTCCCTAAGAATTGTACGTTTTACTTTGAATAAATATGAGACAATTGGTGTGCCCCAGAAGATCCTTCTGTGGTTCTACAAACTCACAGAAATGGAAAAGTTAAAATAAAAAAAAAAAAAATCCATCCTTTCTCGTCTGAAAAGGAAAACAAAGACAGCTCTTTGTACATGTAGTTTCCCATGAAAAAGCCCAAGTAGAATTTGTGGTAGCAGCTGCAATGTTTGGTGCATAATATAGAGAAAATTAATTAAAGAAAAAAAAAAGTCTGATTATTTTAAAGATGGTTATGGATAAATGGAAAATAAATCAAGATTTTTGTTTTCTACAAGGCATTTTAAAACAGAGTTTAAATCAGAAGGCTGTATCTTCTGGTTCAGTCAGACCTACATGCACATTATGAGCATCCATGAGTAAGTACAATGGTTCAACAGACAAAGCTAAGCTTATTCCTAGTAAGAGACCTTTAAAATGGATAAACCTCTGGATAGAACTCCCTTGAAGAAAGAGAGCTTTATAAAGTGCCTACCACTATGGCACATAACCTTAGATGATTTCTCTTATTTTCAGTACAAATCAGCCAAAAATCATATTTTGTAAACCAGCACAGAGCTATTTCAGGTCATCATCTTCTTTAAGGAGTGCTCTGTGAATTCAGTTAAAGAAATTACAGTTATATTTCCCCCAAAGGTAAGATATAAGAAACAGTGAGCATTTCCATCCATGCAAAAGACTATCTGAGGGAAAGGCGCTGCATTTTCATCTTTAAATATGTACAGGAAGATGCTGAAGGAAAGCAAGCTAAAATGTATCCTTGGGAAAATATAGTGTTCAAGGGGCTTACAGCAGTGATGAAACTGATTGCTGAAGTAGTTAATTGGGGAATGCAATGGCCTTAAAGAAATGCATTTAAGTTGGAAAAAATACAGTAAAATAAACGCTTTTCAGACTCAAGTGTTTAGAACTGTGATTGTGATAAATGAGATGTCAAAGGACTAACAAACTGCTCAAGCAACCATGTGGCAATGAAATAGACACACTGTCTACTATGGTAAAGTTTAAAGCAGTTTTAAAATCCTTGAGAGTGTTTTATGGATTTTATGGCTTGGGTCTGTGATAGCTGATACTCTTGACATTTGACGTGAATTGGATAGGGCATATATACAAAGAATTGCAAGTGTAAAAGGTGACAAAGAGTCTGAGGTCTGTTGCCTTTCAATGAGCTTCAGCCTCCTAAGTCATTGTGAACATGGGACCCTTGAAAATGCTCCCCAGTGGCTCAGTCCCCACTTTGTCTGCCTTGTCAGGGTAGACCATAAACCCCTTGGGACCAGGACTGTACCTTGTTATGTATAACATCACACATAATGAAGTTCTGGACTCCAGGTCCTCTAAGTGTGGCAGCAACATAAATAATTTGAAAAGCAACACTTTTATGATACTTGATACATAAATGAACGGGCAAAACTAGAAAGAAGGAAATGCATCAAAATATCAGTCGGAATTGCTGGAGGACCACTGGGTTACAATTTGATTATAATGAGAAACTGCATGCTTTCAGGAATTTCTAGGTGAAGGGCAAGAATTTACACCACAAATTAACCTGCATTTCATACCCAGAAGGCCTGATTTCTTCTCCCATACACCATAACAAATTGGGAATACTTCAGGAAAAGGAATTATACCAAAGTTAGGATAAGTAGGCCAAGGAGCAAATCCTGAGCCCTTAATTCCATACGCTATCACCAAGGATAATGTGTAAAAAAATCCATGAATAAACAGAACTGTGTGTTCTGCCAAGTCGCATTTTCTGGTGTTTGTAACGTATAGCTCTGTGCTGTAATACAAGAGGACAGCTTCCCAGCAGCATTAAAACTGTCAGCAAAGTAGCTAGTCTTCACATTTTTCTTCATTTAGTTTTGTTTTAAAATTCTCATTTGTTATGCCATTTGGCTTTTCCTTTCTGTCCCACCAGCTTTCAGGGGATCCAGACCTATATGTTGTCAAGGTGCTGCTCCCAGCAAGACACTAGGGTTCCCTTACATGCAGCTGCTTTCTGTGCTGCAAGAGTCACTGAGCAAGTTCAAAGTCCAATGTTTTCACTTTGTGAGGGGTTTGGTAGGTATTATAGGATTATCAGTTTGACAACATTCGACAGGGTTATGTACATGACTGGAGTACTCACCCAGAGGAGCCCAGACATATGTAAAGGCTTCCCTATGCATATGGGCTTGCTCTAACACAGCCATGACTCGTCTGGACTTAATTTCTTATATCACACCAACCTCATAGAGCAGAAAAAAACAATTAAACCACAGCATCTTTGCAGAGAAAGCAAACAGGCCTATTACCACCCTGTGGAAAGTACACAGTGTTCCTGGGATGGGCTAGTACAAAAATAATCTAGGGAAAATGTGATGCTTTTGAAAGGATCCTAATTATATTGTCTTCAGATATGCAATTCTTTCCTGACTTTCGATAGGTTGTAATGCAAGGGCCTGGAAAGATGCAAAAGACAAGTCCAGGTTCCAAAAATGTCTGTGGTTTTAGCCCCACAGAACCTCTGTGAATACTAAAAAGTGGGTTGAGGGCACTATGTGTGCTCACTCTTTTTTTACTCTATAAACTTTTCCTTAGGGAGGCAGAAGATATTATCATAGGATCATAGAATAGTTTGGGTTGAAAGCAACCTTAAAAGTCATCTAATTGCTACCCCCCCCGCCATGGACAAGGACAACTTCCACTAGACCAGGTTGCTCAAAGCCCCATCCAGCCTGGCCTTGAACATTTCCAGGGATGGGGCATCCACAGCTTCTCTGGGCAACCTGTTCCAGTGCCTTACCATCCTCTGAGTAAAGAATTTATTCCAAATATCTAATCTAAACCTACCTGATTTTAGTTTAAAGCCGTTACTCCTTGTCCTATCTATCAACCCCCTGAAAAAGAGTCCCTCCCCAGCTTTCCTGTAGGTCCCCTTTAGGTAACGGAAGGCTGCAATGAGATCTCTCAATGTGCGCTTGCAGCCCAGAAAGCCAACTGCATCCTGGGCTGCACCAAAAGAAGCATGGCCACCAGGTCGAGGGAGGTGATTCCCCACCTCTCCTGTGCCCTCGTGAGAACCCTCCTGGAGCACTGTGTTCAGCTCTGGGGCCCCCAACACTAAAAGGACATGGACATATTAGAAAAAGTACAGAGGAGGGCCTGGAGCACTTCTCCTATGAAGAGAGGCTGAGGGAGTTGAGGTTGTTGAGCCTGGAGAAGGCAAGGCTCCAGGGAGACCTCACTGCAGCCTTCCAGAACCTAAAAGGGGCCTGCAAGAAAACTGGAGAGGTACTCCTTGTCAGGGAGGGGAGTGATAGGACAAGGAGTAGTGGTTTCAAACTAAAAAAGGATAGGTGTATATTAGATATTCAGAAGAAATTCTTTACTCAAAGGGTGATGAGGCACTGGAACAGGTTGCCCAGAGAAGCTGTGGATGCCCCATCCCTGGAAATGTTCAAGGCCAGGCTGGATGGGGCTTTGAGAAACCTAGTCTAGTGGGAGGTGTCCCTGCCTGTGGCAGCGGGGTTGGAGCTGGGTGATCCTTAGTGTCCCTTTCAATACAAACCATTCTGTGAATCTAATAAATAAGCAGATTAATTTCCAACTCTATTCTTCCACATATCCTGAACTGAGGCTGGGTGGAGATCATGGGGAGAAGGACAGGAGGAGGAAGTTGGCATTAGGAAAAGAAGAGCACCTGTAGTTAGGTCATCCATATGCGTCTTCACTCTTTCATGTCCCAGGTAATATTGAGAATTATGTGAAATGAACATTTGGCAGCAAAGCCCATAGTTTCAGGCCTTTATATATGATATTTGCATTGCCAGCCTGATCTGTTACTGCTATCTGTGGGACCAGGGGAGTTACAGAGAGTTAGGGAAGATCACGTACTGCTGAGCACCAGCACTGCTCTGTCTGGGACACTGTTGCAAACACAGGGCTGCCCTCCCTCCAGCCCAGTGACTAATCTCAGAGACAGACACAGATATGGAGAGAGCAGCCAGGCTTTGCATAAGGAACTGTTCATCATTTCACCCTGGGCCGCACAAACTGAGCAGAAGCTGGCTTTAACGGATCAACGATTGTTGGGTACATGAAATTCCTACTGAACTAATTCACACCTTAATAAAAGGCAGTGTAATTCATGTGCTGTGGTCCATAACATGAGAGCTATATCATATTGTACCCATGGATACAAAGCAACTGGTCCCTCTCCAAGGCTGGTGTCTTGGGTTGCTCTAAAAGGCCTGATCAGGAATGCTGGTGTGGTAATGCAGGGATATAATAGGTCCTCTGTGAGGCAGCCCTCAAATATTTCTCTTAAAAGCTCATCTCACCATGGTAATAATCACCTAATAATCTTAACACATGCTACTTTGAGAATGTAGAGTATGTTTTATGATATTTGCTTCAGCAGACACCTTCCTTAATGGAGCTCTTTTGTGACCAGACATCCAAAAGAAAAAGAAACTTATCCACAACTATAGGGTACATAACTTCCCATAATGTAACATTTTTGTTTTCATTTAAAAATGCCCTAAGTAGGAGGAAAGTTACATGAATAAGTAGAAAAGAGGTGGCTCAGTGGGAAAGTTGGAACGGTTTTGATGTCTAAGTTATTTTCCATGTCTAGATTCTTTTCCACAATATCATTTTGATTTTTTTTTCCAAGAGCATGTTAAAAGAACAACAATTTTGTGGTCAGAGTATAAAATCATGAACAAATTCTCAATGGGAATCTGTGGATAGACTGTAAGTTGGGAAGGAATCATTTATATCCCTGTACAAACAGGTGCAATCCCAAAGGCTCTTTGCACTTAGCCATACTGTTTAGTATTCAATTACACTTAATGCAGTATACAGCCTGCACAAATGTATTTATATAGTGAGTTCATACACGTAGAGAGCATACTATATAGTTCACTACTATACAGTACACAATGGATTGTCTAGTATCTGCCTACTTCAGAGACCTCAGTGGGTATTTATTTGAGTGTAGGCTAACTGAGCACAGACATGCCATGGGTATTTAGAGCTCATAGACTTGGTTTACCCTTAATGACCTAAAAATAACAAGCCAAGTTCATGTGGGAATCAAAGGATGCCTACAGTGGGTGTAGCTCTACCTGTTGACTCCTAACATTATATAAATTATATAACATTTTAAACTCTGCCACATACCAGTCCTCACAAATTCACATCACTTGCAAATACCACCTGCCTCCCTGAACTAACCCTTTTCACTGTTTAAAAAAACAAATGAATCATGGATAATAATCTCATTAATAATAGGGAAGAACGACGACATACTGAGCAGCTCTCACCTTTTCTTTCTAACCCAGAGCAGGCAGTCCGGTGACTGCTCCTGCAATGCTGTTGTCACCAACAGCCACCTGCCACTGAATAACAACCACAAGTGAGCAGACCTAGATGCACATTGCCCAGCTGCTCCTGTCGTTTCCTTGTAGCACCTCCAGCAACCCTGCTGCACTCTGGATCCTGCCCCTTGCGCATGCACCACTGCCCCATTGCTGACATGTATTTTCCTGTCCATGGTTAGCAACCTTCTCGTGGCTGCTCTGCCTTCTCCTCCAGCTGCCACTTACTCCTCAGCACAGATGTTCCTGCCTTGTGACTGCATGAACAACACTCAAGCCCATTGTTGGTCCTTGCTTGGTATGCTTAGAGGTGCTTGTGGAAACTGTAGCTGGTGCCAGTTTCCCTGTGCATGAGCTCAGATCTCGGCACGGGACAGTCTCTCTTCTCATTCGGTGGAAGGGGAACAAACTTCTGGTTTGGGCACCATCCAGTGAAGAAATGCTGACAAATTTCCATGGTCCAATGGAAGACTACGTAGCCACCAGAGCAGCTCTGGTTTCTTGGTGTTTGGGGAAAGTAATGGACTGAGTAATGCAGTGACCTTATCAGATCATCTGGCTTCTAGGGAATGTCACAGGTTGTGTACTTCCAAATTTCTGAATCAGGTGACAGAAAAGCAAAATCACAAACTACAGCATTACATACATATTTTCTGAAGGAATACTGTCTGCTAATTAACCCTCACTGCTCCGTGTTTTCTTGCTTTTATGTGTACTTTTAAAAAAATCTCTGTAGAATTTTTTATTACTTTCTGCTGTTTATGTTTTTTGAATCACTAGCTTTGTCTTTTCTCTGGGACCATTCTGATGCAAATACAACATTGAGATCTGCATAGCCACTTGTTCCACCTGGGATTTCATTAGCTGATTAAATTGAACATAATTAAAACATACTCATGAGGGATAGGCATATTATATTACTGCAGTTGTGTTCCAGTTGCAAATATTTTCCAAGTGTCCCCTCCTGTATTTGGAAGTTTGGAGGTAAAGATGAATGGTCTCTAGCAAGACAAAATACTAGCAGATTCCTCAGAGAAAATTACTGCCTGAGCCCTGCTGTGAAAAACCATTTGGTTGCTAGAAGTAGTCAAGATGTTGTCATTAAGATGGCTGTTGTTTGAGATGAAATGATTCACCATTCTTTGGTAAATAAGAGAGCTCTGTATCCCTCTGATTCATTGTGAAAGTGTCCTCTGCAACCCAGGAATGTACATGTTTTGAGGTTGAAAATCCTCTTCTAAATCCTACTTATCCAATGACTGCACAAAAACTTCCTGTACACCACAAAAAATGAAAATAACAAATATATATACTGACTTTAGACTAAACCTTGCTGCCCTCTTATGTGTGGACAGCAGTCCAGAGCCTGAGAAATCCCACTCACTGGCATAAAGATGTTGCCAAAACAGACAGTACCCCTGGTTTTAGGCCTTTATAGCAGAGTTAATTCAAAGAACACTCACCTGGGATGGGCAGCACAGCAGCACCAGCCTCTGGCTGCAAGTCTTCTTCATGTGGAAGCTCCCAGGGCTCATCTGAACTCTAAAGCAGATCAATTCAACAGCAACAACAACAAAAAAAAATCATTATAAATCTACATATGCACTGAGATATGGAGGTTTATGGATATTCCATCAAAGCTTTAGATCATAGTTCCCACTGACTTTAGTGTCTTTTAGCTGCTCTTACTGTGCCCCTTGCTGTGGCTGGTGGCAGTGCTGCTCCTGTGGCTGCCTGCGCTGAGTGCTGTGGGTGGAGGTAGCAACACCTTGTGGTATGTATGTTATGGGTGGATTCGTGCAAAAATCACAGTTTTCTGCAGAGGTGAACCAAAGTGACTGCTGTGCACCACGTGTAACATCATTCTTGGGAACAATTCCACTAACTTGGTTTGAATAATACAAGAAACTGCAAATGACTTTGGAAACTGTTGATACCATTCTTCCCCCTCAACCCTCTCTCCAAGTCGTCATATGATGGCAGAGAAACTCTAAAAATCCCTTATGATCACAGTTACTGGGTTTTATTGCTTTTCAGTTCCAGTTGTTTGGTGGAAATAAGAGAAATGGAAATTGATTCAAAAACCAGAACTAATTCGAGAATTCTTTTTTTTTTTTTTTTTTTTTTTTCTGAGGTTTTCATGTTTTGTGTAATTGCATGTGTTCTGGAATTTAATACTGAGTTGTTGTGAATTGTACAGACAGCCCAGCACAGATGGGTTTGGGCTCTTTGCACATTATGCCTATGCATTTGTATGTGCAGGCCACTATAATTTGCTTTTCAAAAAAAGTATGGAAACAAAATCTCACAATATTTAGAGCCAAATTTTTGTAAACTCTTTGCAAGTGGTTTTGATCCGGCTTCTACAATTGCACTCCCCATTTTGTTTGTCCACAAGTTTATGTGCAAACGGTGTTTTTTTTTGTTTTGTTTTGTTTTGTTTTTCTGTCTGTCGTCTCAGATGTATGCATGATAGCTACATATGCACGTACTCACATGATCAAATAGAGGTGATGTTTCCCCACTTAATTCCAGCACAAATGCAATCTGGAGGTAAAAATCAAAGACTTGTTTGCAAAAATCATGTGATGATGTCTTTCCCGCAAAATGCCATTGTCGTAAAAGTGACAGCGTGTTTTAAGAGCACTTATGTTTACTGTACACTGATTACAATGCCCTTTCTGAATAACAGTTGACATGGACATATGTGTTACTAGTTTTAATATAAATAAATAATATCTACAGAAGATTAGGATGACATCATTACATTCATCTTCAAGAGTTTTCTCAACTCAGTAAATCTACCCTAGTCCTTCACACCATGGAAGTCCATTTTAAGATCCTGAGAGAGGCTTAAGCAATGTGTATGTTCTCTGCACAAGAGGGAACCTCTCTGTTAGGAAGCAGTAATAACTGTGCTCAAGAGTACACTGTTCTGAAATAATGTGTTTAGCTAAAAATTTCAAAAGGATATCAAAAAGGTGAAGTGGAAAGAAAGAAGTGTTTGCTTAAACAGTATAAAAAGAGAATTTGAGACCAGATTTCTCAAGACTTGCAGTCTCTCAGGCTGCTCTAATTTGAGAGGGGAATGAGAAATGAAAATTAATATTTCACTTGAGAAAAGAGTGCAAAAGATGTCCTTAAATGAACCATCTAAAAGGCTTTCTTTCAATTACCCTTGGACTGAAAACTAATCTCAGAAACTGTTTTCCTTACATTCAGTAACTAAAGCCAAGTTCTTGTTCTTTTGCGAGAGCTACATCTCCAAGTGAAATGTCAGGCCTTTTCCAGAGACATCTGTGGGGGTGATCTTTGAAATATTATAAAATTTTTACTTTTCCTTCCTTAGCTTCTTGTGTGGTAAGCAGCACTGATGCCTCTGACTCCCATTATGGAGAAGATCCAAGAACGTCCATGTATCAATTTGGCATATTTTCAAGAATTTCCTTTTTTTTTGGTCTACTGTGGGACCTAGGTTCCCTTGGAAAAAAAAAAATAGCCATGCTGTTTAGAATCCAGTGTTCGGTAGTCTGATGCTGGAGAATTATATATTGTAGTTCAAGAAAATTTCTGATGGATGAGAACAGTAAAGGGAGTATCCATGAAAGCCACATGGACATGTGCATCCTTCCAAATATAATTCCTTTCCAAACTAAGCAAGGATTAACTAAAGATGTTTTGGAACCACAAAATGTTATTTTTAAAAGGTAGCTAGTGATTGAGATAGATTAAGACTAAACATGGCTGGGATCGGCCAAAACCACGAGGAGCTTAACTTGTTCACATATTTATGGCTGGAGCAGAATTTGAGGGCCTTCAGCAATCCAAGGCCTGAAATCCTCTAACATATTTTGTGGTGGATTGATAGGCTGTTGGCCTTGCTTTGCTTTGCCTTTTTTTTTTTTTTTTTTTTTTGACAGACTTGCCCCTTCCTCCCACCCACGCACATCAACAGATCAGTTCAAACAGTGTCCCTGCAGGTCACTGAGTCCCAAAGCACTGTCCAGTGCTTTTTAAAAAGCAAGAAGGACTCAGCTGAGAGGTGCTCCATAACCTTGCGACCAAGGTCACATTCAGCCAGTAGCTCCTCTCCCACGCTATCTCCTGTTCCCAGGGGGACAGGGCACCAGGGCAATCTTCTCATGGGCATTTATTAGCCTAATGGTGGAGAAATAGTGGTGAGAATGAGAATTAGAGTACACATGTGTGGGCATGTGTCCGTGATGAGCTTTACGGGAACAGGCAATGATTACTTCTTCTTAAGCCAAAGGAAAGAGTCTCTCAGTTTATCCCAGTGGGAGCCATTGTTTATTTATTTGAGTTGCTTTCCAATCATACCTATTTTAAGAGTGATATTGTGACCTTTCACATTAACAGCAACAACATCAGACAGCTTTGATGAACTCCAAGATCCAGACTCCAAAACCACTCATTCAATTTATCTCCACCACTTGCTGAATGAACATCATTCATCGTTTCATCAGCAGACTTGAGAAAATTAGTAATGTCTATAATCGTGCTGAAATCATCAAAACTAAACTTTTCTTAAATATAAAACAACTGGCACCTATTTCAAGACAGACACAGACACTAACGTTGCTCTGGTTTCACTTCAGTGGAACAATGTTTATTCACCTGGGCTGATGTCTTTCCAGGACAGGGTAATAAATGGTAGATAACACCATTTACTCCTTTCAAAAATGCACTCAATCTATTTTGACTATGGTTTTGTGTGGTTTTAAAAATCACCTAAAGGCCTGAAACAAACCATTTGTATGTATGTATGTACATACGTATACACATATATACACGTTTACATATATATACGGGAGGGGGAGAGTGGAAGTGTGTGAGTGCGTCAAGCGTAATGCATTGTTGCACACTTTTCTAGCTAAAACAGAACAATCCAACTGTCAGCAGTTACACAGAGACTGAGAACGAGAACTAGATCCAGCCTCACTGGCAAAAGCAGTAATAAAAATAACAACTTGTACATTTTATTTGGCCAGTGATTTTAAATGATAAGTGTTTTTGTAAATGCAAGGCCAATATATGATAGAAGAGATATTTATATACATTGTCTAACCACAATACTGGGATTGCTTTAAATTTGACTTTACTCTTTCTTCATTCGTGTGTGCTGACTGCATGTTATGATAACTGTGAGAAGGTTTCTCAAGGGACTGGAGTGCTTCCAGCACAGTGTGTTCTGCTGATGTGGTGAGTATCATTTTACCAATAACAAGGGGGAAAGTATATGCTGTAACTGCAGTTAATTTATTTGATTTCCAAGGACACTGAAAGAAAAGTTAAATTACAGCAAATGAAATATTAAGGCAAATATCTGGAAAAACAAGATTCTTTCCCATACACTAGTGGAAGGAGAGGTTGTGACTAACTATCCGTACATGTATAAAATATAGTGAGGCATACAAAGCTTCATTGTGTCTTCCATGGAGAAAACTGCTGAAATCAAAGTTTGCATGTCCTGTAAGAGGTTAGATGCTTCCAACAAGGGAAGAAGAAAGGAAAAGAGGAAGATATTGATCTTGTTCCTTAGTCTCACATCACACCAGTGGCCAGAACAGACCTGGCAAAAAGACAGGGCATCTTATGCCTTCCTCAACAAGTTTCCTCAGCCTCTCCTCCTTAGGTTCATCAGACTGGCATGAGACCGTTGGTTCATGCCAATAGAGATGATGGCAATCAGAGTTCAGAAAAGATACTGAGTCTTGGAGGGGAAAAAAAATAAATAGAAAATGGAGATTTGGAGAGGCACCACAGAGTTGTATCATTTGCATACAGGTTGGAAAACATTGACATTAGGAGGAGTTTGTAATGTATCCCCTGTGGCAGATATAATATGTGAAATAAATGTTGCATATCTTGTGTACAATATCCTCTGTCCTTCAAGGGAACTTGGGTTGACAGCTTAGCAGTTCCACCCATCTCTGAAAGTAACAGGTTGCCACACAAAAAATTGATATTGGGAAGGAGTCTAGCAGTGCTGATCTCTCTTCCCTGGGGTCTACATCTTATCACTTCTCTTGCTCTCAACCAGGCTCTGTCCCTGCACCTGCCAGCCCTCACTCTTTCTATCAGAATGCTGTCTCAGAGCCTCAGGCCACCAGGGTGAGCAATCTGTATCTGACTTCTGGAATTAATATATCCATGCCTACTGTCTCCACATTAATCCCTTAGTTGTAATTATCTTTAAAGGAACTCTTCAAGTGCCATGTGCAGCAGATCCCTAGGGGTGTTGTATGGCCCTGGCTGCTACTCAGCCTTCTTACTCCTTGTCACAAATCAGACTTCTTTCGTGAGGCCACAGTCTCCCAGTTTTCTCACCTAGGACCGATTTGCCACCACCCAACCCTTTTATGAGCTCTCTCTAGCCTCAGGTCCCATCTGAATGAACCACTGTTGGTCTGGTGTGGACATAAGTGTAGCCAGCTCCACTAGATACCTAGCTCTGAGTGCTTCTTGCCTGCTAAAATCCAGACCCACAATTGCCTTTCTTGTGTTTCTCATCTAATTATGTCTGGCAGGCAGTGAAGCTTTGTTTTTCCTCCAAGTACTTTTTCCATCGATCATTAAAGCAGCTTTGTTCCAGCCAGCATATCTATTGTGCATGTCAACCTTTCCTTAGGGCAGGCAAAGCCCACTTTCATGCTTTGCAACACACCGAATGTATTTTGGCATGAAACAAAGACATTAATAACGATGTATAAATTCAAATGCACTAATTAGTTTGTGAGTAACGCATTCCATCACCAGTGCATGAGCTGAAGGAACGCAGCCAGAAAATCCAGATTACAGTCACAAGGAGGAGTCTCAATTATTCTAGTCTTAGCATGCGTAACTACAACACCATAAGGCACAGAGTTGTCTAACTCTGTTAAAAAGTCAGTGTAAAGATTAAACAAAACTGAAAATACCACCATATTTAGAAGGAAAAACATGTTTCAGGTCAATCTGGAAGGGTTCTGGGGAGTTATTCCCCAACCCTGCCACCACTTGCTTTAACAAACTGATTTGCCTGTGATGCCAAACATGTATGTACCACACATGAGGGAAGGCAACCTTCTCTTTTTATTTTACTAAATCTTTTCAGCAAGACTGAAGAAGTAATTGACATTTAGCCAGTGTCCTAAATATTCCAGTAATAAATGCCTTGGCAATACCACAGCTAGACAAACAGATTAATATAATGAGTGGTACAGAGACTGCTGTGCAACACTTTTTCCCATTAAAAAGTGCTTTCTGTTGCTTATCACTTTGCCAAACAATTCAAGCTGAAATGTTGAGTGTCTGCTATGAGGTTGACTTTTCTGGGAAAAAATTCTGCTAGAATGGAAACATTTATGAGAATGAAATTGCAAGATGGGAGAGGGAGGGGGAATCAGCTGCTTGCCCACATTAAAAAAAAAAAAAAGAAATGTTACTCCAGACATTTCACTGAGTTTTTGTTGCACTCTGGAACTGGGATTTAATATCAGGCCAAAAGAGGACTATTTTGTATTAAAGGTATTTGGAGTTGAATTCCAAGGTTATGCCTTAAGACTGAATCCAAAGCAATAATACTGACTTGGTCAGATCATTAATACTCCAGAAGGGATTTGGATACACCTGAAGTTCTGAGAGAACAATTACTTTGAGATTAAATCTGTGACAGCAGTTACTTCCACAAGGCCTGAATTTCAGTCTCAACTTGTTCTCAGATGTGAACCTGTCCAAAACCATACCCAAAATATATATCTGAACAACACTTTTCAGGTCTATGTTTAGCCAAAATGGAGAAGGGTTTGTTAAAGAAAATGTTATTACTGAGAAAAAAATAAAAGACAATATTTACTCATGTTGGAAATGAAAGGGTCTACAGATCTCATGCTTAAAGATCCAGAATCATACTGTGCTGTTAGTGATGGATACATCCATCAACACAATACCTTGAGAGGAAAATGTACTCCTTGCACAAGTGATGCAAAATATAGGAATTTGTCCTAATGTTCCCTGCTCTCATCATGCATAGCATAGCCAAAACCCTTGAGTGAACGCCACAGAAGAACAGAGCAGCATTATTTGCTAGATTGGAAAACCGAAATTGAGAAGCCCTGGGCTCCCTGGAGGCACCATGTCGGCTCTGCTGCAGCACAACATGCTAAGCATTGCGGTGTACTCACTTTTGACTGTTTCTCACCCTTTGCAAGCTGATGATCTTGTGCAGAAAGTGCTGCTTTTTTATTTATCTCTTTCAACAGATGATTGAGCTGATTCCCAATAAGGATTCCCATGAAGTCTTGTTTGAGCAGGTACTGAAGGTTTAAGGTAAAAATTGCATTACTACTGGGTTTTGTTACGAGTAGGAGTAGTTGTGGCAGTCATAATAGTAGTAGTTATTTTTGCAGTGGTAATCAGGGCCCAACATAAGCTGCAACTGCTCCTGTGCCAGGCAACAGAGGTGATCGCAAGTATGCTGCCAAGGGGAGCCAAACTGTGGTGACTGGCATCCTTGCTTGGAGTCCTTCAACAGCCCCCATGCTGTAGGTTTTGGCTGTAAAGATTGGGCAAGAAGGGACAGGGCATGGCAGGCCAGTACATCAGGCAAGCTTTAGGAGATGCCAAAGCAGCAGCAAGAGGAAAGAAGGAAGGTGGGAAGAGTGGTTTACAGAGGTATCCTAGGACTAAATCCACAGTTGTGGAGAAAAGCTGCAGTCCTCACCCTGGGGATGCTGGGCAGGCAGCAGCTAAGGAAACACAAGAGAGGAGGGCACATGACTGGTCTAAGACTCTTGGGAGTGAGAAGGTGAACCCAGAGCTCCCACCACCCAGCAGATCACCTGCTCAACTGCTGGGGACAGCCGACAGGACATGCTGAGGTCAACCACTGGCAGGGATGAATACCTGCTTTGTTTTCACAAGTTGTTGGGGGCAGTAAGCAGGGATGTCTGCTGGCAAGGTCTGCCTTCAGGTGTTGGGTTGTTTTTGTGTTTGTTTCTTGTTAAAATCCCAGACCTCTGTCTGAGTTTTTCCTCAGCATAAACTAAAGAAGTGACGCTGTCTGTTTTCTTACAAGGTGAAAACACAGCCTAATTTGTTTTCATTAATCTTTCACTGGAAAAATGATGAGAATTAATTTTTCTCCTAGCTGCCAGCTAAAACTGACAACTCTGTCCGCTCTCTAGAAGGTTTTTTTCTCAGCCAGAAGGTTTAGCTTTCTCTAGCCCAATGCTTTCTTGGAGGTTTTAATTTTGTGGTGAAAATTGTTATTTTTCTCATACAACAAAAGTTTTAGTAACATTCATTAACAGTTGGGTAGATCTTGAGCCTATAAGGAAAGGTAGGAAGGAAAGTAACATTATTTGTTTTAGAACTTGTTGCTAACATTCCAGTGGCAAATATTACCTAAAACCAAATATTTTAAAAGGTGGTTGTTCTTTTCATCAAGGTTTTTCTTTTCCTTCCTTCTTTCCTTCCTTCCTTCCTTCCTTCCTTCCTTCCTTGCATTTTCCCCCCTCAACATACATATTTGGAAGATAAAGACTGGAGACTTCTAGGCTCCCAAGTACAAGACAGACCTAGATCTATTGGAAGGAGTCCAAAGGAGTCCAATGTAAGATGGTCAAGGGACTGAAGCCCCTCTCCTATTGGGAGAGGCAGAGAGAGCTCAGACAGTTCAGCTCAGTAAAGGAAGGCTCAGAGGGGATCTCATCAATGTCTATAAACACCTGAAGGGAAGGTGCAAAGAAGATGGAGCCAAGCTCTGTTCGGTGGTACCCTGTGCCAAGACAAGGGGCAATGAACGTGAACTGGAACACAGGAGGTGCTGCCTGAACATTCAGAAATGCTTCCTTACTGTGCAGGCAACAGAGTACTGGCACAGGACACTCAGAGACATGGTAGAGTCTCCCTTCTTGGAGATCATCAACAGCTGTCTGGTTCTGGGTAACATACCTTAGGTGGAAGAGTTGGACCAGATGGCCTCCAGAAGTCCCTTCCCTTCTCAACCATTCTGTGATCCTGTGATTCTGAGTCACAATACCTGTAAATATAACCCACGATACAGAGTACCAGACACTTTCCACTGATGTTTGAAAGACCAGAGGAGTCTTCCTTTCCTGATGAAATATATTATGCCTTCTAGTAGGAAACCTCTTCTAAGACAAATGAAAGCTGAGTGAGAGGGACTCAGAAAAGCAGAGTGAAACAGAGATCAAAAAATAAAGGAGACTTTCCTAAAAATACTGAAGTAGGAAGTGGCTTCCAAATAAACATGAGTCTGGTGAAGACTCTATATATACTAGTGTGTCCTCCTTTCTAAAGACAGAAAGAAAGACACTAGAAATAGCATGTCTCTTCACCTGAAGCTGATGGCAAAACTGCTAAAAATACCCAAGAAATATTACTTGTGTTTAAAAAAAAAAAAAATGGAAAAAATTATCATAGAATAGAATGGTTTGGGTTGCAAGGGACCTTAAAGATCACCCAGTTCCATCCCCTGCCATGGGCAGGGACACCTCCCACCAGACCAGGTAGCCCAAAGCCCCATCCAGCCTGGCCTTGAGCACCTCCAGGGATGGGGCATCCACAGCTTCTCTGGGCAGCTTGTGCCACTGCCTCACCACCCTCTGAGTACAGAATTTCTTCCGAATATCTAATCTAAACCTACCTTTTTAGTGTAAAGCCATTACTCCTTGTCCCACCACTCCACTCCCCGACAAAGAATAGGTCCCTCACCACCTTTCTTATAGACCCCCTTTAGGTACTGGAAGGACACTGTAAGGTCTCCCCAGAACCTTCTCTTCTCCAGGCTGAACAACCCCTACACCCTCAGCCTGTCTTTGTAGGAAAGGTGCTCCAGGCCTTTGATAATCCTTGTGGCCCTTCTCTGGACTCATTCTAATATGTGTATGTCCTTCTTGTGCTGGAGGCCCCAGAGCTGATCACAGTGCTCCAGGTGGGATCTCATAAGAGTACAGTAGAGCCTTGACCTGCTAACCACACCTCTTTTGATGCAGGCCAGGATATGGCTGGCTTTCTGGGCTGCAGGTGCAGATTGACAACTCATGTCAAGCTTCTTGTCAACCAATTACATTATGAACTCTCATTCCATGGAATATCTTTCATGAGAAGGCAAAGTTCAAAATCTGGGTTAATGCATTCTCACCATGAGATGCTTTTGAGTAGGGGGTGGAAGTTGAATGTGATATAAATTTTTAAAATTTCTTTATCAATCTTCAAATCCTGATCTCAAGATCCAGAACATGCATTTTCTGTAACACTTACCCAGATGTTCCACTCAATGCCTGACCAAGCCCAAGAAATTCCCCAGCATAAATCTTTTTCTTATTTGAACAAGTTGGAAGGCCATCTCCTAGACACGGAAACATTACTGTTGAAATACTGGATTTACAGCAAATTTGTTTTATTGAAGGTTCCTCTTGAATAAATGCTTGCAACCAACTGCATGAGGTCAACCAAGATGAGAGAAGTGCAAAAAAAGAGCAGTTTCCTTCAAAAGAAGTTTAAGAAATGTGTGCAACTCATGCTACCTGAGGTGCTCTGTTTTGGCTTCTATTGCTGCATTGTCTGTTGTAAGGAAGGCTTGAATTTTAAAGAGTCGGACAGAGCTACATTAATTTCCATTGAATGGATGTCTTCTTATGTTTTCCCTTCCCTTCCCTTCCCTTCCCTTCCCTTCCCTTCCCTTCCCTTCCCTTCCCTTCCCTTCCCTTCCCTTCCCTTCCCTTCCCTTCCCTTCCCTTCCCTTCCCTTCCCTTCCCTTCCCTTCCCTTCCCTTCCCTTCCCTTCCCTTCCCTTCCTTTCCAACTCCTCAAGACTGGAATGAATTGAGTAGGTTGACTCAGCCACCTAGGCCAATGTTTGACCAGTGAATTTGTGTTGCAGCTGCTCAGTATGTATTTTCCACACCTTTGTTTGAGCTTGGTTACTAGCCACAGCAAATCAGAGGGCCATATCCCACTCTGACGAACATCAGGATCTGGACCAATTGTTTGCAGAATGCACACGTTGTTTATGCCAGGACTAGAAAGCAAGGACTTCATATATTTTTCTCTTAACCGTTAACTGTGTAGGCACAGAGAAGCCCATAGAAAATTCTTGAATAATGCAGCAATGAAGGATGGGAAAAACAAGAAAGGGAAAACTTAGGTGGGAAAACATCATAAATAATGGAGATGTATGGAGAGAGTCAGGGAGAGGATAAGGAAAGAAAATATAAATGAGAGTGTTAAAGAAACAAGAGAAAACAAAAGAAGATGATACATTATATCAGAGGAGAAATATAAATGGAAAAACAGCAAAATTGTTATCTTTGCACAAAATATGCTGATAAATT
Organism: Cygnus olor; assembly: GCF_009769625.2. Taxonomy (NCBI): domain Eukaryota; kingdom Metazoa; phylum Chordata; class Aves; order Anseriformes; family Anatidae; genus Cygnus; species Cygnus olor. The sequence goes on along the minus strand of NC_049198.1, from coordinate 43,237,469 downwards.
TTATCTATTAACATATACCTAGACGTGCATAACCTGGTTCAACATGTAATGAACAGATACACAGGTTTAGCTGATTTTTTTTTGTATGCCAGGAAATGAAATGAGATGTATTTATCAAGCACATAACTGAGCAGCATCTGCTCATTAAAGCTGACTGAAAGGCAGAAGAAATGACCTTCCCCATCTGTAACTCATGGAGGGATGATCTTGGGGAATATTACCATATGTATTTAATAAAAAGTTGCTGTCATTGGCATTTTCATAAATAAAATAGAGACTTTGTTATCTTGGCAAGAGGTGTTTTTCTGCTGTCCTGATTCAGTCAGGCTTTAGAGTTAAGTGAAACCTGAAAGCTTATGCTTCAGTTTTTCCAATGTAACACATGAATGTCCCTGAATGTGTACTATGATAAGGAAGGATGGCTTGCTGAGTTGGAACCTTGAAAAACATAGCTCTAGTACTTACTCACAAAAATAATCCTATTTTCTTATCTATTTAAACCCATAAACAGATTGAAACTTAAAGGCATGACATCCAGTCCTGTTTTGCTTGAGGAAATAACCCTTGCATGTGGTGGTGATGTTGCAGGGACAGTTCTTTATAGTAAAGAGGGAACAACAACTCTCTGGAACTTCCAAAACACTGCCAGCTCCCTGTTGCACAGGATCTTTTGCTCCTGTTATCTCTTGTAGGTAGTTTGAATTATGGTTGATCCACAAAATCCATCTGCTTTTGCAGGACACAGTAAGAGAAACCTTCTGGGAAAGACCCCAAGTTCTCAAATTCACCACAAACCGATGAAGTATTTTCACACATAAAAAATGTCAACTAGAAAGGTTGCTTAGTGTTTCCCAAACTTGCTCCCATCATTTGAGACACTTCTAATGTCATATTTTGAAACCCAGCAGCTGCCCAAAACAGAAGTAGATGGAGGCCATTTGGTGCCTGATTTTCTGCACAACAGTACTGGTGTAGCTGTAGGTATGTAACTCAGAGGAGAGTGCAGGTGAAGTGTATAGGTCCAAACTGTCTGGTTCTGTCCTGTCTTCTGCCCTTCGCAACTCCCTTGAAGTTCAAAGCAGGATTTGGTTTCATTACCTACACCCCTTTGCACTTTAGATAGTGTTTTTGTTTGTTTGTTTGTTTGTTTGTTTGTTTTTTCCCCTGGGGGTGGGGTGGGTGTTCATCAGAAGCTGAAACCTTATAAAATATTAGCAGTGCACTTGCCTTCCCAGGGATTCATTTTGTCACTTACAATACAGTCAATCTGAAGCTATTATTATTAGCTGTGATGAACTGTATTAGTTTTACACATTGGCTTCCTGCACCTTTTGACATATCAAAGGACTCCTTTCATCAGAAGGTATTGTCTTGGACCCCATCAGCCCTGATTACATGCCTAATTCACTTGTGAGATGGGTCATTAATTGCTTCATAAACGTTTTCCATCACAATGACTCAGCAGGTTGCTCTCACCAGCAATGGGTATTTTGTCTCCAACCATCTCTTCTTTCTACTTTTCCAAGTCAAGCATTTCCTCAAGGAATGTCATGCTGCAGATGACAGAGCTCGGTTGCTGAGCTTGGACTATTATTCGCTGAAGCTCGGTCTTGCATCTCTCAGCAGATGAGGTCTGGACTCAGGAGCTCAAAGCCTGGGTAAACAAAAGGTAAATCAAGAAGTACAGTTTGTTCCTGGCTGAGGAGGAATTTGTGGTCAAAGACTAGGTGATGTGGTAAGAATATGTTTCAACATATTTCTCCATAACCTTCTGTTAATGTGAACAGAGGGATACAACCTGTGGAACGGGACCAGCAGTCACTGTATTTCAGCCCAGTAGTGTCTGCATTCAATAGGGAGCAAGTCAGCTCCTAGGTTCAGATATGAAAAACAAGGAAACTGATGAAATGCAAAGGAAGAAGTTGTGCATTAGGCATATATTTCATGTACCCATGTGAAAACTATGAGCAACGATTCCTAAGTAGCAATTGTCTGAGTACTAATTCTCATTTTATTTGTGTTATGCAGCTATTTGTGATATGTGGTGACTCGCCCCTGCTCAATGGCATTGGTCTTCTTGTTGCTGTGAACACCACCCTCCCACCCCCCCGGCCTTCCACTGCTGCTTCTGTCCTCTTTTCGAATTGTTTATTCTCCCAGATGCCAGAGCTCTTCCATAACATTGTTCTTGAATAAGACAAGGAGAACACAGTCATTCAGTGCTTGTCTGGTTGCACCTGGACCAACACAAGCCATTTTGTCAGTGGCCTCTCTAGATTGTGTGATTGGTTTTAAGCCACCTGAAACAATGCTGTCTATACTACTACACCTGGGAGCTGGAAACTAAATCTTGGCAAGGGTCCTTTTGCTCTGAAGCCATTATACAGACAAGAAGCCGACTGTGACTTGGTCACTGAGCATTTTAAGTGTTGTATCTGTGCAGGCTTTCCATAACACAGCTTGAAAGGAAGACAAATGCTAAGGAAAAATAAATAAATAAATAAATAAAATAAAATGCTCTGGCCATTATTTTCAGACATCTTTGCCAGATCTTCAAGTGTGCACTGATCTCGTCCACTTGCAAAGATGTTTGCCTGCCTGTGCTGGATATGCCAGCCTTGCTCTATTTTAAGCCCAACAGCATTTGTGCAAGAGAGGAAAATAGATCAGGCTGGTTCCAGCCCTCTCTAACTCTTGTCCTTGAAAACACAAGGTGTTCTTTTGCTTTTAGGAGTGCTGCCTCACACAGAGCTTCTTGTTTTCTGTAGCTGTTTAGTATTTGGAAAAACTTGTGTGGAAGAGCCATTGCAGAAAGAAGTTTGTGCAGGCCTAATCATTTCTTGTATCCCCAAGGACCTTTTCTTCCTCATTCAGCCTGTTTCCTGTAATCCTTTTCAGTCCTTCCCTCAGTGCTTATTCCACATATGTTCTTCCTTCACTCTTTACTGCTCCTTTTTATTTTGGTTTTAATCACCTAGAGGCAGATGCTTCCTCCTATTCTGTGTCTAGCAAGGTGTCTAGCACAAGGGCACACTGTTTTCCATGGGCCTAAGCATCTCCGGCTGATGTAAGCATGCAGTAAATTTGATTCACTCTGGGAGCATGCTAGATTTACGGCTGCAAAGAATTCCAGCATGTGCTGTTCAATATCTGGTAATACTGGACATGGACCACAGCGCATGCTCTACCATAATAATAATTTGTAGCACAAGCATGGTTTTCCTTTCCCAAAAGCCACAGAGTGGCTTCACAGCATGCTTTCGTGCTGCATTTGAGGTAGCGACATCCTGCTCAGAAACAAAAAAATATATATTATATTTAAAAAAGATAAAAAAGTGTTCCTGATATATTTTGCTTTCTTTCGGGACTTTTTCCTTTCAAGTATGGAATTGTAAAAGGAAAGATTTTTCAAGATATAACAAAACCCCCAAAGTAGGAAATTTCTTTTTCCTGCCTGTACCTGCTAGCATTGTGTGGTTATTCCTAATTATTATAGTGTAAAGTGTGCATTGATGACAGCAGAGGCATATTCATATTGCACAGTAATGACAAACAACTAATGACTATGTTTTAAAAGACATTCCTTGTCAGGCCACAAGTATGCCCTGATCTGTCTCGTTTGGTACAAACTTCAGGTACAATTTCAGCTTCCACTTCTGAAAAAATAAACATAAAATTGATTAATTTCCACTTGGATTCTGTGACCCACTGAAATGGTTTTATACTGAGAATGCTTGAAATAATTACTTGACACCAAAGGGAGAATGATAACAGCTTTTGCATTCTTCTTCAGATACCTTTTCCATGGTTTAATTAATTATTTTATTAAAGTGAAAATACATTCTCTGTTACATCCACGGAGAGGAGAGGAGAGGAGAGGAGAGGAGAGGAGAGGAGAGGAGAGGAGAGGAGAGGAGAGGAGAGGAGAGGAGAGGAGAGGAGAGGAGAGGAGAGGAGAGGAGAGGAGAGGAGAGGAGAGGCTTCAGCGTGTACTTGAGAGCAGAGTTGAGCACATCCAGAGTTAAGCATTTAACAATAGTTAAGTAAAGTTGAAATTTAGCTCTGTCTTCATATGTTTAGCGACCTTGCTCTAGCGATTACACTGGGGCACCTTGCTTGGCACAGAGCTGGATTTTCCTCCCTATCAGAGCTGCAAGGGAGCCCGACAGCTGGCAGGCACCTTTGAGGAGCATGGCTGGATCAAAAGCAGCCAGCAGGACCCTCTCACCCATGCTTAAATTATGACTTTTTAAGAAAGGAGATGAAGGCTGTGCAAAGTACAATTAATAACACCTTTGCTGCCTCCCCTCCACTCCCAGCCTCTTAGCTCATTCCTCTCACAAAAACAGACAGTTCCTCCTTGACAGCAGCCTGAAATATAAACTCACACAGAGCCTATATCTTGTCTGTCACTGGGATTTAAATATTTCAGGCTGTGGCAGAACAGCTGGTTCCTCACTGATTAGAGCCTGATGAGGCTGGTTTCCTAACATGGATGGGTTTTATTCATGGACCTTCAGGTTCTCCGTTTGCCATCTTTATTCCTTTCATCACTCTGGGTAATACCTGGCTTTCCTATCTGCCCTGAGAAACACTGTAAGAAGAGTCCCATTGTGCACAATCAATGGAGCCCTTGGCTCTTTCCTCCCCTGATTATTACGGGAAGGGAAGCCTCTTTAGTCCTTAGCCAGACAAGAGGGACATTATCTTTTTTTTTTTTTTTTCAATAATTATTATTACTTGAAAAAAAAATCATGGAGCTGGACAACCCCTTAATTGCATTTTATATTCATATATGAATTTTTTTTTCTTCATGGAATTTGTGTCCTGTCCATCAGCTTGAAAAGAAAAAAAGTAAGACTGGAAAAAAATTTTACAATATACTGGAAAGCAATCCTGTGCACAGCTGGAATTGTTGTTTCACTGAACACCTTGGCACTTGAAGGTTTAGTAAAGTGCTCACAGAACTGAGCTAATGGATCAACAGGTGAAAGACATACGCAGAACAAAAGAATCATGTTTTTTCACAGTGGTGCCTTTCAGAGTACCCTTTCTACCTGTAATAAACTTGATATAGCATGTGACACGGCACATCCCTATGTCAATTCCATCCCTGGATGTGTTTAAGGCCAGGTTGGATGAGGCTTTGGCAGCCTGGTCTAGTGGGAGGTGTCCCTGCCCATGGCAGAGGGGTTTGGAACTGGATGGGCTTTATGGTTCCTTCCAACCCAAAACATCTATAATTCTATGACTGTGCAGAACCCTAGGACCCCACAGCTATGGAGGTGGCAGTTCCTCTAAGGAGATAAACCTTGTGGTCCACCCATGCTCAGATGAGTGTGAACCACAGTGATAACCAGCAGTGAGCTTCCCAGATAGGATCATAATAAATTCCAACTCTGTCCTATCTTCCCACAGGTAGGAAGTGCAAAGGAGAATAAGGACCCCTGCAAAACTGATAAAATGAGCACTAATACAGCTGATCATTAAGTTGCTGAACAGTGATAAATGCAAGCCTTCACCTTAATTCAGAGCTGTCTTCAGCTTCAGAAACAATATATAGGTGGAGCACAACCCCAGAACATCTATATAGAAGTAGTCTATTCATAACAAGACAGATGACAGTGCATGATCATGAACAGTATCTCTTTAACTACATTTCACTGGTGCAGTAAGTGTTCTTAATAAACATTGCCTGGCTTATCTCTTGGAAACTTAAAAAAAAAAAAAAAAAAAGTGATTGATGAGCTTCTGAACTAGTGTTTCATCTGAGCCAAGGTTTTCTCTGACTGATAAATACACCAGACTAGCTCTGGCGTTCCAGCTTATCTCTGCTCCACAGGAATAATGCTACAGAAATGTCTCCACAGCCTTTAGCAGAAGAAGCAGGATGATATTTTGGAGGCTTATCAGCTCACACTAGAGTCCATGCAGCCTCTAAGTCTTATTGCTAATCTTCAGTAAAAACAGATGCAAGTTTGCTAATGTTTTTAAAGTTAACAGCAAACCTTTTTCTTCAGCACAACACCAGGATGATTTTAATTCCTTTTCTCACAGTGCTTGTCAGTTTTTCTTCCCCTGTGTTTCCCCAGCTTGTCTTCTATGCACCATGACAGGGACTGGACAACAGAGAGGGAAAACACAGGGAGATGACACCAATTCAGGGCCCCACAGCACAGACTGGGAATGAATTGAAAAGGACTCAGCTGGAAGGTGATCTTACTTTGCTGTGATAAAAGTATCAGTTTTCTAATCACACAGTTGTAACTTCAGTCAGTGTTTTGGATTTCTTCAGAATCTGCTTCACACACATTTGAAACCTTAAAAATGGTACTTAAAGACATTTATTAAAGGGTTAAGCATGGTAGGAACTCCTTAAGAGTTTTAAAATGATATTCTTTACCCAAGGCAATAGACAGCTTCTTCAGAGTCATTCCATTCTAATGTGTAAATGCTGAAAGTAATTAGAATGTGTCCTATGTGTATTAAAGTATTCAGGAGAAGTCATTTGGAAAAAGTGACTTTTCATGAGAGGTTGCCAAATATTTGCTAGAAGTTATTGCATTACTAATAATATAAGAAGTTTTGGTTTTTAAAATGAAGGCTGTTTTGAAACATATAATTCCAAAAAAGCATTTTGTTGAGATGAACTTTTTTTTTTTTTAACTTTTCAGTAAGGGAATGGAAAATGCAAGTGTCCACTGCAGTGTCTGTTGGTCAGAAAAAAGATGTTAAATTGAATTATTCATGAGAAGAGTTTACAATTTTGTTAAAAAGATACAAACTATTTTGTTCTGAAAACAACAGCCTGAAAAACTCCAAAGAAAGGCTTAGATGTTATTGCAGTTTTGCAGAAAAAATATTCCTTTAACAGCTTTGAATATCGTGTGGTTTTTTTTTTTTAGAGATGTCTTCTGTAGTGCACAGAGTTTCATGTTTTGCTGTTACTTCGAAAAAGGCAAGAGCATTTTTTCTCTTTCCTCATCCTTTGTTGCAGAGTAGACATACAGACTCTCTAATGCTGTTTTATTTACAGAATTCAAATCCCTCCAAAAAGATCACATGCCCTCTGATGCCTGCAATAAGCCCACTGGCTGTTTATGGCTAAAAAGTTAGTATTCATATAGAGACTGCACATAAATGAGAACCAGACCCTATATTACTTCAATCACCGGGGGAGGGTGTCTAATTTAAATGAATGCTATAAAAAGACTGGTATTAGTCATGTCTACTTGATGAAATAAGGCCATGTCTGCTTGATTAAATATTATCAATAGTCTTAAAATGTTCTGCTGGCTAGTGAAGCCAGTTACCACCTGAACTGTTTATACAGTTGATTTCTCTGCCTTTTGATCCTCTCCATCCCACATATTCTGTCATTGAAAGACAGAAGGTGGAGCCAGGGGTGCTTGTGAAGCCGTCTTTCTTAATTATCACTTGATAATTATCAAAATAAACATTAAACATGATATGCAAAAGGCTGAGAACAAGGATACCAGTCTCCTTATAATACCAGCATTTTAATTGTATTTAAAAGAACAAGTAAAATAAGTAAACATAAAAAATTCAGTACCCTCTTAAATCACAGTGTGCTTTGGCTGGCAGCTCTGCCTTGTTACTACTATAGGCAGTGCATAAATATCTCTCTGCCTAATGTAAGAGCTGCCAAGTAACCACAAATTTTAATTATAGGAAGAAGTAATTGATCTGGGGAAAAAAGAAATAAAGAAAATAAGAAAGAAAGAAAGAGAGAGAGAGAAAAAGAAAGAAGGAAGGAAAGAAGGAAGGAGAGAAAGAAGGAGAGGAAGGAGAGAAAGAAAGGAGAGAAAGAAAGAAGGAGAGAAAGAAAGAAGGAAAGAAAGAAGGAGAGAGGAGGAGAGAAGGAGAGAAGGAGAGGGAGAGAAGGAGAGAAAGAGAGAGAAAGAGAGAGCGAAAGAGAAAGAGAGAAAGAGAGAAAGAGAGAAAGAGAGAAAGAGAGAGAGAAAGGAAGGAAGGAAGGAAGGAAGGATGGAAGGAAGGACGGAAGGAAGAAAGGAAGGAAGGAAGGAAGGAAGAAAAGAAAGAACATAAATACTGCAATTGTATTTCCTTAAAAAGGGAAAAGAGAGATCACCTACCAAAAGCACAGCAACTCTTTCATTAATGGAGTGTCATAAATTCTCCATGCTTTGAGCCCTCTTTGCCCAGTGGAAGGTGCATCTTTATACATTTACATTTAGACAGAGAACCTAGCCCCATCTTTCTATTTCCCTTGGCTCCCTTTGCAGGGGAGCTGCAGCTTCCTTCCTTGGAAAAAGAAGGGGGCACCTAGCAAGCTCTTCTAGCATGCAGAACTCCAGAAGGCAAATGGTAGGGGATTTACAGACACTGGTACATCCTCTAGTTCCCGGGTTTAAAAAGGGCCTGCAGTGTCTGCAAGGAGTATGCAATCCGTGGGAGGTATTCAAACAAGAAATGTTTTGTTTTGACAGAAATTCCAGAAAATTAAAGTGATATTTTGAAAAAAGTTGGACTGGAACTGGGCTGAAGCTTGGAAAGCAATTCAATGAGGATGAGAAGATTAATGGAGCAGGTTGGTTGGGATTATAGGGCTTACAAAACTGACAGTACTTATAAAACTGATTTTGCAAAATGTCAAGTGATTCTATTATATTCAGCATTTTGCTTTTTGTTCAGAGATAGCTCTCCACAGAGGTGCCCAGATTTTCAGCTTGCATCCCTTGTAATGACTTAGCTTATGCATCCATGCAGAGGGCGTTGGGTAGGGAGAGCAACTCAGATTATTTTAGATGTCCTTTGAAAACACAGAACTACAAAGGAAAAGTTAAGTGCAAGAAATGGATGTTCATCTGAGGACAAAACTGAGTCATAAGGATATTTGTAGTTAGCGCTTGCCATGGTCCCACATCAGTGCTTGGATTTTTCATAAGCAACGAGTGAAGTTGACTTATTCACTCCTTTTTTGACTTCTCACTGTCACAGACTTAGACTGTGGATGGTTGTTAACTCAATTGCACATACCTTTTACAAGCTAAGTCCAATAGTAATGACACTGTTAACTGCTAATCTTAGAATGTCTTACGTATACTGAGAACATCTGTACATTTATCCTAGCAGTATAATGTTTACACAAATCTTGTCAATGTACTATACACATACATTACACGTGTAGTCTTTATATTTAAAATTGTGCTTGCTTGAATATAAATATCAATGCAAAATGTAATATTTTATGTAAACACATATTTTACTGTTGTATATATTGTGTGTATACAAAATTTGTTAGGAGACAGATACCAAATGCATTTTTAAAGATGATCTTACTCAGTAAGATGAGAGCTCACTTGAGGCACTGAATGGCTCAGGGATCTGGTAATGGGATACAAACCTTCACACCTCCATATCAGCACTTTGGATCCAGCTGAAACAAGAAACAATAGAAAGTTATCACTGTACTGACAGTTTGGTGGTCAAGAAGTTGTGTGCTGCTTGTCTTGGCCCATCCAGATGTGTGTCTGTCAGTCCTGCTGGCATGCAGCAGACAGAGAGACACAAAACCAGCCCTGGTTCCTCCTGACGGTCCCTGGCAGGGCAGGAGGCTGTCCCCCTCAGGAATCCTGTGCTGTTGCCCCCAGAGCAGTACGGCATCACCAGCTTCTTCTTCAGGTTTGCCTAATTGCCCTACTTGACCAGGTAGAAGCTACAGCCCTGATGGTAAAATTCAGTGCCAGGGGTGGGAACAATCTTTTCAGGTCCTGCACATATCCCTGTAATATCAGGCTCTTGACAATAGGAATTCACAGAAACCATCCTCAAGCATAGGTGCTGCCGGCAAGATGTACCTCAATAAGCAAACAAACAAACAAACAAAAAAACATGAAGTGGTGCCAAACATTTTAAGAGCTGATCCTGTTGCATGAACAAAGAGAAACTTTGTCTTGAGGGCTATATTTATTGTGTCTTTTATGAGCATTGAATTAGTCTGATCCCTGATATGAGACCTAAGCTACCAGCAACATTCTCAAAACTCTTTCCATGTTATTCTCTTTGGAATAAGCCATTATTTTCATCATTTGAATCATGTGGCAAAACAGATAGAAGGCAACAATATAGTACCCGTGAGAGTGAAAATAGGGAGATCTTTAGGATTGTCTTCTCTTTGCCTCGGTTGGAATCCATAAACTGAAGTAAGAAAACAAACAATATATATGCCTCCTGTGATCATTAAGGCTGGCAGTGTCACAGATTCTGTGCTTCTGGTTGGAAAAAGGGTAAAGACAAAATGTATTCCTGGGCTACATAAAAGGTATTTTTAACACAGAAGGGCTTTATTGTCATTCTTTACCAGCCAGCCTGGATCTGACAGAGCTGCCATGCCTGGGTTAATCTGGTGAGAAGTATTTGCTTGAGGAACTTGATTTACAGTGCTGGGTGGATTGGCGCAGGATACTTGCAAAGAGATTGCAGATGACAGCGGCGTTATCAGGATACACCTAAGGAACTGAGGCAACACCCACCTCCCTGCAGGAAAGTCACCCACAGAAAGAAAAATACCCTCTGGCAAGGAGAAAGGAGGTTGTGCCTTGCCCTCATTTGCACTGGTGACAGTTGAAGATTGCTCACTGCCCTTTTTTCCTTCCTCCATCACTCACCTACTCAAGCATGCACAGACATTTTGGTAATTATGAAACTGAAGTGTTATAGCCATAATGAAAAGAAAACTTCTACAGTGTGATGTCTAATGTGATATGTAAGGGAAAAGGATATTCTCATCTGGCAACACATAGCAACCAACCTACACATCACTACATCCTAGGTTTTACCTTTTACAACAAGGCACCCCATGTGGAATGGGTGTAAGAGAAGGACAGGAGACATAGGCTTTCCCTGACGTAAGTGATGTGATGTCTGGACTCATGTATCCCACTGTGCACAGCCTGTCTGAAATGCAGCAGTTGGTGCATTACGTTGAGCAATAAGCCAAACCCTTCCTAAGTACAGTTAGCAGTGCCTGGCAGCAGCACTCTCAAGATAACGGCCGTGAGCAGGCAGCCGTCCTGCAGACAAAGCTGTGGTCAGACTGCATAATTTCACTCCATCCAGTTACTAGGAGGAAATGTTATTCTTGTTACTGCGTTGCTTGCATTTTTATTCATCTCTAAGGCATCTGACTGCTTTACATATGTTGAGACATCCAAACTTTTAATTAGATACATCAAAAAACTACATTATCCCTGCTGCCTGCAGGTTTAAGACTAAGATTTAATCAGTGGGAATGCCTGAACAAAGAGCTATCATTTAGCTCTTCATGAGTGTCATAGGTATAGTAGCAATCCACAGAAAATGGCAGAATTCTTTCCTCTACATGCTAGGTTTTCATCAGCACTGTCTTTTCCCCAGTCCTCTGTCCTTTCTAATTCCTTGTGTTTGTCTTAATTCAACAATTATTATATTTTAATCTAGATTTTCTGCTTTGCATTAGTATATTCTCATTACAGCATTTTCCAAAGGCCTACTGAAAATAAATAAATGAAATAATCTAAATTTTCAGGTGCTAAGGTCATCAGTGTTCCCATTTTGCTTGTACATGGACTGCGTGGCAGCAAACCAGATGCCAAAACTAGATGACAGTGAGCAAGAAGGCCTTTTGCTTAACTTGAGATTTTGTCACCCACATGCCAGTTCTTCTAGTTGCCTGCTAATGAGACAGGTAATTAAATGAGACTTTTAAGGCATATAAAAATATTATTATATTAACTAGTACAAAATTGCTGGTAGAGTATTCTAACACGATAAAATACAAGCACTGTCCTGTTTTTCTTACTGTTGTGAATTACCTGGTAGAGTCAATGTGTTTGAGCCCGTGCTTGTATATGTCAGCAATTCCGGGCAATTACTTTGTTTCCTGCTATACAGTGATGTAAAATGTGAGATTTATCCAGAATAATAGTTTGGGACTGGTGTCTGGGTGAATCTTGCTACAAAAGATGACTGTTTTTGCTAATCTTGCTGTTAGATGATTGGTTCATATACTTTGATTGCTGATTTTTATTTCCTCCTTTTCTCACATTTCTGTTAGACTGTGCACCTGGAGTTCTATTTGATAAAAGTATCTATTTGTATAAGGCACTGATATATTTACAAGTCACATCACTTTTAAATAAAATCAGGATTCTCACATTTTTCAGGCTGAACCACCTCCACGTGCCACAAGACTGTGAAGAGCAGTGCCCCTACGCAAGCTCCAGATGTGGTCTGCAACATTGGAGATGGACCCAGAACAGAGGCCAGGTGTGAGTGCTCCCAAACTTGGGCAAAGCCAACACTTTGCATTCAAGTTCTCCAGTACAGAGAATATAAATGAAGGTTTGTCATTTTCAAAAATGAGGTGGAGTCTGCTGGCTTCTCCACTCTTAAAAGTGGTCATTACCATCGTGATTAGTTTCTAGACCAGAACTCCTATGTTTGGTTTATTGAAGAGTTTCATTAAATGAGTAAAAGTGATTGAAATAACAGCACACCTCAGGACGACTATACTGCATATAGAAACATGCTGAGTTGTCATTGTTTCTTTTACTTTTATTTGACAGTCTTCTACAGGCAGATCAGTTTATGGGGAGTGCTTATGGGGCTCAGTAGCACCAATGACACTATGTCTGTTGGTGGAACTTAATAGTACTGGCACAAAAATTACGGCATTTGTCTCACTGACTTTTGTCTTTCTCACCTGGGTTTTCAAACTGAACACTTAAGAAGGTAAACTCAACATCCCACCTGTCTTCTCTTCATTGATATTCAGTTAATTTGAGTAAATCAGCATTTGACCTCCCTTGCCAAACTTCTCCTTGTAGAGGAGCTGTGCTGCTGCTCACCTGCTGCACGGCAAGATTGTGCTTAGCCCTGATCCCTGGCACACACCGTGTGCTCACGGTTGATGGCTTGCTTGAAGAAGAACAGACCACTAATAAATTGCACAGTCATTACCCTTTATGCATACTTGTTCTAATAGGTGTCGCAGATTCCTGCCTCCTAATAAGGAAAGGAAGTAGAAAAACACATAAATTCTCCCAAGGGAGTCAGACAGCCTGAAGCCACGTTCGACAGCTGTTACTGTTACCATGAACACCAAGAGCAAAACAAGGATTATAAAGGGAAAAAAAAAAAAAAAAAGAAAAGAAAAGAAAAAGAAAAGAAAAAGAAAAAGAAAAGATGCATTGCCAGGGATTTTGGCAAGATTTTCTTGGATACGGAATGTGTTTTGCACTGCCCCAATCTATAAAAGCACAGCACTCCTGCGGCACATGATGGAATTTGGAGATTAAACAAACATTGGCATTAATTAGTCTTAAAAGGAATTACTTCATTTAGCCGAAGTTTGCATTTCTGTATCTTGCTCTTTTTAAAAAAACTGTCACTTTAATCTCCAGCAGTAAGATTTTGGCATTTGATGGAAGCTTGGATACTTCCCCATGCTATGGTGTTATTAAATCTAATTCACAGGAGGTTTCAGAAAATGTTTTCACAGGGTTTACCTTTCATCTTCTATGCTCAGCTCTGGTCTTTTTCCTCGGGGCCAGCTGATAGGAATCGGGTGATTCCCCGGGTGCCCTGGAGCTATGCTGAGTTACACCAGCTAAGCCTCTGTCCCTCTGTGTTATAGCTGAGAAATCCAAAGGGGAGATTCATGTCCTTTGTAAAGAGGAGTATTTAGTCTACCCCGCTGAGATAGTTTATGGCTTTGGCAGGGAAACTGTTGACAGTGCGTACTGTGAATACAGTTCAAAGTGAACTTGAAGTCCTGGAGCTGCAGCTCTCCCTATGCTCGTTACATTAATTTGTTAAAGGTGCTCAGTGTAGGTACATATGTATGTGTGGAGTCATACCATCAATTAAACTGACTCACTTGATATTCTACTAAAAGTGGGAACGGGGTGCACCACAGACTACTGCTGCCTTTTGGAGCAAGGCATAAAAGCAGGGTCACACCACGTCTGGGCACTAAGGCACCCATGGCACTTGTCACAAGACTGCTAGTCTCAGCACCCTGGCCAAACTCCAGTTTGTGTAATAGCTATCCATATTCTCCAAATATGTCCCCCATAGTTTCAGGTCAACACAGTACTTCTCACTTTTGACTTAAATCATTGACTGGGCATGGCTCAGTCTGTACTTACTGAATGTCTGCTGCTTTTCTCATCCTGGCTAGTTTCAGGTGCAGGCAAAGGGATATTTTTTTCAGGCCAAGAGTCACACCTGCTTTCATCAGAAGCCCAAGGTTAAAACAAATCACAAACATAGGAAAAACTGAGCAATAGTATACTTTCTCACAGGACAATCCAGTGGAAGGGCACAGGGAAGATTTCTCTCCTAGCACCTCACAATTTCTGTGTTTTCATACGCATCTCCTGCTTTCCCCTCTGCCCTTTGCCTTGTAACCCTCCCTGAACAGAAGCATGGCTGGGGGATGGTCTCTGGATGCTAATGACTCCCCCACCCCATTCAGAGACACATTTCCATCCCACTTCAGGATTCAGTCTCCTATATACAACCACAAATCTTACATGCTCAGTTAATCAAAACACTGTGTGTCCAAGGGCTGCTCCAATGGAATAATCAGGCCGAGAAATGACATTTCTGTCTGGATGGAGCAAAGCAGCAAGTATCTTAAAAAACAATTATAAGGTTGGCCAAAAGCTTAAGAAGACTATATAGAAATTCTTAACCAAGTTTAAAAGAGGATTTCAAAGAAAAAAAAAAAAAAAAAAAAAAAAACTGTGAAAAACTTTGATAATAATTATCAAAGCACACTTTTCTAGAAGTATTTGTGACCAATGAGAGTAACCAGTAATATTTCTTAATATTCTAACCCATTTAAGTTCCTGTCCAATGTCAGTCTTAACACAAGCTAAAAATATGCTACTTATTGAGCTGGAAGAAGGTTTTGATTTACAATTATGCCTTGATGGATTACCTGAAAGCGCAACCTTCAGGCAAACTGTGATTAACTTGACCAAAGACATCTGGGAGAGCCATCTATGGCCTAAAATTATGACCTTGGTATTCTGGGCTGAAACTAGACACCATTTAAATTGCAGTGCTGAAAAACTCTTCTACAGAGGCCTTTGTTTAGGAGGCCAACAGGTTTTTTAGCTCCAGCAGTTGAGCAGAAACACCTCCTGTGAAGTTATAGGGGGGAAAGAAAGTACTTCCTATTTTTTTCAGTCATTTATTTAAAAGCAAAACTCCAAACATTCCCATCTTGTATGAATAAAGAAGCAAAAACAATTAATAACTTAATGATTAGCAAATGCTGTAGACATAGGTTTGTATTTTACTTAGCAAGATTTATGGAGTTAAATATAAAAGTATGACTCTTGAAAGCCATGTGCTCATAATTAGCTCAAGTTTTACCCCTGGATACTGTAAAATCACAACACGCTGTCAGAGCCCATTTTCTGATCCTGTTATCAGCATGGAATAAAGTTTTCCATTAAATGCAAAACAGATTTACAGGTGCTAAAACAGCTATTTTATCAGTGGGAAACAGGCTACCTTTTGTTCTCTAGAAAGGCATTTCATGATTTTACATTGGTCAATTGATTGTACAACAAAGGGAAACAAAACAATTTAGTTCATCTACTGAAACTGAAGAAGATATAAATTGAAAACAAGGACAAGGAAAATTAATGCCTCTGAATGTAGGATGAATGTTCTTGCATATTGTCACCTACTGTAAAAGGAAAAGAACAAGATAAAAGCAATGCTGTTCGCTTCTTATTGCTGAGTATGTTACATAAATCCTCAGTGTTCCTACAGTCAGGCTCAAAGGATAACAGCATTCCAGGCAGCAGTGAACATTGAAAATTAAATTGCTCTGTTAAAGAGAAGTCCTGCAAAGATAGCAGTCCTCTTGGTGTATTAATTCCTCTCATGAGCTGTCGAGTGAAGGGGCTCCCAGGCTCCCCAGGGGATGTGATTCCTGCCCCCTGCATCCTTATCCCGAGCAAGGAGCCCACTCCCCTGGACCAGGAGGGTGGGTGCCCTTTCAGGGCAAGGAGCTAACATTTTGCTGGTACTCCAGAAACTGAAGAGGAGGAGAACAACTTTTTGCGTGTTTGCCAGGCTAACACAGAGTAGGTGGTCTCTGGGGACGAATTTGAATGTTTTGGGAGTAGGGCATTGGGCCTCTTAAGAACAGCTGCTTCAGAGTTTGGTGACTTCAAACTGTCTGCTCAAGAAGAAGCAACATCCTTTGGTTTCCCATAGTGTGAAAGTTTTAATATGGTGGTTGATAGAAACTGCATTTCAGGGACTGTGTCTGAATATTAGGCCTAGCCATGCATGACCCTGAACTCCAGAGCTATTTGCTAAGTTCAGATCAAGTCTTTAGCTTGCAAGATGTTATTTATAACTGCTTTTAACAAAGTGTTTGGATGGAGGTTTTGAGAGCACTCTAAGGGATTCAATGCATTTCTTTCTCTGAAATATCCCAGGCAACTTCAAAAAAACACATGACCCATCTTTGTATCCAACACTAAGAGCCTGAAAGCACAGAAAACAGGAGCCTCATGCAGAAACTGTACAGAGCACTACATAAAAACTCAACATTGCCTTACAGCTTTGGCAAATGCAGAAGAATTCAAGAACAGAAGAACAGCTACGCTGAGTCACAAGGAGGCTTCATCTGACACGGCTTATTGACCAATTTCCAAAGTGTATCTTACGGAAACAAGGTGATCCTTCCTCTGCCATAGCCTCCAAGCTTCCAAGACCCAGTGGGAGTGCAGTTTTCTGAACTGGAGATTGTTTAGGGGCCACCAATTCATCCATCCTTTATGTTTATCATTTTTAACCCTCTGCTGCTAGACTGTGTTGTCTGAAAAACAACTTCTCATTTGATTGAAGCCTTCTGTGTAGCAATTCCTCTAGGTGCTCAGCAGTTATATTATTATGAAAAAGACTCCATAAGCATTTCCTTCTTTTTTTTTTTTTTAATTTTAATTTGTTTATTTACATATATATTATATATATATATATTTTTCCTTTTCCTTCTATATTGCAGTAACTGAGAAGATATTAGTGCAAAGAG
Organism: Cygnus olor; assembly: GCF_009769625.2. Lineage (NCBI taxonomy): Eukaryota > Metazoa > Chordata > Aves > Anseriformes > Anatidae > Cygnus > Cygnus olor. The sequence goes on along the minus strand of NC_049198.1, from coordinate 43,220,380 downwards.
TCTGTCTACCTTTTCTTAAGAAGATTGGACATTTCAAACTTTCCGTGACTTGTTCAAGGGCAATTTCCTCTTCTAAACAGGGAAAACTGCAAAAGGACTTCAGAGATCATTAAGGCTGTTACTGATGTTATATGAAATGGTTTACAAGTAGGTGTACAAGATGGTCCTTTACTGCTCAAACGAAGGGTAATGTAATGAATATGACACAGCATTTGCACATGGTCTTCCATGTCTGAGAACAAACCTTTCTTGGAAGCATTTACATGAACACTATACTGTGGTGCTGTCCGTTGGCACCTCTGAGTGATTCAATACAGTACAATGCAGAGCACTGTATTGATCATGGGTCCAGAACAGTTAAAAGAAACTTCTACCAAATGCTGGCCCAGTCTTAATTTGGTAGTAAACTCACAGGTTTACATACATGAGTGAAGGGAACCTGTGGGATCCAGATACCTCTGAAAATGTAGAAGTTGCACTGTTATGAGTCGACTTGGTTTAAGAGAGGTAGCCAGAAAAGAGGAGCCAAAGCTGTTGATCTGACAAAATGATGGTTGGAATTGACATTGTCTGCTTTTTCACAGACCAGATGACAGATACATAAGGTCTCAGGTTCCAGTGAGACAGAACACAGAGAAAAAAGTTCCCTAGATTGTGGGTCAACCCAAAAGAAGAATGATATGACATTAAATACAGGGGGATGCAAGATTTCATTCTCATTCTATGATAGAATGATAAGGCCCAGAATCAAGAGAACTTTTGTCTCTGTTTCTCCCAGCCTAAGAAATAATTTCTGGAGAGTGAACTTCAAAGTGCTTGACCATTTGTCAGAAATTATTGCAAAACTACAAAGAAATAACCAAACAGTAAATCAAAAATCTGAGAGAGAAACCTCTTGCAAGGACTACAAAGGAAGAAAAAAACAAATGGCATGGAGAGTTGATTATAACACCAGCAGTTTGCCACGGCAAAGGAGAAACTGATACCAGATGCTGCTGAGAGCTCTTTCATTACCTTGTGCAAGACCTGCAGTGCCATGGAGGGGCCCCATGCAGCACTACATCTCTAGCTGGGATAAATGTGAGGCACTTGGGGAAAAAGATTCATTCTCAAAAGAGATCTGCAGAACCAATTATTATTTTATTTGAATGATGATTCAGTGACCAACTCATAAGTTTGCTGCATTCTTTCATCATCTCCAAGAAATAATTTTGCAGTTGTCCTATTTTGTAATATAAAGCTATGTCAGTGCTTTTAATGTCAGCAGCATTACTATTTAAAGTGAAAGTAACAGATGAAAAATTAATATTTATTATTTTTTTAAATATTGGATGCAAAGTTTTCCAGACCTTATTGACCTTGGCATGTTCTTTCTAGCTTTTTCAATCCTCAGACGTTTTTGTCTGACCCTTTAAATTTATTTTTTATTTGTCTGGTTATTCAGCAATTTGTGAATTACAGCATGGAATTCCACCATTTTCTTCCACTCTCCTAGAAAGTAAGATCGGCTAGAAACTGGATGACTTATGTTTAGGCAGTATTCCCTGCAACATTACTCACTTGCTCATACTGTGTCAGATAAAGAAAATGTACAGTATGCTAAGGGAGTGAGGGATTTTTATCTGATTTTTTTTTTTTATTAGCATATTTACAGACAGTTGTACAGAAATGTTTATCTGCTCAAAACTTGAAGTGTACTATATACAAACACCATGAGGGAGGGCTGGAAAGAAATGACTTGTCTTAGAAGTCATAAGGTGTTGTGTTTTGTGTTGTGTTTGTTTGTTTTATTTTGTTTTGTTTGTTTTTGTTTTGTTTTAATTAAGTCTCTTTTTATTCCCCTTGCGGTTTCTGGTCTTTTCAGGTTCACTTGCTTTGTGTTTCCATGGTTTTCTCTGCAACCATGAGGAATACAAATGCTCTTTTCCAAACTAGTAAATGCAGAAATTATATGGAATCACTAGAGTCTGACAGCTGAGTTCTTTTAGCAAAGCATATCAAATGTAACAGCTGTTGTAATAAAACTGTTAAATCTGTCGATACTGTGGCTAAGAATCAGATGAAGGACAGACATGCAAAGAGATGGCAGCAGCGAGTCACAGCAAGCTGGGCAATAAACAGCAGGAATGTTCTGAGCAGAACTGGTAACTCTAGAAGGTAAATGTTATCAGTGTTAATGATTTGTTTAATTTTGGGAGACACTTGGCGGCCTGTGTGGAAATGTGAAGTCTACAGCAGCTGACTGGAGGACATGGGCAGGTTCCTTCCTTGAATATGTATCTCATATGTGATGCTCTTCCAAAAAAAAATAATATATATATATCACTTTAAAGGCCTCTGAATGTTTTCAAAAACTTTGCGCGAATAACTCCTTGAGTTATTGTTACTCAGGGAGAGAGACAGGACGGCATCAGTGATGCAGGTGCCACTGTGCCTTGGGAGTGTTCTCACTCTTGCCAGGCTCTCAGATAGGTTCAGTTTCACAGAGTGGCTGAATGTGGTATGGTGCTGTAATTTAATTGGGTTTGGCAACAAAAACTTCATCTCCAAGTCGGCAAGGGAGGGAATGATTACCTTATTCATCAAAGAGAAGCATACTGACTTGCTCTTGGCCGAGGAACCTGGTGAAAGAAACGTGTGGAATTTGTTACTGAGTGAACCTTTGTATTGGAGAGAGAAAAAGAGAAAATTAAAAGAATGTTTTCTAAGCTTACCACAGGTTCTGTCCTGTCTTGGTCGTTGTTTCTGACAAATAACTTCTCAGGAAACAAAATGATGTCACTGCAACACTGGATATGTCAAACTTAAACTATCAACATAAAGTATGGTGACCTTTTCCTTTACTGCTTCCTAAATTACCTTTTTACCATATTTCTTTTCATATTTATACACACCAAATATACAGAAACAAAAAGAAAATGCTTCTCACTTTGTCACAAACATTGTAAAAGCCATCTTCTTTTCCATTCATACACGTTGTGAGGGTTGTCTTAAAACATCTTTCGATAAAGTCACACAGAACAAGCCAAAAAAATATTAGAAATGGTGCTGTAAATGTGACCAAAAGCCAGAGGGATGAAATATAACACTCAGGGTTTCTACAGTGCTTAAACAAACATATTCTCATTCCTTTGGGCAAAAGAAATACTTCATAGAATCATAAAATCATTAAGGTTGGAAAAGACCTCAAAGATCATCTGGTCCAACCATTGCCCTACTACCAATGTCACCCACTAAACAATGTCCCTAAGCACCATGTCCAACCTTTCCTTAAACAACACCCCCAGAGATGGTGATGCCACCACTTCTCTGGGCAACCCGTTCCAATGCCTGACTGCTCTTTCTGAGAAGAAATGTCTCCCAATTTCTAGCCTAAACCTCCCCTGGCCCAACTTGAAGCCATTCCCTCTAGTCTTATCACTGGTTATCTGTGAGAAGAGGCCGACCCCCAGCTCCCCACATCTTCCTTTCAGGTAGTTGTAGAGAGCAAAGAGGTCTCCCCTGAGCCCCCTCTTCTCCAGACTAAACAACCCCAGTTCCCTCAGCCGATCCTCACAGGACTTGTGTTCCAGGCCCTTCACCAGCTTCGGAGCCCTTCTCTGGACACGCTCCAGGGCCTCGATGTCCTTCTTGTAGTGAGGGGCCCAAAACTGAACAGAGTACTCCAGGTGCAGCCTCACCAGAGCAGAGTACAGGGGGATGATTACCTCCCTGCTCCTGCTGGCTACACTATTCCTGATACAAGCCAGGATGCTGTTGGCCTTCTTGGCCACCTGGGCACACTGCCAGCTCATGTTCAGGTGAGCATCGACCAATGCCCCCAGATCCTTTTCCTCTGCACAGCTTTCCAGCTACTCTGCCCCAGGCCTGTAGCATTGCATGGGGTTGTTGTGACCAAAGTGCTGGTCCAAGCACTTAGCCATGTTGAACCTCATCCCACTGGCCTTTGCCCATCGACCCATCCTGTCCAGGTCCCTCTGCAGGGCCTTCCTACCCTCCAGCAGATCGACACTTACGGCCAACTTGGTGTCATCTGCAAACTTACTAAGGGTGCAATCAATTCCCTCACCCAAATCATCAATAAAGACATTAAAGAGGATGGGCCCCAGCACCGACCCCTGGGGAACACCACCAGTGACCGATCACCATCCAGATTTCACTCCGTTCACCACTACTCTCCAGGCCTGTCCATCCAGCCAGTTTTTAACACAGCAAAGAACAGCATCTAACACACAGTACTTGTAATAGGTACCCCATCTTTGTTGTATTTAGATACCCCACAGCACAAATGAGGAATAAAACATAACTTTTGTAGCTGTTTTCCTCAGTAAGAAATGTGAAAATGAATCAGAAGTCTCATAAATATCTAGAGGAATTTGTTCTTTTGGCCAAAACAGAAAGCAACTCCCAAGTAAATATTAGCTTTCTGTTACATTTTCTCCTACCTAATTGCAAAAAACTACATTAAGGAATAGAAATATGTTTCATTTTCCTTTTGTGGGTTTCTTTACAATACTGAGGAAAAACAATGGGGGTTTTACTGCTGCTGAAAAACCACCAGCCTCTTCCTGATTCTTTCCACTACTTAGCCAAGGATCTAGGTCCAGAATCTTAACATATTTATAGCTGAACCATCTGCCCCAATGTAAAGTGGAGAAGTGGCATTGAAGCTGATGGAATTTGCCTGGTTTTCTGTTGGTGGAACTGACAGCATGGTTTGGCCTTTGAGACGACCTATCTAAAGAATTAGGAACCACACAAACTACATGACTGCTGTAAATGAAAAAGAGTCTCAGGACATGTCTTTGAACAGAAGGAAAACAATAATAAAAATATGGTGTCAGTACTAGAGTGGAATTTTTTACCCATCCTGAGTGACTTTGTTGTTGTATTTTACAATGTGGAGTAATGTCTTTTGAGAAGTGGTCAAGAAGGAAAAATGATTGCTTTAGTCTCTTAAAAGAAGTTTGCCCACCTGAGATAAGAAGAAAAGTTTGTACTGATATAAAAATAAGTTAAAGGATACTATGGTTGCAAAGCAGAATGTTGTTTTCTTTTTTTGTTTCTTTTTGTTTTTTTACACCTGAGAGCAACATCCATTAAATTGTCAGATCTTTTCTTAATAGTTCCTAGTATTTTTCTTACTGCTTTGGACCAAATATGAACACATGCACATATGAACTTATCTTTTACTTAAAGACATCCTATCCAAGCACAAACCTAATTCACTAATTCACTTTTATGGGAGAATAACAATTGAATTAATTCAGCTTCAGGCAGGGATAACTGAAGGTTGTTTTATAATATGAACTTCAAAAACTCAAATGATAAAAAAGGTATAAAAGAATGCTGTTAATAACCTCAAGAGATATTTACAGTACAATGATAAAATATATATTACAGTGGAATATATTCTTTTAAATAACAGTAATGCTTACTATATTCTACCAAAAATATGTAGACAGGACATTCAATTATATCTGAACGGAATATTAATACAAAAAAGGAAGCAAGGAAGGAAGGAAGGAAGGAAGGAAGGAAAGGGGAAATATTTTAAACTCTGAAGAAACATCTGAGGCAACCAGGTAGTTTGGAGGCAATATCTGTTGAAAATTCAACATACTAAAAATATCCAAAACCTAACAGAAAAAAAGATATGGAAGATTGAATACAGGGGTAGAAAAATGACAAGCCTTTTACATCAAACTCATTGGAAAAATACCACTAAATGAAGTAAATTCTCACTAAACAATGAAATTAATCCTTAAAAGGGAGGAAAAGTGTTGAGCAAATTTGGGTACAGCTTTTGGGTGCTTCAGAAGAAACTGCAGTCCCTAACAGGCTGGTAAGCAGAGATTTCAACAGCGTCTCTAACTGCTGCATGGTATCTTGGAAAACTGAATTGCACATTTGGATGCATTTTACTCAAGTGCTGAAAGCAGATACAGGGATTCAGACGGGACCCATCTCCAGTGGAAATTATGCTGCATTGGTACTTTTAGGGATGTTGGAACACCATGGAGATGGGTGTTATATGTCTCTCCTTCTGCAAATTTTGGTGTAATATCAGGGAATTATTTATTTTTCCTGGGTTTTAGGTCTTCATCTACAAAATGGGGGTAAGGTTTCTTCCCTCAAAGGTGTGGGCATGTGCTGTATCTATTCTAGTACTTGTAACGGCAGCTTCTCTGGTCTAACTATAGCTCCTATTCAAACTGGCTTGTGACTTTCTTATTGACTGGTAAATATAAAATGAAAGTTGTTAGAAGACTAAAGTGAAATCAGTCCAAAGACAAGAAGCCAAATAACCACTTGGCTGTGCATTGAAAGTCAGAACATACCTAATGTCCCCACATTTTCATAAAAATTATCTGATCTTTACTTGAAGCCGTTGGTTAATTAACTCAATATAATCTAAAACCGAGGCTTTAACAGAGGTTCATCAAGCACAAAGAAATGCTATGGAAGAGAAGTGAAGAAAGACAGATTGAGAGAGAGAGCATTCTGACAGTGAAATATTAAAAGAATTGAAACAAAATCTTTTTGCACTCAAAAAATCAAATTAAAACAAGCATGGCAAAACAAGCTTACCACTAATGAAAGCTGAAAAATCAGATGCTGTGGCAACATGCAACACTGAATTCTCCTGTTGCACAGGTACCCCAACTTCTTTTTCAGTCCAGGCTGTGGAAGTGGAAAGTCTGAGCATGCAAAGTTGCATTATCAACTCACTAACTAAGCTACCAAGCATTGGAGAGCTCTAGCTTCTTTTACTGACATGAGTGGAATTTTTTAATGCAAACAGTTTCTACGTAAGTTTTCTGAAAAAAATAACATAAAATAAAATGGAAGCACTGAGGATATTTACCTAAACTCAGTGAAACAAACACTTTTCTAATATCACTTTTTATTCTGTGTTATTTCACATTCATGTACTTATATCCACCAAGGAATATTCATGTTTCAACCAGAGTACAACCATATCTGAGGTCAGTTTTGTCTTTATGGGCCAAACACAAAGTCTGGAGCCACCACAAGGTGGGCAGGGAAGCAGTGCCTAAGGAATACTCCCACATGGTGCTCTTCAACATCTTCTCAGTCCACAGCTAGCAAGCTTCAAGCTTGTCTTAACACTGGAATGAAGATCAGGAAATATGAAGACATATTTTGGTAAGGACAAATGCAAATCTTCTGAGATATGAAGAATTGGCTGTTCAAAGGCAGGATGATAAAAGACTAGCCAAACAACCACAGAGCAGGAAAGAAGCTGTGGGCCATAGTTACTGTGAGTCAGCACTGCCAAGAAGCTCTGAAGAGATGATTTTGTAATCCATGCAGAGTAGAGATCACTAAGAGAGAGTCTGAGAGACAAAGATTAGAAGTCAAGAAAATATGAACTGGAAAGGAAAACTGAAGCAAGTGGGAATGCTTACTTTAAAGAAGAGTTAACTATGTTAGTTAGTATAGTCTTAAAATTTACAAAAGAAAACTATAAGCAGGAAGGCAATACTTTTCTTTTTTTTTTTTTTTTGTCATGTCCACTGAGCCTAAGCTATACCGAGGGTATATTAAGCGGTTGGAGGAAATGCTTTCTAAAGCACTGCAATAGAGTGTATCAAGGGTTTTGAAAATGCCGTTACTACAGGTTTGTAAAAACAGGTTGAACAAGTTGCAGCAATGGGCATCAGTGCTGCCCTGGCTTCAGGCAAGGCACAGACTGAGTGACCTCTCTGTACTTTCCATGGAAATCCATTCTTTTAAAGACTTTTAAAGGAGCAGCAATCTTTTCCCCACCTTTTTTTCTCTTTTCTCCAAATGACATTTATATGCTTCACAGGAGACTTCTCTACTATTGAAGCAAATCCAGATAGAAAGAACAGAATTTTGCACAAAACACCCTTTTAAAAACTGCTTTAGCAGGGACGCAGACAGGACAAGGTGCAGGAGATGATCACTTTTCCCAAAAGTTTGGGGCAAGTAAAGTCAGTGAATGACTGCCAGCAAGGTATCTTGGGCACATTTGCAACAACCTAAGCACAGTTTTCACAGTGAAGTTTTATCCCAACTGTATCATTTTACAAAAGATTGCATTCACAGGTGTACCTGCTAGGGAAAATTTTCCTAAGTTTTAGATGCTGGCCTGGTCCTCAGTTGGTAAAAGTTAGTGCTAGCCCCTGACCCAAAAAAAACAAAAACAAACAAACAAAAAAACAGAGCTACTTATACTGTATGCAGGTTTGGTTCCATAATTTTATCTCTGCATCTGAAAAACTCATTTTACTTGGTCTTGTCAGAGGTATTTGATGAATTACTGTTGGTAAATAAGTGCTATTTTTAAAAGTGAGTGTGTTAATGAGACAGGAAAGCCTCTAGAGACAGGGAAACACCACAAGCTGTTCCTGGTTCCTAATGACTCACCTGAAAATCTGGCCTGAAAATAACTTCTTCCATTACTGAGGGATGCACATTACCTCTGGAGCTGAACTAAATGCTACAGGGCTTCAAGGAGAGATGGGGAAAGAACATCATCATTTCAAGGAAAATTAGCAAAATAAGCATTAGCTTTCTGGGAGTATTTTAATCACCTTTTTATTTAACAAATCTGGGAACATAATGCTGTTTTATGAGCTCCCCTCCTCTCTCCTCCTTCTCCCCCTCTTCCCCCCAAGTGTCATTTATTGCTTTTGGGCTTTTTCTCTCTCTTTTTTTTTTCAAGCATACTTTATATGCCTGCCAGAAAAGGGGGGAATATTATACCCTGGAATCTTCCTGCGTATGTTAAAACAGTGCTTGGCAAAATGGTACTAGAATAACAAGCAACAGCTTTCTTAAGATAGAGTCAATCGATTCCAGGGGAGGCTATTTACTGGATTATATACAGTCCTCTTGGAAGAAGAAAATCTCTCAAGTGCTCTCAGTTTGACAAACATTTTTTCCATCATCTGGTTAGAATTTTTGTGCCAGTCAGCTTGCAGCCCTGCTATTTCCTCCGCATGTGTTCTGCAAGCCGTGGGGAGGATACATTCGTTATTTTGAAGGAGTCAGGAGTGAGATGCAATTATGGGGGCCTAAGCACACAAGAGATAAAATCTCCTTCCCGCCAGCCGACATAGAGGGCAGTCTGTCTGGGCTCTGAGGCAGCTGATCAGATCTAAGCCTGAGTATTTGAAAAAAGTCTTAGCAGCCTATGAGCCCCATTTGTTTATTTAGAAAGAAGCCATTGTATCATTTGGTTATTCTAACAAGGCCTGCAAAGCAAGTGCTGGCTTCGATTTGATGAATTTCAAGCACATCCAGCCTGTTTTCAAATGAAGTGGCTTCATATTGTGCTGCCTCTTAACATGTACCAAATCCTGCACAAGCTTGCCAAGGTCTTTCAAATGTACTTTTGACATTTCAGTGCAGTTTATAGGCTCCAAATGAGAGGTAAGTTTGAATGAGGGCAATTTTTGGTAATTTGCCTGAATTCTGCATTTATGCTTTCTTTGGCCTAATCTATTTAATTGAGATCTGCTCCCTGGCTGACTGCCAGTATTAGCAGAGCATGTGGGTAGCAGATTGGTTTACCTATGTACTGCAGAAAGACTTTTTTTTTCACACTCTTTGAGTTTCACTTGCATGTTAAACTAGCAATGGTTCAACGAATGTCCCCCAAACCAAGTATTTACCATTTGTCTCTCAATGTTTCATTTTTCAACATATAAATGCGGCAGATAACTTTTTCTGCTAGTTTATTCAGTAAAGCCTACTTCAGCGTCTGACAGTGCAATACTTAGTTTTCATCTTTGAGACCAGAGAAATCAACAGTGACGTTTTGTTTTATGAGGGTATTGAAGAGCTAAGAGTGCAGTGTGAGAACTATGGGGCACTTGACCATTTTGATTACAAAGTCACATCAGCTTATGTGGAGGATTTCAATGAATTTTAACACTTCAGCAAGCTTGGAAAATCTGTAAAATTCTTTCCTTTTGATACTGAATGCTGAATTTGTTAAACGTCCTTAAATGAGAGATGTAAACTCTCAGTTGAATGATTTACCCTGAATCCTTCAGGAAGACATTTTTGTAAACACCAAAGTTTTGCATTTTGGAGCAAAGATGCTGACTTTCCCATGCTGGACAAGGAGGTTTGGATCCTGTCAGTACAGCTAGACCATGGTAAATGCCTCCATCAAAAAAGTTTTCAAAAGTTTCTAAAATCAGATTGTCTTCAGGATGTCTCATCCTTTCTCTTGAGCTAAAGTAATACTACTGGAAAGGAAGATGGGGAAAAATGTTTGATCCCAATGCATCACTGTTTATTGCCTGCAGGAGCATTCCTCCAGCCCCCTTCCCTGTCTTACATTATTGGCCAATGCCTCTAAATATTTCATATTGCTTACCAAGATTTTGGGAATAATAGCACAGGCACTGTTTGACTTACAAATTTAGGATGTACCATGAAAAAACAGACTGTCTAAAAACTGAAAGTGAACATAACCTCACTGTGCCACGAGTGGTGCAAACTTCTGCAGGATGATACAAAAACAGCAATAATATATGTCTTTAAAAGACTAAGTATTAATTGGCTCTAGCCTCTATATTAGCATACATTCTCAAAGAATCAGGTCTGTATTAAAGAGGAGGATGGAAAATCTGTTGACCTAATGAAAAAATATGAACCCTCACTCTAAGTGCAAAATAAACTTATCCTGGTGAGTTTACTCTTGCTTCATCCACCCCGTTTCTTCTATAAGAATATTTCTACAGTGCCTGGTCTGAGCAGACCAGTTCATTTAGAGTAACAATCAGTGCTTGTTTCCTCTTATCCATTCCACCACTATCTTCCCTTTCTTCAAGCTGAGCTGGACCCTAGGTACCTATGATGCTCAAAATGCTGAGCTAACATCTGCCCGTCAGTTTTCCTCAGCAGGAAATGCTCCCACAGCTACCCATCTTCAACTGCAAAGGTTTTTTAACAAGTCTCTGAAGAGGGTGAGATTAAGTAAGCATTAAACCTTCTTCTGACCTGAGCCTAAAAATTCAAAGCTGGCTGCAGCAATATCTGAAAGACTGCTGCCAATTGCTGGTGCTGAGGTCAGATGGAACAGACTTCCCTTTATAAAGAAAATGCACATTTCTGTTTCTCCAAGGAAATGTGTAATAAACCAAGAGATCAGGTGTTTCACTGTTAACACATAGAATAGCTCGTGGACTGTTCCTTACCCTTGCTGATCCCTTGAACATATCACCACCATGATGGCACTGCTATCTTGAGGACACAGCTACTGGTTAGGAGCTGAAGCAAAATCCACAGCCTACCTTTTCTGAACTGATTAGCAAAACGTTTATAGGGATTTCACCAGGAAGCAACAAAAAACACCTTAACTTCTATTCTGTGTAAGCATGGCAAAATCAACTGGACTGTATGACAAGGAAGAATATGACCTTTGATGTCTAGATGGACAATTATAGCTCAATACTCTTGCCCTATGGACATTTTATGTTTTTTTATACTTTTCCTGTTGCCATTAGTGAAAACATTGCTGTTTGATTATAGGGCTAACTATTCCCCTATGTAACAGTTCACCCATAAACATAGGTGTGAAATCACAGAAAACCACATTTTTGGACTTAACAGCTACAGTAGAACTGGCTGTATTTTTCCTTATTTAGTGTATTTCATGTTCAAAACACTCCATAAATGTAAAGCCTCTCAGTTCAATTGTGAAATACAAGAAATAAAAATTCATGAATTCATAGCATCAGAGAAGAAGCTGGTCAAAGATAATGAGCCTGAAATGCTCACAGAAAGAGTCACTAGAAATGTGACAATGAGAACAGTGTCCTAAAACCTCTTAATCTTATGCTTGGGATATTAGGCAATGCTCCTCCTCATCCCAAATGGTTCTACTGGTTGTGAACTCATCAAGAACAAAATTGTTAATTGCACATTAAGTCAAGATGCAAATGAAGACAGTAACAAATTAAGGAAATAGCCTCAAGTTGCACTAGGGGAGGATAAGATTACATATCAGGAAGAATTTCTTCGTGGAAAGGGTGGTTAGGCATTGGAACAGGCTTCCCAAGTAAGTGGTGGAGTCACCGTCCCTGGAGGTGTGATGAAGAGACGTGTGGATGTGGTGCTTGGGGACATGGTTTAGTCTTAAGTTGATGTTTGGATCTGGTGATCCTAAGGATCTTCTCCAACCTAAATGATTCTATGATTTTATCATAATATGCAGTATTCTGATTACCTCGCTTTAGTGGAAAATTTCTTCCCCACCTTAAAAGAGTACTTCCATGTAGTCCAATAAGAGCAATGACACAGAGTAATTTCTACAACTGAAAAGTGAATACCAAATGTTTGTTGAAAGTTTGACATTTCTTTCATTCTGAGTGCTCAGATGTTTCAACTAGCCTTTGAGAAACTACACATTTAATAAGAAAATGCCATAAATTGGGATTATAATAACTAAAACAGGCACAGGAATAGAGAATACATAGATCTAAAATTAGTCACAGAACCAAAACTTTTGAAGGACTTGATGCATGTGGTTCCTTGAAAGCTTATTGATCTAAATTCATTACATACATCCATAAATCAGAGCAATCTGCCAAGCCTACCAGCACTAAAAGTATCAGGAAAGCTTTCTGGTTACCGAGCAGCTTTAGACAACTACACAACAAGGTACCTCATGTTGGACAGTATTAGGGTTAGCAGCAAAGTAGGCTCAGGGCCTGGCATCCCATTAGATTTGCCTCTGAGAAAGGTCTGACTGAATGAAAGGTGGATGGCCATATAGCCATAGGTAAAAAGAAATGGAAAAAGGTGTCTGCCTGAAAGAGAACCAAGCAAAGAAAATCTTTATATTTTGTTTTTGCATTTGTAACCAGGGTTAAATGGAGAAATACGTTTGGACTCCAAGGAAATTGATAGTAAACAAATTTCAGTTCTGTACTTGCTGTAGCTCATGACCACCTCAAACAGCATTGCAGGGGAAAAATACCACACATTTGAAAATAAGCCCTGTTGTTATGTCATACTCTCAATGAGTTTCTCCATTATCAAGTCAGAAATCCACTTACAAATTTCATGTTGCAAAATCTAGCCTTCTTCGGAATATGGACCTCTCTTTGCTCCATTTTCCATAGCCTAAGCATCTATTAGCATCATCTTATGTGTGTTATTTGTCTGTAAGTAATCCCTCAAGCTTGTATAAATACACCTACTTGTGCTGTGTGTTGGAGCAGAGCTGTGCATGTTGTAACAGCTGGCATTCAACCATCTAGTGAGTAAACATCATGTCCAGGGGTTAAAGTGGACTGGAACAGTTCCAACTTATGTCTGCTGGAAAACTACTGGCTTAAATATTTGGTCCTTATCCTCACCCTTCAAAAAGGTAAATCATGTCTTAAAAAAAAAAACACCATCAGGTTGTTATCACCATCTTGTGAAAAGCTGTATCTGTGGCACCCTTCTGTATCAATAAGCATTTCAGACTTTCAGTACTTGCTTACATGGTAAAATATCTTTCAGATGCCAGAGAATATTTACGTTATGCTTGGTGTATACCACACAAATTAAGCATGATACAAGCTATGTCAGGGTATTAGCGAACTGTGTAAAAATATTAGAGACTGTTGTTGCATGATATGCTGGTACGTCAGAATGCTCTTACCCCTTCAGGGTGCTCCTGACCCTTGTTCAGAGATGCATTTGTCTCCCTGGCAGGTCAGGGAAGTCCTGGGTTTGGCAGTCCCCACTTGCACACATGCAAGCTCTAAGAAGGAACAGCTACAGAACAAGTCCTCTCTGAACCATCAGGGCATTTGGAGTGGCAGGAAGGTTTGGAAGCCAGAGAAAACAAAGTATGGGAGTTGATAAGCCAATGTCAGGTCTGGATGGAGGGAAGAAAGAGTTCTCTGCAGAAAGGGAAAGGTGGAAATGAGCATGAGGTGGGAAATTGAGGACACTGAAGTGAGCTTCATGCTCACACAAAGAATAATACACATCTAGTCAGATTCTCATGTAAATCGTAAAATTATTCAGAGAGACAGTACTTGTCCATTTGAAAGGTAATTTGTAGAAAGAAACACAAGTTTATAAGTGCTTGGTTGCTGTAATTACTGACGCAAGAAGCTGTTTTATTCCTATTTAAAAAAAAATAAAATAAAATTACAGCATTCACCCAACATAGCAATTGTCTTTTAGTCCAGAGATAGAATTTCAACACATTTTGTACCACTCTTTTAGCAATTTTCTGTTGTTTCTGCATATCTGTCTGAAGCATTTATTAGTTCCATCTCCAGTTGCCTTCACACTGTCAAAGTGTATTTCCTTCTAGAGTCAGACCAATTACTGGCTATGTCAGTGGGACTCTTTTCTTCTCTACCAATGGGAGATGGATGAACATTTTCAACAGCTGAAAAAAATGAAAATGACATTATTTTGTCACTGTTCTAGCTCTCATGCTGAAAGATGTGATTCTTTTAATAGCTTTTATCTTGCTTTTACCAGTGACCTTTTTACCTTGCTCTGGTTGTGACCAAGAAACAGGCCAAGAAAAAGAGTTTTTCTCAGGGCTGACATGTGGCAGTTTTGAACCTTCTAGAAATCTGAATAGAGCTCAAAGAATTAGGTCAATATATTGAAAACTGACCACTCACTTTGATGTGTTCTGTATTGTCTCAGATATTAAAGACCAGAGATTATTTTTAAAAGAGACAAAAAAAAAGACCTATTTGAAACACACAAACTAAATGGCAATAAAAAAATAGATAAATAAATAAATAAGTGAAAAGGCCTGTTCCAGAACTCCAAATGATACAAAGAAAGGTTTCATTCCACATTCACTACATTTAGATGCCTATCGCAAGCCAGTTGTCCAGGCTCCCTTCAGGGGCAGTGATAAGAAACGAACACTTCCAGAAGTGGCACAACACATCTGTCTATGCAGGGACATCGCAAATAGTCTTCTGAGGTCCTGGTTTTGCCAGTCTGACTGCAGAATACCCTTAAGTAAGAATGCTGGACAAGATGCCTAACTTTCAAAGGACAGAAATCTACAGCTAACTGGATCTCACCTAACTAATTTTGCCTATACTTGGTAACTCAGGAAAAGAGAAACATCACATTATTGGCAGGTTAACTGTCTGAGTACTGGGAATACAGTGTACTAGAGCTGCACATGTACAATTTCAAGGGGGATACCGATATTATAACCATCACAACATCACATTATTTATTTATTTATTTATTTATTTATTTTGGTCTTTTCTTACACATATTTGTTTTGATAACAGCTAAGAATTAAGGAACTATAAAATTTGGGACTTACTGGGAAAAAAATGCTACTTTCCAGCCAACACTACAGTACGAATAGTACAACAAAAGCCAGAGGTCTACCTGAGTCAAAGACACAGGTCAGGCAGGAATCTGGGTAAAGTACATCATTTTCTACAACCCAAAGCACACCAAGAAAGGCTGAATCTACTTTAAAAGTCCTCTTTATCTATGTAAGCCCAACAGGCAGACACTTTTTCTTCAGCTTGTATCTCAAAGTTCCATAAATACATTAAATTAATTGCACATCAGAACTTGACAACATCAGTGGGCATAATTCAGATGGTCAGTTTGCTGTCATCAGAAGGCATCTAGCCCACAACTCAGTGAAATCTGTATTTGAACACAAAGGTTTGAGTACTTCCAGCCTAACTTTTCACCTCCAGCACAGGACATTTGAGGCTCCAGCCTAGGTTGGCTGTCCTACCACCAGTGTATTTCTAACTAAAGCTGGCTGAGAGCATGGAGAAAGGGAATAGCTAAAGAATCTACTTTTCACAGAAGATTAGGATGGACCTTCATGTTATACCTGCTCTGACACAATTGTGGGTTACCACCATGCCTGTACATTTGGTGTATACTTCTTTCATTTCCATTGATTTAAATCTAGTCTTCTTTCACAAATCTGATTCCTCTTTCCCACCATTAGATTATCAGACTAGCTGAGCTTATCCTATAGCTGTATGACAGCCAAAGATAACAGAAAGAAAGAGGAGCAGATTTTTCATCGGACTAGGTAAAAACTTAATACGACAACATAAAATATCACTGATAGACAAACAAGGTTGCATGACATCTAGCACATTTTATCAGCATTTACAAATGTTCTTCTGAACCTTTCCTTTGTCTCCAATAGCTTTGGGAAACAGCCATCACATAGGCATAGCTTTATTGAGCTAGACACTTGTGTTTGTTGTCCTGCCTCTGACTCAGTATTACGCTGAGCATTCAAGACCACAGAGGTGATATACTCTCTAGAAATCCCAGGGAAGAGGATGTTTTCCCAATTCACCTGCTCCACATTAGCATTGCTAACTGGTGGTTGCATGTTTGTTTAAGCATGAAGCTTTGCATTTATTTCAAAATTGTATTATGAATAAACTGTGTATGTTAAGAAAAAAAAAAGAATCAAAAACAAACAAACAAAAAACTATTCGCACATGAACAATAGAATTATTTTAGTAATTCATATTCTATTCTTCAAAAAGTTTACATTGTCCTAAAAATGGATCAAAACCAGTATCATAGGGTCGAACTCCACTCCTACATTATGGTATCTGTATACTGAGGCAGAACAGCTGAATAACACCTAGTAGAAAGACAAATGACTAATTAAGCTACTTAGTAATATCTGAGAATAGCAAGTATGTTCCAAGAGTTGACATCAAGATGTCCTCTGCTGTCTTTCCACTGACATTATTCCAAAAAATATTTGTATCAGTATTATTTTTATGCTAATGTTATTTTGTGTAGCCTACATCAAAGAAATCAGATTTCTTTCTTTACAGAAAAAAAAAATGAGAAAGAAGTCGCTTACTTATGGCATTGAACTGAAATTGCAAAACTGAGATTTTGTTAGCCAGCAGGTTTTGTACCAAGTTGAGTAATTGTCATTACAGAGGTTCTTCAGCAAACAAAGCTTTACTTTACTTTACTTTACTTTACTTTACTTTACTTTATCCAATAAAGGAAGATTTAAACAGCAAAATTCAAACAGAAGGATGAAGACACTAAGACAGATTAGAGAAAGATGAAACACAGGAAACGTGTGACTCATTTCCCTGGGGATCCTCATTCTACCTGCCCCAGGGTAGCAGAGGAAGGAGAGAAAGAGGTAAAAAGGGAAAGACTAAAAAGTGGCCATGAACAAGATAAAGGGAAGAAAACTGGACAAGGTCAACTGAAACATAATTATCTGTCTTGGGATAGGCTGTCAACTGAAGTGATAATACTCGGCTTTCGGAAAATCATAAGCTACCTTAATTCACTAAGCATCCACTAAGATGCTTTGCAGATGCTAAATAGACTCCTCTGGCTGCTCTGGTTTCAATTATAATCTAAATGCTACAAGCTGCATGAGACGGTGCATGGCCTCTTTTGTCCTGCGTGTAACGGGGTGATTGAATTACTCTTGTCTCTACATCTCTTGAGGGTTACATCCCCAAATCTGAGATGCTTCCTTGCCTTACTTCAGTCAAGCAACACTGTGAGCTTTACTTAACCCTGGCCCCACTGTTGTGCAAGCTGTGCTTAATTTGTACTCTCAGGATACAGTAGTGAACTGCAGCTTCAGCAAGCCAAAACAGTGCCAAGTTTTGGGTATCACATGCCTAAAGTCTCATTTCATTACAACTACTTAAATCTTACATATATATGTATATACATATATAAGTTCAAAGTCTCTGTGTCCATCTACCTTGCCATGTGTGCAATGTTTTCTTGTCCTAATCTATCTGGGCTATTTAAACTATAAAAATGTAAGTTAGCCCTAGGCACATATCTTACCAACAATGAACACCACAGGTCATCTAACACAATGTAACTGTGACCTCCTAAGCTTTCCATATCTTCTTTATCAAAGCTTTCTTCAGGCTCAGATACTGACTTTGACCTTGAAATGTTGGGTCATCATTATGCTCCTCTCATACACTGCTTGTTATAGCTACATTATGTTCTGGATGTGTGTGATGAAGGGGAAGCAATCATCAGGCAATTTCTGAGTGTGTGCTGAGGATAAAGTCTTGTGGTAAAACATATAAAATTGACTGATGTCACTTAATTTGATAGTTAGTAAGTTTACTATAGAGCTGATAAAATACTGGGCCAAAATGTGGGACTGTATGATGAACGTCAGTGTGATGGTTTCATTCCTCCCTTCCTGAATCTCTTGGAGTTTCCACATTTACAGATATTCAAAATCTATCCAGGTGATTCTGTCAAATATGCATTTGAGGCTTCCATATCATTCCACTCTGCCATTAATGTCAACAGGTTACACATTTTGTATTTTCACTTTAGTAGAGACCCTTAGCTAGACATTTTGAAGCTGGTATGCAGAATGCTAGACATTGTAGTATACATAAGCCATGGACAGCTAAGTCTTTATTTGTTAGTAACCTAACAAATACTTTCAGATCCTGTATAACTTGCAAGTAATGAAGTAGTAGTGAAGTAATAGTACTGTTTCCAAAATACAAGAAAGACAAGAAAAAATGGGTGAGAATTTAGGGAATATTTGGTATTTTCATAAAGTAGAAAAATTCTTCTGATGTTAACTGGTTTCTTATTAATGATATGTAACATCTCCAAGGCAGGCAAAGGACAACTATTATTGAATGGACACATCTATAAAAATAGCTACTTGCTTGTAGAATTTTTGCTTGGATATCCTTTGTACAAAAATTTAAATGTCAAAAACTTTTGCTGTTCATGTTTCCAGTATTTGGATGAAAGATATTTTTGGTGAAACAACTGGATACTTTTCACAAACAAGTAATTAAGACCCAATTATCAAAAAGTAACTACAAGATGTTTTCAGCTATCCTGTTCACAAGTCTGACCCCAAAATAGTTCTGAAAATGTTGACCAGAATATGTCTTCATCTGCCTTCAATTATACAAGTCAGCCACTGAAGACAAAAAGAGTCAACACTCTGTAACCAGCTTTCTGCATTCCATTACAGTACTCTGAACTTCTAAAATAAAATTAAAAAAAAAAAAAAAAAGTCATGAGTCATTCCCCAGATCCTGGGATGGACTTAAAATTACTAGATTAAAAAAAAAAAAAAAAAGATTTAGGGCATTTTATTCATATTTTCAAGATCTTTTTCAACCACAAGAATAGAAAAACATATTTTTTTGAATATAAGCCCAGATTCCTGTAAGAAAACATCTTAAAATCTGGGAGATTTAAGAAACATCAGATATCACAAGGGTTTAGCTAAAAGCACAAAAGTGCACAGCACCATCAAGAACATATTGTGCTCACTTGACCTATGGTATTCATTTCCTAGCCTGAGATCCCAAGTTATAGCATGAAAAAGCCTAGAATCATGATCCAGAGTGAGATGCCATAGCAAAACAAAAACAATAAGCCACCTGCAGAGTACCTGTGAGTCAAACAGGAAAATATAGCATTTCCTGGATGAATGTTGAGATTCCCTGGATTGACTGGGAAGCAATGCACAGCATTAAAAATTCAGTGGAAATGTCAAAGAACCAGACAATTCCATTCTTTATTGATTAAAGAGGAGAAAATAAAATACGCAGTTCTAGTGGAGGGATGACAAAAGGGAAAGCCCAAATTAAATCATTGTTTTTTGGAAGATTACTTATATTGTTCTTCAAATAACTGTGTCTCAGTCTGTAGGACATCTGTTTTCTTTCTCAGTCTGTTCAGACTGACTTCTGGGATAATAAGAAGATATCACAAACACTCAATTCACTTGTTTGTAGCAAAAGACCTTTAAAGAAAACAGCTCTTGGCTTTTTTTTTTTTCTTTTTTTTTTTTCTTTTTTTTCCCCAACTTAGATTTGAATATGTAGCTTTCTAATCCAGAAAGCAGATGTTTTAACAGTGCCTGGGAAATGATTTTTAGCATGTTTTATATGATCTAAACATAATCCAACCAATAGAAACTGCTATTCGATGTTTAACCTTTTCTATGAGATTCTTTTCTCTACTAGATTTAGTGTTTAACACAAAACAGCTGGAGACTGTAACATTTTTGGCACAAAAAGACAAAAATGGAAAGTTTTTTTCCAGTACAAAATTGTTTGCACTCTTTGTCCTAACAGTGCCACCTGATTCCCTCTGGAAGGATTAGATTTCTCCACATCCATCATATCCAAATAGTGCAGTGTCAAGAGACCGGCAATACCCTTAGTTTGCCCATCCATGACTGACATTCAGTACATTTTTGTCTGAGTAGACCAGGAGGTTGACGTAAAGGTAAATTCCAGGCTAACATCTTAAGACACAAGCCCTTTTGTGTACTGACTTCTGCTCTCACTTCTAGGCTCTCCATAACCTCATTTGGCATGTAAAACAGTTTCAAGTACACACTTGCATACTGTCACTTTTTCAAAAAAAAAAACACAAAACAAAACAAAACAAAAATCCTACCCCATAACCTAAATGCATTCATCTTTTGATAATAACAATGGCACTAATAATAATAACAGTAATAACAATCTTAATAATATTAAGATTAATAATATTAATAATAAAAACAACAATAATAATAATAATGAAGAAAAAATCCAGCAAGAATGCCAGGCATAACAATAAACATGTCAGGATCCAAAAGTGCATTTCACAATACTGGATCATATTACAGCTGATGTCAAAGCTAACACATTGTTAATCTAATAAAAGTACACTGCAATTTATCAGGCCATGTCTTCCTTGCTGGTCCTAATATTTTGTTTAATTGTTTTGAATTATAAAAATAAGGTACACATTTTAACTGGTATGTAATCTGAATTAACCAGTGGTAGGCAAAATCCAAGGGCCTGGGAGTAGTAATATGTGTTGCCAAACATTCTCGTGCAGCTGCAGGTCTCTTGAGACTTTCTGAATGAAAAAAATGTAAGGAATCTTCTGGTGCCCACTACCTGTGACTGTTTCCATGTGGCTGTTTTTTGTCATGCTGTCCATTGAAAACAGTCTGTAAAAATTCTGGTTTTATTTTAGACGTTGCAAGTTTAAAAAATAAATAAATAAATTACAGTGATACTGCTTATTTGTTACCTCTGGAAATCACCCTTAGGATTTCAGAGGAATGTGGATAATTCAGGGTATGTCTCTCTGGGTGCTGGAAAAAAAAAAAAAAAAAAAAAAAAAAAAAGGCCATGAGAGTTTGCTGCTCTGATTTAGAAGTGAAATGACAGCTTTCAGAAGCATACCTACTACACTCTTCTAAGAGAAATATATGTACCTGCCAAAAAGAGCTACAAAATGTTCTTGTTATTTTTCTACAGTGTTCGAGTTTTAGTTCTTACACACTTTCAAATGTCATCTTTTAAATTACAAACTGCAGTTCATTAAAAGTGTATGGTTTCAATAGGATTCCAAACTCCAGTCTGAGTATTTCACAAGTGTCTCAACTCTTCTAATAATGTGTCTCTTTGAATCTCAGTTCACACTCGGTTGCAGCTAAGCTGAGGATCCCAAACGACTGCATCAAGTCTGGAAATGGGATGCTGCCTCACAATTCACATATGCAGTTTGAAAAATAGATTCAAAAGCACTCCATGTAAATGTGCTGAGCATTCACATATGGAAGCACAGAAATTACTTGCAAAATTGTAACTTTTATTGCCCAGATCATTTTGTTTGGCTCCTTCATTCAGGTTCTCTTCAAATTTTTTATCCTCATAAGGGGTCTGAAATATTTTTCTGTAGCTATGAGGCAAGAAGTTTCTTCAAGAAAACAAACACATGAAACAACTTTTTAATGTTTCAAAAACATTTTGAAGTAAAATATGAGCAGTTTTAGACTTATTGGGCTCAATTCTATAAGTAATAATCTGTATTTATTTCCAAGTTAAAGAATGGCCTCTTTATTTTGTACACAGTACAACTTAGTAAAAAGATTAAATATTTCACTGTATTTATTTATTTATGTATATAGTTTAAGATCTACATTTGTAATTCAAATATTCCTTCTCCTTGTGGAGGCTCAGGATGCCTTTTCTCAGCACAGATGCAATTTGCAGTACCTCTAACTTCCCATTTCTTAGAAGCATCTATGGCATGATTAGCTTTTTGTACAACCAATGGTTTCTTAATGAAAAAAACAGACACAGTTGTTAGGTTTCATGAGCAGAAAGTTAGAAGAAACTTGCCACGGCACTTTGAAGCTTTCAACTGTTTTTTTCCTTACTAGTGCAGCTGAGTAGCCGCAGTTTTCTTAGAGGCTGTGCAAATGAAATCATTTTTGTTGCATATTGTGGCATAACAAAACATGAAATAGGTTTACCCACTAAAGAATAGGCTGTGGCCTAAGGTACTTACCATGTTGAAAAGGAAAACAAATTGTGATGATGATTGCACTTGATTTGTTGAAATATTTCATCCTCACCACCATGTACAACAACGCAATCAGAATAGCTCCTCTGTTTCAGAAAGATTCACTGTATATATGGTCATGCATTAACTAGGGAAAAAAAAAAAAAAAAAAAAAAAAAAAAAGATTTGCTGTCAATATATTTATTCAAAATAAAAACTTTTTAAAAACAAGTTATTAGCAGACTACTAAGTGTTCCACTCCTAATGGCCAGCCAAGAGGTCTTTCTTATCAAGAGGTCAAAAAATTACATCGATCTATGTACTATTGGCATAGATGTAGAGAAATTCAAGGATCATTTTAAACCATGCCACAGAGAGATTCCTAATGTTTCCATGAAAATACTGTATTTGGTAACAGCTATAATGCATGCATGCATGGGAATTTATTGATAATAAAGCCCATTCTGACCTTAGTGAAATTTTATGAGCTACATGTCTAATTCAGCTAGCTCCAAGCAGTGTCTGCAAGACATCAGCTAATTTCAGCAGAGGTAACTTCAGGCCATATGCAGATGAATTCTCTTCCTCCTAGAATCTAAGAATAACATCAGCCTCATCTTCCAAAAACGGATTGGACTTTTCTATCATTTAGTGTCTGAAAACGGCAGACATGTGCTGTACAAAAATGCCAGCATGGTGGAGGTTTCTACCTCATTTATATATAATCTTAATTACTTTTTTGCTGCTCTGTTCTCCTCTTTTCTTTCTGAAATATCCAAACAGCAAAATAACAAGCACCAGATATTAGATATTCCTGAAAAACAATTATCGAAAGGTAAAAGTGACTTAATCTGCCTAACTTTGTTGGTAGGGATTCTTTGGAGGAAATTACACAGACTGGCATATATTAACCTGAAAAAGAGATGAGTCAGCAGGTTATAATGCATATTTATGAAGTCATAAGTGCTGTGGTAAAGCAAAACAAAGAATCAATGTCCATTACTTCCTAAAATACCAGATCTGTGAACACAGAAGGTAGCAGGTATTAAACAACCCCTTGCCTACCTGTTTACACAGTGTATAATTAAGACGCGAACCTTTCAGCCGTAGAATTAGCACAGCCCCAAAGAACACAAACCCTTTCAGAAAGGAATTGGATGACCGTGGTGGGCCAATACAGCACCACTGCTGTTAATGGAGGCTGTGAAGACTGATTCAGAAGAGCATCATCCTGCACATGCTCTGCTTCTGGTGATGCTCCCCTGAGCATTGCAGAGCTAGATGTTTCAAATATCTAGCATTATGATCTCTGCAAGAAACACCTGACAACCCATGAAGCTTTCTCTTACCACAGAGCTAATGCAGTAAGTGGCACTGAGCTCTCTGAAACCAATTTTAGTAGTCTGGTTCAGCCTGAAGAGATTATGGTAAATGGATAACCTGGAGACACACTCACTCTGATTTATTAAATTGAGCTTAGCAGTGGTGTTGAGGAATCTTTGCATTCCACTGCCTGGCTCTTTACACAATTTAGAGAAACATTTTCTGATATTATCTAAGTGGAGTGAGATTTTCAGAGAGGGAGCTTTGATTATGAAATGTCAGTGCAGCAGGTTGAGTTGTTCTTCCCCAGGCACCGACTGGTGTTGAAGTTGGAGGCCATATGTGTGGAGCATGGTGCTGGCAGCACAAAAGAGGAGTAAGGACCCACTGCAGTAGTTGTATAAAAACAGAAGAACTTGCTAAATAAGTCTCAGGAGAAAAGTCTGCTTACTTTATCCTAGAAGCTCTTACAGAAGTTAGACTGCCAGGAAAACAGCTACTCAGTAGTCAGCTTTCAGAGCACTATCACAATGTCTGGATAATATTTACATATTTACCCTTTTAAAATGTTTCACTAATTCTTTCCTTTTTTTTTCTTTTTTTATTTTTTTCTTTTTTATTTTTTTTATTATTATTTTATTTTATCCACAAAACCTCAATATGGTCATTCTCAGATATTATTTGTGACAAATTATAAAAGTTAATAAAAGAACAGGATGAAAGAGCACTAAACCGCACAGCAGTAAAAATACAAAAATATAGTAAAGCAGCTGTTCAAGTGGCTAACTCAGGATAATCAGAACAGAAGGATTTAATATGAAAAATTATTTAAATCGTTGAGCAGTTGATAAATCTCAGATTTTCCTTGTGGGCTGTTCTAAGGATGGGTCACCTTTGCAACACATTCTGTGATCTACATTGCAGTGCCATGTCTCTTCTCTGGTCTACTAAAAGTATTTCTGCTCATTTCTTTCATAAAGGAATTAAACACAGGAAAAGAGCAGAGAAAGCTGTAAAATATAATAAGAAGTCGGTGTGCATACCAAGACCCTTAGGACATTATGATCAAAGTACAGCAATAGTCACATATGCCATTTCCCTGAGGCCCAGTGTCTGTATAATAATCCCTACCGTTTTTACCAGGCAATAACTCATTGTTAACTGAACACTAAAACTTCAGTGATAATAGCTGAGACTAGAGTAATGTTCTACTGTTGAAGGTATAAATTGACTCTGAGTGGTGACTCCTCAGCAACATGGACAGCAGGACTGATTCCCTAATGCTGGTGCCCATGACATGGCTGCTCTCAGGGCCCTAGGGGAGCTGGATGTGAGTCCTCCTGAAGTCAGCTGTGAAATTACTTTAAATGTTATGCTGGTCAGGATTAACTAGATTTCCTCTCATCGACTCTTTGGTCTTCACTCTAGGGCAATACACTGCACAAAATAGCCATTTCCTGAAATATGATTAAGTGGGAAACAAATAAAGAGGTGGCAAAGAGAGAGTGACTCTTATTTGCAGAAAGATGTAGAAGAAAGATGCCATGCCTATAATTTAGGGATTAATTACTTCAAAAAATTAGGCACATGCCCCCAGATGAATGCTGCGGAAGTCATAGTTCGCCATATAAGCTCCTCCTCTGCTCAATCGAAAAAGGTGGATGTCTTCAAAGAGAGGATGGATGTCTTCAGAAGACCCACGGGACTAGCAGGCAAACATGAGACTAACTCATGGGATATACCAATAGCAAAGAGCTGCTGAAATGCACATTCACCTCTCATATGTCCCACTTCAGCATGCATGTTACTGACCTAGACTAAAGCCCAGAGTCCACAGGTTGAAGTCCAAACTGACTGGGACTTCAAAAATAGTGTGGCCTTTTTGTATACTGGTATGAGCACACTGGCATGAGCAATTGTTTAAGGAAGGTGATAGGCTCCCAGCTCTCTGAAACCACAGTGGACAAAAACCCCACAGTTCTGACCTACCTAGAAAACATGTGCTACCTGGTGTTTCTGGAGAGGTCATTCCCACCTCTCCTGTTGAAGCTGTACCATCATGCAGAAAGGAATGCACGAATAATGAGGCCAGAGAGCTGGCCAGCAAGAAGGTGCATGCTCCTTTCTTCCAGCTCCCAGCAAACTCGTTAAGCTGTTGTGAAAAAGGCCTAACCACAAATGTGGGAATATTTCTGAGCAAAAATGACAGGCGATGCTCCTCTCTGAAGCAGACTACATCAGAGATCACCATGTGCTCTAAGCTGAGGTGCCCCTGGGGATACGGGATATAAGTGGTGCTCTAGTTTGTAAAGGTCTTCAAATAGGAGTAAGGTGCTATGCACTGCAGTCTAGATTTAGGTGTATCAGGAAAACATTTCCAGCCTAGCAAGGCAGGTGATTCTTACAACCATGGAGCCCTAACACATGGACTCACCTGGTGGTACTGATGTGCCTAGTTCTACCAGGGTCTCAGCACAGACACTGAAATAAATGATGTAGGTCTACCTGACTGACATGTAGAGAAGATAGGCCAGGTGCCTCCCAAACACTCACACGTTTCTTGAGAGACAAGTCCTCCAGAAAGTCAGATGGTTGTTACATGTCCGCAGGCAGGGAGAAAGAGGGCCCCTTCTCTTGAAAGCAGTGACAGTCTTTTCCTTTCAGGAGTGGTGGACCAGGCCCTCAAGAAAAAATAGTTGTAATTTGTCCAAACAACAACATTGTAAACATTCTTTTTGCCAAAAGTAACATTCAGCTATGAGTATAACAAGCTCGTAAATTAAACTTGCCCTGGCAATGCAAAATTATGCGTTAATTATGCCTCTAGTTGATCTGACTTCCTACTGAATATGTCAAACACTAATTAAGTACAAAGGGAGGCCCCAGTCTGGCAACTGCTTGTGCCAAAACAACTCCCTTCATTTTAGTGGTGCAAAAATTGTGTGAGTGAGAAGAAAAGTAGGGGAATCATGGGTACCTGTGTAGAAGTTTTCAGAGAATAAAGGGCCTTGCATACTAAACAAAGGACAAGGTATTCTGGCTGAAATTGAGTTATCTCACAGTCTTTCTTTTAAGTTTTAAGTGCAATGTTTTCCCCTTTCAGCTTCATTAATGAGATTTCACTTGAACGAATGTTTTTTGAGCATACCTTACTTCTGGATCCTGGCCAGCCCTAAAAGCAGTTGCGGTTTCTTCACAGAAATACTGATCTTCACAAAAAATAAAACTTTTCAGCTTGTAATTCCCCAGTGGTCGCCTCTCCAGCCAAATCACCCTTGGAAACATATTTTAAACCATTTGAGCAGGGAAAAATATTTGGAACTTTGCCTGTTTTGCTAAGGCTCAGCATCAAATTACACAGACAGAGCTTCTGTTTTTTTAAAAAATATTTTATGTCTATACTATTTTAAAGTACATGGAAAGTAGTATTTTTTTAAATAAAATAAAGCTTACTGGCGCCAGTATTACATCAGTGACTGTAACCATTGTGTGCATTGTATCCCTGGTA
The DNA here is from genome assembly GCF_009769625.2 of Cygnus olor. NCBI lineage: Eukaryota > Metazoa > Chordata > Aves > Anseriformes > Anatidae > Cygnus > Cygnus olor. The sequence goes on along the minus strand of NC_049198.1, from coordinate 43,193,214 downwards.
AGGATTTCTCAATCTTAATGCAACTGACTCAGGACACCAGGTTAGATGCAGGAGGAGATGTGAATGCAATTAAGTCCTTCCCCGAGTTCTTTAGGAAAACAACAGCACTATTACTATTTGATTTATGCTTCTCAGGTGATGTATGCCACATCCTTCATCTTTTAATGGAGAGTATGACTGAAAACTGGGATCTAAGCCCAGTTTCATGTTAGAACATTTTTTTTTCATTAGCAAATAAGAGCCAGAAACTTGCAACACTTACTTAGATGAATAATCATCAGTTTGGTCTGCAGCTTAGTGAACATAGATGGAGACAAAGGAGCCAAGTCCTTAATTCATACGAAATGGCAAAGCTCCAAGACCGAAAGGGACTTCAGCGGAGCTCAGTAAACTTACGCTTGCCGAGGATCTGCCCCAAGACATCTGCCTACGTATGTGTAGGCTATGTGTATGTGATAATTCTGTGACATACTGTACTGCAGGGCATTTGATAAAGAAACATCCAAGCAATTTATCACATAACTACAATTGCATCACCTGCTCATTAATCCATCTCCCTGGTTCAGTCTGGCATTCCTGGCTCTTGAGCTGCTTCCAACAGCACCATTTATATTTTATAATCAACCTGCCATGGAAGTATTTCCTCCCTCCCCCCACCAAAGAAGTGGAATTTCCTCAGAAACTGTACCTGCCTCAAGTCCAGGACAGGAAAGATTCCTTCTGAAAAAAAATATGAAAATTTTCCCAGTTTTAAAGTTGTACATGTGTAGTCCTAGGGAGTACTGGTTAATGAAATGGGAAGAACTTCAGCAGCTTCCCAGCAGACCTGCTCCCTGACATGTAAAGATCCTGAGATGCTGGGCCTTAAAACATTAAGTTTTTGTTCAGGGAAGTGATTTAAAATTATTTTAGATATGTTCTAAAGGTATTAGTTTTAATTTCCTCTGCCTCATGGTAGTCAAGACACTTAGTTTAATAGGCCAAGAGACATAAGAAATAGTTTCATAAAAATGTTTGTCAAAGCTCCAAAATATTTTAGAAAAGTACTTATACAACATGTATGTCAAGAACAGCAAATCCCAAACGTATGTTAATGAAGCTGAGCTGCCACAGACCATACATGTCTCCTTACACATTCTTAAACACCTATGTCAAAAGACTGTTCAGGCTGGAAAGTCAAGCTCTCAAGAATTAGAAATTAAAAGTTGCAAGATTTCCCAATCAATGCCATTTGTCCAACCTGTATTATGTGTGTTTTCATGTCACCATGCATCTCCTAATCCATCCAAGCTATGCTTCTTTCTGTGAGCAGATGGCTTATCTGTATTTCTTTTCCATCTTCCCATTTCTTGTAAGGCTGAAAAGAAATACAGATGAGCCATCTGCTTACTGAACGAAGCACAGCTCCAATTTGTCACAAGGTACTTGACCTCCGCACTGCATGGACAAGAATTCACTCCCTCCTAGCTGCTCAAGGGTTGCTCTCACCATGCCTTTGCTAGAACTTTTGTGAGTTCAGTGCTCTCTACTCCCATACTACAGCCTAGGACTGTGAAGTACAGAAGAAGAAACACCAGACTTGTTTAAAAAAAGTTGCTGGCATTTCATTTTTTGATGTACTTGGAATTTTGTTGCACACTGTACACACAGGCCATCTGCAATTGGCCTCACTTGCTCCTGTGAGCACTCAGCTGTTCTGTCAACATGTCTGCAGAGATGTTCCCGGGATGGGCAGAAAAACACAAAGCTAATGGCTGTACAAGAAAAGACTGCCTCCAATAGTGGCTGGACAGGACACAGAAAGTCTGGAGGAGAGGTAGAGCAATAACCCAGTTGCCAAACAACCCCTCATCTGCCTTAGCAAGGAGATTGGCTCTTCTTTTACAGCAACTACATAGCTTCATCTGCTAAAACCTGCAACCAAGAGAGAAGTGTGCTCTTTCACTGGCCTGATGTGATGACTACATAAATATTCCCTCCTATGCACAAAATGAACACAATACTTTGCTGAAAACATGCATGTGATTGTATAATGAAAATCCAACAGAAAGCACACATCAGAGTTGTCATATTAAGGTGTATGTGGCAACTTTATGAATTTTCTTTTATTTTGAGTGTTTGGCTTGGCAACTTAATGTATTTTCTATCTATTTTAATGTAATTTCCAAATAGAAAAGGTCTGAAAAAAAAATCCAGAATTTCTGTTTGGTATCAAGAGGCTACTGGTAGAGGCAGAATCTCTTGATCCACTCAGCAGACAAACTATCCCTAGACTTGGTGCAAAACATGATAATTTTGGTAGATTGTTATCTTTCATATAAGATACCACCTGCGAAAGATTTAGAATGGAAAGCAGAAGAGTCCCCTACTAGTTTCCCGGCTGACATCAGGGCTCCCTATTATCTTTTTTTTCTTTTCAGCTGCCCTTGCTCTTGTTCTTTTCTGGTTCCTCAGTAAAAAGTTATACAGCTTCTGTTCCACAATGCCTCTTTCCTGACCTGTGCTTCTCTTTACTTTCTTGAAACACATGAATTCTTCATTCCTCTGCAGCTACCTGGGCTTTTTTTCCCTCCTGTATTGCCTTGGTCAAGACTTTTTAAAAAGCCTTTTCCTGGTGTGTCCTGTTGCACAGGAGCCACAGAAAGCCCCAAAAGACCAATTTCAGAAAAAAAAAAAATATACCCAGTTCCTGCTGGGGTACCCCTACCTTTCTTCTCACTCACACCTGTTCTGGGGTGGGTCATGTCCAGTAGAGGACTCTGTGGAGAACTTGCCTGCTTAACTCATAAGTTTCTGCTGAATTATTTTTTTTAAGCATGGCTGTATATGTGTGGAGTTCACTATCCAGCACAAGTAGGTAAAGGGTACATCCTGGCATGATGGCACCACGCGTTCTTTCTTTGCCACCAAATTGAAGGGCTTCTTTCAAATTATAGGACTTTAGAGTGAACTGAAAATAAATTAATTTTAACTTGTAAAGAATACGTTATTTCCTCTAAAGCCGTTATGAATTCAACCTGAATTAGATACCCAGAATGGAAAACTTTCAGCCTGTGCAGTTAAAACAATTTGGCAAACTTAGCAGCAACTGTAAGAAGGGGCCTTATAATGGGAAACATAAAGAAACTGCAGGTATAGTTAACACATTTGCCTTTGTAATGTGGAACAGGAGATGGACATTAAGTAGAACACCAGCTTCCAGCTCTGTCCACTTTTCCTTCCTTTTTTTTTTTTTTTTTTTTCACATCCCACATTGACACTTTGCTACTTACAATTTGGAGAGAAAAAAAAAAAAAGCAACAGGACTCAACAGGACTCTTTCTTGAAGATTTTTTTGTGTTTATAAATGATAATAAAAGAGGGGAAAAAGGACTGTAAAAGAAATGGAGCAAGGGCTATGAATGAAGACACTGACATGGCTTCTACTGCTCATTTATTCTTTCGTGAGTACATTGTACAAAAGAAACACAATGAAAAAGTGAGAGCAGCATTGGTTTTGTGAGTTGAAACAGAATATGAAGGGCATGGTAGATCTTGGTGTGATCAGAGAGGAATGAAAAGGAAATTGGTAGAGGAGATCTGAAGCCAGGGGAAGCGAAGACTGGCAAGTTGGACAGGATACAGGTACCAAACTAGAACACTTTCACCAGCTCTGCCTCTTGCTCCTTTACTCTTCCCCCTCTCTCTCATCCCAACTCCAAGAAACAGAGCAAGTTTTATTGCTTTCAAGAGTCACAAACTACACTGATTTTGTCTGCCAAGTCTGTACATGGATTTGGAGTGTTACAGTTGAGCCTCACTTCATAAGAGTGGAAGTCAGCAGCATCCATGGACTTCAGCTGTTGTAAGCCCTCCTTTGGTTACATCACTTTGTTGTTTGAAGAGACAGACAGGAGGATGCAACATTTCTTCACCATTTTGTTTCCTCATGGCCAGGCTGAAGAAACCGCCAAGGAGTCCTTTGTACAGTCTTCTCCACACACCATCTGTGCAAAGCAGAAAGAGCCTTCTTCCTTCAAGGTTGATTTGTTGCACAGACTCTTTGGTAAATTAAACATTTCTCTTTTACTGTTTCCTTCCAACCTATGTTCCATGAATGTCCAGAAAAAAAAAAAAAAAAAAAAAAAAAGATGGAGTGTAAAACAACCTCTCAGTTCTCAGTCTTTTGGGCCAAAATGTAAACAAACAACAAAGACAAGCTTTTTGAAATTGAAGCATTTTTTCCTGCCACATATTCTCTGGTTCTGCTCAATCCAGGACTGAAACATGCTGAACTGCTGCCCCCAGTTCTGTCTCTGGATTCTACATGTAATATCTTAGTTTTTTCTATACACCTGCACAGGTGCACACAAAGCCTGGAGGTCAGAGGATTCCACTAACCTGTGCCTCTTGGGGAATGCACAAATTGCAGTATGGCCAAAGAGCTCACATGTCCAGTGCTTGCAGATGATGGTCTCTCCCTTCCCTTACATGAACAGTATTGTTTCATGAATCTACACAGTCTCTGTTTTGCTTGGGCCTTGGTGCATGCACATGTGGTTCTTGTGGGTGGCTTGTCTAGGTCACATTTAGCAGCTGTTTTGGCAACTGACTGCTCTGTACTTGTTGGTGAGATATTTCTGTATCAATAGGCACACAGCAGGAATCTCCTCTTCTGTCTTTTTAGTCAGCCCACAGCAGACTGGGCATTTGATATCCCTTTGTCCCCCTATGGGCACCTAATCTAACTGGGGTCTTGCCTGGCCAGTTATTATGTCATAAGTCAAAGACAGACAGCAACTGATAAACTGCGACAGTGGTCAAACACACAAATCCTACACAATTTATGTCATCCTACAAGCCATTTCTTTTGGAAAGACTTTTATTTTTGGATGCAATCATGTCTAGCCAACACACATCAGATGGTTCATTCCATGATAATAGCAGTTGCACCTACTTGGTAGCTACCACACATCTTCGGCTGTGCAAGCCAGCTCCTGTGCCAGCTGCCAAGCAGCTGTGCACTGTTCACCCAGGTGAATACTGGAGCAAGGCTCCTGAAGCAATGCAGAAATATATGCCTGCTTCTGTTTGCAAATCCATCATTCTGGTCAGAAAAGAACTAATTTGATGTGGGAAGACAGGCTGTTAAACTGTTGCTGTGAACTGTTCATTACTGTTTCATTGCTATCTGGTCTCACACTGTGTCTCATTCTCTGTCTCACCTGGTTTGTCAATGGAAGGTTACCAAAGGCCAAGACCAAGTTATACTTGCATCTCTCTACATTGGATGCTGTTCAAGGATTTCGTATTCTTTGTTACTTCACCTTCTACCAGGCATTTGTACTCTATATGGAGAAAGAGGTCCTTTCTCACTGCTCACCATAGCCTCTGATAACTGTCAGGTTCCCTTAAATATGTTCATGGCAATATTTCATTTCAAGGATTTCCTAATCCCTTGGTTCTCCCCAGATGGCAAGCAGAGGCAGTTCCTCTTTTTGTCCCATGGCAGGTGTAAAAAATATGGTACAGTGATCTAGTGTACAGATGTACACGTACTGAGCCTGAGCAGGACAAGCACTTAAACAGGTAGACAGTACCTCATCACTGTGAAAAGAACAATAGGTGCTGGTGCCTCCTGGTAAGGACGAAAAATGGAGAACTGCCAAGAGAGCTCTCAGAGCAGATGAATAAATGCAGACATCCGCGCACAGACTTAATACGCAGTAAACCAACTGAACTTTTTAAATAGCAATATAGAAAATGCATTATCTCACCAGCTAATACACGCTAAAATAGTCATGTAAACAGAGGTACTTTCAAATGAATTGTCCATCCCTTTCTACCACACTATACACAAGTCTTTAGTACATGTTTTTCCAAACAGTCCTTGGCAATTCTATCACCCAAGCCTTAGCACTTTTACAAAGGACAGAAAATTGTTTTGGAAAAGGACCAAACATTAACTGTTAAAACTCAAACAAAGGAGTATGAGTCAGGAAACTAATCCTTTATATATATATATATATATATATATGAAATGAGAAACAAAATTCAGTTTGGAAAACATTTTTATTAAAAACTGTAGCTGTCTGTACTCTGAAACACCCTGGAGGTCTAAAGATGATATCAGTATATAAATATTCAGGGCTTCCTGGCTATTTTTTTTTTTCAGAAAATACTTTTTTTTTTCCCCTTACAATTTCTTTGACCTTTAGAAAACAGTCACTATTTGTGGCTTGATTTTTTCAAGATGTTCACCGGTATATAAAGATGGCAGGGAATTCAATTTAAAAGTCAACTCATGAAACACAATAATAATAGTCAGAAGATAGCATTGCTTTAGGCGATATTTTATTAACTGAACAGCCATTCAAAGCATTTTACCTTGGAGCATATTATATCCTGTTCAAAGGAGTTCACTTCCTTCAGTGCTACAGCAAAAGCATTTTACAAGGGAGATGATATTTGAACTATCCACAGGCATATGGATAAAATGTTCAGTACTCAGCTGTAACACACGAGTATTCTTTCTTGCTTTAGAGAACTGCCAAAAAGGACTGATATATAGAAAGATCTCTCTCTTTTTTCTTTCTTTTTTTTTTTTCCTTTTAAAGGGTACAACACTTTCATGAGCTCCCATAGAACAGCTGCAAAAATACCTTCAGTTTGGCATCTGGAATTCCTGAAGGTGACTTGTGGATTTGTGGCTAATGAAACATTACAAAATAGCACTCACTATGTTGTAAAATACCCGTAATGGTTTATTAGCCTCTTACAGGACAAAAAATGAAAGGTGCCCCAAGCATGTTATTCTGTTATAATTATAAAAAGCACAAAGTTAGAAAGAAACAGTGTCAGAACCTAGACATTCTCTAAAAGAACCAAATATATGAATGTTTCCCTGTGACCTCAAAAGTAGATTACGGGTAATTTGTGGCATTACAAAGTGATCGATGGAGACTTGGGGTCCAATTAAGAATTCTCACTGATGAAATGCTTTCTCATGATTTACAACAAAGCAAGATTAAAATTTGGTCACCAAAACTTATTCCACGTGACTTTATCCAACACGAGAATTAGTTCCTGAAGCAGGACTAGCACACTCCACAGAAAAGCCATCTGATAAGAGTAACAGTGGGTAATAGATTACTCAGGGTTGAGAACAAGGAGAGGGCACTGGAAGCACTGTTCTTTTCAAGGTTCAGCAAACAAAATATGCATTATATAATATGTAGTCTTTTTGATATTTCTCTTTTTCTACCTTTACAAGAGAAGATTTAGTAAAGTGCAGGAAATGACCCTATTTCTAAACAAATGACCTTGAATGCTATATTCATTTATTCTTAGCAGAATAAAGAGAGAAGCTGTTTCCTCATAAACAACAATAGAGTTCAATAATTTGACTAGTGAAAAAATATTTCACATTTGCATTTTTTATCAAATACAAAGCAGCTTTAATAATTTACTGAACTTAGCTCTTTTAATGTGTTCCAATAAAAAGTTCTATGGCAGTATGGCAGACAAAAAAAAAAAAAAAGTCTGATGCAACACATGGAGAATAACCAGGAAAGCTTGCAAGGATGTGACAAATAGCTTTACATTCCTGGGGAAATGACATTCCTGGGGAAATGTTGACCCACATTGCTGGAGAACAGGATAGGGTCTGCTGATGCAATTGGGATCTCACCGTGTTGCTAGAGTGGCAAAGAGTTTCCCCATTCTCCCTGTTTCCAGGGCCATTCCATGAGCAACGCCCACTTGCATATCAGCATCTCTAAGGGACAAAGATATGTCTGTGGCATCAAAATCTTTCCTGATATGGGTGGACCCTAAAGACAGGCACTCCTCTTCAACCACTCTTCTTCAACCTTAATCCTCCACAGTTTTAAGCATTTAATTTGGAGTTCTGGGAAAAGGATACACTGGTATTTTTTTAATGGCTTTTTGTACAGAGATGATTTTCATCTCTAATGACCATAAATGCCTACTTGTCTCAAAAGAAATGTAACTTTAATTCTTCCTGTGAGTTTTCAGGTGCACTGTCTGAGCATATTAATTTATTTGTAACATGGGTGTGCCTATCTAGTGGAAATTTTCACATCCAGGGGCACCCTGCAGATTTGAACACTACTGGGATTGCAGTGAACCTGGAGAAATGATATGATACATTTCACTTTGACCAGGACATTTTCCCTATAACATTTATGTTCTGTGAAAATAAAAGAAAAAAAATAATAATAATCTATTTTGCTGAGTTCTCAAATTAAAGTGTGTAAAAGCCACAGAAGTATTTTATTCCTTGCTAGATGGCTCAGCACAGTAAATGCTGACATGATAATGATGACAGTGACAGTTCCATGTATCCTAACTACTTATTGAAAACAAGGGAGGAGACAGGAAAAAAGTCATTTTTCTTCCCTATTATCTCTACTACTTCTCCTCCACTTTATTTCCTTCCTATCTTTATCAAATTATTTTATTTTATTTTATTTTATTTTATTTTATTTTTATTAACAGATATCTTGAAATCTATTGCCCAGATCTAGAAAATATTCTCCTACACCTATTCTTCACAGTTTCAGGGCTGGTTACAAACCAGGCCTGGTTTGACCGAAAGGAAGAGTTTGCAGACACACTACCATCTCAAGCTGGATGAACTTTGCCTAATTCTGAATCCCCTTCAACATCAAAGGTCTAACTCACACTTCAGGGTTAGCAGGGTCACATTCCACCTAAAAGAAGACTAATACTGCCTGAACTGTTCACAGCAAGCTCCTTGTTTGACAGTTTTTGCCCCATATTCTGTTCTCAAAAGATGTGCAAGAAAACTTAAATTTTGTCATGTTCTTTAATAATTCACTAACACTTTATGTGAATGTATTCTGATAATGGCTTGCTCCAAGTTATCTGCTCTGAGCTGAGCTTTAAGCATTGAATATTTGTTGTGTGGCATTTAGGCTGCACCTGGTACTCCTGGTGGTTTCCACCCAATGGTACTCCTGTTCTCTCCCAAATTCACAGAAAGATTTCAACATGGCCTCCCAAAAGTTGCACATTCTCATAGGAATACACTTAGGTATTACTTCACACAATGCTTTTGCCTTTGACAAATAAGTTTGTGAAGGGAAGTTCAGTTAAGGAAGCTGGCAAGAGAAAGCATAAGGGTCCATAAAAAGTATCATTAATGGTGGTTGAATAGAGGGCCTTTTCTATGGAGGCACAGGAAAAATAACTAGAAAGGTGTTATCATAAAGGGTCAGTGATTCCTCAACAGAACAAACAATGGTGATAAAAAATGAAAAAGATACTGGCACTACTGAATATATGATTCTTTGAGCTTGTCTCAAGGAAGCTCGTTACCTTTCAGGAAACTTCAGATTATCCCCATCAGAACACACTGCTCAGTTCTTCAGTGCAGGACAGCTCACTCCAGTTGAGGAGAAAGAACAAGTACAGGATATATATTTGTACGGCTATTTTCCTCTTAAGACATGAACCTTAATTTAGGGAATATCCTTTCCATTATTTCTTAGATGTTATATTATATCTTATAGCCCATAAATATAAGCAAGATATCCATAATGGGGTAAAGACTGTGAATGCAAGAAACAAGCAAGTACTAGACAGATTAGTAGGGTGGATGTATAAAACTGATGGAAGAACAGAATGAAGCAAATACAAACACTGTTCACTGGATTTTACAGGAATATTTGCAATGGTGTTATACCGAATCGTAAACCTATCCTGCTTTAGCGCTGCTTAAGGTCTGAAAGCTAACACACAGATAAAAAAGACTAGACATGGTTACACAAATTGCAGTTTCACCTGCAGTATAATGAACTGAATTGGCAGGGGTATTCTGAAAAACTGACTATCTAATAATTACTCTAATAATTAATCTTATGAATACCACAGGAATTAATGTTGATAGAAATTACTTGTGTGGGAAAAACAAAATACAGCTATGCACAGTGGAATGGTATTAAAGGTACTAAAAATTTGCACTACTTATAAGAGATGTTTCTAAGCAAAGAAATCTGCAGAAAGAAAGTGGTAGAAACCCCTTAACTTATCACTTAGGACATTTAAAAATAGGCCAAAATAAACTACTGGAAAATTTAACACAATGACTAATCTCACACTGACTGCATAATCTTGCAATAGGGACAGGGAATGTTCCAAAACCTCTTTTCCATCTCTAATTTCTACTATCTGTAAGCCTGTGGGCATGTTTGGGCTATCCAGCTGTGGATATTAGGTCTGGCTCCGGGAAGCAGCATGATGCCAGCATACAACTCAGTTCCCATAGTTTGGAAAATCTCCAGAGCACCGCTGTTGCTAACCACCTTCCCAAAAGTACTGCCTTCAGTGTCGTCTTTACAGTCTCCCTAATCTGATCCATCCCTTCTGCGGAACTTTGAAAATAGCAGTTGCCTCAGGCAAACAAAAAGAGGATGACTTAGCTCACCTCTACCATGCACGTGGAGAATGATTACTGTTTGTTAGGAAGAAGAAAATACTCATTTGCAACATGCCTGGGAATGGCTGGTGGCTCAGTATATTTTAATGTATCAAAGCTCTGAACACCATACTTCACCTGAAAAGAAAACCACAGCTATTATGTGGTGCTGTTACTGAGATCTACCAGCTTAACATTTTAATACTTATTATTGGCACAGTGACAAATTTATGCTGACTATGGTTCTCCATAGTTTCTGAAGCCCTTATTTTTTGTTAGCTGCAGAAAGGAGATACATTTTCAAAGCCATCTGTGACAGTGGTTTATTCCTTTTTGAATGTCAAACTAGAAAATCTGATTTTCAAAGGTTAGGTGCTCAACACTCTCTGAAAACCAGGCCATCTGGAAATGTCTCAGACTGTGCCCCTAATATGGAAGTACCTAAATCATTCAACACTGTTGAAAATTAAACTTCTAAGATACAAAGACATTTTTCTTTCATCCCAGTATTTAGATACCACAGCTAAGGGCACAGTAGAGGAACTGAGCGGAACTCTACTAACTGCTTTGACATCTTTTTAATTTTAAGTGAAGTGTAGGAAGAAAGGTGCATGTACCTGCATGAATGTAGCTGATGTTCTTGTCACAAAACTTACTAATTTGGATAATCAACCAAGCTATCAACCTCCATATAACAATCCATTTTAATTCATTCTTCTCCTCTGGTATTTCAAGCAAACAAAGACAATAAACTAAAGGGGATTGCTTTTTTCTGTCCCTAGTAGGCTGCTAACCATACCAAAAGTTGTATTGATTGACTAAAACTGCTTTTTAAAAGACCTAGTTAAATCAGAGCAAATCCTTGCTTGGGCACACTTAAATTAGTTTATTTACTGTGTAACATTGATTTATTTGAATTTGGTAATCTGGGTCAGGACTCTGAAATATTTGCAATCTTATTTCATTTTCAGCATACTATTTAGTCTCTATATATTTTGTTTTAGTACAATGAAAAGAAAGAAACTCTTCTGAGAAGGTGTAATAAACAAGTCTGACACTCTTTTATAGCAGGTCAACTCAATAAAGGCATTACCATTTCTTGATGATATGAAGCCAGCTGTGCTTAAAGAGACAGACAATCCATTCGCTAACTCCAAATTTATGTTGAATTAGATTTTCATTACTTTAATCAAATTGTTTAAAAGATGCTTTTATTTTAACCACAGCTACTTTTGTGTGTAAACAAGGCCTTAGGCAAATAACGTCAGAGGATACTAAATGAACAGATTGGGAATATGCTTTTGAATGGCATGTTTCACTGGAGACATCCTGAAATTCTACCAGGGAAATTGAATTTGGGAGTAGAATTAGGAAACCAGATTAGGTATAAACTTTCAGAGTATGTGTCAGAGCTGTTGTTACATTTGCGTTGGTGTAATCTGAAACTATAAATATGAAACTGCTGCTCTTATTTTTATCTCTCAGAATATATTGAGAAGAAATCTTTTTATCCACAAGGATTTATTTCTTCATGCTTCTCATATAGAAAAACTCAGAATTTTCCATTTTCTTGCAAACTTGTATTATATTGCGCGTATTATATGTGCTTCAAAGAAGCACATCCAGTGAATGAAACACAAACCTATTAACCATTTTAGGGAATACAGGGTCATAAACATTTGAAAAATCTTCAAATTAAAAGGAAAAACAAAAATACAACTGCTTGACTGTGTGTATATCTTGACCTGTCTAATTAAGAATTCTCATAATACTGTGACGGTTAAAATTGGTCTGACACAGTGATAGTGTTTAGATAGTGTTTACATTCATCTTTGCAGAATAAGGTTATTTAAAATCTTTATCTAACTGGCTTAACAGGTGACCAGAAATGTGTTGCCTTCACAATTACTTTTGCCTTTGTTAGGACCAAAAAAGGGGCTGGAATCCTACTCTGTTCTTACATTTGTTTTAACAGCATGTGTGGTCTAGTTTGTAGTTTAGATTGGAACAGAGTTCAAAAAAAGCAGAAGTCCAGCAAAGCATTGTGCAATATTTCCATGTTTACTGTACTGGATGCATTGGGTAAATACCCTCAATGATACTTACTATTTCATATATAAATAACGATCTCCAATTCTAGAAGGATGCTACTCGATTTTTAAGTAAATATTATAACTGGAAAAGGCAAATTGAAAAAAGAGACACTGAATTAAACATATATTTAAGGCAAGTTTATGTATGCAGTTAACCCTTATAGCACTGTATTTGCAGGACCCAGGTCATCAATATTCCGAAATTACTAGCAATATCCTGTCTCCAGCTCCTCCAAACGGGCTCACTCCACTTTCTCTATGTCTGTCCCATTCCTGTAATAAGAAACAACTGTCTTCTCTCCTTTTTATTCTTTGCTCCCACAGCACCTCAAAGATCGAAGCACAGTAGATTACTTACAGACAGATTCATTCCAAATCCATGAATCCAGGCCACTTCCCACTTCCCGTTCTCTGCTGGCTCTGTAATACTTCACCTATGACCAAGGTTATGATAGTAATATTCACACTCACTTTCTGGAAGAGCTGAGGCTGAGAGTGCATCTATGCAAACCTTTAATCCTTGTGTAAGTTAACTATTTGACTCATTCCAACCTTTCAAATCCAACTATCTGTACATAACAGGTCAGAGAAAAAGAGACTTTGCCCTTTCAGGAACTGGAGACAGCAATGTGCCAAGATAGAATGCCTAAAAGAATCTATGTGCAACTGGGATGGAGGTTCCCTGTTTCAGGGCTGCTCCAACACTAACCAGGAAAGTTAGAAGCCCCCAAGAAGCAGCAAAGGTTAATGTGCTGAGTATGCATGTGACTGCAAAGCAAACCTTACAGCATGACAATATCATCAAACAACGGGGCTTTTGTCCTGACTAACAGTATCCCAGTCTTCTATCCTGCATACCTGTCAGCTCATTCCCAGGCTGTCTTCTAGCAGGCAACCAGGGAACACCTCCACAGATAGCACATGCCAGAGTCCACACCATTGACCCTACACAGACTTCTCACAACCCTCCAGTGCTACATCAGGGTACTTTGCTCTCCCAGACATTCCCAAATTGTGGCCGATGGCATGCACACATAAGCTCAAGAACCTTGCTATAAACAAATTACTGGCAGTCTGCAGCACAGACTGAGTGGAAGAAGGCTGTACAGTACCACAGAGTGTCAAAAGCAGCCCCAGGCTGATTGGCGTGCAAGTGGACATGGCCAACATGTTCAGGAAGGGATCAATCCTAGACTGCACATATATGAGCAAATTTCAAATAATTGGCCTGAAGGACATGTGTTGGATACCCTAAATAATGTTCACAGGAATTTGCACTGGCAAAGATAACCTTAAAAATTTAGTCAGTATCTGACTGATCCTACAGTATGAACTACTGTAATCTCACAAGCTATAGGCTTCAACAAACTGGAGTGACTGTCAATCAGTGCAATTATTTATTGTTGTCCCACCTCATTATTTTTCTTTCTGACTAAAGGAAGAGAGAGGAGGGATGATTATATTGGAAATCCATGCACATGCTAGTCAATGAACAACTGTTGGGTAGACTTCATACCTAATTTAGATGGCCAACTCTGGATACCAATCTCCCACGTAGTCCCATACAGTCAACTAAAAACTAAGTTTCTCCAGAAGTGGAGCAAGAACCTCATTCAGGTGCCTTCACTTGTCCTTTCTTCTCCATTGAAGCAGACTTTGTTTGGGAAAGCATTGTATTCCTTTCCCCCTGCAGTCTGTGCTGGGAATCTGTTAAGTCACAAGGTTTTTCTTTTGTAACTTTAGAATGCAAAAGTTATTGTTTATGGGTCTCCAAGGGTATATCAAATCCAAGAATTCAGCTGTATGTGCATGTCCATATTCACTCGTCTGCACAGGCTACTGTGAGTGACACCTTATTGGTCACTCGTGAATGAACGTTGGATGTATGAGCAAGACTCTTACCTCCTGCCATGATCCCCGTGCACTGCAATGCCAAGATTGAGAGAACTACTGACAGAGTTCAGTAAGAGGCTACCTTTCACTGACAGGTGAAATCATCTGTTAGTACAGAATTTAATTGATTCTTTGAGGGGAAGGGTGCTCTCTCGATATGGATCTCCATCAGGCACATACTGAGATATTACTAGATGCACAAACTGAAATCTTTATCAGCTAATTAATTCACAGGACACCTGTCAGACATTTGTAATAGCTGTTGTAAATCTCTTTATATGTAGAAAAGGCAGTATAATCAAATTCATGTTCTTAGAAATCATTTGAGATGAATTAACTAAATATATAGTTTACATCAATGTGAACTGCCAGATTTTAAGGTCAACAACTTTTGTGCCTGTCTGATTTTCATATTTAGTTTCTAAACACTCTCAATGTAAAATAGGTCAGAGAAATCATTTTTTTAAATGTAAGAATGAAAAATTATGAGTTGGAAATGAAATCCATCTGAAAAGGGCTTGAAATAAAATAGAGGGAAAGACATCAGGCTTAAACAAAAAAAAAATCCATGTTTTTAATAAATCCAGATTAGATACCTGTTGGCTTTTCTAGCTGCCGCGGTGATCCTTCATGATGGAAGACTGGCACTCTGTAATAATTTGGAGAGGGTATAAAGAGCAAAACTAAATGTTTGACAGGAAAGGATGGCAAGCAGAAAACATAGCAAATTTTGGAATTCAGAAGACAATCAGATCTTATTTTACATAGCAAACATATTTTACATTTCGCTCCGCTTCACGAAAAAGAACAAGAGTTGCCTTCCTGTTTACTTTTAGAGACACTCTGAAAACTGGAAAGCTGAATTTGACAAAACTATTTCTGTTGCCAGAAAACCTGCATCCAAGAAGAGAGGCCAGACAGTTATTTCCATAGGTTTAGTACCACAGAGGACTTCCTTCCTCCAACACAGCACTGAGACCTGAAGCTCTTACCCCAAATGGCAGTTACAGGTTGGGACAGAATCCAAATGCTTATTAAATAAACAGACAGACTAGCGTGTATTTAAAACATGTTAATTAATTTATTGACAAAGGATGTATAGACCTGAATAGGATTGTATAGGATCATAGTCTAGGTGACCACGAGGTGTGAGAAGCGGAGCGCCCAGCTATTTCACGGCAATATTTTTGCCAGCTGTATGACACCAAAGACAGTAAATCCCAAGCTCCGAGGCCAGCGTTTCCATTTTAATTACCGCTGTTACTGTGTGAAGCTTGTCTTTCTTTATCTGGGAGGCGTGTGGGACCCCTCTGCCTGCAAACCTGTCGGAGCTTCTCGCCTTGCCCTGCCTCTGGTCAGCGGGCGCAGCGCAGCGCGCACCGACCCCGGCTCTGCGCGCTCCAGGGAGCGCGCCCGCGCTGTCGGGAGCGCGCAGAGACCCTCCTCCCGCTCGGGCAGCCTCTCCCCAGCCACGCGAGGATGCTTGCCCGCAGCGAAGGCTCCTCTGCTCCCCCTCCTGGGAGGTCCCAAGTGCAGCCGCTGCCGCTCCTCGCAGAGCCGCGGGCCTGCTGGCCGGTCCGAAAGCGCAGCGCAGCCGAGCGGGATGGGTTTTGCAGATGAAGGCAGGAGCTGGGAGGGGGCAGAGCTCATCCCCCAGCTGTCCGCAGAGGGCAGCCCCGCGGGGACGGACAGGCGGCTGTTCCTGCTCTGCTGCGCTGGGGAAGCTCAGAAGGCCCCTGTCCCACGCCGAGTTGCAATCTTGCCGTGTTGCAAGCCCCTCTCACGCCGTCTGCACGCCTGGAACAAATGTGCCCCCTTCCCTCCGGCTGCATATCCAGCACCAGCGCGGACTGGGTGCCCTCGCAATCTGGCAGTGCAGCAGTGCTTCATGCAGCAGTTCATGTAATCTTCACCTGACCCACACAAACCTACCTGCCTTCCACCAGCAGTGGACTGCCATCAGTGATGAGGGCTGCACCGTAACGCACGAATGCAGTGTCGATAGCACGGGGTATTTACCGCACCATCTAAATGGCATCTGACATTTTTAATCACACAATTAAACAAGAATTAAAATAAACAGCAGTAAACCAGTAGGATGTTGCTCTGGAAGTAGTTTTAATGGATTTGAAAACAAGCAAGCACTTTTTTTTTTTTCCACCAGAAGAGGCAAAACTGTATTGAAGAAGCACTAGCAGCGTGTAAAAGTGATCACAATGGAGCAAATGCTCGTGAATGCCTCCCAACTCATCAATCACGCTGCCTCACAGCCCCACCACACCACTACCCCACCTTCCACGCGCTCCCAGACAGACATCCATCCACACGGCATAGCAACCCAAGATCCCTGAGTTTCTGGAAAATAGATTTAGCCCTAATTTTTGTGACAGATGGAGTTGATAGTCTCAGGATGAAAAAAAGCGCCAGTTTTGACAGGCAGCAGATACCGATGCCCCTTGTGGTCGGAGCCGCCGTTGCGCTGGAATTAAGGTAGCACTAAAAAGAAAGGCAACGGGTAAATTCACCAGGATTTATTTTGTTATGCTCCTCTCGTTGTGCCTTAATATGTATACTTTCCCGTCAACTTCCTTAAAAACAAAGCAAAGGGAGCGTAAAAGGTGGTCGAGGCGTCAGCAGGGTAGCTTTCTTTCAATGAAAACACATTTCATCCTCCGAACTAGAAGATTTCAAACAACTTTTTATCACAAATGACCGAAGCACTACACTGAGATCCACCGTATTTCTGTCACTGGCGTCTTCGTAGGTCGGTATCCCGCACCATGCACACCAAATCTCGGCGGGGAGCTGAGCTGAACGTGCCTACCTACAGCCGGCGGGGGTGCGTGAGGTGGGGAGAAAGTCGCAATACTGAAGGCACGGCAGCAGCAGTACTTACATGGTTGCAGCACACCGCTAACACAGGCAGCTTTGCTCTCCCGCCGCGTACTAACGCACCGAAAGCAGGAGATCCGATCTCCGCTCGGATTGCAGCAAGAACAAAGTCGGTCTCACCCCGAGCCAGGTCCTGCTCTGCCCTCACGTGTATCAGGGGGAAGTTTGGGTGCACACAGCGCTCGGGCTAGAGACTCTTTTTTTTCTTTTCCCTGCTCTTGCGAGCAGCGGGTCGGGCGTTATCCCCGCCCGAGCCGCCCGCAGACCCACGCCGCCGCCGCGGAGCGGTGCTCCGGGGAGAGCCCCAAGAGGCACCGGGAAGGTACCGGGCAGAGACCGGGCAGGGACCGGGCAGAACCCCGGGAGAGCCCCGCCGTGCCCGATCCGCGCCGCCGCGCCGCCTTAACGGGAGGAGGGGCTCCTCGGGGGGCTGTCACTCTCCTTAAGCCTTTCCTTTCAAGCTTTGAATGTGAGCTGCCCTCCAGCCCCCCTCTCTCCTTCCCTCCCTCCAGTAGATCGTAAAGAGAGGAGGGAAGAGAAAAAAAAAAAAGGGGGGGGGGGGAAAGTTTCAACAACAGGCTGGACCAATGGCAAGTCGCAAAGCTGGGAAAAGGGGCCGAGCGAAGGGAGAAAAAAGTGGAGAAAAGGAGAAAGAGAGCGAGAGAGCGCAGGCTGGGGGGGATGTGTAAAAGAAGAAGCGTTGCTAATTTTTTTTGTTTGTTTGCTTTTCCATGCATGCATAATGAGGCCTAATCAGAGCACGTTGCTGCTGCTCGGAGGGCACTTTTGTATTTAAAGCCTTGCAGAGAAAAAAAGATCCACAGACGAATCCGCAGAGCAGCTCGCGGGGCTTGTTGACAACAGAAGCAGCATCAGTCGCCCAGAGAAAAAGAGACCCCGAAGCCTGCCTTCTTCCCCCGTGCTGTCTAACGGGGAGAGACATTTCTTCTCCCTGCCACCCGCAAGTGCGACCCGCGCCGAGCGAGAGCCAGCGAGCGGAGCCGGGACCGTGAATGGGATCGGAGCGGCTGGCATGTGCAGAGATGCTGCGAGCGGAGAGATAGAGGCTCCCGAGGAGGCGGCGGCGGCGGCGGCTGGGCATTTATTTTGTGCAAAAAAAAAGAGGAGGAAAAAGAGAGAGAGAGGCAGAGAGAGGGAGGAACGGCGCCGCACGAGGAGCAGGGCAGCACCATGAGCAACCCCGGCGCATCCTGCAAGTCCCCGAGCGCAGCCCGGAGCCGCTGCCCCCCGCGCCCCCGCTGGCACTGACTGCCCCCTCCCTCCGCTCCGGCCGCCTTCTCCGCCGCCGGTCGCCGAGCCGGGAGCAGCGGGTGGGGGGCACGGGCCGGCCCCGGGGCCGCTTCCAGCTCCGGGGGCTGCAGGGGCCCGCAGCCCGCGCGGATGGATTGATGCGAGGAGGAGACCTCATGCGCACGGTCGGCAGGAGTTTCGCAAACTTTCCCACCGGCGGCAGCTCCTTCTCCTCCTCCTCCTCCTCCCGCTCCTTCCCCTCCTCCACCACCACCACCATCACCACCACCACCTCCTCCTCCTCCTCCTCCTCCTCCTCCTCCTCCTCCTCCTCCTCCTCCCCGTCGCCTACCAGCGCCTCTCCCCCGCGACCCCGCGGCCGCCGCCCGCGATGGTGGCCCGCTCGCCCGCTCGGCACGGAGCCGGCGGCGGAGGGCTGCTCTGGCCGCGGCCGGCCGCCTGGCTGTGCGTGGCGGCGGCGCTGGGCGCCGTGTGTCCGCCGCGGGGCTCGCTGGTGCAGGGCCGGCGGCTGATCTGCTGGCAGGCGGTGCTGCAGTGTCAGGGGGAGCCCGAGTGCAGCTACGCCTACAACCAGTACGCCGAGGCGTGCGCCCCGGTGCTCCTGCAGCAGCCGCCGGCTGGCGGTGGCGGCGGCGGCGGGGACGGCCCGGCGGCCGCCGCGGGCTCGCCCGCCTCCCGGCGGCGGTGCCCCAGCCACTGCATCGCGGCCCTCATCCAGCTCAACCACACCCGGCGCGGCCCGGCGCTGGAGGACTGCGACTGCGCGCAGGACGAGAACTGCCGCGCCACCAAGCGAGCCATCGAGCCCTGCCTGCCCCGCACCAGCAGCGGGGTCGGCGGCGCGGGGGGGCGGCGGAGGCGGCCCCGGGGGAGGCCCCGGGCCCGGCCCCGGCGGCGGCGGCGTGATGGGCTGCACGGAGGCGCGGCGGCGCTGCGACTGGGACAGCCGGTGCAGCCAGGCGCTGAACCGCTACATGACCTACTGCGGGAAGCTGTTCAACGGGCTGCGCTGCACGGCCGAGTGCCGCGCCGTCATCGAGGACATGCTGGCCGTGCCCAAGGCCGTGCTGCTCAACGACTGCGTCTGCGACGGGCTGGAGCGGCCCATCTGCGAGTCGGTCAAGGAGAACATGGCCCGCCTCTGCTTCGGCGCCGACACGGGCAGCAACGGCGCCGGCAGCAGCGGCGGCTCGGACGGCGGCCTGGAGGAGTACTACGACGAGGACTACGAGGAGGAGCCGAGCCAGAAGGGGAGGGACGAGGCGGAGGACAATGCGGGCGCCGAGCCCGGCTTCCCCATGCAGGCGGACAGCGCCGGGCGGGCCGCCGCCGCCTGGGCCCTGCTGGCCTCCATCTTGCTGCGGCTGCTGGCCGGCCTCTAGCCGGGACCGCACGCCGAGCCGAGCCGTGCCCTCTTCCCTTCCCTTCCCTTCCCTTCCCTTCCCTTCCCCTTCCCCTTCCCTTCCCTTCCCTTCCCTTCCCTTCCCTTCCCTTCCCTTCCCTTCCCTTCCCTTCCCTTCCCTTCCCTTCCCTTCCCTTCCCTTCCCTTCCCTTCCCTTCCCTTCCCTTCCCTTCCCTTCCCTTCCCTTCCCTTCCCTTCCCTTCCCTTCCCTTCCCTTCCCTTCCCTCCTTCCTTCCTTCCCTTCCCTTCCCTTCCCTTCCCTTCCCTTCCCTTCCCTTCCCTTCCCTTCCCTTCCCTTCCCTTCCCTTCCCTCCCCCTCCCTGGCCTTCCCCTCCCTTCCCCTCCCTTCCCCTCCCTCTTTCTCGTCCCTTCCCACCCGGCTGTGCACTGTGCAATCCGGCCCGGCACGGCCCGGCGGCGGGGGGAAGGACTGCGGGCCTTGAGCAGAAGTGGGGGCGTGCTGGTCGTCGTGGTGACTTTTTTTTTTCTTTTTTTTTTTTTTTTTTTTTATAAAAAAAAGCATTTTGACATGAAGGTTAGAAAGAGGTGAGCTACCCACACTCGCTGCCAAAGCCGTTGCCGTGCTGGTTAAACAACTTGATTAGCATTCACCGAGTATCGCTGCTCGCGGTGCAGGGATGCCCGAGAGAGGGTTACGCTGCATCTGCCGCTAATTAAGTGTAAGGAGATAACAGTCCAAGTAAGTCTGGTGGTTTACAGCACTCCCTCTTGCACACACGTCTTCCTTATAACAAAAGCTTGCCAGCAACCGTCTCTTCCTCTTTAACCTAGCGCTATACAAAAATGATTTTTTTTTTTCTCAAAGTTGTTGGCTATACTGAACAATGCAACTTTTGTTTTAAAAGAGCTCTGCACTGCCATCTTTGAAAGACACTTTTAAACTCAAGAACATGTATGTACAAATATCCTGAAAAGTTATATTGCCTCTTGTCATATCAGGGTGCTGACCTCTGGTAAATCTTATATAAAAAAAAAAAATGTATTTAAAACTGGGATTTGTTACCAGTCGCTCTTCTTTGTATATACAATTTTATAAATTGTATGCCATGGGGATAATTTATTTAAAAAAAAAATAAAAAGTTTTAAATCCACATCCTATTTGCCAGGTAATTACATTTGCTATTATTTTCTGAAAAGGTACAGATTTCTTTTTATGTTTAAAGGGATACCAGCAACAAAGATTCACTGAAGTATTCTGTAGAACATCAAATGTACAGTGTATTTTATAGATTTGAAGTTAACTTTCTTATTTGGAGAGTCTTTATGAACACTGTAGAATTGTATAAACGCATTTCCAAGCTGCCTTAAAACTTTGTATTTTTTATAGAAGGCATAAAAAAGGCCTATGTTTTAAATATGTACGGCTTTTTGTATTTTCTAAACTTGTAAATTAGTAAAGAAAGAGCTTTAAATAATGGATGTGGTGAAATTGTTTTCCAGGGACACTTGAACTCTCGGCGCCCGAGGTTGGAGGGGGGGCGGGAGCAAGCCACAGAATAACAAACCAAAAACAATCAAACGAACAAGAATCTCTGTCTGCGTGTAATACGTTACATAGATGTAAATTACTGCTATTCTCACGTTAATGAATAATTACATGCGAGAAGTAAATACAGCTTTGAAAATACTACTTTAAAAGAGTGGTTGATTTTATAATGCGTTGGCATGGCAACGTGCCGGTACTGGAAGAGAGTGAAGCAATTCAAGGACGCTGCTCCTGCCTGCACATAGGATTAGTTCCCCGTGCACCACGCTTTCTCCACGAAGTGGAGGCCTGTTGCTCTTGCAGACACGCTCCAGGATGCTCCTAGCCGCACAGACCAGCGGACGGTGGGGCATGCACAACGCAGAGACAGCCAGGCACCAGGGCAGGTGGTGGTGCGTGCATCCGGGGAGCTGCAACCAAATGCATGAAGGTTTGCCGCTCAGCCTGCCTTCTGCCACAGCGAGGAACGTGAAAGTAAACAAACTGGGGGGGGATCAGCAATTACCAGATCTTGTAATATTGTTCTTAGGAGTTGCTTTGCTTCGTGCTGAAGCCTGGTTTGCTGCCAGAGCTACTGATCTACACTCAAACGCCCTTAGATAAATAATTACACTCTTAAGCTGTGTCGAGTGCTGATACACTTGACCTTGTAAATAGAAATGTTTGCAGTAGGAATAAACTCCAGCATTGGAAAATCTTTTAAACATTAACACAAAAGAGAGAGCTCAGTCCTCTGGGGATCAGAGTTTGGACTGCGTCAAGCGAGGCACTCGTGCACACACACACACACACTCACAAAAGGAAAGGGGAAAAAAAAAGAAAGGGGAAAAAGTTTATTTATCTTCTATTCATGGTGTTTATTTAAAGCTTTTCGTTTTAAATGCCGTGATTGGAACGCAAGTCAGAAGTTTAAAAGCTACCACAAATAAACTTTGACTGAGGGGGCGACAGATTAGCAAGATAGTGTCTTTTTCATCTTACCAGAGCTCAACGGAGGGCAAATCCACATCTGCCTGTTGTATAAATCAACAAAATTAGAAATCCCCACTTCTGGATTAGTCATTTCACTGACAGATTATTTTACTGTCTCTTTAGGGTGTGAATTTGATTAGGTTGCCCAGAGATAAATGTACACAGGCACACGTGGACACACAAACCCACCCACAAATAGTTGTGATTCCAAGCTAGTGTATGAGTATGGTGTGTGGCTATGATCTGAAGTTCGTTTTTAAAGTCATCTGAATGGTTGAGTAAACTTATTGTTAAAAGAAAGCTGGAAACGTTGTATCTCCAGGAAGAGAATGGTGTATTTGGGTGAGACTTGTAAATAGAATCAGCTTTCTTTACAAAACACTGAGTGTTTTGTCTAGGGATGATCTTAAGTATTTTCTCCAGTTCTTCAGGAGATGCTCAGAGACATATTTTCAGTTTGTCAACATTTTGTGCCCACAAGGACTATTTAACTCGTTGTTGATGAAAAATTAAGTTCCAGCTAAAAGCCTTTATTTTTCTTCAGCAAGGAGCAAAGACATTAGCACTAGAAAAGGACTGATAATTAACTGCTACAATAAACTCAAGGCTTGATTTTACAGGCTCCTGTCAAAAGCATCTGCCCAGAATAAATCAACACCGAACACCACTGGGGAGGGAGGCATCTATATGCTTCCTTCCCCACAGAAAGTGGATTGTTTTAATTTAAATAATTGTACAATAAATACAGCTGAACTAATCCTGTCCTATGAGCTCCTCCCCGTGAGGAGATAACTCCGTGGGTTTTGTCACGTTGTCAGAGGAAAGCACGATTTCCAGGAGGAATGGCTGACTATATTGGTATGTGTTCCAGCCTGCAAAGCCTCTGCAGATGTTGATGTCCATCAAATTCATATTTCTTTTGCCTGATTTTGAGACAAATGGAAATTCTTGAAATGTCAGGGGTTGTAGCAAGGACAGTTTTAAATGAGGAAAAGACTTGACATTCCCTGACAGAGGGAGATTTTCCACAGGAAGGGAAGTGCTCATCTGTATGGATATTTGAAAGCACTCTTTGCCAAGGTCCTGTCCAGCCAGTCTCTTCTGGGGGGAGAAGGAACTCTCCACCATTCCATGTAAAATAATCCAGTAGGTTCTGCTCCCTTTTTATTCCCAGTTACCAGGTTTGAATTCTTGGTGACAGTTTATTTGTCTTTGGAGGCACTTCAGTGACAAATGTTTAAGGGAGTGTGGGACAATGGTGGAGAACAAGGAGGCAGTTCATTGAACTGACAGTGACCATACAGTAAATAGAGGGAGATTCAAGCTTCACTGATCACCCAAGCGCACAGCAAAGCTTTTGTATGCCACCACAATGGACATAACATAAGGTCTCTGTTTATTTTTAACAATATGTACGGATATATACAGGCAGACATATGTAACTTTCAAAATTATTATGAAACAAAGCCCTACAATGAGGGAAAGGAAAGATCTGGTTTGGCCAGCTCTTTTACAGTCTCATTGGAAAGCCTGATGGATTTTAGTTGCAGCCCTCTCTCCACTGCTTCTACGAGCTGTCAGGGTACCAGAAATTTCACTGTGTGTATAACATGTATGTAACGAATAGCCATGGTAGGGGCACAAAGGTGACTGCAGACAACTTTGCAAGTGTATGACAAGAAATTTCTTCTCAGTGAGATCCAAAGCTATTCAGAATTTAACGATTACTAGCTTTTGTTGTTGTTGTTGTTGTTGTTTTTGTTGTTGTTTCAAGTGCCCTGGAAGAGGGTGAGAGGAACTTCAGAACAGCCAAGGTGCATGTGGAGAGAGTTGTGGGACACAAAATCATCACCATCTGAGTCATGGAAAACACTGCTTGAGGGACTGAGTTGCCCTGTGTTTTCACTGTCATTAAAACAAATTCAGACCTTCAGTCGATCTTGTTCCTGTCCCAGTAATAACACCACACACTGCCATGCTGCCTGTGAGAGCCTATTCGAAGTCCTCTGGAAAAGCAGGTATCTTTGCAGGACAAAACATTTTCAAGTGGGAAGAGCAGTGCTTCTGTGTGAGATTTCAAGTCTGTGATACGGATTGGTAAGCAGTAAAGTCGAAAGTTACTGTATTTTACTTGAGGCATTGGCTGTGGTAGACAGTTGAAAAGGCTCACATTGACTGTCTGAATGACATAAGTAATGCGCTATTAGCATAAATACTTTCTAAGACATCCATTTAATCAATTTCTTAAATAACAGAATGATCTACTACAAAATAGTGGACTGTATACACTATATTTTGGCACAAAGATGGTCATTCTCCCACTAGTAACCAGGGGCTCTAAATAAATGATTTCAACAATGTTTTATTAAAGGAGGACAAGAGCCCTCGAGCTGCATTAATCGGGGAGAAGTCGAGTGGCACTTTTGTTATGGAAATGTTAAACACATAATAGTTCAGGCAAACAATGTGGAGCCACTTCATTCTCTCAGCCATGCTGACACCTCTTAAAGAGGAACTGCAGGGAAGGATGTGGGAAAGATTTGCTTTCTGAGGAAGCTTTCAGCTAATATTTTGGATATTTACCTCCAAAACTCAGGCAGCACAAATGTAACTGAAGGGCATAAAAATAAAACAATAAAGGGGGATGATTTATGCAGCTACTGCTAGTAATCAACACTTGGTACCCAACTTCAAGACAGCCATTGACAGAAAAGAACTCTTTTTAAAAAAAAGTTTTTTGTGAATTTATTATAAGCCAAGTGGATATTAATGTAGAGGGTGAATGTTCTTGAAGAGACACTCTTGTAAACAGAAAGGGACATAGTGCTAATATTATACCTTGAACATGCAGCAGGGAGGGGAAAGAGGAACAACCTGGAATTGTCTTAGAAGGGAATAGAAGGACAGAGGTTTAGCAGGAGGGGACAGAGGTGAAATGTTTGTAGTAGGCAATCCAGAAATACATTAATGAAGTGGTACACAGCAAAGACATTGATGTGTAAAGGGAGAACCATTTTCAAGAGTAGTTATGCTGAATAGGTGAGAGGAAGAAAGGGTGAAGAAAGGAGATAACTAAGGTGTAGAGAAGGTTTGGAGAATGAAGTACTTGCTAGTAAGGAGAAAGAAAGTAAAACACACACACAAAAAAAAGATTGATAAGTTAACTGAGACACCGAATGAAAATAACAGAGGGAATAATAATGATAATAAATAATCATAGCTAACCAGCTTTAATAATGTTGGCAGGGCCAGAAAGGATAAGGAATGTGGTAGTAAGGCGAGTATTCAGCTTTGGAGAGGATATTTTCCCTGCCTTCAGAGGCCAGAGAGGTAATTTACTATGCCGCTCTTCTTGGTGTTCATGATGCTGTACTTGAACACCGTGACTGGCTTCCAGACAACCCCTCCCTCAAGATCAATGATATCATGAAACTGAAAAGCGGTGAGTGGAAGGCTTGGAGGATGGCTTCGGTTTATGACCAAAGAGGAAAAGATGAGTGAGCTGAGCCTTAGTCTGGCCAAGAAAAGGCCATCACCAGCCCATAGCTACTGAAATGGGAGTTAAAAAGGCTACAAGGCTACTCATCTTGGGTAGCGATAGATGTATGAGAAGGTTCAGATAGATTGTGGCTGGGAGATTTGGACTTCTCATTTGGAAGAACTTCACCGGGAGGGGTAGCGCAGCATTGGAACAGGATTCCCAGAGAAATTCTGGAACCTCTATCCTTAGAGATTTTCAAGACTTGACTGGACAGAGCCCCAGCTGATATCATCTAGTGTTGGCTGTAATACACCTTCTAGCAGAAGGTTGGACTAAAGGGTCTCCAGAGATCCCATCAATATAACTTTCTGTAATTCTATGATTCTAATGTTGACATGACAATTGGAAATCCAAGACCCTCTTTCGCTAGATCAGGCACAGGAATACATACAGCACACTTCAGTGGAGATAGTAATGCAGGAAGACTGGGGAGAAGAGGTGGTGGTTACACATTTCCACAGGGCCGGAGTACGTAGAAGATAGTTGGGAAGGGGTCAATGGAAGTTTAAGAGGAGAGCAGAGACCAAAACATACCATGTAGTACAGGACCTGGAGACAAGAGGGAGGGGAGGAAGTATAGCAGTAAGGAAATACAGAAATGTAAAGGAATGCAATGAGGAAAAGTGTCTGTCCGTAACACTTATGAACTGAAAAATAGGTATTTTGACTGGAAAAGCGTAGGACAGCACCGGGAAGACAACTTGAAAGAAACCGAAAGTACAGGAGGGATCTCTCTTTCGTTTCTGTGAAGAATACTTTTCTATAAACATATCTTTCACACTCATCACCACAGTATCATGGAGCCTCAAAACAATAGAAATACAAGAGAATTAGGTCTTCTCATTTGTGTGAATGCCTATATATAAATATAGACTGTGCTGACTGTATTTTTAGCATAGTGCTATCTGAGCTATTACATGCTCACACATGTCACAAAACACATGTCCTCATGGAAATAAATGTTGCTCGATGGATGTTCTCTCAATACAAAAATCAACCCCCATCTGTCTGTAGTGTCCTATACTAAAATAATCCAATTGCCTACTATTTCATTGTGTGGGTGTATATTTGGCTTACAGTAGTTTTTGTTGTTTAAAAGTTTTAAGAAGTTAGATAGTTTAAACAGAACAAATGCAAATGCTATAATTTCCAGTCACCTACCAGCAATGGCACTATGCCTTCTTCTAACTCAACCAGTGGTGGCAGTTGAGAAATTGCCATTGCTATTGCAAGCAATAAGTTTTAGCACGATGCTATCTAAACATGGAAACTTCTATACCAGCATACCTGCCTGTCTTCTGAAATCCTATTGCATTCCACACAGGAGAGTGAAGTCACAAAATGGTTATTAGAGTACTTGTGGAAAAGAGGGTATGATCAGAATAATTACTTGGTAGTGATGGTCTCAGTGTTACCTCCTTTCAGACTGTCATTCTAAACCTGTTAAAATATTTTTGGATGTCATGTAGAAGTGGATTATAGCAGGAAGTAAAGCAAGAGTCCACAGAAACTGTTACGCTATCTTATGTTTCTTCTTCATGTTAGTGTATTCTGGAGTGTATCATATGTTTGCAAATTAGCCCTAAGATAAAGGACATGGAGAAATCATTGGGATGGGATGGGATGGGATGGGATGGGATGGAAATGGACAGGATGGGATGGGACAGGACGGGATGGGATGAGGATGGGACGGGATGGGACGGGACGGGATGGGACGGGATGGGATGGAATGGAATGGAATGGAATGGAATGGAATGGAATGGAATGGAATGGAATGAATAGAATAGAAAACAGAACGGAACAGAACAGAACAGAACAGAACAGAACAGAACAGAATAGAATAGAATAGAATAGAATAGAATAGAATAGAATAGAATAGAATAGAATAGTTCAGTTAAAAACGACCTACTAAGATCAAGTCTCATGGTACAGAAATTTTTCCCAGTGTCCAGTCTGAACCTCCCTCAGTGCACTTTTGTGCAGTTCCTGTGCAACCTGTCATTGGTGCCCGGGGATCAGAAATGGGGAACCTCCCTCTTCACTTCCCCACCACAGAAAGTTGCAGAGAGCACTGAGGTTGCCTATCAGCTTTCTTTTCTCCAGATTAGACAACTCAAGTGTCCTGAGCCTCTTCTCACAGGACATGTCTTCCAGCCCTTTTGCCAGCTTTGTTGCCCTCCTCTGAACAATTTCAAGTACCTTAACATCCTTTATGTCTTGTACATACCAGAACTGCCCACAATATTTCTTGGTATACCATCTCAGGAAGGGAGGCCAAGAAGAATATGAAATATAGGAGTGTATATTGTACAAAATGGACTGAAAGAACACTTGTGACAAATAGCTTGTCCAGAACATCTCACCTTTTTATGACACAGTGTTTTGTTTGCATAATTCCAAATGATTGACTCCTGTTACAGGTAGTCTGAGTTTACATAGTATAGCTGATGTCAGTATTTAGCCTATGGCCTTTTTTTCTGTACTTAGAGGGAAAGATTAATCATTTAGACAAATAGTGTTTGAGATGACATAAGGTTATGTGAATTAACAGGCATTAGATCAACAGAATTATGAGCTTGGGTTTGGCCTGATGTATCTTAGACTGTTAGCCAAGAACCCATTAAGACAGGTAAATTTGAGTGCCTGAATGTGTTGAAGAACATGTTATGATGCTAAAGCTATTGCTCTAATGGAGAGAAAAAGGTTGGAAAAGGAGCTGTTAAGAAAGATTTGGAAGTCTGAGAAACTGTGGAACCTTTTCCATTTGGAGCTGTACAAACTTTGTGTGGTTTCATTTTTAGCTATTTTAGGCTAAATTTAAGAATGCACTTACTACATGTGGAGTCTGTATATAATATAATCCCTTTCATTATATTCAAAAATAGTTATGACTCTTTCAGAACTTACTGGGAACACTTTCGTCTTAATATTTTCTGGTTTGCCCAGATGTATGCGCAATAAGCGAGCAGAAGAGTTGGGACAACCGAGTACTTCCTTTGTATTAAGAAGCAGCCTGCCCTGTAATATGTATGTACAAGATATCTGAAGTCTACTATTTTTCTGAACTTCATGGGAGTAAAACTGATTTTCTCAAATGCTTTCATAGGGAAAATTTGCTAAATTTATCAATACAAGTGAAAGCAAGGTGCAATGATGCTCTCTCAGCCCCACTTTGAAGCTTGTCTCACATCATGGTCAGATGGCCTCAGTGCTGTGCAGTGAGAATCAGTGCAGACAGTTGTATTTCTGAAGCTCTGACTCATCCCATATCCTTGCTTTGCCCTGGGAAGAGCTGAGGCAGAAGCTAGAAAAGCTTCGTCTGCTCCTAACCCTCTCTGTCCCTGATTCTGCCCAGGCCATGCCCTCATGCCAGAGACATAAAACTGCTTTAAACTGCAGCTGCTTCCAGTTGTCTCCTGGGATGCTGCATCAGCTGGGCACTGCTGCTCCAAGTGTGTTTCAGTACTAATCCCTTTCACCCCTGCTGTCCTTCTGTGAGTGGAGATGAAGACAGGGCACAGAAAGCTGGTTAACCCATCCCAGCTCTGTCTGGAAAGTCTACACCGGGCAGTTCTAACTCTCATGTCTGCTGCCAAAGTGGGCTGGGACTCAGTTCATAATCTTTTACTGTTAGGACTTCCGTCGAAAACTGGGAATAGGTGTAGTAAATCAGATACAGCCTTTGGCTTCTGAAATAGTACAAATATGACCTTTAGTGTTTGTAGCCTATAGGAATCTTTTCTTTAACTTCTGTCTGTTTCAACTAATTTCGTGATCCTTCAGTAGACAAGTTTTATGGCAAAACTGTTCTGTAAACAATTAGTGCTGCTTTACGTTTTGGATTTGTAATTTGTGGAAGAGTTAAAAAATGTTTTCAGAATTATACCTGAAATTTCGAGAGAATAATGATAAAACTTTTTCCTGATTCCGTGGTTCTTAATCATGATAATAAGCTAACATAATTTTATTTTGGAAATGTTTCTCTAACTATTTATAACTTTCACAAGTTTCAACACTAAATTTATCAGGAGTGCATACATATTGACAAAATTGCAATGAATGTGTCAAGACTCCCAGCCAGATTGAAAGTGAAGAAAATGAAAATGGTATTTACTGCAATGTTATGATACAAATTGTTTACCTTAGGAGATAACTGATAGGTAGCCCTGGGCAAGTAAGAGAATCTAATATATTCTGGAGAAAAAAAAAAAAAAAAAAAAAAAAGCACACTTTCAAATTCATTGTTCTAAAAATTATAAAACCTAAGAAGAATATGTGATTTAAAAAGAGATTTAATCTTTAACACACCAGCAGTTTTATTACAAAATGTGTTTCCCTTTTCTGAAATTCCTTGAGTTACTCTGAGGATATAGAGTAGTAGTCTTCAAAGAAAAGAATTTAATGTCACACCAGGGCTGAGGCTTTCAGCGCAAGAACCTTCAGGAAATTTTGATCTAGATGAGTGATTTAAAAAAAAAATAAAAAAAAATCTTTAAGTAACTACTTATATTTAACTGTAGCTAAATGCTGTGGAAATAAATAAAAAAATAAAAATAAAAAAAATAAAAAATAAAAAAGGAAAAATGATGAACAGTATAATATACCAGCCAGGGTTGCTTTTCTCCTAAGACTTCTATTCTTCCATTTGTTTCAGATTTGCTTAAGAAAAAGAATGTGAAAGACACGGTTTCAGAAACACACTGCCACTTTAAGAGGATACAACATGCCTATTAATAATTGTATTACTCCTCTATTATTGTTAAGAATAATGAAGGAATGGGAGCGTTGGCCCCCAAGCTGAATTTATCCTGAAATGTTTTCAATTAACTCTTGGCACCGGCAGGAAAGCATCAAACCTTTCCCATGCTGAAATATGGAAAATCTGCAGGGAACATCCCAGCAGGAGTGGAATTTCATTAAAACAAGCACATCATAATTCAACGACTTCTGCACCCTCTTTAAGCCTTTCTATTGATAAGGACTTCGAGGTGATTTTTATGGATTTGCAAAGAGAAATTATTTCATAAGATATTTTCAAAGAGTTTGTTTTGGCTGAGGATTTTGAGTTATTATCTGCTCCCTGATGAAAAAATAGTGAGACATTTAGCATAACTGGGGGTAGTAGATAAGAGAGAGAATTGAAGAGACGTTAAGAAAAAAATGTGTCCTTTAGACAACCACCTTCTTTAATCTTTATAGTAACTGACTCCTCAACTCTTTTCCCAGATTTTAATAAATAAATAAATCAATAAAATTATTATATTGCCATTAAAACCTGCACTTTTGAACATCAACATATGGAGATTAAAACATGCTTGGGAGCTACTTACACATCCATATATGCACACATATGCATTTTAATATGAAATATACCTACACATCTAAGAGTAAAATATTACATTGCTATGTGTATTGATTTAATAAAGTGCATATCACTTTGCCCAGACACAGGTAGTCTTAAATTGTTTGGCTACATTACACATAATTAAAATTTACATATGGGGGATATAGGAAGTGGATATTTTTAACTGCTGCTGGATGCTTAGCACTTGTTTGCTACAAAGTGCTATATGATTTTTTCTGGATTAAATTCTCTATCCCCTACAAAATAATTTTTTTCATATCTGGATATAGTTAGGATAAAGAGACACCGCTTGCTGCTCTTTACAAAACACTACTATTCATATTTATTAACCTGTGTCATGACCAAGGATTTACATCAATCCCCACAAAAGACACAGACCACACTTAAACTGTAAGACCGAATTTCTGTGTCAGTCTTGGTTTCCCGGTTTTGAACTGTTATTGAAAACTTACAGCAATGTCTCTTCACTTTATGCCCTGTATTCAAAACACCATCAGTTTATTTTCTGGGATTCTCCTAGGCACAGAACTAATCCTGAAGCAGGAAGAGAGTCACTGAGAGTTAGGAGAGCAAGCTGTGGAGGCTGGAACCTCACAAATAAACAGTTCTGGGGGACCTGAAGAAGGAGATTGTACCTCAGGAAAGCAGGGGCATCTTTTTTGCCATCCCTATCCTGCTGCTCTAATAAAGCCCCAAGCTAGGTGCCTCCAGTGCTGATTGAGAATCCAGCCTCTCCTCCCTGAATCATGAGAGGTGCCTCTTAACATCACACTACAGTTTGCCACAATAACTAGTAATTCCTAGAGTTACATGGCTATCTCTTAACCAAATTGCACTAATGTAGCCCTTTCCAGTTACGTGAGGATGTGAAAACTCATATAACCAAATAAGCCCACACTATTTTTATCCATGCTGTCATGATTTCACAGCATGTCTTTAATTCAATGTGAACAGAAGGACTTCACAAATACATGTATTCCTGTATTTTTGCAGTAATCTGTTTTCATCACCAGTTGCCAAGATTTTTTTTCTGAAATTTTTCTGATAACTGTGTAACTTACAGTTTTTCTAGAACATATATGATAGATGAAGAAGGAGAGTAAGAGTTAGAGTGCCAGTGGTTCTGTTTTTCTGGGAGGACTGACAGGATTTTTATGCCTTCAGTTTGTCAAGTTACAACTACACTATCTTCATCTTCCACATCTTGTGGCAATGAGTTCCACTGCTTAACTACACAGTCTGAAAAAGATTTTCCTTTCTGTTGATGGGACTTCACTACCTGAGACCCTACCTTTTGTACTGGAAGAGACAGTGAAAAAAAATATTTCTTGACACCTCTCCCTTGCCACACCATGTTTTTATAAGAGTTCTACCGCATCCCTTCTTGGTCCCAGTCCTTCTTTCTCCATGAATCCATTCTATCCCTTTGACTATTCTTCATGCTCTTTTCTGTACTACCTCTAGTTTTATTATAATGTGGTGGGGATAAGAGGAGCAGATCTACACATAGTCTATAGGAAGACACCCTTTCCCTTTCTATTAGACAGATTTAGACAAGTCCAAGGATATGTGGATGGATTTGAGCCTGTTGATTCAGAGAATTAATCCTGAAAGTATTTCTAGCTCAGGGTGTTTGAAAAATTGTAATCACAAATCATTGCTACTGCCCTGAACAACTTCTTTATTGGTGTTCGTTTTGTGGTGGATGAGTATAGTTAAGAAAGAAATGCAAAGAAAGCAAGAAGTTGTTTTTTTTTAATTTCTACACAAGTTTGTCACATGATGGGGCAAGCCCATTATCCCTTTTCACTTTTGACTTCTTTAAAAGATGGTTAACATGCTCAGATCTATCCAGAGATGGAAATTAATTGTCACTGCTTCTTGTTACAGTATTCTGGCTGGTAACTGGAAAGATTTACCAGAGAAAAGATAACACTGAATATTCCACAGTTCATACACATAATTATTTTCCATTACAGTCCTGGCCTTGGTAGCCTGACTACAATCCATTCAATCAGCATGATAAAGAGTAGAAGAGTAAGGCATGTTGAGCATGACCAATCATTAAGGACAAATTCCACTTCAGTGTCATAAGTTTTTAAAAGTGTTTCGTGTTCTGCCCCCCCCCCCCCCCCCCCCCCCCCCCCCCCCCCCCCCAATATTTATTATTAGGATTCACACAATGCACTTACCCATAAAATGTCCAGCACTGATTTGTCTTAAACTCCTATCCAGATCTTCCCACTTAAATACAAATACTTGCATTTTGCCTTTTCTGCTCTGGGCTGTGCAGCATTCCGACATCCAGCCAAAAGGTCATAGTGCACTCTGCTTCCCTTTCTTGACATTTCCCACCATAAGGAGAGTTTAGAACAGTTATCTTACAGGATATTCCCAGAACTTAATCATCCTGAATTCAATATATTTTTTAACTTTATTAAGATAATGCCTTGTGACAGTAGATCAATGAAACAGGTGTTCAAAAGGCATTACTCACCAAGACAGAAATGTTTTTTGGATCAAATTCCTCAAGTCTAGAATGCCTGATCCAGCTTATTGATGGCATACATATGATGCTATAAAGCTATATGAAATTTAAACATTTGTTTTTACATGTTATTGTCAAAAAGCTTTTCAAAATGGTGACTGGGATAACACAGTTTACATTGTCAACATAGACAATAGAGTTTAACAAGACTTAGATAATATGGATAAACTGGAGTTTAATTCTCCAGAAAAGTCAGGTATGCACAATTTCTATTGGCACCAGTTGTCTTATATAAATGCATCCACAGACCTCAAGGTGGCCTATGAATTACAGTTATACCCAAGACCTTTATATGCTCTGCCTTGTCTTCCCAAAGAACCACCAGAAACATGAAGTGAAAATAATCTTTTGTTTGTTTGTTTGTTTTGGCTTGTTTTTGTTTTGCTTGTTTGTTTGTTTTTCTGTTTGTTTGGTGGGTTGGTTTGATTTGTTTGTTTGTTTGTTTTTGTTTGTTTTAAGCACTTTTTGATTCTCGACCCCTTACCAATATAATGTTATATTAGCCTGGGGAACATCCATGATTTGTCCTGTGAGAAAATCTTATGTTTAAAGACAGTTGGAATGACACCAACTGCCAAACTATCTCAGTGAGCAGACAGAGTGGAAAGACAAATAGTATCATTATGGGCTAACCACAATATGCTGAAGTCCTCTAACATAAGGAGGAGTGTGAAGAAAATGTAAATTGCCTCAAGTGATTACATCATCGAAGGACAGCACAGAAATGGAGGACTAAAACTAGAAAGGTTAATATACATGTTGACAGATAAACAAAAGGTGTAAAGAAATCATTTTGTAAGTGCATAAGGCATACAACACCAAAAACGGCCTTGATGCACTGCTTGCCTTTTCAGGTGTGATGATGAGAATGTCAGAATGCTTGCTTTCCTTTGTAGTTGCAGTTTTTCTTAAAAAGGTCCCTTACGAGAAGGATTAATTCAGAAAATATCAGTAAATAATGGGTGAGAACTCAAGTCATAAGAGGGTAACACAGCTTGATACAGTGGTTATCAATTAGATATCAATATAATATCACTTATATATTTAAAAGACTATTGAAAATTAATCCTACTCAAAAGTTGGATGAAAAACTTTTAAACAGTACTTCTACCCATTATTTCTAGGAACTCGTAAAGAGTGGATGGAACTTGCGGGAGGGGATAGAAAAAGCCATGGAGTTACAGGTCATTGGTACAAATAATTTAAACTAATAAATTTTAAGGACCAAGAGTAAAATAAGAAGACAAGTAAAAGACAACATGTATTTGTCAAAAGCAAACCAATTCCTATCCAACCAGAATAATTCTGTGACCATATTAAACTTTGCAGATAGAGGAGAGCCAGTAACTTCCTATCTGGATTCTAGCAAATGTTTTGGCATTCTCATAAGCAAGCTAGTGAGAGATGCTTTAGACAAAACTGGGGTGAGTGCGTGGATGTATGTATGGGGTAAGGTTCTACTGCGTCTGTTCTGCATCTGGTATTATTCATTTTCACTAGGTTTATTCATTTTCCTTGTTGACTAGGATGGTGGATTACAGAATATGCATATTAAAAATGAAGATGTCATGAAGTTGACGCAGAAGGGAAGTTCAATGTACAACACAGTAGAATATAGATCGATCTTGGCAAATTGGAGAATGTTTTGGGGAAAATATGACAGATTTTCATATAGATAAATGCAGTATCATTTTAATCTGTATGAGTACTCAGTGGCTCAAATTCAGAACAGAGAACAATTGATCTTATAGCAATTGTACAGAAAGAGGTGGTTAACGACAAGCTGAACATAAGCCAGTAACATCATATCATCACAAAAATAATGATCATATACTTGACCTTTGTGAACAGAAATATTGCCTGAAAGGCAAGTTAAGTAGTAACCTATCTCCAGCAAGCTCTGCTAAGGTCTGTTGAAGTCTGTAACAGTTTTGAATATGGCATTTCACAAAGGGGATCTGTTGGAGAGTCCAGAGAAGGGAGGTGAGAATGATTGGAGGTCTAGAGAACATGCTATCCATAGAAAAAGGAAATAAATTGTTGTTCAGCTAAAGCTAAGAAGAGATAATAGCAACTTTTAACAACAATAGGCTGTTGCAAGGAGGCAGTAAGTTATTTCATAAATTTAGAGTTGTACATGTACTCATACCTACTTGGGACTAGAACATCTAATAACATGCAGCTGATCTGGGCTAGTATTGTGGGTTAACACCAGAAGGCAGCTAGCACCACACAGCCACTTACTCACTTCCCTGTAGTTGGAAGGGAAGAGAATCAGAAGGGTAATAGTGAGAACTCACAGGTCAAGATAAAGACAGTTTATTAGGTTAAAAAAAAAAAAAAAAAGTGTGCAAAAGCAAAGCCAAACGAGGAATCCATTCACTACCACCTATTTGTGGGAATGTGTTCAGTCACTTCCAGAGAAACAGTTCTCATCAGGTGTAATGTTTTCTTGGGAAGACAAACACCTTAACTCCCAATGTCCACTTCCTTCCTCCTTCCTTACCCCAGCTTTTATTGCTGAGCATGGCACCATATGGTATAGGATGTTGCTTGGGTCATGGTGGTCAGTTGTCCTGGCTCTGTTCCCTTCCAGCTCCTGGTGCACCCTCAGCCTCTTCACTGTCAGGGCAGCACAAAAGGCAGAGGAGACCCTGGCACTGTGTAAATGCTGTTCAGCAAT
This sequence comes from Cygnus olor, assembly GCF_009769625.2. Lineage (NCBI taxonomy): Eukaryota > Metazoa > Chordata > Aves > Anseriformes > Anatidae > Cygnus > Cygnus olor. The sequence continues at coordinate 43,156,605 of NC_049198.1, read as the reverse complement.
AGCTGAAATACTGATATGTTATCAATAGTTTGGGTCACAAATCCAAAACACAGCACCATTCAAGCTGCCATGATGAAAAATAGTTTTATCCCAGCCAAAATCAGTACAACTAGGCATAGAGGACAGGACTATATAATTCAAAGGACCTCTGGAAAATTCAGGACTTGGCTATAGTAGGTGTATATGTAAGGAAAAGACAGAGTGTTCTTCCCCAACCTTTTGCACTTTTCTTTGCATGGATTCTGGTATACTGAATTCTGTTTAAAAATGCACATAAATCACTGTTACTTTCTGTATGTATTTCTACCTTTTTCTTTTGAAGGAAAATTTGTTAGTTGGTATATTTGAAACAAAGGTCTGATCTCAGTCATCTCAAAAAATATCCCTAAATCATCCAAGATTTTTCCAAGAATGCAGGCTGAGTGACATCCCTTGTGTGCAGTCCTCCTTTATCTTACAGAGAATTTTGCAGAAGACTTCCTATTCACATTCTCATTTTTCATACATGTACAGACACTCATATACATATCATATCATATCTATCTTATCAACAAGAAAGTCAATCTACAGTTAGACTGGAAGGAGTTGGGACTCATGGTGGTTCAATATGTGTAGTGCATAGTTCTACAGTCTTGCGATGTTCTTTGAGAAATGTCTGTCACTTTGAAAACTGTTTCACTCTTTCAGTAGACAACTCCAAAGTCTCAACTATAAAGAGCTGTTGATGGCTTTCATTCTGATATATAGTGAGTTTTCAGGATGCTCTTGACAAGTTGTAACAATCTGTCATTACAGACCTACACAAAATATCTTTTCTGCCTCAGAGAGAGATCTTGCCATCTATTAATTATACTATATGATTCTTTAAGTTGCACAGGAGATATCTTTTAGAAGGGGGAATCTCAGAGGATTTTTCACCTTCCAGTGTACCAAAGAATTTCTTTCATATGAAAATTATCTTCTAGCATAATTTGAAAACCATCGTCAATGTCAGTAGGTGTGGAATGAGACCATGGCTAGTATATCCCACATCGACTGTATATCACAGTTACAGAAGAGGCAGAATTGATTGACTTGTTTGCCTTTTCAATGCTGAATTGTTTTTGGCCCTTTGTACATAGAGTGTGTTTTTGTTCCGAGTCCCTACCTTTTAAGGGGGGTTATGCACATTTTTTGTGCATACTTCCTTCTAAATATGCAACTTAATTTATTGACCATTCTTCTCAGCTTGTGTTTCTAAATGCATGTGACATTACACCTGGAGCTGTAGATTTTTATTTGCTTTTATGGAGCACTTCATGCAAGTTTAGCTTAGAAAATGCGTGAACTTGTTACAAGGCTTCATCACAAATACTGTGAATGCCTCAAAGCATTGCAGCATGCCTGCCTCAGAAAATCTTTGTGAAATAGGTATGCTATCAGTATCATTATCCACATTTTGCAGATTAGCAACTGAGGATGACAAAGAGGGAAGGTGGCTTGTTCAAGGTCACATGGGATCTGCCCTTCCCTGGGGTAGGTCATTGAATTTCTCTGAAGTCTTTGGGGCCCTGGAACGCTAGGTAGTGACAAGGACAACAAAATGAAAGTAGCAATTTCAGTACAACACATAATTTGTGTAGCTATTATTTAGTTTCACCTTGTTAAGACAATATCTTCTATTTATATCACTGAGGGGCTGTGTTAAAATCAGATAGCTCAAAAGCCATTTATTAATTGGCAAAAGTTAACTAGTGGGCAATTCTCACTGTAATAAGTATTATTTTAGAAATGTGATAGTTTTATATTTCCTCCACCACAACTTGCTTCTTTATACAGGCATTAATGTAGTTACCACATTCATATCCACCCCAGCCATTCCCTCAGATCTAGCCTTCAGGAAGTTCAAATCCAAATAGTTTTCAAATCCAAGCTGCCACTTTGATTTCATCACATCAAACCCTTGTTGAGATCAAACCTTTGAAATGAGAAAAGATTTTTAATCCAGTTACCCCAGATGGGGTACAACTCTCCAGGTCCTGAGAGCTGCAGGATTAGGAATTCTCAACATCCCCTCACCCACTTACCCACCCACCCATACACACACATGCAGGCGCAAACAAACTGCCCAGCTTTACACTCTTTGCTCACAGAAAGTGCTCCAAACAAGCCAGTGTGCAAGCCCAGGGAAATGTCTTTCCCCCTTCCTCTTTCTGATATAAAGGAACACCCACACCCACCGCACAGTCAGCTCTGTCTTTATTTTGCAGGTCTTGTTTTGGTTATTCTGTCAAATGATTTTGAAAACTGGGTGAAATTTGCTCTAACAATATATGATGCAATTCACCGTCTACCTGTAAAAATATTTACTATCAGATAGAGGCAACTTTCTATTTCAAGGTATCTTTGTTTCATTTTCATAATACAGTACTTAGTTTTGGATGCAGTTGTCAGACAATTTCTTTCTAGGATAAATGTTAAAAGACCATGGGTAATTTGGCATGCGTGAAAGCTGAAATTAACAATTCCATTATCCTATTCATAATTTTCAGAAATTACAGAAATCAGAAATTATCTTTTATGCTCTCAGATTCAGATTACATGGTAGGGGAATTTGTGACAACAAATTAGGTTTTGCAGGAATAAAGCTGGATAATATGTTCTTATGATGACAAGAATTCAAACATATTGGTGATGTTTAGTAATACTCAATATTCCAGTAACTTTGGTGACTTCATACTCAAACTATATCTGAAAAGTATGTATGTACTGCTACTAGATGGGGTGGTATGTTGCTCTGTGACCCGTGAAATGGGATCAAGAAATTAGTCATGAGCAGAAAGGCAGAATATGATGGGTAAAAGCATCAGTGAGAAAACATAAAGCCAAGTGTTGTGACAATTACAGCTGGCATTTCTCCAAGGTATCAAATGTGTGAGTGCATCTGTGTCTGTGTGCTTGTATGTATTGCATGTATGCAGAAAAGAGTTGGATTCTGCATATTCAGTTTCAAATTTGTTTCTGATTATTTTGCTAGTTGTTGTCTCAGTCTTTCTAGGATGAGTAGCCAAAGGAAGGGACTGTTTATATCCTCACAAATGCTGGGTGACTTAATAAATTTTCATTTCATAAACAACAGTGCAAGGACAAAGAAATAAAGAAAACTGCAATAAACAAAGCTGAAAAAAAAATCTGTTACTTTTCTAAAGGAATAATAAGGAAGGAAACAAATGCCTTTGAAAATGAAGAAATAAAGCAATATCCATAAACCTCAGGTTTATGAGAGTTTTGTTTTGTTTTGTTTTGTTTTGTTTTGTTTTGTTTTGTTTTGTTTTTTTGTGAATGAAAGTAAAGCAGTTAAGCTTTCGTCACAATGAGCAGCAGCCCAGAAGTAGACAGACAGCCTCCTCTGTGTGGGGAAGATTTATAGGGACCCCTCCCGGGCCCTTTGCAAGTCCAATTCATGGGCTCCCTTGACCAAGGCTCAGAGCTGTCGCTCCAAAAGGGGAAGAAGGGAAGGCTTGTCTTTCTTTTTTTTTTTTTTTAAATCACCATTTGTTATTAGAACACAGACTTCCAAATGACGAAGGAGAGAAAGGGTTGAGGGAAAGATATTTCTCCCCTCTCCCTTGTGTGGTCTGGTGTATTCAGAGTAGGGGCCTGAGAAGGAGAAATGAGCTGATTTAACATGGATTGCAGCACCACCGAGAGAGGGGAAGAGAAGCTTCCAATCAAACTGTGAGCTGTTCTGGTGTCCATGTGCATGGATGTACAAGCAAGAGAAGTGGTTGGTCTCTAGGCACCTTCTTTCTGAGAGCCCAAGGGCAGATAATTGATGTGACAGACGATTCTCCTTAACGCCCTGCCAACAAAACAGCTCTTGGGCAGCTCACAGCCCTACTCACTCAATAAAGGCCTGAACCTATCACAAAAAACATGGGAAAGATTTTCTTATTGTGAATAGCAACAACACAAGTAGGAATAGCAACCAGCTCTCCCTCCACACTATAGGACATTATGAAACTGAGGTATGCGAGAAAACAAGCACAATGGTAAAGCTATGGAATGAGTTGGTCACAAATGTCATTGTCTCTGCTGTCATCCAAGCAGAATCATAAGAGTGCTGTGAAAGATCCTCTTATTTAATAGCTATATATCACCAGTGTAGGAAATAAATTGCAACACTCTTATTCTGCCCCCACCCCCTTCTAATTGTATCACACATTCAATTCTCAAATAATTTGTGGAACTACAAGTGGAATGTACATAAGGAAGGACATGTCTACTGAAACTTCTTAGTCACTATTTCTTTGACTCACAGTCCTTCAGACAAAAGTCCCCTCTTCTCATGAGCTCGTCATGCCTGTGAAAAGAATTGCAAAAAACACTCAGTAACAATGACAAAAAAAATAATTTTGTCCCAGGTCTGGATGGTTTCTGGTGGACTGGTGAATTTTGGCTCATACTGTGTTGGCAGATGTCCTCAATCTTTTTTATTATTAAGATACATACACAAGTTTTTTTGGAATACAATGCAACATGCAGATGAGTTCATCCTGCAGTGTTTACACTATTATTGTAATCATTTAAAAATGTTTGCTTCTAGAGTATTGAATGATATGGTAGAATACTGAATGATATGCCAGAACATATGAACAGTAGGTTATACCTAGGAAAAACTGAGGAAGGCATACCAAGTCTTGTTAGCAAATAAATTCCAATGTAGAATACTTTACTATCTAATAAAACGTTTATAAACTAGAGGTAGCTAAATATGCAGGTAGTCAGACTTCATCCTCTACTATCCATACACACTGAAACAATTTAATGAATAAAGCATTTATTCAAAGTATCCCTGCATTAGTGGGCTCTGGCACAAATAATCCCATTGAACTCATTGTCTTGGCTTAGAATAGAAGGCTAACTGCAAAGTGTGCAAGTCTAAAGCCAGAAACTTTTGCAGAAGTTCCTGCATATGGTAATGTAAGCACTTCAGTTGGACAATATTGTTTACATGTAAAATATCTATATACCCATTAGAGACAGGCTTAGTCTAGGAGAGACAAACTAGCCAACATACTGGCTTCATATCTGAATGGGTATTTCTACACAAAGTCTTAACTAACTTAATAACTTCCCATAACAAAGATAAGCCAAACAGCTCTGACTGAAGAGGGATAGGGGAAATCTCCTGTTGTAACTCTTTACCTTGAGTTATTAATATTATATAGGAGGATGCTGTTGAGCTGCTGGCCCACTGTGGTCTGCAATAGTGGGTATCTCTAAGGAGGTCCCTTAAGGAAATCAGACAATCAAGTCCCAGAGTAACATGATGAAATTACTCTTCAGAGGTTGATACCTACTCTGAAAGTTTTTAAAGTCATCAGAAATAAAGAGGATTGGGAATGACTGGCCAAGAACTTCAGGAGGTAGGTTTGCAAATTATTCTTTCATTTTGCTTCCTCATCTCGTTCGTCCATCCACATGTTCTCACTCTGTCAGGGTAAGTAATAACACGACTCACTTCTCATGCTGCAGTAAGTTCTTTGCTCTCTCCCCAGACGCAGAATGAAGATAGGGAGCTGAAAGAAAAGTGGGACAGGGGATGGGGGGGGCGGGGGGGGGGAGGGGGGGGCACCTGCTCTTATCTCTATTTCATTCAATGCAAGAAGCTGTGCGTGTGCATGGGTGTATTTGTACGTGCACGCTTGTGTGCAAAAGCATGAGGCCCTGACCTGTGAGAAAAAAGACATCTCTGGCAACGAGGGCGTAAGCCTGCCGTGACAGTGTTTAGTGGTGTAAGGGGGCTGGCTGGTGCACGAGCCACAGTGGTGAGGGGTGGGCAGCATAGACCCTCCAGGCTGCCTGGGACAGGGGTACAGCCTGCCGGGTGTCCAGCTGCAATGGGTAGGTGCTTGCATGTGAGTGAGCAGGGAGGGCTGCCTCTGCCACTGGTCCTGGGGAGAGGAGGGGGAACAAAAGCCTCCATTTTGACTGCTCTTCTTCACCCATCAGCTCCATTTACTAGGTCTCAATAGCTGGGGCTCAACAGCAGCAGTGGCAGCAGCTCCCGGCAGGCTCCCACCTCCTCCTCGGATGCGCACTTCCCAGCAGAAAGGAGAATGAGGAAGGGGACAGGGAGAGAGAAAGAAAGAAGGAGAGTGAAGGGGGGAGGGTAGGGAAAGAAAAGGGAAAAAAACCTTGCTGACACGGGGCATAACTTAATTTTCACGGTGCCGGGACAGCTGTATCGTGTAATCTGCCATGGCATGCCATTAAAACTTCAATGCCTTTACTGACCCAGAAGGGAAACTCAGACCGTGGAGAGCCTTTTGAAAAGAAGTGGTGATCTTTCACGATTTATGAGCTTGTCTTAAAGAAACAGACTCCACTCACTTTAAATTAATCACCCTTTTCAGGGTACATTGAAATCTGGGGTCTCTCAGCTGAAGTCTGTGGAGACCTGGTACCTTATGAATGCCTGCCCTGTCTTTATTATTATTTTTATTTCATTTTATTTTTATGCCCACCAAAATGGCTGGTTTTCAGGGGAACTGTATCTTGCAAATTGAGGTGCAAAATCCAATTACACCAATTCAGTGAAAGTCTGAATGGTGTAGCTGTGGCACTTACACATTCTCATCCCTGCATACATTGTACAAAGGGGAAAAGAACCTGAGAAATACGAGGAGTTAAGCACTCAAAAACTAATGAAATGTGAGACATCCTCTATGATTCACCAACTAAAAGTAAAATTGCAGTGAGTCCTCCTGCTTCCATTATTCACACAGTCCAGCGAACAAAGAGTTGTAAACTCACACTAATAAAACCTAAACAATTTTGAAATCATAAAAACAAAACAAAAGAAAAAAAAACCTGTGTGTTGCAAGAAAGTGTAGATAAAGCACTTCCTTACAATGTTCCCAGGGAAAACAAAAAACAAAAAACAACAACAACAACAAAAAAAAAAGGTGTGATTTACAAGAATTACAAGAAGAATGCCTGGGTTTTGGACTCTCAGAGGATGTAAATCAGCATCCTTCCATTGTCTGCCATTAGTATAATATCTGACTTACCCCAGCTGTTTGTCTGGACTCCTCTCTCAAGCACTTGCACTCCTTGGCCAGCAACATTTCTTAATGGACATATTTTTAATGTGAAGATAATAAGTGACCCAGTAATATGAGGATTCAAAGCAGTGAAGTAGTGATTTTCACATCCCTAAAACTTTGCATGTCTAGCAACAGAAACACTCTCTTTGTTCCTTTGGTGAACTAATTATGGAGTAACTTAAACCAAAGCAAAAACTTCATGAAGTCACAGGCAGTGATGGAAATAAAGTAATAGCTGGAAATAAGATCTGAGATCAGAGCGAAACTTGGATATGGAACCTGAACATCTGAATTAATTAAACAGCTTCTTGCCTTAGAAGACTGCACCAATGAATCTCCTAGTGCACTTAAGTGCCACTCACACTACTTTTGTGAGATGTCTGACTTCTGACAATCTTTTGAGTTGCTACTTATGATAAATAACAGAAGTAACTACTCAAAGAAAAAAAAAATCTTTTTATCCATCCCTTTTAGGGTTTAGAAGTTTTGGCAGTTTCCTTGGAGTCTTTACCAGCCAGACGCTCGCCTTCATATACCCAACTGTTCTTTAATGTTCTAGAGAACTGTATATGGGCATACGTATCACCCATGCATACCCAGATAAACTGTGCCTATATTTCTCTTAGATGAGGTGCCTTACAGAACTCTATGTTATACAAGGCAGGTTTGGTTTTGTGCATGATCTGTCTCCTTATGTGTACATCAACATGCTCTCCAGCAGCTCTGATATGTATTTCTACTAGTTCAGGTGTTCTAGTTTTCAGTTTTCAACATGTCAGCTGCTGCTGGCACAGTTTCTGTAAGACAGCTGTACTATACGTGGAATAGAAGGTAGCCCTTCTGTGTTTCATAAATGGCCTATTATTTTGTAACTATTTTCCATCAGCTAGTTAGACTCAGAATAATGACACTTGACACTCACAGTTCTAAATTTACATATGTCATTATAAGTAGTTTGTACACTTACTCACTGGACTGTGGCCCACTGTGCGACATTATAATGGTAGACACAACAATCCTAGGAAAAAAATGGCATGTGAGTTTACTCACATATTGTAAAACATTTTGGTAAACCTGTCTCAGGGAAATAATGTAAACACTGCTGAAAAAAAAATCTACTTTTTCCCATCAATAGAAAACGTATCTATTTTTCTTCAGAATGCTCATTTTTTTCCATTCCCTCCAGACGTTTTGCTTGATGGTTTGTACTTTTCAAGCACACAGAGCTTAATAACATCACAACAACATTCTTCACTTGGGGCTTGTAGAAAACTAATTGAATTATTGGATTTTTGATCCCTATGTTGTTGGTTGGCGTCTGTATCTTCTTAAAACTTTAGACATCGCTATGGGGGTGTATTTAAATAAAACAGCACTTACAGTGGGGCTCCAAAGTGCTGGCAACAGAAGGAGAGAAGATGCAATCTGACTGTCTCTTGTAGATATTTTTGACATATTCAGTCACTCCAACAGTCACTTTACACATTTCATCAGAGTGCAGACAACTTTTGAAACTTATTTGACATCTGCATAATGTAATTCTAGATTGTTGCTTTATTTGACACTATATTTCTGGTATGATATAGAGAGTCATCTTTTCCCATTCACAGAAGAAAAAATAAAATAAAAAAATCCTATAAATGAAAATAACTGTCCATTAGCAGCCATTATATCCAGCTAAGGCCATATTGTTTTCCCATTCACCAAAGCTGGGAGAACATGCAGGCAGTACTCGTTCATACCTAATCAGTTCTGTGAAAAGTTTTCAGAGTTCTTCAACACTTCAGAGACCTAAACTCCATTAGGAGGAAGGTGAATGAATTCATGCAGTTAATTACAGCTGTATTTTTGGAATATGGTAACAGAACCTACTTTCTCTCTTCTGATGCCTGTAATAAATGATGCCTGGATAAACCACTGTGGCCTGAGTCATTGATTTTCATGGTGTTGCACTGCTGTCAACAAGACACTGAGATGGGTGTAAGGGGACTACTTTACTGGTTCTTCAAGTGGCAGGTTTACCTAATGCCATAATGGAGACTGTTTCAATTTCAGACTGCAGGAGGACTGCATTCATCGTCTTTCTTTATGGTATTCCCTTTCTTCAGGAGATCGTAACTAGCATACATCAGCCAGATAGGGCTTTGGGTAGAGCATAAAGCAGAGTCATTCTTGAGTTATGCATGATAAACATAATCAAGAAGTTAAATCAACATTTCAAGAAAAATTATTTGAACTCTTTTCTGAACTGGCAAGGAGCAGTTTATCTTTATGGAAATATTTCCCCAGTGCTACATCCGAGAAGATTTCTGCAGCTTTCTTTCAAGCAGTATGTGCAAGATGGGGGACTTAAAGTTTCATGGGGAAGAACATGAACTAAGAAGAAAAAAGAAGGTGAAATATGTTTTCTTACAAACTGAAGAATTCATTCCACTTGCTTGTCTGGGTGAGATGTTACTCCAATTTTCGACATCTACAGGAGCAGCAAAACACAGCACAGAGAGGTACATGGAAGGTACCAGCAGCTTGCATCTGACATGGGAAGTTCAAGTAGCAGAACAGTTGTTTCATTTCATGTCTGTAGGAAAGTTATATGCAGTTATTTTTCCATTTTAATGCTTTAAAAATAGAATATCTGTAGGCTAAGACTCTAACTAAAATTAAGGCCTAACACTTAAATTAATTCTTCCTTGGTAGAACTGTAGTAAAACCATCTGGATTCTTTAATTTTGGGGTAGCTTTTTCTTTTTCCTTTTCCTTTTCTTTTTTTTTTTTTTTTTCCTCCTGAAGATGCAGGAAATGAAAGCTATTACATTCAGAATATATGTGGACTGCCTGATTCTTTTAAGGATTGAAAACTGGTATAAATCCTGGAAAGACAAGTAAAGTACTCAGAGTTAATATCGCATGGGTACAGAAATCCATTCTGGTACTTTAGTTGTCATCATTATAGGCTGTACACTGCTAGCACTGTCAGTTCAGAGCACAGGCTCTAAAGGAAATGGCCCAGTCTAGAAAGTTTTATGTAGGCAAGAGGTCCAATAAAATGTTAACTTTAAAGTGGGGTGTTAAGAAATTTCCAGAATGACTCTCACACCACAGCTAATAAATTCTGCTACAAAAGAAAAGTCATATTTGAAAAATTTGCAAGGATTACAGATACACATGCCAAGGAAGCACTCTGACCAGGGAGCAACTGTTTGGTATATCTTAATGTTCACATTTTTTTTATCCCACAGAACAAAGAGCAATTTATGTGACAGATGAGTAGGTATTTGAATACCTGAATTAGAGTATGATATAATAATTTAAGTAGTGTGTTGCTAAATAATTTGAACATGGAATAGAAACACTCTCATATAGCCTTTCGAATAGTTAAGTGATATTAATAGTTTAAGTGATTCTCTTGAAAATTCTCCGTATTCAAAGCACTATCCTACTTATTTTTTAAAATTCTAATTAAATGTTCAAGGTTTGTTATTGATTTATCATCTACAAATACAGACTAATTAAAGATGCTGTCATCTGTTTACAAACAGGCATGATAAATGTTAAAAGAAAATTGAGACATTTGGCATTAATAAACTTCAGTCAGACACAACATGCAACAATATTTAAAATAGATGCAGCAGTCTATATATCCTCCTGGGTTGCAGAAAGAAATTTTGGAGGCTGCTTGAAAAATTCTCCTAGTGTGCTTAATGGTAAAAGAAGAAGTCTTTACTAGTAGGTTTCTGACAAATAAGAGAACACCAGTTTTTAAGAGGCCTCCTGACTGAGGTGAAGCATGCTCTGAAATTATGATGGTGGGAGACAGAAATTTATAGGTATGGGGGAGATTTTTAGAAGATTAAACAACTTTCTGCAGCTTAGATAGTCCAAAAAAAGCCTTCCAAAGTTTTTGATGTTCTTCCAGCAGTAATTAAAAATGACTCCTTGGAAATATTTTTGGACCCAGAATGAATCTCATGAAATATGTTTCTTCATATAGGCTGCAATTTTAGTGAAGGCTCCTGCATTTAAGATGAGACTCTCAAAGGAGGCAAATCTGTTTTCTTGATTACAGGTTGATTTTCCTGTCTGTGAACCTTTCACCTTTCATTAGTGGGTAGAAATTCTGCACTAAATTCTAGCTGGTATGTTAAGCCCAAGGAAACTAAATTTCCTGTAAGATACTGTACTCCACTGGATGCCTTCATTTTCTGGGCATAGGCTTCTTTGGAGGGCTCCTAAAGCAAGACTACATCCCTAAGAAAAATATCCACATGCTTTGAAGTAAAATTGTGTAAAGTCCAAGACTTTATGTTGTTTAGATCTGTTAGTTAAACACTTACTCACTATAATATAGACTTACTTCTTCTAGAGATATTTCATTTTCTCCCTGGTTTGCCTTGTCTTATTGCTTTTTTTTTTTTTGCCTTTTTTTTTTTTTTTCACTGCAGTGAGCATCCTGCATTTATTAGATCTTCTAATAAAATGTAGTTAAATGACCTTATATCATTGTTTCCCATGAAGCTTATTTCTTTTGGTGTACAGGACTGCATGATGCATAGGGTAGTATACTGAGAATGAGCCAGTTACATGCACAATGCTGCTGCATTCACAGGAGAAGGTAGAAGTGTTAGAGCAGATCTGCGGCAAGAGGAAGAACTGCCCACAAGGCGTCGATGGGAATGCAGAACATTGATGCATCTTTGGCTGTCTTAGATTGTGACGCTGAATGGCCATAGGACAGGTGTAATTAACTGTGTCTTCCTTGTGTTCTCTTCTCTGTTTTTCTCTTTGGACAGCTAAAGTGAAATTAGTCTTATCAAATATCAGAGATATTTGGTCTAAGTTGTACATGAGTCTTTCTATCTAGTCAATAGAAAGGTACAGCCATATCTAGAAGACAGCTCTTTCCACCGCAAGAAACATACCTGAGATAATTGACACTAAGTGCCCTCAGAAAATGTCAGAGTTTGTTCATTGACTAGAATAGACACTAGACAACTGGTTTAGTTTGGTCATCTGCCTTTTAGGCTGTTAAAATCAGAAGAGATGGATCTCATTCCAGGAGACATACTGGCAGTAGTGAGGAGCAGTCAGAGTGCCAGCAAGAGGTAGTAGAAGCAAGGAGCATTTAAGACTGCTAAAAGATCAGACTGGGACAACAACTTCAGAAGAGAACAAAGCAAGTGGACACCACCATGTTTTAGCTCTTGTTTGTCAGTGCATAAAGTCCTGAACGCTAAATTTTGAATATTGATAATTCTCAATATCAGGAGGAATTCTGAAAAATAACTCCATTAATTTCTGGATTTCATTCAGGGTGCAATGCAATTGTAACTACTTTTACTAATTATCAAATATTCTATGTGTCAGTCACTGGAGATGTAAAAAAGTTGAATTAAGATTACATAGCCAGAAATCCAGCAAGCAAGCCTTTTGTATCTAATTGTGTAGTGTTCCTTACTCATCCTTTGAGGTCAAAAGGAATCGAGGAATTTGAAAGCCACAGAATGAATGCAATCATACTTTTTTAAGCTTTTAGAGTCCAAAGGACCAATGAGAAATTACATATATATAAATTATTATATATTATTATATATATTATGTATATAGACATTCTGCAGTTAGCCTATACCTGAACAATACATTAAATCAGACTTAGTGATTATCTAGCTTATAATAAAGACAGAAAAAGGAATAATATACATATTTTTATAGGATTACACACATGAACATCTGTATTGTATTCAGATTTGATCATTCCACCTCAGAAACACGAGGACTAACAGAATATTTCTTTATGTAAGGACATGACAAAATTTCAAGCATTAAGATGTTAAAAAAGGATGTTTCTTTGGTTCTACAGTTCTCAGTGTTTCTAATGAACGCCTTCAGGTGTACTATTAGAAACAACTACGAAGACTTCAATACTGACCTCATATCAATGCTAATGCTGACGTTTATTCTTTCTGCTCTTAAACTTACTTTTTAACCTTCTTTATGCAGCACTTTCATTTTCCTGTAACTTTTCTGAGCAATTCATTCTGCCTGCCCTCTTGATGATGTCTTCAATCCCCCTTCCCTTCCTACCCTTCCATTGCCCCCTGTCCCCCTGAAATGTGCTATTAGGCTTGGAAGTTGTCCTAACGCCTTTAGAGATTAGAATAGCAAAAGGGAAAGTGCATGATTTAAAGAAGTGTACTGATATGACTTTTCAGAGGGGAAAGCAGTGCATAAGCAAGGATGGAGAAAAAGCAAGTGCGCAAATGTACTCTGAACATTTGTCCACTTAGCAGAACTGATGTGGAGATTTGTCATTGCTCCTTACAGATACCCTGCAGTTGTCTGAAATAAATTTCATACCAAACAGGTGTGTACCAGTTTAGATTCCTGAGCAAGAGGTATTCCCAGGCTGAAAGGAACTATTTATTTTGTTAATATTGTATCTAAGCAGCCCTTTGAAAACATCAGGTGCTACTTAAGTATTATTACATTCAAATAATAAATTCTTGAAGCATCAGATATTTAACCCTCTCTATCCCTAAGAAACACACAAATATAGTACTGTTCTAATAAATCCTTAATTTTACAGATTTCCTGCTGAAGTTTCTGACTAACGGTAAGTTATTTGTTCAGAAAGATTTTATGGTGCTCATAAAATCTCAATTACAGTTTTAAAATAACTTGTAGTTTTTCTGTAACATGATGCTGCCATCTCGGTTCCCAGAGGGTATATTAAATTCAAGTAGCAATAACAAATCATTTAAGCAATAAATAAATAACCTGAGACTGAGTTGTTAAGAGTTAATAGTCTCCCATACACTCAATAGAGACTGAGGCTCCACTCTATTAAAGTGACCCCCGGGGCCATGGGCCAAATTGCACCCAGTTGTTTTGTGGAAGGTATTCATCCCTCACACATTCATTTCCTTCTTTATGTTGTCTCTTTTCATCAGTGAAGGCACTCTGCAGTCCCTGAGTCCAGAGAACAATTACGGTACAGTCTCAGAGAAAAGAAAGAAAACTGGGGTCATAAATATGTTAAATGGGTACGTGGGTTTAAGTGGCTTTGTAAACTAAACACGAGGGAAACCTCAGACTAATTAATGAATATGAAGCAGCATGATAGGAATGTTTTAAGGGGAAATTCACATTACCTCTCCCCCCCCCCCAACTTAATAAAAAAAAAAATCTTTTTTTCCCTTTTTAAAATTCATTCCAGCAGGACAGTCATGATACAACACATCCTTATGCTTTACTGAAATGGTATTCAAGCAGGAACTGATTGCAGAGATAACTAACTGATAATTCATTCCCAACATCTTATTGGAAACTGAATTCTTTTCTCCACAAAGATCAGCCATTTATCATGATAGCGAAACTATGCAAAACTGCAGGAAGATTTAGGACTTCAGCCAAGATTGCTGTTTAGTTTTACATTGTGTGTCAATTCCTGACCTGACTTATGCCGACTACTAAAATAAACATAGATTCATTGGGTGTCGGTGGTGTCAGGATTTGGCCCTATAATAATAAGATTATGGGCCCAGAACAGTAGTCTTCATTCAGTACTAACAGTGAGACAAATTTTGCTCTCAGGATCTTCTCCTGTCCTCCTGTGGGAAAACCAGCAGGAGGCAGAAGAGGGAAAAAAGATCTTATTTATAGAGCTTAGTCCAAATTCTGGGGAATGCTGTTCCCAAAATCTGCTACAGACTTCTACAGCAGATCACAGTTCTGTTTCCAGGTCTATAGCTAGCTTCAAAATACTAGTTGATTTTCATGGGGACTTCTCATGGTCTCAGTTTGGAAAGAAACCATGTTAGAAACAAAAAAAAAAAAAAAAGCTTTGTTTCTGTTTTTTTTTTTTTTTTTTTTAAAAAAAAAAAAAAAAAGCTGACACCAACCTATATATGGGGAGAGATCAAGGTATTCTGGGAAGTATTTTGTCCACTGAAAATTTTGAAGAAAACTAATTTTTTCGTGCATATTTTTTTCTGCCCAACTGAATTTTTCCAGAGTTGATTAAATCTGCAGAGGTGTCACCAGCAGCATGGTAGAACCTCGTTCTGAAGGGTTATGTCATCTTTGCCTTTTCCAGAACCCTATAAAGACAATGCTCACCCATCACGAGATTGATGCCACCTCGATGCCTACTGACAGTTCCAAATCTCACGTTGTGTTAATGAAATCCAAAGAGGAAACAAGTCCATGTCCATGGGGACAGCATCTGCTCCTGCAGCACTGAGATAAGATAACCCTGTGCTTTTTTGACCCAGTGAGTGACGAGCTGACTAGAATACGGGAGAGATGAGTTCCAATTTCTGCTATGGTTCATAGCTCTTTTGTAGTTTCCTTCAGCATTTCTGTAAAACCTGAGATCTCCCTTCCCTCAGCAGGAGTACCAGGCCCTTCTCAGAGGATGGTGACCATCTCCTGTGAAGGCAGACAGAGGAGTAGAATTCAGTGTCTCTAAACCACCTGCAAGTAAACAAGGTGGAGGAGCTGCAACAGGATGCCTCCCTTGCTCAAGACACAAAACTGTAACTTGGCAGATTTTGGGTGCTCTTCAAGATCAGTAACATGCCTTGGCCTGTCAGCAAAGGTAAAAGGTAGCTAAGGAGAACTTCCTTATGTCTTCAGGCAAACTGGGATGGATTACCTTAAACTGCTGGTGAAAGTGGTTTGAGCGAACCTTGATTACTGCCTGAGGCAAGCATGGAAGTGGCCACCTGATGCCTGCCACCTGCATTACTGCAGGGCTGGTGACCTCTACCTGATATGTGGTGGTGAGGTGGTCTTGGGATCCTACTCTGACCCTGCTAGACCCTAAATACCAGTTCTTGTCATGGCTTAAGGCTTTGCCATTCACCTAATTCCACAGGCTCTGTATGCTGCACAAACTGATCTTAGCATAAAAAGTTTCAAACTCCACTGAGAGTATTTCAGAAAGCTACAAACAAGTGCAATAGAAACTCCTTACATATGTCATTATTGCTAAAATTAATGCATATTTATAACAGTATTTGTATCTGTGATTGCCATTTTGTTTTCTCTGTAATATCCTGCTTTTGTTCATTTCTAATTTTCCAGATCAGGATACCTAACAGATTTCCTCAAAGTCCATTTTTAGACAAACATCACTTTCTGGGTTGAAGAGGTGAGGTCACTGTCATTGGTGTCATAAGTACATACCCAACAGTGCTCTTCATGCTAAGCACCAGGCTTGGAGTGTTTTCAGTAGGAAAGGTCCTGCTCCTGCACTATTAATGTCAAGGAGAGCTTTTCTTTTCCCTTTTTCTTTCTTTCTTTTTTTTTTTTTTAAGTTCAAAGGAGGGAGGTTTGAAACCCCTCTCAGAAGGGTAACAAAGCTTCACTCACTGTTTCTGTTGGGCATGGTGGGGAAAACCTTTCAACAGACCCTTATCCCAGGGTTTCAGAACATGGATTTTAAATTTCTCTATTTAAAAGTACTGTTGAAAAGCAGCTATAGTGCAGGAAGAGGGGCAATGACAAAATTAAACCTGTGTAGTCAGCCTTTAATACTTTGACTACATTATTGACATAGTTACAAAGAAATGTATTTATAGTGTTTATTCACCAACACTCAAAATATTCCCAAGTCAAAGCTTTCCACCGAAGGCAGTGGAAAGAAGTTTTCGGAAAGGAATAAGTGAGCTGGTTAAAGTCTTTGCCAGGAAAAGACCATTTTCTTTCTGTCCACTTGGCCAGCTTCTCATCTGACAAACCACCATTGTCTTCAATGCAGTGACACTGATCTATACCAGCTTTTCAGCTAATGGATAGTTCACAGGCCACTTCTGGTTTTTGTCAAGTGTAGTCAAGATTTGTAAGTATTTTCAGCTCTTTTTCTTTTCTTTTCTTAACTTTTTTTTTTTTTTTGGGGGGGGGTGGAGTGTGTAAACTGTTTTTCCCAACTCCTTTACATGATGTCCTATCAACTCCCTGATCTACTGGCTAAAATGGTCTGAGCAAGAGAAGAAAGGGCAATTCGCTTCCCATAGGTGAATTTAGAGAGGAATTAGTGTGAAAAGACTAAAATGAGCAGAAGACTTTCAAGATCAAAAGCCACTTCCCAAGCACCAGCACGTAACAAGTGACACCGCTCCAAGTAGATGATGGACACAAAGGCAGTGCTTTCATTTGGTCATCTTTTTCATGGTTATTATTTATTTATTTTCACCATTCATTCAGCTCAAGGACTGAGCATGATCTGAGAAAAGAATTTAGGACTTCAGCCACCCTCCCAATAGCAGCAAAACTATAAATAGGGTTCAGTCTTTTATCCTTTGAACACTCCGAAGGCCCTTATAGTCAGCGGAAGTGTTAAGCATGCCAAAGAAGTCCAGAGTGGGGCCTTTAATGAATAGCCTTCGTTGTGCTTGGCAATTACACAGGTAGATGGTGACAAGGCAGACAGTGTCCAGTCCTAACAGCAGTCCTTGTGTTTGGGAGATGATCCCTTCGAACCCACTGTTCTGCTCCATCTGATCCTTCTATGCTCGTCCTAGACTGGCTGGATGGGGACAAAGCTGCACCCCCCTCCCTTTTGGCTCCAGCAAGGGAAGAGGCATGGCACAGAGAAAAAAAGGCATTTTGATCCTGCAGCAGCAGTGTGCAGCAAGCACTCTGCCAACAGGGCTGACTGAGACCCTGTGACCATGCTGTTCACCTGGTGTGTTCCTCTTCCAGCTCCCAGACTGTGGCAATGCTTTGAAACCACACAAGCACTCCACAATTTTTTGTATAAAAGTTTTTGATGATAAAGAGAGAAAGATCTTCTAAATTTAGCCCCTCTGAACTTTCTGCTCATGCCAGATAGTACACTAGGTGTTATCTTGGCAGGTTTTCCACTTTGGTAGCTTTTCAAGAAAATGTGGAAATGAGAAAACTTAGCAGTAAACCTCTGTCTCTTTCCCTATTAAAATTGTCAGGATAGTAAATCAAGTGTTTAATGGCCAGGAAAAAAATTCAGTACATTTAAGAAACCAAGAGAATGTCTCTTGTGGCATCTGTAAAAATATCATATGGTACCATTTAACTTGGGGAGAGACACATGTGACAAAGTTTATAGAGAAAATGTTAGTGTGCAGTTCAGCTTGAAATGGAGAGCCTCAAAACACACTCTTCATTTTTTCTAAATTGTTTCATGTGTGATGTGATCTGTGGCAAGAAGGACAACCGTTGTCATCTAGTCAGTATTTACTTAGAGCTTCATAAGTGCCAGAACTAGTATATGATTGTTTTCTGTTGTTTGTTTGTTTGTTTTTTTTCCTATCAAAATATATGCATTTATGAATTTTGGATACAGTGAAAAATGAAGACCCCAGAGGGGAAAGAAATTGAATTTGCATGATAAATTATGATGCATGTAAAGAATAATGCATAAGTGAAACAGAAGAACAAAAACTGCCTTTGAGGGGAGGACTTTAGTACTGCAGTCCTTCATTTACCTGAAGAGAGACAAAAAAGAGTTTTGGCTGAAGAGGATGGAAGCAATGAAAGTTTACGCCTAGTAGCCTTCATTGCTTTTTTTTTTTTTTTTCTCTGCAAGATCAATCTGTCAAACTAAAAGAAAAATAGACTTCCTGTCCATTACATATACAAGTCCTTGAATTATCTTTAGCGGTTGCCTTTTCACTGAACTGTGAGACAACTTAATTTGAAATTACTCTTTTTGGAAATCCTAAACCCTTGACACATTTCATTAGGCACAAAATGATTATAGGTATCAGTTAATTTGTTTGAAGACTTGGTAAACACTTGTTACAAAGAGTTTTAGAGACATCTAGTAGTTAGCAGAAAAGGGAAGCTGTCTTCAATCCTTCGTTTATTTACTTAGCACTTATTAAGCACCACTTCTGTATCTACCCAAAAAAGAAATATTTTAAGCAAACCGTAAAAGTAGGCTTGACCCTTTCATGGGCATGTCATAAATCAATTGTTAAAGCAAGGGTGAAAACTCTGAAAGAGGTCAGAGGTGGAAAAGAGGTCATCTCTGAGAAGGGACAGTGTGAAAATCCACAAGGGGTGGAGCTTAGCTGGAGATAAAGGCTGGAGAAAGGAAATTCTAGAAGTGGTGAGGCTGTTATACCAGGAAAGCAACAATAAAATCATAGCTATCAAAGTATTGAGGTTATTTTCAGATCATTTGTAAGTCTGCACCTTGAAGTGCCAGATCAGTGATGCCAGCTCATCTTTCCAGTGACAAAAGGACACTTTTTTAAAAGTGGAAGTTTTACTTTTATTTATATGCACAGTAAGAACAATGGTTCTAACAATTTCTCAAAAATTAAAAAAGAATTAGAAAAATACCTTTTATTCTGTTAGACTTTTCCTAATCTTGATGTCATTAAGTCAGAAAAGTTTATCCCAGTGACATAACAATTTATCTGAACAACCTTCAATAACTTGGGACCAGGCATGGTATAAAAATATTTGAAATTATTCCATGAACAAGTTCCCTACTCAACACACATTTGACTTCTGTGGCTTTAACCAACTACTAATAAACAAGCATTTTCAGGACTGAGACTGCAGATAAAGTGTAGGGAATGATACAGTGATATGAAAGGATGGTGACATTCTGAACATTTGCAATAGCCTAAACAAAACAACATCAACCACACTAATATGCCTTTTTGTCATCTCTTGGTTTTGTCCCATCTTCAGTCAAAAGGTATTAAATGATGCAACTGTAAGATTTGCTCAGTCTTTAACCAGCCTCAGAGGTTTTTTTATGCTGGTTTTAGCTCAAACTCAGAATTTCAATGAAGAGCTCTATTTAAGCATTTGTTTCACTCAATAGACTAAAGTTTAAATTCCAAACAATTAAAGTTATTCAGATTTAAATGGGAAGATTTCCTGATTGTTTTGTAACTGTGCAATTTATAAGTCATAATGACATTCCTTCACTTTGTCCAGAAAAAACAAAGGCTGATTTATTTCCTAATAACAAAGGCAAATGGTGAGGCTGTATGAAACTGCTTCCTTATTTTCAATGGGTCAGTGCCAGGCTGTTAGGTACCTTAGAATCGTTGTCTGTCTCTCCCCCTCCCCTCCCCCCCTTTTCCCCTTGTATAACCTTCCCCAAAGTTCTCCCAGACTTTGCCAATCTATGGACCACACCTCATATGAGTTACACTGAGCACCAAGTTATGGTGCATCTGATACCTGCACAGTCTGTTCCTAGAGATCTTCTTGATATTCATTGTATCAGTATTAATTGCACTGGGCTTACTGAAACACAGCAGAATGCATTCATCTGGCTAATGTATATACCTTCATTGATGCTGCATTGTGATGTAAACAATGTCTTGTTCCTTCCTTATAGTAACCTAATTGACAGCCAGGCATTTCGAGTGCTCCAAAGGGCTATTGTTGTAGTGAATGCCATAACAATAGGATTTCATATAGGTTGGGGCTTAAGAAAAATACAATGTCCTTCTTCTGATATAAAACCAAGGATTGTGTACTGGTAGAGGGCAGAATAATGGGTTCATCATGGAATTAAGGCTTTGGCTTTGTTGGGAATCAGCTACTTAAGTTTTATATATACACTTGTTTAAAAATGTTTGTTTGATTGAATACATATGTTGTCTCCTTATATATATATATTTGAAACAAAAACAAACAAACAAACCACCACCAACAACACACAAACACAGATCTCTTACTCTCCTGAACCATAGGCTCACATAATGTGAAGTTTTAAAACACCATCATTGTTGGCTGTTGGCAGTCAGCAGTGAATCTTCCTTTGACTTCTGCAGGGAGCAGAGTTAAAGCAAACAAAATCACACCGTTCATCTGAAGAACAATTTTGTGATGATAGTACTAACAATTCAGCCCATAAGTTTGAGACCTAAGCATGCTATTTCAAAATGCCCCTTAACTTTAAGTGCCTTCCAGTCTTTGCCTCCCCCTTGAGACAAAATCACTTCCTCTTCCATCTTTCAAGTTGAGACACTGCCAGTTACAGGCTGTGTTTGAAGATCTGGCCCTTAACCTTTTGGGCTGTGAGAAAATATTAAAAAACAAAGTTGGAAAAAAAAAAAAAAAAGGATGATTGGAAACACTTCTACTGAATAAAATTATTTTCACTTGTTCGGCCCTCTACTAACAGGGGTAATCTGCTGCCTTCTAGTTACCAAACTGGAAGACAGTTTTCTGATTGGCGTGCATTTCATGAGGACAGAAGTATCAAGGAGTGGTGGATGGGAAAGTGTCTTCAAAATTTGAAATGGATGCATGTTGAAGTAGACAACATGCTTAATTTATGCTGCTTCAAAAAAATGACACTTGCAGGCCCTAGCTGGTATTGAACAGACATTCAGCCCACCCTGTTCTTCTACTCAAGTCCTTGAAGCAACATTTTGAACACTATCCTGATGAGCTTTGGCTCCCCAAATTGAGAGGACTTTCTTGAGTGGCTGGATTTTCTTTCCCTATTGAGACCAGACCTGAAGAGTGTTGAACATCCAAAGCTTCAGATGAAATCATTAGGTTTGAAAGTGAGTCAAGTGAGACAACATTTTCACTTTTGATGTATTAAAAGTATTTAGGCTGAGATTCTCTAAACTGCTGAAGTAGCTTAAGCATGCTCTTCGCATTTAAGATGAATGGATCTTGTCTTTTCAGACAGTCTACACTTTAGCTACACTTGAAGATCCATTCTCTAACATGAAGTGGGACAACTGCATAATCCAATACACGTGGACACTGGCAACAGTAAAGAGCCCACAACTCCTGTTCTGCCAGGTTTCAACAGATGTAGAATATATGTGAAGTTTGTACCTTCAAGGGCATGGAAGTAAATCAAGCCCAGATATTAAGATTTGTCTCTCTCATATGTATGTGTTCAGGCATGTGTTTGAATGATCTTTTCCAAAACACAACATATTTTAAATCATCAAGTTTTTCCCACACATACATTCATATGGTCAAAATTAATCCTTACACTGATTATTTTAATTGATTGAATATGTTTTAAGGGGTGGGGAAGAATAGGATTTGCAATATTCTCCTCTATCTTCTATGGCATATTTGCAAGTTCACATGTGCGAACAACACCCTCCTCTCAAGCACTCTTTCCTGGGATTCCTGAAACACATTCAAATAAATTTGTAGAGATGTTTAGCCATCCCAGTGGGAGCTGGACTGTTGTGATGACGGCAGCTGCTGGGTGAAGGATGGAGAAGATTTTTTGGCACCACTGCCAAGTCCATTAGGACAAGCTATCTCCAGATGTTGGGACTTGATTTGGGTGGAAGAGTAATTTCCTATTAGTGTTATTGCTAGGAATGGGCAGGTTCATGTTGTCTAAATGGGCTCAGACCCAGCAGACTTGAAATTCAGTAAAGTTCACATATTATTTATTTTGAGCACCTCTGGGAAGAGAGGAAAAAAACCATTTCTGTCAGAAAAAGAAGACAAAAATGTCTAGTGAAAAGACAGAATCCAGGGTGGAGGACTCAATGCAGTGAAACAGAAACAGAAAATCATGAATAAACCCAGGCTATAGAATATTAGTCTCCTAAATATAACTTTCTGGCATTTACATGGGAAATGTAAAGGGGATTTAAATCAGGGATTTAAAGAGAGAAATTTCCCTCTTGCAGTCCATCTCTTACAAAGTAAAGCAACCTTTTCAACAAAGATATATGGAGTCGTCCATCCCGGCATTTTATTTTTATTTTTTTCCCAGCAAAACAAAACACCAATCAAGGAAGATGTGGCAGAAGTTTAAACAAGACATGCAGACACACTTTGCTATAGGTTTTTACACCTTTTACAAAGTTTGCCTAGGAAGGACCAAAAATACAGCCATCATATCAGTGCCTGAAGATGTTCACTGGGTATGTGTGTAGCTATGCTGTTGTATCCTTGTGCTCCCATTTGGAGAGGGCCATGTAAGGTTTGTCTCCTATGGCTCCTAGCTCTTTTCTTTTTGACTTGATAGATGTATAATGGTTGTAAAAGCTATTAAAAATCATAAAACAAGAGGGAGAGAACAGCTCTGAATCTGTTCTTGGCCTGTGTTAGCCTCTGGTTTTTGAACCTGGTCCTATTTTATCTACATAGAAAGTTTCTTCCCACCAGTTAATAATGTCTATAACAGGAGTTCAGTGCAGGACATTTGCTCTTTGGGGATGGAATATTGGTGAGCCTGAATTGCATGTGAGAGCTGGGCACATATATGTATATACTCACATATGAGTGGTACCAGTGCAAGCAGGCTCCATTTGCAGCTGCTTATTCCCAAACATAAGAGCATACATACAACAAAGTTTTCCAGTCAGTCACATGGTTGAAAGAGGCAAAAGTAATTCATAGACCCAGTCATGTTTCAGTCATCCAGTTTTAACTTGAAAGTCAACTTTAGAGAAAAACGTTCCTAAAAAGAAACTCTCTCAGCAAGAAAAAGTTGGAAGTGGAGTATGACATTTTTAAAACAGCCTGTGAGAGAGCAGAAATTCTCCTTCAGACATACCACAGGTCTCCACATATCTCTCGAGCACAGTGCAACAAGAGGAGCACACGTTTTACAGTTCTAAGCATATTTAATACAATGTTTTTACAGCAGCTGTTGCTTTCACAGAACTTTAACCCCACTGTGTAAATGCATCACAGGGAAAATACTCTGTTGTCTTGGAGACAGCCTTTGCTCACAAGCCTTTTTCCACCGAGCTGGTGTCAGCTTTCAGCCTCGGTCACATTCCAGGCAGGCGGGCAAACCCGGCCTCTACTCAGCCTTCAGGACTGGTCCTGCTGGAGGACGGCTCAGAAATCCACGGCAATTACCACGGCCCTGCACAATCAGCTTCCACAGCTGCACCTGACGAGAAAAGGAGAAAAATCAGTCCAAAAGGGAAACAAAGAGCAAAAGTGTTCCTGACACCCTTTTTTTTTTTTTCTTCTCATAGTCATTTGTTTCTCACTTATTGAGCCCACTACAGAGCCAGGTGTCTTTTTCCTGCTAAATTTAGACGAATTTATTGCCTTAGCTGAGAAGTGTTATGTTACAGCTGACACTTGGAAGACCATTTGATGTATAGTGTGACAAATGCCTGCCATTAAAGGACTCATAGAACTTCTCTCATCTTTGCTGAAAGATCATACCACCTCCTGACTTGATATGTCCATCTCTCTAGCATAGGCACTCACAACTACAGGTAGTACACAGAAAAAGTTGCCTTCATCACGTGTGTTTGTGGACACAGCCCAGAGATGTATCCGAAAGGCCTGCCTTCAAAAGTCACATATATGAAAGAGAAAGAGTTGGAAACTTCTGTTGAACCCAAGAGTATTTGTTTTCATCCCCATTTAAGACATATGAATATGCTTGAAGTGGCTGTGCTCTGTGCGTGACTAATAATAATAAAAAATGATGCTGCAAACTTCAAATATAGCTGCCACGCATCAAGGAGAGATTTTTCAGAGTTGTGTAGCTGGACCTAATCCTACAAAGCACTAAATGCAGTGAGTGTCCAAAGGACTCAGGTCTTCCAAGAGAATGCTTCCAACAACTCAGGCCTTATATCTAGTAACCTCTCTGAAAATAGCAAAGTATAGTCATGTCTCTGGCTAATTTGTAATCAACACTTCTTTCCTTCATGTTTAAGCACTGTTTTTGTCAGTAGGTAATGCAGAGCCAATGTAAAGCTAAGAAGATATTGTTCCCAAACACCCTCATCAAAGCCCAAATCCAGAACATGTTCCTAACCAGGACTACATTAATTACTGTCTTTAATAGAAACATGTACTTCAGATCCCTTGGTTGAAATGACATTTGCAAAGCATATGTTTAACATTAGGAGTGTCCTTTCCTGAATCAGAGCCTAGAAGATTAGCTGAATGTTTTTTCAAAGAGTTTAAAAAGTAAGAATTCCCGCGTAAAATGGCTTGAGTGAGCAGAAAGTTGAGGGAACCACCTGTAACTTCAATGATGTTTGACTGAAGTAAGGACCAACATATTGTCCTCTCTGCAGCAGAACAGCACTCAAGACTAGTAAGAGTTTTGGCTGCTAAACAAAATTAGGACTGGATTCAAGACTGGACCTGCAAATAAGCTCAATGTAAACCAGAGATAGTTTTAATGTTGTATAGCATTAAAACAAGGTAGAGCTCTTAAGAACATGTGTGTGTCCTAAAGCATCACAGGAAACTCTTCTCTGGATTAAGTTGTGTTTTAAGCTTGTGTTTTAACTTGTGCATTGTACATCCCACCTCCTATGCTTAGCAGTGGGTTACAAAATGTGGAAAGATGCCTTCAGCACAGGTCTAGCTTAACTGACCACAGTGATTTCTCCTCCCATGCACCAAAGCCTCTAGAGGCAGCTCAGCTGGCTCTACCCTATGAAAATGCTGCATCTACAGCACTACTTTTCCAGCATTTGTTGTGCCAAAGCCTGCTGTGCTGGCAAGCCAGGAGTTGCAGGTGTTGCTGCAAGGCTCAGCAAAGCTAACAAACTGTCTCATTCAGTCCTAGCCACCAGCAATTTCCTTGCTTAAGGCTAGGTTCCCAGATCAGCAAGTACGACTGCAAACACTGCAGAGGACAGCTGCATGATCCCCACATGATGGTCAGAGCCAGGCTCTCCACTACCCTCTCTGCTCCTTCCCCAAGAAAGGGTTTGGGTACTCTCAGTGGAGTACCTCAACCCTATCCATCTCTGATGATGGTTCCCTGGAGAAACACCAGCAAATAAAGAAAAAAGAGGATCCTAGAATTCCATTTTCCACAGTTTTCTCTTGTTTATACCTACTGTGCTAACTGCAACAGGGGATGACAAAGAACATAATCACTGATCATCGTGATTTTCTTGAGGCAGCCAGAGCCATAGTTCGAGCCCCAAGAATCTAGGGTGATCCGAGGCCATTTACTAAGAACAGTAGCAGCTTCTTAGCATAGAAATGAAGTTAGAAGCATGGAGCCAAAGCCACAAGGCAAACCTCCCCTGTGTGTCATGAGCAGTATTTGGCCTTTCAGAGGATGTGTGCATGTCTGCTTGCAATCTGAAAATGCCAAACCACATTCTGCAAGTGTCACATGCCCATGCTAGATACAGGAGTTCATTAGGAAGCAACTGACCGATGCTGTCAAGCTAAAACATAGAGAGTTGGTCTGATCTGACCTCAGAGGAGAATCAGTGTGTACTTGACATTTATATGTGTGGCTTTACTGAAAGTGAAAACATATTTCTGACCTCAGTATCACAGGCAAATTGTAACTGTGCATCCTCTGTCCTGGAAATTACAAGCATTTTTTGAGGTTGCGCTGCTATCTGCCTTGCTTTTAATTCTGCACATTCAAAATTGCACTTTAAAAGCTATGCACTGACAAGGCGGAGGGTTGCAAAAGCAGCTATAAAAGCCAGTGTGACACTTGAATTGCTTCCAATGAATACTAAGGAGAGGTAATTAGAAATACATAGTATCTAATCACATCCATTTGTTTTTGTAAAGGGTGATCGTTATCTGGGTTCAAATGAAAACATGCATGCAAGAGGTTTGTACCCAATCACAGACTACACTATCTGACATATTTCTAGTCAATATGAAGCAACCCAGCTGGAACTTGGAGGCCTTGAAAGTTCCCAAATAAGCAGGGGCCCAGAATTATTAATAAATGCATTAGCAAAAAGCTTGTCTCTGTTTTAGGTATTATATTTCAAAATGGATGTAGATGGGGTTTTTGTTGGTGTTTCTTTCTTTTTTTTTTTTTTTTTTCTGGTTTAAAACTGACTGAAGTGAGATGGTTGTGATCTATGTAATTCTAAACCTGACATACAACTCTTTTTCATGGACTACACTCCTACATTTATATATAATCAGAAAATAAGTTGTTCTGTTATTTCATAAGAAATCTTTCAATGCCAGATTTATATTCTTGGAATTTCATGTTGGTCTTCCAACATGATTAGCTGGTACGTTATTTACCTGTGTCTGACCTCTGGTATCTCCAACCTCTTATCCTCCGGATCTGCTGTCTTTGTCACTTTTTTTGGTGCACTTAAATACTCCTAGTAATCTATAAAATAGACCTTCATAACTGCTTAATTTTTTTGGAATGTTAAACCCAAATGGTTAGTCAACATTTTTTTCTTCTCTGGTGGTTCTTTATCTCTGAGTTCCAGAAAGAAAAATCATAGAATCATAGAATCACAGAATATCCACAGCTGGGGAGGGACACAAAAGGGTCATCGAGTCCAACTCCTGGCTCCACACAGGTCTACCCAAAAATTCAGACCATATAAATAAGAGCATAGCCCAAACGCTTCTTAAACTCTGACACACTTGGTGCCATGAGTATGTCCCTGTTCCAGTGCACAACCACCCTCTCAGTGAAGAACCTCTTCCTCATATCCAACCTGAACCTCCCCTGTCGCAGCTTGACTCCATTCCCTTGGGTCCTAAATGAGTGTGTTTAGGTTTTTTGTTTGTTTGTTTTTGTTTTGTCTTGTTTTGTTTTATGAAATTATTGGTAAACACTATTGAAACAACCTTTTTTTGTCCTCTAGCAAACTATCAAGCTAGGAAGATACAAAATTTCCAACACTAGTGCATGCTGGAGTTTGCTTGAAGAACAAAACTTTGTTTAATACATGGTCCATTGAAACCAGTGCTATACTATGATGGTAAAAAATGCACTAGTGCATGCTGGAGTTTGCCTGAAAAACAAAACATCATTTAATATACAGTCCAGTGAAAGCAGTGCTATACTGTGATGGCATTTATTAAAGCAATAGGACAAAAATTCTGACATTTAACACTTCCAGATACATAAAAATTTACCCAGAAAAATGGCTAGGATAGGGCAAAGAAAGGGAAAGGATAACAGGCTGAAGGTCCCATTATGAAAACTTAAAGTGCCCTAAATGACAAATCATAGCACTGTGAAAGGAGACAGGTGTCAGATGCCTTTGTTGCATCTTCACATATTGGCTAGTCTCTGACTCTCAAGGGTGCCCATGAGGAGGGTCACCTTTGCTGGTCTTCAGCTTTGAATCAAGTACCTTTGTGTTTCCCACCCTACCCAGGAGTGCATGCTTCTCCCTTCTGCCTCTCTGATTGCCCCCTTTCTGGGAGGGTTGGGGACCCCCAGGGTGGCAGTGCTTCTGCCCCTCACCTTGGTGTCATCCGCGAGTGCCTCAACACACTCTTGGTTTCTGTTGCTTGCAAAAGCATACTGAACAGGAGAGAGTGGCAGTACCTACCCCTCAGTGGCAGATACAGGAGGGTGTCCTCATGCAAATGTCCCCTTTAAGCCTGGAGATACAGTTTTAAGGAACTGTCGAGAAACC
Organism: Cygnus olor; assembly: GCF_009769625.2. NCBI lineage: Eukaryota > Metazoa > Chordata > Aves > Anseriformes > Anatidae > Cygnus > Cygnus olor. The sequence goes on along the minus strand of NC_049198.1, from coordinate 43,128,197 downwards.
AAAGAGGTGATTGTGCTCCCGTCTTGAAGAACTGATACACAGCTAGAGGTAATTCAGCAGTTATAGTCTTTCCTGACTGCTTTCCTGAGGACCAGTTAACTGAATTTCTTGTTTTTTATGTAAGAGTCTTCCTGTTCTGAAGTGTGATAGAGCATCAGAACAGGCATCGACAACAGACTACTTCAATAGACTTTTCCAGGGAAGTAATTGACAAGAAAAAGTGATTTGGGATTATCTGGCATGAGAAACATTAGCATTAGATTAGATATAATGGCATAAGATATCTTCCAATAACAGGTTTCCAAAGAATCAATTGTCTCTTCTGAAAGGTATGAAACAGTGAAGCAGTAATAAATTAAATCTCTGGGACAAATCACTGAGATCACACAAGATCTGTTTCAAAGCATAATTTTTTTATTGGACCAGCTGGTGAAAGCACATAAAAACTCTTGTGGCCTGTCACCTGCTGACAGTCACAGATCTATCAGCTATCTGAGGTATTTGGGAAACGTGCATTTCAGGATGAGGTTGTTCACACTTGGAGATTTTGGAACAGACTGCATTGATGTTAATCAGTCAACAGACAATAAAGGTAAAGGGGAAAAGGAGCTTCTTTATTAAAAGTATTGTTATAAGATACTTTTCAGAGGTTTTTGCTTTACCTAATAAAAACCAAAAATCAGCTCAGTGAAATATGAAATAAAATGAGTCATAAAATCATACAATATCCTGAGTTGGAAGGAATCCACAAGGATCATTGAGTCCAACTCCTGACTCCACAGAGGACTACCCAAAAATCAGACCCCATGTCTGAGAGCATTTTCCAAATGCTTCTTGAACTCTGGCAGCACTGGGGCCATGACCACTGCCCTGGGGAGCCTGTCCCAGTGCCCGACTACCCTCTGGGTGCAGAACCTTTCCCTAACACCCAGCCTGACCCTCCCCTGTCCCAGCTCCATGCTGTCCCCTCGGGTCCTGTCGCTGCCCCCAGAGAGCAGAGCTCAGTGCCTGCCCCTCCACTCCCCTCGTGAGGGAGCTGCGGGCCTCCATGAGGCCTCCCTTCAGCCTCCTTTGCTCTGGGCTGAGCAAACCAAGGGACCTCAGCCACTCCTTATACATCTTTCCCTCCAGACCCTTCACCAACTTTGTAGCCCTCCTTTGGACACTCTCTAATAGTTTTATGTCCTTTGTATATTATGGCACCCAAAACTGCACACAGTACTCAAGGCGTGAGGCTGCACCAGCACAGAGAAGAGCGGAACAATCCCTTCCCTCAACCAGCTAGCAATGCCAAGCCTGATGCGCCCTAGGATATAGTTGGACATTTTGACCTCCAGGGCACACTGCTGGCTCATGTTCAGCTTGCTGTCAACCAAAAACCCCCAGATCCCTTTTCACAGGGCTTTTCTCCAACCTCTCATGCCCCAGCCTGTACATACATTTAGGATTGCCCTGTCCCTGGTGCAGAATCCAGCACTTGCTCTTGTTAGACTTCATACAACTGGTGATTGCCCAGCCTTCTGATTTGTCAAGATCTCTCTACAAGGCCACTCTACCCTTGAGGGAGTCAAGAGCTCCCCCTAAGTTAGTACTATCTGCAAACTTAGTGTGCATTTGAGTCCTGCATCCAGATCATTTATAAAAACATTGAAGAGAACTGGCCCTAAAATGGAACCCTGTGTAACCCCACTAGATCAGTACCTCTCCCTCATTCCCCATTGTGAGGAAGTTGTAATAATGAAGTCAGCCCTCAGTTTCCTCTTCTCTAACCTGAAAAAACAAGTGACATCAGCCAGTCCTCATATTTCATCCCCTCTATACCGATCTTTCTTTTCCTTATATGTTTCGTTACATTTTAGAAATCAATATATATATATTCCAATGAAAAATATTAAAATACCATGTTTGGATCATTTAAAGAGCATCATATGAAATATTTGACATACAAACAGTCTCTCTTTTCATGGAAACATGAAACTTTTTTTTTATTTTTCAGCAAAGTGTCTATTAGATCCAGCATACTCCCCTTTACCAATAACAATATGCTTTAACACTGACTCAGCATGAGTGCTTCTTAGAGCCAGTGGGACCCTTGCCAGAGCAAGGAGTGGAAGACAGATCCCTAGGGGAAAGGAGAATTATAACAATGGTGCTCTGCTGAAAGACCTTCTTGAAGGAAGGAAAAAAACGCTGTGGGGAAACCTCCAGGTAGTTCTTCTAATTAGAGACAAATTCTGTATGATCTTCCAAACCAAAGAAATAATTATCTTTATTGTTTCATTTGGAATGCTAAAAAAAATAATAAAAATAAATTAAAAAAATAAAAAATAAAGAGAGAGAGAGACAAAAAAAGGAGACAAAAACACAAAAACACTGTTTTTGACCAAGTTCCCTGGGTTTGCCAGGGAACACGTAATACATACTTAGCTAACCTGGCTGGAACTATACCTAAACCACAGCTGAGTCACCTGAGAGGAGGAAAAGGAAGCATCCACAGAAATAGCAATCCATGCATCAGGCTCTGGCACTTGCGGTCTTAGCTGGCCATGCTGCATGCCCTTCTCCTATCACCACTTCACTCCTTCCTGCAGTGGTAAAACGCACAGTAGAGTTTTCAGTCTTTGGAACCGGTTCCAGTCTAGCACAGGTGATGATAGCTCTGGTGAGATCACAGGGGACACCCTAAGGGGCAACATCACCCCTGACACCTACTCTACAAATAATAAGTGTGCCCAGTCCTTGAATTGCCTGATGCCATATGACCTATACCTACATCTGACATACAGGTATCTAGGAGTTTAGAGGAAGAGTTCAGATCAAAGTGTATAAAATTCATGTTAGAAAACATTAATTTTTTATTCAACATGTTCATTACTTACTAAGCATATACTTTGGACTTCTGCATTTGTCAATACCTGTCACTATCACAAAACCAGTACAGTGAAGAGACTGTCGGTCTTATAAAATGATATGCCACTAAGCTGGTCTGCTCTCATTATTACTGCAAGTTCTCTGTTGCAGCAGCATCAGACTGCAACAGCAAGAATTTCTGGACCACAAAAGGAACTGCTGCTCTAGTTCCACCAGGTAAACTTTATGTTTCTGTTTAGATAACAAAGTGCTTTGAAGGGAGCACTCCTGCTTAGCAAGTGGAGTTTCAGACCACTGACTAGTCTCAGGGCATACAAGCTGCATTTCTTTATGGTTAAACTAAACCAGAAGACACCTTAACAGTGCACTGACTGTATTCCCACTGCTAATGAACATTTAGCAAAAAAACAGATCAGAGCTAGTCCAAAATAAAATGCCTGAAACACATCTGGTATGAATGTTGGCTCTCCAGTACTGCTCCTATTGTGCACCAGAAGCTGTTTATGTGAAAGTGGCCTTTGTCATCTGCCCAAACAGCAGTAAGTGACAGAACATATATACAGGCTGCATTAACACCATCACTCCAACCTTAACATTCCCCTGCGAGCTGCACCTGTTCCGTGTGTGTACTGGATGTGAAGTAAAACTGACTGGATCAGCTCATAGCAAGATGAGGCTGCTGGCACTCCTGCCCTTGGTTAACCAGACACTACATGTTCTTGGTGACAGCATATTTAAGCATAAGGCCTGAAACACTGAAGCAGAACAGCAGCATATTTTAAATCCTCTTAGTAGATATGTGGATGTCAGGTTCACTGGTGTATTTTGGATTGCTACCTGCTGCATGTGTGATTTTCTGTACTTCCGTGGATCACAATGTCAGAGTTTAAACTGTATCCACACAGGGTCATTGCAGATCAAAATATATTCAAATACCATCACATCTTTTATTGGAAGGTTCTGAAATGGTCTCCATTGTCTAAACAACCTTGAGATGTAATGGGAGCGTTCAGCTTCTACCATCTCAGACCTTTGGTGTGTGTCGCTGTTTTTTTTGTTTGTTTGTTTTTGCCTTTGAGTTCTTTTACAGACTGTATTCAATAAGAGTTTAATGTTAGCCATCAGACAGTAAAGCAAGGATATATAGCTAAGTCTTTGTATTGCTATGAAATAATAAAACATTATATAGCAAATTCCACCAGCTCTTTCCTTCAGGTAATCACTTCCAACATATCCCAGAGCTGCTGACAGATTTCTGCTGTGTTCGTTTAGGCACAGCCTGCCCAGTGGCTGATTAGGTCTGTTCCCTCCAGTGAACCAAAATTTTGTTCTTTTAGCAAAGGTTTTGCTAGGATACATCCCTAAGTTCCCCAGTAGCAGAAGGGAGTGGACCAAGTATCTATCCCCTTCCCAAAAGCACAGCAATCAGAATCCCCCTTGTCCACTGGGAATGACTTGAAAGCATCACATATTTTCCTAAGCTAGCATTTCGCCTTTGTTAAGACATGCCAATTGTGTTAGCAAGTGCTCTGTGTAATCCATGACTTAAAAATCTGGAGCCTTGACTTTTAAAAGAAGAGCTTGTTATTACAGACCTATTGTTAGCCATGTGTGGCAGTATTAGAAAGATACAGTTGTGTACTTTGGCTTTGTTAATAAATCTAAACCCTGCCTTTGATGCTCAGTGGTGATAAAAAGTATACAAAAGCTTGAAATGCAAATACACTCATGTGTACATAGCCCAAATGATTCACATCATTTGCAGACGTTGTCTTATGTACTGTAGTCACCATTGCCTCAGTATAAGTAGAATGCATTATGGTAAGAAAAAGAAGAAAAAAAAAAAAAAGTGGTATAAACTTCGTAGTTTATTTTGAAGGATAAATTTCAGCAGTAAAGTGTTGTGGAGATAGATATTTTCACCAAAGTATTACAGACATTTTAGTACAAAACCACACTTTTACTACAACAAACAAAATAAACAGCTACTGAACCTTCCTTTCATCACCAAAAAAAAAAAGCCCCAAATTTACAAAAAGCAAAATTTGAGGACTGTGAAGTGACTTGGAATGAAGTTGCTGCAAACTTAAAGTGATTAAGCTTGTAAGCTTATTTATTTTCTTACTTCATATTTAATGTTGTTTGAAATATAATGCTATGTAGGCATGATTTACACCTAGTGTAAGGAATGTGCTCACATGCTACTGTTTGTTATGTCCAGCTTTGGCCTTGGCAAAAGCATCTGTTTCACGTGGCGGAAAATTGGAATCAAATTGGTTTGGTTTAAATTAGTTCATTATGTGCTAAGTAGTGGTTTGGAGCTGTGGGTGTCATTATTGAAATGTTTTTCTTGTCTATTGAAAACTAGGAAATTACCTAAAGTAAAGGTGGAAAATATTAACTAATGCCAACAGCACTTGAAAAGAATGGCTGGAGGTGTCAGGTCCTCACTACATTAATCATGTTGGATTATTAGCTCTCTTTCCTGAGGTGCACCTGTAATGGTGGGGTTTTGATGAGAATTAGATTTAAAAAATATGTGAATGGCAAGTTAGAATATAAGTTGTGCTTTATATGATCACAAAATTTAACATACACAGTTAGCTCCACAGTAAATTGTAGGTGAAGCTTGCTGATTTCTTCCGATTCATGAAGACTCTTAAGTAAAAGAGATATTCTTGAAGGAAATTCTAATCATAATTAGAATTTTGGTAGTTCTGCTAAAGGTGACTTGCAGTTCTATGGAATATATGGCTTTTACTGAAAATGAACTCTAACGAAATGTGCACTGCACCAGTTGAAATGGGACGTCAGGTATTTTTGTTGTTTTTTTTGTTTGTTTTGTTTTGTTTTGCTTTGCCTTGATACTCTGCTTTCAAAACACATTGGTAAGGAGGAAGTAGAGACTGGTGACTGTGCCTTCTGAGGGGAGGCGGGGACCTCCGGTTGTGAGTGATTGCACAGCATGGGCACCAAGACTCCAATCTCTGACCACCAATAGGTCATCCATCAGGACAGTGCCAGACACTGATGACTCACCCTGAGCATGTGAGCCAGCTGGCTACTTATCTGAGAGTCAGGCTGAAAACCATGAGTTGTCTCAATGCAGATGGAAAAAAAAAATAATTGAAGGGATCTATTTTTCTTTTCTATTTTTCACATTAAAAATTTTCAATATGAGCTAAGAAATGCTATCCAGAGAAAACACGTCTCATCCTGAGAGGTGACTCTTTGTCCAGGCCACTATCCCTCTTCAGAAGAGAATGGCAAAACAAACACTTTTTTTGCTTTTGGGCTAGCAACATGCAGAAGAAAAGCTGGTACCAGTTCCTGTCCTTCCTGCTACCTCATCTTACACAAACGCTCATCATATGCCACTATTTATGCCCTTGGATGCATCAGCCAGGGCTTTAACAACTCTGTGAACACCCTCTCTGCTGACCAGTTGTCTGCAGTCAAAGCACTGAAGTCTTTGGATACGGCTCTGCTCTCTTCTCTACTTTAGCTCAGTAAACCCTGCTGCCTTTCCAGAAAAGCCAACAAGACGTTGGGCAACAACAGGAAGAGTCCTGATGGCAGAGGACATTGTTTTGCCACCTAATAAAACCTTGGAGTGCTGCATGCAAAGCTGGTCTCTGAAACCCAAGAGGGGCATAACATAGCTGGAAAGCATACAGAGGAGGGAACGTAAAATGCTTAGGTTGGCAGAGCACCAGCCTTAGCAGGAAAGGCAAGAAGGGTTGGGACTCTGGTGCAGAGAGTAGGCTGAGGGATGATATGACCAGTTTGCAAAATCATAAAAGTGGTGGATAGCTTGAATGCAAACCTGCCATTCGCTAACTTTCACAATACTAGAGCTAGGGGGCACTCAATAAAACCCATGGATAACCTTAAATCAGATTAAAAAGTACTCATTTACAGTGCACGCAGTGAACTTCTGGAACTTACTGCAAAGGAAGGCTAAGGAGGCTGGGAGTGACAGCAGGACCCCAAAAAGAATTAGATAAATTCCTGGACAACAGATCTATAAATGATCAGTAAGAAGATGAGACAGAGGTGCACCCTCAAATACCCCCACCCTATGGTTGGTGATGCTGGGGAAGGATAAGAGGAAAGGCTCAAAAACATCCAAGGCTCTCATGCTCCCCCTAAATATCACCTCCCATTCTGGATAGACAGCCAGAATTCCTGAAAGATTTCCACAGGTTCCTATAGTTAATAGCATCCTTGAAATACTTTGTCTGTAACTCAAGCTCCAACAAGGAAATCGATATCAGAGGCTATAACTTTCTAGGGCACAGGATGAAATGACTCCTTTTCTTGATTGCAAACATGATGAACATTCTTGTTAAGCAGTGTCTCTGGAGGAGGATTGCCATTTGCTCTTCAGGAGACATGGGCTTGGTCTTGCCACAGATGAGCCACTAATACAGTGTCATTGCTGTCACTGCTTCTCTACATATCTCATGGTAGAGGAACACAGTGAACTTAATTATCAACTTATTTTTTAATCTTGGCTTTTAGACTTTAAACTTTTTTTTTTTTTTTACATTAAAACTTTTAAAACTTCAAAAGTTTAAAACTAAAAAGGTGTTTTCTTTTTTTTTTCCGATTTTAGAAAAGAGACACATAACTCTTCATTTCTTCATTGAAAAAAAAAAAAAAAGTGTTTGCTCATGTGTCCCATGTCCCATGTGCCTGGAAGCTTTAATCCTTACCATGGACTGAGAACTCATATAAGAATACACAAATAAGATATGAAAGCTGCCTTTCTAAGCTGTGTACACCTTTTCATATAGGTTGTGTTGAAATTTGAGTAGTACCATCAGTAGGACTGTAATGTGAGAAGGAAAGAAGGTGGGAAGGAGTTGAAAATTTGCTGTTTGGTCTTTGAATATGCACAGCTGTAGTGATTGACGTTCTCATGTTGGCAAGGAGTTGCTTATAAATATTTTTGACTGTAGAGAACTGATTTATAATTACCTTCTTTCGCAGGATCCCTGACAGTTTGCAATTTCACTCGGCAAAGTTCCTGCCAAAAATATACTGCCTGAAGTATAGCTTGGTGAAGAAGGAGGTGATGCTAGTCTATCTTACAGCAGAAGAAAATTGCCACTCTTATTGAAGATGAATACTGAAGGTTGCTAAGTAGGTACCCTTATGGCCTCCCAGACATACATGTAACACCAGCTCCAAGACCACTTGTCTCCATGCATGTTGGAACAGCACATTCATCCTATTCCTAGTATGTAAACCTTTGTCAGTTCCTTTCATCATTTTTTTCCCCACCAGATCAGGCTATTGTGGCATATTCTACTATAATGGGTGTGGTTGATGTTAGTACTATGCCTTCTACAACAGGTGTGGTTTATGTTTAGCACTGTGCCTTCCTCTCTTCACGCTAATGATATTGCCTCTACTCTTAAACAGCAAATCAAAGTTTTTAGAGACAGTTCTCTTCTCAGCCACAGCCCTTCTTCTCTGCCTCAGGATACCTCTAACACTGCAGTTAGCAGGGCCGTGTTCTTACTGAGGACACGTGTATGGCTATGTATTTACATGGGCATATACTTCAACAAGCAATATTGCCCGTTACTAATAATGAAAATAGTAATAGCAACAGTAATGTTCAAGCAAGGAAGCTTACAGTAAGAAAACCCTTTACATACCTGTTATAGAGCTATTGCAGGAGACTATTGTATCAAACACTCATCCACAACAGATATCAGCTGTATGCCAGTGAAGCAGGAGATGCAGGTTGTTAAATCTGTTGTGAATACCCATGAGGTCACCCATGCCTCAGCCCTGGCTGCCAGGTCCTCGACCTTCCAAGTAGCTTGCCTGCTCTCTCAGTGGAATTCAGGGCTGTGCAGTTACTCCAGAGAGACACAGAGGATGATGAATTATTGTACAGTTGTCACTGTTCCACGCAGGGCAGAGAGTCTCAAGAGGAAGATCTGTAAGATGAGTAGGTGCGCATGGTGCCTCACATGCCCTCAAGGTCTACTTGCGATGGAGCTTAAGGTTAAAGAAAACAGAAGGTAAAGCCTCAGTGCTACTCCATTTCTTATAGGAATGTTTGGTGAAATCCACATTTCAAGATCACTGGTAAAGTCTGAGCCTTTCTGAGGGAGGAGCCAACCTGTCTGAAAGCGGTACAGAGAAGCAGACTTCCAGATATTTTCAGTACAACTGAGCAAGTGTTCCCTGTCATTAAAAGCATGCGATGAGCATCTCTCATCCATCCTACTTTTATTTATTTTGGGGCATACTGAGGACTTTATCAATTGCAAAGTAAAGGTCTTGCAATGGTTTAAAAATGGATGCAACAGCTCTCCATTTCACTGAGGTCATTCGCAACAGCTCTCTGTTTTATTGAGGTCATTTCTCATTTATGCCTTTTAGGGCAAGCAGTGAGTCAAAGCCTGACCAAGTAAAAGTAGCATTTATGTGCCAGTTGATGTATTCTGTTGTAACTGCAATACATGGAAGGTTTGAAGGATATTTAGCTGGGATTAGAATCAGATCCTAAGGACTGAAGAATTATCCTTAATAATGTGTCAGCCACAATTTCCCAGCATCAGGCATCTGTAGAAGTACAGCTGAGGTGTAGCTGAATTGTAGCAGAAGTATATATGTTGTAAGATACAATGAAATCAAGGTATCTTAAAGTAAATAGTTGTTCCCATCACAATTTACACTTTCTCAGAATAGCTGGAATTGCACAGATGTGGTGTCTACAGTGAACAAGAATTGAATCCTTACTAACTCAGGGCACTAAACATAAAAGCTTTCTCCAGCAGCAGTTAATGCTGCAGCACTGGAGGCACATCCGGTTACTAAAGAAATGTATTATTTACAAGGAAGGAGGGACAAGACAGGTATGGGATATTTGCAATGTTTCTGCTTGCAACAAAAACCTTTTATGCACCTTAGTGAAAATTTTACTTTGCATTGTGTTTCAGCATTCTCCCCCAACAGAGGAAATCTACTTCTTTGCCTCCAAAGGGGCATTGCAAGCTGAGGGTCCTTCTTCCATTGCCAAGCAGGAATGACATTGCTTGGGGTAGCCTGTGCAGTTACTGTCCTCTGCTCCCTGCCCAGAGGCCATGCATGAACAGCCAGCCTGGCTGTGGATGGGCTGCTGGATTGCCAGGATTGAAAACAGTGCTCAATAGGCAAAAGGAGGGTGCAGCAGCTCCCAGGTTTGCTCATCTAACCCAGTTTGGTTCAATCAACTGTTTAATGGGAGAGATGTAACTCTGTCAAAAATTGATCCTCCTGAATCAGAGCTTTCAATATACACAAAGCCTAGCTACTCTGATGGTAATAATGCTAAAAAAATTGTATAAATGAATGAAAGTCAACAGTCATTTGTACTGTTTTGTTTCCTTTTGCTCACATGCACAGCCTGATGCCATTTCAAAGAAAATGGCATTCTTCCAATGTGCCTGAGGCCAGGTCTGGCCATCCTCAACACCTGGTTTAGTAGCTCTCTTTGCCTCTGGAATCAGTGGTGAGAGGAAAGGTGTTTCAGTCAGCCCTTGACCCAAGTGGCCAAAAAGAGACAGCACAAAATCAGTGCCTCACATCCATCCCACTTATGACTGGCTGACTCAGGGACAGCCCCACCTCTAGCATTGGGAAAATTAATCTGTTGTGTCCGGGTTAGCCATCACTGCCTCCTGCCTCCTCCCCTGTAACAGCTGGGAGCAGTGACTTGCACAGTGGCAGCTGTATTAGGCTGAAAAAAAAAACACACTTGGGCCAAATGTAAGGATCTTTACACAGACTACAACCATGTGCCTAAAAACCTCGGTGGCATGGTGACATTCAAATAAAAGCATGACCAGCATGTAACTGCAGGAGATATGATAAGTAGCTCCTTCCCAAGATTTTTTCCTGCAGTAGTAAGGTTAATAGATATCTTGTAAGAAGTGTCTACTGAAGAATTTTTTTCATCCCCTAAAACACTAAATCAAGCAAGAGTATCCAAGAGCAGAGCAATGCTATAGACCCACAGCTCTTGAGAATTAAAATAAACAATTAATATTAACCTAAACGAGGAAGCAGGAAGACATTTAAGGACCCATGCAACTTTTACTGTGGTAAAGAGTCCAGTTCCCTCTTTTAAAGCGGGCAGTTATATTTTTGTTCCATGTTGCACCCTGCAGCAAATATGAAGATAGCTTCATTTCCTGTTCAGTGAGCAAAGGCAGAAAACAAGACCTGGCCTCTTGGGGCTGAACTGTGTTATTCTGTGAGCTAAGATTTGTCAAAGAATATGGAATAAGCACCCTTCGACTCCACAGTTCTCTTCTCCACTACCAGCTAGTTGATCACAGATGCTGGCAAAAACCCGACTAACCTCCTGAAATTTACGGGGGAGCACTTTGTTATTTTAACACTACATTCAGAGAGTTCCTAATTTGCTCTGGTTTGAAGTGCTCCTTATGAATACAGTGAAAGTAAAAAGAACTCCAGAAGGAACCTGAATAAATACAGAAGAATTCAATAGCAAATACAACAGTTAAGGAAACAACCATGAAATATCTGTGCACAAAATACACTGGAGTGAAATCTGATTGTAGTTTCACTTTGTAACCATGCTACCCCTCTACAAACATAGCTTGTACTTTTGTACCTGTCAGAGGTACAGACAGTGCTGAGGAAAACACCTTCTCGGATGGTATGGTAGAGTTTCTGGGAACTCAAGAAAACCGCAAGAGAAATAGTCAAGCACTCATGACTCCTTGAGGAAGTTCCTGATACCAATACCTTTTCCCAGAATTTTCCTGAAAATAGGACCACTAGTAAGCCCTCAGGTCACACAAGAGCCCTGCAAGAGGCCAAGAAAGCAGCCATGAGCTGTCTGAGTTAGTGTTGGGAAATGTCTCCAGCCGGAGACAGAAAATCACACTAGGAGTGGATGTATCCACAGCTGCACTAGTACCATTTCAGTAAACAGCATTGGACTGTACTTTGGAATGATCTATAGTAGTCAGTGCCATTTTTGGCACTGGAACAAAATCACAGGCAGAAGGGAAAGCAGGGATTTGTTATTTCTTTGTGGTGTCATACAACATACTGGAGAGGTAGTTTTCCATGACGTTTGTCTTTGCAACCTAAGCTACATTCATTGTGCCAGGAAGCTAGTCATTTGGAGGCCCAGTCTTCATCAGTCTGAAGTTTGAAAAACCATAGTTGTTTGTAGGGAAGAGGAAAGTAAAGGAGGTTTTCAAGGAAAAAAATATATATATATTGCAAAGTAAAGTGTTAATATGACCAAAGACCTGAGATCACCTGAAGACTGAAGACAGTGTGGATTTTGATATTATTAACAACACACCCCAGTGCAAGTTTGGAGGGTCTACGTCTCAGACTCGAAGCTGATATAAGCTTTGGTGGGCACAGTAGGTCACTGTAGCAAATAATTTATGTTTGAAGAAAAAAAAATTATTTTTCTAGCCACATCTGTATTTCTAGATGTCATTACCTGAGTACCAATATAAAATAAGCTTGGAAGGTATGGAAGGGTTTTAGGATCGATCTCAAGAAAGCCATAGGAGAAATAGTCAAACATTCATAACTCCCTAGGGGACATCCAATAATCTTTCTGATGCCAATACCTAAGTACCAATATAAAGCAAGCTGTTTCAATTAGCTAGCTCTTCAAACAGAAATATCTTTTCCTAAAGGCAGATGCTCTTTGAGGCACTGCATTAGAAAAGACAAAAAATATTTCTCCAATGATGAGATTTTAATCTGTTTACTGAATAAAACTTGTGGCGATATATTTTAAATGGTAATCGATAAAGTTTATTACTAATAGCATTAATAGCCCCCAATATTCCCAATATTTGGCATTTTTATTTATGCTCTTGCCTAAGTGTTTGCAGGATTCAGATCTATGTTCGTCTAAGGCTTTTGGCAGTTGTTCATGCCTTTTTTCTTTTTTTTTCTTTTTTTTCTTTTTTTCCTTTTCTTTTTTCCATTTACTGTATAAAACGTGGGGAAAAAAATAATGATTTCTGGTGTTACATTTTCCCAAATGGGTTCCAACTTCTTGTGACTTATCAGATTCAAGGAAGGAATGAGAAATTGATGCAAAATGAGGGCAGTGAGATGAGAATAATGTAGCCTTAGGAAACCTAAGGCTGTGTTCCAGGTCTATGAAGGAGGACAGATAGTGCAAAGCCAAAGAGGAAGATCTATCTAGAGGTCTGAGTGACAAATGACACAGACATACCTCTGAAGGTTTATTATGCCCTCAGTGCATTTCAGGAGAATGAGAGCCTCATATTAGTTGTCTGCCTACCTGTTATTTTCTGGGTGGCAGTGGATAGCATTGTGCTGAAGCCTTTGAGAATGTTTGAATTCAACCTCGGGCAGAAGATTACAATGAGATAGATAATCTGGTCCCTCAAGTAAGTTTTTTGGCTTCAGCTAATTTAATTCAAAAGCTGTTCTCCTTATTACAGAAATCCTAGGAGAAACTTGCATTCCCCAATGTCTTGTTCTACAAAGGTGTAAGGTGTAAGGTTCTATCAGCTCCCCTTGGTTTCATGTAAAGACCTGGTTACTTGGACCTCTAAAACTGTAGATTTACATGTGACACATGAAGAATCTGCCACATTCAGTTTCTCATTATACAGGAGCATAAAAATGATTGAAAGAGGGGGAAAAAAACAACAAACCCAAACTTCATAAACATTCATTAAACTCCATCATCAGTATCTAAGCAGCATGATAGCATAACAATATGTCAGTTGTCAGATTGTAGCATGCAAGTTTTATTCCCAAATTACTCCAGTAACCTAAATAAGAAAGACAAAATGCACAAAGAATATGGCCATCTGGAATACATAATGTGGAAAGATCTGCAATGCATTACATGGTCTGGAAAGTGGCTGGTCGAATTCCAGAGAGCTAAGATAGACTTCAAAGTCTGGCCGCACATCAGTGAAACTGCTGATCAGCTCAGATATTTAAAGTGGGTGTAGATGAATGAATTTATTACATTTTTTATCTGTTGCTTTCATATGGGAAAACATGACTGTAGACAGGTTCTCCATTGATTTCATTTCATGCTTGGTTCTTTTGTTTTTAAGTGTACAGTATATTTTCAAAATCTTACATCATATTGTAGATTTATAAAGAGGGTATTTTCTCATCATTTATAATGTCCCTGCACAACAGCAAAATAAATAAATAAATAAATATATCTGTAAAGAATAAGACATGACTGAAATATATTAAAAAATAAAAGTTGGGTAATTTCTGTTCTTCAGCAATGGAAGGCAAATCAAGCTGGATTTCCAAATTTGTTTCATATTTTGCTAAACCCCCAAACATCCTCCATTTGGGATTTTTCATATTTTTAATTCAAAGAGCTTCCTTATGAATTAAGTGCTATGTATGACTCTTATTTACCCAAACTTCCAACATTTCTACTTTTTGTTGGAGGAAGGAAAAGAAAGATGAAGACATAAACTTCACTATTTTCCATATGCAGATCCTAGAATCACATGTACTGGAGTTGGGATTTGATGTGTTCAAGGTGTTTTTACCAACCTGTGAATGAAACCATGAATCTCTGAATTTAAACCATCTCTAACAGGACAACTGGATTATTTTGCTCTTCTTTTTCCCTCTTATTGAAGGTTGGCATTGTTGCAACAGCTCATATAAAGAATCTTTCACTTGGCTCTCCAAAGGTAGAAGTGCTCTAACTGAACATCCTAGCAGTAACTTTACTGTGGTGACTATTATTTACCCACAGAAATTAACTATGAGTAGCAAAATGCTGTTTATGTCATTTTTTTTTCCTAAATTATTAGGGTGTGTTACATTCTGTACTGAGCATTCTTCACTAAGCAATTCAAAGTTTCCTGTTTATATAGCTCCAGTATCAAGTAAACTGCTAGGAGAGCTGTTTTTAATTGTCTTTTAATTTCTATTAAGTAGATTATATAAATTATAGTGTAAGACATGCATAACATTTTTTGCATTGGATTGAGTAAACTATCTCTGGGAAACGCATTTGGGATGGGAACTTTCATGTTTTACCTTCCAAGGGTCCATAACAAAATCCCAGTATGGGTTCTCATGCAGGTCCTCATCCTCCAGCTAGGCTAGCACACACTCAGAAAGATGCAGCCAAACACCTTCAGATGCAGACAATAGATAGATCATTGCAAACATCTGGGCAGAAATCATACTAACCTCTTATGACTGTCTTTTCCTTTTCAAGAAGATAACAATAATTGCCATCAAATAATGATGGCCTTGGAAGATAAACCATTTTCCTCAGGATCTTCTTGCATCCCATTAATGAATTCCCTGAGGAAGACAGATATATTCTGTTTGGCTACCTCTGTGTATGGATTTGACCCAAATCAATGAAGTTAGAGGAGAGTTTATGTTGTGATGTGAGAAGAACAAATGGGAACAGCAGAAAGAAAACACAACCATTATTAAAAGAGATGTTTGGTTAAGGACTGGTGGTTGTTGCAACAGTATTTGGCTTCAGACAGATGTGACAGTAGATGACAGTTATGGAAAACACCAACACAAAAGCAAGGCTGTTCATCCACTATTATCTTAAAACACCTTCAACAATATGATCTTCACCAAAGCCTCAAGAGCTGAGGTCTAAGGTGATTTACCTCACTAGATGGTCTTTCAAGATCCCTTTCAATCCCTAACATTCTGTGATTCTGTGATTCTTCCCAAAATCTTTAAAACACACATGCAAGCAATCCCTATGGTCATTTGGCTCATCAACTTTCCATTTCTCCTGATCCCAGATGTAAGAAATCACTTACTACGGAGAAAGAAGGAAAGAAGGAAAGAAAGAAGGAAAGAAAGAAGGAAAGAAAGAAAAAGAAAGAAAGAAAGAAAGAAAGAAAGACAGAAAGAAAGAGAAAAAGAAAGAAAGAAAGAAAGAAAGAAAGAAAGAAAGAAAGAAAGAAAGAAAGAAAGAAAGAAAGAAAGAAAGAAAGAAAGAAAGAAAGAAAGAAAGAAAGAAAGAAAGAAAGAAGGGAGGGAGGGAGGGAGGGAGGGAGGGAGGGAGAAAGGGAGTTGGTTAAGCATTTCAAAATCTTCACATGCCACAAAAGTTTGGGTGTCATTTTCCTCATGTTTCATTCATACCTTTAAAAGAAGAGGAAAGGAAAACATGTACTTAATCAAAATCCCAGCCACACTTCCTGAGTCTATGTGTTTTGCAGATGGGAAAGCTCAGAAGACAGATTGATATTTAATCAACATTAAATAACGAAGAGCATCTGCTTCATGTAGTAAAAATGTACCCTGTAGTCCTAGTCATCTGACACAGATTCTGATGGCATCATTAACTTCATAATACAGAAAATGTGACGGTATCACAACTACAACCAAGGTAGTCAAACAATGGGCAAAGGGCGATCTGTAGTAGGAAAAACATATAATAATCAGTGCTGAAGCCTACATTTGCTGTACCTTGGCACTAGAGACTGGATGAAAAGAATAACTTATCATCAAATCCATTAAAAAAAGTCTTCTTCATTATAGAAACAGATCCAAAACTATCATCTCTGTTCAAATAGTTAACATAATTAACATGACTGGAGACAGTATCTAAATTTTGTTGCAGTCTCATTGTCTTTCAAGCAAAGGAGTGTGTAGAATAAACAAAAATTGTTTGGATGATTGGCTGGAACATTTTATTCCCCCATAAAAATTTCTAATTGCAAATGAATCGATTTTTATCTGAGGAGAAGGAGTGGAGCTTTATTTACTTTTGAACAAGATTATTCATGAATATGCTGAAGTATTAGCTACTAGATATGATTTGTACAGTTATTTTCAGCTTTAGAAAATAAAATTGCAAAAAGCATGAAAACAAGGTGTTTTAGGAACCATGAATACAAAACAAACATAGTTGATATGTACAATGAATCACGACTCAGAGGCTTTTTATTGTTATCCAGAAAATACTAGCAGATCATGCTTAAAAAAATAGGTTCTCTTTGAGAATGACATATCCACAGAAAATAAATATTTTCTAGATAACCAGTTTCCAGCAAAAATAGTTCAGCCAACTGCAGAAAGGTATGATAAACACGCTAAACTAAGAACGAAAACAGAAATATAACATAATATGCTAAATGGTCTTAAGCACAATGGATGTAGTTACTTTGGGAAATAGTTTGGAACTCAGACCAAACAATATGTAGTTTAGAAAGCTGAGACTCGCTCCTGTTAGTTATAATGCTATTTCACTTTAAAGCCTCTCCAAGCCTGATTTATAAACTAGATCAGTGAGGGTTATTTACAGAATCATAGAATCACAGAATCATCTAGGTTGGAAGAGACCTCCAAGATCACCTAGTCCAACCTCTGACCTAACACTAACAAGTCCTCCACTAAACCGTACCACTAAATGCTACATCTAAACATCCTTTAAAGACCTCCAGGGATGGTGACTCAACCACTTCCCTGGGCAGCCCATTCCAACGCCTAACAACCCTTTCAGTAAAGAAGTTCTTCCTAATATCCAACCTAAAGCTCCCCTGGCACAACTTTAGCCCATTCCCCCTTGTCCTATCACTGGGCACGTGGGAGAATAGACCAATCCTCACGTCACTGCAGCCTCCTTTAAGGTACCTGTAGAGTGCGATGAGGTCGCCCCTGAGCCTCCTCTTCTCCAGGCTAAAGAATCCCAGCTCCCTCAGCTGCTCCTCATAAGACTTGTTCTCCAGACCCCTCACCAGTTTCGTTGCCCTATTTAGAAGTGTGAGATAATATCATACCCCATCCCCACAGAGGGTGCTGGCAGGTAACTGGAAAAGGCTCTGGAAGGCTAAGAAGACCCTGAAACTCAGGGCTCTGTTGAAGAAGAGTCCCTAGGACACAGTCATCTCCATTTTTTTTTTTTTGAGAATTTTCAGGCTGGCCAAAGTTCTATGTTGACCAATGCTAACTCAGTAAGTTTGAGAAGAAAGCAAAGCCTACTACCTACTACTTGCTAAAAGTGTTCTCAGCTTTGCCTACACTTGTTAAAATATGTTACTCCACATGTTCTAGAGTAGCATTTGGAGTCACTGTTAACGACACTAATGACAGACTTTTTAAAGATCTTGAAAGAAATCCAGACTACGCTCACAACTACTACTTTCTTTCTGAAAGAAAGGGCAGGGGGAGTAGGAGGTCATGGGAGGAAGGGAGCTCTGTGGAAAGATACATCCTCTCATTGTTACCAAAATGAAAATAGCTGTGTAGCAGCTCGGAAAAACAAACTGATCCTCCTTCTTCCTAGGGGGCTGAGTACTACTCCTACACCTCTTCCCCAGGAGCTACAGCTTTTAGCTCTCCCCTAACACAGCAGTTAATTTTGAAGCAAAAGTGTGTATTATAAAAAATAGTAAGAGAGGGTTGTGTAGTAGAAAAAGTGTCCATATATGAGAAATATATTATGGATAACACTTGGAAGAGAAAAGGAAAGGCTAGGGAAGAGTGGTAAATAATTCATCTGAGGTGTCCTTTGTCTTATAGGGCCCATCATATCATCATATCTGGCAGTGAGTCAAGACCAAGTTCTCCAGTCAGTGTTTACTGAAAGCCTGAGAGCAGAAGGACACTTATCTGTTGGGTTTAGTTTTACATGCATGCCTTTCTCTTTTGTCTTCCTGTTCTGCTTCATCTTTTTCCCATTCTCATTTAAATGTTCCATTTTTTAGAATGGTTTAATAATCCTTCGAAGCATTTAATTTCCTCTTTGCCCATCTAAGCCAAAACACAAATTATATTCCCTTTGACTGATGTTTGACCATGAGGATTTTTTATACGTATACATGCACACACACACACACTTTAAGAAAAAAAAAAAAAGAAAAAAAAAAACTGTTGCAAGTCTGAAAGCAATATTCAGCCCAAGTTCCTCAAGAGCTCATTCAAAAACTTTTTTTCAACAGCAACAGGAGGAATATTCCTGGTGTTCACAATTATTTAATGGAGAAATATCTAGATTCCTTTCAGAGCACCATCCAGCAGGGGAGTATGTGTCCCATTAGAAAACTAAGCTTTCTTTGAGAACCACTGATGATGAAAAGCTGTACTTATTTTGCCATGCAAACTATGCAATTTAATGTGCGCTCCCCTTAGGGGGTGACATGGAAAAAAGACCTAACTAAAGTCTTCTGATCTAATGCCCAAAATATATTGCATTTCTTTGCCTTATATATTTTAATGAAAAAATAAATAAATAAATAAAACATTTTAAAAGGTGCATATTTAGACATAAAAGAACCCAAATAATTTAAAATAATTACATTGTAAATGTCAGTTCTTCATAAATGAAGCCATAAAGCATGTGGAGATGGAGAAGTGATTCATTGTCAAGCAGGTACCCTTCTGTAAAGCTGCACTCCAGCAGCAAGCCTTTTAAAAAATAAGCCATAACATCTTTGCAGGGATATTATCCTTCTGTGGCTGAAGTCCATTTTTATCTCCTTCAGTTGGTTTTGAGGAAAATCTTAGCACCAGTTAACTGTTGCTAGTGTGGCCTAATGGCATTCTTGCAACAATCTTCATATGCTTTTCCATTCTCCTATGCTAGAATAGAGCTATGCTCTTTCCTCGTGTGCCTGTAACTGCACAGGAGAGTCAGCTGGCAGAAAGGAAGAAAGGACAGGGCCTGGAAAACTCTATGCAGCCCCTCTCTTTGTTTTCCTTAGGCCACTGGTGAGGTTAGAAAAAAATAAAAATAAGTAAATAAATCCAGGGTAACAGGGAGTTCATTTGTCCAGAACAAAACTGTCAGATTCCACCTGTGAATGGGTGACTTTATGCAAAAAGCAAACATTTTTTTCCTGCAAGTTTGACACAAACCTGCATCTCTTCCAGCAACTAACTTCCTTCCATCCTGAGTGAAACCACCACAAGCATTGCTGTTTGTTTCTGGTTTTCAAAAGGCTGTCCTACAGCATGGCCAGTATGCTGCTACATGAGGAGTTTAGCCCAGGCAACATGCTGCTCTTCAGCAAAAAAGAACAGCCATTAAGACTGCCTTTTCTTCAAATACAGGGAAGGTCATTATGATATAAAACGGAAAAGCAGGAGTCCTTCCAGATAACCCATGCTCAGTCCCTGATGAGCTTGTCTTCCACCTCTCTGCAGGGAGCCCCTGCTTGGCTGCACACAACCAGAAATACATTGGAAAACTGTGTGTTCAGCTGAGTATAACACACCTGCAGTCTCTCAGGAACACATTTAGAGTTTACAGTCTTCTACTCCAAGAAATATTTGGCAGAACATTTACTAATTTTTCTTTTCTTTTTTCTTTATTTAGATCTAGCTTTATAAAATAGTGCAAATAATACTGAAGCTCGGGTTACAGACTAAATGAAGATGATTGGTGTAAGTAAACATGAACATACATCTACTTATCCTTTATATCTTGTTGAAGAATGGTTAACATTGACCCCAGCAGCTTTGCAAACATGCTACAGGGTCCCAGGAGTGGCCATTGCCTGCCCAGGCACATCATCATGTCTTTTCTGACCCGCAGGTCTAATCCTAAAAGTTACTCATAGCTTTACAGGAATTGCATGTGGCTATGAATATTTCCAAGATACATATTTTTTCTTTTCCTTATAAACTTCTGAAAATGTCAATATAGGGAAAAAGTGAAGTTTAGTGCAATTTTAGCTGTGGTCTTGCATTCTACCAAAAGGTACAGAAGAAAATTCAGCTCTCCTTTTCTAATTGTATTTTATACAGACAGAAGCAGAACAGCCAGGGTTTTAGAGATATACAAGCCTATATAAAACAACAAAAATCAATTGTTGGCTCTAAAATTCTATTTGCTTTGTACACACAAGTGAATTTATCAGCTAGGGGGAGATAAAATTAGAAGAAAAAGACTGGTGTAACTTAGAAAGAAATTTGTATCAAAAGACTTAAGAAGACAAGAAGACTTGCCATAAATAAACTTCAGTTTAGAAAATGTATGCTTCATGCTATTCATCAGAGAAAGGAGAACTTTTTTAAACAGCTGACTACCAATGAATAAAGTTACTAAAAAATATTTTCTTAATAAAACCAAAATTAAGCAAAGACTTCTCAAAACATTCATTTCCTAATAAATCCTACGAAAGTTCTAGTGTCTAAACTAAGGCTTATATAATTATAAGCAGATCCCACAGGTGAAATAGATTTTTAATCTACCAGTTCACTCCACGCTATTTGGGTTCAAGAAGATACTCGGATGAACACAGGAGGCTGCATAGAGAATTGTTCTTCTCATAGTAGTTACTTTATACATTGTAGTTACAATATAAAGCATTTATCTTCTGAAATAAGAGATTTTTTTCTTTGTGAAATTAAGAGTCTCGCTGGAGCTTTTGCCTGTACAATACTGGTTCCTTCTGTGCTGCTAAATGGTCCAGTATGTTTTCTTAAGGTATTGACCAATGTACAAAGGTTAAACCAAACCTGAGCCGCTGCTTGGGTTTTGCTGGATGAAACAGATTTAAACCATGTTTCAGTTAAGGTTTCTTTCTTCCTTCAAAGGACTATACAACAACTAAGATTATCATAAACTTTGAGTAAAACACAGATTTTATTGGAGTATGAAACCTAGAGAACAACAGGTTCTTGATTCAATTCCCTTCTCTCTTTATATATGGTTATCTTTGCTCTCTAGGGAGAATGGGCTGTAACATTTTAAATAGCTTCAAATAATCCAAGGCCTGTTTTGTGCTGTAATTAATGGGTTGCCCCTTAGCTGAGAAGGGCAGTTCTTCACAGAAAACCCTGAAGAGCAAAAGGGTGAAATAGGCCAGTCAAAAGCTTCTAACACAACTGACAAATGATTTTTTTTTTACAGTCCCCGTACCTCTGTCACCTAGGTTATTAAACATTTTCTGGTTGACACTAGCTACAAGAATTTCAGAAATGTAATAAAGCCATAGTTTTGCAGTGAAATCATCCAGCATGTGAGCTAATTGAGTTTTCAAAAATGATGGATTTACTTGTTGTATGGCAAAGCCTAAAACATCCGGTTTTATGGATTTTCAAATACATAAAATATTTGATTGTTACTACAGTAACTCTGAGCTCCTTCCTTAATGATAAATCCAATAAAAAGTTATTCAGGGTGATACATCTCAGGATAGCTTCTGGATATTTGGGATTATAAATTTAAAATACACGTGCATGATTCTATCTATAACTATTTATATCTAACTCTTCAAAATACATTGCTGTCCTTCAGCTAGGGTAATTTTAGCCTATTCAATTACAAAAATCAGCTTCTCTACTGTCTTTTTGTTGTTTTTGTTTTGTTTTATTTTCAGATGAATGACAAATTTCACGACAAATAGGAATACGCAAAAAGTATATCAGAGATTTCTCTCATTGTTTTCCCTATTATAGGTGTCTAGTTTGCTAGATTTCTTGTATGTGGACAGTGCCTACGTGCCACATGCAGCACATATATCTTGTGTGTAGATATTTACATGTATCTTAAGAAAAGCAGTGTCACACAGTCTTGATAAGCTCATATTTATAACTTTAAAGTGTTTAGCTACAAATAGAAAAAATATTTTAAAGATGGGTTGTGGGCTGCTTCAGGAATTTTTGTGTGCAAACATTGCCCAATGAAGAGAGGAAAAAAAATTGTGCTCTAAAAGTAGAGCAGCTAAATGTACCCAATAAACCCTAAATGACGCAAACCACATCTGGCTTCAGGTTTTGCAATGCACTCCATAAATGAATTTTGATTAGTCACAGGTTTGCAAATCTACAAAGCAAACCACTGTCCAGTTCTCTTAATTTGGAGCCCACTCATGCAATTATGCTGAAAACCTTGCAAATTTTTTATTTCACCAGCTTTGTGAACAGTTTTGTAGTTTTATCTGAACTGCACTTTGATTTTTGGCTTGCTCAACAAAAAGCACAACGCAAAATGCAACAGGATAAAATGGTCACATGAACAGACTATGGCTCCACAGTCAAATTTGTATAGGGCTACTCTTTCTTTACTTTGTGTATGATTCATTTGTATCTTGAAACTCAAACCCCAACACTAGAATCAGAATTTAAAGCACAAAGTCTATTCACATTTCTTATTTGACTGGTATCATTTTACAAAGAGAAGCTGTTCTACAAATTTTTATCTTCTACTGTAAAGCCAAACTTTGGGGCTTTACTCACCTATATGTTGTTCTGGAAAGGTTCTGGAGTCTTTTTCTGGCAGAACAGCTTTTGGGGGAGGAAAAGAAAAAAAGAGTTCAATCTGGACATAAGTGGAGGGAGAAAATACATTATCTGTATAATCAGATGTCCAAAAATGACACAGTAAAAAAAAATAATAAAAAAATTCTTTTACACAATGTATACTTAAGCTGGAAAAATAGTTGTGCCTGCATGTTTTTAAAAACTTTAAGCCAAAAGCTGTTCAAATCTGTACTACTGCATCTGGCATTTTCATTTGATTTGTCATTCAGGAAACCATCTCTGCCTAGTACTTTGCTATTGCTCCAAGACTGTCAGAAGTGATTTGGGTCTGTATCTGGCAATAGGGAGCTGATTTCAATAGAGAGGGGCAGCAAATTTTGTGAGGGCAAAGGGCAGGCTTGAAAAAAAGGGAAAGCAAAAAGAGAAGGATGATTGGAAGAGGGTTTCACCTGCAAAAACTGAATATCCAGCCATTCCCTTCCAGATGTAAATAGAGTAAACATCATACCTATCAGAGCCAGAATTTTGCTATGGCTTTCTTTTTGTTGGAGGATAGAAAAGGAAATTTGCCTATGATGAATTGTGCACTTGGATGCAACTGGAATAAATAAGCAGAAAAAATTGCTGGTGTATACAGCCATCCAAAAGAAACAGAAAGCTGTAGGCAGTATGGGGAATAAAGGACCAAAAGCACCATTGGTTTCATCCTTTACCTCATCTAATCTGGTTTATCTCTCTGAATGCTCTGGCAGAAATGATATGTGCAACCCATTTTGTGATGTTTCAAACATATCCCAGATGTCAGCCCTCAATGTCAGAGTAGGGAAGTCTATTTGTTTATAGGGAAATGTGATAGCTGCAATTTATGGTCTGACAAAGTCACTTTAATAACTGATTAGTCAGTTAGTGGGTTTCTGGTACTCTGCTTCTACTAACCACTTTTCTGCCATTAATTGAGATGTCTCATTTTATGACTTCAAAGATGCTCAAAACAATGCTAGAAGGCAAATGGACTAAAAACAGCCAATAGAGCTGGATTTTAATTTAAACAAAACAAGAACAATTACAAATACTATTTATCCCAGCTAGAAATTTACCTTTTAAAATATGAAAATCATCACTAAACTATGCTGTTGTTTCCAGTGTTTGGGCACAACATTAAAAAGTTCTTGATTTTAATAAAGGTCAGATTCTTTCACAATTGGGAAACATCTGTCAGAGAAGTTTGGTCAAACCAAACAGGCACTTCCGCAGTCTCTCACTGCACTGGCCAAAAAATAAAAATAATAAAAAATAAAAAAATAAAAAGCAAAAACAAGGAACAGCAAATGTTGAGCTCACATCTTTGGCTCTTCCAAAGCTGCAAAAACAGTCAGATGAGAAGGCCCAGTCACAACATTTGCCCTCATCTCCACAGGGCTGAAATGGATTAGGGGAGCTGCAGTGATTTTGCATCATGATAGCCACACTGTACCACAGGTTTTAAGCAGAGATATTCTTCAAGCACTGGCCTAAATCTAAACTTTATTTAACCTCGTATTCATCCTGTTCTGTCCCCAGAGAGTTTCTAATCTTGGAGGAAGGCACTCTTAGGTAAATGGTCCTGAAGTTTATTTTCACCAATGAATTATAATTTCTTTTTCTTTAGGCTGTAACTGAGATAGGTATTGCCACAGCTCTTGACTTCCACAGCCAGAACATGGCACGCAAAGACTCACTGTGTGCTTCAGGTCATATAAACGGGGAAGGATTGTCTGTCATACCTGCGCATGCCTTATTAAACTCTCCTGACTTGCTTACTAATCATATGTGTCTCTTGAGCCACCCTGGGGACAGTCTGACAGACCCTCTCAGGAATGAGTTTGGGGAAAGGCAGGGGAATAGTCTGTACTGTGTGACCATTCAAAGTGGAAGTGCCAAAGAAAGGAGCTTGAGTGTGAAGCTGGAGACAGGGCTCTCAGAGACAGGATGAAAGAGAGAACTGAAACGAGAAAGGAGGAACAAGATTTTTAAGGTGGGATGGCACTGTGCTTCATGGATATTAGACAGATAAACTTGACACCTATGTGACATCTGATTTAACTGGTACGAGTTGCAGCTTCTGCTGTTGAGATCACCTGCAGTGAAGACCTGGATAAGACTTCTGCCTCATGAAAAAGCCATGTCACCATGGACACCTGTAGTGTCATTTTGGATTCATAGCCCCCAGTATGACAAGTGTTCTGACTATGTGCTGAGTCCTGCAAGCATGGACCAGAAAGCATGGACATCCCTATGGACAACATCCCCAACAACTGACCCTCAAGGCAAGGGACTCAAAGCCAATGAGGCTGAGAAGATCTGTTCACCCCAATAATGGGGCAATCCTTCTGGAGGAGTCTCCTAGGCGGCTTGGCTTTCTGAGTGGGGAAACCACATGGGCCTCATCACAAAGATCCCATTGAGCCAGGAGGTAATTGGGTCCAGGCTCACACAAGGTGGGTGAGAGTTCTGAAAAAAAATCTAAACTCAGCTCCCTGAGAGAGGGAAGAGGGAGATAAACTGAAACCAGGCTGGGTCTCAGGGCTGCTAACAAATGCAGGTAGGTTCTGATCTATTTTTGTATACAAAGTTGAAAGCCTGTCTAACATAACTTATAACGAAGCATGAGATTAGATGAGATGACGTGCATATGTTGACTCAAGATCCTTTGTTCTCTGCTGCCTTATGATAACTGCTAAACAGAAGACTAGTCCTGGAAGGTAGCAGTTTGTTGGCATCCATCACATATTCCTGTGCAGAATACAGGTGTCTGCAACGCAACTTGACCTGCACAGTGATAGGTGGCTGGGGCATACAGGAACAGCGTAGACATCTTCTAGGCAGAGAAATGGCAATTCCTCCATGAGAGCAAATAGCTCAGAAAGTCTATTTGGAGCATGTCTTCAGAGATACAGAAAAAACTCAGAGAGTCCTAGTGTCATGCTGTAGTCTGCCAAACAAAAGAAGAGGATGTGATTTAAAAGATAGCAGAGACATGTGTCAATCTTTGTAAAAGTCAAGGAAAGACTTGAAGACCATGGGTAAAAGTCAACTCTACCACAACATAGCCCTCAAGATGGGAGCATACACAAGGCTTCAGTCATTCATTTTTGACAATGAGAAATTAAAATTCTCATCCTTGCTTTTGTCCTCTGGCTCACAAATGTGGATTGCCTGCAGCTGCTTTGCATTCACAGGAAGGTTTGATTGGGTCTCCAGAGAACTGTCTAGAGGCTGCCTGAACTCTGGTCATAGCTGACAGTTTTGGGACGAAAGCACAGAACTGGAAATAGAGAGACTCCCTGCTGCCAGCAGTGCGCTGTGCTGTGAGCTCAGGCAGTTGGCTTAAGGTTTCAGAAAAATTCTCCAAAACTGGAATAACTTCAATCCCCTACCTCTTAAGAGTGGCACAAAGGGAAACCAGATTGTGCAGAGGCAGAAGAAGTTGAAAGAGCACACAGAATCTTTCTACTCCATAGCCACAAACTCAAAGACAGGCCTACTTTTGTTTCAGTATCATGGAAGGACGAAGCAATTAGCATTGCCACAGTTCACAGCTGAAGTGTGTCCCCCGGCTCCAGACACTTTCATTTTCCTGGGAGGAAAACTTGTCTGGGTCTGGGTTATGTGTCCTGTCTAGACAGACTGCAGAGTCATTGTACAGCCATCTTATCCCATGAGATGATTGGGGGGGGAAGGTGGGGGGGGAGATGAATTTGAAGTTTTAGGTGCAGTAGTTCTCACCTATAGGATGTAGATGCTATATTTTCCCTGGGCAAATTGTCCCTACCTATTGGCTTTTCTGTCTTAATTTCTCAACGCAGTCCAGTTTCCGGACAGCACCAACTATGCCTTCAAAGCAGTGGGATCTAGCATCAGTACATTTCTCAGGAAATCTCCATATTTGCATGCTCAACAGTCATTTTTCACCCTTTCGAGTCCTTTGCATAAAGTGACCATTTATTTGAAGGCTTAAAACTGAAATTGAAAAGAAGGAAATATACCATGAGATGAACAAGTAGTAGAAGTGTTTGGAAATGTGATCAGGTTCAGTTGCAAGCCTGTATTTTTTTCATTCAAACAGACTTGCCATTACTTCTTCCCAGTTTTACTCTGGATAAAGATTACACTTGTCAAGAAATATCTCCTCTAATTCAGCAACCAGAATTCTTCCAAGATAAGAACTATCCAGCTAGATAATTTCTGCTACATTCTTGGCTTGCACCAGCCTGTCTGCAAATAAATAAGTAAATAAATAGATATATAAAAAGTTGTTTATAAAGAGGCCCATCAGCTTTTGCAAATTATAAACAACAACAACAAAACAAACAAAAAAAAACAGTCTGACATATGGGACAGAGAGAGAATTAATTAAAACTATTGGGAAAAAGCTATTAGCTTCCATGCCTTTTCCTGATAGCTTGGTGGAATGATTTTGTGGGGTTGAAAAACATAAATATGGTGGGCTGCATTCTACAAAGTATTGAAATATTTTCTGATTTTCTTCTCTTTTCAGCAAAATTCTAACGTAGGTTTTTTTTTTTTTTTTAATTTTAAACCAAGTGTACTGACAGTCCTGCACGGTTTGGAGAATAGACTGCTCTATTTTGGCTCAAGAATAAGAGCATATTTCATATCCTAGCAGCTATCTGGATCATCGTCGTGGTGGGATTGAGGGTATAAAAGGATTTGCAGCTGTGTTATAGCAGTGCCAGAGGGATTGTTGTGGTATTTTGAAAACAGAAAGGTAACCAAAAGCTTTGAAAAAGCATAGGAACTAGTTCAGACCAAAGGCTGACCTAGACTAGTATCCTGTCTCCAGCAGTGTCCAAAGCCAGATGTGGAGGAAAGAGGCATATTTCTCTTGAATACTTTCCTAGTAACCAACAAAATGTAGTTCAGTAATTTCCTGGACCTTTGTAAGCAATATCCCGTTAGATTTATTCTTTGAATTTGTGCAATCCTTTCTTGAAACCTTGCAAACTAAACATACATACTGTCATACTACCATCCCCTGTTCCATAGTGTACCCCAGCTTAACTACACCCTCAGTGAAAAGGTATTGTTTTGTTTTGTTTTTGTGTTTTTTTTTTTGTTTGTTTGCTTTTGTTTTGTTTTCTCATCTCGTTTGATGTCTCCAGGTTGCTGTTACAGTGGAGATGGTGAATACTCACTCCTTGTTAATTTTTCCCATTGTTCTTATTGCCTTACTAACAACTGTCATCAGCAACTTCAGTCATCTTTGCCATAGAGATTGTGCATTCAATTATTCCTTGCACAAAAACATTTGATCATTCTTGTTTTTCTCTCTGCCTTTTTCATTTCTTCTATATCCTGGGGGGAGCACACTGTGCTCATGGTGAGAGAATGAAGGTTATATGGTGGCATAAGGGCATTTTCTGTTTTGCTTTTTATTCCTTCCCAAATAATTCCTAACATTTGATTTACCATTTTGATCCACACAGAAAAGTGACTTTATATTTTTACAGTCCTGTTAAAACCAAGATTCTACATCCGTGTAGAAAGAGACAGACCAGAGCTGCTTATAGCAAAAATTATGCTGAAACTTTTTTTCTCTGATATGAACCAGTTCGCTGATTTGTCTACACTGAATTTTATCTGCCATTTTCTTGCTTTATGTCTCAGGAAAAGCTGTGATGGCTTTCTGTTGTTCTTTCTAATCAGGCTCTATCTCTACCTTTCTAGATAGGATAGACATGTCAGATTTTAATATCTTCCTGTTCACTCCCTTTTCCAGATCAGGCACCCTGGTGTAAATCCTTTTGGACTCTCTTGTTTACCTTCATCCACTGTGAAAAATGTCTATTAGTTCCTTCCACCTGATTTTATCTATTTTATTTATGATAAATTATTATTATTTATTTATTATTATTCAATTATTATGATTTATTTATAGATATTTATATATCTATGCATGTATTATCTATCTCATCCTAAGTCTGCTTAGCTTCATGAGGGACCTCTGCTGATAGACAATGCCACTATTAGATACCAAGTCAGGAGCTCCTTGACCGACTGCCCTGTGAAAGAAGCAATAAAATCACCTTGAGCTCAGACTTGGCCTCAGTTATCAGGACCTGTTAACACCTTCAAGAGCACAGCAGGTTGGTAGCTCTCAGTTCAGTGAATGGATGGGGAGATCTCTGTGCCCACTGTCCCTGATAAAAATTATTCCTTCCAGTCCCAGGCACAGTCAGATATACAACTCCAGCAAGTGTAGCCAGGCACATTGCTCACCCTGCAAGGTTTCTCGCAGGGAGCTTTTCTTAGCTCATTACTGACCTCATAGCCCCCCCATTATCTGTCAGCCAAACTCCTGAGGTATCTCTATCATCCACACTCCCCTTCCACCTTTAACCTCTTGCAATTGTAAATGTTGATGAACTTTACACACAGTGTAGCTCCTGCTCCCAGAGCTCACTATAGCAAAAGGACAGTTGTTCCTTCTCTCGGTACTTGGTGAGCTCCTGAAGAATTTTTCACCCACAAAGCAACTGTTTGTGGCAAATTTAACATATTTGGACAAGTGTTAACTGGAATACCTGTGTCACCCCTCTACCAGATCATGGAGATGTGTTTAGGGCAGAGAAGTAGGGGTACACTTTGTTGTAGTGAACCCAGGTGCTATATTTTCAGGAAAAAAAAAATGTTTTAAAATCAGCATTAGAAAGATGTATCACTCAGTTCCTGAGAATATTTACATGTCATAGAATTATCTGAACTACTTGACTGAAAAACTTTTAGCCATAGCAGCACACACAATAAATTTACATCCTCAGGTAGCTCTTTTGCTTTCTTTCCTCTCTGAGTGACATTGAAAACAACCATTCCTACAGGTAGGTAAGTTGCTTATACTATCTGAAAACCCGAATTAACTGTTTTACATATTTTTAACCTAGCCATTCTAGAGATAATGCCAGCTAGAGTCAAGTTTGAATTAAAATGAGGGCAAATGTGGATGGGAGCTGGAAGTTAGGCCAGTAACTTCCCATGACATCCACTTCCAGTTCAGAAATAAAATTGCCACAATCTTGTTAAGACATTGGTGAATTTGGGGGAACCTAAGCTGAAATAAATTACCTTTATAGTTAGCTGTCACACCATGGCCAGACTAATATTATCTGGATCATTACAGTACATGACCAAAAAGGAAAACTTCTGAAATCTCTTTGATACTGGCAGACATTTCCACTGTAATGTTTCCACTCCTTTTTTTTTTTTTTTTTTCTTTGCCTACAATATTTATTCACTTGTTTCAGGTTGTCCGAAGCCTTCACCACTTTCAGGCACAAGCACAGTGCCCATAAGGTGATACCCTATGACTTTAGCTTCTCCCACAGCTGTAAACAGGAATAGAAGATTTACCTTTGTGGGGGAGCAGCATTCCCTTGCAAAAGTAAGATAGAATTTCATGATGCTTTGGCCCAGAAGAGCTTCCCCTTGTGGGACTGATGGTGACACCCTCACTCATTAGATAGCGGTCTGCTCTTTTAGTGTTTCCCTTTGTCTTTCAGTAAAGTGAAACACAGAAGGGAAGAGCTCTGTGTTAGCTCTTCGGGCTGCCAATTAAAAAGGTCTCTTCTTTGCATATTGCTTCATTGTTTAGGAAATATCTCTCTGAAAGCAAAAAAGTTTCCTGGGACTAACATGCTGAAGAAGAAATTCTACTAATATTTTCCTCTGACACATAGCTTCAGAAAGGTCTGCATTTGGTTATTTTTTTAACATATTATGACAGGTCCCTGTAGGTCCCAGTACAAAACTACTATTTCTCCTCCAGCCCATCCCATTTAGCTGTAATGAAGCAATCTTTCAGACAGAAATGACGACATGACACCTGTGAAAATACAAGATCATAAATACCATGATGTCATCTTAAATCTTCACTTCTTAAATAAAATTAAGAAAATTGCAGTGTCTTTATTTCACACTGCATATTGCCCACATGGCAATCTTGAGAGAGAGCGGGTGTTGAGATAGTAAGAAAAGCAGCACATGCACTGCAGAAAGCTGAAACCTCTGCCAGCAGAGCTGAGCTGTGTGTCACTGCTAAACCACCACACAACCTCTGAAGTGTGGGTTCCCATTTAGTTCAGTCGACCTTGGATGGGGTCCCAAATGCACAACCTAGAGCAACGTCTTGTGTATATGTTACATTTTCCCTTTGGTTTGGAGGCTGCTGCAGCTGACCTGCAAATGGCTGCATGCAGAGTCAAGACTGCAGAGATGCCCCTTTCTGATTCATCTTTTGAACAAGGGGCTCCAAACTCCAAACCTGAGCTTTGCCTGGCCTGCATGTTTTTTCCTGCCCTGTGGAAGTGACTTGGAGACCTGGGAGCTGCACTCAAGCTTTCTCCTCATTTGCAGCATCTCAGACCAAGGCTCCAAGCATTTCAGGAGAAACCAGAGGCATTTGGGGCCAGGATTTCAAAGGGAGAGGGCTGTGTTTGTGCACACAATATCTGAATGCACACTTGTTGCATGCTTAATCCGCCTCACGTGCAGGAGAAAATGGGCAGATTTGCATTTGTAAGATAGCCCTTGCATGGCCTGGAGCTCATTCGGCAGCGGCTGCCATCTCCCACTTTGTGTGCGCTGGGGGATTGCGCTTGTCCCTTTTGCTGGCAGAATGGACGAGCGCACGGCCCGAGGAGGAATAAATTAGACTTTAATCTTTGGTGACCTGCCCTCATGCTTTTTCTAGCCATCTGGGCCCTCGTTTCTATGGCCTGCTGAGGCTTTGGCGCCCTTGCTCATGCCTGGCTTCTCTGTGCCGACGTGAAGGCTGGGGGCAGCTCAGTCCTGCCTCTCACCTCAAAGGCCTGGGTCAGAAGAGCATCTCAGGAGGTAACCCACCTTTGCCCACCTTTGCCCCAGGACAGGATTTTCTGCAGGTGAGGTTTATATACACAATGTCAAACCTCAGAGCTCACCTCAGTGTGAGGTTCATTCAGGTGCTTTCGCAAAAAAAGTGCACTGCT
This sequence comes from Cygnus olor, assembly GCF_009769625.2. Lineage (NCBI taxonomy): Eukaryota > Metazoa > Chordata > Aves > Anseriformes > Anatidae > Cygnus > Cygnus olor. The sequence goes on along the minus strand of NC_049198.1, from coordinate 43,096,080 downwards.
CTCCAATGAATGAACAAGCTAGCAAGAGAAACAATTAACATAAGGGGAAGGAAAGAGGGCACAGTGTGCCGAAACCATTGGCATTGTCTTTGCCTGGGACAATTCAACTGACTTTGTGCCCTTTGTGGCTTCCTACTGTATGGCTTTCGTGTAAATCTTCCTGCTCCATTCCCCACAGAGACATTCACATACTGGTTCATAGGTCCCCTGCTCTTTTCTCAGTAAAGGCAGGGTGTGTGTCAGCCCCAGAGTTTTTCTTTCATCCTGCTGCCAGGGAGCTCTGAAAAGAAGATTAGCAAACCCTACCAACCCATCCTCAGCTGTGTTAGCCCACAGGGAGGGGATGCCACGAGGGGTGATATCTGAGGGAGATATCTATCTCTGTGACAGCGTGAAGTTTACAAATATACCAACTATAGCAAAATCTCCCTTATTCTTTTATTGGCTGAAGCAAGAATATTATACTTTGAGGATAACTGATAGATTGTCAGACATGTGGCCTTTAAAGGGTTAAAAAGGCCAGAAGCAGTGTGAGAAAGCTTTTTTTCACAACATTTCTAACAAGCTGAACAAAATCCAGGCCTTCTTTAATGAGCACATATTTTATACAAATAAGCTCAAACGAGCTTACCCATCTCTAATTAAACTAGAAAGGAAGCATTTGTCCTAATTGGACTGCATAACTGAAGAATTAATTGTGTGGCTGCTTAGAATTGCAATCTTACGGCCCAGTTCACAGAAAATACCTTCATGGTAGGACACACTATATGCAAGTTTGCTCATGTCTTTTTACCAACACATAAACCCATGTGTGATTTTGAGGCTTTGGTTTTTTGTTTTTTTTTTTTTAAAGAAAGACTGTTCACATAGACATACATGGGCCTTAGCAGAGGTTAAGTACAGTATTTCAATATTCTAATTAGGCCATGGATAATAGTTCTCTATCTCTAGTAATTAGGGACTCAGTTAATTCATAGAGTGAAAATGCTGTGTTAACTTATTTACAAATATCAAAAGGGTGACTATTCCATTGACTTGTCTAGATCTACAGAAACAAAAACCATGGCATGGGAATTCATATTTCTGTCCACTCAGGCCTCTACATGACACCACAAGTGGCTCGGGAGCTGTTGGAGCAACATCTGCTGCGTTCAGAGGGCACTCATTAACACAGGGCTTCCAAGCAGAGGAGGAACATTGCTAAATGGCTTCTCCCTGTTAATCCCGCAAGTCTCTCCTGCTTCATTTACCAACCGGAGCAAGTTTTGACTGCTGACCATGCTGCACAGCCAACCCTGCTGTGAAAGAGAAAGGAAATGCATGCCGCCCTGAGCGCTGCCTGCAGGACTGTCAGCACAACAGCTCCTGCTCCAAGATCTCTCTAGGTGATACACGAGACAGAGCGCAGCACCACTGTCAGGCACAAGCTGAGGCATGCGGCAGGTTGGCAGCCATAGGAATCTCGCTTTGGCTTGCGAACTTAATATCTTTTATAGGACCCCAGCCTGAAATGTTGCCTTTCTTTGGCCAAACTCCTCTGACTTTGGTTTAGTTCTTCTAAAGTAGTGCTTTCAAAGTACCTTAAGTGATTTAGGTCCTAGGCTGCCTTATGAACTTTGCTGTGAATGAGATGTTGAATTCCTTCAAAAGGCCTTTGAAATTCCCAGGCGCTATTGAGAAACTGTGGTTGTGAAAACACCACCTTGAATGTTTCACATGCTCCAGCACTAGCAACAATATAGGGCTAATGTGAATTTTGTCTTGGCAGGGACTGAGTATAATGCAGCCTTGAAGATTTGGCTATGTATGAATGTGAACAATGGAGAATAAACTATGAAGCATCAAGTGATAAATTTTACAGGATCCTTCTGATTGTTCCGCTTGCAAGAAGAGTACTGTTGTTCTGCAGCATTGGCAATAAATATGTGTTATATTAACTGTTCATCTTTTGATTCCATTTGATCTTTCAACACATAGGAAGTTTATTTGTTAAACTCATTTCTTCTTCCTGTATCAGGTTTTCATTTAAAAGTTCCTAAAGCATCTATCTGTCTTTTTCTTATTTAGAGCCTTTTATTGCTTGAGTCATGCCTGTTTTCATTTATTTTCCAAGATGTACATGAAATGGACAGAAAAGCATAGGATCTTCCTAAATTAGACCCAGTAAATAGAAATGCAGACCTGCATATGATACAAGACAAAATTAAAGACCTTTAAAAAACAATCTGTATCATACAGTCACTGCTGCAAACTTTGTGGACAAAATTTAGACAGGAAATTCACAGAAACTGGTGGAATTTTTCCTTTTTGGCCCAGAACAAACCCTCAACTTTAATCACAAGGTGTGTCAGGTATGTCGAAGGTATGTGTGCATTTTTCCATATGTCCTAAATTAAAGTGAAGGATCGTGAACTATAAGCACTAGAAGAAGAGCTACAAGCATACTTCTCATGGGTGAAATTCTGCTTTTATTGTCATAGGACACCACATCTAAAACACCAGCGCTGAGACTTCCTTCGGTCCTGGTCCATGCTAAGAAGAGATCTGAATCCACATCAGCCATCCATCCTGTGGTCAGTTTTCCCTAGCCAGGACCTAGCTTCTAACACATGCCACTAAGTGTGTCTGCTGTACTGCTGGGATACAGCCAGAGGTAGCAGCCTGTCCACTCCTCATTTAAACTAAGTCTTTATAGTGAATCTCCAATGAATGTACCAAACAGCAGTTTTTCTTTGTGTTTAGTAACAAAATCTTAAAGTTTAACACCCTCATCTAAGGTTCTGTAGTCTTCAATGAGTCACTGTTAACTAAAGATTTCTGATGGCATTTTGGAGAAGGAAAGAAAACAGAAAAACAGGCTTAAACCTTCTTTGCTTCTATATGATTCAATCATATTGATTCAAGTCCAGGATTTTAAATAAATACACAAAGAGGATGAATGCACCTCTTTCTGTCAGGTAAAGCAGTGCAAAACATCAAATCTACCTTTTATGATTTTCACAAAATATATGAATTTCTGAAGCAGTTGTGTTAAAAAGTGTTTATTTGTAAGCTGTGTGGACAGTGCAACCAAGGGCCTGTGGAGGATTATCATATTGTCTTTAATCTGCACAACTGCCCATAGTACGTGGCCACAGTAATGAAAAATAAGTCCCTGTGTAAAGTATCAGTCAAAACATGAGCCTTCTATTCAGTGTGAAAGAGCTCAATGGTTGCAGTCCAGTCTGTGACTTAAATGAAGAGTGTAATTCTCTGTTTGGTCTTCTGTGGGAAATAGGTCGCTCTGCCAAAACCTTGACACATTATCTAGTGCAGTTGGCCAGTCTGCTGCAGGAAGAGGAGCCTGCAGCAGTTCAGAGACCAAACTGACTCACAGCGATAGGGAAGACAATTACTCTCTTGAGAGAAGTCTGGTCTTTGCCTGGCAGCATGTTCATACTATGTGAGCCCTCTCAGTAGAGGAAATAATTCTTTACAGAGTTTAGGGGAATGTCTGTTAAGAATTTATATTTTTATCCATGGGAGAGATTCATTGCACTGTTAGGTACCAGACAAAAGGGGTACTTCTTAGCCAACACTTTCCATGTATACAGGCAACCATGATATTCAGTGTTTTTAATTTAGTTGCTTCAAATTATTGTGTAGCATTACTCATTGCTTTCCCAATCCAGTCTGTATATCTTGGCCGGTAGTCCATCTATCTCACCACAGGAATGAAGAGTTAAAATCTGCCATCACTCACACTGGTGTAAATGCTGAGAAAGTACTTGAGGCCAGTAGAGTCATATTGGATTTATGCAGATGTAAGTGACAGCAGAATTATTAACTGTCTATTTAATACCAGCAAAATTTTATGTCCTTTTTATTATTCAGGCTCTGGTTCTCAATTCTTTGCATTGAACAAGTTAAAACAGTATTTGACACATTCTTAAACGGCAGGGTATAATTTATGACAATCCAGGCAGAGAAAAATTACAAGAGAAAAGAATCAATTAGTTAGACTGGGAGGGCATAGAGAGCCGCTGATAGGATACGCAAAGCCAAAAAGGAAAAGGAAAAAAGTCCCAGGGACAAATACAGGAAGGTCTTGCTTCTTGATGAAACTCATCTTTCTTTTTCAGTTGACAAATGATCATAAATTCAGCAGTGCTAAAGCACCTGCCTCTCTCAAGGTCTTGTGACAGAGGCAGTGTATGTTGACTCTAAGGCTGCCTGAAGGTAGAACAGGCCCGGACTATTTTGGGAATGGGCTATTGACACTGATTTATGCCTGGTATGACAGATACAGCAGAGAAGAGAGACTTGTTAAAAGGAGTCTCCTATGGAACAGCATGTTCTGTGTAACCCTCTCATGCAAGAGAGCTTGGGGATAGAGTGTGTGCAATCAAAACGCAGCTGCAGGCAACATATGTAATCAGTGAAGACATTTTGAGCATGGGCCAATCTTGGGAAAGCTGTAGGTGATATTTTCTCTGCATATAGATGAGGTCTGCCAGTGATAACTTGTGTCTTGAACCAATTTCCTGTTCAGAAATTGTACACTCAGAAATTGTTCAGAAATCATAGATTGTGTCTGGAACAGCACCTCCTCATGAAAAGATGCTTAAAATTATGTTTGTGGGGACAGAAAGAATATTTCTTCATGTGGTTTTTCATTTTCTAGTGTAATGAGAATTTGAGTTCACTAGGCAAGACCTTCTGGAGCAAATGTAAATCATTAAAGCTCTACTGATAGCATTTGGGCTGTGTCTTTTTCATACCAATGGAGAATTTGCCTGTGCCTCCTTAGAAAATAAAATTTTCTTAGTTTGGTGCTGCAGCTAACACAAAAACCTGGATATAGGACTCACCTCATTAGGTGCATCATCTTGGCCAGGCACACCTTGAAAAGTTGACTGAAGAAAGGACTCTGACATGGCTTAGAAAGCCATCAGCCTCTCCTCTAACACACACTGGAAGTACTGTTTCTCTTCCTTTACATCTCCCTGTCTTTCTCCAGTGAATCTGCACAGTTATTTCTAAACATCAAAGTGTCCTGCAGCTCAAAGTAATAGAGACAAAGTCTCCAATTGTTCAGCTTAATGGCATGATCCCATTGCTCAGTTGGATCTTGCCAAATTGCCTTCTTTACTGTGATGAAGTTTACAAGAAAGATCTTGCAACAACATGTCAACAGGGCAGCCTCTTTCCTGTACAGTATAATTAGAAAGTCTTTGTTTGTTTTGCTGATGTCCCAGTCACAGAAAACCTTCCTAACAAGCTTGTGCTTGGTTAGTATTTCAGACTGTACTATTGGAAAAAGGTAAAATACAAACTGGGGGAAGGAAAAACAAAAACAAACAGAAAATAAAAGAAACAAAAAAAATAAAAACAGAGGAAATGTACAGTCAGATGGTTTAAGAAATGAAAGAAAAGATCAGATCAGCAGAACCGAAGCTCAACTTCATGTTGAGACAAACTTTAAAATGACCTGAAAATTTTAATGAATATCTTTCATTAGCCTGGCTTCGAAAAACTCAAAAACGGCTATATGGTGCTTTAAATTACCTTTCCAGGAATAGCGGAAAAAATAAAACTATTCTTTTAGCCTGATTTCCTGTGAGTGCAATATTCAAGTAATCATATTTTTTGAGTGTGCATAAATAAGCTCTAGGAAAATATGTGACTGGGCAGAGGAGGTAGACTCTATAATGCCTGAAGGTTAATAAATTTTCAGAGTTTCTTCATGGAAGCTCAACTTCAGGGCACAAAGTCAGAACAAAGCCCCCTGAGGTGATTTTTTTCTTCTTTTGCTAAAATGAAAATTATAAGAAAGGGCAAATCATAATTTGATTAAGCAAAATGATGCAACTCTTTGAATCAAAAGCACAGCCAGATGAAATACATCCTTTATTCTGCCAGGGTTACCTTCTAATTTGCATTTCTATCATGTGGTACACAAAACCAGAAAAAAAAAATCAAATATTTAACATCTGAGTCCTCTCCTGAAGGGACTACTTGTTATCTCCCATGTTCTAGCTATGTTGGTTGAAATGGGTAGATGGGAGAAGACAAGGCTCTGGGGAGACCTTACAGGGGCCTTCCAGTACCTAAAGAAGGCTACAGGAGAGATGGGGAGGGACTCTTTGTCAGGGATTGCATTGATAGGACAAGGAGTAATGGTTTAAAACTAAGAGAGGGCAGATTTACATTAGATATAAGGAAGAAACTCTTTACTCTGAGGGTGGTGAGGCACTGGAACAAGTTACCCAGAGAAGTTGTGGATGCCCCATCCCTGGAGGTGTTAGAGGCCAAGTTGGATGGGGCTTTGGGCAATCTGGCCTAGCTGGGAGGTATCAGTAAGGTAAGGTGAACTGCTTTGGAATCTCTGATGGCAAACAGAACAGCTCCTGTTCTGTTGCACTACATAAGCTATAAACATGATACAACAACAAGATCACTGCTTCAAAAAAGAAGACAAAAGGTAACACAGATATGATAAAGCAAATGATGATAAGGCAAAGGTTAGCAGCTGTCACACTGCCTACAACTTTCACAATTGTTACAGAAATTATAAAGTTTGTGTTTCCTTTTTCCATTTGACTTTTACAGTAGGAACTCTAGACTACTTGAACTCTCATCCTAATGTGAGAGAAAACCACCAAATATAATGGCATTTCAAGTAATTTATCCAGTCTGGTAAGCTTGTAAAAAGGAAAAGACATCTGTATGTCCCATAATTTGCCAAAGTGGTATTGTCCCAAGATCCTTTGCAGAAAGAGCTACAAATCATAGAAACCCTTATTGTGAACAAAATGTATGAAAGGTGAATGCCTCCAGCACAGACATTGGCATTTCTCCTTAGTGATAATGACATCATTAGAAATAACTACATTTCAATGACAGCTTTACTCGATTAGCAGCATAAGAATCTCCAGTTTTGCCTGGTATCATTAAAATAACATTTTTTTCCAAATATTTCTACATACATCTCACTCTGAAACATAATGTCGTGAGGACAGGACTGCTTAAATAGAAATTCTTCAATTTTATTTAAATTAACAAGACAATTCTGAATTAGTTGCAGTAGGAGAAAAAAGGCCATCATATTATGATGTTGGATTTTTAAGACCTTATTCAAGAGGAATTAATTTGACACTCTCCTACCTTCGTTTTACTAGACAATTTTTGTGCATCCACTGTTACATCAGGAATCAAGCCTGACAATAACAGCAGTACTTAGATAATGATTTTACCTCATCTCATTTTCAGCAAAACATTCTCTTCCCATTCTTCTCTACTCCCCACATAATCATCCTGAAGTGATCTTCCCCTTCTCCTCTTCCTCTTTATGCTCCTCTTCATGTTATTTTCGTAATTAATGTCCCCTCCTATTCCTTGTCTTTTTGAAAAGAAAAAAAAAATGTCCTTCTTCTATAGTTTGCTTATGGCTTTTATTTTTTGGTCTTTATTTATTCTGGTATTTACCAAAATTTACCAGTATGCCATTTGTAAAATACTGCTAGATGTGTAGGCAGATGAGTATGCCTTTGGCTCCTGCCTCTTTCTCCTTGCCACAGGAGAGAGCTAGAGTGAAAGAGACTGCAGTTACGGGGTGATGCTGTATGGGTGGTGTAGCTTCCTTTGGCATCTTGAGCAACAAATATCAGATAGAAAAAGATACTGAGCAGGTGAAGTACCACTGCACTCTGCCCCTATGAGACATTTGGAAGAGAGTTCTAAACTGACAGAGTTTCTGGGGAAATTACTCAGGAAGGGCTCCTAACTTCGGTTGTCTGGCAGTTTCCCTCTTAGTGGAGATCATGGTGAGAAGTGCTGTAGGGACACCAAAACCAGGAATGTCAGCTCATCTCCCCACCTCTCTCCTGAGGCCTTCTTGTGCTTTTGCCAAGACCTGACTCATTAATGATCCATTTCATGGGTAGCCCTAAAGCCAGAATCCCATGGAAATGCCACATATCTGATTGGCGGTCCTGCTCACCTGTATAAGCAGATTTTTAACTCTAATGCTCTCTGTTCCAAGTCACCTCTTACTCTTAAAAATGTGGCTATACAAGTCAGATCTGGATCATCTTATTTTTCCAAATATATGCACTAAAATCAATGGAGCTACTAGTCTGCTGGAAACTTTCTGATGAGAATGAGGGTACTTCTTCCAGACTAACTCACATTGAGCTTGTTCATTATGACATACTTGTACTCACAGAAATGCCACAGGAGTTAACTCAATGGTCCATCTAACCCGCTTCTCCATCTCTGACAGTGGCTGATTACCATTACTTAAGAAAGAAATTAAGGACAGGGCAAGAACCCACAGCTGAACTGTACAGGTGGTACAGTTCAGTTCCTAACATGGTGATATACTTAAGCCTAACTTAAAATAACATATTTAATTAGGAACCACTAAGGAGTTCCAGACAGAGCCCAGTGTATTCTCTAGTACTATGAGACAATTTATAGCATGGTCCTTGCTAGATATGTCCTAGCACTTCCACACCGTGGGGTTTATTCAGTGGGACTTCAGCTGCTAGAGTTAAGATTATTATGTGTGAGTCCTGCATCAGGTTAGCTGTATGCCATTGCAGAGATACAAACCTTTAGTTAAAATGGAGGAGCAGTGCACATATTTCAACAACTTCCAATTTAGATGTTGGCAGTGTAATTGTTCTTCGAAAAGTTGAAAGTATATCTTTAGATTCTGCCATGTCAAACAAAGCAGAGCACAAATCCTTTGATGCTTAGTGAATGCATGGGGCCAAATGTAGTTTTCATCCAAACTTTTTAAACTTTATTGTCCTCAGTATGTTCACATAAACATCACTAAAACCAAAACTTCCTCTCAAAACTGATGTGTAATAAAACTTTAGTCAGTGTACATCTATATTGGTAATGTATATGCTGATTAATATCTTTTCTCTAGTGTATCTGGCTGGAGAAATATTGTACATATTGACTGTTTTACAAGTCAAAAACCTTTGTGATTTTTTCAGAAAGCCCTGGATAATGCTGATGAATCAAAAGCTCCCGTTGGAATTTTACAGGAAAACACCAACATTGGTATTCTTTGTCTTTGCACAGAAGTCCTGCTAACATCAATAGTTGCCTTGTCTATGAAATGATTCAAGATACCCCTGGTAATGACAGATCATAGAAAGCAGAAAGGAGCACACAGCACCTTGTCTTTTTTCTGTCTGCTCTCTGACATGCTTTGGAATATGAAATAATTAAGATGAATAAAGCATATCTTGCTTCCTAAAACATTTTTAGTGTTTGTGGGGGTGATTGTTCTCAAGAGACTGCTACCTCTGTCACAAGTCCAGCAGAGCTCAGTCAGTGTAAGGTTACTTATACAGACTGAATCAGTATTTATGTTGCTGGCAGTCATCTGGTTCAGTACATTTTCCACAACCAAAGCAGCTTAAAAAGACAATGAAGTGGAATGAACCTCTGGTAGTTCATCCACTGACGTTTCATTGTATATTCTGTCAGAGACAAAAAGATGAATGGGAGGAATTGCTAATGCTGCATATTTTCAGGCAACCAATAAATGCGTCGATTAACTCGTTGTGCCTGAGGTAATTTCTCTAGAAGGTTTAGTTGCCAAAGTTTATAGCAATTGCAGAGTGGAAAGAACAAAACCAAGCAGAATAATTTTGTCATAACTCATGGAAAGCACAGAGCAGAATTGTTACACACATACATTTGCAGATGTATTTGAGGCTGTTTTCCATTTTGAAACATGCTTATAATATTTTTTTTTTAAAAAAAAAGGAGTTTGAACAATGTCAATGCTATTTAGTTGAATTTGGTTTTGACGTTGAGACTTTCTGAGCTGACTGTTCTGCAACAACTAGGACAAGCAGTCAGACTGAGATTTCTTACCCTGCATTACAATGGGGCATGACGGTTGCTGTGAGTTTTCTCCAGTGAGGTTGTCTCTGTGGTATTAGCGGATATGTGTGCCACTAGCTGTGATGTATGTGGGATGTCAAGAACAATAGAGACATCCTTAGAGGGCCATTAAAATTTAGGTATTTTTTAACGACATCAGGAACAGTGGGAGAGGGTGACGTTTGGCTGTTATTTGCCCTCACTCTGTCTGACTTCCTAAGCAGAGCTTGTGAACAATACCTTTTGAGTTTCAGGCAGAATTTTTTGTCTCCTGGAAGAAAAGCATATTGAAACACCTCTGACAATAATATAAAAATAAAGAAATGTCCTATTCTCATTCATCATAATGAGTGTTTTACAAAGAGATGTGATAAAAACATCTCCCTTAGCCTATGATAAACCTTACATCAAGAGGTGTGTGTCCATTCAAGGAAAGAGATTAAAGGATTTTGCTCTTTATGCATAGTTTTCCTCATCTAAGCATGACTCCTCATGGCTGTAGCAAAGAAAGAAGATAATGGAATTTTGCTAACAATGTTAAACACACAGGTAGGTCAAGGTCAGAAGGGTCAAATATAGAATCATCAAATCATAGAATCATTTAAGTTGGAAAAGACCTGCAAGATCATCTAGTCCAACCTTTAACCCAGCATTGCCAAGTCCACCATTAAACCATGTCACTAAACTCTACATCTACATGTGTTTTAAAGACCTCTAACTGTGGTGACTCAACCACTTCCGTGGTCAGCCTGTTCTAATACTTCACAACCCTTTCAGTGAAGAAATTTTTACTAATATCCAACCTCAACCTCCCCTGGCACAACTTAAGGCCGTTTCTTCTTGTCTTATCACTTAGTGCTTCGGAGAAGAGACTGAAGCCAACCTCGCTAAAACTTCCTTAAGGTAACTGTAAAGCACAATAAGGTCTCCCCTCAGCCTCCCTTTCTCCAGGCTGAGCAACCTTGAGAGGAGGGGGAGGGGTGCAGAGTGTGAGGGGGTGGTTCTTGTTATGAAGATGTCAGTCCTCCCAAACAACTGCTATGCGTATTGAGACCCTGCTTCCCAGGATGTGGCCAAACATCACTCGTTAATGGGCAGTAGAGAGTAGATTTTTTTTCCTCTCTTTGTTTCCCTGCAACTTTTTTTTTTTTTGTATTGTTTTGTTTTACCTCATCCTTTTCCCTTTCATTAAACTATCCTTATCTCAACCCATGAGCATTTTTTTCTTTACAGAACACTTTCTTCTCCCCTTCTTCTTCTTCTGAGGGGTGAGAGCAGTTGTGGTAGTTTGGCTGCCCAACAGGGTAAAACCTCATCCTCCTGGCTACGCTATTACTGATACAAGCCAGGATGCTGCTGGCCTTCCTGGCCACTTGGACACACTGTAGGCTCACATTCAGCTGGCTATTGAACCAATACCCCCAGGTCCCTTTCCAACAGGCAGTCTTCCAACCATTCTTTCCCCCAGCCTGTAGCATTGCATGAGGGTGTTGTGCCCCAAGTGCAGGACCCGGCACTTAGTCGTGTTGAAGCTCATACAGCAGGCCTCGGCCCACCCATACAGCCTATCCAGGATCCCTCTGTAGAGACCTCCTACCCTCACACAGATCAACATTCCTGCCTAACATAGTGTTGTCTGTAAACTTACTGAGGGTGCACATGTTCCCTTCATCCAGATCATTGATAAAGATATTGAAGAGAACTGGCCCCAGTACTGATCCCTGAGGGACACTACAAGTGACCAGCCTCCAACTGGATTTCACTCCATTCACCACCACCCTGTGGGCCTGGCCACCTAGCCAGCTTTTAACCCAACAAAATGTGTTCCTGTCCAAGCCATGAGCAGACAGTTTCTCCAGGAGAATGCTGGAGGAAACAGTGTCAAAAGCCTTACTGAAGTCTAGGTAGATCACATCCACAGCCTTTCCCTCTTCCACTGAGTGTGACACCTTGTTGTAGAAGATGGAGGACCTGCCTTTGATAAACCCATGCTGACTGAGCCAGATCATCTGGTATTCCTGTAAGAGCCGTGTGATGGCACTCAAGACAATCTGCTGCTATGATCTATCCTAGCCTGATCTCTTATGAAAAATATGCCAGAGGAAGACAGTAAGGACATATAGGCTATAGTTCCCTTTCGTTCTCCTGAGAACAGCCAATACCATGACTTTGAAATGCATCACTAGGTGCATCACTATGAAAACGATGCATTTGTCTGCAAATGGCAAATTGTATTTGCCTAGGTCTGCACTCAGAAGAACAGTTCTGGAAGAAATACTACAGATCAAATTATACCAAGGGTCAAATATATATATACATATATTTACTAAGCAGAGAATCCCCTCCCCTATTAGAACGGAATGAGTATGCAGTTATCGCCCTGTGAACAGTGAGGTTGACAAGAACCACATTGTTACACAGCTGTTTAAATCCCACTGATGTTGTCAGAGAAGGAGTTCTGCCTTCCAGGTGTTACTGGAATTAAGCAGAATGACACCTATGTACCTTGGGGCTAAGCCATCCCATTTTCTGTTTCCTCAGACTAACAAGAATTAAATCAAAACAGTAAATTCAGTCTTAAATCTGAACAGTAAATTAAGTCAGTACCTCACAGAAAAAAATAAATAAATATGGAATTCAAATATGCACTACCTACAACTTCGTGAGAAAGACAAACAATACATTAATCAATTCATCAATGTTTTTTCAGCTCATTCTCTCACAGACTGCAGATCCTCTACCCATATCGCTCATTTACTTAAATGGGCCGTCCTTTGCATCTGTATACTCCTGCGGGTATATAACCTTCTATCTTTCCCTCATAGGTTTGTTGTTTTGTTTTGTTTGGTTTGGTTTGGTTTGGTTTTTTGTGTGTTTTTTTTTTTTTTTTTCCAAGCAAGAAAAAAAGCCTCATTCTTCATTTTTGACCATGGCTGTTTCTACTTGAGTTGCTGCTGCCCCCAATGTTTCTGATGCTCATAACTACAACTTTGTTTTAGCAACAGTGATAAGCCACAGGCTTTATGCTTTGATAGATCTTATACTGGTTAGGTTGTAATGTTTAGGATCTGGGTAGATTTCCAGCCAGCCCCCTCAGATTGCAATTAATCTGAGTGCTGAGAAGGGTTGTGAAGAACTCTGTGGCTGTTTCAGCCTCACCAACCTCTGCAGCAAGAAGGACCCCAGGGATTTATCAATGAATCTAGAGTACTTCAGGGTTCCTTGGTTAATAAAATCTAAAATAAAACATCATTTATCGTCATTATAATTATACAGTTATGCAAGTTAATACAATCTGATTAGAAACAGCCTTGTGACGAAACCACGTTTTAACTCTTTTTAAATGGCTACAGTAGAACTACTTCTCAAAAGTTGTATTTGAAAAAAAAAAAAAAAGGTTATATTTTGAAAAAAAAAAGGGTGGGTGAGAAGGGAAGGGAAGGGAAGGGAAGGGAAGGGAAGGGAAGGGAAGGGAAGGGAAGGGAAGGGAAGGGAAGGGAAGGGAAGGGAAGGGAAGGGAAGGGAAGGGAAGGGAAGGGAAGGGAAGGGAAGGGAAGGGAAGGGAAGGGAAGGGAAGGGAAGGGAAGGGAAGGGAAGGGAAAAACAGAAAAACACTGATTCAGACTTTCAACTTGCTCCCTGTAGTAATGTGGGGAAGTGGTGAAGAGAAAGAAAAGGGTCTCGCTTCTCACCTTTTCCCCATTTATTTAACTGTAATATTTCTAGCTACAAGAGGGACTAAATAAAAACCAGGCACATATTATCTGTGGTTTTTTACATTAGATCAGCTGAAAACCGTCCTCCTTTACTAGGAAGTGTCTGTATTTGCCAACAATTCTTTGTGTCTGACTCATTTCCTTATTACCTCTCTCCCCTCCTCTGTTTTCCCTTAAGGGATTGACTTTCCCCACCTCAAACAAAAAGAATTTCTTTGGCATATGAAGGTCAAGGATAGATTTTCTAATGTCTGCCTGCCTGCCTGCTTATCTCCCTCTCTCTTCTGTCTACTTTTCAAAGTGTCTATTCTTGTAGGTTCCTGGAATGCACGACAGGCCTGCTCCTTATTAATGCACTTTTTTGTTGTTGTTGTTAAAGAATATTAATCTACATGTGCCACATAAGATTTCTACACAGTTGATGGTGCTACCAAGAAGCCTACCTGCACTCTGAACACTTCACTGAGGAGCCATACAGCAACACAAAACAATGCATGTAACATCAGAATGGATTCATTTCAAAACCTCTCTCAGCTCTTAAGTTGAGTGTCAGAGCAGTCTTCTTCCCTGGTGAACAGTGTGACAGGGCAATGGGCTGTCACAGGGGTTATTTTCTCTCAGTTCAGACAGTACAGCATCACCAGGAGAAAGTTGGCAAGTCCTTTGCTTCCTATCTTGGTGAAGCCCAACCAGGGTCTTGGAGAATGTTCTACTTTGTGCCCAGAAGAAACTAGATGGTGGCCAGGCTCTGCATTAAGTGGGCACTGCAATAGTTCACAATGTCTTTTTACTGCTTTTTTTTTTTTTTTTTTGCATGGGAGACAAATACACAGCACACGCAGATACAGAAGGTAGAACACAGCAGAAAACCAGCTGCAACATACATGGAGTACACAAGAATGTTTTTGGCCTTGAATTTTTATGATTTAACCAGCGAGGGAGCAAAGGGTGGAACACAAAAACTGCACCCGTACTGCTAGCTAAAGAAATAGATGCCAAGGCAATTAGTCAATCCAGACCAGGGAAGAGCCAAGAGCAGTGATTTTTCAGCTAGTAAGAAACCTTTCACTTCCTCAAATCCAATCACTCAATAGTGGCTTTTTGTTTCCACTCTGAAAGAATATTCTTTCTCTCCTCCACATATTTTCTGGTTTACATTTTCATTTACTAAATGCTCTGCAGTTACACCATTCTTTCTGCAGCTTTCATGCTGTTTCATCTGGCACTGTGTGTCATCACAGAGATAAGTTTGATAGATAAATTGGTTGGTCAGGCTAGGATAGAAAGTGGCACTGTTGTAGAGCAGAAGGGTTACCAGAGAAGACCACTGGAATAGTTAAATCCTGTAGCAGACCACAAGGTGAAGTGTACATTTTGTCTTTTATAAGCGAAGCTCAAAAATGCACAGTGATTCAGGGTATTCATCTGCAGACATTGTAATGGAACGTGGCCTTTAGGTAACACTAAACTTTCTTCCTGAAAGTCAAATGTCCTTTTAGTGTCTCAAACTGAGAATCAAAAATGGAGATGTTAGCCATCATTAATCACTTTTCAAAATTAAATTCTTGGTGTGCAGAATAACAGCATTAAAAGACACCTTTTTACATATTCTGGACACACATGTGTTGCCAGCCAAGACAGTGAGTGAACTAGTTAAAATGCTAAGCAAACTTTACAGCATTTGTAGAAAGAGATATTGAAATTATAGACTATAAGTCTCCTCACAATAAAGTTGAATCTAAGAGTAATGCTTATTCAGTAGGGAACAGTAAACATGACTACTACTAAAACACACCTCCTGCCAGTACTAAGCTATGCAGGGTTTTATTTATTACTCCTAGAGGGTTATTCACACCATCAGATTTGGACATCTCACTTAGGTTTGATTCAGAGGATCAACATTAAGTTCCTTACAGAGTCAACAGAGACAGATGCAGGCATTTCCCAGGCACGGGGTAATTCTGTGTAATTAGGTCAGATGTCTAATGCAATATAAAGTACTTGGTTTCCATGCTTCCCTCTGAGGGCTTAGCTGGCCTTACTAATTGCTAATATGGATCTGAAATTGTCTTGCTATCCATGTGGGATTTCCTTGGTGTGGCAGAGGTGCAGTTGTTTCCATCTCTCCTTTACCTGGTACCACAGTCTCAACGTCCCATTAAAACCCATACTTTCACTTTTGCCTCTAACTGCTATGACCACTCTGCATTTTGTTCCCTTCCCATGACAATTATGCTTGAGACTCTGTGGTGAGGCCCACAGTAGTGGTGGGGCACACCTTGAGAATGCTGACAGACATGAATAGGTGTGATAAGTAGCACTGATCCAAACTACAGCTGCCCAGTACATCCTCCAACTTCAGCAGTATTTGCTTTTCCTTGTTCCTTGCTTTGGCATAGCTATCTGCTCCTCAGATGTTTTTTCTAGGTTGACAAACTCTGCAATAAAAGGTAGAGGGGTAATATATTTAGTTATGCAGTGCTGTGTCTAGTATGTGAGCTGAATCAAATGTTTCTACATGGTATTAAACCATGCTTCAGGCACATCTCCTCTGTGCATTTCCAAGCCCGGTTGCAGGAACTACTGAGGACATTTTTTTTCCTCTATGGAAAATTTTGACAAAAATGACAAATAAAATTTCCAATGTCAAAAAAAAAAAAAAGAACAAAAAAGTACCATCTCCAAAAATGAACTGTGACTGTAATACAGACTGAAGAAGTAAGGTGAAGAAACAGGCTATGAAGTCTGTTTCTTTCTATTCACCCCTGCTAAAATTATAAATATCTTGGACAGCCCAGTAGGTTATAGTTCTCATGTTCAGAGCTGAAGTTGTGAGAACCTGAAAGGGCACAAACATTAGTTGTAAAAACAGTAATTACAAAAGCAAAGTCGGTCAAAGGAGGAACTTCAGCACTCAGAAAGCCTGGGAAAGTTAACACTACGTTTTGCAGACTGCTATATCTTTAAATTGGTTAGTGTAAGTTTAGCAAAAGATATTGCCCTAGGCATGACCACTTTTAAATGCTGTATTTGCATTCACTATGTTTTAAAATAACAATCTGGGTAAATTAGTCCCATTTGGACAACATATGCTCTTTCACAGTTCCATGAACTCTGCTCTGTCAGAAATAAATGTAAATGGAAGATTTTGAAGTTGCTTTAGTCTCCAGAAAAACCATTTTACTCCACTTTAAATAAGATACATGATAACAACACTTTGCAAGTGTAATTTTAGGTTGTAAAGGTTTAGAGGTTTTTCTTTCCTTATGACTATTGCACCATGTGGTCTGGATATAAAACTGGCTTTGGTTACCAATAGTATTAAACTGGAAAACAAAGCTCTGCGTGACTCAGCAATGCTTGAAAATGATTTAATCACGGCCCACAATAAAATTTTACCATTAAAGAAGTATAGTATATTTTCTTAAGTTGAGTTGCCTCTTGTTAAAGCAGCAATAAAGAAGAAACACTGGAATGTGTTTATGAGCACAGTGGGCCAAACAGCCTCACTAAGGGGCAGGGCAGTGGCTGCTAAGAGTGATTGGACTGCCATGGTAGCATTGGGAAGTGAGGGGGTCCCACAGCTCCTGAGGAACACTGATGCCCTCCCAGTCCCTCTCACCAGGATGACTGGGGACGTGGTGGCAGTGGGATAACAGCTGCATAAACATGGAAAGACAAAAAAGGTCACAGGGAGATGGTTTGCAGAGGCTTGCTTGGCAGGTGAAGTGTGTGCTCCTTTCTCATGGTTATCTCACCCTCAGGTTCTCTGTGTTTAGGATTAATCCTCTGTCACCTGCATGGCTCAGTTATACCACGTTCATCTCTGTGTTGGTGTACAGAGTGGACCAGCACAGCATGTTTGTTCCTTACAAATGAATGTCAGGAAAAGCCACAGTTTGGTTCTTTCTCTGGAAACAGGTATGTTCGGAAGGGTTGGGTGCAGCATAGTCGAACACCTGATAAGCACAACTTGTACTAGTCTCTGTAGACGGGGATGCTTTAATTCCTTTCTTCTTGTTTTTCTCCTTCATGACCCAGCAAATCCAGCATCAATTATTGGCAATTGTGGTAACAGCTCTGGGACCTATCTTCTTGGCTAGAATTGAAGAAAATTCAGCAAAAATTCAGACAAGCACAGACCAGATGCCATGCTTTAAACATTATGAAATCTTGCAACCTCATTTAAAAGAATGAATTCAGAGTAAATGAAATATAAGGAGAAAGGATCTGTCTCCATCTTCAAGACCAGTCTTGAAGTCTTTTGCACTCTCTCCCTGTGCACAGTTACTCATATCATCTTGACAAAAATTACATATGAAACCAGAAACATTTGGAGCAGAGGAGAGTTGTGCTTTTACATCCACAGACATAAAGTTCATCTTTGCAGAGGGCTTGGACACACACTACATTGTGCTTGTGTGCGTGGAGAACAGAGTGCCAGAAAAGGAAATAAAAATCACCAAGAAGTGCTGGGAAAGGACGTTTGCTCATGTAACTGATAATTCTAGATGATAGTCATTCTTGCTCTCCCTTCAAAGTCTTCAGCAACAGCAAATTGGAATCAAAACAGGAAAAAGAAAGGAAGATGAAAGAAAGAAATATTAATGATAGATTGAAAAATGATACTTACAAAACAATTAAATCCATGACTGAAGATTAAATGATTGCCAACTAATATTTTAGTCAATCATCATGTCTCTCTGCTTTTTACACAAAGGCCGGTGATTAAAGTATGTCCTGCTTAAACACAGTAAATTTTCTGTTTCAGAGTAGAAAGAGATGGTGAATAACTCCAAGACACACATTCCCTGGAGATTCAAATGCATTGCATGAATCTTAACTTCCACTAAGAAAACAGACCAAAAAAAAAAAATAAAGAATCTGAACATCATTTACAGTTGGCACTTTGGATCATGTGTGTGAAGGTTTTAAAGCTCTGAATATGTAGGCTGGGGTCTTCTAGAAATAAAATCAGTCTTATGAGTGATAAAAACATAAGTAAAAGAACCTGAAAGAGCAAAATGGTGAACAACAGTGGGGAGGGAACAGTAGACAAAGAGCAACTGCCTGTTCTTTTTCTTCTGTTCATTGTGTGATCATTCATCATAGTCCATTACAGCTTGTGGAATTAAATAATTATTGATGCTTTAACTTGAACGATAATGCTTGGAGCAAGGAACTCCAAATTACAAGCTCTGTTTTTGCATATACTTTCCTATGTCTCATTTGCTCACTGTTAGAATTGTGACAGCAGCCCATGACCAGAAAAGTTTTGGAAAACTTTATTCTTCAGCAAGAGCAATGGCAGCTGTGGTAAAAATACTGGATTCCATGTTGTTTCAATTCCTTCACTGCAGAGGGGAGGAAGTTGCAGGCCTCGAGGTCAGTCTGTCTGACCTCTTGAATATCCATCCACAGCCAGCCTGCCAGAAGAGGCTCTTGATATCTGTCTGTGTGGCAGTCCACTGTCACCTCAGACACCCTGTATTATCCTCAGGGTACAAAATCAGAACCTTCTGCAGGCCATGTGCCAGTTTTGCAAACACTGAGGTCACCTCAGAGGCTGTAAGTTGTCTCAGGTGGCACTGTGTGCCTACTTCTCACCCGGTGTCTTTACTATCACAGTGGTAGATACCACACTCACACCCAGATGGGGAAGGCAGATAGGTGGATCTCACCTTTTGAGACAAGATTTGTTCCCAGATCTGTTTGGGAAGCTTTAATATATGTGATGTTTGAAGTGTTTCATGTTTCCATTCAGATCATTTGAGATACAATCCAGGTCTGAACCTGGTGCCAAATTTCTTCAAAGACAGTTGTAAAAGATAGTTCTAAAACCATTTTAACCAATACATATGTACATATATAAGGAAGTTCTAACAAAGTTCATTTTTACCTGAAAAACGTCTGCTATTTTTAAACCCAATCCACTGAATTTTTCAAGGATAACACAGTAATTGTTTTCCTTCCTTTCAATACAAAGCTTGGCTCATCCACAGGTATGGTAGATCAATAATTTATTCCCTTTAGATCAGAGAGTGTAGACCGACATCTTGTCCCTTAGACATAGTTAAGAGGCCAAAAAGAGCATTTTTAAATCTTTGATAATATAGAAATGAAGCTAACACAACTTTGCTGGTTCAAACACTTCAGGTTCTGTGTACAAGTTTAGGGCACATAGGTAATAACATATTTCTGACTTGTCAGGTTGTTCCATTTTCTAAAGCAGTAATCTGGGAAACGGAAAAATATATGAATAGAAGTCATCTCTTCCATGTTATGTGCCAAGAGCCTCTTTAAACACTGAGTTGAATCTTTCTTTTCCTTACTCTTCTGTTTTTCTCTTCTTTCCCCTTTACTCTCCTTTCCTCCTTTTTCTTTCTTCTGAAGATTGCAGTTATCACCTACTGTCAGCTGCATGTATGTTCATACTTGTTCGAATATTAGTCAAACATTAGTCTGTAGTTTAATTGAAGGCTATAAGGTTTACTTTGGGCTGGGTGCTGAGCAGCTGTGTGTTATGCCTGTGGCCCTAAACTGGAAAAAAAGGGGCAGCATTTCAAGTGAACATGAAGCTCTTTTTTTTTTTTTTTCCCAAAATGAAGCCAATGATGAAAGGCAAAGTTATTTCTCTTTCCATCATCTTCACAAAACCCTGGGCTATAGACATGAATATTTTGTCCATCTTGGTTTCTCTCTATTAAATTGTTAGGAAAAGTTCTAAGTTTGCAGCCACTGAGGACCTAATGTACATTGCAAGCATGACAGAAAGTTAGGAGACCAGTGTGTCAGAGGAATTTACACAGTTATAGTTATTCACGGGCTGAAAAACATGCATTCAAAGAACTAGAAACGTAATAATGTTCACCATACAAGCATATTATCTTTCCTATCCTGTAATACCAGCAAAAGTAAGGGCCATTTTGTGATTCAGTGCTTATCATAATCCTAATTCTCTGATTGCATTTTTATATTTGACATAATACAAATACACAAACCTCTGTTTTAGCATTAACACTGAAATGATTTACTGGATCAGCAACTGAGAGTACTTGTTCGTGTCTTTGTTGCCAGACAATACAGAGACAGCCAGCCATAAAAGCTTACTACAATGCAAGAGTTCAATTCCCCATTAAATCAGACAGTATGATTCGAAATCCTTCTGGATTTTCAGTCTGGGCTGTCCATAGGATCTTAGTTGCACAGGGTAATGAGGTCCTTCTTGTAGCATGGAGGGGGAGGAGGAGGGATGGAATGACTCTGAACCAAAATGTGTTGTCTTTCAATGACCTGCTGTAAGGATAGTGTTACCTAAAAGGAGACCCTGTGCCCCTATGGGTGCTGCCCTGTGGCCCCTACAGTTCTCAGCGTGGGCACTGGGGCAGGAACACTGCCTAAAGAAAGCTCAGAATGCTTCCACCAAAGACTTCAGAAAGGTTTCCAAAACGATGCTGATCAGCTTCTTGACATTTGGAAGGGAATAATGGCACGCTCTTCTAGTCCACTTTCCCTGACCTCTCCAAGCCCACCATGAGCAGAGGACATTGCCCAGATACCTGCCTGAACAGCTGCAGCAGCATGGAAATGAATAAGAGCAGCTGGAAACGAACTGCCAAAACCCCGAACAACAGCTACCAAAGCAAGCTTGTATTTCTGTGTCAGTAAACTTCATCCCTGTATGTAAAGGATCAGTCATGTTCCAAAGATCGGTGATATCATGAAACATGAATAAGCTACGGAAGTGTGCGCTTACCCAAAATGTACTGGTTTTCAAGTGGCAGGCATCCATCAGTAGATTTAAATAAATATGTTTACACCTTCCGTGTATTAACACAGATATTTTATTACTTGGCAAAGTATTGAAACAATTGTGTTTGCTTATTTTGCTTTTACAATTATTTCCTAATTGCAAGCCATCACTGATGTATTTTAAGAATAATTTGCTTTGTCACTGGATGCTAAAGGCAAGTAAAATACTTTGCTTAGAGAAAGTTAAAAATTAAAAGTAAAAGTTAAAAGTTAAAAGTAAATTGCTTTATTTCTCCTGCCTTGGGAATTACAGATGTTTCAGTGTTCTTTGTGCTTCCTTGCAGACATTGGCTTTTAGCATTTGAATTATTTTAGCCCAAGGATCAAAAAATATGAGCTTGCTCAGTTGCCAAATGTCAGTGCATCTTTGGTTTTGGGGAACAGCCTTGTTTTACAGGAGAGGAAAAAAAAAAAGTTTTAAAAACACCCCGGTACCAGTTAGGAACATATTAGTACAACACTAATTATAAACTGGAATGTGTCAGAATTAAATGAGTTATGATCTGGCGAGGACCTGCAAACTATAGTCAGATACTTAATAAAGTTTAGACATGCAGCTGTGAAGACTCCTGGATCCTTGCCACCTTTTATTAGAGTGGCGCCCAGCAACACTGCTGTAGTTAAGGGTCTGTCAGCATTTCCATTATAAAACCCCATTTTTTTAGGTCTTTGTAACTTGCCCATTTTAAATCACATCAAGCTGAAACTTGACATTAAAATTGTCAGGAATAATTTCATTTAATACAAAAATGTTACTTACGTTTTCACTCTGTCTTTGTTTTAGATTCAGAGAGGTAAAGAAAATAAAGTGAGCGCATGTCATATTTTATTAGAAACTTATTTTGTCATGCTTTAGGAAAAATAAAATGAAAACAAAGCAGGGTTTGGGTTTGAAAAATAAATATTTTTAGCCCCTTAGGGTTGAATTCTGCTCTTGGATTCCCACTGAGGCATAAGCAGAGAGTACAAAAGATGGCATTACATCCTAGCCTCTGAATCTTCTGTCTTGAATATGACCTGCAATTTTATATGAACTAACAAGATGGTTTGAATAAAACACCAGCTGATTATCAACATTATGCAGTGTTGGATTGGGGTTTTGTGTTTGTTTGTTTGTTTGTTTGATTGATTAATTGAATTGTTTGTTTACATTTTAAGCTTTAGAGTAGACTTTTAATGTCATTTCCTACTTGTTTTCTCTGAAGGCCTTAGGTAGTTTAGTCTGTTTACACACTGAAGGAGCAATGCAAATTTACATTACCTGAGGACCTGCTCCTCAGCTGATTAAACATATTTTAAAGTATTGCTCGTCTCTCTGTATTCCTTATTTCTACCTTCCTTCCTGAAATCAAAGTAAGCAAAATGATTTTGTGGGTTTACTTATTTCCATCCTCCCCCCACAATTTAATGGAATGCATATTGCTATGAAAGACCTGCATTTTCACTCAGGCTTCCTGTCAGCTGAAGTCACATCTCATGCTTGCTCCATAAGTGCTGTGTAGATGGTCTGAAAGGGAATCAGATGAAGAACTTTCTTAGAACCCCTGAATTCTGTCTCTCATTTTCTGTTTTTCTTTAAATGTGTATGACCCTCCCCACACCTCCACACCCCCTCAAAAAAAAAAATCACAAAAAATTGAGAAATTATCACATGTTTGTGGCAATCACATAACAGGAAAAAAAAAAAAAGTTTCAGGATAGTCCATGTGAGCCTGAAAATCTAAAGGGAAAATTAAATTGAGAGAGAAAAGTCTTGTCAGAGTTCAGTATTTTGTTGCACTGCTGTATTTGACCAAAAGGAAAAGAGCAGCTTTTTCACTCATAGGAACACCCAGTAATTGAGGAAATTATTCTTTCCAAGAGACTGTAAATCATAGAATCATATCATAGAATCATAGAATGGAATAGTTGACTTAAAGATCATCTAACTCCAACCTCCCTGCCCCAGACAGGGATGCCACCCACTAGATTAGTCTAGGCCCCATCCAGCCTGGCCTTGAACACCTCCAGGGATGGGATATCCTCAGCTTCTCTGGGCAACCTGTTCCAGTGCCTCACCACCCTCTGAGTGAAGAATTTCCTCCTAATGTCTAGTTTAAATCTGTCCTCTTTTAGTTTAAGACCATTCTTCCTTGTCCTATCATTATCTACTCAAGTAAAGAGTTCTTCTCCATCTTTTTATAAGACCCTTTTAAGTATTGAAAGTTTGCAATGACATCTCCCCAGAGCTTTCTCTTCTCCATGCTGAATAGCCCCAGCTCTCAGCCTTTCTGTATCGGAAGAGGTGCTCCAGTCCTCTGATCATCTTTGTAGCCCTCCTCTGGACTTGCTCTAACAGCCCCACAACCTTCTTGTGCTGGGAGCCCCAGACCTGGATGCAGTACTCCAGGTGGGTCCTCACAAAGGAAGAATTGACAGGAATAATCACCTCCGACAACCTGCTGGTCACACCTCTGTTGATGCAGCCCAGGACGCAGTTGGCCTTCTGGGCTGCAAGTACACACTGCTGGCTCATGTGGAGCCTTTCATCCACCAGAACCCCCAAGTCCTTCTCTGCAGGGCTGCTCTCAGTGAGTTCTTCTCCCAGTCTGTCCTCATGCCTGAGATTGCCCCAACCCAGGTGCAGCACCTTGCACTTGGACTTGTTGAACCTCCTGTGGTTCACATGGGTGAATTTTAGTTCACCTCTCTAGTTGCAGCCCTGGTTTAGAGTCCTAAACTTGCTACCTCAGTCACCCTTGCTCTCATTGCCTCTATAACCCATGTCTGATACCTGTCCCATGACCTCAAACTTGGTGTAAGATGGACCATGTCTGTCTGTATCCTATCTGACAAAGAGATACAATGATTATAAGGGATGGAGTCTGAGTGGTTTTGTCATGGCAAATACAAGGTCACATCAGTGGCCTTAGATAAAAGAGTAAGCAAATGTATTTAGGTTGAGTTTGTGCTGGGCTAAAACACATGCACAGTGAGCTACCACAGCTCAGCTGATGCACAATAGCCGGTTAATCCTCTTGCTACCTGATAGTGCATCTGAGACCTGCCTTTGAAAATCCACCCACTTGTAATCCCTCCCTCTCTTCTTCCTCCCCTTTTCTCTCCTAAATCCTCGGAGGGGTTAGCATGGTCTTCAGTTCTTTCAGTGAACTGTCAGGCACATATCCATTCACTGTAAAACTCTGTAACTTCCCAACAATATGACTTGGACAGAATCAAACATGAAGTACCACAGCACTTGTCGCTCAAGGGTCTTGGAGCACAATGCAAACAGACACAGAGGGGGTCTAACACTGAAGCCATGGCTTTGGTGACCCACCGTTCCCAATGACTCCAATCAAGCCAAGGTCTCACCATCAGGATTCAGAGAATACGAACTTATGACTGTTTCATAAAGTCAGAGAACTAGGTACACCTGGGTATCTCTCACAGTGGTAAATTACTACTCTTCAAGCACAGTGTAACTTCTGCACTCTGGAGTTTTGAGTTTCCTCAGCCAGTATCAGTGTCGAGTTTCCTCAGCCAGTTTCCCCAACCAGTGTTCACTCACTTCAAGTGCTATATTCTCACCCTTAAATTTACCCATTTTATTAAGGATAATTCCTGCCTTCCACACAAAGCAGTTTCTTGCTATTTTTGCTCAAGATGCAAAACCAAAGACTTGGATTATCTACGTGCTGAGGACTGGGTTGTTTCCAAATCAGTCCAGGGGTTCCCATCAGGCAGCACCTGAAAATCAGATCAGTTGTGTAGAAAGACCTAAAAAGTGAAACCATGAAGGTAACTGCACAAGCCTCTGGATGCAGGCCAGGCCTCAGGGACTGCTCTGAGACCAGATGCATGCCAAGACACACAACCTTTCCATGATTTCCCCCTGCCCACTTGGTCCCCCGGGAGGGAGGGGACTCTGGCTTTCAGTGCCAAAATCACAGCAACAGGCATGCTGATTTTCAGGCCTTCAAAGCTTGGGGAAAGCTTCTCTTTGGCCTACATACTGGTGTGCTCATTCTTTCTCCTTAAGTCAGAGGAGCATTTTCTTGCCAGGTTCAAAATGAGCAGATTAAAAATATTTTTTTTTTAACCTGGAAGAAAATAAGAACTTAGGCTGGCTTAAGCTGTAACAAAAGTGCCTGTATTTTTTCTTGATTTGTAATTCAGAAAGTGGCTTAAAGTCTTAATATCTGAACATTTCTGGCCCCTGAGAAGCTGCTGATGGGAGAACTGCTGGAGCGGAGCAAAGCTAAAGTGAGGGTGGGTTCTGCTAGAGGGCTCATGGATGCCGTGCGAGGAGCACTGGGCAGCTCATGGCGCCTGGGGTGAAGGCACCGAGCTCAGCAGGGCTGAAGCTGTGCCCCAGCAGCTCCATCGTACGCCTTGGGGTGGCAGCTGGCTGTACCCAGTTGCACAACTCACAGCATCTGCAGAAGCCCTAGCCATGTCCTACCTGGGTTGAGTGGAAGTGGGGGAGCCTTTATGGTTGGGGGTGATGGGAAACGGAAACAAAAGGCTGACAAAATGCATTAAGGGGAGCACCTCCAAAATGGGGTCTGAAGGGAGCACCCCCAGCTTCCTCCCTCCCTCCCGGTTCTGTCCCACCAAGAACAAGTGGGATGTTTCCTAAGAAAACATTAACTGACACTGTGCAAAGATCTTGTTTAACAGCAAGGAGGATGGCTTCATATCAGGATATTAATAAAACTGTATCTATTATTTAACTGCGCAAAGCACTGCATATCACAGTTTTCATCATTAATTTTTCATGTCAAATAACAGCCTCATTACATTTTAAGAAGGCTGTTTGCAGTCCAGCAGTATCTTTCACGTCTTTTGAGCCACTCATTTGCAAATGACCGTGTGAGAAATTTTGCTGCTTCTCTTTGGAGCACCGCTTTACAAATTGGCCTCTAAGTCAGTACCGATTCCTTGGTTCCCAAAAGGGCATTCCTTACTGGAAGATGTAGTAAAATTAAATGCAGAGAATACCTGCTATGAAGGAAATGAGAACCTCGGTCCGACAACATCAGGGGGCTTGATGACAGCTGAGTTCCCATTTCACTGCACACAACAGCAAGCTGCAAAGTCAAGACAAGTGCCCACATAACAATTTCCACTAATGTCACTGGGAGCAGTCTGTGTGACCACTGCAAGACAGTAGATGGGGCATAAGATACAGCCAAAACTGAAAGAAAACTGAAAGAAAGCCCATAAAAAGTTGTATTGAGATGGCCTAAAATCCATCTAGCTTCAAAGTACAGAGTGACACCAAGCTAGTTATTGGGAAATACTAGGTAAAGGGGGCTACTGGAACAGGTTCATTATTCAACATGAAAACCTCAGTATGCAGTGGAAAGGAAGCCATGTCTGTGAACTGCAGCCATCATCAGTATCATGGGGGACATTTGACTAGCATAAATAGTTAATATTTCTATTAAATTGATTTCTCCAGCTTCATCTGCTATGCAAAAACATTGGCTTAGCTTTGTAGAAACATAGGGAAGAGTACAAATACCTAGGCCCAGCACTGCTTAAATGTTATACATCAAACAGATGAAAAAGGAAATTCCCTGGGTGACATTGGTGGATATGTCAAAGTCTGGGAAATTAATGGTACTAGAATGCTGACTGAAAAAAAAAATAATAATAATTAAAAAAAAAAAAAAGTAAAGTTGTAAAGTCCTGACACCTTAAACTACCATGCATAAACAGCATGAGCCCATAAAAACTGAACATGTCACTGAGATAAGCTCTGGTAGCGTCTTCTAAAAATCTGCCCTATTAAGAGTATTTTATGCTTCCTGTGGAAAGGTGAGATGCAACAATCAGGAGAATCAATCTATTCCAGATCATCACTTATTCCAGCATTTTGGTTTTTCACGCTATGATGATGCTTTAATATGTGACAGCCCTGTCTCTGCTCTGATAAAAAAAAAAAAAAAACTTCCCAGGGAAGCAAACAAACAAGCAATGCCAGGGAGACCCAATTGATATTTACATCGGGGCCCATTTAAACAGCCCAGTTAATGCAAAGAGAGTTAAACAGAAGTGCATGTCACTGGAGCCCTGTAACTATTCACCCATTCTCTTTTGCTGCGTCATGCTGAGTGTCTGTAATAGCAGAACAACTAGGTGGGAGATGCCAAGGAGTCAGCCTGGCTTCTCCCATTTAAGGACACTGCGCTCAGCACTCTGGGCTCACTTGTCATCCCCACTTGCAGCTCTCTACACCACTCTGGTGGCTTAGAGGGACCTTGCCCTTTGAGGCTGCCTTCTGCACTGCCAGCACATCTCAGTGCCTCACCGCGCTGGAGTTCTGTTCTCTCTTGGCTGCCAGAGCAGCACTGAGCAGCCCAGCATTGCTGGCTTCTCCAGCTGTCTGAACATCTTCATCTGGAGCTGGAAGGTCTCGGCATCTCTGAAGAGGACCTCAGTGTTGCAAGACTGAGCTCATTTGTGTGCTCTTTCTAACTGCCATGTAGGTCTGCAGAAAGATAAACAACAGTGCCCCATTCTCGGATGGATCCCATTTAAGGGAAGAATTCAGACTTGCGAGAACAACCACAGCTCGGACATGTGGCTGATTGAAATACAGCCATTTTCCATTAGGGGAGGCTGGAACTACAAAAGCTGAACATGTTTGTTTTTCATTTCATAGATACTTTATTAGGGATTTAATTTGACTACAGTACATGCTTAGGGCAGGCTGTAGATTTGAACTATTTTTGTTGTTGATTTTTTTAATGTTCACAAATTAAGAGAGTAGCTGAGCTCTGATTTCTGCCCCAGCTCATTAGAAGTAGAGCAGCAGAACCAATAGTGTGCTGACACTCCAATTCCACCTCCTCTGCCCTACCCTAGGGATGGGGATCTGGTTATAACAAGAGAAGAGCTACAAGGAAAAGCCTTCACAACCTGGAGTTTTGAGAAAACGCACGTCTGTAAGAACTGATGTCCAGGATATTGTGCACATCAGTAACTTCCCCCTTTCCCAATATTTGCATCATGCTTTCCAATAAGTGTGAATAAGCCTGACAAGAGTGAAGGACCCTTGTAAAGGCATTTGAAAGGTGTGATGGGAACCACTCCAATCAACCAACATCACCTGCCTTGGCTAAAGTTTCTTTGCTGCTGGAACATTTGGAGGCTTAACAAACATTTTACCAGCTTCTCAAATGATTTGTTTTGTTTGATTGTTTCTTTGTTTTTCTTTTTACAGCTTGTAAATTTAAGTGATATCTAGTGAGGGTACATTGCTATCTGTCCAAACCTCGGGGCAAATATATGAAGAAACAGAAGAAGGCTATGTCCTCCTCCTGTTGCTCAGTAGTCCTCATGGACCTGAGCTGCCTCACAGCCTCTCCTAAACTGTCCGTGTTTGCACCAGTTATTGTGATTACTGTGGTAATCTTACTGAAAGAAGCTTCATTTACCAAGAAATTAGAAGGTGGTTATGAGAAATGAAAAAGCCTTTAGATGTATCAGCTGCAACATATGCCCCTGGCTGGATGCCTCTTTTAGGATGTCATAGGTGGCAGGAATTGTTCTATAAAACTTGAGAATGTGAAGTAGTGAACATCATTGCCATCCACAACTGCAGGAACAAGGAAATTGATGCTTTTTCCCCCTTGTCTGACAATGGGAATATATTCACCTGCTTTTGCTGAATGGATGTGGTCTCTTGCCTCCACAGAGCTTCAATGGAACAGCAATAAAAGGTGTTAGAAACACGATCTGCTTCGTGACAATAACAGGCAAAAAGTCAGAAAAGAAATAAAGTAGGGATGCCTGCTTATCTACTATACTACTGTTTCTGAAAACAAAGACAAATATTGTTTGGAAACTTGGCTGGCCGTAGAGTTATGTGCTCTTACATTTGCAGGACCAAATTCTGGGCAAAGTCTCTGTGAGGAGAATCTGTTGGTCCATTTTAACTGTCAAGTGAGGGAATGTGTTTTAAGAACATTTTTATTCATATCAGTTGCTGGTGTTATGATATGTTATGCCTTCCAAAATGCCATGCCAATAAATTGCATGAGATCTGATCTGGTAAAGATCTGATACACTTTTTGTCGTCAGAAGGCTAAGAGTATGTTGCAGGTAAAATGTGAATGGCTCTAGGCATTTGACTATCCCTTACAGAGCACATCTGAGAAAGTATGTGGAAAACCTTATTTTTAACATGTTTTCAAGAAGTGACAAATCTACATATTTGCTGTCAGCCTTGAGAGACCATAGGCCACAGACCAGTGAACAGCCTGGAAGTCATAATGTAAGGCCTATATAATAAAATTCAACTCCAAAATGGTAATGAAATTTGTAGTGGTATACAGGAGAGATACTAACTACAAATTGTTGCCCAGCATCTCAGTTTGGGGCACATTGGGTTGACCCAGCAAGGACTGGGTAAAATCTAAAATAAGAAATTAGGAAAAACTTGATAAGAATTTCTCTTTTAACCAGGTCTACAAATCTTCTCCAACTCTGTGTCAAGTAGAGTCCAGTCCAGGAGGCAAGATATGTCCCTAGGCACTGGGGAAAATAAAGAAATTGTTTCTGAATATTTAAATATCTCAGCTTCTATATCTGCAATACTGATAGGCTTCAGCAGGAGTTTGTGGGTGCTCAGCAGGTGCTCAGCTTTCAGGCATTTGCCTTGTGTATTTAATTATAAAAGCAGTGGAAGAGTTTTGTATATAGAAACAGCAGGTCACTCATATTAGAATAACTTAGACCTAAAGATGCCTTAGTATAACTGACAGCTGAGACACAATAGCTTTACCTCAGGCAGCTGATGTGAAAAGGCTTTGTTATTGAACAGCATCCTGACACCAGTTGGGAAAAAAAAAAAAAAGAAAGAGAATTAGCTTGCCCCAAAATGGTATAAACATCGAAATAAATGCAGTGCAAATAATAAGGAAATCTGGGAAGTCTGCCAATATTATGCTGGTCAAATTGGCTACTAAGAACAGACTTAATCCTTGGGACACTCATCAGTGCCCAGAATTAGCTTGGATCTATGAAGCCCTGAAATATTAATTGTTTCTGCTAAAGCTGTCTTATGAAACAATTACCTAGAGCCCCCATAATCCACTAACACATTTACTTGTTATATGTTTTTATTACACTCTCCTGCAGATGTTGCTGTTTCCAATTAGAGATGTAACTCCTACCACTGGCTGTTAATAACTATTTTGCCTTGAGACATATCTTATTTGCTAACTGAAAAAGGCAGGTTAATGGTGTCTGCTCTATGGTATATTATTAGAAGTGAATTTGTGAAGTAAACTCCCAGTGACTCTAATCTCAGGAATGCTGACTCCTCCTGAGGTCAGTAATTGGGTATTTGGAATTTGCCATAGCAGCAGGCCTAAGCCTGTCTTCAGTCGCCTTTGAAATTCGGACCCTAAGGTCAGCAAAATAATTGGTTCATTTGAAGAGAAAATCAGAAAATGAAGGGTCCACTTTTCCCCTAGTATCTAGCTTCCAATTCACCAAACACATTTTGAGATGTTCTTCTTTCCTTTAGATCACACAGAAAAGTCAGTCACTGTTCAGCTGTGTTTCCACAGAACTTCTTCTCACTTTGCACTCCCTGCCTGGAGCTCAAAAATCTGCAGTCTGTCGTGAATCTCAGGTAGCTCATAGGAGCAGGGCACGTTTACTCCTTATTTGTGCTAAAAACACTTCTTACTGTGACTGTTTGACCATTAGAACATTACAAGATCTACTTTAGTCTGTTTTGTTTTGTTTTGTTTTTCACCCAGCTTTGTAGTCAAAAGTTCTTCCTTTTACTCTCAAAGTGTATAGCTTTGGTTTTGAGATCATTATTACAAAAGAGTTCAGTCATAATTATTGATCAGTAGTCATCCTGTTTCTCTAAACAGTGTACGAAATAAGAGTTCCTGACCCATATTCACTGCCCTATGCTCTTTAATACTTGTTACTGAGTAAACCTTCAGTAGTTTGGGGTTGATGATGTCGTCAGAACAACAGATCAAAGCCAGGATAAGTGAATACATCAGAGTATTCTTCATTAATGAAAACACTAGATATAGTTCAGCCTGCTTTGAGCAACACAACATAAGTAAGTTATAATCATCCTATATCTCAAATGGAAAAAAGGAGAACATGCAGGGTAAACACTGCAGAGTGAGAAACTAACAGCAGTTTGGCTACTATTGATGCAAAACTGAAAATATATGAACTTCCAACCAGTAATTCAAAGCACGTGCTTGCTTTACATATTCATACATGTAAAAGTTGAATAAAAAGCACTGAATATGCTTCATACCCAGACACATGCGGCCCCTTTCAAAGGTCTTCAAAGGAAGAAAAGTGCTACGTTGAACCTAGGTATTGTTATGATTACCAGCACTCCAGAGCAGAGATACTCCTAATATGGCTCATGTTAAAAGTAGATGCCAGATCTGGTTCCCTCTGGCAGTCAGGCTGTGCTCTGCAAGTGTTGCAAAGTGTCAGGAATTAGTATTGGGTCCTTGATCCTGAAGGTCAGCCTGGTACTGCCTTGATGTGAGTTAAACCAGAACACTAGATTATGTTACTTGTTTGGATGAATGTTAATAAAGAAATAATAATAACTGTTTATCTTTGTAGGGTCAGATTTTGAAATTCTGGCTCGATTTTTGCTCAGATCTCTTTGAGGAAAAATTTGTACAGAAGTATTTTTTCCAGTCGTGTTTTCTGTACCTTAGTTATTTTCACTTTTTTTTTTCTCCTTTTTTTTTTCTTTTTGCCTTAAGGTGGTTTTCATTACTAATGTCATCTTTGTAAACTATAAATGCTTTCCTGATGAAAGGAATGAAAAACTGTTTTGCAAGTGGGAATGCCATGAGCAGGGACAGACACTGGAATTTTTCCCATATTTTTCTCATTTACCATTGTTGTTTTCTTTTTTTTTTTTTTTTTCCCTGCGTTACTTCTGACTTAAACTTTCATTTTCCAAGAAGTTCTGAAAGTTTTTATTCCTGCCAGATTCTGTTACGGACAACGGAATCTCAGACAGGATCAAGAATTCTCTACAAACTTCACCACCCACGTTTTCTATGCTTTGTGATGATGACAATGTCTATTTTGATTTATTAGGTTCCTCAAATTATACAGAATATAAGGCTAAAGTTATGGAGCCTTTTCCTACTTCTAAGGTCATTTTAGGAAGGATATTAAAAACCAGCCTGTACTTAAAAACAATTTTGTTCTTCTAAGCATTACTACTAATAAAGAAAGGTATTACAATGCATCCGTAATGCCAATTGTTTTCTTTGTCGCTAAGATTCCTGGCTCTCTATACTCTACTGCGCATTTCTTCTTTGAAGCCTGGTAATTCAATCAAAAAAAGGAGCCAGATTGTGGATCTATGAAGAAGAAAGCAAGCCCACAGCAGGTGGGGTTTTCACAGGAATGCTTATAAAATCCTCACTACTGAAAGCAACAACAGGATACCCAAATTGCCCAGCACTGGAGATTTGTTATGGCAGTCAGCTTTCTGTCAATACAACAGGGAATCAGCTACATAACAGAAACAAAAGTCCAGAGGATGCCTGTGAGGCACCACACTTCCAGTTTACACTATGTATCGTGGTATTACCAGTGGGCTCTGACTCTGAGGCCAGGCTGGATCTGACAGTGCATGAGCAGCTGGAGATAAGGGTGCTGTCAAAGCACCCTGCTCCCACGCCAACACAGCCACCGGTCTGACTCACACCACACAGATTAACTGGAGGTTGATCAATTTTATGCTGGCTGACAGCTTTCCGAGGGGCTGGTCTGACAGCCTGGGATTGCTCAGGATGAATAGAGGCTGAAAAATGCCCACTTCTCTGACACGTTCCCACTGTGGGTGACTGGGAAGGGCTGCTATGGTGGCAGTACTGTGGAAGGATCAAATCTTGAGGTCAGATCTGCTGTTTTTCCGCTGGTTTTGTGCATTGGGAGCTGCATACAGAAAGCAAAGGGAGGGCAGGACCTGCTTTACAGGAGGAGCAACCACAGAAGATGTTCTGGGGAAAAGATGACTTCCACACTTGGGGTCTGCCAGAGCTTTCCACATTAAAAGTGAAAAGCAAACAGAAATGTATCCAGACCTGCTGGATGATATTGGTTACCATCATTCCTGACTCCTGTGGTGTTAATGATTCCATGGACACTTTTTTTCTGTCTGGCAATCTTTTCCTTGGCTCACTTTTGGAAATAAATCCTTTGTTCTTAGCTTCTCTGTTTCTGTGTTGGTTTGACTAAGATTTCTGTGGGAAAGTTTGAGATTTTCTTTTATTTCACTGGCAATGTTTCACCTTTTCCCCTGCCCCCTCCTAATTTTTTTGGACAGATTTCATTTCCCAAACAGATGTCTCTCGTTTATGAAAGCAACTTCCACATACTCCAGACTTCTTCTCTCATTTTTCCTCTCTTTCTCTTCTTCTCTTGCTTTTCTGCATTCTTTCTTATGCAAGTTTCTGTGAATGTTTTGCAGCTTTGTTCTAAAAAGCTACTTTCTGAATTGAAGTTTATAGCGTGTTTTTTTATACCACATCATGTCTGCAAATGTGCATGCCAAAGCCCCTGAAGGATGGATTTGCATGTAACAGGGTAATAACAGAGCTTCTACATAATCATCTGCACAGGCAATTAGGGCATGTATGCATACAGATGCCCAGCAACAGGTGCATAGGCATATTCCTTACATGCAGAGCCTGAGACTTTGGACTGCTCTACTAAGAGGCTGGCAAGCAGCATGGCCCTGCTGCTGCTTGGGAAGCAGATGGCACAAGCTGAACAACCGTACTTATGAGGAAAACTGCTTCAGCATTTCATACAGCCCAGCCTTTTAGCTGATGGATGCAGATGATGGGCCAAACTGGCCAGAAAAACATTCAACTTTTGTCACAGGGTGTACAGATATATGGTTGCGTGCAGACTGCTTTTTACCCTACAGTCAGTTAGCAGCTGTGCCTGGTAGAATGACTGCCTACAAAGACAGGGGTGTAAGCACGCATGTTTTGGGATGATCATATGTTTTTTTTAGAACAATTCCAGGTCAGATTTTCAGAGCCGAACTTTGACTATCAATCTCCTCTTCAGTTCCTGTCCTTGATTTCACTGGGTCTTGACTCCCTTCAGCAGTGGTAAGAAACACTGAGGATCTGTGACATATGAGCATAATAACCAAGACTTTACAGTGACACCAAGTGCAGTGGCTGCTTATATTTCAATGTATTCTGGGAAGAATCCTTCAATTACTCCGTGGTCCCTTTCTGGTGTCCAGCTTATTCATGAGCTACCGAAGTCCTGGTAGGCCTAAGGAGAACAGTCACCATGTCTATCACCGAGGAAAACTGCTTCCATATGTCACATCCATCCCCCTTGTTATGTGCCCGGCTTCACACAGGCAGCATTGCCTTGGGATGTCAAGGGAACAGAGAAAGAGATCAGAAATCTGCTTTTACTTAAATATACTTAAAAGAGAGAATACATTTAGGTGACCTATTCTGAAGACGTTTAAGTTCATTCCAAGAGGTTGACTTGTGTAGCAAACAGCTGCCAACACTTCTTTCTTTGCTGTTTTTTTTTTCTCTGATCAAATCTTTTCACAATCCATGGCTTGAATGCAAAGATGGCACCTTGCATTTCTTTCAGGGTTTGTCTTTTGGAACTGATATTGAAAACATCTGCGCACCTCTGCCTAAGAAGTGGAGCAGAGCTCCAGCAAAAGACTGCCCAGCAAATGGGAAAAGCAAGCACCAAAATCAATATGGAGCTGATAGCTTGAGTGAGAGTAGACGCCAATAATGCATTAAAAAGCACACATCCGGTCCTATTTTTTCTCCACTAAGATGTTTCTTCCACTGCAGTGTAAATGCCCATGGCAAAAATTAAGGAATGCTCTGCGTAGTGTCTTATAAAAATTTTTTGTAAGGGCAAATAAAAGAATCAATCTGTCCTCTCAGTCCTATCATCTATACCCTTATTTTTCATTATGGGAGTCAAAATGTCAGGAAAATGGTCAGCAAAGCTGTGCATTTAACTGAATTTTCATTGCCAGAAGGGGAGGAAGGCAATATGCCACTTCTTCAGTTTTATGAAATCTGTCAGCCTGTTCCAAGGTGTCTTGGAAAGCCCTGAAAAATGGGCTTCACAATATTGCAGGACTGGGTCACAACACGTCGGCCCATTGTGAGACTAGGTGAACTAAGCTCCCATTCTCCCTGTCAATACAATTTTGTATGATCAGGCTGCTTTACGTCTAACACATTTTCATCAGCTCTCTCACCTCATTAACAGTAAAGCAGTTTACAAATACAGAAGGGTGAGCAAGGCTGCCTTGCATCAATGTTAAGATACTCTCACAAAAGGAAGCAAATTTTTTACACTAATATGAGGCTTTCTTTGTTTTAGCAGCAGAAGAACAAATAGGTCTATTGAGGTGCAAGTGTCAGGTGGGGAATGAGAGTACAATATACTTCAAGTCAGTCACTGAACCCCAGCTAGCTTGTCACCACTGAACTGTGAGACTCAGATCTCTGTACAGCCAGAGAGTGCAAACAGTATACACCAATGAAAATCTGGGTTGACCCTAAGTGATCCTTAAGCTTTGCATAGTTTCATACAAATGGAATTGACGACATATGTGTAATTGCGAAACAAAAAATAATTGGATAAAAAGTCAGTCAAAATGATTTTCTCAGGTCATTGGATTCTTTGGCTTATAGAAAGAAGAATATGTTCTTGGAAACAGGGAGTCACTTTGATTCTCTGTTGTTCATGACTTAGAAGTGCGTTCTGAAAATATTGGTTAAAGCCCAATCTGCAGAGCTTTCATATGTCTAATGTATGAGTCCACAGCATTTCTAAGTTCAAACGAGACTCATAATGTTGTTCATTAGCATGTACAACAGCTTTCACAAGTCCCATTGGGGAAAAAAAAAGAAAGAAAAAAAAAAAGAGTTTGTGTCAGCTGC
The DNA here is from genome assembly GCF_009769625.2 of Cygnus olor. Lineage (NCBI taxonomy): Eukaryota > Metazoa > Chordata > Aves > Anseriformes > Anatidae > Cygnus > Cygnus olor. Next base: position 43,059,692 of record NC_049198.1, on the reverse strand, counting down.
ATTCAGGTAGTGTTCACTGAAATAGATTTCTACCACAAAAAGTACTGACTATCTCCATGCTGAGTAAAACTATTGCAGCTGTAGGTCCTCTGGGGATGAAAATTAGGGTGGGTACTGAGGGTGGGAATGCTACATGCAGTGGAGTGAACAGCATCCAAAAATATATTTACCAGAAAAAGGGAAGGCAAAAATATAGGAAGAGAGGAAAAGTGTCCAATTGGAACAGCACTATGAGTGGGGATTCTGCCGGTCTAACATATAACAGAGCTGTAGGCACAAGACTCTCAGCCTCTTCATTTTTATTTGAAAAAGAAAAGATGCCTGTTGCCAGGATCATCAGAGATTGTTATTCTTCATTAAAGCCATGAGACCTTGGAAAAACCTGCCCAGCTCATTTTTTAAAAACAAAAACAAATAAGCCCTGCAAATGCCTTAAGGGAGGATAAGGTTACTTATTGTTGCTTAAAAATTCATTTGGTGCCACGTCAAAGCAGCAGTAGGTATATTTTAAAGTGACAGGTCTAAAAAATATTGTTCTTGCTCCCACCTGCCCCTGAACTCTCTCTACTCCAAGAGAAGCATTCTCCGTTGGTCCCCAATTAGTGAGCTGCAGTATTTAAAATTCAAACAAGGACCTTCTTCTCCCTCTCATACTCATTAGCTCACTCCAGCCCTCCTTAGTCAAGGGATTTTCTAAAGAGTCCATTTAGGAGTGCTAATAATAGTAATTAGAGGTCGAGAAACCATCTTGAAACTTGACCCAAATTTTCACCCAAAACTTGAAATGAACACAAACCCTTTCTGAGTTTTGAAGGAGCTGGGAACTCCTTCAAAGAAGAAGTTCGTGACTTGGAAATTTTCTTTTAAAAATATTGTTTCATTCCTACATAGCAAGCCCTTGAAAAATTATCTAAGCAGAAAGGCTGCTTTTTAGGAAACTTCTAGAAACATTTGTTGCGCTGTTCTTTCACGCCTCCCCGAAATACAGGCATTATAACTGAACCTATTGTAAACCGTGGGCCCCTTTTCTCTCTCACTCACATTTATTTTATGCCAATGGGATGATATTAAATTTCCTCCTGCGCTTCCCAGCAGCCCCAGCTTTATTTACGCTACCTTTTTCATGTTGCAGATTCCAGGCTGCTCTGATCTCATGCTGTCTTGATATACAGCTTTTTGCTACAACTCAATATGTTCCAGCCTGTAGCTCTGAAGAGCTAAAGCAGTGCTTGGCCCAGCCATCCCCCTTCCTGCAATGGCAGGATCTTTGGCCATACACCACAGGTGCCCAGCTAGGAGTGCTATGGCAGCCTCCACGCACCGGAGGGACACAGAAAGCCATGCAGTTCACTGGCTCCACTAGAAGTTACTTCTGGACCCTGATACAAGTGAAAAAGCAGTCGGGTCCAATGCCTCTAAGGATGCCTTTGTATCATCTGCATCCATCTTCCTCATGTATCTGTTTCAAACTAAACAGGGTGTCTGCAGAAACAGATAAAAATCAAGCCCGAACTCAGTCTTCTCAGCACTCACATAAAAGTTTGAGCCTTTTATAACTGGATTTACGTGAGAGTGATTTAGATCTTGAACTACACTCTGACCTTCTACAAATATTATTAATCTTTTTTAACTAGAAGGCAAGCAGCGAGTTTCATTATGACCTTGCACTGCCTGAATAGTTTGTCTTATAAATCTTATTTTATGGCTGTTTCTTAAAGCTTCCAGAAATTTATTATATATTTTCAATTTTGGCAGATTACTCTGGAACAAAAGGATTCTATATCTTGCAAAGGACTTTTAAAGTCATTGGCAAGTTTTCCCTTGTAATTTGGATAAAATAAGAACAGTGCAGAATCTTCAGCTACAGTTCAAACCTGGACCAAAATTTCTTTGAGATTCATAACATCTTGAACAACTTTACATATGGTTCATTATCAGAAGCAGACCTGGTCCAAAAGTGGAATTTCTTACTGCGCGGATATTTTAACATTTGGTTTTGTCCTGAACTGAGACAAAATGTCAAAATGGCAAAACAATGTACAGAATGAAAAGCAGAGAAAAGATTGATTCAGAAATATCAAAACATTTCATTTTGAAAATGTCAAAAAAAATGTTCTGGAAATGTCTAAATGCTTCATTTAAGAATTTTCCACCCAGATGGAACATTTCAGCGTTCTTAAACCCAAATATTACATATCTGGCTAGGCTTACCTTGGCCTTTTTGTATCAAAGCTGCATTATCAAATATGATCACTTTACTTGCTGGAAAGAAAGCTATTGCCTCTACATAGTGCATGAAAAATGCACTGTTTTAAAAAGATCCTGTTTATACTTAGATTACACGAACATATTTTCTTTCAATATCTAGTCACAAAATGTTTCTATTGTTCTCAGATAACGTGTGCCTCCTGGTAAACAAGAGAAGGAAAACTAAATCATTAACTATGTGAAAACTCCAAAATGTGTCTGTAGCTGGTTTTTGTTTACTTATGCATACTATTTTAGATGTGGTTGGATTCCAACATGACAATGATTATAGATGATAGTTTACAGCAAGTAAAGAAGAAGCTTTTCAGGGAACCATACAGGTTTTACACAGATTTTGCAAAGCATTTCAGAAAACATTATTCTTCAAAGCATAAAATATATGCAGATGTATATCTATACAGTATAAACACCTGCTGCCTTTCCTCTTCTCAGTTTCCTTGCTGCTCTAAGACATTACTTGTGATGGAGTCAGACTAATTAAATTTTATTTATATTGTATTTCTGTAGTAGTAGACCATGCTTACATAAGTATTCTTTGAAGACTTTTTCTCAGGTATTGCAATGTCTTCCAAAAGCTGTCCATGGGCAGCGCTAACTCCCTGTACATAGGACAATCTATTACGATATTCACTTGACAGTCTCTTTTGGAAAACAATCTTTCAATTAAAGCTTTTCATTAAAAATATCAATGTCTATAAAAATAATTTAACTAAGGCAATTATTAATTACTGATCAATTGTTAATTGTCCAAATATTATTTGTCGACACAAGCACTGCCTTCTTTAGCCCCAGATAGAGTGATTTAAGACCATAAACTAACTGCTTGCTATTATTCCTCTGGTTTTCAGAGTTAAAAATAGAGATTTAATTGGTTTATTGATATCTCTATGTGATACTATTGTAAAAAAAAATAAAATCTGTTTGAATGATGGATGATATGAATATTAAGTATGAGTAAGCCTGGAATCAGCTGCAGTTAGTTTGGGTTTTACATGTAGTTCCAACCTTGAATGAATAATATCCGGACTCAATACAGTATTCAACTAAAAGCAATAGCAGTGCTGGATTTTGTGAGGCCACACACTAGCAAAAATTATGAAAATATTCTGTCTAAGCAATAAATAAATAAATAAATAAATAAATAAAAATACGATAAAAAGTCATCAAGAATTATTCATGGCAAACTAAAACAAATTATTACTTCCCTGCCATCTTGAAGAGCTGTGCTTCAAAGAAAGACAGGAAGCTTGGTTAATGCCATTTTTATGCAATACTCAAGACAAGCTGAGTGTTAGAAGGCAAATTCTGGTCTTTCACAGTTGATTTTCCTCTGTTTCACGTTACTGCGAATCAAGAACTGCACCACTGAACTCAGTATCAGTAAAAAATCATGGCAAGGTAAACCAGGTTGTAAGTGACACATGCTTTGCAGTATACAGTGTTCACAGCCTTATAACCTGTATGTAAGAGATATTAGTCTTTGAGGGGTAGGCTACAGACAGACTAAGCTTTGAGCATATGACAGCTTGTACTTGACCTACTGTAACTGTACTCACTAGCATCTTTGCTGCTATCAGCAGTCTCTGAATGAACCACACAGCCCTAATCATGTTGGCCAACGGAAGATGCAGTATTTTTTTCTCTATCTTTCCCCGTTTCTCACAGCATGACTGTTATTTGCTGCTCTGGATAGCCAAAAAGATGTGTGGAAAGCTTTTATAGCCTTGTGGAGTGAGTAGCACACCACAAATCAGACTCAAAACTACAAGGTATCAAAATCCTGACTTCTTGCTCTTTGTTCAGATATTTATGTATATATTTTAATTTGGTGCTCTTATAACATCTAGTTTACAGCAGTAGGATGGGCAATGAGGAATATGGATCAAGTGGTCCCTGCCTATGCCTGCTCCTGACAGTGTCCTTGGACATATTGGGTGTACAAAGGCTTTCAGCCACATAGCTGCTGCACTAACTTCACTCCAGCCAGCAAAAGTCAAAGCACCTCTTGATTTTACAGACTGAGTCTTTTGGCACAGTGGCTGTGCTTGCGTGGATCCCAGTCTTTACTGGGAGCTGTATAAACAGCAAAGGGTAGCGGTGGCTGCCAGTGGTGTGACCCATGATTCTTGAACCCTGGGGCTGGCACATACAGATACCCTGTGGATTCCCCTGAGAGCAAGGGCAGATAAAGGCTGACTGTGATACAGTATTAGAAATCCTGCTATATATACAGGCTCTCTGGGTCTGACTAACAATAAGCAAATCAGGGTATTTATTCCAGCAGCTGAGGCATAGACAATTTGGATGATATGGGAATGAATTAGCTGAGTAACTCTCAGCCTCACATTTTCACTCCTTCTGAGGAACATATTCTCCCACTCTCCCTACCATGCCTGTCCCAGACATAATTATCTTCTCTAAAGATTCACAAGGGCCTGTGTGCAGAAGTGACAGCAGAGAGGAAATACTAACTGCACAAACATGAAGCCAAGGCAGTTTTGAACATTTTGAATATGTTAAGGCCAGCAGCATCCTCATTAAACTCTGATTAGCAAGTGGACTTGATCCAGGCTAATTCATGGGTGAAAGGAATTTTTCTTTTATTTTTTTCACTGCCAGTTTATCAGAGGTAGGCAATTAAGAGCTCACACACCTCCAGGTCTTGTAGTTTTTTTGAAGCAGAGATCTCATACGAGCTTGGCAATAAAGCGTTATTGTCCTTAGGACAATATTCTTCACTAATCTCACTTCTGGCAATTTACTTTTTCTTGCTGAGCAGATTTAGAAACAAAAAACCTTGAAAGGGCATGGGAGGAGGAATACTCTAGGGCTATCTAATCCTGTCCCCAAAGTGGGAGTTTTCCATTCAGCTTCTCCTTTAACGAGCAGTGGATAAATAAACTTTTACTGCAACACTACTTTGATTCAAGAGGCCTATGAGGACCCAATTATGCATCCAGTGGGAGAGGGGTGGCAGTCTGGTTTTCAAAGCAAATGCAATGTAGCAACACAGGCCCCTTGTAATTATGGCTTCCCTACAAATTTATAAACCCAGAGGTGAGCTTTGCTTTCGCTGATTGTTTAAATGCAATTATTACCTTTCTTTCACTTTTAACTTGTTAATAAAGCTTTCCCAAATGCAATGCTCGGAGTTATTCCTCCTGAGCCCTAGGATCCCAAAGGTTTAGCTGGAAACCAATCGTCTGCTTTACTGAATAGGACACAGTCAGCTTCAGTCAAAGATCAGCTGAGGAGCCAAAGTGTTTGACAGACACATTGAGGGGGCCACGTCCTATTTTCCACCTGAGAAAGTGGGAGGGAGACAGAAAGATGAAAGCTAAAGGAGACAGGAGTGACTCAGACAATAGGAAGGAAGAAACACTGATGCATCAGCAGCCTGATTCATCAAAAACACCTTGTTTGCATTATCGGTCTCTGCACCTGACAATATTACACTCACAGAACTATGAAGTGTCGTGCTCTGAAGTGTGTGCAGATTTGTATACAACCTAGGCCTTGTTTAAAAAAATAGTGGGGGGACAGGTGTGACACACCTTGCAGTTCTGGTCTTCCAAAAGCCCACATTCAGTAGGCCAGAAGGGAAAAGAAAGCATGGTTGTGACAGGTAAGTGGAGATATGGTTTGTATTGCATTGTGTGTGTGTCCTGCTTGAGGGAACCAAAAAAGTTACGTCTCAGTCAGACGCTTAAATCTTTTTAGGTACAAGTACAGGGTTTTTTAAATATATACTTACATTTATAACTGTAATGTGCTTTACATAAGATACATATATATAGTCATAGCACACTTTACTTGTCAAGGCTGTATGAGAAAAGATATCATATGGATACGTAGTATGACATGGCCAATTGCACATAAGCTTGACATATGTAGAGCTAAGTTAAAAAAATGCAGCAAAACATTTATTTGTTGAAAATGCAGTTTGGGAGCATGGCAACTAATCATGACTTAGTCCTTGTGATGATTTGTTGGATTTGTATACTTTTTCAGTTGCTGTTGAATGTAATGCAGTTATGGAATTGCTGGGGTTTTCTTAGTGCCTCTGTCAAGCACTCTGCTGTATACATTACACCACTCCCAGAAGAGGTACAGTGGAGATCCACTGGACGAACAGAAAAACAGAAAAAAAAAAAAAAAAAAAGAAAAAAAAAAAAAAAAAAACAGAAAAAGAGAGAAGAAGTGATCTCCTTTCTGTACAGAGGAATGATTTTACATAAGGAAAACCATGAAGCACAAGCTATGCTAAGGAAATACAGACAAGTCTCACACATACATGCAAGATGTTTCTGGCAAAATAAAAGAATGGATAGGCTCAGGGAATGGCTTTGCAGTGGGAAGAGCAAAAGAAAGCTGAACAAGACAAATTGTGTTTCAGAAAGCATGACATGAGCTGTGCTGAGGACTGCAGTTTGACCCCATCACAAATACTGTTTTAGAGCAGCAAGGGAACTGAAAAGGGAAAAGCAGGAGAAGTTTATATCGTGTAAGTATGCATCTGTACACATTTTATGACATTTAGAATAATGTTTTCAGAAGTGCTTTGCAAAACCTGTATGTATGCACTTATGTGTTCATGTGCATCTCTCAGGGCTTAAACAAGTTTGTAAATGTGATAGAGAATTTTGGAAAGGGTGTGTTCACACTGCCTCCAAGTTTGAGTATTCAGCATTAGTCTCAGGAAGACAGCAAGCTAGACTGTATATCACAGTTCCCAGGAAATTGTGTTATCCTATGTTGTGTGACTTGTGTTCACAAACATTTGTAGAGACTGCAGCTAGGATATGATCCTGGACTCTTTTCAGACTCCAGGGCCTTAAAGAAAGAGGCGCCTAACAGACCTGCAAGCCAAGCATGAAAACAGTGGTTATCTGAAAAAGAGCAGCACTTCTTCTAGCTCTGCAGCAGAGTGGTTTATGCTGAATGAGCTTGACCCTTGAGAAAATTAAAAAATGAAAATTAAAAAAAAAAAAAAAGGAAGGAAAGAAAATGGAAACGGTTATTTCAAATATCAAAAACATTTCAGTTTGGGAGTTCACATGGAGACACAGACCAAACACAACTCTGCAGAAGGGAAGCCACTTACTGCATGCTCACAGAAGGTGATTCAGATCTCTCCTCTTTGATTTGCAAGCAGTACATAGTTTTCAAAAATAAGCTGCAGCCTATTCTAATATTGGATTCCCTCAATGACTGTATGAAAGATGTCTGTCTCTCCAGGCACGGATCTAGCCACCAGAGCGTGGTGTCACTCTTTGTTTCTCTTGCCTAATGGAATAACAATGGCACGAGAAGAGCCTGAGGTTAAAGGCAGTTTCCTGCCCTTATCACCTTTAGGTGAGCACTGGGAATAGCAGCAGCTTGTTTTCTAATGTGCTTTCTTTGTTTCTAACAGCAAGTGGTAAAATCCCTGGAGAGCTGCAAGCTTGCCTGCAGTTAATAGCTATAAACGGTAGAGTAGGGACACAAGCGTCCTTTCCTGAGACTCAGATTGGTTTCCAGACAAGTAAAATCGTCAATCTGAATAAAACACAAGGTGTTCATAGGCACAATCAAGTAATAGGAAATTTCCACTGAATTGTTTTCTGAAAATGCAGGACAGTGCGTGCAATGCCAGTGTGTGCGGCTGCTTGAATATCAGTGGTATCTATGCAGAAGAAAGGCTGCTCCAAAATGCTGAGCTGTCCTGTGATGCAACCATCTCAGAAGGACCTAACTCCCTTCTCAGGTTTCCCTTGACAGAAAACTACACAACGCTACTATGAGCTATTATAACTTGGAAAAGCTTTAGCTTTCCAAAACACTGAGAAGAACTGGGGGGACTGTATGTATTTGGCATACTCTTTTTTTCTCAACCAACAGTACAGACCACCCACATGATCCTGGTTTGCAGTCCGATGACCATCCAAGTTTCCTTTGTGAACCTAGAGTAAGCTTTACAGCCTCTTTGCCATGTTATAATAATAATAATAATAATAATAATAATAATAATAATAGTAGTCCACCAAACGTTTTGCACTGCATGAAGAATTCCTTAAAGAATAAGATCTTCAAGGATTTGCCAAGTTCAGATTTTAATCAAGTGTAATGTGACAAACTAAGAACTACCGGATGAGAGCTGTTTCTCATATCTTCTCCTGCTAAAAAGAGTTCACAAGCATCAGCCATGTGTTTGGCAAGGGAGATGGTGCATCTAGTGACTGGAGTTGAGCGTGCTCAAAGTTCCTGGCCTCTGAAGGATTCAGTATGTGCTTAGGGCAAGACAGTTGCTTTCTCCCTGCTTTCACTTAGGAGTCTCAGTTCCTAATTTTGGTACATACCTAACAGCAGAGTGATCATCTTGTTCCTGCCCACACAGAGAATATGAGATATCAGAGGTCAGCCTATAGCACAGGTAGTATCAGTTTGCTGACAGAATCATCATTTTTTCAGTGGTTTCCTTTTAGCTTCTAGAATCAGGCTGTCTGTACCAAATGATCCTTGCACACATCCAGTCAGAAGCCTGTTTCAAAAAATATGAAAACAGAAATAAAAGTGCCTATTTATGGCCCTGTTAGGTAGAATATTTTTTAATATTTCTTACTTATTTATTTAGTGTTCTCCCTCTTGTACCCAGCAGACTCTCTGAATCAGCACACAGAAGAGTATGTCATCTGCCAACATCCAGTCTGACAATTTTACAGTCCCTTTGGATATGAAACTCTGACTTTAGTAGCTATGACACACGAAGGCAAAGGTAAGCACATGCAGTGATACCACGTGTGCTCTATTCATCGTGTTCTATGTTCACATACAAAATTTCACCCACATTTGATATAGGCTTTAATTTTTAAATGTGAGCAACTGTATCTTAATTCATTAACCAGTTTGCCAGGTCATAGTAGATCTGGGAAATACTAGGGAAAATCTGAAGTATGAAAGGGTACACATGCCAGCAAAATTGCTCATTTCTGCCTGTAAAATCAAAGATGAGAATTACCAAACAGAGAAGGGATAAATTACATGGTATAGAAAGGTTGATTATTTTCTAGGACAGGTTACATGAGTTCATGAGGACAGGGGTTCACCTCTTCTTTTGGAATTATCAAATCAGTTTAGATATATGAAAAGATTTTGGTCAGGTTAGTGGAAATATCTTGAAATCACATCTTTTTGTAAAGTCTTTACCATCTTTACTGACTGAAATCTTTCCAAGCACAGTATGATGAGTTAGTAGACCTTGAATAATAAATTTTTTAAGAGTGAGAACCTGCTCATTTAAGAAAAAAGAATGAGAAAATGCACCTTTTACAATTTTTTATGCAATTTAGATAGGTAATAGTGGCCATGTTATAATTTAAGTTTTCAGAGTTTTACCATCAGCTTTTATTCCCCAAATACAAAAGTGCCCAAGGCCAAGAGCAGTTAGATATTTAGACTGATTTTGAGAAGCACTGTCTTAACAATTCCAATTAAGTCAGCAAGACTGAATAGAAGTTTTGTTGTGAAATTTAGTCGTATATTTTGCAGTCATTTAAAGGCATATCTCCAATTATAATTTCACCTTATTCTAAAAACAGTATGAAAATACATTTCCTCCCCAAAGTAGCACAAATGTTTCAAATTATTCAAATGAACCAACTTACATTTAAATTTTTTGTTATGTGTATTTAGTGTTCACCATTCCAATTGTATCTAGCCATTTTATTATTTTACTACCCAGTTACCCAGTTTTGGTATTGGTATATATTTGGAGTTCTGTAATAGCATGATCAGAAATAATGTGTACAACACAGCAAAATCTGCAAATCTGCACCTTGATATTTTTTTTTTTAATATCTGTTTTCATTGCATTTCATTTGGGTGGGAGAAAGAATTATGCTGATCTGAGACTGTGTTAAGCTTTTACGTGAAACGTTAATTTTGAAAGAGATTTCCCTTTTCTTTGAAATCACAATGCAATGAAAACTCTACCAGACCAAGCTCACAGTATCCTTCTATCTATTCTGTCTGCCAGCTCCTTTTATGTCCTGCGGCATGCAGTGAGCATCAAAATGTTGTAGAGAAAAGGGAGGCAGTGAGCAAGAGTGATCAGACAAAAATCACACGCCAAAGGGTAGCTTGAACTAAACCAGAACAAATGAAAAAAAAAAAAGTTTCTTCTGACACTTCTCCTAGGACGCCTATTTCTTTCCTTATGTAATCATCTACTAGCTTCACACTGCAAAAAGGGACAGCTGAAATAACTACAATCAAAAGAAAAACATGACAGAGTTTTGACAGCCACAGAAAAACAGTTTAAAACAAGCTGAGTTTATACAGAGAATTCTTTAGGCTCTGTTCATAGAAAAAGTTATGCTCCATTAACGTGGCATTTCATAGAGTACTCTCCAACAAATATCTGGTGAGGATTGCAGTTTCCCATTAAGTGCAGGCTTCTAATCCTGAAGCCAGGAACTGTGCTGCTATTACACTGAGAGGGCATAACCACTTGAGCACAGTGAAAATAACACAGCATCAGAGAGAGACTAGACAAACCTGGGTATCTCTAAAATAAAGCATAGCACATAAGCAAAAAGATTCATGGCTAGACAAATACGTGCCGTCTTGAATTCAACCAGCTACATAAACTCCCCCCATTTGCATCCTATGACATAGATTCAATTTAAAATTATATTTCCATTGCCAGGAGCAGAAACACCGCCTCTCTTTCAAATATTCCAGGCCAAATTGTAGCTGATACAATAGATATATTCATAGGCTTCAGTTTGCTCAATGTGAACATTTTTTTCCTAACATTCCCAAGCAGTAAGCAACCACCAGGTGGGTGATTGTGTTAGGACACTGCACAGGGAAAGCAACAATATTAACAACCTTGGAGGCTAGAAGTGCTTGTACAAAAACATACTGTGTCGATACCACAATCAGCCCTAACTGCAGAACTCCTGTCTCAACTCAAGAGGGCTCTACCGAGCTCCTCAGATATTTACGATGAGGCCTCCAAACAGAAACTTTCAAAATGTCAGTACCTTATCTCTGTCCCGCATTGCTGCCCCACAGGGTGAGGTTTGTTTCATCTGTGCTAGTGTGGACCTGCTTTTGTGCCTTCTACCTCCTCAGCGGGCTGGCTGTAGACTCACTAGCTCGCTCAGACTGCAGTGCTCAGGCTGCAGAAGCAGTGCTGGGCTGAGGACCCAGAGCCATATTCATCTCTAACTCTAGCAAGTACAACCCAAAGATGAGCTGCTGGGTGGGGAGGTTTCAGTCTTTGTTTCAGTCTTTGTGTGGCTTCTCTAGTTGAATGCATTGGACTCTGTATCAAATACTTGAGCCACCAGTGGGCAATTTATTAACCTTGCGCAGTATCTCAAAAGACATGTAAGATATAGGAAAGACATTGTATAAGAAAGAAGCAATATACATATATAACGATAAGGTAAGTGTATTGATAAGAGTATGCATTCATATGCATTCGTGTAGCCCAGAATCCTGGATCTGACACTAGCCATTAGATGAGAACAGCCCAACAACACAGTAGTAATTTCCCTGCCAAGACCTAGCTCTCAGCTTCCTGCAGTTTAGGAAGTTTCTAAACTGGAGTCTGTATATGCATTTTGATGTTTTATAGACCCTGATATTTTTTTTTCCACCAAGAAGCTATCAGATCCCTCTTTGAATCCATTTATAATTTTGGCCTTTGTAACACCCTTTGATAATGAATTCCACTCTTTAATTGCGTCATCTAAAAAAAAAAAAAAAAAAAAAAAAAAAAGTGTTGCCTTTTTATTTGCTCATTTTATTTCTGTCTGATAATTCAATTGGAAAGCCTTTGTCCCAGTTCAGTCACAAACATACTGTGTGATTTTGGACAGCACTTGTAATCTATCCCTCAATTCTCCAGCTGCAGAGCATGAATAAAAGCATTCCCTCAGGCAGACTCTCACTGAAATCAAATGACAGTAAATACCATTTCAGCCAAATATATTCTGCCATTATTTTAGCAGTCCAGCTTATCTGATAAAAAGATTTGCTGAAAAGGACTTTAACTTCTGTGGGAGTAGAGTCAGGTAAAGATTAATGAAGACAGTGGAAGGACTTCAGAATTGGACAAAATAAATGCAGCAGAAGTTGTGATTTGGGGGAAAAAAAAAAAAAAAAAAAAAAAAAAGAAGCTTCCACCTTTGACTCAAGAGAATAAAAAATAAAACACTCTTACCCGTTGTATGAACTTCTAGTTTAGGAGCTTTGTATGGCACAGACAAACCTTGCTTTTCACTATCATGAGAGAGTCATACAGACCTGTGTGCGCTCTCCCTTGGTGTTTCAGCAAAGGCCAGACACCAAACTCCAAAAGCTACTTCAAAGGGAACTGAGGCAAAGAGAGGCTGGAATGGGGATTTGTGTGAGTTCTGCATTTCTCTCAGCCTCTGCTTTCCTTGTGTTCATGAAGGTGAGGTGGAGATGGATCTGCAGCTGCATGCTTAAAGGAAAGAAATGACCTTCCCCCCACCTTCAGCCTCCCACTCATCTCTCTCCCATACACGCTTAAAACAGACTTTGTCGCAGGCAGAACCGGTGACAGACAAGGCAAGTCCTTCAGGAACCACTCATTGTCACTGTCAAGGCGGGGGGGGGGAGGCCCACCAGTGCCCTGCAGGCCCTGGCAGCCTCTTGGTTTGGCTCCTGCCTCAGACAGAGGCCATCATTGTTCACCTGATCCATTCTTGCTGGGCCCAGGTGCAGCATTCCTCTCTGAATCTGCAAGATGTGAAAGCAGATTTCTGCAAAGAAACTGACACCCAAAACACCCTGTCATGCCAGTTACTGCTTCATAGAAAACTGCAGGCTCTAGGCAGCATGCTGGGAGCATTGTGCAGCTTTTAATTGCAAGTACCATTTGCATATTGGTATTTCGTGTGTTCCTAGGTGTTGGGCTTGGCCTAGCTCAGTTTTACTTCTTATTAAATGTCCTCTAAGAGACAGGAGTTACTGTGAATGTCGTGCCTATGTGGAAAGCAAACAGCCAGGACACAAAAGCATTAGTGAAACTCCATTGCTGTGAAAGAGGATGCATGAAACTCAGACACCCCCAAAAAGTTGGAATTACCTGCTTGAGCCCACACAGGCTTCTGCTGGCAACCTACAGAAGTGAATTCTCCAAATTCAAGGATTATCCTCTGGGTTGTGCAAATATGAGATAGATGTAGATACGTACTGGCCAAGAGCATTAGGTGCTGAGGCCATGGTACTTCAATTCTGGAATGTGCTTTTACCAGAAAAATAGCAATCACAATTAATATTAACTGTTTAAGTAGCAATTTTTACCTTCTTAAAATGAGCTGATTCTATCTCATAAAACAGATACCTACTCAAAGGCCCTTAGTATGGGTATAGGAAGAAGGCAAATCTGCCTTGTTTACCAGGGTTTTAGCAGGCATGAAAATGGATGAGGGACCTCAGTGATGATGGCGTCTCCAGCAATGCCAATGGCAAAATTACCTCTGACTTTAAAAAGCTTGGAATTTTAGACTGAAAGGGATGTTCTCTCACTTAAACTTTTCATATGAGTGTCTATTTCTCCCTCAGGAAAAAAAAATAAAATCTGCCCTTGCTCACTGCTGGAATCACAGTTACTCTGTGCCTTCCACATGATCAATAACAGGAAAACCTAACTCACTGCAGCATCATAAGTGGGCCTGAGCAGCATTTGAGGCCAATCTGTCTGAACCCCATCTAAAGTCAGGGTATTTTCAGCTTGTGAAGACACAGTGCATTTTAACTTTGCTGATGTTCTTTGTTTGCAAAACATTTACATGTGTCATGAAAAAACAGCCCTTTCTTTCAGACCACTTTTCAAAAGACCTGCAGCTAAGGGTGTACACAGATAGAGTACACTGACTCCCATATTACTGACTATAAGGACATCTGTTTTACTCTTGTTAAAAGATGTATATACAAGTTTCCACAGTCTTTAAAGCCATTTGACTGTAAGTGTATTGAAAGCACTGATATACGTGTCAGTAATGTAGCTGTAGACAAGGACCAGATCCACCTCCAGAGCAGTTTTTGACAGTTTCCAGACTTTGCTATTGAAATGCAAGTAGTTGCTGAATGTGGGAAAGACTAAAGCTATGCTGTTTGGCTCAGAGCCCAGGACTGAAAGATTTGGGTCCACTTTTCCAGCTGAAAAATGTAATGTACTTCCTCCCAGAACTTCAAGGGGTCACATACTCAGCTGGGGAGAACAGGGGTAGCTGCAGTGAAGTCAATGGAACTGCAGGCATAAATTTTATCTGCTTATCCAACACATATTATCTCTTAGCATGCAGTTAGCTTAAAACTCATTAAAGACAGATCAGACACAACAATCACTAGCAAGCAGAAGAAACTTTTTTTTGCTTTGTCTTTCTTACATTAATCTGCATCAAATACTGAGTATTTACCCTTATGATCAGCTCCCTCTGCGGATTGTATAGAGATAACCTCTCTGTTAGTGCACAGAAATCTTATGGGAAATTTGGGCAAAGAAACTATTGGTCTGGAAATTCTTGCCTCAATTACAAGAGATGCCTTTGCTGCTACTTGCCTTGGATTTTCTCAGTTTACAAAGTCAGCCTCCTGGTCAACATTTATCAGAACTATAACATTGAATTCAATATATTAAGCTACTGGGACATAACCAAAATTCTACAAATAAAGCATAAAAAATTAAATTAGTTGTAATGTGCACAGTTATATGTATATGTATCTCATTTTATCACCTGGTATTTTATTTCACTAATAACCTAAGCCATACAGAAGATGAGCATGTTTCAATGTGGCGCTTAAGTTAGCAAATCCGTGTTATTTTATTTATCTTCTTTCCATCTTGCACGTTCTTTGGACAGAAGTCATATCCCACTGCCCAAATATGCAGCCCCAGGGCAGTATGCAAATGGATCTGGTAGCTCAGGTTCTTCTACTAATCCAGGTCAGCATCCATCCCAGACACAGGCTTTATCCTGCAAGTCTCTGCGATGATGTGCAGCAGGAAGTGCCAAGTTATTATGCTCCTTTACAACTCTGAGTGAAATCTACACAAGGATGCAATAAAGTTAATTACTAGGCGTTGTCTTTCACTTGGAGGTAAATCTGTGGCTTCTTGGGGCTTGCTTCTCTACTCAAGGGGAAAAATAAAGTGAAGTGTTATTATACTGTGAGTGTATCTATAAAGAAAAAAAAAAAAGAGAGAGAGAGACTCACATTCATGCCCTTTTTGGTTTTCTGTCCATGACCATGTGCCATGTGATGACAAATCAAGGAGATCTTTATCACGTAGGATTTCTGAAGAGTCTTTTGAACTTCTTTAGTCACCTTTCATTTATGTATAGTACTTCATAGGATTATAGGATTATTCATGTTGGAAGTTTAACTTTCTGCTCAAAGCAGGTATTGGAAGGCTTTTACTAGATCCTTCTGAAGCCACTTCTTCCCTCTTTTTCCCTTCTTTCCTCACTCACTCTCCATCGTTGCACTGGCCTTACCTTTGTGGCACATCTGTCTGTCAGACTCCCAGGTTGTTTTTGGTGTAGGCATGGATCACAGCCAGTGGCTACTCCATATCAAGTGTGCAAATCCATGAAGGCCTCAAGGGTCTGCATGGTCTCCAAAGTAAGTGGGATTGTGCAAGGACAATCGCTTAAGCAGAAGGATTTTCCTCGGTCCTAGCAAAGCAGCCCATGCCAACCAAGCAATACTTCCATAGCATGGGTAGCCTTGCCAGGTTGTGTCTCTTTCTTCATCCAGTTTTTTCACACAGGAGAAAGAAAGAACAGGCCCCGTCCACTCATCCTTCTCTATCCCCTCTGCTGCCTAAGCAATGCAGGTTAAGCGCAAAAGGCTCTCACAGATGTTGCTTTGCAGATGTCAAGCATGAAAAGCTCAATATCATCTCACTCTGGCCAAGGCAAGCACACAATTCATTGCAAAAAACATCCAAAGAGTCTAGAGAGAGAAATCAAGACAAGAAAATGAGATGTGCAGCTTAATCTGCACACATATAGCTGGAAAGGGGAAAGGGGAAGCATTGACTGGAAGAACTGCTTTTATCACTACGTGTACACTTGAGTCAGTGTCAGTAGCACAGGCTACAATTCACAGTAACAGTCACAGGCTACAGCAAGGTTTGGAGCATAGATTGGATCTCCTAAAGGACTGGTAATGGACTGCAAAGTTGTTTTCCTCTAGCCCATTTCAGACTTGCCTATTTGTAACCATGGATGACCAATTCCCAGATTTCTTCCAGATTTTACTAAAAGAATTGTTAGAAAACACTTTCCCAACAACTGAAAATTTCCCAGTATTGCTGTTTAATAAATTTAGTGTGTTTTTGAAAATGGTTCCCTCTACCTAGTCTGGAAATACCCCAGAAATAGTTTTTCTTTTGTTCCATTAGAATTGGAATTTTCAAGTCTGGATAACCATGGGAAGCATCTCCTTGAGGTTCCCTGCTGAGAAGGTGCTAAATGCATGACCATGCAATTTACCAGCTAATCTCCTTTGATTCCTCTTACAGTTAATGTAGAGAAAGAAATGCTCCTAGGGAGAGAGAATAGTAAGAAAGTAGTTGAGCCAAACAAGTTCATGATGAATCTACACATACATGAAACTAATGTCAGGTCAGTAGCAACTGGAAATTATTATCATGATATTTCTGCATGGTGACCTATTTGAAATGACAATAAATAATGAGAGGTTATATTACAAAAATATCATCCAGTTTGTCATTTTAATTTTATTCATATTGATAGACTCACCAGAGAGGTTAAAGACTGCCTGGCTCTAAAAGATGTGTAGAATTTTTTTTGACCATTCTAGGTCTTTCTGTACTTATTGCAATATCTACAAAATGGATAGGAATGTCTGAAAAGCAAAACTAAATAGAACGTTCCTGTCTAATTGGTGAAATAGAAAAGGACAATAGGATGTGATATATATCATTGATTTGACATAAAAATGAGTATTTGGTTGTTGCTACTTAGGCAATAATGCAAGAAAGTATTAGGGTACATTGTTTGTTAGAGTGAAATATGTTTAAACCAAATACTGAGGATTACTAAAAAAGGCACTGGGGAGGTCATGCTGTTCTTTTTCCAAGAAATATGGTCAGATGTTTGTAAGATCAGTGCAATCATAGTAATACTGATAGTAATGGAATTATGTAAATGGATTCCTGCTTATTGCAGTAGTAAGGTATTCCAGATGTGTTATTGGACAACAGACAATACGTAGCTGTAGATTTAAATTATTTTATCAGGGTTTAAAAAAAAAAAAAAAAAAAAGACAACTGAGGAGCAGTTCTTGAAATCTTTCCCTAAGATGATACCCTAAAATGTCAGTAATCTCGCCTTGTTCTGCTAGGCCAAGAAGACTGTGAATATTAAAGAATCAACACATTTTTAGAAAGGGCTGTTGAGCTGCCTTTGGAAGAGTGTAATGCCAGTGAGTGGGTTTTTTGTATGACATCTAACTTTAGCCAGTGACGTAACCCTGAAAGAGGAGGTGAAGGGATGGAGGAGCAGTAAACCTGCCACCCCAGGTAGCTCTGCTTCTAGATGAAGGCCCTCCTTGGCTTTCACTTTGCAGAGACAGATAGACGTACAGGCATCAATGAGTCTTCACCTCTCCTGGCCTAGGAAGGGTTTTGTTGTGTTTGTTTTGTTGTTGATGTTTCTTTTTGTGTTGTTTTGTTTTGTTTTTGTTTTACACATCTCATTGGCATTAGATGAAGAATTTATGCTGGTGTCTGAGATGGACTTCCACTCTCAACAAGGAAAGCTACTCACTCTTCATGGATGTAAATTAAGTTGGTGTGAGAAATACCACGTTTAATAATACAAAGACTTAGTCACTTCTGCACAATCTGTTGAACAGGCAGACAACTGATTGGACCCACCATAACCTGCATTAACTAGACATGCAAGTTATGTGGTACGTAATAGGAGACTGTCTGTATTTTATTTCATTTGTCTTATTTTTCTTTTATTATTTTTCAGCCTAAAGATGCAATACTTCCCATACCACAGTGTATGTCACAGAACTGGGGAGACGAAAAGTTTCCTGTTTTTCATATCAATGTTATTTTTAAATTTAACATCGTGAAAGAGAGATTTTTTTTCTTGGAAAACAAGAACGCACTAGGCCATAAGCCTGACATAGTTTATATATGAGGAACATATATGATCACACTGATTTTCAGGCGTGATGAATCTCTATAACCATTCTTTCATCATTACATCTTTCACTTCACTAGTTAGGAATTTTTGTTAACAATTGCGTAAAGTGATGTCTGCCATACCTTTCTTCCCATGTACTTGAATTTCCTAAACATGGAATAGGGAAAAAAAAAGAAAAAAAAAAAAAAGAAAAAAAGAAAAAGAAAAAAAACTACCTTTATATCTGCTGTCTGACCATTCATTTCTTACTCATCATGATAAATATGTGAGTATACCATTATTTAATGTTTGGTTGCTACACCATAGTAATTTCTTTGACAAATTAACATAAAAGTGTAGTATTTCGATAAATACAACACATTCAATAAACCCAAAAATTTATGAGTATAAAAGTAATAGGTATTAGTAATGTCCTTCATGTCAAGTTTAAGTCAATCATTGTACAAGGAAATTACTAAAATAAACTGTTTATTTTCTTACCTCAGGGGTCATAAATAAAAAGAGCTGTGAAATTCTAACCCATGGCATCATGTTAACTATCACACTTGCATTGTTCATGTTGGTATGCTGAACAGCCATGGATCAGAGCAATGGTCTGGTACCTAATTATTAATTAAAAGTAATTTGATATCAGTCAAAGTGCTCTGTGTTTGTTCTGGGCAGACATAACATCACATGAACTCTTCACAGACAAGCTGGTAATGAGTCACAAACACTGGGCAATAGGTTAAAATAATACCTCAGTTCTGATCTAACAAAGAGGTGCAGTATTGGTTAGTATCATCTGTCTTTTGCACATACCTGCCCCTAGGTGATTTGCAATTTACCTCTGTTTTTCTTTTTTTTTTCTTTTTTTTCTTGTCAAAATCACTTGCTGTTAGATGCCTCCAGCCCTGAAGCTATACGGAAAGGAAAGCTTTAGGTGGGATATATACACTCTTCTCATCAACTTAGAGATGTCAAGAGCAGCACTTCCTCTGTCCACAGGGCAGACATTGTAGAAGCTCAGTCCCAGCCACAGAAGGTACTAAATGCTTAAAAATGCAGGACAGCAAACTATCTACAAGACAGGAAGGTGACACAAAAATAAAATAAAATAAAATAAAATGACAAAAATGGGAGAGAAATAGATGGCCAACTTGATTCAGCTGTTACAGAAGAGGCTGAGAAACCAGAGATGGAGATCTGTCCCCATCTCTCTGGCCTCAGGCATGTAATTTAATCCCTCCTACTTCTCTGCTGGATAGTTCACCCAGGAGAGGCTCAGTAAGTAGCATGAGTCTGCACAGCAGCTATCACAAATGGCCCTGATTTCACTTAATCGTCTTAAGATACATCTAAATTGTGCATCTATATCGAGAACCAGTCCAGAGCATATTGTGGCTTTTCCTACCCATGTGCCCAGGATGAATTCAAAATATGTCTTATCACTCATAAAATTATCATAATGCTCACATCTCTACTCAAAATAACCATACATGAGACATTCTGATATTTGTTCTCCTCAGTTCCAATTTTCATTCTAGATTTCTCTATATACTTCCTAGACCTTTACACAACTTTAAAAAAGAAAAGTCCATATTTAAAATAAATAATAATAACAACAGCAAAAAAAAGGTACTGTTGATATTTTTAGGAAGATATATGTATACCCCCACCACCCCCACCCCAGCTTTTAAAGTCTTTTTATTTTTTGCCTGTAAAATTCAATGTTTATTAGAAGAAGGAGAATGCTGAATTAGATTGTCTGTGATGTCCTCTCTTGTGTAGCATGCTAGGGTAAGTACTAGGTGATAAAGATTTACATGTGTAGTTTCATTCTAGTGCAAGAATGCTATTTCTTTAAGAAATCTGAATCCAATAAATCATGAGATTGGTTTAAAAAATATGAGGCTTAAACAAAGCAATACATTTTGGTGCACTTTCACTTTTTTTTTTTTTTTCTAAGAAGTGCTCAGGTAACATTTTTAATCTTTTCTCTGAAACTGTAAAGGCCAGAAAGCTATACTCAAAAGAGTGAAATCTGAGCTTCTCGCCTCTTAAAACATCTCTGGGATTTGGATTTTAAGAAACATCAGTAGAGAACAAGACTTAGGACAAAACCATGAGAGTTTGCCAGGCTGCCTGTGCTCAGCCAGCCTGTTTTTTGTAGAAGTCATCTGGCAGAGTAAGCACTGCTGAAAGAGCTAAATAAAATAGTATGAGAACACTGAAGGCATAAAGATGGAAACATGGGAATGTGGGGGGTGGGGTGTTTCTGAGTTAAGCACTTGCTAGGAGAGGCTAATGGGAAGTAATGAGAAGGAAAGTGGGGGAGTTGAGCAAAAATTTTAGAATGAGTGAACCGACTCTTGTTAAGTTTATGGCCAATTAATGTTTGCCATACTTGGGAATCAAAAGTTTAGCAAGGGTTTCTCTATATTAAAGGCAGTTCTTTGAACAATAGAGCCCTTTTTCTGCAATTCACAGCTGTCAGAGATCATTTCACTCCCTATATAATTCAAAAAAGTGATGCCTTTAATTGGCAGCATAAACACTGTTGGGCTAGTGTGTACTGAACTTGATTTAGATGCTCAGTGTATGGCACAGTTTGCATCTGTCAGGATTTGTAAGGAAAAGCTGCATAAATAATTCTAGACTCACATTTGAAAACCAGGAGAAAAAAGCAGGATTCCAAAATGTCACATACACTGGCTTTAAAATGACATGAGCCAGGAAAGCAAGAGTTAAAGTTGAAACTCTATGCCAAAGACCCTTTTACAATGGTCACTTCCCATGTGAAGTGCCCTACACATAGCTGGGCTAGCATAAGGTGGAATGGCACCTTAACCCTGCATTTCCTGCTCTTTTGGAGTTTATTTTGCCTTTAATATTTTAACACGGTCTAAATTTAATTTACTAATTGGGCTGCTGTTTTGCTTATTTGTTTGATTTTACTACTTCTCATAAAACAATCCAGTTATCAGTTCAGAAGCACAGGCTCCTGTGTTACTCCTCCCATGCTATTTTGAATTCTATTTATTCAGCATCCCAGTGAAGCCAGAGGACTATCTGGCCCATTCAGTCCACGAGGACTTCACAACACAGGCTCAAAAATCAGTTATTACAGGAGCATGGAGTGGTTGAACATTGCAGGTTGTACCTGCAAATAGCCCCTACTCCAAGTGAGGTTCACTTGATGTCCACACAGAATTTGGAACTCAACAAACTGCTAAACACCAAGAATGCCATGAACTCCCTGAGGGAGAAAACTAGGTTTTACACAAGCTATTATGCATAAAACAAGCTATATTTCAGTTAGAAGGGCATTTTCAAAATTAGCAGTGACATTTAATTTAAGGAACAAATGTTTGTAGTTTATCCTTTCTTCTCGGTTGCTGTGGTATTGTGTTACAATCACCAGTCCTTCCTTTGGCATAGATCAATAAGTCAAGGTAAAAGTCCATTGAACAAAGACAATTTTCCTCACAGGATAAACTCATTTGGTAATCCAACAAAACCATAGTTTCTTTTGTAAGCTGTAAGTATGGTCTATCAAAATCAAACTAGTCAACAATGGTTCTGGGGCTTGTGCCTTCTCAAGTTCACATTTTTGTCTTTTTCTCCTCTGTTTCAACAACTTGCAGTATCACTAATTTGCTCCAGTTTGCTCCTGAAATCAGTCTGTCAGCTGGTTGTAACCCCACAACCTCCTTTTACCTCACTTCTGCAAAGCATAATGCCCTAAAGAACACATGAGGAAGTCATTTTTAGCAGAAAAGCCTTGTTTTTCCTCACTATGGTGATGAATGTTAACAAAAATCTGATAAAACTTGGATAAAATAAGATATTGGGAAATATGGCTCTCCTAAAGAGAGTTTTGTCCATGGAAGTGGATCAGCTTTGACTTTGTTATCCGAGAACAGCATTTGGAACTGAAACACCACATATCTTTTGGAAATAGTGATTCAAGCTGCAATGTCAGCTTCTTTACTGAATCTTTTGGAAATAGTGATTCAAGCTGCAATGTCAGCTTCTTTACTGAATAAAATTTTAGCTCCTGCTCCAAGAACTCACAATTCAGAGATGGAGAGAGGTCATCTGTGAGCAGTGAAGGGAGAGTCTGTACAGTACAACAAAGTTTGTGACAAAGCACTAAATGATTCCAAGAGACAGCCAAAAGTGAGTGGATGGTGACTTTGTACAAGCAAGAATTAGGTTTGGGAAGGTTTCATGATGCACAGGGACACAAAGAAGAAAACATGGAGATGTCTGTTGAATGGGTGAACCAATGAAACATGGGGATAGGTGAACGAAGGTAAAGGAGACAAAAAGATTGTTACAGAGCACAGAGCAAGGTGTTACAGGAAAGCATATGATGTCCAGAGGTTGAAAGATTGAAAGACTCGAAACTTGCATTGCTGGACAAATATAATCTTGTTAGTAACTTCGGAAGAGGATGTGGAAAGTCAGCCTAATGGTATCATTATTTTAGGCATTGGAAGGACTAAGAGGATGGTAATAGGATAAATACTCTGTGCAGAGGACAGAATGGCTCAAAACATTTGTCCTGTGCCTAATATATGTTGGGTCTCTTCTGCCTTTTACTCACTTTGCAGGGATTGTGCGTAACAGACACACTGAGCCACCACAGCACTGCTATATCCCCAGTCTGCTTCAATAGATGGGTCTCTTGGCCTAGGAAACTGAATTCCCAACTTTTGGAAAAGCCCATACTATTTCAGTCTAAGTCTTCCTCATGAAGCAGCACCAAATAAAGCCAAACACCAATGTGTATCCTGAGTCCAAATGTTTGGGGAAAAAAAAAAAAAAAACATGGCTCAGAAATATCATCTAGGAAAAACTGTCTGAATATGATAAATTTATAATTATACTAATAAACAAATAATAATAAAAATATATTTCAGTATCCAATTTGAATTATCATTTTAAATAGCAACATTTGTTGCATTCTGGCACTGCAATTTGAAGAATATTTCAAGCTGAAACAATTATTTGAATCTAACTTGAAAGGGGGACGTGAGCTGGGAAACACTATCCCCTTCTTTAGTTCCACTGATTTCACACTCATCTCTGCAGCCTCCCATATGTCTGCAATTTACATTGGCATGAAAGACCGGTCAGTAAGTGTTCAACTAAGCCCAGAAATATCAGTTGTGAGCACAATTCATGGCCTTTGAAAACATAACCTGTACCCACGGGCAGTAGTGAGGCATTCGTTGTCTACAGGCACATTCCTGACATTAGGCCATCAGGCTGTTTTACAGGGAAGAATCAGTATTGTGCCACGTGAATGGCAAACTCCTGGCAATTATGGAGCTTCTCCTTCAAAAATAAAACTGTTTTCCTGAATGTGAGACAAGCTGAAATTTGCACAGGTTCATAATGCAGTTCTAGCCATTTACTAGTTGGAGAGGATTGTACCCTTTAAATCAAGTGCTGTTTTCAAGGAGTTGATCACCTGAGGAGGTGGACTGAACACTGGATCCTTTGTCCATCCAGTAGTGCAGTGTACAGTTACCTGAACCCGGAGCCCATTAACTGGGGTAGGAGATGCGTGTCGGCTCAGTCTCCCCAAAGCGCTAAACACCTCCTGACAGCTGTTCAATAACATTTACACAATTCAGAAGAGGTGTTCAGCATCTCACAGGAGCAAGCAACAGGAAAGTAAAATGGAAAGTTCCCTTGCCTTCAGAAGGATCTGAAATTGGTATAAAAATGTGGATGTACTGGTAATCACTTTTCAAAAGAAAGTGAGTTCATTTAGACCTAACTATACAAAGTGAAGTCAAGCTAACTGCACCTGGATAGTCCTCACATAAGGGAACTCAGAACAATGCTGCTCTTGCAAGCTGATCAGCCTCACTGCATCTTTATCCTGGTGTGAAATATGGGGGAACTTTATTATGCCTTATAGCCCTTGCTCTCAATTACACTGAGGTCAGTTCATAAGAGTCCCGTTGTTATCAATAACCCCAGTCCAGATTTCTAAGGGTGAGACTGGGAGCAGCATGGGACTTATGCCTGAGGAAGTTTTATGATCTTATTGTTTTGTACTTTCTAGTGTCAAGAGTGACAGAGGCAGATTCCTGGAATGATTGCACAGGTGGTGTTAAATAGCCATTAGCAGACTACAGGCATGGCTTAAAAGTGATTACTTGTTCAAAGGAGAGGTTCCAAAATAAATAACTGTCAAGGAAGTATTACACCTTGTGTGCAAAAGAGGAATGTGATGGAAAAAAAATGCAGCCTTTATATGTATTTCATTATAGTGTGCATTAAAAGAATTAGCAATACCTTCACAACACAGTTTTGCAGCTACAAGGATTCTTCTTTGCCACACTAGTTCTCTTTCTGTAATTTCTTAGCAGCAATATACATAAAATATCTGACTAGATTTTTTAATTTTTCTGTTAAACAGGTCAGTGAATTCTCTGATTCCCATGCTAAAGAACTGCAGAAGAAGTCTAATATTCACTTGGCTCTGACACCCAAGCAACCTATATCTCTCAATGACACGATAGATTCACACGATGTCTGATTCTCTAACACCTTGTAGTGTGTCTCATTTGGCAACTGTCATTCCCACACCCACTGTATCAAACAGGTGGAATCATGCTGAAGAGCAGTTTGGCTTTGATGGGGATAAATAAACCTTTCTCACAACACTGAAGGCTTCCTAAACAAAGGATTAGGAACAAGTGGAAAGGAAATGAAGTCTTGTGCTGCCACTCATCATTCTTGCCAATGGAAAACAAGAGAGTTGGCTTACTTAGCTAAGCTTCTTGTTGCATGTAATTTTCTTAAATCTGATTAGGATCATTTAGGCTTTTCTAATTACAGCAATCTCAGAAGGCTGTGCCCACTACCTGTTTACCTATGAGCTTTCTTCTCTCCTTTTTTCCCCTCCATGGAATAAAAAAAAATGCTCTAGTATGGTTAAAAGAAAATAAACACAAAAATTTACATCCATAAGGACAGTCAGCATGAGGTTGTGTTACAGAATTGTGTAGACACCTTGCTGCCAGTTGTCAGCCCAGCCACCTGGGCTGTAGCCTCGGAGGAAGCAGGCCACTCATTAATCCCAAATCTCAATCTCAGTCAACTGGGATCCTAATGACAGTGAAGCCAACAGAGCTAATACTGGGCATTTTGAATCCAAGGGTGCCTTAGGCTTTGCTTAAGCTTTACAGAGTTGGAGTTTATTTGCTTTTGTCACTGGACGAGACAATTTTAGTGGCATTAGTCTGTTATAATGCATTTCTGAGTCAGCAGTTTCCAGACATAGCCTTGTTTCACCCCTGTTTGATCCATGTTCTCTGGCTTCAGGAAGATGACTCTTTTCTGCTGTCAGGAATGGCACTTGATGAAAACATGAAGCTCCCCAAATCTTTCTCTTCTTTAGGTGTACAAGTATTAAAGATACATTTGCAGCTTGGCATGGGAAGAAGGTACACAACTCTGGTATAGATCCACTTAGGAATAATGAAATCCTGTGTAAGGAGAAAGTGTACGTTTTGCTCTTAAATCTGTTTTTAATCAAAGGATGCCTTACCCTTTCAGATGAAAAGGGCTGATAGAATATCCTGTGTCCTCCTTCTCTTCTGGCAGCTGCATCAGAGAGGAGTTGGAATTTGATAAGGAATTTAGCTAAATGCTATATTATGTCAGTGTTTCTTTTTTTATAAGTGAGTGTTTTTTTATTGTTTTTTTACATGTGAGATTTTGTTTTTACAAAACTATGATCTGGTATTTTATGGATCAGAAAGACAATACAGTTTGAGGGCATGATTCAGCACTCTTCTTTCCCAGTCGCCACTTAACCACTGTCCAAGCATGGTGTTATTTCCAGGAAGTAGCATGGTACATACAGCAGGGAGCATTTTTCAAGCAACAAATTAAATCAAGGCTATTCATTGCAGCTAAAACGCTGCTAAAATATACCCACAGAGTGCTCATAGTAAAGTTCATGCTTGATAAAAAGCATAAATAATTATGCCTGTTAAATATTAAAAGGTCATGTTTTCGATAATGAAAGGAAAATAGAAAAAAATGGAATCTTAACAGCTTCTCTGTACACAAATAAAATGTCTTTCAGTGGTCAGTTTGAATACAAGGTCCATCAGAATCATGGCATCTCTGCTGTGCATTATTGAACTGAGGTGATTGGCCAAGGGCACTCATCTGGCTGAGGTGACTGATACTCACTACCTACTTGCTACTTACTTACTTACTACTCACTTATGAAGTCACGTGGAACAGCTGGGCATAGTCACCTCTGCTTTCCACGGGCAGCCACACCAAAAGGACAAATTCTCAAGAAGTTCAAGGAAGAGGATGGGTTTGGTCTGTGCTGGTCTTCAAGACAATCTGGTGTGCAGGAGGCAGCAAGGCAGAGTCCAGGCATTGCAAAAGCTCCGCTAGTGTGATCCAAGTCTGAACTAGGCAGGAAGGTGAAGGAGCTTCAGTGTTTCTGAAAGTCACAATTAGCACTGAGATGTAGAGGATTAGGGTGCCCCAGAGCCAGCTATATTATCTCTTAATCTATTTACAAAGTTGAGATGGTTTTGCGGTCAGGAAAAATAAAAAAAATAAAAAAAATAATAAAAAAAAAAAGGAAGGTATGGTGCCATTTGCTAAAGAAGTCCTTTCTCTTTCCAGTGCCAAGTGCCATGGTAACCCAGCTGGCATCCCCTCCGTCATATTGCAGCAGTCCACGTGCAGACACTCCTACGAGTGCACAAAGAAAGGTCAGAAACCCCACAGCTGCTTTCTCCATGCGTAGAGAGCTAGCAATCAACCACACAATCCTGATGCTGCATGCCATGTGGAAGCACAGAAAGACATTTGTTTTATCACCAGAAGGTTCATCTTATACTTCTTGCTGTGGGGAATTCCGTGATCCAGATTTCCAGGAATGTCTTCCTGTAGTATTGCCTGGGATTAACTGCCCCTGTGTGGTCAACTGCCTTGTGGCATAACTTTGGTAATAAATGTTAATTTATTTTCTGGTTTTAGCATTCATGTCCAGAATGACAGAAAAGGGTCTTTCAAGCAATATCAGGTACCTCTCAGCTTTCTATTATTATCATTTTGAATTTTAGCCTTAACTGCTGGTCATCCCTTTTGATATTCAATTTTCATGATTTTTTCAGGTCTCCTTCAGTCCCACCATCACCCTTATTCCAACCAAGCTCTTGATTCCTGAACATAATTTGCTTAAAAGTGTAAGTTACAGTACTTATTCTGTAATGACTCATTTTACTTTTCCTGCTGCTTCCTGAAATTCAGAGGTCAGTAAGGACAAAGAAGCAGTAAATACAAGTAACACCAGTTTGAGGGGAAGTCAGATGTTCCCTTTGTTAAAATAATCTAATGATAACAATATGTTCCTTTCTTACCACAAGACAGAAGATTCCAACTCTTAAGTGAGCTCTTTGGTGGCTATCTGACCCCTTGCAGTGGATTTGCTGCTCAGCTAAGGCATAAGTATCAAATTTTTGCAGGAGGGCATGAGAATGTATCCTCAAGAAAAAGAGAGTTCCCAGTAAGTGATATCATCCTGTCACGCAGATAAGCAAGAGACTCAGAGCATGGCTTTGATGTTGTCAGCTTTGGCTTCATCCCTTTAACCACTTCTGAAGATCCAGCTTCCTCTGGATTGCATTGGACATGGGATTTGGACCTAAGATTTGGACACCAAATATTATTTAATTTGGAAGATATTAGACACCACCCTCTATGCAGCACTGGAGGAAAATAGAGTCCAAGAAAAGTTTTCCATGCAGTTCTCAGTAACAGGGACTCCACTGAGGGAGGTCTGTGCAGGTTCCAGGACTTGTGTACAAAATTCAAACCACTTTTCTGTAGTATCTCTCCAAGATACTCTCCAAGATTCACCTTTTCTCAGAAATGCCTGCATACAGTTAGGCATGCTGGCTGTACAATTCATCCTGTTGCTGTGTGTTTACCAACACACACAATGTCTTAGAACTATTTTGAATTCTAGACCCTCTTTCCCTAGCAGAGTGAAATGCTGCTAACACCAAGAAGATGTCCTATGTTCTGTTAGAATGCTCTGGACTTTCTAAAATTTGCAATGTATTTGGACCCTTATTTGAAGAAAGTTTGGATAATGCCGGGAAGTTTAGGATCATAACCAACTGACAGATGTTTTCAGTGGAATTTCAGTGAATTTGATACAAATTTACAAGACACAAAAGCTGTAAACATGATCCAAAATATTTGACAAACTGAACCCTTCTCATCTTTTAGACATACCTAGTTATTTCTTCATAAATTATTTCAAAGTTGCCAATTTGCCCAAGTAAAATACTGATTTGGGAAGCTGTTACAATTTGGGTATATGAATCTGGGTTAACTGATGAACTTCCAGTGCTTTCAGTAGCACTATACCAATTTGTTCCAGCTGAAATATCAACACATGATTTGGAAAGTTCGCCAATAAAATTACATGTTAAAGAGAAATAAGTCCAAGCCACAAAGTTTGATCTCTCCTTTCATTGCAGCCTCCTTAAAATATAAATGTGTTTGGACCTTGAAATTTGGCTAATGCCATGATAAAACTGTGGTCCAGCAGCAAACCTCAGATTTGTACTTCTGCAGCATTCACAAGGTGTAGAGCTGGAGTTTGGCTCCATCTTACAATTTCAATGTTTCTATGTACTCAGGTTGCACAGTGTGCAGAAGGAGTCATATAAAACAATCTGTGAAAAGCCTGAGCCATTTAAGTGCAAATCCAACATATTTAAAAGCAGCTTGGGACTGATTTTTCTCTCCCTTATCCTGGTTTTACATTGATGCTGTTCCCTTGAATTCAGTGTAGTTCTTTAGGGGTTACATTAGTGTAAGTGAGAATAGAATAAGGCTAATTTACTTAGCTACATACCTTCCCAAAGGACACTTTAAGTTTTAAAGTTTTCTTCTTTTTTTTTTTTCTTTTTTTCTTTTAATCCTTCCCAAAGCTCAAAACATCCGAGAAGGATGAACAGAGAAAGTTTGTGTAACTGGTGATCTTTCTTTAGATAACTTATCACCAGGACAGTGGGAGTTTTTTATTCCTTCCACCCTGTCAGTAGGAACTGGCTCCAAGATACAAGAGATTAGCCGAGCTTTAATGACAAAGAAACACAAACCAGAAAGAATTAAAAGAAAACAAGAGCTTTTACCCAGATCACATGGATATTAATTTTCTCATTTCTTCATTTTTGTTACAAACCAACCTTTTAAAAACTTGTACTAAAGAGGCAATTGAGTGGATACAGTCTGTTGTTCTTTTAGTCACTTTTCAACATTTGCAACCTTATTATTAGCTTCTCAAAAGTGTTTTAAAAACCATTGGTTTCTTGATAGCTAAAATAAGATGTCAGAGACAAGTTATTGCTGTTTTCTCTCTCCACTTTTTCAAGGATGAACCGTGAGGTAACAGCATTGGACTGCAGCTAGCTCACTGCAGTCAGCAAACATTTGTAAAGATGACTAGAGTTAAAATTTCCAGCTATTACTCAGTTAATCAGGCTGTCACTTTTGTGCTCACAGAGATCAGGTAGTGTTTCTGACCACTGCATAATTTAAATTACTGGAACCCAGTAATTCTCACACCAAAACAATGCATCTGGAAAGGCAGCAGCTCGGAGCAGCTGCCGGGCTGCCTCATTAAACAGCCATTTGATGGGAAGCAGCCAGCCGGATCCTAGCACTCACCCTGGCAGCAGTGGGAGCTGTGCATAGCAATAGGACTAGAGCTCAGAAACCTTCCAGGAACATTACGTTAAGAAGCAGAAGTCACCTTAGAACAAGTGCCTTGCTGTTTGATGGTCTCAGATATGTTGCTGAGCTGTCCTGGGGGAATGCCAGTGATATCTCCAAACTGTGCGTGAACGTTAGGAAATGCTTGTGGACTCTGAAATGTGAGCTAGTAAACACAAATGACTCCATCGATTTAAATGCCACTGTCCAGTCAGGAAAAAGATTCATACAGTATGACATGACTAGGTATTACCACATGTTCTCTTTCAAAATTAAAAAATATTTTTCTTTTTTTAAAAAAAGGGAAAACACAGATTTCAAACATTAAAAAACCCCTGGAAGTATTTTCCAAATCGTAAGTGTAAGAATCATCCATATGAGTTATCAGTTAAGTAGTACTAATAACTAATTATCAAGACTCAGAATGCATATAAACAGTTAAGTATTCACTAGTCTTCCTCAGCATTTGTTGGCTGTCTCTTACACCATTCTTCCTGAAAAAATGCTTTCCTGATCATCATCCAGCTCAGATATGACATAAAGGTCATATGCCCCATACAGTAACAGATAGTTGAGGGAAGCCCTGAAGGAGCCCTTAGAAACTGAAGAGCAGCTTTCCCCATCTCCCAGCAGAGGCAGACTTTCCACAGCACAGGTGTGACACCCAGAGTTACTGGAGCACTTACACAGCTCCAGGAAGACCATCTCACACTCACACAAGTCACAATGCAAACTTCCAGTTGTTGTGAATTTAACTGGCTTCCTTTTGTGTCTGGCAAGGCCCGTCTCTGCATGCTTAAGCCATTTCAGGAGTGACTAGTGGGGAAGGTTAACTCCCAAAGCTTCTTTGAGGTGGGCAGTCTGAGCAGCATGGCATAAAAAGGCTCCCATGTGTCTCACCCATCCGTGTGCATGCCACTGCACAGATGGTCCTCTGGGGTCATAATCTCCCAGCAAGCCATCTCAAGCAGTGGGAAGGGTACCCACAGGAAGACAAGGGCCTGATCAGGGGCACTGGTGAAACCCCAAGGCCATAAGCTCATCCAGACTGCATAGCCACTGCAGTAGCTGCAGAAACCAGCCCTGTGGTTTGCCCCGGTCCATGGGCTCCCAGAGGTGCACCTCCTTATCCCTTACTGACAGGATTGCCCCACTGAGGCCCTGCTGTGGCCTTTTGTGGGAGGGGACCTCCCAGTCAAGCACAATAGTGTGCAATATGTAACTGAGACCACCACACCAAAAAGGAAAGGCTCCAAACCTCTGAACCCAAAGAACACCTACTTTGCAGATGAGAGGCAAAATGTTTCTGCACAGATGCTGCAGTGGAGAGGACCAAAAACTTACTGCTGTCTCGATCTTTTATGTTAGGCAAGAAATGACAGAACAAAAAACTATGCAAATTACCATCTGGACCATCTGGGTGAGTACCCTCAACCATTACTAGCTAACAAGTATCTTTGTGTTTAAAGATAAGAAATGCCTCCGTGGGATGGTGCCAGAACATCTATATCTGCCAACAGCTATGGACAGGACAGGGACCTGGTGCCTTATGGGGACAGCCCATCACCACTCTTCTCAGGGGCAGCACAGCCCCTCTGAGCTCAGCGCCAGGGAGGCATGCATCTCACAGGCTGGAAAGTACTGAGGAGATCTTGAAGAACACAACATTTCAATGCATGAGATCATTTAAGCTATTTTTTCATTCCCTTGCTAACGACTGTCCCAGCCATCAAGGCAGTGTGGAGGTTAATTATAAGTGTAAGAAAGTACTTTAATTGGATGCAAAGGTCCGAACACTCAAGGGATAAAACACACTATTCATTCCAGGAACATTTCAGCAACTGTTGACTGGTAGAGAGTAAACAGATTTGAAAAAGTGTCAGCATGCCATACCACTGCATGCCATTCCAAGATGAACATTGTTCCTAAATATATTTCCTGTGAGTGGAGGAGGAAAACAAATCTAATTTTAAAGAAATAAAATCAAACCAGATGTGCACAAGTGAATGTTTTCTGTTTTGTTGTTGTCGTTGTTTGTTTGTTTGTTCATTTCCAATAAAGATTTTTCTTTACTTTAGAAGTACCATGTTAATAAATGTGATTTGAGAGCTGGCATGGCATTTATTACCTCCCTGTTTAGCAACCCTTCTGTCCTTTGTCACTGCCCCATTTGCCAGTTTCTCAGAACATATAACTGGGTGTACAAATGCAGCAAATACTTAAAACTGATGAAGGCCTTTTAGACTTATCAAAACCACTTGTGCTTTCATGATTGTGCAAGGTGTGATGTTGAGCTTTGGCATATTATGAAAAATAGCTGACGGTACACATAACTCATTAGACTATTGCCAAGAAACATATGCTAAAAGTACTTTACATTGAAAGCCCTCTGTCTTCTCAGCTCACTGCCAGTAGACACTTCTGCAGTGTTTTTACCTGGAATTAAAACTCCTGATTGACAGATCTCGTGTTCTAATGGTCAATGCCATTACACATACTGCTCGATCACATGCAGTACAGAAATATGAATGACATATTCATGCATATTCATTCAGCTCTTCAGAAAGTATTATTGCTGCTCCCTGATTGGAAAACAAAGACTTCTTTTAAACAGGAAAAAGTTTTAGGTAAGTGTGAATTTTGTGCAAATTACTTTTTTCCCACAGATGTTAACAAGCATGTCAGCTCTTGCAGGTTGTCCTCTTTCCTTGCTACTTACCTCCTTCAGACAGGCTTTGAGAGTAGGGTACTGTGATGCTGAGAGTGCTTTTCCCAGAGGAGACTTCAGTTGAATTTCAGACAGCCAGAGACTGGTCAAATTGGACCACATGCCAGAAAGAGGGAATTTCCAGATGGTAAGATGGTAGCACAGAAGCAGGTATAGCCGTGCTAAAGAGAAAAAAAAAAAAAAGCAGAGTAATTCCGTTGCTGAGTACTCCATAAGAGTTATATAATACTTGTTTGTGATTTGTTCTTCCTTTCTGCAGGACAGGTCACGCAGTCTCTATGCAGACATGTGAGCATGTGCACACACACATGGCTGTTACTCTGTCTGTGCATCCACCCTTAGCAATCACCCATACAAATGATCGCTTGTACTGAAAAGACATCTGTGAGTTGTAATTTTGCACACACTTATGGCAATTATGTGCAAATTACAGAAATGCACATTTATGAAATTTTGACTCTCCGTACTTCAGTTAGAGATCAGGCTGTGATGGTGGAATACGGAAATTCTGATTTAGGACACTCTTGTCTCTAGTAACAACTGGTAAGGAAGAAATGTTTCAGATGATGTTATGTTGACATTCTGATTAGTGTTATACTGGGAAGAAAGATCAGGAATTTTTTGGCATGGTAGCACCACAATAGATAGAGATGGGAATGCCAGAGGACAGTTAGCACAAGTCTGTACTTCTTTAAAGTAAGAGGAGCAGTCCCTAATAAAACATACGGCAACAGTAAAGATGCTGATACCATAGTCATTAGACAAAAGGTCAAGGATCCATCAGCAGCTGCCACTGCAGAAAGCTGCAGGGCTGGTAGCTGTGGGTACAGCAACCCTGGAGAGCCCTGTAAATAGCACAGAGCATCTGGTAAGAAGCAGGCTTTGCAGCTTCTAATCCCACCTCCCATGATGGATAACATAACTTTTCTATTGATTAATGCTTGCCAGGGCTTGTCTCATGTCAGGTGGCAATGGATCAATAGCTTTCTAGCTTTTAATGTGGCAGCTAAACTCCTCCTCAGGATTTGCACATAGAGCCACTAGAAACAAGTTCCTGTTCCTGTGCTCTTGTATTATTCCTTTTGATGGGTATGTTACCAAGTCCTGACCTCCATTGTGTCTTTAATTACAGATGGCAGGATACAATTCCTTGCTGTTAGACAGGCAGCATACTGTAGCTATTTAACGATCACTTTGCCCTGCCCAGGCTTTTCACTCTAGCACACAAGAGGTACCTACACTGAGCCAGAAGCTCATTTCTCCCTATCCACCCCTTTTACTCTCCTCTCACTCCCACCAGATTGCACAATTTAAGATGAGGAAGCAAGCTGTTATCCCTCCACGAACAAACAAATAAAACTTAATTCAAGCCTGCAGCTATTGACGGTGGGAGGCACTGGACATTGGCAACTTTCTTCACCTGTCTAGCAAATGAGTGTAAGAGCAAGCAGAGAACAACAATAACTTCCTTAAAAGGAAAACTATACAAACCGACAACAAAGAGTTAAGCAAATTTGCATTACTGTACTTATGTGCAAGCCTAGTGTGACTGCAGGCCGCCCCCGAGCTGTGCTTGGGTGGTCCTCTACAAATTCGTATGCAGCAATCTATTAGTGGTATCTAGCAGTGATTTATGCAGCTGTCAAGCTGCCTTCATCAGTACAAGTGAATTGTGGGCACCATCAACTAATGCGGACTCCTTCGTAGTGTCTAAAGTAAACGAGGGCCAAATTAAAAGAAAAACAGCCCAAGGTACCACCCACTCATCTTCTCAGTTCTTTAATGACAAGTTCCCTCTACAGAAAAAACATACAGCTGCTCATATGAGACCACACTTACAGAGCCCCCACTGTCTAATCACAGACAGCCTGTGAAAGTCAGCTTTCAGGGGCTTGGTTGGAGCAAGGGGAACAGGAAAAGTTGGCAGAGTTCCACCAAAAACTAAAACAGTATTGATGGCAAATAAAATTGACACAGGACCAAATCAGTTAGTTTTCATAATAAATACTGATGCATTATTTTGTCAGGGAATAATATGAACCATCTGATGATGATATAATACACCCTTGTAGTGAGCGCCTGTGTCTTTGTTTTCAATAGGAACCAGTGCTAAAGTGTGTCTTGGTCCTGCCACAAACGCTAGTCCAAGACAGACGCTGATCCAACCCAACAAACAGGATTTTGCCACTTTCGGTGAGCAACGCACTGCTGCTTTGCAAACCATTCGGGGCAGAACAGCATCCCTCAGTCAAGCAAGGGCAAAATGACTAGCTCATGTGAAAATGAAGTGAGAAATACTTCTTGCCCCAAATTCTGTCAATGAACAAATGGATCAGAAAAGCAGGTATAGGCACACAGGCACTCTCACACTTTTTGGAAAAGATGCTTACCTTTGCCTCCAAACTGAGAAAAGAGATCAATACCTCAACCACTCTGAGACATAATTAATCTTCACTGATTTTGAAGTAAACAAAAGCAACATTTTCTGCATAATGTAGCAGCCTTTCTTCATTATTATAGATGAACTTTTAAGACCTTTACAATCTCTCAAGCAAGCAGAATGTAAGGAGCTTGTGATAATACAGTCTGCCTATAGTTCAGTCTTACAGATTACTTTTTTACTGTTGCACTTGTTAAGAAGGCAGAATCAAGGAATTACTCAAGGAAATTGGCAGGACAAAGGACTGTCCCTGACGAAAATGTCCACAGCAACCCCATACCATACAGAATTATCCTGGTCTAGACAGTCTGGCCAAAGAGTGATCTGTGCCTGACCAAAGTTCATCAATCCCCAGTGATTCCAACTGGGCCTTCAGCAGATTTTAGCACTTCTCAAACCACAGATTCTTAAGACGCCACTCACTCAGAACTCAAACAGGCACTGGATCTTGTCCACAGACTACAAGAATTTTTGCTGACAAGTACAAATGACCTTAAAAGGTTTATACCCAGTGCTAATACTCCGTTCTTTGGGACATTCTCTTTATCTCTGGCACTGAACATGGTGTGAACAGCTGCAGGGGCTGTAATGGTGATTGTGGCCAGCTTTCTCTTTTGTGATTCCCCTCTTCTTTTCATTATTGTTTGGTCCTGAATTACTGAGCTTTGTCCTAGGCTGAAAATTGCAAGTATTTCTCTTCTCTCCCTGACGGGTCTCAGACATAACAGCACAAAAGAAATCTCCAAGCCATCCTAATTTTAGAAGGCGCTCATTTGCTGGACAGTTCCCCAGTGACCCAACACAGAGAGCAAAAAGGAGCTGGAAAAGGCACTTTCTGCTGTTTTAAAGCAGGCAAGAAGCACTAAAGGTCCCTTCTTAGTGCATTTAGTGTGCTGCTGGAGAGGGAGGGGGACGGAGGCATATGCAAACAACAACAGCTAAAGTATCCAAGAGTGCAGCCCACAATCACCATGTCCTCATTATTGAGACTGAGGGCAAAGCAGAGCAATGGAAAAGGATTTCTTTGCCATTGAACTTAAACATCAAACAATTCCAATAGAAGAAAAACCAATAGACAGGCCCTTTGTTTTAGCGTTAGTTTTGCTTTACTTATAATCAAATGTATTTATTGTGACTCATGAACTGAAGATAGCACACATTGTCCTGCCACAATGGAGAGGGCTCAGGGTTGGCCAGATGTGGGTGGCAACTAAATCAAAATAAAGGAAAAGGTATCTGTGGGCTTGGTCCTGCAGGGTGATAAGCACTCTGCCTCCAGCTCTGCAGAGGAATACTTAGGAGCATAACTCCAACCAAGTGGTGTTGCCAGTAGCACAAACTGTGTCTAGTTAGCAGTGATGGGTTCTTATTAAGGTTAATGTCTTATGTTCCCATCCAGGATTCCAGCAAAGATGAACTCCTCTCTGAGTGTCTTTTACAGACATCTAAATCATCTTGATAGCACAGTCATACAAAGGACTAATCAAAACAGTAAAACATACTTTCCCCATGGCAAAAAAAATAAAAAATAAAAAAAAATGTTGACTTCATTTTGATACACAGGAGCAATTATAGACTAATCAAATGGCTTTCCAGCACATCATTTTTCCATTTTCCAACCACTACTGTGTTTGTGAAGGCTTAGTAAATCAGACCTCAGAAAGAGGAATTTTACTGAAATCAGTCTGGCTTGTGACTGTACTACTGCAGAAGTCAACATAAAAGTGCCAGAGGTGCCACAGAACCCTGCTGTACCTAAGAGACAAGTTTTGGGCAGCACCTTCCCACTGCCAGTAACTCCAGCCATCTATAACAAAGAAGAAGAGCGTCATTAAAACCCACACAATTTTACTATCTCTTGGGACATCCACAAAGGTCCTTTAGTGGAGGAGATGAGAGAATGTAGGTTGCATGGTTCCCACAGTTCCACATGTATGTGCATCTATTTACACAATTTGGCAAGAGAAACTGGGATGACAAATTACAAGATATATTGTTCATACCTACCAGATCTGCAATACAGCAGAAATTTAAGGATAGGCCCAGAAACATGACCCACACTATGGAAGATGAAGCCACATATTAACGACATTTTATATTTCTTGGAGAGCTATGTTACTTGTCATGATAGTATTTATTCAGGTGTTCATTCTTCCTCATGGAAAGAGAAACAGTTGCCTTATGTAGATGCTACAAGTGCTATAAATTGCAATTTGGTGAGTTAAGCATATTCTTAAATATCTTGCCAGGTCAGGATCCTGAGAAACATAGATTCAATTTTAAATGACAAGCCAAATCTTTGTGACCAAAGAAAATCATTCAAATGCTCACATGTGTGTATGTATGTGTGAGTGAAGCATGGACTGGAAGTTCATGAATATGCCCACACTGTACAACAGAGATCAACACAGAGATTCCTGAAGTACTTTTGGTGGTTTGATACCCCAGACCCAAGAAGAGCATAGTTGTGCCAGCTTAAAGCCATGCCTGGGCTTCTCAACCCTGCTATAAGGTTTGACTCTTTAGCTTGGGTGTCAGACTGTGATAAGATATTAATACTGCATGCAAGACAGTACAAGGTTCAATCATGTTTGGAAGAAGTTCACAGAACTTCACTATGGCTCTGCATTGGGTTCTGTGATGATTTGGGTCGGATAGACAGCACTCACACCTGTGTCATATGCAGCAGTGCATATGTCCCAACAAGTAACATCCATGTTAGAGCCCAGAAAGAGGAAAGTAATTGGTAGAGACAGAGTGAAACTAGGAGACCACCTGAAATCTCACCTGAACATTAAATGGTACCAATGGTCCAGAGGCAGATATGATCAGGTTGATGCAGTCACAAAAAGTAGATGAACTTATATAGGAAAATGCACTAGCAGGACCTTAATCAGATGGAGATGCCCAAAAGAAAAGAATTTCCAAGAGATGTGTTAAATAAATAAATAAATAAATAAATAAGAAGGGAAAAGAAAAGAAAAGAAAAGAAAAGAAAAGAAAAGAAAAGAAGAAAAGAAAAGAAAAGAAAAGAAAAGAAAAGAAAAGAAAAGAAAAGAAAAGAAAAGAAAAGAAAAGAAAAGAAAAGAAAAGAAAAGAAAAGAAAAGAAAAGAAAAGAAAAGAAAAGAAAAGAAAAGAAAAGAAAAGAAAAGAAAAGAAAAGAAAAGAAAAAAGAAAAAAGAAAAGAAAGGGGAAAAAAAAGAACAGAATTTAGAGCACAGAGGTAAAGTATTACTCTTGGAAAGAAGATTTTGGCGACAAAAGCAGATATAATGGCTGAAAGTCTAAAGCACCATGTTGAAAAGATCAAATTCAGCAAGAGCAAAAGGAAAGGAGGAATGAAGAGGGTTGAATTCAGTATGAAGTATGTTTTCAGGGGACAGAGAAAGACGCCTAATGAGAAAAGTAAGGCCAGAAAAGTTTGTCAAAGTTTCCACACCAAACAATTTGTTCAGCCAGCAGAACTGTAAATCAGAGACTATTTTATTTTTGGCAGAGATATAAATGAAAACTTCTAGTCAGGAAAATATTTTTCATTGTGTGCTGTGTAACCTCCCATTAGCAGAGGCATGTTATATCCAGAGCTAAAAACCTGTCTAGAATGTTCTGTAAAACAGTCTAATTTTACCCATAATCTCCTAGCAGCTCTATCAATATCTCATCTTCCCCAGCTTCTCTTGCTTATGTTTGTTTCCCACAACATCATACTCAAATGGGACAAGAGGTTCTGGCATCTTTCCAGTAAATGAGGTCCATAAAAATATATTTCGCATGACCTAAAAATGGTTTGCACTGTCCCACTAAAAGCAGGCATGCAGATAGATGATTTAATCTATTAAAACGGCAGAAATAAGCTTGGACTTGTGAATTTGCATCTGAATACAGCATAGTTTCTTCTAAGAACTAATTGTACTTCTAAAGGCATATAAAATGAAAAGAGGCTCCCATGAAACAGTTTTATGAGTGGATTCCAGAGCAGCAGCAGGATGAGAATACCAAAAATAGTCAGGGCTCCAAGTACTTTGTTAAAAAGCACTTTAAGTCTTCAATATGTTTATTATTTGCACCACACAACACTCTCATGAAATAAACAGGCAACCCTTAATTTAAAACATTTTTCTTATTGGAGCAGCTACAGTAGCTCTCATCCATGTAAATATATGCACATATATTTCTCCAACAGCACTATGCACTGGAAATGGTGTCACTTTTGACAAACACATGAGATTTGGATTCAACTCCATATTTCTTCCCATACTCACAACACTGTCGTGTACTTCGTGACTCCTATTCACAAGGACTTAAAACAGGACTTTGGGTAGTCATACCCGACACACTAACCACAAGGTAGATAAAACCACCCCTGCCACAGTCTCCCTTGCAGTCTGTCTCAGGCATTTTCAGAGAGATTGCTACATAGCCCTCAACTTCAGACATGCCACCTAGCAGAAACTCAGTCCCCCAGCAACTGTAATAGCAAACAGCTTCTTGGATTGCAGACTCTGCTGCTTCCTCGTCCTGTTGCATGGCGTGCCAGATTTGGTCTCAACCCGTCCTCCTATGCCAAGGGTCTTAGCCAATGGGAAACTTGAGAGGCTGGTGCTTACAGGAGTGGGGTTTCATTTCTGTTTCAGCTCCTCACTAGTAATACTGGGAACATTGTTCCACCACCACCACCGAAACTGGACATGGCAGCTCTCTAGGGTTTCCATGATGCCTGTAAGCTCTCTCATGTAGCCCCAGCGGCACAGAAACACTTCACGCCAAACAGATCCCATCAGTAGTCTGAAGGAGTTGCCAGTATGTTGGTATAGCTTACCCTAAACAGTCAACTTCACAGCAAGGCCTGTCTCGTCTCTCTCTTGCTTTATTTTCTCAGGAGAGGAACTATGGAACCGCTTCCCCGACACCGGCAGGTAAGTCGATACCACAGTGCCTGAAAAGATGCTGTTACATTGACCAAAATAAGTAAATAAATAAATAAAAATAAATAAATAAAAACAACAGGAATAAAATTTTTCAGTCAGTAAGTCAGCATAGTTTGCTCTTGTTGGAGGCCAGTTTAAGTAGTGAAAGAAAATATCTGCTAGTACAAAAAAGGTTTCTGTTCACCTGAGGTATTTAAAAGGACTTTTGCCTTGGCAAATGGGAAAAATGGGAAATGTCTGGCCACACTGAAGGAGATTTGTCAGGAGGCTTAGGATGTAGAGCAGAAAATGATTGAGACCCTTCCCTGGGTGAAGAAAAGTCTTCTTAAATCTGAAGCAGCTCAGAGGAAGTAATGACTGACACAAAGAAGCACTGGCTTCCTTCCATTCAAGGAGATTATTTCATCCCTTTCCCTGGTTTCAGAATACCTATGATAGTTGTTTTGTCCAAAATACACCAAAAGCAACCTCCAAGCTACTAGTTGGTATCACAGAATCACAGAATGGCTAAGGTTGGAAGGGGTCTCTGAAGATCATCTAGTCCAACCCCCCTGCTAAGCAGAATCACCTAGAGCAATATGATATTGCAATACAAACGTTTTTTTGCATTTGGATGTGCTTTTTACCTGAGTGAATCCTTTCTCTCTCCGAGCAGCAGCTGCATGATCACCGTCAATAGTTGCAGGGACTGATTCAGTTGTGTGATGTGCAGCTGGCAGGTCTTCCTCAGCCCCTTGTCGTGACTGAAGGAAGAAATCGTCTTCAAAATTCAACTTTTTGAACTCTTAGACTTTTTTCAACTCTAAGAGAATAGGAGATGAGTAACAGGAGATTGTCATCTAGAAATGACAAAGAGAGTTAAATCAGCCTGGATAGGAAAAAAAGACAACTCCTGGCTGTCTTTTGACTTACAAAAGGAGGGGAAATAATCCTATTTGTAGTTGTTGGTTGGGTAATGGCTGCATATATTACCGGCAATTTACCCTACTTGTCATTTTTAAATCATTTCAATTACTAAAGGCTTGGGATAGGAAAGTTCTACTAAGTTTCTACAGTGAGTAACTGTGGAAGCAGAGAATGACAGCAAAATCTAGCAAAGTTTGAGGGCTGTTTTGAAACAGGAGTCACCTTCCCAGCCATGTCTCCAGCATCATGCTGGGGCAGTGGGATGCTCCTCTGCCCACGCATGGTCTTAGATCCAGGGCTCAGTACACATGGGCAGCTCATCACTGCCAGCTGGGTCTCACATTCCTCTGGGTGAAAGGTGGAAAGCTCCACAAAGAGGATGCAAACTTGACATTTGGTGGGTACAGACACTAGTTTCATTTTTGTGAGGTAGAAGGGGAGATCACTGAATGCTCAAGAGCTACTCTTAAAGACTGATAGTGAGTATTGATGCTCTGTGGAACTTGGAAGGAGGCAGGGACCAAAAATTTATGGTAAAACTCATAAGCAAGTTCTATTTGAGGCATTTCAACTTCTGATGTTGATGTTTATCATGTTGAAACGGTGCAGTGATGGATTAGTTAAGACTGCTTCTCTGGGATGCAAAGGGTATTTTGGGGGTGTTTTGTAAAAAACAAAGCAGTGTTTACTGCAAATGGATTAAAAACAAGAGTGAACATAGAATTTGGTTTTGGTCCAGATGAGTATTTTACTATCAATTTTAGTTTCATTTTAACTGTCTGAACAAAGTCTGTGCCACTAAGTGTTTCTGGTGTAAAGACAGACTGGATTATGAAAGAGAGGAAACAGGGTATTGGGAAGCCAGTGTAGATGCAGTTAAAGAAATGGTAATACTGGGTCAGCCATGATGACTCATTTATTCTATTTTACTTCTACTCTCTCTCCTCTCTCCTCCAATCTTTCAGTTGCCAATATCATCTCCAGTTTTTCTTTCCTCAGTCCATGTGACTCATTATTATTTACTAACAGGGAGCCATGGAGCCACTTGGCACACCACTGAAAAAGAACCTCATGTCCACCCCTCATCTGAAAATAATTATTTATCAAAGATATTTCCTTGATATTAAAGACATTTTTCCAAATAATTATATTTCAGTTATCTGTCTTCATGATATTAATGAGGATGAAAAGGTTGCCATGGACATAAATGCCTCCCAAACATCATGTGGCAATTGAACATTACAGAATCGCACAGGCACAGCATGACTGAGACGAAAACAGACCTTCTGGAGGCTCACCTAGAGCAGGTTGATCAGGTCTGTATCTGACGTACATTGAATATCTGCAAGGATGCAGACATCACAACTTCTCTGGGTAACCTGTGCCATTGTTCAGCCACTTTCAGCAAAAAAAATATTTTCTTCTGTGTTTAAATGGAATCTCTTGCTCTTGAATTGTCCTGTCACTGTACACACCTAAGAGCCTGGCTCCCATGTTCTTTGCACTCTTCCATTCATAGACATGGGTAAGATCCTAACCCCCTACTAAGCCTTCTCTTCTTCAGGCTGAACAGTCACAGGTCTCTCAGCCTCTCCTGGTATGAAGGGCTGCAGTCCGTAAATCATCTTCATGGCCCTTCATAGGAGTTGTTCCAGTATGTCCATGTCTCTTTTGTACTGGGGAGCTGAGAACAGGGTCCAGCTCTCCAGATGTGTCTCACCAATGCTGAGCAGAAGGGAAGGAATGCCTACCTCAGCCTACTGTCAATGTGCTTCCAATGAAGCTGTCGGCCTTCTTTGTCATGAGGATGCATCATGGGCTTTTCCTCAGTTTGGTGTCCCCCCTAAAGGTCCTTCTCTGCAATGTTGCTTTCCAGCCGGTAGAACCTCAGTGTGTGCCTGGGGTAATTCCTCCCCAGGGACAGGATTTTGCATTTCACTTTGCTGAACTTTGTGAGACTCCTCTTGGCTCATTTCTCCAGCCTCCCTGAGACCCTCTGAACAGCAGCACAACCATATTGTTTGCCTCCTCCCAGTTGTGTCTCATCTTTAAACTGGGTGAGGGTGCACTCTGTCCCAGTGTCCAGGTTATTAGTGAAGACATTAATCAGCACTGGTTCAGTATCAGTGCCTGGCATACAGGACATTACACGGGGAAGAACTGCAGCTGGATTTTGTGCCACTGATCACACTTTGAGCCCAGAAGTTCAGCCAGGTTTCAATCCACTTCAATGTCTGGTTATCTAGCCCATACTTGATCAAATACCCTAAATAAATGTTATGGGAGACAGCACTGAAAGTCTTGCTGAAGACAAAATCAGCAACACCTACTACCAACAAACTACCCCTTTGCCCAATGAGATAGTCACTTAACCATAGTAAGCTGTCTGTTTGGTGGGGAGGTATTTCCCCTTACTAAGTCCAAGTTGACTACTCCCAGTCATCTTCATGCCCCTAATATATTTGTAAATCAGGTTAACTATTTACATTAAGATTAATTAATTAATAACTAATTATTTAATAACATTAATAGTCAAATACCGGACTATTGTTCATTGAAAGATAACCAGAAACTTGTTGAATCAACAAATTGTATAAGAGAAATCTAAAACTGTCAGATAAGAAGATGATAAAGACCTTTACTAGATTGCTCAGAGAATCCAGCTGCTTCCTGTGCTTTATGATTTTTATTACGCGTTATGTCAAGTCAATATAATTTCCCAAGTTCAATTCAGTTTCTGTGGATGATCACAAATTTTAT
Organism: Cygnus olor; assembly: GCF_009769625.2. Lineage (NCBI taxonomy): Eukaryota > Metazoa > Chordata > Aves > Anseriformes > Anatidae > Cygnus > Cygnus olor. Next base: position 43,015,681 of record NC_049198.1, on the reverse strand, counting down.
TCTAACCTCCATTCTGTATGCTTCTCATGGGTTGTCTGTCCTGGACATTTTCAACTACTTCCTGACTAGTTGCTCAGCTATATCTAGAAGACTGAAAAGTGTCTCTACAGAAATACTGCCTGCAGTGGAGTAAGAAAAACATAGTGTCTTTAATGATAAGTCTTCAAAACCCTCAGGAAGAAAATATAATTTACTTCCAACTCTCCCATCTCTTGAGAAGTAATCTAGGCAGGCAATTCTATAAAAGGAAATGAGCACTGTCCTTCATTTCCCAATTTAACACTTAAACACTAATATTTTAATATAAAACCATCTCTGCCACTGTCTTTTTTCCAGGCTCCATTCTGGAAGGACGGGTGTTTTTCTATAAATGCTTAACAAAATTTCACATGCCTTTGGGAACCTTAGGGGCTTTTAAAAGCCCCCGTTTAGTGGGTTTTGCTGTTTGCAGTGAAAGTTGTTTAGCACTGTCATGTTTCAAGTGCCCATGGACATTTATCAATACATGATGTACATGTCATGTACTGTGGGCACTACAACAATATCAAAGGCAAAGTATTTTTAGGAATGGCAAGGTGTCCTGTAGCTTTCAGGAAGCCTCAGGGTCGCAGTTTTGGAAAGGTCACCTTAGACACTAAAATCCATTTTGATATGGTCTGATATGTGCTGTTTTCTGTTCCTGCTACCAACAGGGAGATGCACTTGGATGTAAATAAGCACTTAAACAGGGTGTTAATATGTTCTGTGTTTCTGAATTTCCTCTATCAAACTTTTTTTTCCTACCTAAGAAATGATACCTAAGAAAAACAAAGAAATGCTTGGGTAATGCAGGGTCCAAATGACTTTTTTAAAAACTACAGCCACTACATGCAAAGCCTTTTTTCTAAAATAACAGACAACAATAACATTCCACTAGAGGTCCTTTCATATGTTTAAAAGGATCTGGCCCTGCTGCTGGATACTGCACTGGTCGCATCTTTCGTGCAAGTCATCCTCCCTGCAAGAGAGCAAATCTGGTGCTGATTGTTCTCTGACTGTAACTAGGACAAGTGAATGCTCTGTTTCTTATCAGACTGCTGGTATCTGTTCCTCCTTTCAGAGAGCTCATCCAGCTGGCCTATGGCTCTCATGGCTCAGCCAAGAGGGTGGGGGGAAGGGGATTAGCCCAATAGTTTCAGTACATTACACACATTCATCAGCCCCTTGACTTCTACACTCAAGTTCTTGCCTTTTATGGCAGACTCAGGGAAAATGATATAATGGTATGCCATACAGCATGTGTACATAGGGAGCTGGGGATATAACTCAGGTTTCTTTACAGGTCTTTTTTCTGCAAACTTTTCTAGGGTAATTTTGAATTTGTAGTCTGAAAAGACATTCCACTACAGAGAATAACTGGATCTCTATCAGAAGGTACATGCTTTGTCAGAGCAAAAGGAAGAACCAAAGGTGTGGATTACTGAATTAAGCCCTTATCCACATGCATGTGCACATGCACAGTCCATAAAATTCTGCCTTTGACATCAGTAGCAAAGTTCTTATTAGCCAATTTTGTGCTAGAGAATGAATTTGCATAGCTGTTATTGTTTCTTGCAACAACAACAAAAAAGAGTGGTTTTTGAATGAAATGATAGTAGGAAGACACCATTGTCTTCATGTGGAGTGCGCTATTGTGAAAGAAACTTGCTAAATCAAATCCTTAGCACTGTTTCCAGTTTTTAATGTGAGTTTTGGGAGGGATGGAAGATTTCCCTTGATACATTCCAACAAGTGTTGAACTTTCTTTTGTGTTATGGAGCTCTGATCATCTCGCTTTCTCCATAGGACTTCAGTGGAGTGTTTCCAATATCTGCTAAATATGGGTCTGGACAAACAGAGTTGCACAAAACATCAAATTGAGGAAAATCATGCCTAAGTGTGTGAGCATGTGAGATCTCATCAAGATGAATCCAAAGAGGAAGTTGTATGGGCTTGAATCTCACCTCCCTCTTCTTCTATCATCAAGTTATGCTTTTATATATCAACAATGGGTGGTTTATTTTCTTGCTAGCTTCTTTGCATGGACACTAGCAACCAAATGCATTAAACACTACCAATTTCTGATTCTTCTACAAGATAACTAAGGGAGCACAGCTTTTCCCACTAACTCTCAGTACCACACCTTTAAAATTGTTTTGCAGAAAAAGTAGAGCAAATGCAAGACTTATTTGGTTGTGTCCTAATATGACATGTTAATTGACTTTGATCCCACACTTCAATTTAAATGGATAAAAAAGGAGCATATTTTAAGTGTTTAAAAAAAAAAAAAGACTGTTACCTGACTGATCAATAAATGCAAAAGTGCCAAGTAATGTAACATAAGCCTTTTGAGAAGGGGTTAAGAACTTACAAGTGAGTTACCAATAGCTTTTGCCACACCAATCATCCAAATATAGTATGGGCAACTTAGCTTTATGAAACTAATCAACAGAAGTTCGTGGCTGAAATTAGTGGTTCTTTAAAGTCTTTCCCACCATAACCTTCCATAATCCTTCTTCTCCAAACTACACTATTCATTATGGGCCATATCCTGTGTAAAATGAACTTATGCAAACTTCCATAGAACTACTGATTCTTGAACCTTGCCTTGGATTCTCTGGGTGAGGGGAAGCTGGATTTGCTCAAATCCATACATTTCCACACTTTAGGACCTGCAAATCCATGTAAATGGTTTCTGACACAAAGCTGGCAAACCTATTCTAATAAAAATAAGAATGGCTCACATAGGTCCACAATAAAACCCTACTTTTTCACCCTAGAAAATAAAATTTTCATTGTCTTTTCTGCATCTTGAAAGGTGATTAAAATATAGATTAATTTCAAGCCGGGTTGGCTCAGAAGTGTTATCCATCACTAAAAATGACTGAATTTTTCCACTGATGTATTTTAGCCTGATATGTCTGGATGTCATTGTGTTCAATCTCCATCTCAAAGCAGGTTTGTTGCCAAGACTAGACCAGGTCAGCCCCCTCCTTACTTTGCTGTTATGTTTTTGGAAGTCAAATTATTAAACTATATTTTCTTAGAGACAGAAATAAAATACAAAAAGAATAAAAGACACACTGGAAAAAAAAAAAAAAAAAGCAGAAGAGGAATAGCTTATGCTGGATTTTAAAAGAGTTTCTTATTCCCTGTTGTGAAGAGTCTCTGTGTACAGTGATAGGTAATTAGGGAATATGCAAGTCAAATCTGCTTCATGAGGCTACCAAGAGAACATTAGTAAGTGTCCCCTTGCAGAGAAGGAAAATTGAAAAAACAGTTAAGGTATGTCACAACCTGCAGCTACAGGGTCAGCAGAAAAGCAGCCCTTCTCAAAGATTTATATCCCATGTGAGTAGTTTACTGCTGTTTTGGAAGAAATGGCCTAACCTGGCGCAGGGCAGCAAGAGTGAACAAGCCATCACTCACTAACCCTAACAGAAACATTAAGAATGGAAAATAGTAGAAAATACCCTAGACCCTTTTTTCCTTCAAATGACCAGTTTCACCTGATAAAAGAGCAGGTGAAGAGAGTTCTGTTTAGAAACCTAAAATTGTGGTGGGTAATATCTGAAGTATCGTCGCTTCCCTGTGAAAGTTTATCTTGAAGACAGCTGGCATTGCAGCACAGGTTGGTGTGTGCTGGCCACATACTGGGATGTGCCACACTGTGGCTGGAGCTGACAGCACCTTGACCCCCAGGGAGTATGTGTATACCAGAAGGGTAAAAACTAAGGCAAGCTTGCAACTGCCATGGGAAAAAAAAAATTGTGAGAGAGAGAGAAAGGAAACAACAGCCTTTCCAGAGAAGGTAAGAGGTAAGAGAAGGGCAATCAGCAGAGCTGCACTGAATGTCCGTGGCCCACAGCAGCCCTGTCCTTGAGACTGCCCATTCACCCCTTCACTCTTTCAGCAACAGCTCCACATAGCTTTTGGGTTACCTCTGCCCCTTCAGATCATCTGCTACCATCTTACCCATCACCCTTCAGCAAGGCAGAATGAACTTAAATGAAATCAATCCACTACTAATAGACAGAAAACAGGGGGGCTGCCAAGGAGAGGTACAGTGTATGGGGTGGAGGACAGGGTAACACCAACAGGAACTTTTGAGTGCACCGACAGCATGATAAATTACTGGGATTGGAATCATTCAAAGGTTTCTTTATTTTTTTCTTAGTGATAAGTGATTGCTGTAGGCCACCTGTCTATATAATACAGGAAAAGCAAAAGTGCAGGAAAATTTAGGGATTTGCAGAGATGTGCAGATTTACTATATTTTAACCATAAAATCATAGCTTTGAATCTACAAGCATATAACTTCTATTCCCTCACTCAATATGTTTGTACCTAATGTATACACCCATCAATACATAGCCTTGCAGAGTACTTTATCATCCGTTCCCTGAAAGTGCTTAGAGCACTTTATACTTGCATTTAGTTTCTAGGGATTAGTACTGGGTTATATTGAGATGTCTTGAATTCAAGGACATTAGAAACATTTGGGGGGCTCCTATGAGTTCAGGATGTTAAAGTTCACAGTTCATGCATGAAGCATGTGAATCCCATTTTAGTCTGAGGGGAGCTGCAGGACAAAGGGCTTGTCACACATGCTGAGTCGTTGGAAACACGATCACATGAGGTTAGAGTAGTCATCATAACTGATGTTAGGGTCATATCTTGTTTCTGATGAGTTTCAGCTGGTCCTGCTCTGGATATATGGAGCAGCTGTTTTTTTAAAGTTTTGTAAAATGCTTTCATATATGCAACATAGATGGAATTTTATAATAACTTTACCTAGAATATCCATTAAGCTTCACAATTAACCATAGATCCCCTTTAGCTATATTTCTGCCATGTTCATGTGGCCAACAGAAAGAGCCAGACACCTAAAAGGACCGTTAGGATCATACAGTCTTACATTTTGTAAGACAGGAAAACCTTGCCCAATATTTTCTGCACTGAGATTATAATTTCTATTTGAGTTTAATGCACATATTTCAGAATAAATACCCATTTATGACTTAAGAGCATTAGGTGTGGGAAATGCACCACATCCATATCCAAATTGCTCCAAATCTTAGCTACTTTCCCTTTTTAAAGATTTGTTCTTCATTTTTCATCTGTTTGCCTCATTCCAGCTTTCAACCATTTGATCTCAATATGTCTTTTTCTGGTAAATCAGAGTCTGCCACGATCAGAAGTATTTTTCCATGTAAGCATTTGTGGGCTGGACTTAATTCACTTCTAAATCTTCTCCTAGATAAATAAAATAGACTAAGTTTCTTAAATCTTAATCTGTCAGGTATGTTTTATAGACACTGAGTCGTGCTTATAAACGTTTTCCGAACGCACTCCAGTTTCTCAATGCCTTTTTGAAGTAAGAACACAAGGCCTACACTCTGGTAATGCTCATATTCATGTTGGAGACAGAGATAATACCCCTTTTTCCTGTTCCGATTGCCTCTTCCTTCTGCAGACAAAGATGGAACTCACAAATGTATGTGCTATGCTGCCACAGGACCATATGCTTTGTAGGCTGCCTCATGATTTTGTACATGTTTTTTCAGGATGATCCACTAACTTCCATATTTTATAAACATATTGCATCCTTACTGTTTTATTATGGTCCAGCACTAGCGTATTGCTGTCTTTACTACCTAACTCCCTTCAGTGCATATAAATGATCTAACCATGCAGTAATTTACAATTCCACTTGTTTGTACTCTTTTCCAAGTTCATTAGCAGTGATTTCATATGTTTGTGCTGTACACTGAAAAATTTATTGAGTATCATTTGGCCAAAAACAGGCTTCTAAGAAGTACATTGGGAAATATCTTCTAGCACACTCTTCCTTTATTTTCAGTTATATTTGAGCAACTTTTGATGTATGTTTATTATACTCTCTACTGTCGACACAATGTTAAGTCTGAAATGTCTTTCTTATACCTGCACATGAAATAGGACTAAGTCAAATACTTTGTTGTTTTCTTTTTGCTGTCTCTATAACACTAATAATTAAAAGCTCATGTAGACTCTGCGGTATCCTAACTGTTCTGACTCTAGGACACAAACATATAAGATTTATCACTCCTGGGCTCTGATCACTTTACTGGGTGCCATTGGTTTCTGCATTGAAAGACTATGGAACATAAACTGGTTGATGTGCTACCGAACTTTAAACAGCTATTGCCAGTTCCCACACATTTCACGTACAGATGTCATACCAGAGCACAGAGCAGTCCCTAGGGCAGTTTTGGGCAATGATGGTGAAAGACGATGATGATGATGATAATCTGGCAGCACTGTTATCTTTATCAAACATCAAATTTCCTCAGAAAAGACACCCAGGTTATGTAATGAGGTCTATTATCTAAAAGCTATCTTAAATGATTTGCTGCAACAACCTTTCGGCAACTTCACTCAACACCTATGCCAGGCTACCCAGTGACACACTTACTGTAATCATCCTGTTCTCTTTTTCAGATATTGACACAAAATCAGAACTTTCATTCCTCTGCTACTATCTCAGGCCCTTTTTCAAAGAAAATTGACATTAATGACTGAAGAGTTCTCTCCAGCAAGAGAACTGTGTTAACTTCTTCCATTCTGTGTGTTCTAGGTGACCATTTCACAAGAGCTGTGAGAATTTTTTTTTTAATTCCTCCCTTTATCCCAATCCTATTAGTCAGAGAATTTTTTTATCTAACTCTTTTAGCCTTCCTTAGCAGGTATTTCTGCCTCCAAGTTCTGATTACCCATGAACATCACAGGTGATTTCTATATATTTTTTTGTTTGCAGGGGATTATTTATTTATTTTTATTGTCTAAATATCTGTCTAACAACAACAAAGTGTTTGTTTCAGTTAAAAGCTGCCAGTAAGACACAGTGAGCAAGCTCCTGCAATCCCAGAAAATCAACACCCTCATCCTAAAAGCATGCCAGAGGCATCAGTGCAAGAACCCTGACACCACTCTGGATAAACCTGGTGACGAGGAGCAAGGGGATGGCATGGCATGTCCCACATGCCACAGGTCTCCTGCGTCAGGCACAGGGAGGGCCTCAGCATGGAGCTGTAGGCATATCTTGTCTCTCAGGCATGTCCCTTCCTGCAGGCATTGTTGGCGTCAGACATTCTTATCTCATACCAGCCATAATCTAAGCTTCGGGGCTTCGCTCGCTTTGCATAAACACACTGCAATCCAGGTGCTTATCTAACCCAGTTCACATGAAACAGTACCCACCTGCACCAGGCTGAAGGAACAATGTGCCACAGATCCACTTGTCCTCCAGCCGCAACAGAAATGCCATCAAAGCGGGATTTCAGCCATGCTGTGCCTGTGTTCAGGCAAAAACTACCAGCAAGGGGAGCACAACAGGGAACAAGGTGGGGAGGCATAAGCAGAAACCCTAAATGGCATGAATTCATTCTGTTCAAGCCACTTTGCTTATTTGCGTAATAAATACATAAAACTATTTACATAGTTTTGATTTTTATTTGGTCCATTGATATTAAAGCACTAGTTGTACCTTTAAATCATAGCTTCAGCTGAATCTTGGAAGTTGATGTCTGCAGTAACCTTGAAACAGAAACAGAAGGGACAGATAACATACCTAACGTGCAGTCCAAGCGAACCACCTCAGAAAACTGCATGATTTTGTGGCTCAACTTGCTACTCCTTCACCCACAGAGACTGTCAAATCCCTTCAAAGATGGACAGTAGATCAAACACATGGAAGAGGGTTCAGCAAAGTTGACTTTATCCTTGATACACTGCACTTCTCGAATGGTTCAATTAATATATTAGTTGCTTTGGTTAGATATTGTAGAGGAGATTCACTTATATCAACTCAAGTAAAAAATACAAAGACAGATTAATATAAATATAGTAAAAATATTTAAGTTACAACATAATTTGGTGGCATTAGGTTAAGCATATTATATTAATAATTAGGAGCGATATTCAAGAATATTATTCTTCAGCAAGTGTCACCAGTTTAAGTTTAGCACATAAAATATTATGGAGAAATTCCACTGTGCAGCTGATTAAAATCACCCATCTGTGATGTAACTGTACCTCTTTTACACAGACAAAATGGCAGTTGTTGCTAATAATTTTAAGTTTTGCAAAGAATCTGTTCTTGATGTTAGTTAACAAATCTTCCCAGTCTCAAGCCAATATCCCAGTATAATGCAGTACAGAGTTCACCATACCTCTTTCTGCACACTACCCTCATTCCTAAGGTAAGTACTGTGTCTAGATGAATGATGCATTACTGGAAGGATAATATGCTATAAAGCATGAGTTTAATTTGTTAGATTAAAGAAGAACTTCTTGTAAGAATCAAGGAGAAGTAAGCAAAACAATTGTTTATCATTTTTCTAAATAGGTTGAGATTTAAGAACTAGTTTCAGGCAATAGTTTCCTCTTCTTTCCAAATACCAAGCTGATTACATGATTTTGAAAACATTGAACAGAACTGAAAATCAAAAATTTCTCTTGGGAAAACTTACATAAAATATTTCAGCATGTTGAACCAGAGAGAAATGTTTCATTTGGGAGTGGTCTGACAATAAACTGTGACCATACTGCAGCTTTCAGAAAATTGTATTTTGGTTCTATGATACATTTGCTCCCACATGACAACTACATGACTGTGTTGCATTACCTATTATACTCTGTAATCTGACTGACCTTTCATGGTGTATCACAGGGGGGATTTTATCCATTGTGCATTTCACCAAAATATCCATGCAGAAGGGAGGGCATGTGTGGCAGCTGAACTACAATTTCCATGAAAAGTCACATCAATGTAGATATTTTTTTAATTTTGGATGGAGCAAAGAGGTAACATTTCCCATTGGGGGTGTAGGAAAAAAAATCATTTTGATTAAAAGTGTTAAGGATATTTCCAAAGTGAAAGAGCTGGATCAGCATTCACCCCACCCTCCCAGGCTCAAATTTTCACTTTGCAGAAAGCAAATACTTTATATGTTTTAATTAATTCCATCAAAGAATAGCTTCCTTCATAAATAGGTTTCAATGGCTGAAAAATCCTAGTTCTGAAGAACTCACTTTTTAAAATTAAATCTACGTTTGTTCTAAAATTGTTGAAGCTGCAATGGCTCAAAACACTGGAAAGAATTACTCCAGCCTAAAATGGGTCGATATAGTTTACCAGTACGTGTGGACTAACAGTTTGGTTCCATCAATCCTGGCCAGTTCATCCACTTCTAAACTATTTTATTCTGAAGTAGCCCTAAATTACAGTGTATTTGAACTTTCAGAAAAACAGGTTTTGGACCAGTATGGTTATAGCTCAGGAGTTTCATGGTGATGTGAAAGCCAAAAGTTTTCTCTAATATATAAAACAGTGGAAAACTGCTTTTAAAAATGCATGATCTATATCTGTACTGTCCCAAAAATGGTGGGAAAAAAAACAACAACAACAACAAAAAAAACAGTATTTTCCATATTCTGTTTCACTGGAATGGTTTCAGACTGCCAGAAATGGTCCACAAGCCCCACACCAAGATTTTCATTGCAGTGCAACCACGCAGGGTGTTTTAGGCCTGTCAAGAAAGGAGAATCATCTTCTTCTGCCACAGCCACTTCAGATCTCTGCCGGGGTGAGGATCAGGACCAGGACCAAGAGGTGCTGATCCACAGATCCTGCTGAGATGCAGCTGACAGGGAGAGCAGGACAGCCTTCACCTCCATCCTCCCTACCTCCCTCCTGCAGCTCTTCCCAGGTGGAGAGCCTCAGCCTGGGTGGTGGGGACATGCCCAGGGCCCTGACACTGACCGCCACTCCCCAGACACCTTCTTTGGTCATCAGAGGTCTCATCCAAGCTGGAATTTTTGGCAGTATGGCTGCACTTTGCACAGCTGCACTATCACAGCTCAAACTTGGGATGATATGCACTACTGCAAGCCATAAAGTGGGTGAGAGAAGAATTTGAGCTCTGGGTATTTTATTTAATGTGTGCATATAGTAAGCGGAAGGGAGGAAGGGAGGAAGGGAGGGAGGGAGGGAGGGAGGAGAGGAGGGAAGGAGGGAAGGAGGGAAGGAGGGAAGGAGGGAAGGAGGGAAGGAAGGAAGGAAGGAAGGAAGGAAGGAAGGAAGGAAGGAAGGAAGGAAGGGAGGGAGGGAGGGAGGGAGGGAACTATCCCTTCCTGGAAGCTGCTCAGGATAGCAGAGCAGTGCACTGGAAATTGCATCTATCCATCACAAGCATAAAGGGAGGGGAAGGGGGAAGTAGATTTTGTGCTGTTGACATCAAGGGTGCTAGTTCTGATTTATTCCTTCTATCACAACTCCTCTCAAGACTTGTCTACATCAGTCTTGTTTCACTGCCTCTAGAGCCAGCAGAAAGTTTTCAATTGGCTTTAACGTGAGCTGAGTCAGAGCAAAGGGATCGTTTCAGCCGTGTCAGGAGCCACATGATCATGACCTATGCACAACTGCACCAGACCATCTCTCTGCTTTTCTTGAAGTAGGAATGAGAGATGTCAGAAATAATTATCTTGCACCACGTTAATCACCTATCTAGAGGGCATTAGTTCTGCACAGGTAATCTTTCTTGTCTGCATCTGTCTGGACACAGTCAAGTGGAATGACTACCTATCCTCTAAACCCCTAGGCTCTCTCGGATTTAGAAGTGAGCAGACACATGGTTCTGATCCAAAATTATGGATCAGGGCAGAATCATTAGCTAAACTTTCACAACACTTTGTTAGTCAGTTTTCTCTTCCTCATACACAAAGTCTTCTGATGTTAAACTAGGTATTCCAAACAAATAAGTGAGGTCTGTTTCACTGCTGAGTTTTCTTTAAGTTTTAAAACAACTAGAACTCCTTACTGAAAAGAAAGAAGGCAGAAGAAGCCTATAGTTTTCTCATAAGAATGTAGATTTCTTTCTCAAAATGGAGAGAATGCTCCTCTTCTTTTATTGAAGTAGAAGGCCTAGGTTTACCAAAAGGCAGATCACACTTCTCCCAGCAGTGTTAGTTCTTCTAATACAAATTTACACTATTAAATGTCTTCTGTATGAGCATGGGCAGCTTCTACGTTCTCATCTCCTTAGTGCATATTTGCATCTGCTTTGCAGAGACCTGGAGAAAAGTGCACAGCATGGCACAGCCGCAGAGCATGTGCCCGTGGCTCTGAATGTATGCAAATACCTGTCCCAACATCCACCCTTTTCTGCAGTGTATGGTATGATGCACAGCAGCAGGACAGAGGTTTCCATCCCTGTTGAGACTACATTTGTCTTTGTTATACGGAATTGAAAGATTAACAAATAATTCCAATATTTCCATCTAAATAACATCACAGTGCCAATAAGCTCTGCCCGAAGACTCCTTCCCTGCTTCAAAGCATTACTTTGGAACAAGACATATACAAAGGACTGATGGAGAAAACAAAGTACATTGTGTCAAGAAAAATGTTACGAATAAAATGTTCCTGAAATGACTGTTGGTTAAGCTATCATTTTTTAACATAAGACATTGTGGCAGAAGCCAGTATGAGGAAAAAGCTTGAGGGAAAGAGAAGGCCATTTGAAACAGAGTTGGGGGTGTTTCATGCCTGCTGCCTGGGATGGTACAGAGACATCTCTGTGACAAACAGACACACAAATCAATGTGAAAGCTCTTCTACCGGATAGGGCTGACTGAAGGGTTTTTTTATTTTTCCCTGGAGCACATTTTAGTGCAAAGACAGCAGATGGAATTAAAGCATTTTAATGATGTAAAAATAAAGTGTTTCAATTGTTCTTCTTGAAATAACTTTCAGTTTTAAAATATACTTCGGTTTTTATTTTATTTCATGACACTGAATTTTTTAAAAAGAGATCAGATGAATCACAGAATCACAGAATTGTAGGGGTCGGAAGGGACCTCGAGAGATCATCGGGTCTAACCCCCCTGCCAAAGCAGGTTCCCTAGAGCAGGCTGCCCAGGTAGGCGTCCAGACGGGCCTTGAATATCTCCAGAGAAGGAGACTCCACAACCTACCCGGACAGCCTGTTCCAGTGCTCCATCAGAATGAAACATCTCATCCTACAAAATGCATGTATTTTTTCACTTTTCCAGTTTCATGAAAATCTTAAAAATGTTTGCAGTTGACAGAATTTTTTTTTCAGATTTTTTATATCAATCACAAATTCGAGAGATAATCATATGGGAGAGATACAACAGCAGAAGACACCAAGAAACAAGCAGAAAGGTGAACTCCCAGACCTTCCATGAGAAAACTGCACACCCAAGTGCAAGGTGTGTCAGCACAACAAAATGAAGTGTCATGCAAAGACACACGAAGGCAGCTGCAAAGAAAGCACAAACTCTGCCTGGTCCAAGTGGAGCAGGAACAGCTGTTATGACTACACAGCTTCTCAACTCCAAACCAACCCATTCTGAGTTATTTTGGACCCTGTCACATTCAGAAACCCATGGTGGTCTTGTGGTGACACACAGGAGACTATCAAAGACATTCAAGGGCAGACATGATGTGATGAGAGTGGCGGGCAAAGAGCAGAGCCACAGCATCGCCAAGGTCTGCACCCAGGGATTGTATGGCTGGGAGTTAAGGGGGCAGAAATGAACACAGCTGGAGCTAGAGAAGGCCCTAAATACTTCTATTACTGTGGAGAGGGAAACAGAAAAAATATGCCTCTTCTGATGTGAGGAAAGCTGAGGTATAGCCCCAAGGGCTTTAAATCATGCAGAAAGTAAAGCTATAAGCAAAGCGGAAGGTGGTGTCAAGACATCACTTAAGTCATGAACTTTGGTGGCAAAGAAATGGTGGTGACGCCAGCACTGGCCAAGGACAAGATGAGAGAAAAAGTGATATCATGAGGTCTCCATGCAGATTATGTGACCTATCAGTGTCCTTAGTCCAGTGGCAAGGAAACTGCACCATCCTACTAGTCAAAGGCCAGAGGAAACAAATTATTCACAGTAATCTGGGCAGGAACATGCATGCAGTCTTCTCTTAATAGCAGCTCACTGGTTAATCTTGCAGATTATTAGAGGACCCAATAAACTATGAGAAGAAGCTAGTTAACTGGGTGTAAAAAAAATTAATAATAATACATCTTTTGAAATCTTTATGAGAAACTCCTCACCTTAAAAATACATGCAGTTCAGTTCCATACTTTTCTCTAAAACAGCAATAATAATTTCAAGAGATTTAACTTCCTATAAAAACAAAGAAAAAATAGTATTTACAACATATAACTAAGGGAGTCACAAAGTAAACACATGGACTTGCTAGGACTCAGAGACTTCCAAGTGCTCTGGGCAGGCCCAGAAACTCATTTTCGAGTGGGTGATGCTCAGACAAACATGTTGCCCCAGAAACAAGTTATACAGAATTATTATGAAGTGCTGGAGACTTGCCATACCGAATATGTAAAAACTGAAAAGGTGTATTTGCTCAAAGTTTGCATTTGCATATTTTCAAACTTAGGTAAAATTGTATGCCAGCAAGTATGTGTATGGGATTGAGATCACTGTCTGGAATAGGAGACTGAATGGTTGCTGGATTGGAAAATACAGATTTCTTTGTCCTACTTCCAGCTTTTCACATCATTCTTTCTGTAATAGTCTCTTTCCATCAAAATTCTGACAGAAAATTTTCCAAATATTTCAAGCCAAAATATGTTCGCAGGACTATTTTGCACAGCTTTAGCCAAAATGCACATTTTGCAGTGAAATTTTACACCTTTAAGTCCCTGGGCAATCATCTAACCATGAAGGAGTTAACGTCAGGCCTGTTTCTGTTTCTTAATTCCATTTCGGAGAAAAAGCTAATCCTTTAATTATATAGCATGTTCAACTGACAAAATGACTTTCCTATTGTTGAAAAGTACCTTGTTATACTGAAGGCTTTGCTAAAACTTGGCCACAGGGAAAAATTATAGATTTGTTATTGAGATGATTTTTTTATATTAAAATTCAAGGGAACATGCAATCCTCTTTAAAGGGGCTATTATGTGGCCATAGTGGTTTCCCACTACGCAGAGCCAACTTCCTGTCTTCCTGGAACTGTGAACCCTAATGGTAAGCAAGCCCTGCTCTTAGAGCTACAAAGGGGAGCTTTCAATTATGCGCAAGGAATTTAGCTTTTCATCCCTCCTGCACCTCTTAGAAAATGACTTCCTCCCTCCTGATAACCAGGTTACACTGGGCTTCCAACAGAGCAACACATCCCACTGAAGACAGCATGGAGCAAGCTGCAAAAGGCATTGCAAGCAATGAGCTGAAATCCTGATTCTGTAACAGCACTTCTGGGACAACCACGGCAAGCAGCAAAAATCAGATCGTGTGCAGCACTAAGCAATGGTGACAATTTCCAATTACCACTCCAGGGCTTCAGGAATAGCCGGCAGAAGTCATAGGGCATTTTTTCATTCATTACAAAGGACTATAGATGACAACAACTGGTGACGTGAAATACTGTCTCCAGCAGAAATTGAAGTTACCTGCCGATCATTTCTTAATCCTGTATGCAGGGTAATCAGATGAGACCTTTCCTCTCCCAGAATCTCACTGAGTCCTGCTCAGTAATGTCATCCAACCATTTGAGCTTTATTATCCTCTTAAAGCTAAGAGCCCAGATCTGGGTGGAGCAGCACAAATATGTAAAGCATAACAAATATTTCTTCATGACTGGTCAGTTTTGTGAAAAGTAATGATGACTTTCCTACTGTGTGTGAGCAGATACTAAGTTTCCAGTCTGCTAGTTCTCATCCTATGTTCTAACTGGTGGAAAATTGATTAAAAATTAGCACTGGGTTAAGCTCCTACTGTCTAATCTTATTACATAAGGTTGATTGTGTTTCACACTAATAAGCTAAGAGGTTAGGACATTAATCTACTATAAACGAAATGCACCTATGAAATGTGATAGAAGCCACAATATGGAACTTGCTTTGCTGCACTGCAGCTGACTTACTAGTATCGCATGCTGGGCTTGTTAATGATAAAGTTACAGCCTGTGTTATTTGGGCTTTGAAATTATTAATGCTTTTGAAATGTTCCTCCAAAAACTAGAGACACACCCCTAAGAATACCAATGAAGCCATTAAAAAATATTCAACTCGCAACATTTTTGTGTTATTTGCAAGTTCATGACCTATCGGAGAGGCGTGTTCTGACTAATGACAGCAGAGGAGAGGGAATAAAGGTGACAGGACACAGTGAGCTGCAGGTGGTTTGGGGCTTGGTTTCTGGCAGCATGAATGTCTGACCACTACTGAGTTATATATCAGACCTGGTATTGAATTAGGTCTGAATTCATTAGTTACACACAGATGTGCACAGGAAAACACAGGCATTGCTTTCCCCTCTGATTCAAAGACAGCACCTTTTATTTCAAGCTTATTGGAATGAATAGATGATTGCCTCATGGGTAAAGATTGGAGGTAAACTGAGCAGGATCATTAGCATTCAGTTCTTTGCAGACTTGAGAACAATTTAAAAACTGGAATTAGCTCATCTAGGTTTTGCTTGGTACAGTGGTGCTGAGAGGCCAAATTAATGCTGGCAAAGCTCTTTGGATGACAATCACTCTGCAGGTGCATAATACTACTATTGATCCCATCTGAAATGATTTTAACTACAAATCTCTACAATACCACTTTGTGAAATAATCATAGGATTTAAATGACAGGTGCAATGAAAAGAACAAAAATTCTAACTAAACCAAACAGGCAGCATTTACTGTTCTTAAGTTTCTGGTGCTGATTTACTCACTGGGAAGATTTTGCATGTTACCAACACATCATTCACCTAAACAACCTGTGCCACCATCAAAAACAAAACAAAACAAAACAAAACAAAAAGAACAGTTTCTCCATTCTTGTAAATGATGCAGCTAGAGGCATATTGGACATGATTCAGATTGAATAAGGTCACATTGCAACTAGAAATTAGAAAAGTTCTTGTTGTTCTAAAAAACAAGAATTCCCTGTGTGAATGTTCAGTACAGTCCTGAGAAATGGGCCAAAAATGAGTCTCCAGATGTCACAGCAGCCCATTGCATAACTTGGTCCACAGCAAACACCCAGAGCCAGAGCCAGAGCCCTGCCGAGGTCCTCTTCATTGTCCTCTACAGAGAAAGGAGACCTTAAAGCTGATGACTGATGGGTCTTTTCCATGCTTCTGATAAAGCAGATTTCCTCAGGAGCACTTAGCTTTCCACCATCTGCTTGCTATTTCCTGCAAGGCCAGGGAGAATAAAGATGTTGTGGCAGAAGCTGGAGTCCGGTCTGAGACCACGTGCAGGGTGCCCAGGGAAGAGAGCTGTCCTGGGGAGACTGCTAGCGGGCCCAGAACAGAGGCAGCAAGAGAGGGCTCTACATTAGCAAAGGGTTTGAGTCATCCCCTGCCTACGTGAGGGTTGGCTGGGGTTTGGGGCTGACTTGTCTTCCCTGCTGGTCCCAGCGGGCAGACCTACTGCTGGCAGTACAGCGCAGAACTACCCCTCTGCGCTGGCACTCTCCAAAATAGCACTCAGGGCCATTTCTAGGACACATTCTGGTGGTCATCATCCACATCCATAAAAGGGATAAACCATAAAGAGAAACCAAGAGCTCACAGCCAGGGGTAAAAAATCCACTCTTTAGACATGTGCCTTAAAATCCAATCCAATAAAGCTCATACCAACATTTTTTTAGCACGCCAGTGGAGGGGGCACTGGGGTTCCAGCTGTTTTATGTGGTGTTCATTATATCTGCCTGCTACAGCCTTATTTTATTGCTCTGAAAACATGTAAACCTCTTCTTGGTACATAGGTAAGCAAACCCTGGACGATATTACCCAGGGTGAGGGGAAGGGAACGGCTTAGTGGCTAACCCTAGCATGAAACTGACAGCCTGCGGTACAGAGCAAACAAGCTCAGTGGTCGGGGTCTGTCAGTCACATTCCTGGTGGACAATCAGCCCTTAAGATGTAATTCGCGTCCCGGAACAGCCCGCACTTATGCCGTTACGAGTCCATAAAACCCTGCGGATAAGGGCAGCAGCAGCTCGGCGCTCCGCGGCGCCCAGCGTTAGGGCAAGCGCCTCCTGCCACCTAGCGGGATCCCCGCACCTCCCGCCTGCCGGCAGGCCGCTAGCGCTGGTTTTCGCTCTGAATTCACCATGACTTCTTCCCCTTAAAAAGGCACATCGGTCGTCGAGAGGCCTCTCCTTCCAGCGGCAGTGCCCGAGCCCTGCGGGCAGCGCTCCCCAGGCAGGCAGCAGAGGCTTTGCCATCACCAAATAATTTCTAACATCGCCAGTGGTGCCTGGGTTGAGGCCCTAAGCCCAGACAATAACACGTACAAGAGATACGCAGCCCACGGGGGGATGTGTAAGTGCAGCGGGCGAGGCTCATGGACAGATTCTTTCATGCTCCTGTCCCCAAGAGGTCCCCAATTCAAACTGAGCTAGCTGTGTAACTTCAAAATCTGCATGCTAGCTGGAATGCACCTGCTCTTTTCCTGTGTACTGCCAAACCTGATCGACAGTTCACAAGCAGAGAAAACCTGGACCCGGTTTCAGCAGGCACATAGATGGGTTTCTGGGGAGGAACCCAAGCTCATTGCTCACACTCAGCAGCAAAAGCTAAAAAGCTTAAGAGAGGAGCTGGGAGCTAGGTTTCCTGCTAGTTAACAGCAGCATTAGCTTCAGGGCCTCTGCAATCTTCCTGACACGTTTCCAGACCTACATGCGTATCCACCATGGTAGAAGATGTGTCAGGGCCTCCTCCCTTCTAGACGAGAAGGTGGTGACAAGGAGGATTTAAACCCATCCAACACCGCCTGCGGAAGGCAGAGCCTCTGCAGAAAGGGTGTGCTCATCTGCAATTGTAATGACCAGCTGTAATTCACTGCTGCATTTAATTAGAGTGCCAGCTGAGTCCTGGCATGTCAAGCACACGGGTGTTTGAACTGAGATAACCAGGTGGCGGGGTGAGGGGCTGGCAGCGGGCAGGCACTGAGGCTGCCTGCCCAGGAGGGGGAAGAGGGCAATGTTTGGCCATGTAGGATGGGGCACAACCAGAAGTCTGAGCCAGCGCCAAGGGGCTCAGGAAGGAACTAGAGCTATGCAGGCGAGGAGACTGAGCACAAGGATTTGGGGCAGCCCATGGGCTAGCTGGGGCAGTGGCTGGGATCGGGGCAGGGTTTGGCTGGGCAAGAAGGCAGAGGTGGGCGTGAGGATAAAAGAGGACTAAGGAAAACTGAGCATACATTGAATTCATGGGCAGGGTGAGGAAAGGCTCCTCCTTCCCACAGCAGCAGGTAAGCATCCTAGCAGACCCTTCTCCTGCCGGCAGAGCAGGGAGCTGTGGCACCCACAGCCGCCACGCACCTCCTGCACCCACAAACCTGCTGGTCAGAGGGAGTGGGGACAGAGATGGTGCGAAGCTGAGGGGAGGCTCACAGCTGCAGAGGCAGGAGGGTGTGGATGCTGGCTTCACAGCCCGGAGGATAACCCCGTGTCTTCTCGTCCCACAGCTCCTCTTCTCTCAGCTGGATTTTGTCATCCTCCCACATGGGGTCCACATGGGGGAGGACAACCTGAGGCTGCCAGCGGTTGCTTTGTTGGCACGGTGGGGAGGGGTTTTCAAACACTTAGGGGAGTAGGCCTTTCAACCAGAAGAAGCTTTTTGCTTCATAATGGAGTTCTGTGGTCTGCTGTTAGTCTCCACAAGTGGCCCCAAAGGTAAAGACCTGTTTCTTAACACTTTAAGTATGTGCTATTTGGAGGAGATATGAAGCAAGCAAAGAGTGAAGCTAGTCTTGATTTAGTCTTAAGTAACACCCAGGAGCTAATTCACCTCAGGGCAGGATTTGTGCCACTGACTAGCAGCAGCTGATACAGTTGGGTTCGACATTCAGGAAGGGACTAGAAAAGGAACATTATTGTATAAAGAAGGGACTTCATTAAAAGGATGAGGTTAGTTGCAAAGGACTGGTAGCTTAAAGGGTGTAAAAACCCCAAAAGTGTTATAGAGCTGCAATATGACTACTGAGTCCCATGAAATGAATGCACTAGTAAATAAGAAAAGAAGCCAGAAAGGCAAGAGAAGTATCAATATAATCAAACAGCAGTGGTTTTTTTGACACAAAGAGAAAGTCTCTAGAATTCAGAAATTTGACACAGATCCAGTCAATAAACAAGAACATAAATTGGAGCGAGATCTAGGAGAGAAAAGGATTAAGCTGGATTTTGCTAAGCAAATAGCATAAAGTTTAAAAACAAACACCACCAGATCACCTAGGTGTATCTGAACTGGGGAACTTGTGAAAGAAATGGGAGAGGACTGATGATTAGACAGGCTATAAAGAGTAATTAAGGGAGATAAAGATATTGATGAGAAGCCGTGCAATTTCCTTGCATTAATCTTCACTGCTAAAGATATTGGCACAGTATCTCAGCAATAACAATGAAGTGTCAGCACAGACAGGAGTCAGAAGAAAATTTACAACGGAAGTGAATTTATCATGTAAACACCCCTAGATGACATGTATCTGAGGTTTATGAACATCAGCAATAAAGCAGTTAAACAGGTAACAAAAACAACAGTTACTGCCCAAAAGGCTGGAGAATACATAATGTATCAGTATCTAGGCCATAAATAATGAAGTAACTTAATCCTAGTCATAAACATTTGCGTTATATCAGTACTAGCACAGACGAGATGGTTTGCTTCCTTCTCTGTGCATTTAAAAGCCCGTGTCTGGATTTCTTCTCAATGCTACCTGATTTATGGGTGTGACGCGATGACCTTACGGAGGCTGAGTGTTCCTGGAGCCCCTCACCCGACTCGGGGCACTGGTGGAGGCTCAATCTTTGAGTCTCCTCTTCATCCTCCTGAAGGAAAACAAAGGGCATTTCAGCTTAAAATTATCAGAGATCGCAAACTTGTGGAAGACTGTCCTCTGCACCTTTGGGTTCCATCATTTTTGTACTAAGATCTTCCCACCCTCCCACCACTCTCAACTTTTCTGTAGGCTCTAGCAATTTTATTTTTTATTTACTTAGTCTTTTACTTTCCTTTTATATACGTGTGTGTGTATATATATATATATATCCATTTTCCTCTTTCTGCCTTTCTGTCTTCCCTGCCAGCCCATGAAAAAAAAAAAAAATAAAAAAAAAATACCTAAAACATAGGGAGATCCATGTTTATTTTAATACGCTTAAGGCTATAGATTTTAAAACCTGGATATTAGCATTATAATGCATATCCTGGAATTGTATGCTACAGAATAGTTCTGAGATTAATAAAACTTTCAGTCATAAATTTGTATCATAACAGATTCAGTTTTCTGACAGTTTATACAAAAATAACACTCTAATCTTTTTCCTTCACATGTTTTATTTGAGGTTTTAAATTCAAAGTAATTTCTTTTTCATTGTGAAAGAAAAGGATTCATGCCTCTCTTTCCATTAGACTAAGAAATGGCTTAAAGAAAATAGATTTCAAATGTAAAGCACAGCAGCCTGGGCTCCTGCAACCAAATTTTACTCTTTTTCCATCTATAGTCAACAGACAACATTTTTCCGTCTTCTCCTGCAAATCTGTAGTCTATCTAGTATTGACAGATGACAAACTCAGATGTGAAGTTCCTCACCTAGTGAGTGAGTCTCACCCAAATCCCCTAGCTCAGTTTTTGATGGTATTAAATTGAAGTTCGGTTAGAGCAGGAAATGTTTCCATAGCTAAGACCACTTTTTTCCCCTCTGCAAAGTCTGGTACAGTAATAAATAGATAATTGATAAAACGTCCTGCTCCCGGTGTCCTTGCCTGGATTCACAAAGCATTCCAGCGCACACACGATTCATGCAACAGTTTGTGGCGTGTTGTTCGCCCTTCTCTGTGCTCTGCTGCAGGACCTTCCTCAGGACAATGCTCCGCATCGGGCTCTCAGACTTGCTATCACCAAATCTTGCCCCAGACCCCAGCCCAGCTGAAGTACTGCATGTCCACCCAGCCTTGCAGTCTCCCCGCTCCCTCTATGTCATGGGTTGTCCATGAAGCTGCATGCACATCCTAACACTGCTGCCGGGGGGCTCATTCAAAACAACTCCTCCTTGTCTGACATTTCCGAGTGTTTTGGAGGTGGTTCTCATTTGCACTATGGCTCAGTGCTGCGAGCTGTGCTAATGGGTTTATCTGTGTGGGCCTCCTGCATCCTCTGGGAGGCTCTCAGCTGGGCAGCAGCCGGCAGCGGCAGTGGGAGGCAGGCAGCAGGCTGAAGCGCCTCACCCTCTGCCTTTCTTCCCAGCACAACCAAATGGGAGGGCCCGGGCACAGCTCAGTCCTTCCAGCGCATGCCAGGGCTGCAAGTTCACTGGGCTTGCTTTCTGCTTCCCCGCAGCCACATTTCGGAGGAGCCATCCTCCTCTGGTAGCCGGCACTGAAACCCGTGACTCGGTTCTGCAGGCTTTGGGGGAATTTGTCATCACACCCACGTAAAATCCCAAAATGTCAGAGGAACAAAAGGACGCAAACAGGGAGCGCGTTCTCATGCCTCCGTTCCAAGCATGCAGTTCCCATTCACAGCTCTGGATCTGAAAGCTCCCTGGCAAGCGTCCCTTTCACATTTTACACCCACTGATTATGGGTGTGGGCGTGTGTGTGTGTTACTGCTAATACCCAGCGAGAGCCCATTTTTTTTGGATGAGAGAAGTCTGCTGAACTGATATTTTGGAAGCCAGCGTGTGATGCTAGCCAAAC
Source organism: Cygnus olor (assembly GCF_009769625.2). Classification (NCBI taxonomy): domain Eukaryota; kingdom Metazoa; phylum Chordata; class Aves; order Anseriformes; family Anatidae; genus Cygnus; species Cygnus olor. The sequence continues at coordinate 42,993,928 of NC_049198.1, read as the reverse complement.
GCTAACATTATTTTTCCTCACCCACGTACTGCTGGGAGCCGGAGAGCGAGGCAGCTGCCTGCTGCTGCTGTCATGCCGCCAGGCTGGCACCGCGATGCTCGCAGCCTGCCCTCTGCCCCGACCGGATCGCAGGCAGCAACAAGCACGCACAATTCATGCTGATGTCTCAAGAGCAAATTGAGCCCAACAGTGTCAAGGCCTTCAGCAAAACTTCCTCGCAGCCCTTGGTTTGTTCACTGAATTAGGCTTAGATTTTCATCTGGAAAAAAAGGTGCATCATCTTAGCATGGAATCTGTAGGAGACATCCTCGTGCTTGTTTCAGGGTAAAGGTTTTCATCAAAAATTGGAATAATATCACCAGGTGACTCCGGTGTGCTGGCCTGTCTCCTGACAAACTAAATTTTGAATATATTTTTCTTTTCTTCTTTTAGTTCAGTCAGGTGTATTCTGAGTTGTCAAGGTCATGCAAGACTTAGTGTTCTTGCTGCAGTAATGTTATTGACGTGAGTGGTTTACGCAGAGCATCTGCAGCTTCCAGCTACTGTTTTCTCTCCTTCTTACGTAACAAAATGTTTGAATAACAAACAAGCTAAGCTATTTTCCCCACAGTTATGGATGCATGTGGCTCACCTGGTGTTTGTATTCCTGATACGGTTTCTGTTGCCGTTTTGCTTCTGGTCAGGATATTTCCAGAAATTAGACAACAGGAAGCAATTTAGCTTGGTTTGTCCCAAGAGCTCAAGGATTGGAGCACAGTTTTTTAAAGGCTTTAAAAAGAGAATTTCTACATATCAATCATGCTGACATCTCTTTCTAGCAGAGAGTTTTAATAGTCCATAAGGTTCCAATTTGTTGTTAATTTTTTTTTTTAAATCCTTCTTTAGAAAACAAATTTAGTTAATCTGGAAATAGCTGTGGGTAGTACAGAGTAACATTTCCAAGAGAACGTCTTACCTAAGACGACCAGCTGAAAATGTGAACAGAAGAATAAATTATTTCAATCTTCAGTTCCTTGGTTGTGCATTTTAGAAAGCAGAAACACATAATCCCCAACTGCTGTCACTGATAAATGGGGTATGAAACAGCTGGACAACATATTTTGGGACAGATTTTTCTGCACACTTTTGCAGCCATGGGCCAAGCTCTGAGCAGACACAGTCAACCAGAGCCTCCACTTGTATAAATCAGACCGGTTCCAGTCAAATCAGCAAAGCTGTCCCATGACACCCAAGAAAAGATCTGGTACATCACAAGCATATATTTCAAGTGTGAGGTTGTTCTGTGCTTTGAAAGAGAAGAGCTTCTTTAATAATAATAATAATAATAATAATAATAATAATAATAATAATAATAATAATAACAACAACAACAACAACAACAACAACAACAACAACAATAATATTGTAGAAAAGGATAGAAACATCTTGAAAAAGCTCAGGTTTAAGCATCTCTCCTCCAGGCTGGACTTCCACAGCGTGCGCCTGCCCCATGTAAGCGGGACGCAGGCAGCCGTGTCAGTGCTGCTTCCGCAGAAGCCTCCTGGGGCCACTTTGCTGCCTCTGCGTGATGGATTACGAGGAAGGGGCTAGCTGTTCCCCGCAGCACTGTCCCATAGCTACAGCAATGCAACTGTGATGGCTTTCAAAGGGCTACTTCAGGTTTACACAAGCTTAGGGTGGGAGGGAGGGGAAGAGTCAAATAATGGCTCATTTTATTTGAATATATATTTTGTAATTCTATTTAAAATAAGCAATTTCTGTACTAAGGGACTGAGTTATTGAGTCTTCCTGCACAAAGAGGTACATAAGGCCTGCGGGCTGGGAGTGGCAGGTCAGCACAGCAGATCCCCATGCAGACCTGAACATGAGGTCTCTGCTTCCTCCCTGCTGGCCGCAGCCAGGAGCCAAAGGAGCACGGAGCAGCCCCAGGGGCCGCCAGATTCATTTCCAGGGATTTAGAAATCAAGGTGAAAGCTAAAAAACATGTCTCTTGGTCCAAGCACCAAATGTTTTTTCATTGTTTTCCTTTTGCAAAATCAGTTTTTAAGCCATTTTAACATTTCCATTTAGATACTGTAATCTATCATATTCTCAAGCTTTTGGAAAGGCTTCCGTCGGTTTTGCTAAGGTTTGCCTTTATTAATTCATCTGTAAAGAAAAAACTGGGGGCAAAAAGAAAGCAGAGGCAGAAACTGAAAAATTTTACTTTTTTTTTCTTGCAAATTTGTATTTAGAAAAATAAAAATAAAATAGGGGATACTTTTTTTTCCTTTCCTAATCTAGGGTTAGGCACAGAGCTCTAGTTGGAAATGGCAACACCAATCCCAGGGGTCCCACTCAGGTGGTGCATACACTTCAAAATCCTTCTCTAGACAACAGGTTACCAAGGGAACTCATCCTTTGGTTAAAACTGGATGTTTTGACTAGACCGTGATGAATATATATATGAATGACATTGTGAGAAATGAAAACTAGTAATGGCATAGGCCTGGAAGAGGCTATTTCCCTACCTGCACTATTCCTCTGCCCCTCACATGTTTAGCAGAGCACATTTTCCTTTGACAAGTTCTGCACAAGTTTGCAGGACAGCTGTTGTCTTTTCCCAGCATAGATGAAGTATGCATCCTCACGTGTCCCATATCTCAGATCAATACAATAATCTGGGGTAAGTTACCTGCTTGATCTTCCTATTCTTAGGACAACAGCATCACCCCTGGAGTCCAGCTAACTGGAGAGCCTTGATATTCACACAGTGTGGGCTTTTAGGTGGATGTGAGTGCCACATCCAGACTAAGTGAGGGAAACGATAAAAGCAGTCTTACAGACCTCAGACACACGGAAGTTATAGTTAGTCCCTGTTTTATAATAATATTTGTATTTACAGGAGGAACAGGAGGCCTGAGCATCTGTGTGATTTACTGACTATTGACCTGTTAAATATCTGTTTCTAGGACATGCAGCAATTGTGATCTTTACACAATGAAAATGCCCTTGTTCTAAAAGCTAGGGGAAAAAAATCACCTTTGTATTATTTAAAGTACAAGTAATGCCATAGTTTCCAAATCCACTTAACCACCTAAGCAATATTCTTTAACTTGAGAATCCAATTCAGTTTCCACTTTAATAGGTACATGCAGAGAAAATCTGAGACATAGCAGCAGGCATTGCATTTGTAGCTAATTAAGGAAAACTGGATTGAGCCCAGATGTGGATTATGCAAAGTGATTACTGGTGTTCTTTAGAAGCTGATAATTTTGAAAGCATTTCCTTGTGTTTGTTCACTTTTTCCAGTATGCCAAGATAAAAAAGTTTCTAAAGCGAGGAAAATAGGCTTCCACGGAGTAAAACTGTCAATGGCAATTATTTCCATCATTTCAAATTGATGTGTTTGGTAGTTAACAAATGGGTTGCAGCCATTCTTTTAATCAAAACTTGCCATTTAGTTGTAATCCAAAGTAAGTGCAGCAAATAGTTTTCAAGCACAGAGTGCTAATAAATGTAGAGCTCGGCACTCACTCCAATTCCCACTGGAACAATCTGTGACATACTGATATCTCATTTTTGTTGGGCAAAAACAGACAACATAATAAGTGCTAATTGTTAAAGGTAAGACTGTGCTATGTTTAATTCCACTGAGCAGCTGAAGCGAATGAAGCTATTTGTGGAGGACAAAGCTGGTCTACTTGGGGAGCAGAGGCAGAATCAGGCTTCCTAGAGGCAAGAGAATGTTAGAACTGTGTCAGGATCTTTAAAACAACATCAGGCAATACAAAGGATGGAATATGCAAATAAGCAACAAATAGTTTTTAATCTCCTTTTGAAACAAAATTTATTTTAAGATTTTTTGATAGGTTATCAAATTGCCATCAGAATATTGGGGGGAAACTGCCAAAAAACATTAAGCAGCCTGAAGAGGTATTTATGCTGATTTTGTGGTGGGAAACTTGCCTGAGTGCTTGATTTTACAAAGCTGAGAAGTGGTTTGGCAGTATCCATAGCAGCTTCTGCTTTCTCTATTTTTTTTTCCACTATTTTTTAAATGTCTACTGATTTTGTTGTTAAATACTAACAATTCAGTATAACTCAGCTTTACAATTATGTAAGACACTTTCCAAACTAAAATATTGCCATTCTGCAATGCAATCATTATAAATTAATATGATTTTTAAACACAATGTGCCCCTCCTGTGTCTTTGTAATCAGTTATTGAATTATTCTTCTCTATTTGTTATAATTATGTTGACAAATATTGCAGCATAAGTATAAAATAAATTTTGGTGGTGAAACAGAACAGATGGAATTTTCCACTTCCACTCTGCCTTGGTTGAACTGAATTGGACTCTCTTACATTTTCTGTTTCTCTTCCTAAAAATATTTAAGACGATTACTGTCATACAAACAAAAGAAACATTTCTCACTCTGCAACTTTCTCAGGCTACTGTCCCTGGTAGCAGAGCCCAGATGTGCACCCACAGTTCTCACTCATCAGCCCTGTTCAGCCCCCAAAAGACTTCCCTGCAGCACACCGTAACATGCCCACTTATGTCATGGTAAGCAGAGGTGCACCCGCTAGATGTCCAGTGATGCCAGCCCTATGAGAAGGCAGCATGAAGAGGAGTGAGATGTCAGAGAAGATGCCATAAGGGAGTAGATATACCTGCACAACCCATCGCAGTGGGGACACTGTTGCCCAAGAGGTCTCTGACTAGAAGAGTGTGCAACCAAGGAAAGAGGCTAAAGAGGATGCAGACAAATGGTGAGTGCAGGGCAGCAATAATTTGCTAGAGGTCTCAATGTCCAAGAAGCTCAACTGCTGTCTGCTTCTTGGAGGCACCAGGGAAAAAGATGGTCTTGAAAGAAAACAAGGATGTTTTGGAGGTGTTTCCCACAATTTCTTCTTGAATAAGAGAGTGGCATCAGAAGAGAAACCACGAAGGCACTTGTTGGTCACTTAGGAAAAGCAGTGAAATCCTAGTCATCCAGGAAATATTCAGCTAGTCTGGACAAGACAATTGTGTGGTAGGACTGGATCTTGGGGAAGAAGGTTGTTGGATGATGGTAACAACTTCCTTTAGTGTTTTTATTAAGAGGAACAACAGCAGACATGAATAATGAAAGTTGCACACTACAGACATTTGTTATGATTCAGAGCAAAGTCATGCTTCATTAGAAGATTTGTAAGCAACGGGGACATTATCATGTCATCTGAAGCTCAAACAAAGGCATGTTAAAAAAAAAAAAAAAAAAGGTAATGACAGGATAATAGATCATTTTCACACACAGGACTGACCTATGCTTAATCAAAGTGAGTGAGGATGGAAGCACTGAAACCTTAATAAGCTGTATTTCATTTGTGAGCGTACTATTGTCCTGACTGTGCTGGTGTCACAAAACTGTACATACAAAATATTCATCATTAGAGAAATCAGAGAAACTATACACTGTATTCACAAGTCTGATACAGAGCTATTACCTTATACACAGACATATGCTGTTTTTCCATGTACCCACGAACCATCTGCTCGGTTCTTCGCTTAAATTTTGGCCTTGGGAGAAAACAGCTTTTATTTTCTCAGTTAAATACTCCCAAACATAGATGTATGGGGGAGAATATGATGCTGCTTATGAGTACAAAACCAATAAATTAACCCATCTTTAATGATAATATTTTATTCTAGCTGTATTATTAAAATCTGTTTGTATATTAAAACCTGTAAGTTTTCTGGCCTATTTTCATTCCTTGCAGTGACAGAAGCTTTAAAAACAATTAGCAGGAAAGACCATTAAAGGTAAGGTTGATTTTAAAACTTTCCAGTTTCAATAACCTGTAACAGTATTCATAGCTCAGATAAAGACGTTTCTAGGAGAACACAAGGTAAAATTTCGCTTTCGTATCCATTCCTTCAATCCCAGGATATAACTCATGATTTTCATTTTGATAGCATCTCTAGAGATAGAGGCTGCAGAATCAACAAGTTTCCTAAATACAAACCTTAAAAATGTCTATACCTGTAAATGCTAATTTCCGGTGTGTTACTGCAGGGCAGTGAAGCAAATATTCTTCACTGGAATTAGCTTTTTCAAAGTTTCACAGTTTCATCACATATGTTAGGTATTTCCTAACCATCCTGCACATTCTTAGAGAGATCTCTGTAAGTAAAACAAAGCTGCGTTTTCCCCCTGGTTGCAAGGATATCAACACAAATCCTGCAGAACACAACACAGTGGTAGATGCAGTCCTGAAGTATTTTTGTTCTCCCAACCTTTATTCTCCAGCTTGTGCTGGGAGTACCCATAAGTGTGTAGCGGGATGCTCTCCAAGATCTATGATGGCAGCTCCCCAGCATCTCTGACGCTGGATGCAAGCCACGTTTCAGAGCTTGTGTCCCCCACAAGACTTCCATACAACTTCTCCTGACTATGGTCCTCCATATCAGGAGACCCACCAGCTCTATGTTGACTTTCACAGTCCCAAAGCCTCTCCTGAAGCCCTTGCCCACCTCCCACCTGCTGGACACCATGACTCTGCTGTCCCCTCCACCAACTGCTCGTCCACAGCCAGACCCCTCCAACCAGAGGTAGGGCCAGGACCAAGACTCCTCAGACCTTTCCAAACTGCAAATTTTGAATGGGTTCATCTCAAAACCAGGAATCTGACCAGATTTGCTTGAAAATGGGCCCAGTTTCATTCAAACCATGTTAGAAACTTCAACAGAGTCTGGGTTTTGACTTTCTTGTGAAACTTGAAACCACATGTGTTCCACATGGTTTAGGTTTTTGTTGTGAATGTCTTACACAGCTCTATGGGAATAACCTTTTCTTGTGGGCTTTTAGCATTTCCTATCCCAGCCAGAACCATAAAAAGCAAAGGCTGGAAAATATGAAAACTACAATTATGTGGAAAAAGGGGACTTAACTTTTTAAACCTCAGACAAAGTTTGTGTTCATTTAGAGCTCAGAGTGAAGTTTTGAATTAATTTGTGTTTTATTTTAACTGTTAGCCTTAATTAGGTGCACTCAGGAGAAATCATTTCCCCTCTAACACAAAATCATGGAGCTCACGACACATGGAAATTATAAACACTTTGGAGTGAATTGAGAGATGGGTGTTGGCTCTGCAGCAGCAGAAGAGCAAATATTTACAGTACATTAGGCTTTGCTTCACTTCTAAATTATTATCTTCCCCTTTGGAATAATCTATTTTCCAAAGACAGATTGCTACTAATGCTAGTCCCCTCCTCCTCAGTTTTGTGGCAGGCAATTCTTTTTCCTTCATTTCTATATTGAAAATTCTTGATCTAACTCTCCACAGAGCTAAATGAAAATTGAAGAAATTCTGAATTTGATGACTCTTTTGTCCCTGAATCACACTTTGGCTTCTGGCAAATTATTACACTTCTCTGAGCTTCAGGTTTTTTTTTTTTTTAAAAATTAAGATACCAATAGTTAACCTCCCACCAGAGGTGTTAATTAACTCATATCCATAAGAGGACATTAAAATAGAAACTGATGTATAATGTTAATTAGTGGTATTATAATTGCTTATTCCAAAAGCCCAAAGAAGTTGTTACTTCACAGATTACTTAAGTTAGTGCTAAAATATTCCCATCTTCGGTCTCGTGTGACTCAGTAATGGGAAGTTAAATACAATGAAAGCAACTCTATAGCATACAGGGAAGAAATAATTACATATGCTGTTTTTATTCCCTTGATATAACTTCTGCAGCACATGATGTGCTATTAGGTTTTGCAGTAAAAGTACAGCAACCTGGCTTTGCGCTTACAATAGCCAAAGCCATCTGCGTACGTGTAAAACCTTTGCTGGCATGTTTCCACGTGCGGTTCATGCATTCCTTCGCCTGTGCAATTTGAAGCTGTCAAAAACTAATTAAATAATTATGTGGTTGTTACTGCAGCTGTGTGTATTCTTCATTACGTTATAAGGCTGTGGTTTGAGGCACTCCACTGCTCTGGGTTTCAAAATATTAGTAATGGAAGGTGTGTTGTCAGTGCACGTTCAACTGCTGCCAGAAAAAGCAGAGAGGGAAGGGAACCGTCTTTAATGTCAGCCTGTCATTGCACTTTATACTGTATACTCCCTGTACACAACACAGAGGTGAAAATACGAATCAACTTCACAATGTGGGCAGATTTTGGCATGGCCTACCCTGCATACAGGACACTGAAATGTCCCCTCAGTACCTCTGTGGCAGGTGTGTAACCAGAGTGCGTGCGGGTCTGTACGCAGGCTCTATGGGGCCTGCAGAGGTGACCTGTGGGGTGATGGCAGCAGGAGAAGAGCGAGACCACGGAGGGGACCATCTGCTCTCCTAGGCCAGGTATAGGACTGCTCTCAGTCCTGCTCTTGACTCACCCTCAGCCCCCAAGGAAATTGCTCCCTAGGCCCGCCTTCCCTGTCAGTAAATTACGGGTGATGCTGTATTAACTCCTCCAAGAACAAATCATGTAGGTTTAACCGTGATTATAATTAATCTTGATCAAAATTAATCTTGACTGAGGGTGCTACACAGATGCAGCACAGTAATGCTAAATTCAGTCTTTGGCCAAATGACCACATTGCTAGTCACCTACATTCAATTTTCCATTGAAAAGCAACAAACTGTCATTGCAGTAAAATATCACTAGCTCCCCAACCCTGTGGAAATAATTTTTGTAAAGAGAAACACATATCTATTATTTACATTGACTAAAACAGCATAAATTGCCATCAGGAGAAGGGCAGAGTCAGTCCAATGGACACAGCCCTGCCTCATGTCTCCTGATTACCATGTGCAATAGAAGGAAGGGTACCAACACCAAGGGGGAAGGCATTTGAGATCTCTTCAGTGGGGAAGGCATTTCTCAGGACTCCTCAATGAAGCCACCAAGTCCAAAACCATGTAGAGCTGTTCTTTCCAAATCAAACCAGCAGATACCAAAGATGTTTTTCCTTGCCACAGAAGAAATCCCCTGGTTCCACACACAGTGTACATTTTAGAGACAGCACAGCTGTTGGAGGAACAGTGAGTTACTGCGACAGCAAAGCTGAATATTACGGAGTGTCTCCAATTTATTATATTTATGGAGCAACTTTACTTTTAATAAGGTTTTCCTCTAATTTATGGAACTGTCTCATCACATCTGCAGTTGCCTGCTTGGCTAAATGTTCAAAAATACTAATAAAGGGAAAATTCCAGATACTGTTTTTTAAAAAATATTTTTCTTGTATGCACCCGTAGCATAATACATCAGCACAGATGCTTTCCTCCTCATGTTTTCACATTATTTATAACTACCAGCCTAGAAGATACACACACACGAGTGTGTACACGAGTGCCTTTCTCAGTGCACTCGGCGTTCATGACACAGTTGTTTAAAATCATTATTTATTACCTACAACATACCTACCTATTACCTACAACAGTTTGTTTTGTGACAGCCTTTCGCAGATTTTCCCTTGGAAAGCTTGTAGGTGAGTAGACAAAATTCCTGAAAACTAAAACTAGGAGAAATAAACTGCTTTCTAAAAATCCAAGCTAGAAGCTAAAAACCCGTCAAGTTTATAGGGTCACGAAAAAGCCACGTCTTTGGGTCTTTGGGTCCCCCTTGTGGTCTGGTAGCAACGAGCTGCTGCCACCCACGTACCTTGCATGGCCCCCCAAAACACCAACACTCGGATATTTACAGAGAAAAAGGAAGGACAGACCTGCCGGTAATCTGCGTGAGAGCTGGTCCAAGCCGGTTTCTCATTAATCCTACAACTATTGAAATTCCAGGGGAATACTGCGTGGAGCCAAATTACGCTACTCCATTTTTGTGTTGAAGTCTATTTTATTCCACACTGTCATACAAACGTAATGAAACTACTGCATATTACTATCCAACGTGCTTAAAGTGTATTAGGACATGATTGTGTTTCACGTAACTTCCAGATACATATTCAAGGTTGTTATATTCAAGATTTTGAATATATGTACATTCAAGATTTTTGTGTATTGCAGACTTGAGTGTTGTATGGTCAAGATTTTGAAGGCAGTCATCTTCGTGAGCACAGTCACTTGAATTACTACAAAGCAAGTTTGTTTGGGGCAATATATATTTGTTTTTGTGGGAGGACTTTTGGCTATTGTCTGAAATATAAATAACTATATCTGCTTTTTTTGAGCTCAAACTTGTTTACAAGCTAACAACCTCAGAACCAACTTCAGGCAAGTAGGCATTAGCTTGAAAATGCAGATTTGGAGAAGACAGGAAGAATATGGAGGACTGGCAAAATAGCCTTAAAAACAGGTGGCTGTGGACAAAGCACCAAAGTGCATTTGGTACCTGTCTACATCCAAGCAGTAAGAGCTGATGCAAGAAAACCATGTGCTGTGCCATCATGTGCTGGATCCTGTGGGCCAGGTGTTTCAAGGGTGACAGTCATGCTCTCCCCTCCATCTAGCTGCTCTCACCACTGCTGCAGATGCACATCAGGCATGAAAGAGTTGAAGGGATATGAAGCAACACCTCTGCATACACATCTGTGAAGCATCCAAAACTGCAAAAACAGCCACATTTAGGGGAGTAAGTGCCAATGAGGGAGGCTCATCAGACAAAAAGGCTATTTCTTGCAGCTCTGACTTCACTGTCATCCAGCTGCCAACGCTGGCCATGACCACACTCACTGCTGCTAACCAGAGCCTTCTGGCTTCCTTCATTTCCTTCCTACTGCCTGAGTGCCCATCATCACAAGGCCTTGGAGATCTCGTAACTCTCCCCGACAAAACTGAATAAGTTGCCATGTTCCTCAAGAAATTTTATTGAAATGCTATTCATCCCACCTTCCCCCTCCAAGAGGTACCTGAAACTGCAAGAGACTCCTCTGTGCCCCTTTCTCCTACCTCCTGCTGATCCCTCCCAACTTTTGTCCCTTACCTGAATCCTCCACCTCAGCACCAGCTCTACCACTACCACAAAATCACACATTTCTGTCCCCAAAGAGCTATTTTGCTCTCAGCAAATGGGGAAGAAAAATTCTATTTCATCTATGCTAAGGAGTAGCTTTAAGCCACTCTGAGTTTATTTACAATGTTGGCTCGCTGTTACTTGTCACAAAGGAATTGGCAAAGGCAGAATGATTTGTTCGAGACTAAGGGCAAATGTACTAGTACATATATCAAACAAACTGGCAGTGTTGTGTGTAACAACTTACATCTCCAATTTTGGCAACTAAACTGCCTACACACTTTCTTGGAAACTATAAATAACAATATATATCAAAATGTCCAGGCGAAACCTCATTGTTTCTTTCCAAATAATCCTATAATCCACATATCTAATGACACAATATCAGGAAGGCAATCTTAAAGCTTTTGGTTTAAGACTGTCCACTTTCCTAGTTTCCCCGTTTCAGAAATATTTACATCTTCCTACATTCCTCATATACTCAAGGGGCTTTTTAAACTTGCCTAAATGCAAATAACCTGATACATGTGAGAAGATAATACAACATATTTCTAACACTAGATCTTCTACAAGGTATATGGGGATATGAGAGCAAAAAACACAGCAGACTTTGTTTGCTTCTTATGCGTAACTCTTCTCCTGCTTTCTTCAGTAGAAAAGCAGATCTTTTCCATCCAGAGATAATGTGTCTCCACTACTTGGAAAACAATGCATAACAATGCTAATAATTCCCTAACTGCAAGCACTGTGTAGTTAAAGCTGACTGGAGCTAAACCCAAATTTTCTCATTTCAGCTGATCTCTTAAGAATACATAGAAAAATAGCAAGACAAAACTAGTCCAAAAAGTGTTTGCATCCGGTAGTTCTCTTTATTTCTTTTTGTTGCCTCCAAACAGAGCTGTTCTTTGATTTTCCAGCTATGTCCTCTTTTCTAGACTGAAACATTTCCTGGGGAGTTTCTCAGGACTTTGGATATCAATTTGCTTAGATCCAACAGCCTTGGCAGAGGAACAGCATTTGTTCAAAATGCATTTCAAGGCACATGAAAACCCTACACATGCCCATAAGGAACAAGCAGATCATTAGGCTTCTGGCTTCGAAGACACTTCCAGCAGAAAGCCCATGCTTCCCTTTTTATTGTGAGCTGCTGAAGAAAGAAACTGCAGCTGCAGGGACACGGTGGACCTTCACTGTCATACTGCAGGGGCTGGTGCCATAGGCCAAAATGCAGGTCTTCACACAAGCCTGTGGAGACCATTTCCAACACAGCTCTGTTCATCTACTCCGGCACTGTGTTGACACAGGACATACTGTTTGGGAATTGAATGATTTTCTGAGTCATGTCCTGTTGTGTAGATGTGGATTGTTAATGCTCCAGAGGTGTTGTTTGGAGGAAGCACCTGGGAAGTGATGAAAAAAATGAACAATAATACACAACGTAATTCCTCTTCATCTGCCTGTAGCACCTCACTTATAACAACCTGTGGTACAAAAGCACAGCCAATAGCAAGAGTTTATTTTAAAACATAATCAAACATTTTCAATTTAAATGCGTAATGATGGATCTTCCATAACTAGTCTGATTTTTAGAGGTATCAAGCACACAACTGAATACGAATAGAAGAGGAGCTGATTCTGAGGAAGACCAGTACCTCTGGCTGCATTCAGTGTACAACTTTGAATTCTACAGCTTAGTTGTTATAGACACCCAACTTGAGAAAATCTTGATGTAAGAGGATCTTTGGTCCACGCTGTTTTCTGCATTGTGATTATTTTCTGTTTCTGAAGTCATCAAAAATATATCAGTTCCTATTAACTGAGTATCCAGTCCTTCATATTTATACAGTCACATACGCACAGATATGTATGTTTAGCTGTGTGTACATAGGCTGTATTTAATGAAAACATTTCATTTCTTTTTACAAAGTAATATTTCTTATAAGCAGTAAATCAGTAAAGTCGATACTATTTATATACTTCTTACAACAAGAAATTCTCACAATGAACAACTTGTCAAGTTCTGTACTTCTAATTTATGATAATGTTCAGAAAATCAGTTAACCTGGGAATGAAAAAACATGTGGGGGTTGTAAAACTATCCACTGTAATAAAACAGTTGCAACATTTTTAGCTAGCTGAGGAACTGGGAATTAGGTTGATGGAAGGGATTATTGCTTAATATTTTCCGTAACATCAGCAATCTTGTCAAAATCCCCTGGTTGCTCTGAGAGTAGGAGACGTCTGCTTTATGGGGTGAGCACATATCCTGGAATGTCTGCCATGAAATAGCGTCACAGCCAGGCTTCATTATCCCTTCACACACTAAGCCTGGTTTACGCTTCACAGTGCCATGGAAAAATCACACCTTTCATTGACACACATGCTAGCAAAAGCCTCATTGTAGATACAGTTCTGCAGATTAAAAAATCCTCTTGCCACTGTCATATAGTTCATGCTGGGAATGACTGCATGCTGTGCCAGCACACAAACTGTTTTGCAACTTACACGGCACTGCAGGTTTGCCATGTAAGATTCTGCTAGGAGGATTTACCTGTTTAGCTGTCTCTTAACTTTTAGCTCTAGGTGGCACAAAGTCTGGTTGGAGGCTGTTTCCTAGTGGTGTGCCCTAAGGTTTGACACTGGGGCCAATACTATTTAACATCTTCACAGGTAACTTGGATGCATCCTCATCAAGCCTGCAGAAAATACAAAACTGGGAGGAAAGGCTGATACAGCAGTTACTGTGGTGTCATCCAGAGGGATATGGACAGGCTGGATGAGGCCTAGAGGAACCTTGTGAAGGTCAACAAAGGGAAAGTCCTGAACCTGTGGAGGAACAACCCCATGTAGCAGTACATGCTGGAGGCTGAAGGGGCTGAGAAGCAGCTATGCAGAGAAACTGATGTGTGGTACCCATGGACGACAAATTGACAATGAGCTTGCAATGTGCCCTCCTGCCAAAGAAGGCTTCCTGGAACATGCATTGCCAGCAGGTTGATGGAGGAGATCCCTCACCTCTGCTCAGCACTGGTGAGACACACCTGGAGAGCGGGGCCTTGTTCTGAGCTCCCCAGTACAAGAGACATGGACATACTGGAGCAACTCGTATGAAGGAACGTGAAGATGATTTACAGACTGCAGCCTCTTTCCCACCAGGGGAGGCTGAGAGAGCTGTGACTGTTCAGCCTGGAGAAGTGAAAGCTCAGTAGGGGATCTTACCAGTGTGTATAAATATGTGATGGGAGGGCACAAAGATGAGGGAGGCAGGCTCTTCTCAGTGGTGCTCACTGACAGGACAAGAGGAAGTAGGCACAAATTAAAACATATTAAATGCCATCTGATCATGAGAAAACACAGATTTACCATGAAGGTGGTCAAACTGGTACAGGTTGCCCAAAGAGGCTGCAGCATCTCTATCCTTGGAGATATTCAAAACCCAACTGGACATAGTCCTATGTAACTTGCTTTAGGATACCCTGCTTGAGAGAGGGGCATTGACAAGGGGATCTCATGAGGTCCCTTCCAACCTTAGTCATTCTGTCATCCTGTGATTCCCTGACAGTGTTACTGACAAATCTTCAGGACCTATAAACTGTGATGTTTACAAATCTGAGTCCGTGGACAGACACCTTCTTCTAACCATCTGTGCCAGTGGAAATGGCTTCTCTTCCCATTTATGATTCTTTTTCCTTTATTTCTCAAGTTACCAGTTTTAGAAGAGGTATAGGCATGTTGGATGTCTGAGCCCTACTGAGCCCATTCTCAAGAGATGATCATGTATGGTGGTCATCTAGAGATTTTTAAGATAATGCTGAAAGTAACTAAACACATTCTGCTTGCCTCTCTTTTACAGCCTCTGTGTTTCAGAGCAAAGAAAGCATTCAGGTGAAAGTGAACTAGAATAAGAAAGTCTTTCAGTGAGTGGGGGTCTATTCTAAATATTCTCTTAGATACTGTTGACACAGAAAAGATTGGAGGTGGCACAGGAAGGCACAAACCCACTGGCTTTAATCTCGTGAGCCTGGGGAATGGCAAAAGGGCTGGCAGGAACACCAGCCTGGGAGAACAGGCAAAGCACAAGTTGTATGGAAACTGTGGCAGAAGTCTCTACTTGCCAGACCAAGCTGAAGCCTGTGCTGCCTTTCTCCCCCCATGCTGTCTCTAACCAGACTGGATAAATTTGTAATCACATTTTGTTATTGCACTTTTATTTCACTGCATAGGCATGTCGTTAAACCTTGTTTTCATAGGCAGTTTATTTGAGCTATAGTTTTTCAGCAATTCTTTTGAATCTGCTGCCATCTAGTGAATACAAATCAAGCCGTAATTTATGGTTTTTGTGGCCAGCAGTGAGCAGTGGTTTTTTTGTTTGGTTGGTTGGTTGGTTTGGTTTGGGGTTTGGTGTTTGTTTGTTTGTTTTTGGGAGTGTTGTTTTGTTGTTGTTTTGACCTTCTAAGACGTTTGGGATTTTGTCCCACTCTCCATCCACTTCAAGGTGCACCTTACAGTGTGGTAGGGTTTGCATGCATTTTCCTAGCAGGCTCCCAGCTGTAAAGGTATAATTGATACAAGACCATCTCTGCCTTATACCTTATACCTCATACCTTATACCTTATACCTTATACCCTCTCTGGCCAATTCTAAATCACTTCATTTTTAACACCTGGAGATTTTCATTATTTCATCTCTCCAGAGATAAATCTGAATTTGAACATCTCAATCAAAATGAAATAATTCTGAAAAGTAATGAACATCCAGAACTTTGGGCCAAGCTGTTTTTACTGGTATAAATCAGATGGCTCCAGTGTCTTCAGGAAAATCTTACTGTAAAATATCTGGCAGACAGGTCTCTGACTTATTTGGAAGTGGTGCAGTCTTCCATTCATATAGACAAGTAGCAACATTTTCAATACTTCTTAGTAGCTTTTCAAGCTGGAGAGTGTTGCAACAGTGAGATGTAGGGTGACAAAGACAACAGATGAAGGGTGAGGCTCCAAGAGATGGCTGAGTCACAGTCAAAACAGGCACTCCACCTCTGCTTCCTGCCACTCCTATTCCTGGGCAACTCCATCTCCATTAGCACCAGTATGGCAGATTTCTGACCCTGAATTGTTTCAGTTTAGCTTACAAAAACAGAGTAAGATTTTTTTCCCTCGCTGGGTGTCCTGGTTTCAGTTAGGACAGAGTTAATTTTCCTCCTAGTAGCTGGCAGGGTGCTATGTTTTGGATTAGGATGAGAAGAGCGCAGATAACATGCTGATGTTTTAATTGTTGCAGAGCAGTGCTTACACCAAGCCAAGGACTTTTCAGCTTCTCGCTCTGTCCTGCCAGCAAGCAGGCTAGGGGTGCAGCAGGAGCTGGGAGGGGACAGACCCAGGACAGCTGACCCAAACTGGCCAAAGGGGTATTCCATACCATCTGACGTCATGCTGAACAATATATAGGGGTGGCTAGCTGGGGTGGGGGGGGCTGGCTGCTCGAGGATAGGCTGGGCTTCGGTCAACGGTGGTGAGCAATTTCATTGTGCATCACTTGTTTCATACACATTATTATTAGTACTATTATTATTATTATTGTTGTTGTTGTTATTATTATTTTCCTGTCTTAATAAACTGTCTTTATCTCAACTCACAGGCTTCACTTTCCCATTTCTCTCGCCCATCCCAGAGAGGGAGGCGGGAGGGTGAGCGAACGGCTGTGTGGTGTTTAGCTGCCAGCCAGGCTAAACCACAACACTGGGCAAGCTTTCCTAATAGAAAATAGTATCTGATTCACAATTACAACTCAAAAATGTACTTGCCTGGGTATCCTAGCTTAGGCTGGGATAGAGTTAATTTTCTTCATAGCAGCTGGTATGGTGTTGTGTTTTGGATTTAGAATGAAAATAGTGGTGCTAACTCATGATATTTTAGTTGATGCAGAGCAGTGCTTGCACAGAGCAAGATCTCCTCTGCTTTTTGTCCTGCCCTGCCAGCGAGGAGGCCGGGGGTGCACCAGGAGCTGGGAGAGAACACAGCCAGCACAGCTGGCCCAGGCTGACCAAAGGGATGTCCCATACCATGTGGCACCACGCTGAACGAAAAAAGACTAGGGTGGGCTGGCCAGGAGGGGTGGCTGTTACTTGAGGACTGGCTGGGCATCACTCCGCTAGTAGTGAGCAATTGTATTCTACATTGCTTTAATTTTTTTTTTCCTTATTTTTTTTTCTTTCTGTTTTGTTTCTTTGTTTGTTTGTTTTCCTTGCCTTCTTATTATACTGTCCCTACCTCAACCTATGACTTCTTGCACTTTCTTTTCAATTCTCTCCCCTATCTCACTAGGAGGGTACAGTGAATGAACGGCTGGCTACATGGTGCTTAGCTGCCTGCTGGGTTAAACCACAACACTGAGCTAAGTATATGCAGTTATGAAGACACTGGGAATGTAATGAGTGGCTTAAGCTGAAGCAAAAAGCCTGTGGCAGATTCAAGATCAGTGCTAAGGAAACTCCAGAGATTAAATGTCTTCAAAAATAAGACATGTTTCCATGACACCCAACAGTCTGACTTGTTCTTTTTGTTCATTTTTACCGTTTATATGTATCTGGCTCATCTTGTTTGATTTAGTGAGATATACTCTTTTAGTATTTTTCATTTTCTCCAGGTAAATTTAACAAGCTCTACTAATTCTCTTTCCCATTTTTTGTGGTTTAACCCAGCCAGCAGCTAAGCAACACACAGCCGTTCGCTTACCCTCCCCCCACAGTGGGACGGAAGAGAGAATTGGAAAAAGTAAAAGCTTGTGGGTTGAGATAAAAACAGTTTATTAGGACAGAAAAGAAAGAATAATAGTAATAATGATAATAACATGTACAAAACAAATGTTGTACAATGCAATTGCTCACCACCCGCTGACCAATGTCCAGCCCAGTCCCAAGCAGCGGTTCCCCCACCCCAGCCAGCCCCCCCATATGAATTGCTCAGCACAATGCCATATGGTATGGAACATCCCTTTGGCCAGTCTGGGTCAGCCATCCTGGTTCGTCCCCCTCCCAGCTCCTGCTGCACCCCCAGCCTCCTCACTGGCAGGGCGGTATGGGGAGCTGAGAAGCCCTTGGCTTAGTATAATCACTGCTCTGCAACAATTAAAACATCAGTGTGGCCAGCAGGACTAGCAGGACTAGGGAAGTGATTGTCCCCCTGTACTCAGCTCTGGTGAGGCCGCACCTCAAGTACTGTGTTTAGCTTTGGGCCTTTCACTAAAAGAAGGACATGGAGGTGCTCGAGCGAGTCCAGAGAAAGGCAACAAAGCTGGTGAGGGGTCTGGAGAACAAGTCTTACAAGGAGCAGCTGAGGGAGCTGGGGTTGTTTAGCCTGGAGAAGAGGAGGCTCAGGGGTGACCTTATCGCTCTCTAGGTACTTTAAAGGAGGCTGTAGCAAGGTGGGGGTTGGTCTATTCTCCCATGTGTCTGGTGACAGGACGAGGGGGAATGGACTAAAGTTGTGCCTGGGATAGTTTAGTTTGGATATTAGGAAGAACTTCTTTACCAAAAGGGTTGTTAGGCATTGGAATGGGCTACCCAGGGAAGTGGTTGAGGATGGGGCATCCACAGCTTCTCCTGGCAACCTGTTCCAGTGCCTCACCACCCTCTGAGTGAAGAATTTCCTCCTAGTATCTAGTCTAAATCTATCCTCTTTTAGGTTAAGACCATTCCCCCTTGTCCTATCATTATTGTTGTGGTTTAACCCGGCTGGCAGCCAAACACCACACAGCCGTTTGCTCACCCTCCCCACTCCCTCTCTGGGATGTGGGAGAGAAACAGGGAAGTGAAGCCTGTGAGTTGAGATAAAGACAGTTTATTAAGACAGGAAAATAATAATAACAACAACAACAACAACAACAACAACAACAACAACAATAATAATAATAATAATAATAATAATAATAATAATGTGTACGAAACAAGTGATGCACAATGCAGTTGCTCACCACCCGTTGACCGATGCCCAGCCTATCCTCGAGCAGCCGGCACCCCACCCCGGCTAGCCACCCCTATATATTGTTCAGCATGACGTCAGATGGTATGGAATACCCCTTTGGCCAGTTTGGGTCAGCTGTCCTGGGTCTGTCCCCTCCCAGCTCCTGCTGCACCCCTAGCCTGCTTGCTGGCAGGACAGAGCGAGAAGCTGAAAAGTCCTTGGCTTGGTGTAAGCACTGCTCTGCAACAATTAAAACATCAGCATGTTATCAGCACTCTTCTCATCCTAATCCAAAACATAGCACCCTACCAGCTACTAGGAGGAAAATTAACTCTGTCCTACCTGAAACCAGGACAATTATGTACCCAAGTAAAGAGTTCTTCTCCATCTTTTTTATAAGACCCCTTTAAGTATGGAAAGGTCGCAATGTGGTCTCCTGGAGCCTTCTTTTCCCCAGGCTGAACATCCCCAGCTCTCTCAGCCGTTCTTCACAAGAGAGCCCTCTGATCGTCTTTGTAGCCCTCCTCTGGACCTGCTCGAACAGGTCCACATCTTTCTTGTCCTGGGGACCTCAGAGATGAATGCAGTACTCCAGGTAGGGCCTCGCAAGGACAGAGCAGAGGGGCACAATCCCCGCCCTCTCCCTGCTGGCCACTCCTCTGTTGATGCAGCCCAGGATGCAGTTTGCCTTCTGGGATGCAAGCACACACTGCTGGCTCATGTCAAGCTTCACATCCACCAGAACCCCCAAGTCCTTCTCTGCAGGGCTCCCAAGTTCTTCTCCCAGTCTGTACTCCTATCTGGGATTGCCCCGACCCAGGTTTAGCACCCTGCACTTGGACTTGTTGAACCTCATGCGGTTCATGTGGGCCCACTTCTCCTGCCTGTCCAGGTTTGAATGGCACCTCTTTTTTCATTGGTATCAACTGCACCACTCAGCTTGGTCTCATCTGCAAATTTGCTGAGGGTGCATTCAATCCCATTGTCTATGTCATTGATGAAGATACTAAAAAGCACTGGTGCCAAGACAGACCCCTGTGGAACACCGCTCATCACCAGCATCCACCTGGACATAGAGCCATTGACCACCATTCCCTGGGTGTGGCCATCGAGCCAATTCCTTATCCACTGGATGGTCTACCCTTCAAATCCATATCTTTCCAATTTAGAGGTTAGGATGTCATGTGGGACCGTGTCAAAGGCCTTACAGAAGTCCAAGTAGATCACATCAGTCAGTTTTCCCTTGTCAACTGATGCAGTCACTCCATCATAGAAGGCCACCAGATTGGTCAGGCATGATTTGCCCTTGGTGAAGCCATGCTGGCTGTCTCAGATCACCCCCTTGTCCTGCATGTGCCTTAACACTGCCTCCAGGAGGATCTGGCACAGAGTTGAGGCTCACCAGTCTGTAGTTCCTTGGGTCTTGCTTTCTACCCTTTTTAAAAATGGGAGTGATGTTTCCCTTTTTCCAGTCGCTGGGGACTTCACCTGACTGCCATGATTTTTCAAATACGATGGAGAGTGGCTTGGCGACTACATCAGCCAACTCCCTCAGGACCCTGGGATGCATGTCATCAGGGCCCATAGAGTTGTAGTTGTTAAGTGGCATCAGGATGTCCCGAACTTGCTCTTCACTTACAGTGGGAGGGACTCCGCTCCCCCAACCCCCACCTAGAGGTTCAGGAACAAGAGATGTGGGAAGCCTGACCATCAGTGAAGACCACAGAAAAGAAGTTAAGTACCTCTGCCTTCTCCTCATCTGTCATTAATTGTTCTCCGTCTTCATTTGTCAAGAGGCGCTACACTCTACCTAGTCTTCTGCAGCCAATGTACCTGTAGAACCCCTTCTTATTATTCTTTGCATCCCTTGCCAAATTTAGTTCTGTCAGTGCCTTGGTTTTCTTGATCCCATCCCTGCACATCCGTACAGCATTTCTGTACTCTTCCCAGGGCACATGGCCCTGTTTACACCATTTCCATCATGTGTGCATTTCCTTCTTTTGCCCAAGTTTGACCAGAAGATCCTTATTTGTCTGGCAATCATAGAAAATGCTAGGATTTGAACATGCAATTATCTGTCTAATGGAAATCTAAAACAGAATTTGTGAATGTTGTGGTTTAGCCCGGCTGGCAGCCAAACACCACACAGCCGTTCGCTCACCCTCCCCTCTCCCTCTCCGGGATGGGGGAGAGAAACGGGAAAGTGAAGTCTGTGAGTTGAGATAAAGACAGTTTATTAAGACAGGGAAAAGAATAACAATAATAATAATAATAATAATAATAATAATAATAATAATAATAATAGTATTTATAGTAATAATGTGTACGAAATAAGTGATGCACAATGCAATTGCTCACCACCCGTTGACCGATGCCCAGCCTATCACCGAGCAGCTGGCCCCCCACCCCGGCTAGCCACCCCTATATATTGTTCAGCATGACGTCAGATGGTATGGAATACCCCTTTGGCCAGTTTGGGTCAGCTGTCCTGGGTCTGTCCCCTCCCAGCTCCTGCTGCATCCCTAGCCTGCTCGCTAGCAGGACAGAGAGAGGCTGAAAAGTCCTTGGCTTGGTGTAAGCACTGCTCTACAACAATTAAAACACCAGCATGTTATCAGCGCTCTTCTCATCCTAATCCAAAACATAGCACCCTACCAGCTACTAGGAGGAAAATTAACTCCGTCCTACCTGAAACCAGGACAGATATCCACCCCTTATTCCATACCATTTATGTCATGCTCAGGTTACACTCTTTCCAATACCTTCTAATTAATCACCATTTTCATCTATGATATATAGCAACCATGGTAGTGATGACGTACAGTGTTATATGATAATTAACATACTACAATTCAACTCATGGGCTATTCTCACCCAGTATTAGGTCCCCTTGAGGTACACACCGGACCTCCCCATTCTTTTGCATTACCCACCAAGTGCATCCAGGTCCCTGGGCAAAAGCAATCCCACGAATGGGCTTGCCTTTTCCTGAGGCAGGAGTAGCCCAGACTGTCTTACCCAGCATGTTTCTTACGTGCACTACAGGAACTTTATCCCCTTCTACAGTGCGTAACAGGTTTGATTGGGCAGGTCCAGCTCGGTTGGCAGATCCTCTAGTATTGACTAACCAGGTGGCCTTTGCCAAATGTGTTTCCCAATTTTTGAATGTCCCAGCACCCATTGCTTTCAGTGTAGTCTTTAACAGTCCATTGTATCGTTCAACTTTCCCGGAGGCTGGTGCATGATAGGGGATGTGATACACCCACTCAATACCATTTTTTCACCTTTTCTACAGGGGCAACTTGCACTGCTACAGTTCGTTTCTCCGACCCAGCCACAGGGTCTGCCACAGGGGTTGGAGTACCCTCTGCAGGGGCAACTTGCACTGCTACAGTTCGTTTCTCTGACCCAGCCACAGGAGTGGGAGCGGCTGCAGGAGCTGGAGCAGCTGCAGGGGCTGGAACGGCTGCGGGAGCTGGAGCTGGAACAGCTGCGGGAGCTGGAACGGCTGCGGGAGCTGGAGCTGGAACGGCTGCGGGAGCTGGAACAGCTGCGGGAGCTGGAGCTGGAACGGCTGCGGGAGCTGGAGCTGGAACGGCTGCGGGAGCTGGAGCTGGAATGGCTGCGGGAGCTGGAGCTGGAATGGCTGCGGGAGCTGGAGCCGGAACGGCTGCGGGAGCTGGAGCTGGAACGGCTGCGGGAGCTGGAGCTGGAGTGGCTGCAGGAGCCGGGACTGGAACGGCCGCAGGGTCTGTCACTAGGTTGATAGTAGCATCAATTGCAGCTCGATAGGCACAAGCCAGACCCCAGCACGCCACAGTGATTTGTGTCACTTTGGAACTGCCAGAGTCATGACACCTTTTTTTCAAGCATTCTACCAGTTTTTTAGGATTCTGCAGTTGTTCAGGGGTGAATGTCCAAAACACTGGAGGTGCCCACTGCCCTAGAAACCTGCCCATATCCTCCCACACTCCCTGCCACTCGCAATTATCCCGCCTCAAGACAGATCTCCGGATGAGATTCCTAAGTAGTTGTTTAACCTTAAACAAAACCTGAAGCGCATTCAGGAGACATAACAACAAGAACATGCTGGTCTGAGTATCCCAAGGATATTCAACATCTTGGAGAGCTACCGTAACTAGCTCGGGGGATAAGAGGGTGGTGAAGGAGGAAGGGAGAGTGAACAGGTAATTTTATAAGAACTTCAGGAATCTGAGTTTCATAAAAAAAACAGGAATTTGAGGGAATCCTGCATGCGTGCGCTAGTGACAAGCTTCCACATGACCAAGCACTGTTTGACCCACCGTAGTCAATATGACATTAAATATGCTGAGATTGCAGACACAAACAATTTTATGGAAGGAGGCAGGGCAAGGCTTAGAAATGTTTCTGTGTTTGGCATACTTGCCACATTTGCTTACAGCAACGGTTTTGTTATTTAAGCTATGCTAGTATGCTAGGTCCTCTCCAGAGAGTATCTCACTGGAAGAATTTTCTTATTTTGAAGGGGCCATAGTAGAAGACAAAAATAACTTCCAACTTCTGTAGCTGGCACCAGAAATGGGTTGCAAAGCACTGGGCTGTACAGCTATAAGGCTATAATGTCATACTTTTGGAAGCTACCATCCTTAATTTTGATAGTACTCTACTATTAAACTACTTTAAAATGTGTACGTATGGACATATTTTGCAAGGGAAAACTGGATTGGAACGGGAAGGTGAATTATTACGAGGACTACTAGGGTGGGATAAGAGCATCTCTGTTCCTTTAATATGGATGCAAAACAGCAGTAGGAAGAGATCCTCTTAAGTTATTAGAGAATAAAGGGCGTATGCAGAAACAGCAGGAAGCAGTAAGACGAAGAGTCTGAGCAAGCACAAGCAATATGCACAAAACAAACAAGTCACTTTATTCAGCGAGATGGATAATTCAGTGGTAAAGCAAGTACAAGTTTTTCTTCCACAGGAAAGCAGGTATATGGCCTCTTCCCCACCTATCCCAGGTGTAAGCAGAAGAACTGCTTGCCATTTCTCTTCTCCTTTTTAAGGTAAACCATTCAGATACCACTAGGAAAGCCGCACCATACCAGCTTTTTTCCCCACTTCCTGTAATTTGTTTTTATTTTTCATTAGTAATTTGTTTTGCATGTCAGATATTTTTACAGGGGTGGCTAGTCTGATGAGGCATATAGATTATATTGGATTGGATTTGGTTCCCAGTGGTGTGGAAATGCCCCCGCTACATGTGTGAACAGCACTGTACACAGTGGCTGTTCTTCAATAGCCACCGTGATTGTTCATGCCAACGCATTTACTCTTCTATTACCAGGAAAATGACCAAAGCACACCAAAAACAATCTTTTGAGATTAGCTGGACTCCCAGCTGGCAAGGCGGGCTGTGACACAGTGTGTTTGCAATCTGGAGCCTGTTTGGTGACCTACATTTGAAAGCCACTATCCCCGTGCTGCAGCTGGTAGCAAGCTGCTCTAGTCACAGCCGCAGAGGAGCGTGCTGGAGTGTTTGCGTTGCTAGATGTTTTGGAGAGATGTGCGGGTTACATTTAAATTTAACCTACAAATGAAGCTCTCGTGCATTTAGTAAGCGTGTCGTTTAAAATCGATGCAGCCCAGCTTCCACGGGTACCAGCTTGTACACATATAAACCAAAGAGGAACAACCACCGTGCAAACAGGGCGCTCACACGAGCTGGGCGATGCCACTCCTGCTCCCCACACCAAGCCCTGCGCAGCCACCACCGCACCGTGACTCCCCCCCCACTCCCCTCAGGGCGGTGACAGGCGGCCGGGCCCCGTAATGGCGGACAGCCCGCCCCGCCCCGCCCCGGCACGGCCGCGAGCAGCGCTCCCCGGCGGCGGGACCGGCACCGCCACCGGCCCCGTGCCCGTGCGGGCGGGAGGCGGGGCCGTGCTGCCGGAAGGGCCGCGCGGACGGCGGCGGTGAGGGACCGCCGGCTCTTCCGCCGCGACGTAATGGCGGGGCGGCGATAGGGGACGGGCTGGCCGGCGGCGGGTGAGTGCGCTTCGCTTCTCTCCGTGGGCGCTGACAGGGGACGGAACGGAACGGAACGGGACGGGGCCCCTCCGCCGCGGGCTGCCGGGTTGCGGCCGTTGAGCCGCTCCGTCCTCCGGGTCGGGCCGGCTGCGCCCCGCGCCCCTGGCTGCTGCCGGTGCCGGGGGCCGAGGGAGAAGGAGGAGGAGGAGGAGGAGGAGGTGGTGGAGGTGGAGGTGGTGGTGGTGGTGACCCCTCGCCGGTAACCTGCCCGGCCGCCTTCCTCCCCGCTGCCCCCCTCGGGGACGCGCCGGGTCTGGAGGGACGCGGCTCCTGGCAGCGCCGGGCGTGCCTCGTCGCCGGCCTGCTGCCTGGGCGTGGGTTTGTTCCTCGGGATGACTCCGGGGTGAGCTGTTTGTAGGTCACCGAAGCACAGGTTCGGCGGACGTGTCTTTCGTGAAATAGGTAGCGAGTTCGCTTTGTGCGAGCTGGGCTTTGTGGTGGTTTTTTTTTTTTTTTTTTTCGTTTTTGCTCTTGGCTAGAATGGCTGCATCTCCCTGATAACGCACAGCAGACTGTGAGTTCAGACCCCTTAGGACAGGTGTACAGCTTATTTTGTCAACACGTGTGAGAGCAAAGTTCTGCTGCGTACAAGCCATATAAACTCTAAAAGCTTCAAGCCTGTAGAAAGCAGACACTGATGTGCCTGAGGGTGCCTTTGGGGCCTGCAGAATTAAAAAAAAATCAAGACCATCAAGCACTATACTTCCATATTACAGACAACAGAAGTATATTTCCTACTTAAGTGCTTCTTTCTAGCTTTCTCTGCAGCTTAAGCTCATACATCTTTTTTCGAAATTTTTTCTTATTTGGTTCTATGTGGCAGTAGTTAAACAACCCAGTATTCAGTGTAGTTGTAAGCACTGCTTCGTGTGTTTGACTGATCTCTTCCAGGTAGTGCCGGCTTTCACAGTCCATGCAGGTTTAAACTACCTTGCAGCTTGAGTTGCAGCCCTCTGTAAGTATTTTACAGTAAGAACGCAGACATGACCAAGTCTGAAGAGCTAGTTGGTAACACAGGTTATTTTTTTAGATAATACTACATTACTATGAAATAAGTATACTTAGTACCCAATAACATGAAATCTCTGAATGGCCAACTAGCTAAAAAGTGCAAAGTGCATTGGGCAGTGCAGGATTGGCTTTTAATCATCATGTGATCTTTGCCTCACAGGCAGATTGCAGGAGTTAAGCAACACCTCTGATTACAATTTTCGTCCTTAACAAGGCGAATAGTGTCGACAACAGGGGAAGGGGAATATTTGTTGATGTAAACTGGCTGTTGGGGCATCCTCTTTATTGCCTTCTACATATATTCTATACATGGCAAAGCCTTTTCGGTGGTTCTTTCAAAGTGTTGCTGTACTGAGATGAGTCTGGTGTGGACTCTGAAAAGTGTTTATCTGTCCGAAAGGCATCTAGAGCTTCCTATGCAAAAAAGTCATGGGCTGTCCCTGTGGTGAGAGACAACCACCCACTGGTTTTAAACATGTTAAGAGCAGAAACCTATATGATTTTGAACTTTTTTGATTGGAACAAATTTTGCTTTCCACCAAGACTTGCTTGCGTTTATGGTATTACAGAACCATGGCTTTGATTGTTAATAACAAATAATAACCAGTGCGCTTATGTTTATTGGTTGATTATTTTTAAAATACTATTTTTAACTTTTTAATTTCTAGGTGTGAATCACTAAATTGAATAGCAATAACCATGGGAGATGCTGCAAAACCACCTTTTGCCAAACAAAATAAGGAACCAGAAATGTATGAAGAAGAATTAAAAGGAAGTCCATTACAGAAAGACTGCCAAACCATGGATGAATATGGGAATGGCCATAGCAATAACATGGATATCAGCACGCAAAAGAAGAGGGGAATGCCAGGTCATTATGGAAATAGTCCTAGGCGAGGGCCACGTAATGTTTTGAGTAGCCCACATTCACTTAAAAACATAACTCACAGTCAAGGATTGAAGTTCAGTGATACCCAAAAAGACCAAATAAAGAAGTGGATATCTGATGACCACCGTGGTACTTCTGACAGCTGGAGAGAGTACAGATCTGTAGCATGGATCCCCATGCATAGCAGGACAAGAAAGGACTCTCTTCATGAGGTTGAAGGTGCAGGAAACAGAAACGTGAGACGACAACTTCAGAAAGACCTAACAAATGAAGACGTTCCAGAGATGCAGAAAGGAAACCCTGGTAATCAACGTATTTGTTTATTTTTACATAGCTATACAGTAGCTTTTTGTGTGTGTTACTGAAAAAGTAAAATGTCAGGAATCACCCTTCAGACAAAAATTATTTCTGTTCTGTCATATATTGCAAATTGACTAAAGCGTACTGGAGCACTATAAATGAATTGACACAGTGTATGATACAGAACTTGTTTTATAAATTGTGTTGACTTGTTAAATTAGTTTTTAAATGGTAGGAGTTAGATTGCAGCATCTGTGTGTTATCCCTGTTTGCAGGTTTTCTGTTAAAATTTGATTGAACCTGTCAAGGCCTATAAGGGATTTTTCAGTTAAGTTGCTACAGGATAAGATTTTGGTGCTACCAAGGAGGTCCATAAACATACATCTTAATGAAGACTGAAAACAATGCAGCATAGGTGTTGATGTGAGCAAGAAACAGTGGTACATCAAGAACAAAAACGATAACTCTCTGCGTATATTAAACTTAGCTGGGGTAATTGATACAAATATTGGGAGTACAAACTCTAAATACTGAAATGAAGAGGAGGGCGGCCTGGATCGGGGTTAAAGTAATCGATATCATCACATCTGCACTGAACATGAGTATCAGAAGGAAGTGTAAGTGGACCAGAGCAGTGAGAAGAATGAGAGACTAGTACACCAGAGGTGCTATTAATAGGGGACAACTTCCTGTTAAAAAGAAATCTCTCTTATTTTGGTGAAGTCTAAGGGTCAAAACAAATATTGATCTGCCCTCCTCCTGAGAAGGAAATGTATTGCTGGTTGATGCAAAGATGTCCAGGAATTAATTGTTCTTTCCCTTGATATCAGTTGTAAAAAGAACAAACAAACAGACAAAAAAACAACTGTGAGCTGGTGCCCAGTGTCTTTCATTGTTAGAAATTAATTGTACACTTGTCAACCTTAGATGGAAAGAGCAGAGTAGAATACTTTCTCAAGTTTATTTTCAATTTTGTTGTGTTTATTGAACTATGTTCGCTTGAAACTTCAGGAACTTGCTGAAATACATTTTTGGAATGTGACAGTCACACCTAAGACTTTACTCAGAATAAGTGCGTTACTGGCAAGTAGGAAAGGGCAAGCCTCTCTTAAAAATTGAATTAAAAATGGTATGCAACTTTAATTTTAGGAATCCATTGTGCAACAAATATTGTTACCTACTGTAAGTATGTGGAGGGTAGCAAAGAAATGAGTAGCAGTAAACATGGATTTGTTGAGAAGAAAGTATTTCAAGTCCTTCTAATTTATTTATTAAAAATGGTGATCGGTTCCTGCAGTCATGGGAAAAGCAGTTGGTAGGTACTGCTAATAGTACTCTCAACACTCTTGTGTGATTGTGTGACAGTCGTATAAATAAACCAGGAGAAAATTCTCTAGATAAAATTAATACAAGAAAGTTGCAGAGATGATCAGATAACTACTCAGAAAATACCAATGATGCTTTCAAAATAATAGGAAGCATTGATCAAAGCTCTACAAGGGCTCTCTTTTGTTGAATGTTTTTTTACAGTAATCTGATGATGAATGAAAACAAGATGCGTATTAATTTGAATATGCTGTAGAGCTGGTATGATCTGAATGTGGAGAAGCAGGAGGAATTAAAAAATTACTTTTGCAGAACTGAAGGAATGACCCATGTATAGGATTAAATACAAAATAAATACGTCCAAGCACCATTACTTAAGTACAAATGTCAACTGCACAAGTGAATGAGAAAAAGCTGTTAAGTAGCATTTTTTTGGATAAGAATCATAACGAATAGGAAGATGGAAAAGAGTAGTCAATGTCAAGGTGTTGTGAGGCATGAAGTCAATTGCAGTCTGAAGCCCTCCTTTTCTTGAAAGTAAACTCCGTTGCAGTACTGTCTCTAGGTTTGGCACCCCATTTGCATGAATGAAATAGAAACAGCCCAAAGAAAATCAATAGGAATGTCAGGACACCTAGAAAACACACACTAAACAAAGGTTAAGCAGTCCCCAGACTTTCTGTAGAAAAGTTAGCGTGGGGGGGGGGAGGAGGGAGCAGGAGGGCAGGCAGACAGATGGAAAAGATAACTGTTTTCAGCTATCTAGAAAGGCATTAAAAAGATTGTAGTAATCTCTTTATTGATGACTTGGATGAGGGAATTGAATGCACCCTCAGTAAGTTTGCAGATGACACCAAGCTGGGGGGGAAGTGTCAATCTGCCGGAGGTTAGGAAGGCCCTGCAGAGGGACCTGGACAGGATGGGTCGATGGGCAGAGGCCAGTGGGATGAGGTTCAACATGGCTAAGTGCTGGGTCCTGCATTTGGCTACAACAACCCCATGCAGCGCTACAGGCTTGGGGCAGAGTGGCTGGAAAGCTGTGCAGAGGAAAAGGATCTGGGGGTATCGGTCGATGCTCACCTGAACATGAGCCGGCAGTGTGCCCAGGTGGCCAAGAAGGCCAACGGCATCCTGGCTTGTATCAGGAATAGTGCAGCCAGCAGGACGAGGGAGGTGATTGTCCCCCTGTACTCTGCTCTGGTGAGGCTGCACCTCGAGTACTGTGTTCAGTTTTGGGCCCCTCACTACAAGAAGGACATTGAGGCCCTGGAGCATGTCCAGAGAAGGGCTACGAAGCTGGTGAGGGGCCTGGAGCACAAGTCCTGTGAGGAGCGGCTGGGGGAAATGGGGTTGTTTAGTCTGGAGAAGAAGAGGCTCAGGGCAGACCTCATTGCTCTCTGCAGCTACCTGAAAGGAAGGTGTGGGGAGCTGGGAGTCAGCCTCTTCTCACAGATAACCAGTGATAAGACTAGAGGGAATGGCCTCAAGTTGGGCCAGGGGAGGTTCAGGTTGGAAATGAGGAGACATTTCTTCTCAGAAAGAGCAGTCAGGCGTTGGAATGGGTTGCCCAGGGAGGTGGTGGAGTCACCATCTCTGGGGGTGTTCAAGAAAAGGTTGGGTGTGATGCTCAGGGGCATGGTTTAGTGCATAGGTTGGACCAGAGGATCTTGGAGGTCTTTTCCAACATCTATGATTCTATGAATCTGGTTGGTATTTTTCTGATAGAACAAAAAGCAGTGGGCCTATAATTTAGGAGATATTGTCAGGGCAACTCATGCAGTCTCTACTTGAAGACCTTTACAAACTGGTTAGGTGAGCACCACTGGGCATAGACAAAGTTCGTTTCATCCTGCTGTGAAGCACAGGCATGGCATAGCTCACCTCTCGAGGTCCCCTCAAAAACGCTTGTTCTCTGTCAAGTAGCAAACAGTTGCTAGAAATTTTCCTTTTCACATTTCCACTTACTTGACGTCTTTGATCCAATCTTTCCTTTATCTTTATGCCTTTTTACTGTAGCTCACATGGAGGAGTTTGCCCAGTCTGTGGCACTGATTTTGCTACATGATCTTTAGCCTGCCTTTAGTACTTTATCTGTTCATTAGTGTATAACTGGATTGTCACTACAGTAACTAACAAATAATACTAGAAGTATTCCTTCTCTTTGTAATTTTTTAAAGTTACTTAGTGCTTACAGAGGAAAATGATAAGCAGGTAGTTGTCACGCACTCCTGCAAAGATGTTTATTTAATACACTCTTTTCTACAAGTTCTGTCTGAATTGATCAGAAAAAAAGTAGTCAAACAAATGTTGTGGGTCAGAGGAGTTTTAGCAAGAACCAGTACAGAAAATGAAAGGGATGTATAAAATTAAGACCAACTTCTTTTTCTGTTCTTTGGAACTTGCTTTGGAGAGTACTATCCCCATGACATATTTATTCCAGCATAAGCTTCTGCTGCCAAAAGGAATTATATTACTGTTCTTGCCCCGTTCCTGTTTACAACAGTAACGCACACATGCTGTTCAGTGAACTGAATCAAAAAACTGGTTGAAGATTCACAACTGCGGTGTTTCACTTCTGCCAGTTATTAAGAGATAAAAGTTGTGGTCACAGGGAAGAACTCCAAATACATTTGGTAGACTGGTTGTGTTTTGTCATTTACTTTTCTAATCATTACAAACGAAAACCTCATGGTATAATAAGGGTTTTAGAATTAAGGGAAGTTACATAAACTGTCTCAGAAGCAGGGAACTTTTGAAATTCCGTGCATCTGGACATCCTGTGTAGCTAGCTGTTCAAATGAAAGTTAAGATGCAATCTAAAATGAATATCCATGAAAATCCAGCCTATACATATTCATTTCTGAGTTTTAGTAGCAACTTCTGCTTCAAAATAATGACAAAGCTTAAAAGCTTAAAAGAAGTGGTATTTGCAGACCTTAGATACAGAACTTTTGCTGTAAACATAAGCTTTCTAACCATGTCTGTTGTCCAAGTTGTGTGGTTTTATTAAGCAACATGTATGAATACTTAGCCAGTTCATTATTTATTGATGTGTAGCCAAAAAGCATTATTACTGTTTATTTTTTTTTCATTTGTCTACTTAATAATGTGAAGGCAATAGCAATCAATGTGTTGGTTTAATTGAAAGGCAAGTACACATTAAGAGACAGGTACTACTGGCGATAACAAATTATGTCAGCTAACCCATTACTGCTATATCATAGTGCAGTTAGCTCTTAGAAATTATTCGTATTGGCCTACAGTCACTAATTCTGTGATAGCCTTGGTAGGCTATGGGTTGCTTCATTTTATAGTTTATACGTGTTCCTAAGCCTCACAAGGCATCCTGAAGCCCTTGGACATATTCTATCTTTTTTTTTATAATGACATATAGATACGTCCCAGGTAGGCAGTGAAATCTATTGCATTTAACTTTTTTTTTGCCAGTTTTAACAAAACAATATAAATAAGGTTGCTGACCATTTTCAGTGAGACAAACTAGTGTTTCATAGTAGCTCAAAACAAAGATACTGTAGGTTCTGACATAGCTATACACTCTTGCTAGCAATACTAGACATGCACGGAACAGATTATGGTACCATGCAGGGTAGATGATTTATATCTTCTTTGACTCTCACAGAGGTAGAGTGAAAATTAAACAAAACCTAAAATGTTTTATTTTGAAGTTATTTGACGTGTTTACTCTCATAACTCTTTCTAAGAAATGAAGAAACTCAAGAAAACAAGGAGATCAAGAAGAACTAGAAAAGATGAGTATGATCATGATGATGAAGTGGATGGCCCAGTTATAGATGAATCTCAGCTGTCAGCAAAAGAGCTTCTAGGGTTGCAACAAGCTGAAGAACGTTTGAAGCGAGACTGCATTTACAGACTGAAGAAGGTATCACTGTCTTTACATATATTGTTGTTTCCTAATTTTTTAATCTTTGAATTAAGATGTAGAGGATACACTTAGAGCAATTTATCTGACTATAGCTAGAGAGTCATTATATAATTGATGTAACTGACAAAATGGATACTGTTAATGAACTGTCAAGAGAAGGCAAGTTATCTTGTGTTTTTTACTAATTAAGTTGTGATTTGGCAGCAAGTTAAGCACAAAAAAGGCTGTTCCTTTAGTTCATCAATTAACGTTAGTTCGCTAGAGACCGGGGCAGTGTATCAGAAGAAAATAATTGTATATTCTATATTCTGCCATGTGTTTGATTTTTTTTCTAAACACAAAAGCAAGATGTTGGACTTGTTTGACCCAGTAGCGCTGTTCTTCTGGCCTTGTATTTGATACCGAAACTTTATGATTGTAATGACAGAGTTGGAACAGCTAGAGTGTTCATGGATTTCAGTGTTACAATCACTCATCTTAGCAAGGGTATTGAATGAAATGAGGATAATGTTAATCTATATTTTAATGTTTTTTTTTTTTTTTACTGTTTTTATTTTAGCAACCTCGAAACTATCCATCAGCAAAATATGCCTGCAAATTGTGTGATGTTTTGATTGAGTCAGTGGCTTTTGCTCATAAGCATATTAAGGAGAAGAGACACAAGAAAAGCATAAAGGTGAGTTAAGGACAGTAGAAGAAGCATAAATGCAGGTCTATGAAACTGTCATCACTCTGCTAATAACAATAAAACTACATTATCTAAAATCAATCCTCATTTTTTTCTGTATTTGAAGCTCCTTGAAAGCGTTTAAATAGTGATGCTGGTAAAAAGAGTAAATTTGGAACCTGGACTTTGCTTCCACCTTCACCTTTGGAATTTAATTTGTACTTTTTCCATGTCCATTATTAAAGAAAGTTCTCATTTAAAGTGTCACTCAGTAGTATTTGGTAGTGGTGGTTTAAGTATAGTAAACATCTGTAACAACTAACTCTTCTGCCATTCTCTTACTTTACTTGTGGATTAGTTATGTTTATTCATCTGATTTAGTGGGACGTGTCCCTGCCCATGGCAGGGGGATTGCAACAAGATGATCCTTAAGGTCCCTTCCAGCCCAAACCATTTTGTGATTCTGTGATTCCTCCTAATGTTTATTTCACTGACATATTTCAACGATTACATGTTTTGGTCAAGTCCAGAGCGATGAGGAGTAGCAATAAGCAAATATAGTTGGTATGGCTGAACTAAAAATTATAACCTACATGTCTGGATGAAGACTGCTATTCAGAATACTGTATATGAAATTAAGAGCTTGTGGAATATTGTAGGCGTATTTATATGTAAAGGAAATAGGTTTGTTTTGAGCACAATCAAGCATCAAAGCAACTCCCAGCATAATCTCCATTTTACTATTTTTAAATTAAATATCTAATGTTCATTTTACTTTCTCTGCTTGGAGTAGACAATTATCTTGTTCAGGTTTACTGCTTCTTCCTCATTAACTTCTACCCTTTCCTACTTCATAGGTGATGAAAGGGTTGATGATCTTTTTTATGTTTCAAATAACTACATATATGTACACACACACACACTGCATATTACTGAAGCCTTCTGGAATATGTATTTTTTTATACCTGCTACGTTTTTTCTTTTGTTATTCTTGCTTTCAGTTACTTCCACTGTATTGAAAACCTGTGTTAGTGTTAATTGAGATGAGTTGCATGCATTCATTCTAGTGCATTTAGCTAGTGACCAGAATCATTAAAACATTAGTCTTATTATCTTTAAAGGAAAAGCAAGAGGAACAGATGCTGAGCACCCTGCCTCCTCCAACAGCTTCACAGATTAAAGCTATTGGTGTTGCCATTGAAAATGTAGTACAGGAGTTTGGCTTAAGTAATGAAGATTTAGAAGAAAGGCTCAACATTAAAACAGTGATGGAAGGTGTGCTGCATCAAAAATTGCCAGGTATTATTTGTGATTTGTTCTAAATGCTAGCTATGTCAATTCTTAAAAAATCATAAAGGTGAAAACTTAATTAAAAGCCTTGACTATTTGAATACTAAAACACTATATTTGGTTTCTAATCTGTTAACCAATATGAAGTGGCAATACAGTCTCATACCAGAATTAAGTTACAGTGGTGCTCATGACCCAAATAGACCTGTAGTAAAAAGTAAAGATGAGCAGGACGTGGGGAGCATTTGATCTTCGCGGTTGGCCTTTACTAGCTACAGAATGAGAGGTACGATTTATTAACTAACCTCTGTTCTATTGGAAGATTCTTCTTGAGTTCTTGTGATTATTAAAATTAGAAGTAGGTGTAAGATCTATTGGTAATGTTGTAAAGTAGCTACAGACTTAAAATTGGGTGTAGAATAAATGCATTATAAATCTTTTCATTGCAGAGTGCTCATTAAGATTGTACGGCTCCTCCTGTAGCGGATTTGGTTTCAAAACTTCAGACATAAACATAGATATCCAGTTTCCTGCCAGTGTAAGTAAGACTATTTCATTAAATCTGTCGGAGTCGTTTGCACCTTCAAGTGTAGTTTAAATATAAATTACAAAGTGGTAATAGCACTTTTTATGAAAAAGCATTGGGAAAAACAAAGCTACCACATCAATACTGTCTTAAAATAACATCCC
The DNA here is from genome assembly GCF_009769625.2 of Cygnus olor. Taxonomy (NCBI): domain Eukaryota; kingdom Metazoa; phylum Chordata; class Aves; order Anseriformes; family Anatidae; genus Cygnus; species Cygnus olor. The sequence goes on along the minus strand of NC_049198.1, from coordinate 42,958,874 downwards.
TTGCTTCATAGGGCCAGTAATGGTCAGGTAATGTAACACGACTGTGCTTTATCAAATCTTCCTTCTAAAAATCTGAAAACAGCTAAAACATCTGGACTCCTAGCAGTCCTGTGCGACAGGTTAAGTTAATTGTCTTCTCTTAAAGCTGAGTTAAATGGATGATCTTGCTTCTGTACTATATATTACATGCATTAGAATTTGATTGCTACGTTATTTTTGAGCCATGAAACTATCTTACATCATTTGTTTGTGAGCTAATGTAAAGTCTTGATTTTTTATGCTCGTTGTTTCTGTACATTTTTGTGCTTGAAACTTTGAAAGAAATTCAAGCTGGTGAAAACCTTAGGCTTCCATGCTTAAACTCATTTCTGGTTTGACAGCCTCGTAGCTAAAATCTTGCATTTCCTCAGAGAAGCAAACATTGAAATGTAACGGAGAAAAGAATGATCGATGTTCATAAAATACATATAAAAGCTGTGATTTCAATCTCTTACATGAGGTCCACTACTGTCAGAAGGCAATTGTATTTAAGCACAATGAAACAGTATTTTCATTGTGTTTTTTTTTTTCACAACCGAGTCTTTGATAGAGATCAGAAAAGATTTACTTAGAGCTACTCCAGGATATTTTTCATCTGTCTTCTTTCTGATATACTTTGATGATAACTAAAAATTAAGAGCAGGTTCTTCTCAGTTGCTCTTACTGTTTCCCCCTTGCTTCCCTCTCTGGAAGAAAAATGGAACTGTCCTAGAGGCAGTGTTTTAAAATTCTTTTTGAATTGTAGAAAATCACCTTTTTCACAGCAGTGAAAACAGCTTTATTACTTTTATTCACAGATGAGTCAACCAGATGTTCTCTTACTTGTTCAAGAAAGTCTGCAGAACAGTGGTAAGAAAAAAAATGCATCCTTTTCAATTCAATTAAACTATTATTGCTTAGTAGTGTTGAATGTCATCTCCGTCTAAAGATGGAATCATAGAATGTTTTGTACTGGAAGGGACATTAAAGATCATCTCATTCCATTACCCTCCTGCCATGGGCAGGGACACCTGCCATTAGACCAGGTTGCCCAAAGCCCCATCCAGTCCGGCCTTATACACTTCCAGGCATGGGGCATCCACAGCTTCTCTGGACAACCTGATCCACTGCCTCACTATCCTTATAGTAAAGAATTTCTTCCTAATATCTAATGTAAATCTACCGTTTTTTAATTTAAAACTATTTTTCCTTGTCCTATCACTACACTCCCTGACAAAACCCTCTCCTGCTTGAACAGGTAAACCACGTGACTGTGAGGGTTTTTATAAATAATTTGAAACTGGAAAATATTGCAGAAAATACTACATCATCCTAAGCAAAACTTACGCTTGTGTTTGTAGTCAGTTTTATGACTTCTGGAGTACCATCATTTCTGTTGATACCAGAAATGCCTAATGAGACATTTTATTCTGTATTACAAGGGAAGAAGGTAGAATGTGCTGCATCTCTTTCCCGAGACAGCTCTATTAACTATATATAGTACCAAAAGTAGACTAGGCTCTTCTAACTTGTCATCAGACAGTGTTGATTGCGGTCTGTTTTCTTTTAACTGCGTGACTATTAATGCAGTGAGCTAATGTATGCGTGTTTTTTCAGGTAGTGAATACAACTGTATGTACTAATACAGGCAAGTAACATTTAAGATCTTAAAAAATGCACTCAAACCAATTAGAACATATACCCAGGCAAAAAATCGAAAGATGGGAAAGAAATTTTGTCCTTTTAAATACAGATTTTGACAAGTAACTTCTTGACTTTTTTGCCTTGCTTTGTGTCCACAGATGAGAAATCAGACTTTATGGTTCCAAACAAGTACATTAAACATGCATGTATTTTCTGACCTAGATTTTTTCATTCCTCACAACCTCCCTCCCCAGCCATTGTATGCGCATGTTCTTCTCTGATGAGTAGACTGTTACAGTCGTTGAGGATGGGGTTACTTGTTCCTCAACCAGAGTGGAAGAATAGAGGAACTTACAATCTGTAATGTGTTCTGAAAGCACACAATGTTCTCTTTAGTATCTTGTGCAAAGCCTTTTTCTGTAAGTCAAGAGATACAGGGACAGAGTATTAGGCATTTGAGGTACCTCAGTGGCAAAAGCAAGGTATTTTCAAAGAGATCGTGAGTCCTAGTGGCTAGGTGGGAACAAGAAGATTTCAGTTTCACAGTTCTTAAGTTGGGTAACCTAAAATTTTTGTTGTTGCTTCTGCACTTGACCCAGTGAAACAGTGAGGTATCAAGTAATAAGTCTAGTTTGGATCAATACTACTCCAACTGGAAGAAGGACTGCAGTTGCATTTGTACTTCTTGGTGTTAAGAAAAAAAATGAAGCTGAATTATATTTGGAAAGCTATATAAAGCATATGGGGAGTGAAAGGGGGTAGAAGCATAGCAGGGAGACGTGACTTCTTGTTAGCAAGCCTGTTCTAATACTTGCGTAAAGCAACGCTAGATTACCAGGGAAAATAAGATTCATTGCTTTCTTTCCACCTAATACTAAGGTAACACTATTTCTTTCATCTTTCGCACTAACATTGTTTACAGATACCATTGGTCTGTCTATATGCCTGTAGTACTGAAGTTGTTCAAGAGTTTAATCTGCCTACACTTCAGCTAGCACTTAATCAAAGTATACCTGCTTAACTATACCTACCATACGTATGGATTTTGAAAAGTTCATTTTTTCTTAAGAGTTGTTATTTAAGAAAATGCTTATTAGAGTGTAGACCACACTCTTCCTATTGCATTTGAAAAACTTGCTTTAAAATAGTGAATGATTATCAGATCTGATATACTGCATTCTTGGCTGAGTTAATAAAATCACGAATGTTGAGATAATTAAGAAATTGAATGTCAGAAAATAGCTGCACTTCTCTAGTTGCGTCCAGGTCAACATATTTGCACAAATATAGGCTGGGTAGAGAATGGATTGAGAGCAGCCCTGCAGTCAGGGACCTGGGGGAGTGTTGGTTGATGAGAAGCTGAACGTGAGCTGGCAACATGCGCTTGCAGCCTAGAAAGCCAACTGCATCCTGGGCTGCATCAAAAGCAGTGTGGCCAGCAGGGCGAGGGAGGTGATTGTCCTCCTCTGCTCTGCTCTCGTGAGACGCCACCTGGAGCACTGCATTCAGCTCTGGGGCCCCCAGCACAAGAAGGGCATGGACCTGTTAGAGCAAGTCCAGAGGAGGGCCACAAGAATGATCAGAGGGCTGGAGCACCTTCCCTGTGAAAACAGGCTGAGGGAGTTGGGGTTGTTCGGCCTGGAGAAGAGAAGGCTCCAGGAAAACCTCATTGCAGCCTTCCAGTACCTAAAGGAGGCCTACAGGAAAGCTGCGGAGGGACTCCTTGTCGGCGATTGTATTGATACAAGGAGTAAAGGCTTTAAACTAAAAAAGACTAATCTAAAAAAAAAAACTAAACTAAACTAAAAAGATTTAGATTAGAAGTAAGGAAGAAATTCTTTACTCAGGGTATGATGAGGAAGTGGAACACGTTTCCCGGAGAAGCTGTGGATGCCCCATCCCTGGGGGTGTTCAAGGCCAGGCTGGATGGGGCTTTGGGCAGCCTGGTCTGGTGGAAAGTGTCCCTGCCTATGGCAGGGGGTTGGAACTAGGTGATCTTTAACGTCCCTTCCAATCCAAACCATTCTACGATTCAATGATATTTTCTGTCAGTACCATAGTTAATGTGGCTTTTTCTCTTTTTTTCCTCCCTAGAATCGTTTATTGAAGTTGATGCGGATTTCCATACTAGAATACCAGTGGTGGTGTGCAGAGAAAAGCAAAGGTCTCTGTTGTCACTTTGTGTGTTCTAATAGTATATAGCTACGTAAATTGTGTGTACCAACATACGACAAATGACATTTCAGTACTAAATTATTACAGTTCCGTTGATCTTGAAACATAAACTAACACTCACGAGCAAGTCATTCCTAGTCTAGAATAAGAGTGTAAGGGTTGTTCTGGCCCCAGCTGCATGTTTCCCAGTCCTTTCAACCTTTATGGTTTCCAGCATATGCCTTTACCGCTCCATTTGGGATAACTGCTTAACAGGAGTTCCTTTGCTGCCTTCCAGATAACTTAGAAACTATATTAAATTAAGGTTTTCTTTAAGGGCAAGATCAGCTTGCTTAACCTCACTAGTATTTCACAAATTTTATTTTGCCCATTTACTGGATATCACTTAAGATTCACCCAACATTCTGTAAATACTTGCTGGTACAGGTATATTATCAGTTATTTGCTGCTACTTTGATCTCTCACTGTTTGAAAATGTTTCTTGTTCTGTGGAAACAGCGTAGAAACTGTTTTATGATGGGTGTCATGTGGGGAAAATGTTTTTGATTCATAAAGGAAATTGGTACTTTAAATTTTGTTTGTTAACTTTGTGGTTTTTTTTAGTTCAGTGAATTAATATAATTAGAATTGATGTCACTAGAAACATACTTAAGTTTGAGTTGTACTTGAACACACTTTCACAGAAGGTTAGAATGCATGTATTTTCAATCTAATCATAAATCAAATTGGTTTTCTATGCTTCTTTTAATGTAGATAAACTGTCTTGGAAAGGCTGTTAAATCTTTCCTGGCAGCCACCTTCTACAATGTTTTGTGAGATGTCTTCTAACCTACCACCATTCTTACAACACCTTCAATATCTTTACTTTTTTCTCTTTGTTTTTTAGTGGACTTATTTGTAAAGTAAGTGCAGGGAATGAGAATGCTTATCTGACAACAAACCATTTGGCTACACTTGGAAAACTAGAACCCACTGTTGTATCTTTAGTGATTGCCTTCAGGTACTGGGCAAAGGTAAGAGTTATTTTTATTCCCCCATCTGTGAAAATATTGAATGAACATTGGTACTATGCTGGTGAGACAGTACATATGGTTTAGAAAACAGTTGTTGAAACTGTTCTTAGAGTTGGAAAAGGGATATTCTTTTTGTTATAAGTTATCTCTAGTTGTTTTATAATGTTCCAGTAAATTTCAGAAGTGGAATTTTCAGATTCAGTTACTGGCATGCAAGGCTATAAGTGTCCTGCTCTTTTGCGTTACCAAAGTTAGAATGTATATGAAATGGAATTGGCAGTTTCCTATAAATGTAATCCATCATGAAAAAAAAAAAGAAAGAAAAACTGTTTGTTTCCATATGTAGATTAAAACCTTTCTTTTTCAAGATTTTATGTGTATGCAGTTAAAATATGACTTATAAAAGCATAGAAAATCATTTGAACTTAGTATATCTATGTAAAACAAGTCATCGTTTTGAAAATGTTCAGTGTGCTGTTTTGCCAGTCTATGTACTCTGTCTGTGCAGTATATTTGCAGACCAGGACTCTTAACGCTGAAAAGTTTGTATTAATGTTATGACTCCAGTAAACATTCATGCCTTGAGTGGAGGATGTGGATGTTCATGTCTCACAAGAGGAGGTCAAAGATACCTGAGTTTCTCTCAGTATGTGTACTGTGACAGACTTCTGAAGAGGAATTAAAATGATATTTTGCAAGTTGTATCTTGAAACATTAATGACTACCCAATATATTTTTACAGTTGTGCTGTGTTGATCGTCCCGAAGAAGGAGGTTTGTCACCTTACGTGTTTGCATTAATGGTCATCTTCTTCCTGCAACAGAGGAAAGAGCCTTTTCTACCTGTCTACTTGGGATCATGGGTATGTATATTAATAAACTGAATATTGTGAGTGAGAGGACAGTCCTTTTAACTTTTGGTGGTGGTGTAACCTGTCAGCTTCTTGCTATACTGAGCAAGCCATACACCAATCATTTCTGCTGGAATTCAGAAAGAATGTGATTTCAGCCATGCTACACTTAACCTTTATGTACTTGGCTGTAAGGATGCAGTTCATAATCATAGTCACGGAATTAAGTATTACTGTTGACCCTTTAGTGAGTAAGGAGAGTAGGCCATTGAATAATGCAATTTGTAACAACCTGCTTCCTCATTTCTTCAGTCTTTCTTCCATACTCTTGAGAACTCTGAATTCATATAGTTATACCCCAAAACAGTGTCTTGGACTTTAACATCTAATGCTTCATTTCCAGTGAAGAATGTGTAGACCACAGTTAGGGAGCACATTAGTTTAGTATTAGTCCATGGGATCAGACTAGGGGTTTAAAACATGTATTTCTTGACTTTAGAAGCCTGAGATGCATCTTAATATTAGGAGTGCTGTTAGGGACAACATCCGGTTTTCCAGGACATCATTCAGCTGTTTGTACCCGTGTCATGCATTTTTATTTGTACAGTCACCTGTTGATATTTAGTGTGCATGTTCTAGTTTCCATAAGCAATTACATGAGCCTTGCAGTTAATGATTTCTTTTGCTATGTGATTGACTCATTCACAAAGTTTCTCCACACTGTGCACTGGGAGAAAAAAGCCCTATACTATATGACCATACAATTAAAATACATGTATTTATTGTACAGTGTGCCAAAACAAGGTTCGGTGAAATATGGGTACCCTTCCAAAAGCACTGTGTCCTTGAGAGCTTTTTGTAGAGAAGTTTAGGGAGAAGAGAGAAGCTGGCTGGGATACTTTCTAGGGCCTGAAACAGCTATTTTTAAACTTGTTCTATTTTGGCTTTCTATTATATGGGAAATGCTTTAAATTCAGATAATGTTAACTTGTGTTGCTTTTCCTATTTCTTTTAGATTGAAGGATTCTCATTAAACAAATTAACTAATTTTCATATTAAAGAAGTGGAGAATGATGCTGTGGTTTGGGAGCATAACCCCCCTGATGACGCTGATGTGCCACAAGAAACTTCCCCTAAAAGGGACAAGGTGTGAACCATTTAATTTACTTCTATAGTAGCCTAGTAGTCTTTGCTGCTTTGGGGGAAGAAAAGAAGAGCTTTCTATTTTTGCTTTGTTTTTGTGTTGCAAAACCATAAGATGAACTGGAAGGTTACATAGCTGACTAGTACAAGTACAAGGCTTACTATGCTTACCTCTTGCTGCTTTGAAGCTGGCAGGTGTTAATTCAATCTCTTTGGTAAGACCCTGGGTTTTAATCTGTCGGGTAGGAAAATGAAGCAATTTCGTTTCAGAATTAGGTTAAGCGTATGAATGCTGTTTTCTCTTACTGATGTAATCTACGTGGACTTCTGTAAGGCCTTTGACATGGTCACACAAGTCCTGATCTCCAAATTGGAGAAATGGATTTGAATGGTGGACCATCCAGTGAATAAGGAGTGGGCTGGATGACCGCACCCAGTGGTCAACAGTTCCATGTCCAGGTGGAGGCTGGTAGTGAGTGGTGTCCCTAAATGGTCGGTCTGTCATGGCACCAGTGTAGTTTAATGTCTGTATCAATGGCATAGTGGGATCGAGTGCACCCTCAGCAAGTTTGCAGCTGACACCAAGCTGAGTGGTGCAGATGATATAACAGAAGGAAGGGATGCCATCCAAAGGGGCCTGGACAAGCTGGAGAAGTGGGCCCGTGTGAACCTAATGAGGTTCAACAAGTGTAAGTGCAAGGTGCTCTGCACCCTGACATGAGCACGGACTGAGAGAAGTCATTGAGAGCAGCCCTACAGAGAAGGGCTTAGGGGTTTTGGTGGACGATAAGCTCAACATGAGCCAGCAGTGTGTGCTTGCAGCCCAGAAGGCCAACTGCGTCCACAGAGGAGTGGCCAGCAGGTGGAGGGAGGTGAAGGTGATTGTCCCCCTCTGCTCTGCCCTTTTGAGGCCCCACCTGGAGTGCTGCATCCAGATCTGGGGCCCCAGCACAGGAAAAATGTGGACCTGTTAGAACAGATACAGAGGAGGGCCATGAAAATGATCAGAGGGCCAGAGCACCTCTGCTATGACAAAAAAATGAGAGCTGGGGATGTTCAGCCTGGAGAAAGGAAGGCTCTGAGGAGACCACATTGTAGCCTTTCAGTACTTAAAGGGGGCTTATAAAAAAGATGGAGAGCAATTTTTTACATGGGCAGATAGGGATGGGACAAGGGGGGACATTTTTAAACTAAAGAGGGGAGATTTACATTAGAGATTAGGAGGAATTTTTTCACTGTAAGGGTAGTGAGGCAGTGGAACAGGTTGCCAGGAGAAGCTGTTGATGCCCCATCCCTGAAAGTGTTCAAGGCCAGGTTAGATGAGGCCCTGGGCAACCGCAACCTGATCCAGTGGGTGGTGTCTCTGCCTATGGCAGGGGAGTTTGAGTTAGATGATCTTTAAGGTCCTTTTCAACCCAAGCCATTCTATGATTCTGTGATTAGTTTTGTAACTATTCTTAGAAATCATTTATTTTATAATAATTGTGTAGGCAACAGTGTTACTATGTAGTTGCATGTTACAACATTGAGCAATAAAGTATAGGCTCTATAATCTGTTCTGTTAAATAAGATTAGATGTGGGTTTTTTTGAAATTTATAAATTATGACACAGACACTTAAGCAATTGTTAATAATTGACACCTTTAACCATTGCTGCAGTCTTTCGTTCTGAAGTATTACAATACAAGCTTATGCTACTATTTCTTTTTGTTTGTTTGTTTTTGCAATGTCTATTGCAATTGCAGGAATATAGAAGCCACTATAAATTCTGTAATATTACATTTCAGATGGAATACAAGGAAATTGAGCTATCTGATGTTATTTACAAACGCATATTCTAGATTAGCGGCTCTTTTAAGAACTAAATACTTATGTATCCATTATATTATTTAAGCTTTTCTTCTGTAATTGACAGGTTCCCTTAGTATTTGATTCGGGACAGCAGTGTTCAGCACCTGCTGGGCAGCTCTGGGTAGAACTGCTTCGTTTCTATGCCTTGGAGTTCAATATGGCTGATTTGGTTATTAGCATACGACTCAAAGAAACAGTGTCTCGTGAATTAAAGGACTGGCCTAAAAAGCGCATTGCTGTGGAAGGTATGTTATCAAACTGTATCAATAGACTTTGTAGAACTGTTACCTTTAATTTTGCAGTGTAATTTCTTGGCTATTGACATCATACGCAGTAACTTAGAATTCTTTAGCACCAAACAGTGATTCCCAATAATACAGTACAACATGTTTTGGTATAATCAGTTTAGTATTTCGTTTGGCTATTTTTTCAGTATTACCAAAAGTAGTGTAAGTGGATTTAAAAAAAAAAGGAGCGGGGGATAATGGGGAGAGGGAGTCTTCAGCACAATTCATAGACTTTATGTGCCTACACAAATTTTTAAAGTAATTAACAGTAGTAGGGTTATTTTTTTAAGGATGTAAGTTATAATTTTTAAAAAAATAGGTTAACTTCTACACTGCTGGTTCACTGTTTCTTTCTGCTAGACCCATATTCAGTCAAGAGGAATGTAGCAAGAACTTTGAACAGCCAGCTAATGTATGAGTATATTCTTCACTGCCTGAGAGCAACTTACAAGTATTTTGCCTTGCCTCACAAGAAAGATGTAAAATTGAGCAAAAAGTCCTCTCCAAATGCCAATGAGGAGAAACCCCAAAATCTGGACCATGGAAATGATGCCATAAAGCACGAAAATTCTGACTTGCAAACCTTGGATGATAGAATGAACACAGCAGTAGTGGAAGATTATGTAATTGAAACCACAGATATTCCCCAGGCGCATAGAACTGATTCTTCAAAGGTGTGTGATGGCTCAGAAAGCTTGACAGAAGAAGAATTAGCTGATGATATAAGTCATTTGGGAATTGCCCATGAAGATTCAGACTGCATAGTTGAGGAAGTTATTTCTGGAGATAATGAGGGGTTTAAGCCAAGTTGTGAGGAGACAGAGAGTGGAAATGAAGAAGAGGAGGAGGAAGAAGAACAAGGAAGAAGATGGAATATCTTGACTACTGAGCAGGGAATAGATGAAGACAGCGATAGTGGAGATATTCCTGTTACAGTGATTGAGCATGATATAGAGACATGCTGTAATTCAGACTTGGAAGGTTTTCAAAACACAGCACTTACAGAGAGTGATGAGTTCGGCTTAGAGTGCAGTGGTATAATTGATGACAAGATTGATGTTGATGAGGAGAGCACTGAAGGTACTGATGAACTGGATGAATCCCCACAAAAATTCATGTGTTCAACACAAAGTCAATTGTCTGAGATGATTAACACTGATGATGAGGAGGAAGAGGAGGAAGAATCAAGTCTTCTAAGCCAAGCAGTGTGTGGTGGCATCATGAGAGCTGAAGGTGAACTAGATAACACATTTCCTGGATCTGGAGATGAGGATGCACTGTCAGAGGAAGATGATGATTTGTCCGTCACCAATAAATATGAAGACAAACATTTCAAAGAAAATGTGGATGGATCTCTGAGAATCAATTTGAGTCAAGAGAATCTTACTGAAAAGGGAAGTCTTTTTGAAGAGAACACAGGAATAGAACAGTGTTTAGAATCTGAACTCTTTTATAAATTTAGTAAAACAGCTTTTACAAAGGGCAAGGTAAGCAAGCTTTAACAGAACATAAGCATATTGCTTGTGTTCTATTATCAGATATATGAAAGTACTGCGTGAATTCATTGAAGGGTTATACTTTTTAAAACCAATCTTGCTTTCTGTTCATGCAGTCTCCTACAGTAGTGTGTAGCTTGTGCAAACGGGAAGGTCACTTAAAGAGGGATTGTCCAGAAGACTTCAAGAAAATTGAGCTAGACCCACTGCCACCGCTGACACCCAAATTTTCAGTTATTCTAGATCAAGTTTGTGTCCAATGTTATCGTAAGTTTTTTCCTTTGCATATTGTGGGGAAGAAAAGAATTGTAAAAACCAATGTAATAACCACAGACTAATGTTGTTATTATGGAGACCAGTTTATTTGCCACACTGCATCCAACTCTTATGGATATACTTCCTAAGATTTGTAAGGCTACAATAGGACTGTATCCAGAGTTTGTATCTGGAGAAATACAAAATACTTCCACACACTGTCTGATTACTCAGGCATCTTAATATAAATCTAAGAGTTTAGTTTGGGGTGGAATCTTTTGACTGATGCTTCCAAATAAACCATTCGAGTAACGGTTCTTAGCAAGCAAAGACTTCAGTGTTCCAGAAGTCTTCAATGGTCTTCTTCAATGGTGTAGAAGTATACTGTTTTATAACACTTCTCCACTTTTATTCTTTTCAGTGACCCAACTTTCCTCCTTTCTCTCTCACCATTTCTGACCTGACAAAATGCATTATTTGTCTAATTAATGTTTTTCTTTGAACAGGTATTTTTCTTCCTCTTCATCCTCGCTTTTTCCTTCACATTTGAATCTTCTCTTGCTTTTCTCTCCTCCCTGCTGTGTACCCCTCACTTTTTCATTTGAATCTTTGCCATTGACTCTTTCTACAGATCAGTTTACCTTAATTGTTTTTTGTTTGTTTGTTTTTAAGAGGATTTTGCACCAAATACTGTAGAGGATCAGGCTCGGGAATATATACGACAAAACTTGGAAAACTTCATTAGAATGGAATTCCCAGGTAATTAGGTAGTTCAAGCTTTATATTCATACTTTGGTGAGTTCATACTTGAGTGTTTTCCAAGAAAACCCATCATACCATCATAATAAACATTTTAGTATTGAACATCTATATTGCTGCTTAGCAGTACTATATATCATTACATTAATTTCTGTTATTTTCCATTACAATAGCCATTAGCTAGTGCAGCTTAGTATCTCAGTGTTGTCTATCATGCCCTGGACTCCCTTCCTGTTAACACGAATTTTATTTCTTTGAACAAACAAGACAGGCTCGAACTATGTCAGTTGTTCTTTATTTTTTATTAAAGAAAAACAAGGCCACACAGGTTTTGTTTTAAGCCTTCTTGGACTGAGTCATAAATACAACAGTAGCAAGGAACAATGGCAAGCTAAGGAGAAAACCAAAGTAATAGTAGAACAGTTTTATGATAGGTGGTTTAGCTGCATTCATTTACTAGGCTTCTTATTTATACAAAACAACAGTAAGCTTTTTATAGTCTTTAAGAACCCTCTTAGGATTCCTAATCCCAAGGCTAAAAAACAATATTTTAGTTTATGAATGTATTTCTGTTTGTTTCAGCACTTCTCTTTGATTTTATATTTTTTTATATTTTGATTACTAAGACATGGAAATGATGGTAATACCTTAAAGACTGCGTATATCTATCTATCTATATGCACATACATACATACATATATTAGTCTATATGTGCATATAAATATATTTAAAAATATGTACAGGGCCAAGAGAGTCTGATCCATATTGTCCCTACCAAAAGTTATTGATTTTGAAATATTTTAAAATTCTGACCTGTCTTCAGACCATAGTTGCTTGAAACTATTATTTTGTTTCTGGATTTTTTTTACTTAGCACCTGGAATTCAGTTCATAGTCTTTAAAAATTCACAGACTTTTTTTTTTTTTTGCTGGAGCCTAGGATGTTGACAGACGGGTCCCTTAGTATGAAGTTTTCTTACAGAGAGCAGTCTTGCATATTTTAGTAAGATTTCAGCCTATGCCTGCATGCTGATCATATAGCTACAGGACCATCTAATTTGTTTCTGAACCTGTCAGACTTCTCTTTTGAACCAGTAAAAGCCGATATTTTTTTCCAGGTTGATAGGAAATAAATTTTGAAGTGCCATAGAAAAACAGTGTATTAAAACGTATTAAAAAGCATACAGTGGTTTGAAGGCTATATATAGTTTGAGATTCTGTGTCAACGTGATTATAATCCATCATATCTTTTACAGGAACAAAGCTGAATTTGTTTGGTTCCTCAAAAAATGGCTTTGGTTTCAAACAAAGTGACCTTGATATCTGTATGACAATGGATGGGCTGGAAACAGCTGAGGTAGCTTGACAAGATTTTGTTGTCGTTTTTCTAATAAATGCACGACTTTGTTTATATTGTACATATATTGTAGCAAATTTATCGTTTTGTGAAAGTTTTTCAGATTAGAATAGAACACTAGTAGGTGGCACAAAAGTAGATGATTTATTTTTTTGGTATTGGTCTAGGCATGAGTTCAAGAACTTCTCTTGGTAGTCAGTTTTCTTCTGAATTATGCACTAGCAAAACTTTGCTGTGCAAATAACACGCTTTGTAGCATGAACAACTAGAAATGGAAGACAATGGAAAGGGACATAAATCTCCTTTCACGCCTAATAAAAACTTCAAAAAAGCCTGTGTTGGGATACTGTCTAGTGTTGAGATACAAAACTCAATTATCGTTTAAGCTCATTTAAACTTAAGCAACTTTATTCTTAAGTAGCTTTAAGCTTAAATGGCAAGTAATAAAAGGCTCATCTGAAATACTTGTAGCAGATATTTCAGTTTTGACTTCTTCTTTTTTAATGTCTTAGGGACTTGATTGCATCAGAATCATTGAAGATTTAGCAAAAGTTCTCAAGAAACAGTCAGGTAACTCTTGAATATTAAAATAAGCGGTTCTGTTTGTGACTTCAATTGATGTGATAAAGTTCTGCAGCACTGTAGATGGAAAATCATTAATATAAAACTATACTGATGAAGTTAATATTAGAGTAAGAGTATATATTGTAGATATTTGGATTTATTCGCACATGCAGGTTTTAAGATAACGGTGTTTTAAAACTGCATCTGAATTGGACAGATGTTAGATTCATAACTTAAATGCATAAGAACAAGCCTTAAGTTTGAGACTTCAAGCTAGCAGTTATGTTGTGTGTTCAGTGCCTAACAAGGTAATGGTAAAAGGTAGTCTAAGACAAGCTTACACAAGATATTCTGCTCAATCTACAAGAAAATACTATTTTGTTTTGCTTGTTTTGATTTATCTTAAACGACTTTAATATAAGTGGAGTAAACTGTAACTCTGATCTCTTAAGTTTATTTTTGTTACATTTAGACTGATCTTTGTTTTATTGGGGGGGCATACATATATTTGAATATAATGTATTTAGTATATTCATAGTGTTTAACAAATGCCTAAAGTCAGTGTTAAAATATAAGTAATACAAATTTTGGTATCAACTAAGATTTGATTTTGTAGCATTCTTACTATAGTTGGGCTTAGTTGTAAAGCATTCCATACTGTTATGACTGTATTGCAGCCATGTAATAATTAAACATTTTCTCCTAGGTCTCAGAAATGTCTTGCCAATAACAACAGCTAAAGTCCCAATTGTCAAATTTTTCCATGTCAGAAGTGGTCTTGAAGTAGACATCAGTTTATATAACACTCTGGTAAGGTGGTCTGCTTTTTAACAGAAAAATGTGGGGCTGCTTCTTGACGATGGAATGATAGCTTTGTTGAGGTTCAATAGTCAACTGTTTCCAGTTACCTATTTCTGTTTTAGAGTGCCAAGCCAAGGGATTTTTTTGTTTTGTTTTGTTTTGTTTTAACTGAGTGCAGTCAATTGCACAACTGAGACTTTAGAGTTGTGACATCTATAAGACAATATATTAGTTACTTGGTAAGAATAAGCAGTAGAGTTTTAGGTGTTTAATTCTTTCCGTAAATCAGAAAGACAAATTAATACAACTTCAGCTTTCCCATCCCTCGCTTCCCATCGCAGCTCTTGCCTAACCTTTAAGACCTGGGACAGTGATTTAGAATCCAGCTTCAGAAAAAAAGACCTTGGCTGAATATTTTAAACAAGTCTTGTTTATTTCAATATCTCTGTACTTCAGTAGCCAGTTCCTTGCAGCATCAGAGGAAAGTAAGTTTTAGAGTGAAACATTAAACTTTATGAAGCTTCTGTTTGAGCCCAAGGGCAGTCTTGAGGAGGATACCTCAACCAATAAGTAAGTCTGAAAGTCTGTTCTTGAAGTTACACGTCCAGATGGGTCAGTTGATCGCTCTCACATTCTGAAATGAAATCTTTTAGTTCATGATCTTACTTTTTACCAAATAGTTGGAAAATGGAGCAGTAGATGAATTCTTCCCTTTCTGTAATACTGTTCTGTGAATGCTGCTTTATACCACTTCTGAGCAGATGAAGGTTGTTTGTCAGCTTTTTAACAGAGCAGGTGATAACCTCATTGTCGTATGCTTCCTTTCTCCATATACGCTTTACTACACAGGGCTTCATCTGTGTTTGTTGAACACAGTACTCTGTAGACTTTTTGTGGACAAACTGATTATTTTTAAATAAATTAGAATGGAAGAAGTATGCATATACACATGTGAACTCAGTCTGCAGTGCTCTGAATCGTTCATTGACTTTTACTCTCTTGACTTAAAAAATTTTTTTGTGTTCTCAGCTTATTCCCTCATTTCTTCAGAGCTTCTGTATTTTGTACATGACTTTATTATTTTCATAGGCCTTGCATAATACAAGACTCCTGTCATCATATTCAGCCATTGATCCTAGAGTAAAATTTTTGTGTTACACAATGAAAGTCTTCACAAAGGTGAGTTTTTCTGACATTCTAGAAGCAGTAATGCCCGCAGCAAGAGATAACAACCACAAAAGATGTAATTTGTTTCTTTTTCTAGATGTGTGACATAGGAGATGCATCTCGAGGTAGCCTTTCTTCTTACGCATATACTCTTATGGTGCTTTATTTTCTTCAACAGAGAAATCCACCAGTTATCCCTGTTCTTCAAGAGGTACAGTGTATCAAAAGAAATGAGTATCTGTACACAGTATTGACCAGAAGAATGTCAGTGCTGAATCTTAAGGGCTCTTCTAATGAGTTTAATACTATCTTTTCAGATCTACAAAGAACCAAAAAAGCCTGAAATTTTAGTTGATGGTTGGAACGTTTATTTCTTTGATAAGATAGAAGAGTTGGTGAGTAAATCAGAAAGGTGAATTTGAAATGGTGCTACCTGTAGCTCTGCAAATGAAAAAGAATTCAATTTAAGAAACATTATCCTCAAATATGGTGGTTGAATAAAGAAATGTAACTGGAGTAGCTATTCCTTTGAAAATCCCAATGTGAAGCTTTAGGAATATGGTCGATTGTATTCCGCTCAGTAATGCAAGCGTCTGTACAATAACAGCAAACCCCCCCCCCCACCACCAAAAAAAAAAAAACCTGCATATTCTGAAAAATAGACTTAAAAGAAATTACTGCAAGGTGTTAATCATGATTAGTTGCTGGATGTGCTGTATTACTGGGTAGAGAATTCCTTCAAGTATAAGCTACATATTTGGCAATAGTTGGTTAAATCTGTTGAATAATTTTGTATTAAGTGAGCACTTAAAGTGAATTAATACTTCTTTTGGAAAACTGGCAAAATCTAATGTTAGAAATATTATTAATTCTACACTTTAATTGTTAATGTTTAAAAAACACACCACTTTAAAATCAATATTTGTCTATTAATACCAATTGTGAAGGGAAGGGAAGTATTCTGGAGTAACTGAATCATGTTTCTTTATAGAATAAAGCTTGCATTGTTGGAGTTTCCAATTTACAATGTTATTCTGCCTAATGTAAGTATTGAAAATATTTCTGTCATTTTCAGCCAGATGTTTGGCCTGACTTTGGCAAAAACACTGAATCTGTTGGGCAGCTTTGGCTGGGACTTCTCCGTTTTTACACAGAAGAATTTGATTTTAAAGAGCATGTCATCTGCATTAGGAGAAAGAATCTGCTTACAACTTTCAAGAAGCAGTGGACCTCCAAATACATTGTAATTGAAGGTAAAAGCACATAATGTACACATGTAGAATTGCTTTCATGTCCACATTAAAAAAAATGATCTTTCCACATGGTTTGCTTATTTTACTGTTACTAGATTTCAAGTTGCTATTTCTTCATGTTTTAAAGTCTTTGTATAAAAATTCCCATTGAGTTTCAGTATTGCTAAAAGCTCTTTTTTTTTCTATCTGCAAAGAAGCTACAAAGCAGACTTCATGCCTGGAGATTTTCTCACTAGTTTTTGCAGAGTCCATATTTGAATGACAGATTTAATGCTATGTATGTATTACACTGTTAATACCAAGGTCTCGATCAAGAAAATAAAGTGATACATTTCAGAAGTGTTCCCTAAGCCATTTTCTGGCCCATATGACTTTCATGATAAGAACTTCTGTCTTACCCCCACATACAACTTATTCTTTCATAGTATTGTAGAATATCCCAAGTTGGAAGAGACCCACAAGGATCAAGTCAAATTCATGGCTCCACATATGACCACCCCAAAATCAAACCATATGTCTGACAGTATCCAAATGCTTCTTGAACTTTGGCAGGCTCGGTGCCATGACTACTTTACTGGGGAGCCTGTCCCAGTGCCCCACCACCCTCTGGGTGCAGAACCTTTCCCTAACACCCAGCCTGACCCTCCCCTGTCCCAGCTCCATGCCGTTCCCTCGGGTCCTGTCGCTGTCCCCAGATAGCAGAGCTCGGCGCCTGCCCCTCCGCTCCCCTCGTGAGGGAGCTGCAGGCCTCCATGAGGCCTCCCCTCAGCCTGCTCTGCTCTGGGCTGAGCAAACCAAGGGACCTCAGCTGCTCCTCATATGTCATTTCCTCTAGGTCCTTCACCATCTTTGTTGCCCTCCTTCGGACACTCTGTTTTATGCCCTCTTGTATTGTGCACCCAAAACTGGGTGCGTTACTTAAGGTGAGGCTGCACCAGTACAGAGCAGAGCAGGACAATCACTTTCTTTGACTGTCTAGCTATACTGTGCTTAATGCACTCCAGGATACTTAAGTCACTTTAGAGATGGACTGCTGTGATCCTGTGTCCATGAACTTTTTCTTTTCTATAAGTTTGAAAACATTTTAATTTCAGTGTATTAACTGAGCATTGGGAAATAGCTGCCTTGGCTTATCCATGTGTGTATACATATATTGCTGATCTTGCCCTGGACTTCAATAATGTCTATAATGCTTTCTATACAGACCCCTTTGATTTGAACCACAATCTTGGAGCTGGATTATCAAGAAAAAGTGAGTTTCCTGTTGACAAATTTGTGTACAAAGTGACGATCTTGTCTTAAATCTTATTTTACTGGCTTGCTTTGCTTGGTGTTTTCATGTTTTCTCTTTTTTGTTTCCCTAGTGACAAATTTTATAATGAAGGCTTTTATCAATGGCAGAAGGGTATTTGGTACTCCTGTAAAAATATTTCCTAAAGAATATCCATCAAAAATGGTAAGCTGCTTCTAAGAGAAGTATGTACATGCTCTTGGATGTATAAATTATCGTTTCTGGGAACATGGTTACAGTCTCCTTATTTTCTCTTCTAAATTTCTACAGTTCTCTAATAAATCATTAAGCATTATAATAAATCATAATAATAAAACATTAATAATAATATTAATAAATATTTATTATAAATATAATCATTAGGCATAACAATGCATTTAAAAGCATTATTATATACTGCTTTCATGTTGTATAAAATGTGGATGCATGCAGAATACTAATAAACTGAGATATTCATTGTGTAGATTTTTCAACATTTTATTCTCCATCAAAAACAGCTTACCATTCTTTAAGACTGCGTTTTTAAAAAGAACTTGCAGACTTGGTAGTTGGCAGGCTGCTTGTGAAGAAGAGGCAGCAGTGGACAGTTAATCTCATCAGGTTTTTCAGGAGTTCAGCTGCACACTTTATACTTTTTATACTTTTTGTACTTTTTATCCGTATGGTTTATACTTTTCCATAACTCCTACTGTAGTTCAACATTTGTTTATCTGTTTTGATTGCCAAGTGTATGGATTTGCAATTTAAATGCATTTTTTTTTTTTTCAGGAGTACTTCTTTGATCCAGAAGTACTCACAGAAGGAGAATTGGCACCAAATGACAGATGCTGCAGAATTTGTGGTAAAATTGGCCACTTCATGAAAGATTGTCCCTTGAGAAGAAAGTGAGTATAGTTCTGGGATCTGTGTGTAACATTTCCTTAGGTTTGTTTAGAAGGAAGATTAGAATAGGAATGCTAAAGCTGCACGAATGCAGATATATTCTATACAGCATTAGAGCAAAAGTCAACGCATCTGTGAGTTCTCTGTCCAGACATTTCAAATAGGATGTGCTGTTTATGGAAGGCACGCTAGTTGGCTGTCTTCTGGAATCTCTTCTCTTACATTCCACCATCATCTCCAGTTGCTGAATAAGAGATGATAGAGCATGCACCTGCTCTGGTAGTACTCATTTGTGGACTGGAGTTGTTTACAATTTTATCTTTTTAAGTGTTTTTTCTGAACCTGATTCTCCTGTTTACCTTCTTTGCTAACCAGTTCCAGAAGTATGCTAAATGCTGTGTAAACTAGTACTACCTTCTTTTACCTCTTTTAAACCAAACTCATTTTAGTTTCATGAACATTTCATAGGCATAGCATTGTAGGGTTTAGTCAGTAATGATACTGCCTTCATGGGTTTGTAAGCCATGATTGTGCTTCTTTCCTTCTAGCTTCTTTCCAAGTTTGTGCCTTGGCCTTTTTTAATATTTCCTCTTTAGACAGTTGCTCCTTTCATTTTAGCTGCCTTTCTCTGTGCCTTCTCTAACTCCACTACTTCCTTCTTAAAGGATTGAGACCAGATCAACATGCGGTACTCAGGTGTTGGTACACCATGGTTTTACTTAGTTTAAAAAAGAAAAAAAAAAAAAAATCCCTTCTCCCTTGTTCTTGGTGTTTCATCTGATGATAAACATTAACCTTTTTGGCCAGTACTGTTTGTCAGCTAGTTGATTTTTTTTTTTTTGAGATTTCTTTAAAATTTTTCCAAGATGTCTTTTCTTAGTTCTAATTGCCAGTTCCAAGTTCAACATTGTATGGACATGATTTAGAGTATTTTTACCAGGATGCATTGTTCACAGTTTTATCTATGTTGACACTTGTCTGCCATCATTTTGAGTCATTCAGTTTTTTTAGTTTCTTCCAGTTGCTTGCCATTAGTGCTGCATCTGTGTGAACAAATGAGCTTATAGTAATCTTCAGACTCAGAAGTTTCACTGATTGCTCTTTCTCCAGGTCATAGATAAAAAGTTAAAGAAACCCAGTAACGATGCCTGGGTCCTCCCTAATAGGTGACACTTTAAGTCACTTTGAACATTAGAATCTTCTCCCAGATTTTTAGAGATACTGTGAATGTACACAGTTTGGGAAGGAAGGAAGCTAGATTTCTGATAAAATTGTACAAGTAAGAAAATTAATTGATACCCTATTTTTA
The DNA here is from genome assembly GCF_009769625.2 of Cygnus olor. NCBI lineage: Eukaryota > Metazoa > Chordata > Aves > Anseriformes > Anatidae > Cygnus > Cygnus olor. The sequence continues at coordinate 42,938,760 of NC_049198.1, read as the reverse complement.
TCTGTTAGCATTTTGCTTGGTGTTTCTTTTCTTCCACTGTCTTTAAAGCTGCAGCACACAGATCTTCCTACAGACGTTTTTATGTTTTTGAGATATAATTATTAGCTTTTCACCTGTACTGTAATCTAATCGCAAAGTTAAATCATTAAATGTATTTTATATCGGTATAGGACTGTTTGTTAGGAGAGTCAAAGGATTAACTTTATTTGACCGTCTGAGGAAATACATTAAATACATTTATTGTCCATATGCAATGCTTGTGGTTTTTTTCCTCCGTGTATGTATATAAGGTGTATGAACTCTGTAGCCTTTTCCTCTTGCAGAGTAAGGCGGCGACGTGATTATGAAGATAGCAAAAACCAGAGGTACCCAGAAAACAAAGAGAAAAAAAGCAAAGAGGACAAAGAAACCCAGAATAAAACAACAGAAAAAGAGAACTCAGTGAAAGAGGGAAAGTTGCATCCATTTACACCGCCGAAGAGCAAACCAACAAGGGGAATAGTGGAAACTGGAAGAGAAAAGAGTCCCAGGCAATCAGCAGAGAAGTGGAAGCGTCTGGAAGACAGAGAGTTAAGAGAAAAACGTTGTTTCATCTGTGGAAGAGAAGGTCATATCAAAAAGGAGTGCCCACAGTATAAAGCAACTGCAGGTATGAAGCTGATCAACCTGAGTAGCTTAAGCACAACTTACTGTTTGGGAATTTTTAACAGTGTTGACTAATGGATAAAGGTTTTTGCTTTGAATGGCGTCACATTAATGCTGTCTCATGTTTTAAAAATGTAGTCACGCTTGGTCAGTTTTCCCTTCCTCACTTGCATTTCAAAACTCTGCCGTATCCTGAGATGTGACATGGTTTCTCTTAGCAGGTAAGATGGAAGTAGAAGAAAGAGTAGAGTGTATGTTGAAATTGCTTTCATTGTCCTCTCTACATAAGAGTTTGCTAACATTTCAAATTACAGCTTCTATTTTGGTGCACTGAAATAGCAGTAAAAGCTAGGCTATAGCTCCTCCTATCATCTTCACATACACAAAATATTTAGTGACCATAAGGTCACTAAATAAAATAAATTGCTTAGATAAAATACTGTGAATGAAATAAAATAATGTGCCTCCTTAATCTGTCTTTTTTTCCTAGAGTCAAATTGTAACTTTGAGTTAAAAAAAAAAAACAAAATTACAAAAGGGCCCCACACCTAGATCTTTACCGACAGACTTGAACAGAACAGTGAACTGCTAAGCAGTATCTAAGTCATCCTTCACATTAGACAGATCTCTTATCATCTGTGTTGAATTGAAAATCACTCTGTAATAAAAATGAAACTTTTTAAGATGATGAATGGTACTTTCAGCTAGCTTCCAAAGGAACACAGTATTACAGTTTTCCATTAAGTAAACCTAAGAGCGTTTAAATTTCTACTATAGAAAAAATGCTCTACAGATTGCTCAGTCCTTGACATTTTAAAGTAAAAAATAGGAATCTGTTGCATAAACATCATTTCAAACCAGCTTTTCTCTATTAGCAAAAATGTTCCTTCTAGCTTAGATAAGGAGACTCTTCTTAATCAGATGTATTTAGCACAAGAGGGCATAAGACTGTACTAGCAAAATACTGGAAGTGGGAGGAAAATGGTTGCAAATATATTCAGAACTTTCAGGGTGTTTGGAAGTATTCTTCATTTGATAAACCACTAGAAGTATTAGGTGGACAAAAAAGATGTTTATAAAGTAAGGCTGTCCAGCTTCTGATGTTTTGAAGGTGCATGTCAAGTTTAAACTTAATTTTTGAGTTTCTTTATCTTTGAGCATTTCTTGCTACCACTTCATTTGCCATCATGCTGAGTTTTGCTGTGGTGGAAATGTGTATGTCTGACTGTTTTGTAGTCACTGATGGGAATGATGGGTATTTTGGGAATTATTATATTTGAATTTGAAGAGGAGGAGAATTGATCTAGGTTGGGCTTTTGTTTTTTGCTTGCTTAGTGCCTGAAGTGTTCTCTGTAGTTGAGTAGAAGACTAAGAAGGAGTGGACCCAGGAGATCTGATTTTTGTTCCTTGCTATGCTACAAACATTCTATGGGACTTTGGACAATTCTCTTAACCCCGTGTCTTCATTTGTTCTCTGAAGATCCCAGTCTTTCTCTGTAGATTTGGGAGAAGATTCCTTAGATGTTTATCTATAGATGCATCTCACTTCATTGTGCCCACTTTCCATATTATGAAATGGAGGAAAATAGCAATGTCATGTGTTTTCTGTGCTATGAAAGTAGATGCAAGTATCTTTGTATTTTTTTTTATGTTATGAAACCTGAGATGGAAACTAGTTTCAAATTAGTAAATCATGGTTGTATTATGACCTTTTCAGGAGGATCAAAGCTGGAAGTGTTGTGTGGATCCCCTTCTTTACCAACTGTTACCAAACATGGTGGTCGATTAAATCAGGTAAACACTATATGTTCATTTTCCTGGATCTTTTTATCTTTGAATATTCTGAAGCCCATGCAAAGTAACTAAAAATAGCTTTACTTAAGCTTTCAAGGAGAACCTTTGGGGGCGGGGGGTTATTGTTATACTTCAGTTTTGTTCGTTCATCAATACGTATGTGTTATTTATAGGGAATGCTTATACATGAAGAAAAAAAGAAACAAAAAGGAAAAGTATTTTTGAGTCCCCAGTCAGGTTTGTATGTCTTAATTTCAATTCAGAACTTCTGTGTAAAAGCATGCATTTTTAACTTGCTTTCTCCATCAGTCCTAACGGGAACTCTGCCCAATTTGCTGAACACAGCAGTAGTCTGGACAGGTTGCTAGATAATTCTGAAGTGAAAACAGTTTTTTTTTTTCAAGCTGGAAATGTGCATTTTTTTTTCAGTTGTGTTTTGGGAGCAGAACATGTAAGGCATGTTAATTCTGTCAGCCATTTGTTCTTTATTTAACTCTGATAGATTTATTTTGCAGAAGGATATGGTGTTTTTATCAATCTTTCTCTTCTCTCCCTCTGTTTTGGCATACATGGGGTTCTGTGTTTCTCCTCAGGGACGACATGTGGAACACTTTCTTGTGAGGCTTCCTCAGAGTAATCGTCTAGAATTCCATATGATCAGCTAACTTAGGAGAGACTATGAAAGCACATCCTTTGTCTGAGCTGCCAAAATGCAAGAAAGTTAAAATTACACTTACAAGTAGCAGTCAGATGATGACATAAAGGCCTTTATGTACTCTCTCTGGATCAGAGATGTTTTGTGCATTGTGTTAGATGCATGGTTGCCGCTGCAGCTTCCTTACAGTAATTTCACACACTTAACTTATTAACTGGTACAATGAAGATTTTAAAAGCAACTGCTTTTTTTTTTTAATTTGAGTTTTGAATGCAACTGCAAACCATTTAGCAGCTTGTTTGTTTTTTTTTTTCCAGGAAATATATATAAGTCTCTTCTGGGGCACCTGAAGGGGGATTTGAGTAGTATTCACAAACTTCTGAAGACTAAACTGCTATTAAGTACATCATTAGAGTCTCAGTTTTTTGTGGGGTGGGGATAGTACTTCCTGTTTGCATTGCAAGACTCTTTCAAATCTAAGTTTGGGGATTTAAACCACAAAGCAGTTTGTCATTAGGTGTTTAGTTGGAAAAAAAAAATAGTCTTCCTTGTTTCTATTTTAGTATTTCCTACTGTTCTCCAGCAGCTGATGTTACAAAGTTGATCTGTGTGTGATTTCATTGTAGTTTGACTTAACGGTATTTTCCTCCTGTCTGGTTGTTTCATTTGCTTTATGTCTGTTTGTGTTTTTTTTTTAAATATTATTTGAAACCTTTAAACCTTTAAAGTGTGATGCTTTTTTTTCCCCCCCAATCTCAGGCAGCCTTTCCAATAAATATATGACTCAGGGAAAAGCCTCACAGAAGAGGACCCAACAAGAATCATGAGGGATATGAAGCACTGTTAAATTGCAATACAGGCCCTTCATTCACTTAAAAACTTACTTTGGCTAAAGCATCTGGATTCACAGGACAGCAGCATAAACAATCTTCAACTTAAAATACCCATATTTCTTTAAATTTAATACAAATTGCTAGTAAAAGAAACTGGATTTTAATATGGTCTCATACCATGGACCCCTGCTCTTAAATAGGTTGTTTTTAAGCATTTTAATAGAAAGCCACCACATTTTGTATTTGTTCACTAGGTAAATCATATAGATAAGGGCAGGTACTAAAAATGGACCAAGGTTTTGTCTTGTCATTCAGCCTGACCATTTTAAAATGCACTAAAATTGTGTGCAAGCCAAATATGTATTTTCTTCAAAAACTGATTTTTGAAAGAGCAAATATTTATAAATGTTGTTTACTGAATCCTTGTGTAAAATTGTATGAAATGTTTGTAGACTGCTACAGCTGTGTTTGCAAACAGGTTTTTGTGGTGTTTTCTTTTCCCCCATGTACAGAACTGAAAACATGGACACTAGGAAACATATGTAAAAGTCTCTGCAAATAAGCAGTGCCATTAAGGTTTTTGTTTTGTTTTTTTTTTTCCCCTTCTGTGATTTTATGGGAATTCATTTGCTGCTGTGCTTGTGTACAAGAGGGGAAAAAGAAGAAAAAAAAAAAGGACTATGAAACAGGTCAGTCCTGTTTGATGCTGCTAAGAATCTTTTTCATGACCTTGGGGATACAGACATAACTGCTTTATGTAACAGAGAAATGATATATGGCAACTGAGGAAAACACATCCATTTTCATAAAATGTGAATGGAATCCTTGGACCAGCCAAGAATTTAAGTAGTATTATCAACTTGAGCTTTACTTGAAGTCCTTCCAGAGCTGGTAATGTACTCTCTATCTTGTTCAGGAAAGAATTAGTTATGTCGTAAAATTGAAACCACTGTTATTTATGACTTTTAAATAAATAAAAAAAAAGAAAAAGAAATTCAGACTTAAGTTTCTATATTTCTTCTTAGGTTTTAGTTTTCAGTATTCCTTTACTTAAATGTAAGATTAATGATTAACTTGTTAGAATAATCTGTTTTTTGAAATGTCGTGTTTAAATCTTTTTTCCCTACCTATCTATTTTTAAACTAAAGGTGAAAGCTAGAATTTCTAAAGTGACTTCAAGAAGCTGAGATCCTATTTTGATTTGCATCCATCTGTAACCGGCTATTTATAAACTTCTAGATTGCAACTTTTCAAAAAAAAAAAAATTTCCTTGACATATTTTCAATCTTAGCCAGCAACAAACAGTAGTTTTTTTTTCTGTAACTTCTGTCTTCATATAAAATTAAGCCATTTTTTCCTCTAAAAACATGTTTTTTCTGTACTTTTTCATTCATACCCCAAAAAGTAGAAAGGCTGACATGCCTTCTGTATGGTTTTAGTATTCTGTTGAGACTTCATTTTTTGCTGATGGGAATTACCTGTATAAACCTCCAGGAGACTAAGGCACAATCTCACAAATAGAAGGTATTTTTAAAATGAAATAAATAATATTTATACATACTCACCCTCTTCCCGTTGTGATATTTTGTAATTTAACAGTAAAACTTAAAAAATGTGAGATTCTAAACTCACATCCAATTGCAAACTGTTCTGTAGATTACCAGTCTTGTCACTTTGAAGCTGCTGCTTCCTTACACAACTACTAAGTCTGTATAGTTACCAATGGCATAGCCCTAGAATAAAACCTCTAAAGTTGGGCTGCACAGTACAGGCATTACACAAATGACTAGTAAATGTCTTTGCCTAAACTATAGTTAAAGAGCACAGTCATAACTTACTAACACAATGATGCATTACAGAGAATAAACACAGATGATGAGGCTGTTGATGATGATGAGCATATCTACTGGATTTGTATGTTGTAAAATTTAGTGAAGGGATTTGTAATTACCTGGACTTCAGTGAAGCATTTGACATTGCCCCTACATGCCATCCTTGTCTCTAAATTGGAGAGACGTGGATTTGGTGGATGGACCACTCGGTGGGTAAGGAATTGGTTGGGTGGTCTCACTCAGAGTTGTGGTCAATTGTTCAGTGTCCACGTGGAGTTCAGGAACGAGTGGTGTTTCTCAGGGGTCGGTACTGGGACCAGCGCAGTTTAACTTCGTGTCAGTGACATGGACAGTGGGATGGGGTGCACCCTCAGCAAGTTTCCTGATGACACTGAGCTGTGGGTTGCAGTCAACACACTGGAGGGAAGGGATGCCATCCAGAGGGACCTGGACAGGCCTGAGAGGTGCTCCTATGTGAACCTCATGAAGTTCAACAAGGCCAAGTGCAAGGTCCTGTATCTGGGCCGGGGCAGTCCCAAGCATAAATACAGGCTGGGCAGCGAATGGACTGAGACCAGCCCTGCAGTCAGGGACCTGGGGGTGTTGGTTGATCAGAAGCTCAACATAAGCCGGCAATGTGCACTAGCAGCCCAGAAAGCCAACTGTATTCTGGGCTGCATCAAAAGCAGCGTGGCCAGCAGGGTGAGGGAAGGGGATTCACCCCCACCCTACTCTGCTCTTGTGAGATCCCGCCTGGAGCACTGTGTTCAGCCCTGGGACCTCCAGCACAAGAAGGACGTGGACCTGTTAGAGCAAGCCCAGAGGAGGGCCACAAGAATGATCAGAGGGCTGGAGCCTTCTCCATAGGGCTTATCCTATGAAGACAGGCTGAGGGAGTTGGGGTTGTTCAGCGTGGAGAAGAGAGGGCTCTGGGGAGACCTTACAGCAGCCTTCCAGTACCTAAAGGGGGCCTACAGGAAAGCTGGGGAGGGACTCTTTGTCAGGGAGTGTAGCGATAGGACAAGGAGTAATGGCTTTAAACTAAAAGACAGTAGGTTTAGACTAGATTTAAGGAAGAAATTCTTCACGCAGAGAGTGGCGAGGCAGTGGCACAGGCTGCCCAGAGAAGCTGTGGGTGCCCCACCCCTGGAGGTGTTCAAGGCCAGGCTGGATGGGGCTTTGGGCAGCCTGGTCTGGTGGGAGGTGTCCCTGCCCATGGCAGGGGGTTGGAACTGTGTGGTCTTTAAGGCCCCTTCCCACCCAAATCCTTCTATGACTAGAAATCAAAGTAAAATAATAGTTAGGTTCTCAATAACTTTCTTTTTATCCAAGAGCCTTCTTGCCTTATTGGGAGTATATTCTCAAGGGAGTGACTTTTCACATATATAGAAAAAAAAAAGAGATGCACTGCATTAATAAAAAGTTTCTAAAAAAAAAAAACAGCATCAAAACTCATAGTAATAAACTGAACTATTAATTTACAGCTAAATACTACTATAGAATGTAATAAATATTAAGAAACAAGTAGTTTAGAAGATTTCTTCTTTACCACTTGTATATTCAGTAACACTGTTATATTCAGTCTCCCTAAAGACTACACAATGAACACTATCCACTGTGCTGTTTGCTGTGATTTTTTTGTTTCAAAGTGCTGTTGTGCTCTTGACATCCTTGTTTCAACAGTTGGAAAATGTCTTGTGCTATGATTACTCAGTTATAAGTGCTGAATAAAGATGAAAGAAGAAGTTCTCTCTCAGGTATGCAGCAGAGCTAACTGTCTTTCTTAAATCAGCAATTTAATCTTAGTTTAATAGTTATCTAGATACCTACCTTAATTCATAGTTCCTTTTAAAAGAAAGTGTTCAGACTACAGAGCCAGCTTTTCCAATCCAGTTGTTCTTGTGAGAGTTGCTTTATAGATGTATTTAAAACAGGTTTGTCATTCATTTAATATTTTATTTAAACATTTTTAGTACACAATACTTCCTTTTTTAAACCAATCACAGTCTTATAAGACCTGCAGAAACTGCATCAAAAATGGCCTTGCTAGTGAAGAATATACTTTTTCCCATCGTAATGAAGTTATCAATAATATTTCTTATTGTTTGCTTGAACTACTTAGATCTTAATACTGATTTTACCTTTATCTTCTTTTGGCATTGTACTGATGATAAAAAGCACCTTAACAAAAGGCTGTTTTTCTAGCCTATGCTCAGTTTTATACGCTGAGATACTTCAGTCACCTTTCTGCTGAATGGTGATTGGAAGCTCCCTGGGGAAATACAAGAAGGCGAAGCAATTTATGCCAGCATGGTGGATGGTAATGGTGGGTGTGCATTTGTACACAACTTTACAGCTTGGAAGCACTCGTCTTGCTGACTGAAGCTTTGGACTAACAATGAATATGAGCCCCCGCGCCCACAGGTGGGTGTGTTTTAGGTGAGGATGTGTGCCCAAGTTTTGTATAGCTAAAGAAAATGCAATTTTATACACTTGGTATCTGCTTTCATAGTTGAGGTAGAAGTGCTGTGCCTTAGTTCTAGTGTTCGAGAGAACAGGTACAATCATGTATGAAATAATAAATAAATACACTTTAAAAAAATAAAATAAGTATTTTAAAGCAATTTAAAACTTCTGAAGCTGGCTGTCGGAGCGCCAGGGGCCTGAAGGAGATGTGGTGACGAGGCACGGTGGGGCACGGTGCTTGTGTCTGGGCTTTGTACAGTGACGTTACAGCAGGGCTGTAACGGATTATCCCGGCGGAGGCGAGCAGCCGGCAGCCGTCACGACATCGAAAGCCACGGCTGCGTCGTCCCCGCTTTGCCGGAGCTGGCTGAGCGCCCGGGAGCTATCGCGAAACGCTGCCCAGCGCCTCCACCAGCAGCCGCTCAGCCGCCGCCCTCCCTGCTACTGCGCTCCTCCCCGGGGGGTATGGGAGCGCCGGGCGCCGCCTATCGCCTCCTATCGCCCCCTATCGCCCCCTATCGCCGCCTATCGCCGCCAGCACCCGCCCGCCGCCTCAGCGAGGCCCCGGTGGCGCAGCACGGCCGCGGAAGGCGGGGCGACGCCGGAGGGGCGGCTCCTCCCCCCGCCCATCACAGCCCCTCGGCCAATGAGGGCGGCCGCCGCCAGGGCGCGGCGCGGCGGCCCCGTCACGGCGTGACGTCGGCGGTGCCCATGGCCGAGGGCAGCGCGGGGGGGCCATGGCCTCGTCGGTGGTGCGGGCCACGGTGCGCGCCGTCAGCAAGAGGAAGCTGCAGGCCACGCGCGCCGCCCTCACGCTGGTCAGTGCCCGGCGACAGCCGCCGGGGCGGGGATGCGGGGCGGGCGCGGCGGGGGCCAGCCGTTAACGGCTGGGGGGGGCGAGCCGTTAACGGCCATGGGGGGGGGGGGAGGGGGGCTGGGGTCGACACGCTGCGGGCACGGCGGGCGTTGGAGGGGTGGGGGAGGGTGGGGGGGTGGGAAGGAAGAGGTCCGTAAATTTTCTGTGCCTAGTTCATCCTCGTTTGTAATGTGTGTTGGATAAAAGTTCCACGCGAACAGAGTTAATGTAGTGAATTGTAGCAGTGACCTTGGGAAAACAAGCTGCTGTCACGGGGTGAAGTTCTCGAGGTGTCTGTTGGCTGGCAGTGTGCGTGGGGAAGGAAGTAAACAGGCGCTGTGTGCTGCGTGGGTTAGGCTCAGCAGTCTTACAGGAGGGTAAACATCTTGAGATCAGCCATCAGATTCAAGTACACCACAGGATGGTTTGGGTTGGAAGGGACCTTAAAGATCTCTTAATTCCAACCCCGTGCCATGGGCAGGGACACCTCCCACCAGACCAGGCTGCCCAAAGCCCCATCCAGCCTGGCCTTGAGCACCTCCAGGGATGGGGCATCCACAGCTTCTCTGGGCAGCTTGTGCCAGGGCCTCACCGCCCTCATGGTAGTGAATTTCCTCCCAATATTTAGTCTAAACTTACTGTCTTTTAGTTTGAAGCCATTGCCTTTGTCCTATCACTACACTCCCATAAGAGTGTATCTCACGCTCCCATAGGCTAGTCAGCACTGACAGATGGCTGGTGCTGAAGGTGGATGTGTCAGATAGAAAAAGAAGCTGAAACGTGAGACAAAATTAGGTTGCACACAGTCAGAAATTTTTACAATACATGTAAGTATGTTACATGCTTTTTAGTATGTGCAGGTGTTCACTACAAATAAAAAGGAACATTTCAAATTGATGTGCATATTTTTCTTTTTCAGACCCCATCAGCCGTGCAGAAGATAAAACAACTTCTTAAAGATAAACCTGAGCATGTAAGTGTAAACAAGGCCACCCGATAAATAGTGCTGAGGTATTAAGGAATGTGCTAAGGAATTTAGAGATGTTGGTGTCTTTTGTTTGGAGGGGAATGTGTAAGCTTGTTTATTCAGTGTCATTTTTTTTTTATAAAATGCAGGAAATAACTGTAATGACATTTCATTGTACGCTTACTTTTGAGATAGATAAAGGTGAAGAAAAAGGTTAAGCTTCAAAGTATTTTTAAGCTATTTTTTAATTAAGTTTTCTAATGTGGCATAATCATGACTTCTGGTAGGACCAGAGATCTTCAACTGTTAATATTAGGATGTTACCAATTAGTTTTTGTAGGAATTCTCACTGTGAAGTAAATAATTACAAAGCTAGATTAATACCCATTGGAAAACATACAATTCTTGAGAAACTTGACAGAAAATGCATTTTTCTTTATATATATGTATATATAAAACATATATACATGTATTTTTATATATTATTTATATTTAAACAAATATATTGTATATATGTATGATTCATATTGTAATATATTATAAATATTATATATTTGTGTGAATATATATATAATATGTATATATATTCATATATTTTAGAGAGGGAGCCTTTATGTATAAATAATCACCATTTTACAATGTAACTGAGCTTGTCATCTTTTTCTTCATAGGAAAAAAACGCAGTTTTGCTTTCTGACCATTATAAAAACAAGCGTTAGGTTTTCTGCTTCACAGCAAGTACTATTTCAAGAAGTATATTTCTCTTCCAACTTTGGTACAAAGCCCATTGTTTCTCTTGCTTCCTGTACATCTGCACCTATCTAGACTCTTTGTTCTAACACTTTAAACCATCATAAGGAAGCCCAAAGCCCACAGCTTAGCTGGTCAGTCACCTCCTTGTTATAGATGGTGTTCCTGTTTTCCAGCGTATTTTTATCTAGCAGCTCCTGCAGAGAGAGCTGTTTAGTCTGGACAGATCATACATTGTTTGTCTGAAGTCCCACTTGGTGGCGAGTGATGATGTTTTGATACGTTTTTATCATAACATTGATTATGTGGATAGACAGCATATTTTTCCTATTTAATTATGAAGCAGTTGTGTGCTGAAAATGGAACAGCCACTTTTGAAAGATTCTTGTGCACATACAGTTTTCTGGTTCCGTGCCACCTTACCTTAGTTCTTTACCTGCACAGATACCCTTTTTGTCAGACATAGAAGGCTGTGTTGGATAGCTGTCAGTGGTTACAAATATACCATCTGTGTTGGCTTTCAACAAGGATTAAAGCATGAAACAAACGGACGTGTTTGGTGTAAGGAAGGGATCGAGCTTTACAGGTGGATGGCAGTAGGGGTAATGAAGAAATAAAAGTAATTTCTTTCAGGACTTTGTATTGAAGTAAAAGTTTTCTGATGGTCATTAGAGAAGGAATGTAAAAATCTAGCCACTGCCCTTGGCCTGGCCTCACAGCTTCATAAATAAATTACTGTAAATAATCTTAAAATAGTGCCTGAATTAGCATCTGAATAATCTTTAACTTGAAGTCACAAAAACATGTTTAAAATTTCACCGTCTTTATGAGAGGAGGCACCTACAGGAGAGGCAATAGTTTATTGTTACTTCTATTTTACTTCAAGACTTTTTTTAAAAATACTTTAGAGCTTGGTCCACAGTTGTAATCATCTGATACTTACCCTTACCTTAGCAGTCAATTTTGTAAAAGGGAAAAAGTGTTACCTCTTAATCTATAATACTAATGCACTTCTGGTTTAGCACTGTCTTTGGGGTAGTGTAGGACAGATGGCAGCATCTTGTGTTCTGTCTGTTTTATCTAGGTACTGCAGAACAGGCTTAAGAATGACTTTTTTCTATGTTTCTGGGTTGTGTTTTTTTCAGGTAGGTGTGAAAGTAGGTGTTCGTACAAGAGGATGCAATGGACTCTCTTACACATTAGAATATACAAAGTCTAAAGGAGACTCTGATGAAGAAGTAGTTCAAGATGGTGAGTTTCTGATGCAGTACAGCAAACTTGTGTGGTGATGGGGGAGAAGAACCTAATTACAGATTTGAAGGGACAGGTTAGAAGTTCTTTGAAGTAGCAAGTTACAGCAAGAGGTTCTAGCTTTCTGGTGCTGGGATTACTGTTGCATTGTTTTCTGTGTTGAAGTTACCGTTAAAATCTGCAGCTTTGCAGTCTCTGGTTCAGACACTACTGCATAACTCGTATAGCCTATCACTCATGTCTTTGGAGATGGCTAACTGCAGATATTTAGAGAAAATACAGAACCATGAGTGTATAAAGGGATACTTTATCAGCATAGCTAAAGCAAGGCTTGGCAAAATAAAGATTTTATTTGCAAAAAGATTTAGCAGCTATTTTCTCTGATTAGTCTTATGCTTCATTGATAGCTAATTTCTTTTTAACCTGTTTATGCTTTTGATCTTTGAAATGTTTTGTAACAACACTTCTACAATTTGAATTAAGCATTTTTTTTATTTTTTTTCATATGCTGGTGTTTAAGCTTGATTCCTGATAATTTCATTGTGTGTCCCATCACAGGTCTATTGCTAAAGTACTGAAACTTCCATTCATTTTTTCAATGTTTATAAGAATTTCTTTTTGGTCTTCCTGTCAAATATGGATTTTTTTTGTTTTTTTTTTTTTTTTACAGAAGCATAATAATTCTCCTTTTATAAAAGTTCTAAAATATTTATTTTGTGTTTGGAGTTTTTGCTTTGTTTAGTTTTTAAGCTTTATTGAACTCTCTTATATTTACATTCAGGATAATTACGTTTAATCTAGCAGAGAAGTAGGAGATTTGAATAAGAATGCAGTATCACAGTTACTTTCTTTTAAAAGGTATGCTGCTAGGCAGAGCCCATCTTCCAGCTGTCTTGGAAATATCTATGACCAACCCATACATTTTATTATTTTAAAAAAAGAAGTAGTTAGGGCTTCAGCAAATGATTAATTTGAACTGGACGCATGAGATTGAGAGCGCCACACAGTTCTGCAAGTGCCTTTTGATTTCAAACTTAGCTTGCTTCTGGTATTAATGTCTTCTGCTTGACTCAGAGAGCTGCTCTGACTTTATAGGGATGAAAACACATTTTTCAGAATGCATTTCCTAATTTCAATCTTGAGGAAGGTAAAAGCAGTTTCCCTGAGTCAAGACAGAGACCTGCAACTCCAAAGCCAAACAGCATTTCAGATGTGTCTGTGCAGTTTTCTTTGGCTAGGCTTTTATCCATTGGAGGCAGACTTCCACTGAAGGCTTTGAGTTTTATATCGCTCTATACTCTGTGAGCTGGTGGCTTTGGATACCAGCCCAAATTTTCTGGCATTTAGGTAGCAAGTGGCTGCTTCATGGATCAAGTCCATAAACTCTTTCATTAGATTTAGCCCTCCCCGAAAATGTACTTGGGGCAAATTCAACTCGGTTGCCCCCAGGCTTGTGTTGTGTTAGCAATATATTTTGTATTTTGACTGTGATAGAACAGCTTTCCATCAATCTCTCTTATAACTTAACCAGTTCTTGTTGCTGTTTACTGATGCAACTTTAAATTTTTCTTTTTGTTATTCCCTAGTCTGTAGATAGCTAAGGCAATTCACTCATGTCTTTGTATTGGACTTGGAGATTTAAAGTTCAGTATCTTTGCAGGCTGATACTTTGCGTGCTTTAGAAAAGTGATCCCTTTCTGATTCCTAAGATGAACTACTAATTCTTAGTCCTTAAAAGTTATTATATCTTTGAAAGGCCATACATTTGGCTTGGTATAGGATTCAATACTGCTAATAGTTCATGTAGACCTAATAATTTTGGTAGAACAAAGGACATTCCCTTGTGAGAGAGGAACATTTTTTTGACCTGTTGTTGGTCAGATGTTGTCAGACTTTTAAGAATGGTAGGAAATGGGTTAACAACTATAATGCATGAGAAGTATCAAAGCTGATATTCGTTCCCAAATTCTACAACTTATTTCCCTGGTTATTGTGTTTCTAATTCCAAACAAAAAAATATATGCATTCACATATACACACAAATAACAGTGCTAGGCTGTTATTAGAGTGTTATAGTAGGGTAAAAAACAAAATCAAAGTGTTGCATGTGCATGTTAGTCAAGGGAAAACATGTTTTAATGATAGTCTTGAAATTTTGCTTCCATTTTTATCAAGGTTGAAACAGAAAGTTTATCCAGTTCTATTCTAGTTGAAACAGAATTTCAAGGTAAGCGATGAATGATTTTGCTGTATGTAAATGTTTTTTCTTTGTCTTCAAGGGGTTAGAGTGTTTATTGAGAAGAAAGCACAGCTGACACTTCTAGGAACTGAAATGGACTATGTAGAAGACAAACTGTCCAGTGAATTTGTCTTCAATAATCCAAACATCAAAGGAACATGTGGCTGTGGAGAAAGCTTTAACATCTGAAACTTAGGACTAATTTTTTGACTTTGAACAGCACGAAACACTTGCTGTTTTTCTTTCAGAAGCAAATGAATTTTCTTCAGGTTCTTAGGCTGTGTCAAGTGTGGATGCCATTAAGGAAAATAAAGTTAAAGCATGTTGAAATTCTAAATTGTGTGTTATATTCCAGCACTGATATAGTCATGCCGTTATTTGTGATGAGTTGGGATCCAAAAGGTAAGAACTATAGTAACATCTGTGTACTCTCACATGCCAAGGAAATAAACCTCACTGTTCCTTTCCTTTGTCATTTTCTTTGTCCAGTGTACTCACAATTCCCCATCTAAAACCCATGCAATTATCAGAAATATATTCTGATTTGACTGGGGGGGGGGAAGGAAATAACGAAAACCAACATTTATAGGTGTTTGTTTATATACACCGATCTATGGTCTTCAGCTTCAAAGTTCACGGATTATGTAGATGCTTACTTTATGTTCTTAGATTTCTGATGGTTTCATGTTTTTTATGTGTAGGTTTTCTGGTATCCAATTTTCCTGTAAACCCAAGGAAGTCCAACAAGAAGTTAATGTATTAATGTAGTAGGCTGTTAGAGCACTGTTTGTAGAAATACTTCAAAATATGCTAATCCAATTTTAATCCTGCTCCTTGCCTTGTTGAAGGCAGAGCCTATGTTGTTTGTGTTTCAACAACTTGAAACACATTCAGGCACTGGAGTGCTAAAGCAGGAGTAAAGCAGGCCTTGTGTCTCACATTTCTGTTGTTTGTCCTCATCCTTCTTGACTTAAATTGCAAAGTTGATAACACTGCTCAGAATTCAGATTTCCAGTGGTCACGGAACATGTATATGCTCTCATATGCTGTCTGTGCACCAAAGCTATATATATGCATGGGGTTTCTTGAGAGGAAAAAAAAATACTTTTTTTTTTTCTTTTTGTAGACATGTGTGCTACTAATTTTGTTAGAATTTGAATTCTCTGTAATGACTGTGTAGGTACTAGGATTCTTCCCTTACAAAACTTAACGGTAACTTGTATTTAATGCCCATCCTGAGGTCAGTTTAGTAACAGGAAATCTTTGTGATTTAAAAACAAAAAACTTGTATTTAATAATTGTTTAAAAATAATCTAGTCGGTAATTAAAACAATTATACTTACAGGATGCTATTTTTTCTTTGGGATTAATGTACTTTCTTTTAATCAGATTATTCCTTTTTTAAGATGGTGTTTTTCAAGCTGATTGTCTTCAGTACTTCTTCTACTGGAGCTCAGGCAGAAGTGTAAATGTTTCTCCAGGCCTTCCCAAAGCTGGTAGGAAAAAAAAGTACTGTTTTCCATCCTAATGTATCTCTAATTTCCCTGGTTGTCCCAAGAGGACGCTGTGCAGCTGAGCTACTTAGTTGTGTAGAAGAGAGATGATAACTTGTCTGCCTGGGAAACTGACCTGAGCAGTTAGTCAAAAGGCTGGAAATAGGAAGCAGAGGACAAAGGGACTAAGGCTCTTAGAGTCATACCACGTGCCTGTGAACAACTTTACAGCAGCGATGTGCTGAAGATGTGGGATTGCAGCTGAGTAGATCCAGTTCGAGAAAAGTTGTACAGGGAAAAATAAAAATAAAAAATTCTCAATATGTACTGCGTAAGAAAAGAAGGCCAGGATTTCCACAGCTATAGTTAATATTAAGTACTTGAATTTTAGTTGTATACTGTATCACCTTTTGAAGCAAAAACACTTTTCCCTGCAGTGGTCAACTATTGTACACAGTTACTTTATTTTATACAGTAATTCAGGAATAACTGGTAGTACACTGGTTAGCTGAATTTATAGTGCTGTATGTCCTTTGGTCTTGCCAAACAAAAAAAGTCCAGTTAATGTGATACAGCTGAATTAGTATGTCTAAAACTCTGAGTTAAGGGCATCTCTTCAGATTACATTTCTGTGCTTCTTGCTAGGGGATAAGACTATGAATGTAGTAGCACTGGTGTTTCCTAAGAATGCTGTTACTTACTCAGCTTGTTTCAGTGTGCATTTGTTTTGTTTTGGGAGGGAGGGTTGGTTTTTTTGTTAGTAGTTAGATTTTTGGTTTTGTTTTTTGTTTTTTTTTTGGACCTGTGGTGCTCACAGCAATCCTTTTCATGTGTTTTGTGTATATGCCTTGAATGAAAGTTTGCACTTCCATACACCCATGAAATAATCCTCTAAGAATGATCAATTTACTGACAACGCACAGTGTGTTAAAGTAAACTTCTGTAAAGTGCTATTAACAGTTATATAGGAACATGGTTTTGTCAGTTGATACATTATAATTTTGTGCAATACTGTATGTAGAGTTCTCAGTTATAACAATAAATATTGCCTGTTCGTAAACATGAAAGATTCTGATCTTGAAATTCTGTTAAAAGTAACAAAGGAGGATGGGGCAGAGGGGATGGAAGGGAATTACGTTTGTATGCCTTTAAAAACTAGATACAACGCTACTGATATCTGAATTAATAACTCTTAGAAATACTATCAAATTTTGGAGAAAATGCTAGAGATTACTGATACATGCTCTTTGTCTGTATTGGCTGGCCATACAGCAAGCAGTTTGTCCTGCTTTATTTTTATTACCACTTGCAAAATATGCTGCTTTGACAAGGAAAGCTAAAATGCAAATACTTAGCACAGTTCCACATGCATTTGGGTTTGAGCAGCATTTGAATTGTAGTTTTTTAAGCAGTAGCTGTCATCTTTCTTAAAGAGAGATACAGTAAGGGAAGTCTATCTGCTGACTTGAAGCAAGCTCTTTGCCCTCATCTCTTACAGCCCCTTTCAGTGGGTCATTTCTTAACCTGTGTGCATCTTAACTGGTAGCAGAGCTCCACAAGATCCTCAAACTGTGGAACCAGCTTTCCTAGACGAGGCCTATCTAGCTTTTCCATGAACTCAACCCAGATCCCTAGTTCATGGGAACGCATACCTGCTGCCACAGGATGGCAGCAAGCTTACAGTCCACTCATTTCAAAATGAGAACTGCCTCTGCCTTGATTCTCACGTTCTGTTTCCTGTTTTATTTCATGAATACCAGAGTGCTCTTGCTTATACTGTTCGAAACTGTTGTGTTGTTTGCCCTTCCTTTTATTCTGTTCTGTGCTTTCTGCCTCTTTCTGAAGGATGGCAGATGGCTACAGAAATGCAGAATGCCACATCACTTTAAGACCTCCTGATGCGAAGAGTAACAAAGTGCAAAGCATAGCTTGCTTGCCAGCTTTTGCTATTAAAACATTGGATTTTTCAGTTTTTCCCCTAACTCGTAGTGTGATAATGCACTTCATTTATGTTGTATCTTAACTCTGAATTACTGCAAATGAATGCTCTCATCCCCTACACCTTACTCATTTGGGTTTTTACTGACTGCATAGTGATTTTACTACATTTTAATGGAGAATTCCTTTCATAGCTTACTGAAACTAAATCTGGATAGCGGGAATAAGTTCCCCTTAACTGGCTAATGAAATGAGAGAGCCTCTGAAACTTGAAATAACTGGAATAGTAGAATTCATTTCACAGAGATTTCCAGCCAGCCACTTCCTTTTTCATCCATAGTCTGTAATTTGTTCATGGTGATTCATTCACGCAGACCTTTCATTCCTAAGCGCAGTATTCCTTCTGATTCAATGCTAAATAGTTGTATGGGGTAGCAAAACTGTATTTAAATTAGATTGTTTTGCTGTTAATTACACTCTTTCCTTCTTTGCAATTGTTTCACATCAGAAGCTTAAATACAAGCAAGTATTCAAGTAAGGAGAAAAGGCAAGATTAATGTGGTGGGATGTTACGAAGAACACAGGTAGTAGGGAATGGGAAATAGTTCCTCCTGTCAACCTCCATTTTCACAAGAAATTTACAGTGTGTGATCCTCCTGTTTGCAAATTAGATTTGGTTTAAGTGTATAGTAAAAATTGATTTTCTAGTGAATATCTAATGAACATTCCACCCTCCACAAAAAATAAATAAATAAATAGAAAATCCAGTACTTGGGCGTAAATAGTGATAATGTAAATCTAATGTTTGGAAGCTTCATTTAGAAATCATACTGCTTCTCCTTGAGATACATCTTCTGAATTTCTGCCTTTACTATTCAAGCTATGAACTAAGATTCAAGCAGATTAGTGAAACAAGTGCTTGAATCTAAGCTAGTGAAGCTGAGTTTGTTATCATGTTGCATTGTGCATTTCAAGAGAGGAACCTATTTTCTTTCGCTGAAATACGGAAAAACCGTAGCACAGTGATAGCTATAGTGAGTGTGTGTTACATAAACTACCCTATTAAGATGAGCTAGAGATCACATGTCTACGTCCTAGGGAGCCTCAGCTACTTGCTGCAAGGTTATTGTCAGTTGCCTCCCACAATATTCTTTTCATGAAGAATCTGTTTTCTACAATTAACTTAGAATTTCAGAATGCTCATGCAATCCACAAATTCAAAGGCTGTTAGACATTTAACAAGGATCTTCACCGTTCTCATCTTTCAGGCATTGCCCGTAACAGAACTGTGAAGCAGTTATGCTGGACTCGGAACAACTGTCATGAATTCCAGGTTTGGGTCCTTACAAAGAAAGCTATTCACATTAAATCTGTATATGTGCCATCCTTTGTCTTAATGAAAACAGTGCAGCCAGGGCTGTCGCAAAACTGGTTAGAACAGCCTTGTGTTATAATTAGGCCCATGTGTCTCAATAAAGAGGTTTTGCATGCACGCAATTCTAAAAACAGAACCCTATGTTCATTATTAATTTGAAAAATATTTCCTGGAAAATAGTACTCCGGTGGGAATCTGCCCAAGCTGAGTTTCGAACAGAGCATGTTTTGGTGCATTGCAAAGGCAGTGGCTTTGTTTCTGTCTGCTGACACCTCCGGCCCTGCTAGCTCAAGAAACCTGCCTGCACAGTCACCTGCTGCCTGAAGAAAGCCTACCACTGCTCACGGCACTTCTCACTCCCCAAAGCGGCCTTTGGGGCAGGAGGTGGGAGGAGAGTGAAAGCAGGCAGGAAAGAGAATTTTTTCACCCCAGGTAAAATATTTAGTAAAATTTAGCCAAATAAAAATTAAACACCACCAGCAGGTCAAGGCCTTGCTGGTGGCGGCCATCTTCCCCCGGCCGCCATCTTCCCCCAGTGGCCATCTTCCCCCCCTCAGCACTCCCTGGCGCTCCCTGCTCTGAGCCTCTCTGAGGGCAGGGAGGCCAAGCTGTGGCCTCCATGGTGGATCCCCAGCAGGCCAAAGGGCGAGGCCCCCTCGGGTGTTTTGGCACTGGCAATCGTCTCGCAAGGAAAGGGAGAAATCCTGCCATTTTAGAGAGGGTTTTATACACTGGTGGGCAAAGTACTGTGGTGCTGTGGTGGCTGTACCCTGCTCGGCAGCTGAAGTCTACCACAACGGCTCTCTCACTCCCCTCCCTTAGAAGAGGGGGGAGAAGAAAGTGTGCTGGAAAGAAAAAAGCTTACGGGTTGAGTTAAGGATAATTTAATTAAGGGAAAAGGAAGAGGAAAAAAAAAAAAGAAAAAAAAAAAAGCAATGTCATGCAGAAGCACAGAGAAAGAGAGAGAGAGAGGAAGAAAAATTTACTCTCTAATTCCCATCAACAAGCAATGTTTGGCCATGTCCCGGCAAGCAGGGCCTCAATATGCATAGTGGTTGTTTGGGTGAACAGATGTCTTCATAATGACAGCTTCCATCCCCCACTCCCCCTTTTCCTTTCCCACCCCTTATTGCTGAGTGTGACATCACATGGCACGGAATATCCCTTTGGCTGGTTTAGGTCAGCTGCCCTGGTGATGTTCCTTTCTCACTTTTTGCCCACCCCCTAGGAGGCTTAGAGAGAGTCCTGATGCTGTGCCAGCACTGCTCAGCAATAGACACAACACTGGTGTGTGATACCACTGCTGTCCTAGCTACAAGTGCAGCGCTCAGCACTGTATGGGCTGCTGCAGGGAAAGTTAACTCCATCCCAGCCAGACCCAGTACAGATGCATAATACAGAAATACCACTGTTAATTCACAGGATGCTGAGAAATGTGGAATTGAGTCCCTTTTGGGCGTTTGTATTTTTCCTATTAAACTTTTCCCCTTTTAAACCTATCATTTTCACGTATTTTAATTAAAACGTCTTTCATTTTTTTCAGCAGAGTGAGGCCACAATGGATCAAACTGGGAATGATATAGTGCCAGAAGATCCAGAGCAGAAGAAACAGTCTTTCTCTTTTGGTTGTAAAGTGAGAACTGTAACAGTATAAAACCCATTTGTAGGCTTTCTGTGTCTACTTCCTTATATCTTCAATGTTGTGGGGTTTGTTTTGTTTTGTTTTTCCAAAAACAATTGCCTAGGTACCTCTACAGTACCAAATTATTATTTGTTCAAAATGCTCTTTGGTATGTATAGTGGAACTGTCAGAGTGAGGAGATACGCCAGGCTTTAATGGAATGATGCCTAGCAAGAAAATACAGAGGAACTTTTTAAGAGTCACAAATATATTTGCATTTAATTTTTGTAGCAGAAAAAGAATTGGTACCAGAATTTGTAGCAGTTTATCATTTCAAGTTCAGTATTTATAAGCATAGTATTTCAATTACTATAATTTGCTCCTATTCTGAAAATATATATCTATATTTGTCTTATGTTCATGCAGTAAATCAACAAGATCATTTTGTTTGTTTCTCGGTTGTTCTATATATATCAGAATGCTTGATCAGAACATCAGTAAGTGCCGGATATCAGATTCCACTTTGTCTTTTAGATCATGTGTCCCTTAATACTCAGTTATCTTAATGGAAGCAGCTCACTTGATTTCTTCTGTAAATGTTGAGTGCTATTTGAATAAAACGGAAGGACATTGTAATCTCAACAGCAGGCATTCTGTCTAAGTTGTTTTTATTCTAAGCAATGCTAACTACATCTACACAGAAATTGTCGGTTTCTATGAGTTTTCAGTAAAATAAAATGATTCTTAATTCATAATATTTGGATCCAGTACGTAATAGTATATGACAGCAAATAAACAGCACATTCTTTTCCTGATTAGGTGCATCGTCTTAGTAGCTTCCTGGTAAGAGATTTGCTGGCACTGAGTGCAGGACATAGGCTAAGTAGAGGGATACAAAATGTTACAGCTCCTCTACGTTCATTTTCTCACTTTTAGTCATCTGTTTTATACACATAGCCTGTGTAGTGGAATGCATTGTTCACGCCAAACGACATTTTAAAAGTAGTTTTGGACAATTTTGTTAATCAAGGCATGAAGTAGAAAAATTAGAGATGAGTTTTCATGGAGCTGTTGTCATCTACAGTCTGTTATAAACATTATAAAAGAAACATCTATACATATTGATATAAATCAATCCAAAGGGAACTGTCATCATTGTGGAGTGTTGGGAACACAGCTCATTATATCTTACATCATCATTTTGCTTTTATCTTCATTTCTACCCCTTGAATACTGTTTTATACTATGTTTGTGATGCAAGATTTTTGTGGCAAGCATGATCTGTTTGCATGGTATGAAGATTAATGTCTACCAAACCATGATTTTTATCAAAACGTATATTCTTTTAAAAAATGAAAGTAATAACAAAATATTAACAAAATAAAACTTCCTAGTCATCCACAGAATTTATCTTCATAGCCATTAATGAGAAAAAAATCCTTTTTTTTTTTTTTTCAGGTGTCAGAATTGTTGTTGTCCCTCAGAAATATTAAAAATGAGCAGGAAAAGTACCGATGGCTTTTGGAACAAATGCACATCTCTCTCTTTCATACCATACAGTCAGTTGTAAGATCTAATAACTGGGATGCTGCAGCACGTAACAAATGCAGTTTTCTTTGTCGTGATTTTGTTAGTGGCATTTATTCACAAATAGATTTTGTAAAGAAAAATGCTGACTCACCAAGAACAGAAATGACAATCCCAGGCAGTTTCACATCTGAAGATGTCAAACAGCTGCTTAAATCAAAGCCAAAAATATCTGTTGCTGGAGGACACAAAAAATACGATGTTTGTGGCCCACTGCAAAAACTTATTTTACCTTACGTGTTTCTGATCAAAAGTTGCCTTCCAATGCCAGTTTCTTTGATCCAAGACAAATGTTTCAGCGGGGAGATATTATGCAAGATACAATATTTCAGGAAAGAGAAAAAGCTCCAGCCAGCATTTGAGACTTCTGCCATTTCAAAATTACACAGTTCTGAAGGTGAGTAGTCTCTACTGATATTTATTTATGTGTGACTCCAAATAGCACAAATGGGATTAGCTAGAAACAACAGGGGAAAAAAAAATGTAAAAATAAAAAGGAAAATAACTGAGGCTGAATTCTGAGATAGACCTCCTGAATATTCGAACTCAGGTATTCGAACTCAGGTATTCTGAATATTCGAACTCAGGCAGTATTTATTTACACCAAACTTTTATTTTTCCAGACAAGTCTATAACAAATATAAAAAAGTTCTACAAAATCATGACAGGCTTTTGAGAATTCTCTCCAGTTGAGGCCCTTGTGCACTTTTGAGAATTCTGTCAGTGGTGTACACAGAGGCAGTTAATCCTTATAAGCTTTTTAGTTGCTCCTGAAATTGAATTCAGTGGGAATCTTGGCTTGGATTTTTGTGAGAGTTGGGTTTTTCACATCTAAACAAAGCAGTAGATTCTCCTAATCAACAGCTTCAATAGCTCTTGAACGATTTATTATTATTATCATTATTATTATTATTATCATTTTAACTCTACATCTGCTCTGAAGTACATTATCAGGCTTTTTTATGGATCTGCTACACCTAACAACTTGCAGACACTGTGACCATTCTGCCTGGAGAGTCCACCACACCAGAGTATCTTTTTGCTACCACTCAAGCAGCAGAGTGCAAAATCTGTGCCAAAGCAACACTGTCCGTATTCCTACCCCCCCACACACTGGACCTGAGGACTGCCATAGCGTCCACTTTTTCTTTACAGACCTCAAGAAGCAGACAAGTGTTCAAGCAGCTAGTTTAAACTGGTTCTCATGCTCATCTGCCAAGGTTCCTCATAGGCCAACAGTGAAAAAAATATGCCTAGATGGCCAGGGACATTTTAATATGGAAACAGGATAAAACAAGGTGAATTGAGATCTGTTTTTTTTTACTTCAAATAACAGGTGCAATATAGGTGGCATATATAGGTACCCATATGTCTTCCCTGATTTGTCAGCAACTCACATCTGTGAGAGCGTGCAGCTGCTAAGTGTTGACATCTAGTCATTTTTTGGCCTAGCGAATGTGACTGGTGTGACATGAGTGCCAAGCAGTGATGATATGTGAAGTATTTTTCCTCCTGACGTGGTAATCAGGAAGAATCTCTCCACACATCTAAGTGGAAGCAGTACTAGGTTTATGTGTTTCATTTTGTTTTGATTTCAAAACAACAACAATAACAAATATAGGCATTTATTGGTGTGTATACCTCACTGCAGATCTGGGTCCTGAACTTTAGTTTAGATTATAGCATACAGAGGTCAGTGTTCTGCCTTGTTACGGTGTATTTCTAATTATTTGAGATGAAAGGTTGTATTACATATATAGTAACATAATACATACCTTATTGCCAGTGTCAGAAATACCATATGTGATCTTCCATAGTCTGAGGGGACTGCAGTGGAAATTGTATAAAGGCATGGCGAAGAGGAAGGAGCCTTTCCAAATATTTTGGAGAGAAGCAAATTACAGAACTTTCACAATATTAGAGGAAAAACCTGAGAAGACAGACTACATCCTCCCTTTGATTTTTAAGGATTCAATAATTTTCTCAGTTTATCCTGCATATCCTGTTCTACGCCTTGAATTTAAGTGGAAATGACTGCAGTTCAGCAGAAAAGGAAATAAAGCTGCAAGTACCTTAGGCAATTAAAAAGCTATTGTTATTTTTAATTATTCTTCTGACTATAGTAGTGGCTTGAATTTGAGCCTGGAGCATGACTTCCTCACACTATCCAAACACAGCATAATAAAATGACTCCCGGAGATTTTTTGGCTTCTCAGTGTGGAGCAGCTGAAGGGAAACATAAGCCTTCAGACAAAGTTCACATATTTCTCCATCTCTCCAGGAATATAAGTTGCTGTTTGTATAAAAAATGTTATCTCTTTTTCTGTTAAATGTAGTTCTCAGTCTAGGGAGTCTGGCTCAGTTAACTGCTACCCAAGATACCCCCAAATCAGATGTTGTTTTGGAAGTAGGCATGTTCTAGGACAAGTCTGTCCTTCCTTTCCTCATCTTTCTGCCTTTTATACACCCCCCCCCTTCTTTTTTTCTTCTTATTTGTCACTTCTATATTTCTCCATTCTTTTCTACTTTCTCTTCAAACAATGCCTTGGTTCTTTTTTAATCACCCTTTTTCTCTCTCTTCTTGTTAGTCATGAATCGATCTTCGCATGCAGATGCCCAGGGGACAGCCTCTCTTTCAGTTTGCTTTGCTTCAGGAGTGAATTTCCCATATGTATTCCTCCCCCTTCTCCCATTTTCCTTTGACACATCAGGCTCTCCTGTTTTATGATAGGATTCTCTCCATCCTAATTACAAAGGGGATCACTCTGCCAGACCCACAATCCAGTCTCCAAGTGTCTGCAAGACCTTTTGCTTGCCTGGTTGGCACTGCTGATCAGTTAGTCCACTTGTGTTGCCTCTTCAGGAAGACTCCTCTCTTTCCTGGCGTCCAGAGCAGCTACAGTTGTTGTCTTCAAGCTGCTTAGAGGCCTCCACCGACGGGAGCTGCCGAACTGCACTCTTTTTCTGTCTTCATCATGCAAGCAAGTTATTCCCTGGAGATGCATGTGACTATGAAACACAGAAGATTAAGGCAGATATTTCTTCATTGGTGAGATACTAAGCATGTGCAGTCCTCATGCACCAGATGGTGTTTATGAAGATACCTAAAGAAAGAGGGCTGAAGTTGCCTTAGCTACCCACCTCTAGTCATTCTCATGAAAAGCCCACTGGGTGAAAGCTGGCTAAGGATTTATTCTAAAGCTGTAAATTATTTTCCTCAGAAGCATAAGGGTTGTGGGAAAGAGCTGAGTGAAAACCTCAACTGGGTTCTACTTTGCACAGCTTTTATTGTACCCCCACCCAGAGGCTGGTATCTAGGTGGTGGTGCACTACTTTGTGTCTCTTTTTTTGAAGATCTGATCTGAAACCTATCAAAGTTAATGAAAACCCACAGGCTTCGGTGAACTTTGGATTAGGACTACAAACCGTGAAATGGATTTCTTCTGACATATGAAAGATAACTATTCAACGAGTCTCCCGGCTATTTTCTGGTAAAGGCTGTCCCTGCTTTTGAATTTTAGTTTAGAAGGATACACAGCTTTACTCCCCAGACATGTACTGCTGGGACATAGCACTGCTTCTAAAAAACGGTGTGCAAAAGGGTGCTAGCTGAAGGAGGAGAATAGAAAATTGCTAAAGAAATTATTCCTTTAAGAAGAAGGATATGTTTTAACCCTGGCCAAAAGTAAGACTGTGTCTTAGCTCTTGCATCACAAGCCTGATGGTGGTGTCACACTGCAGTCATGTTGTTCCCTCCCAAAATGATCAACAGAATGATAAAATGGATGCTATACCTCTGATTCCTGAGTAATACACTCAAAATCTGAAGTTTATTTCTATTTAGACCACTTCATATTACTGGAGTGGAATCATAGAATCATTTAAGTTGGAAAAGACCTCTAAGATCATCTAGTCCAACTGTCAACCTAGTGCTGCCAAGTCTACCACAAAACAATGTCTCTGAGCACATCTACACCTCTTTTGAATATCTCCAGGGATGGTGACTCAACTACTTTCGTGGACCGCCTGTTCCAATACTTCACAACCCTTGCCGTGAAGAAACCTTTCCTAATACCCAACCTAAACCTCACTAGCATATCTTGAGGTCATTTTCTCATGTTCTTTCACTTGTTGTTTGGGATAAGAGACATCCTTCCCAACCCCCCCCCCCCCCCCCCCAACCTCCTTTGAGGTAGTTGTATAGAGCAATAAGGTCTGAATAAAGACTGAAGCAAGTAAGGCATTAAGTACCTCAGCATTTTCCTCATAACTTGTCACAATGTTTCCCCCCTCCATACAGTAAAGGATGGAGATTCTTTTTAGTCCTCCTTTTCTTGTTTATGTATTTATAAAAGCATTTTTTATTTTCTTTAATATTGGTAGCCAGGCTGAGCTCCAGTGGGGCTGTGACCCTTCTAATTTTCTCCCTGCATAGCCTCATGAGATCTTTATAGCCCTTCTGAGTCTCTCTGTCCCCTACCCCACCCCACCCATCTTCCAAAGGTCACAAACCCTCTTTTTCTTCCTGAGCTCTAGCACAGCTCTCTCTTCAAACTGGCTGGTCTTCCTCCACACCAGCTCATCTTTCAGCCCATGGGGACAGCCTGCTCCTGCTCTTTTATGATTTCCTTCTTGAAGAGTGTCCAGCTTTTCCGGACTCCTTTGCCCTTCAGGACTGCATCCCAAGGGATTCCACCAACCAGTCTCCTGAACAGGCTGAAGCCTGCCCTCTGGAAGTACAGGGTGACAGTTCTGCTAACACCCCCTCCTTACTCTTCCAGGAATTGAAAACTCTATTAATTCGTGATCACTGTGGCCAAGACAGCCTCCAGCCTTCACATCTCCCATGAGCCTTTCACAGTTCACAAGAAAAAGGTCCAGCAGGATGCCTTCCCTACTTGGCTCATTCAGCAGCTGTGTCAGGAAGTTATCATCTTCCACACACCCCCAAAACATCCTAGACTGTTTCCTCTCTGCTGTGTTGTATTTCCAGCAGGCATCTGGTAAGTTGAAACCCCCCCCCACAAGAACAAGGGCTACTGGTTGTGAGACTGCTGCTTATGGATTTCAACTTGTAACACAAATTAAAGCCTGTGTAGATCTTATAATATGTGCCTATAAAACAAAAGGAAATAGTACTTGTAGTGTTTGTGCTTCAGTTGTAGCACTGTCATAATGGATCCCTGTCTGTAATTGCAGGAAAGACAGCTTGCCTACTGCAAAACAAAAATTTCATAATGTCAAGGAAGTCTACTTAGGCTGTTATTTATTTATGATACTTACACCCCTCCCCCCCCCGCACCCCACCCCAATGTATAAGCAATACTCTTATCTTTTTCGTTTTACCTTGATAATGTATTCCTTTCGGTTTGTATGTTATTGGAGCTTCATATTTCTTCCGTGTTATATGCATGGTTCACATAAACACACTGGACAACTGCTGACCTCACCAGCTAAAAAGCATGTAGACTCTGTAAGGAATAAACATGCACGGGAGCTTAAATACGGAGTTTGCATTCCCAAGGGCACACAGACAAAGTGTCACAGCTAGAAATAGTATTCAAGAGCTCTTGCCTTTAGTCTCTTTTATTACGCCCTGTAAAACATGCATTGTCCCAAAGCAGTTATGTATATTTTGCTTCCCTTGATTGTAAAGGGCCCTGTGCATAGCCAGAGCAGCATGAATGGGGGTACGTGTAACCAGTTGTCACACTTCACAGCTGTAAATCTTGTGCAGTGCAGATGTAAGGCCCTGTCTGTGCTTTCTGTGAGAACTGTAGAATAAGAGGCTGCCAGATTTTGAAAAAAGTGCTGGGGCCTGAAGCATGGCAAGAGTTGGGGATGTAGCACAAATCATAGCACATACAAAGAGAGTCCCAAAAGAAAAGCTGCTCGGCTCTTCTTGCAATTGCTTCACATGATTGCCTTCTGTATTGGGGTTGGAATGGGGTCAAATCTGAATGGAGACAACTAAAGATGTCCCTGGATCCTCTTTCTTACCTGAAAAAGAAACATAGGAAAGTGTTACAGGTCTAGGAAGGAAACCCTTGTTTTCTTTAAAGTTTTTTGGTTTTTTGCTCAGGTTGTTTGGTTTTGAAAAGATTTTGAAAGTTCCTACTTTGTGTGGTGGGAGAGTAATATTAGTGGGGCGGGTGGCACACAGATCATGCCCAACAGTAGGTCTGCAGACTTGGAACGCTGCTGAGCAAACATTGTAAGAAAAGCGAGAACAGGTTTGCATTCTCCCATGTCCTGGAGTATTGTGGGGCGGGTACAAGTCTGCTGGCAGCAGTCGCTTGGGAAATGGTCCTCAGGTCTGTAATTGTTTGTACTGGCAGCTGATCTCGGACTCTTAGATATTATGTTCATATGATCAGGGAAGAGAAATGATCAATGCAGTTAGTCCCCACTTACCGATCCTCAGGCACTGGAGCTGTGCTCCAGGGGGCTGTCACATTCTGGTCTTGAGTGTGTTATTTCAAATGCATTATTTTTAGAGCCTTCGAGTCTATAAAAGCCTATGAATGTTGGATCGGGGCCAGCTTTGACTGCATTTCTACAAGGGGTGGCCACAAATTGCTGTTCAGGGTGTTGCAGCGGACAACATACAGATCTGATGAGCTCCAAGACTATTCTGGGCCATGTGTGCTTTTCTGTGCTGTTGGGGAACCAGTTCACGAAAGGTACTCACATGCAGTTTATCATCAGACCTAAGGCAGTCCACAGCTGTGCAAAGGAGTATGAATTGATTTCAGGAGTTAGCCTTAGCATGCCGTCGGCAGGCAAAAGAAAGCAGAGCCCCTACCCATCGCTGTGTTTCAACTGCGTGTCTGCTTCCTTTTCTAAGATACGGCGACAGGATCACATCTCTGTGCCATGCATCATATCCTCATTGCTGCTGCTATGAACAGTCTTTTGCCTCCTGTTTCCTATACGAATTCAATGATAGGATTAGCACTGCAAGCATTAATTTTTCTACCACTGCCTCTCTGTTTATTAGTGGTCCTATTAAAATAATTTAATATTTTACGGCAAAGGTGGAATATAGTATCAAAAAAAAATATTTCTTCTCAAGGGAAACTGTAGCAACAGTTAAAGAGAAGAATACAGGTGCCTTAATTTCTGTAATGACAAAGGAGATGGTAGAAGCAGGAGCAAGGAAGGGGTCATTTATTGTCTTGGTCTTAGGGGTCTTGGTCTCCCCTACTTCCACTACTATGATCACTGTCCAGGAAACAACAGAGCAATGCAGACAGAGAATGTGGGCATTCTGATGGGATCTTGTCATACATATTTCCACCACAGATCTACCAGCTGCCACTACAGTATCAAGGGAAGAGGTAGAGACGAGACCCAGGAATGCATCAGGGACCAAGAAGAAGTTGGAAGAGACAGACAACTTACAACAACTTACCTCTGAGTACAGAAACCAGAACTGTTGTTTATTCATATTTTGAAAGCAAAGCCATCCAAAACAGTGTCCTATGGTTCTGATGCAAATATCAGTGTTTTGCAAGCACAGGTCACTTGGCAAGCCAAGTAGCATGTCCATCCTTGTGCAGAGCTGGCAGATATATTGTGAACTCTTCAAAATCTAAAATATTCTTTCCTGTCAACATCTCAACTCATAAGCCGTGAAGCTCTGGAAACAAAATAACAACAATTTTTATGGTGGAAGCTCACAGAAGGCCTGATGCACTATCCTTTATACTCTCACTCACTTTTGGAAACCTTCGAAAGTAGAAGAAATGACAATATTTGATTAGGACCTGTGTATGCATTTTTCAGTGGGACAGGACAGACTTTCTTCAGTGCCTAGAACAGCCTAGGCATTGTTAATATTGGCTTAATAACAGCTGCTCACTATTATTTTAGTGAGCAGCCGATATTAAGATAGAGTATGTTGCTCAAAAATGTTCCTGGAATGTGCACTGTCCACTTTTCCAATCCTTACACAGAAACTATCAGGCAAAGAGTTTAGAAAGCACCACAGGCTGTTGGACTTCAGACTGAGAATCAAATCTGACAATGAAGCAAATCATTAATCAAATAGTACTGTCAACCATACTGCTGTTTTTTGCAAACATCCTAATTTCACATCACCTGTTTGCCAGAAGGAACATAAAAGGTGTGTTCTGCTAACAGGAGCAGTGACCTTGGAGAGTGTTTCTCATTGGTGTTTTTGGTGTAGGAGAGTTTGAGCATTTGTTGACGATTTTTTAAATATTTTTAGAGTTCAGCCCTTTCACATATATAAGCACACAGTAAAAATGTGTTAGTGATCACAAGAAATCCAGTGTAACTGGGAAAATTCAACAGATACCCGTACTCTGTGGTTGGTACCATCTGGCAGTGATCACCATACACTGCATTTTTATTTGCTAATTATTTTTATCCTTTCAAATAGCAGGGATGCATGCAAAACCAACTGATTTATTTTTGATTTTGATTTTTTGAAAACGTGCAAATGTGCCTGTTGTGCAGCATCAATTTTTGCAAGTTTGCAGAAGTAACAGATTATTGCAAAGGTTGTGTTTAAGCTGAACCTTCAGCCTCCACGGTGGTACCCACGTTTTTACAGAACAGAAGCTGGGAAAGCTGTTGATGTGACACATTCCAAGGGTGACACTTCCCTGTTCCTGCTGCTGTGTTGGGAGTGTAGCAACACCATTCACGCAGTTTCAGTGGCATCCTGTACATACCATCTTTGAACTGCTGATGGCAAAAGGAGATTTGACACATGTAGCCAGTGAGATGATGCTGGCAGCAGCCTCACCATAAGTGTGGACAACCATCTAGCAACCCTAGTGGAATTGTTTTGCTTTGTCTCCAAACTAAATCATTAGTAAGTCCCTTGTTTTAACCGTGAGATGACAAATCAGGTTCACACACAGGCACTTGTGTCTCACAGGCACTAATCCCAGAAAACAAAGTATTACCTTCACATAAACAAATAACAGCATGTGAAACTTGTGATTTGAACCTCTGTAGATTTAATAGTTTCTTTTTTTTTTTTTTTTTGGCTTGCTAGTACTCTGGCATTTATAGACTCCCTTGCTAGACGATCCTGTTTTCCACCTGCATTTCCAAAGTACTTATAGCTGTTCCTTCATGATCGCTACCATTGCTTCTCTCTCCTCCCTATGCAGTGCATGTGCTATGAACGAGGTAGTGCAGAATTTGAGTAACGAGGTATAAGTCACCCTGCACTTTATCTAGAGCTCAGACCACTGTACCAAAGTGCACTGTCAGAGCAAAACGCTGTGGCTGGCAGGTGATTAGAGAGATACCCTATTGTACATTACCATAGCCTGCTGCACAGTGTGGACCCTGGCACAAAGAAATGATAAAATGATCTGTATATGGTCTACCTTCCTGTAAGTTGAAGTGAGTAATACGTTAGCCAAAACTGTACGTAGTTACCATGTTAGCTACCACTTCCCTTCCTCGCAGAATTGCAGCTTTGTGTCACTGATGTTTTTTCTAAAAAATGCAGACTGAGGCCGCTGTTGGCTGGGTGGACATTCAAGATCTGGGGAGAATTTTTGTAACCTTTACCCTGTTTTATGAATATTGGACTAGCCATGTGCTATCACTAATAAACTAAGCTTCTCAGTGCTCTCATTAGGTCATTAGGACAAAGCATTGTCATTCTCTTAAACTCATTTAAGGCATACTTGCTTGATTTCACTCAAATAGGACAAAGTTTTGCAAATGACAGACCATGTTCTAGGGAAACAGGCTGTGTGCATACCTGCACACAAAGTTGCAGCAAATGCCAGCAAATCTGGCATCCTTTATTGCATATGCAGTCAGTGTAAGGGAAATTTATCCATCTGTATAACATACATAGAAAAGTGTGTTGCATTCCTTTTACTGTCTTACACCTACGAAAGCTAAAAGTGTAGAAAATAAGGGACTAATTTCATAATATTTTAATTTCAGTGGAGGGTGCTTTCTCTTCCTTTACTCTTTTCTATATTGTTTTGAAAGAGAAAAGACTAAATTCTGGCTACACAGATAGTCCAGGTGAACTATCAAGAGTGAATATACATACTGACTTCAGGTATTATTCTTCCCAAGAAAACGGCATAACCGGTATTGAAGAGTAACGTTAGTCAGTGAACCCTCTGAAGCAACTTTCAGAGATATATCCTATGAATGAAAAGCCCGTTTTGCAAAGCAGGACAGGGAAGTTGTCAACATACCATAGGCACAGAAGCAAGCTGAACAGAAAGAAGTTACACGATGAGGATCCTGGAGAGATTCAACCAGCTCTCAAAGCCAAAATGTTCTTTGCTAAGGTGTTTTTTTACTGCATGCTGAGTGCATATTTATTTTATGTCTTTCCACAGAGACATCATTGCCTAATTGTAACTCTTGCAGCTAGCCCAGATTTCCCATGAAGCAGTACATTTTCATATCAGAGCATATCGGGCATTTTCTCTAAATGAGGCTGTGCAATTAAGCAGGAGAGCTGATACTTTGAGGCAAACGCTCCAGAGCTGCAGAAGCCACAGTGACAATGCCATTTGGAGAAGCTACGCCCAGGGCCAGCATCCAGGGTTATTCAGAGTAACTCAGAGAGTATACAAAAGCTGGGAAGGGCAGAGAAAACCTTTTATCATCTGCCTATGATAGTATGCTTGTGCTTCAGTAATGCAGGACTGCAGTCAGATTTCAGCTGACAGTTCCTCTGGGGACTGCTGCAGTGGGAAATAATCCGCTCCCTGATTCCTATTTGTTGTTGTTTTGTTTGTGCATGCCTTTTATTTTTTTTTTAGCATGACAAAGCAATTACCTGAATAGAGAGTTTCTATGTCTGCAAACAAAGAGATGTGTTGGAATCCAGGTGAAACACTCATTCTGAGTGCATTTCTTTTAAAATGGAAGTAGAAAATACTACGTAATACTAATTCCTATGTGAGCTCCTATAACAATTGCTCCTATTTCCAGTTAGCAACTGAACTCCAGCTCAATACAAAGCACTGTAAGTAAATCCAGTTCTAAGGAGTAAAAGAATTAAAACACGCAGAACATTATGTGTGCTGCTTGATCTTAATAGTGAATGTTAATCTTTTCTAGTAAATTCTCACTAGAAAACTCTAACTAGAAAATTCTCACTTCTTTGCTTTCATTATGTAAATTAATTGGTTTATGTAAGTGTTAGTTTTTACCCAGTGCTTCAGGCTGCACCCATTTTAGTGGAAGATTTGTTGGAGGTATATTTTCAAGGCCAAAGGAGGTCATTAAGTGTACATGCTGTAAAATGCAGGCTACAGAACGACATCCAGTGATGGGGAAGCCTGTAATTATTCTGATGTAAAAACAGACCCTGTGAATGTACAGATAAGTCAGTATGCACTTAGAACAAATAAATGCATATATATTGTGCAGAAGAAAAGATCTTATTACTTTTCGTCTGCTATTAAAAAAAGTGTTGCAAATGTGTTTTTTTTATATCCTATAATATGCTCTGCACCTCTGAAGAACGCAACATGGACTCTAGATGCTCTCCCTTGAGAAAAGGAGACAGGAGGTAAGGGAGATCATTCATCTCCCAGCAGCTGCCTTCAGCGTTTCAGTCCTTTCTGATTTTGGTATACAGCCCTGACTTAATGAAACATTAATAACAAACAACAACAACAAGAGAACCCAAAAAACAACAACAACAAAAGAGAAGACCCTATTTCGTTTCATGTTAATTATTTTTGATAATTTTATAAATCTTTTGGATGCTTAAAGGATAAATCTTAAGTTCCTCACGCTAGACCAGATGTTCAAGGGAATCATACAGCCATTAAGGTTGGAAAAGACCTCCAAGATCATCTGGTCCAACCGTCCACCTACCACCAATATTACCCACTAAACCATGTCCCTAACATACACCAACCCTTTCCTTAAACACCTCCAGGGACCTTGAACTCTCTCTTCAAAGAAGCAGACCTTAAAAGACAGGATCCTCAAAGAGATGAGACTGGCAGGAAGAAACAGAGATGTCTGGCAAATTAAGTTAATGACATATGGAAAAAAGGGAATGCATTAAAACTTAACTTCACTGGATGCTCTGGGGAGTTACATGCCTGTTGTTTGGGATCTTTGGGAATAACAGTATGGTAAAACTGTTGACTATACTCATACTAAAACATGTCTAGTGTCTTTCTCTAGTAGTCTGAAATTTTGCACCCGTGCTGGTTGATAGCAATCTGACAATACTTTGATTATGGATCTCCAGAGAATGATCTCATGACTGGATTTGACCATCTTGTTCTACCAGAAAATTTTCAGTAGCTTTGGCGAGGTGGAACGATGTTTCCCTTTTTTTTTTATTTTATTATTTTTTAGTTTTTAGTTTTATTTTTTAGTGAAAGGATATTGACAGTTGGACGGTTTTAGCTTACCATTTGGCAGGAAAAAAAAAAAAAAAGCAAGCATATTAGGAAAGAAACAAATGGTTCAAGGTAATCTATTTCTATCTATTTCTCTACAAAGTCTTGAGAGTTGCTCCTTCTCTGTCAGGTAACAGGAGAGGTAAAGTAGTATTAAAAAGGAATAAAAAAGAAAAGGTCTTTGAGGATGAAGCAGAAAAGAGACTGGGAAGTAGGACTGATATGGAAGAAGTTAGCAATTTCAGTTGCTATTAGACAGTAGTAAACTTGTTAGGTAAGATGTATACATGAAAACTTGTTGATTTTAAATCCTCTTTCTCAGTTTGCTTTGGAGTGGAAGAAGTGAAGAGCATAGCAACAAATCTGCTGATGTCAAAAGCGCAATCAACACCTCTAATGAAGTGAAGCTTTTTTTTTTTTTTTTTTTTTACAAGTGGTGTTTTAGCATCTTTTTTCCCATCGACCCTTGAAAAGAAGTTCTGACTGGAAAAGACACAAGATAAAATCTTGGCCTTTAACATGTGAGTGACTAAACTTCTTTGGCTTTCAGAGGGACAGGGTTCTCCTGCAGGAAAAGTGAGGCTAGTTGACATCATAGTTCAATAGTTTCAGTTAAATTCCAGAATCCCAGAGTAAGTGTAGGATCTACTTTGACAGATTTTCTTTGCACTTGACTCCTCTCTACCTTAATCCTTTCTCTTTATTGCTGTTGCTGCTGTTGTTTTGTGTTGTTGTTTTGTTTTGTTTTGTTTTGGGGGTCAGGATGCAGAGAGGAGCAGAAGGCTCGTGCTTGAAATGCATTCAACCTGGATAGTTAGAACAAGTCTATCATTATGATGTTCTTCTGTGTGACCAAAAAGGTGACTCAAAATAAAATAATGCCCTAAATCTTGCTTTGTTTCATCTAGGCCTGAAGTTAGAGTTATGCTCACAGTTCTTCAGCATCTAGAATTGTAAGACACCGTATTTTTTCGCTAGTTTTTGTGACTTGCTTTTTTATGTGTATTTATTGCGTTTTCATAATGAGAAGAAACACTACCAAGTTTCAATTACTGACCTATGAAAAATTCCATAAAAAGATGGATTTCTATAAAAAACATCCACAAGAAAATACTTTTAAATCCTTGTGTTGCAGTAAGGACATGAGATATCTTCTGAAGTACCACCAGTTCAAAGACTTTTAAAAGGTGGGATACACAGTCAGTACACAGTACTAAGGGAAATATTTAAAATTACATTTGATTTTTAATTTTGTTCTATCCAAGGGCACGATATATATATATTTATATATATGTATA
This sequence comes from Cygnus olor, assembly GCF_009769625.2. Taxonomy (NCBI): domain Eukaryota; kingdom Metazoa; phylum Chordata; class Aves; order Anseriformes; family Anatidae; genus Cygnus; species Cygnus olor. The sequence goes on along the minus strand of NC_049198.1, from coordinate 42,902,771 downwards.
TATTTAAAATTGAAAAGCAAATACTGAAACTTACTCTGCACCAGCTATATGTCTTTTCTCTGTCTGTGAGATAGATATTTATTTTCCAACCTAACATTTTAAATTACATACTCAGGGCTGCACAGAAATCAATGTCAGGGATAGGATTAGAATCAGATTTCTTAAAATCTGTTCACTCTCTGCTAGACCAATGTTTTCTTGCCTGACTAATGCTGCTGGAACAAAACTTTTACAATTTTTTTAAAGATGAAGAGGCAGAGCTTCGGGAAGTATTGGAGAGATGACCAGAGAGGTGCAGCTCACATCTAACAATCTGTAGGAGATATGTATTCAAATAGGGATGCTCAAGTGTTCATGGGGAAATTTGTTTACAGCAGTCAAGTATTACCCATGTACTTGTATGTATGTACAAACGACTATAACAAAGGTCAGGAGAAAAGGTAAATACATTTGTGAGTAGGATCAAGTGTATTAAACTACTAGTTTTGCAAGGAATGAATATCTGCAAAACAGTGCAATTTAAAAATATGTGTTTCCTCACAAGTAGGCAGAAACCTATGGAATTTGAAAAAAAGGCTACAATTCCATCTCTCACACGTGTTTAAACAATGCAAATCACAAAAAAGATTAGCTACCTGCGTGATCAGCAGGTCACACAGTTCATTTTACAGGCATTCATGAATTCAGATAACATACATGATTGCGTCCGTACAATGGAAAATAAAACACTTTTTGTATTTGAGATGTATTGTAAGTTCATGCCACTGATGTATTACATCTTAAATAACTAATAAACTTTTAGACAAGCCTGAACTATTCAAGAAGAGCTTATTCAGAAGGGCCTGACCAACCCATCCTGAACAGTCACAACGTGGCACTTAAAAATGATGTCTCTCTTTTCCCATATATTAGAAAGGTAAACAATTTGCATCCTTGTGCTTCAGATAATGACAAAGGCACAATGCAAAATTAGAAGGCATTTTCTAAGATATCAAAGAGAAAGAGGTGTTGTTGTTATTTTTAGCATTACTTTTGCTCATTACTGGAGATACCAGAAACATTACATTAAGCACAGACACGTTAACACTGGGCTGGTAGTATCCAGCAGCTGTGGATTGTACATGTCAGGAAGGCTATACATCAGCCACTCCCTGAAAACTTAGTACTTCTATGCTTCAGAACAATCCTCTCACATGGATTAAATCTCCTGAGTTATTTGTCCAAATGTTCAAGAAAGAGTGGATGTACTATCTCCATGGCATCAGCTGCAAAGTACGTTGTACCTCAGGTGTTTTCTTTCAAAGGAAATTTTAACATCTGTCAAAACCTGATGTTTACAGTGAAGTTCTGATGCAGAGCCCTAGCAACACAACAGAACTATGATAAAGGCTTGTGCTGAATCCTGTTTTCTCTCCCAGGACAACTCTTAATGTTAAAAGAAAAAACTGCACTTCAGTCAGTTTTAATATTTATGACATGGATAAAACATTTTTTTCCCTACCATTGACCGATTTGCTGACTTTTTCTGTGCGAATGCATCCTGGTTTCATTACTATGCCAGCTATATACGTGTGTATGCCAATGTTCACACATCTACTGTTGTGTTTCAGGTTAATTTCATGATAAATAACTATTATTATACAAGTTTGAGTCTTTTTAATTCCTCTTCCTCAAAGCACATCTAATTTTCCTCACTTTAACCTCTAGTCTTGATTTTCACAAATGTTTGCAAACAAACAAACAAACAAAAATTACACAGGCAATCCACCTCCAGCACTATTCTGCAAATCACTTTACTTCTAGACGATGTTTCTCATGCACAATATTTCAGCAGTAGTAAGTCACTAAAACTCATTTCCAGTTTGTAGTGTTTTCAATTACAAATCTGGCTTCACTCTCAGCACCAGCTCTGCCCTGGGCTGAGGGCTGCACTGTCTTGTGAAGCTCATATAAACAGACCTTTATCAAGTTTACTACTTCTAGTACTGGTCCCAAGAGACCTTGCTGAGTTACTTAACTTCTCTGCAGTTTAGCATATGTATAAATGCATTTCTGTTGGCTCCAAAGAAGTTTTAGGACATAGTTCTGAAAGACCATGGTGGTATATTGTGCGCATATAGGAATCAGGAAATAATGCTGAGCTGTTTTGCATTTTCTACTAATTTTTATGCAAGACTGGTTATAGTTGTAGCCTAGAGCATTAGTTAATAGGGACAGTAACAATGACTATGAAACTTAAATACAGCAGGTTTTTATTTTTATGTTTTTACATAAGAGCCATTGCTCTGCAGCATCTGATGTTTTTGCAACCACCTCTCTGTCAGTATCAGTTACTAATATTTTCTAAAACATTGGTAGGTGATGGCTACTGACAAATGCTGTTAACTAGTTCTGTAACTGTCAATGTCCTTAAATGTTCATAAAATCACTTTTGCAAACTGCCTAGTGCTGTACTTTCTGAACTCAATTAACTTATTCTCATTGGATGCATACTGCAGGCAGTGCTGGACTTGAAACCTTCACTCTTGCTATTGAAAATGGGCTTTATAGTCAATTAGCTTTTGAGACCTGTCAGATATTTATGTATCTAAGAGACTTTTAATTCCTGATCTTTTTGGACAGAACAGCTACTCATCAAGACACTCCAGCGAGAAAGGGAAAATAATAGGGTTATGTCTCCAGAAGTCTTGGCTGCCTGTAAGAAAGCAGGGCAAAATTAGTCAATGAGTGGTCCCAGCTGCAGACAGTCCTCACATTTTCTTCTTGCACAATGATTCCTAATTAATACTTTTATCGGTGTTTATTTTTAACATCTTTCTTGTCTTACTTACAAAGGCAAATGAGCTGTTTTCTGACTGCCATTGTGTTTCTATGAATCTTGGCAAACAGTTCAGTTCCCTAAACATCGAAGCCCTGTTTTTAGCCAAATTATAACTTTAGGCTTTGCATGTGCTGCAAAGAAGGATTCACTTTTCCTTAAAAAAAAATGAAAGAGCAAATTGCTCCCAGTCAGGAAATTACTTATCTCCCTAACTAGATGAGAAGAGGGATGTGTTCCAAAATGGCTTTGAACTTGCAACAAAAATTTGTTTCTGACCTAGACAAAAGTTTTGTACGTATTGTTAAAAAAAAAAAAAAAAGTGCTCTCAGGTGAAAATGCTAAAATGCATGTCTTACTCTGATCATTTTAAAATAGTCTTTAAAGAACAGAAGAAAGGATCAAGCACGGCATTGCTAGTTGGTTGAGGGAAATTATTGTCCTGCTCTACTCTGCCCTGGTGAGGCCTCACCTCAAGTACTGTGTGCAGTTCTGGGCACCACAGTACAAAAAGGATGTGAAACTATTGGAGAGTGTCCAGAGGAGGGCTACAGAAATGGTAAAGAGCCTAGAGGGGAAGATGTACCAGGAGTGGCTGAGATCACTTGGCTTGTTCAGCCTGGAGAAGAGGAGGCTGAGGGGAGACCCCATCACAGCCTACAACTTCCTCGCGAGGGGGAGTGGAGGGGCAGGCACCGATCTATTCTCTTCAGTCACCACACTAAGGACCCACGGGAATGGAGTCAAGCTGCAACAGGGGTGGCTCAGGCTGGACATCAGGAAGAGATTCTTCACTGAGAGGGTTGTCGCACACTGGAACAGGCTCCCCAAGGATGTGGTCACTGCACCAAGCCTGTCGGAGTTTAAGAAGCGTTTCGGCTGTGCTCTTAGTCATATGGTCTGAATTTTTGGGTAGACCTGTGTGCTGCCAGGAGTTGGACTCGATCCTTGTGGGTCCCTTCCAACTCGGGATATTCTGTGATTCTATGATCATGTTCAGTACTATCTTCTGATGGTGAAAGCTAATTTTTTTAAAAGTTTGAGCTACCTGTTCAGTCATAAATTACTTTTTAATTGTTTAATATTTTTTAATGATGCCTACTGCCCCAGATCTGTTAAGGACACTTATCTCAGAAGTACAACCTCTTCCCAAAGCCCTCGCACGGCTCACAGCCCAGAGCTGCGTTGGGGCAGCTTCGTGCCCGCCTGCCGCCCGCACCTCTCCTGTAACGCCGCCGCAAGCTGAGGGGCAGGAGCAATATTCAGGACCGGGGGGGTGGAAAGCCTCGAAGCGCCTCTGCCCTGCCCGGCCCGGCCCGGCCCTGCCCGCCCGCCAGCGCCGCCCTCTCCGGCAGGAGGTGCCGGGGGCTGGGGCGAGAGAGGCGGCGGCCGCCTTCCTGCTCCGGCGGGGCCAGCCCGGCAGCGGTAACGGCGGCGAGGTGAGCGGCGAGAGCGGCGCCGCGGCCTCCGCCGCGCTGTGGGGCCGCGGCCCGGCGTGTGGGGGCGGCGTGAGGGAGCGGGGAGCCGCGGGGCGGGCAGCGCGGTGCCTCTCGCCCCGCTGTGCGGGGGGACGCGGCCCTGGCGGCCGGGCCGGGCACGGGCGGGCCGGGCCGGCTCCCTCCGGGCCTCCCTCAGCCGCTTTGCAGCCGCTGTTCGCGGCTCCGTGCCAACGGGGGGCGGCCGGGCCTCTCGTCCTGCGGCCCCGCTGAGCCGAGGGGTGCCCCGGGGGGCTGCCGTGCCCTGCCCTGCCCTGCCTCGGTCCTGTGCCAGCCCGCAGGGGATGCCCGCGTCTCTGGTTGAGCCCGTGCCAGTCTTGCATCTGCACAGCACCGTGCTCCTGAAGAGCCGCTCGCACCGCTGGTTTTCTGCGTTTCTTACTTTGTAGCGGGCGGTCTGTGCGCTTCCCAGCGAGACCACGCGTGTAGCCGGGCAGGGGTGGGAGCAGCGCGGTGATGGTGTGGTTCTCTCATTGCCTACCTAAACCCGCTGTGCCCCTTTTCCTGTTACTGTATTTCAAGATCAAGTGGGGGTCCTTTTAATTTAGATCCTGACAGGGTAGTTCATTTCGCATGGAAAAAGCACCGAGAGCAGTCTGTTTTCTTAAAAAGAAATGAGCAGTCTAAGCGTTGAGGTTGCTCTCGTAACTTTCTCATTTAATTCTCTTTTCATACACAAATTTTTATGGTTGCTGGTAGTGATGTCTACAAACGCATCTGGAAGATGTGTGCCTGAAAACTTCGTGAGGGTGTTTTACAAGATTTTGTCCACTTATTTTTGGTTATATAGCTGCCTTAATCAGAGGAGATACCTAAAGCAAACCACTAGGAACTTATTAGCTACAAGCCTGCTTGGGTCTTCTCTTCAAAATCAAAAGGGCGTAAAGAGCAGCATGTTGTGGGTGACTGAGTCAGTTCTGGTTGTTGGCCTCTCATGGTCAGCTGCAGGACGAAATTCTTCTGTAAAATTTGTAAAATATCTGGTGGGGCAGCGGTAACGACCGGCCCCTCCCTGAGCAGACACCTCTTCAGTGTTTTCATACTCTCCTGATCTGTTTAAAACATGGTTTAAAATGCTTGAGGAAGGGAAGACCTAAGACCCAATCTGAGTATCCAGTGATGATTTTTCCTGAGAATGGTGAAAATGCAGTCACCAAACCTGTTACATCAAGTGCCTCCCCTCCTCTTCCTGGGGAAAGTGTAACTTGATAATTTGGACAAATAGTGACTCAGTAACATCCTGCAGCATCTGCGCTTGAATTTTTCTGGCTAGTTGCCACCCTGAAGTGAACCAGTTGTCCGGAGCATGGAATTTTGTAAAGTGGCTGTTGCTGAACACTTCAGGATTATTTATTTATTTATTGCTTTCAGCCTGCAGTTTGTGGGTTCCTGTGAAAGACGCTTGAGAAGAAGAGGTCTGGCTCTCTCAGCCCGCAGCATCCTCGTGCCTGCAGCTCCAGGTTGTCCTTCCCAGATACATCTGTGCTGTAAGCTGGGACGAGAAATCGAGCCTGCTCTGGGAAAGGGTCGTGGCGGTCCCGTGGTGGCGGCTGCTGTGTTTCCCTGCTGGGTTTGTCTTTGTGTTGTTGCTTGTGCTGATTTTGTGCCTTGCAGTGGCTGAGCAGTCAGCAGATAAGGGGCAAGCAATAAGTGCCAGCAGGCTACGTGCCATCCGCTTTGTTAGCTTGTAAGTGTTGGTTAACGAATGAGAACACTTGATCAGGATGTCATCATGATGTTGGTCTGGTGTAGCTTAGTCTGTTGATGAAGCTGATCCATTATATTTTTTAATTTTTTTTGGAAAGTAGGTCTCACCCAATAAGGAATTAGGATATCAACCCCCAAGTCTCCAGTGGGTTTTGTCTTTGGGTTACTATGTCTGAGGGGAGGCAGAGGCGTTGCCCAGAAGTCCCCCAGGTTTTTAGTGAGTGCTTCGTTTGGTCTGCTGGCCCTCACTCGGCGGGTCACGCGCAAATATGCCAAGCTGGGCCCTGTAAGCAGGGAGACTTGGCTTTCCTCTTGGGATTTTGGCACGCACAAATCATCTTGCTTTGTCTTTGCTTATAAAGTCCTTGTCCGGAGTTGGTGCGTTTGTTCGCTGTCGGTACTGGAAGCTGCTTGGTAGCAACTACCTACATGACAGCTGTAAAAGAAAGATTTGCTTAGACTGATGGTATATTCAAACAAGGAAGGATAGATGTTAGTTTGCCTGAATATCCTAAAGTCTAACACACCTCCTTCTCCATGGAGCTCTGCTAGGCTGGCAAAGCAGAAGACTGAAATTGGTTGTGCTGAAGTCAGGAATTTTGTGCTCTACCAAATGTAGAGCACTGTATCTGTGATACAGCATCTGATTTTCACATCTGTAGTAAACATTCATGAGAGATGGATTCCTTCATGTTCAGTGAAATCACTTTCTTACCCATAAAATCAGAAACATATTTTCTTTTCAACTCAAATCACTGTGCCAAACCAGATATTTCCTGGAAAACAGCATGACAAATACATTTCCATATAAATGTATTTACTGAGCTGATTTGCTTATCTTTCCACCAGAACACATGTGTATATCCCTGGTAGAAAGTTACGGAGATTTTATTTTCAGGCTGATGAGAGAGGAAATACCGATACTGCAACTGAGGTTGTGTGTTGTGTCTGCACTGGTTAGACAGAAGGTCCTTCTTTGCGTCTCTCCCCTTTACTCTTCCTTTTGCCTTTCCTTCTGGTGGCTATAAAATATATTCTCCATTAACATAAATTACTAAAGGCAAGCAACACCGAGTTTTCTAGAGGGGAAAAATATATCGAAGTTGAGCATGCTTTGCTGAAATCAATGCTCGCTTCCCAGCTTTTAGCAGCTGAAAGCAGCAGGAAAGGAATTCAGGCTACTCAATTTGCACGCTGGGTAGGTGTAACGTTTTGCACCTGTGCTTTAAGGTGTGCCCTGAACTAATTGTTTGTCCTTTGTATAATTGCTTTACTGCTGAGTCTTTTGGAGCAAGCAGCTAGTCTAAATAGTAGTTAATTTCCAGTGTAAGCTTCTATAGCTGATAAGATGTATTGCTTCCCCTACTTCTGACTGACAGGAGGAAAACACCAATTATTTTATTCAAGTAATGCTTGGAATGACGCACTATATATTGCAGTTTATATTCGGTAATTTTTTCCATGTTTTTAAGTGTGCCAACTAATACAGTTACTATGAATAACAGGATACTGCTGACTTCTTGATGGATTTTGATATACATTTTTTGAAGTGTAGTATTTTATTTGTATAAGTATTTTATATTTGTGGTTTTCTGGTACGCAAAAATAAACAAATTACTTTGTTCTTAGCTGATGTGGTTATGCCCATTTGCTGCATGTTGTTTCTGCCACTCCGGACATCTGCAGTTCTAGGTTTTCAGGGAGCCTGTGGAGACAAGGATGCTGTGTAAATCTCAGGCGCTCCTCTTAACATGGCACAGCAGGAAAAACAGTCTGTACAATGGTGTACACATTTCCATAATCCTTAGCCTTGTGTTGGAAATTTGTACGTATCTATATGCGTGTGATTTAGTCCACTGCATCTTGATTTTGTACTTTATGACTAAAATTTGTGCCTCTTCCCCACCCTGCCGTTGCCTTGCACGTGTCCCTGTGGCTGCTGTCGGGGCTGCGCTGTGTGCGACCGCTGAATCCTTAGCAGAAAGCTGGACTTGGGGTGTTGGACCCATGCAACTGTGTGCTTCGTGTGCTTCACCTGCTCCTCAGGAGGACGGGTTTACAACTCGTAGAATTATTAAGGTTGGAAAAGACCTCCAAGATCATCTGGTCCAACCGTCCCCCTACCACCACTATCACCCACTGAACCATGTCCCTAAGCACCACGTCCAACCTTTCCTTGAACGCCCCCAGGGACGGTGACTCCACCGACTCCCTGGACAACCCGTTCCAATGCCTGGCTGCTCTTTCTGAAAAGAAACTTTTCATTTCCAACCCAAACCTCCCCTGGCACAACTTGAGGCCAGCTGCCGGTCAAGGTGCAGCACGAGTGAAGAGGTGGCACTTTCAGGAAGCTGCCTTCTGCCATTCGGCGCCCGTCCCCAAATAAATAGATAAACTCACACAGTGTTTTCAAATGAGCAAATAGACTTGAAGCACTTGCCAGACTGGCAGTCTTGTGCAATTCCTGCTGGGGAAAGGTGAAGAAAGGTTGTGTCTTACGCTGAATCCAAAGAGGAGTGTTCCAGAGTGGGTTTTACTCTGGATGCGTGCACACATTAAATGTAGGTGAGCTGTTGTGGGACCTAAGCACTGGGAATAGAGTAATAGCAACATCTCTGTTCCCTGCTAGCTGCTGACATTTTCTTCTTCCCCTGAGATTACAATGTATGTCCCCACATAAATCCTTTGAGAGTTGCTACCATTTATTAATTTATAAATACATTACAGCCTGTAAATTGCATCCATAGGGAAAAAGAAGTCATTTTAAGAGCATTCACTTGAGAGACTGTATGGTGTTTTAGCAGTAAATGCACCCATTTCATGTTGAGTTAGTGTCTTGCAATACATCAGTGTTTGCTGTTTGATCTTCTGTGCTTATTTTTGCTGGCTTTTGTCTGCAGTAGTACAAAAAGGAGAGAAAAAAGGTTGCTATTAGTTTGCAAGAGAGCAGTCGGTATTACAAACTGTGCCCAAGGATCCCAGTCCAGTTTGAGGATTCGTTGAGCTAGGTGTTATTGCATTCATTAAGCCCGGATTTTATCGCATCATGGGAAGATTATGGCCTGTTGCAAACAGAATTGCAGGTGCCCTTTGCCCTCATTTCATGTTGGAATAGGCAGCTCCACAGAATAAACCAAGGCTCAACAGCAATTGCTACTCTTCGTTTGTTAAACCACACTTATTAAATAAAGCAAGTTTTTCTTTTTTGTTTTCTTTTTTTTTTTGTTAGGAGCAGAAGAAAGCTGAGTATCAAGAGAAACATCACTTGGTACAATTTCCCATTGAAATCAACAGAGTGTTTGCTTAACTTTTATTTATTTATTTATATATTTTTTAGATTATCCATAAAATAATTTGGTACAATCTGATTTGTTTACTGACTAACTAACTAGTGTGGAACCAAAATGTTAGAATCATATTACCAGGGCAAAAAGTTGAACTACCCAAGTTTTGAAAGCAAAGTGTAATTTACTCCTGAAACCATGAGACTTGAATTTCATTACTGACTAAATGAGATTACAAGGAATCTATCCTCTTATCTCCAGTCCAACATTGTCTAATTAACTTGCTGGATGGAATATATGATAGAAGGATGGCTGGTTTGTTCTGTTCATTGCATATTTTCATTATATTGTCAAGAATATTCAAGACTTAACCCTGCAGTTGATGTGAAGCTTTATGTAGAAACTAATAATATGATACGGCTTTTTTTTTTTTTTTTTTTTTTTAAGTCCCTCAGATCATAGAACCATAAAATCATTAAGGCTGGAAAAGGAAAAGGTCGTCAAGATCATCTGGCCCAACCATCACCCTGCTACCAATGTCACCCACTAAACCATGTCCCTAAGCACCACGTCCAACCTTTCCTTGAACACCCCCAGATAGAAATACCTAGGCAGAATACCTTCCTTGATAGGTGTAGTCCATTCAGCTGGGAGCTGTTGCATTACTACAGTAAAAGCTTGATTGTGTGTGTAAAGTAATCTAAGTGGAGGACGCGATATGTATTTTGATTTGTATGACATGTATTTTGATTTGCAGATTTCTACACTGTTATGTGTTTTTGTTAATTTTTATGTTTTATTTTTTGAAATTGTAGGGCTAGGAAACAGCTGCTAAGGGATGAAGTCTCCACCTCTTCTCGTGGCCGCGCTCCTGGCTTGCATCATCGTTTTGGGTTTCAATTACTGGATTGCAAGCTCTCGCAATGTGGATCTGCAGGTAATGTTCCTATTGGTCTGCACGTGGTCTTGCACGGGTATGGTTAATAAGGGTAGTCCACAGCAAGAAGAATGCTTCCTCTGCATGTGGTGAGCTAGGAACTTTGGCTTGCTGTAGGGGTTTACACAAATATTACAGTTGATGCTCATCAGCAGAGGGACATGGGGAAATGGGAGGAATGCCTGTTTGTAGGTAGGGGGGACCCAAAACCTGAAGACCTACATATGGTGCCTGTAACTTCAGAACACATGTGGCATTCAGCTGGTTTGTTCTGTTTCAGTTTGCAGATGTGGCATCCTGTTGTTTTTCTTATTTTTTTTTTCCTCAGAGCACATTGCAACTTGCCCCCCATTTTTTAATTTGAATGGGCCTCCGTAATTTGCTCATCTCCGTAAATTATTTTCCTATATTTTCGCCATTCTTGTGACTTCTGTTTTTTAGTATAAAGTAAGATTGACCTCTTTTGATAAATGTTAGACGAATAAGGATGCACACACACTTTACCACCAAGGACAGAGAAATCTAGCTTGTTCAGAAATGGTATTGAGAAATCCGAATTTGTATTTCTTAGAAATCGTTCCTAAAGAAGGCACACAGCTCACATGGAAATAATTACTCTGCTGTTTTGTAGTGGTGACTGTATTTTCTGTGTCTGTTGAGCTTGGGTTTGTTATCCTTACTGGACTGCACATTCTTAAGTTGAAAATTCAACTCTCCCTGCCCTCCCCTCCGTCTCTTCCCTCCCCTTTCTCCTTTCTTTTTTCTTTCTTTTTCTTTAACAATCAGCAACAACAAAAACCTGAAAATTTAGTCTGGTGATTAAACATGGTTTATGAGAGCTCTTCCCAAGTTTTTCTATTTAATTATTATTTTCTTTTTAATTGAACTGAATTTTAACACTGAGTTGATGGCTGTTGGAACTGCATTCCTGTTCCACCCCCGAGCTGACACTCTTCAAACAGGGCACGTCTTGGGCCATGCAGTTGAGGGAACGTCTTAGTTTTCCTGTGGTGACAGGGTATGATGTCATTTCTTCTGGAAACTTGGTCATCTCTCGTCTTTCCTTTAGTGAGGGGCCTCAGGGTGGTGGCTACCAGCTGTTTGTAGCTGCGGCAGTAATACTGAGGCTTTGCTGCACAATCGTGGGGCAGCTGATAGGAAAATAAGTCAGCATACCAGCTTATCTTGGTCTCAGTAACGTACAGACATAAAATCCCATTTACTGTTACTGATTTACTGTATCATCTTGTACACTTTCCCCAGAGAACACGATTGAAAATACTTTCACTTCTGTGTAGTCATGCACTCTGACTAGAATAAAAGCACATCCAAAGCTATGAATGGAGCTTTTAAAACACTCCTAAAACGCTCATATAACCCATTCATTTGTTGGCAAGACTTTGCTGCTATTATGACTAACACGGAATAAGCGCTTTTTTTTTTGCTCTTCCAGCCAACCTACAAGTTTTTTTAATTTATTTTTTTATTTTTCCCTCCTCCTCTCCGTTCTCTTGCAGTGGCAATGAAGCGGAGTAATGAAACGGTGCTGTCCTCCGTCCATTTTGTCCATGGTCTTAAGTAAAAATTTTTGATGATTTGAGAGATGATTTTTTCCCTCTGAGTAAGTTTAGGATCAACACCAGAAACTGCAGTGATGTCCGAGTGGGCATTTTGAGAAATGTTTTGACCTTGTACTTCAGAAAGATTGTAGACATATTTTTTAATGTATTCCTTTTGTTTTGTTTTTGTTCTGGTGTGCTTTTTTGTTTGTGATTTTTTTTTTTACCATAAGTACTTAGCTTTGTATTTATTTGATGATCTTTAACTAAAATTTTGATGGCTGCTACAGAATATGAGTTACCAATAACTTATGTAAGGCTGGTGTGTGTGTGTGTGTGTGTGCTTACAGGTGGCTGACAGATATCACCAACTGAGGAAATATTTTGATGAGGTTAGGATTGTTTGTCTGTTGTATTCTCTGAAGTTAGGTATTCTATGAAAGAATAGAAGAAAAGTCCAGTAAAAAGGAAATTGGGTTTACTTGTTACATATTCCAGTTCTGCCTATGTGAAGTTTGAAAGCATGACCCTTTTAAAACAGTCTGAGAGGGGAAACATTTCTCTTTGTCTTTTGCTAATGTGCTCTTCCTCAGAGTCGGATCATGGGGTTGGAAAGCAAAGTCCGCAGAGCAGCAGCGGAGAGAGGCGCCGTGGAGCTCAAAAAGAATGAATTCCAGGGAGAGCTGGAGAAGCAGCGAGAGCAGATTGATCAAATCCAGTCCTTGCATAGCTTCCAGATGGAAAATGCCAACAGAGCACATCAGGAAGAGAAGGTAGGCCCTGTTCTAGCTACACTTTACAATGAGACTGTGATTTACCATCATGCTCTCTGCAATAGTGTAAGGTTGCTCAAATGTGCAAGCTAATGGGGGTATGGTCAACATTTGTGTGGCAAAATGTTTAACATAAATTATCATAATGTTTAGAAAATGGACGTTGAATCCATATTATTAATGGTTTTAAGCTAATCATAGAACCATAGAATATTCCAAGTTGGAAGGGACCCATAAGGATCATTGAGTCCAACTCCTGGCAGCACACAGGTCTATCCAGAAATTCAGACCATATGACTAAGAGCACAGTCCAAATGCTTCTTAAACTCCAACAGGCTTGGTGCAGTGACTGCTTCCCTGGGGAGCCTGTTACAGTGCGTGACCATGCTCTCAGTGAAGAACCTCTTCCTGATGTCTAGCCTAAAGAAGAGTTAGGAGGAAATTCTTCACTCAGAGGGTGGTGAGGCAGTGGCACAGGTTGCCCAGAGAAGCTGTGGCAGAAGCTGTGAAGCCCCATCCCTGGAGGTGTTCAGGGCCAGGCTGGGTGGGGCTTTGGGCAACCTGGTCTGGTGGGAGATGTCCCTGCCCATGGCAGGGAGTTGGGATTAGATGGTCTTTAAGGTCCCCTCCAGCCCAAACATCCTCTGATTGTGATTTATAGCCCTCAGAGTGGTAGACTTCTTCAGCAGACTGTAATGGAGAAAACAGAAATACATTGTGGGGAAGAAAAAGAAAGAAACATACAGAATAAGACAAAATCTATATATGTATATAGATTTTTTTTTTTTTACTGCTGCACTTCATCAGCTTTTTGAATATGAAGTATTAAAACTGCAAGTGATAGCACTTCAGAATAATACCTCTACTGTCTCCCTAAGCCACCAATAGAGCTACATTGGGTTGGCCTCTGGCTTTCTTTCCTGTACACTAATGTTTTAAAACTCGAGGAAAACAAGAAACTGTACCAACAGATACATTTGTATTTATTTCCTCAGTAGGCATAATGGTTGATGTTTATTTCTAAATGCATTGCAAATTTTGTGGCATCTTCAGCCTACAAAATATAATAAAAGTGAGAGACACCAGAAGGGTTAGATCAGCCTTTAGTGTTGATGCTCTTGACAGTGCAGCATTGCGAGAGGCATGAAAGTCCTTTGTGAAGAATGTAACCATACATACTTAAATAACAGTATGTATGATTACCACTAACCATTTTATTTTGTATTTTCTTTGTGTTACAGACACTGCCTCAGATGTGTCAGTAAACCATTAATATAACTTTCTCACTGTTGCCAGGAGTATTTGGCTGAGAGTAGTCATTCCTTGTTTATTACTTCTTCTGTAGAGTCTGATGGCCAAAGTTTATAGATCAACTTTGCAGGACTGTAGTTTTCAGCAGGCTAAACAGATATAACTGGTGATGGTAATAGGTACTGTTCAGATGAACGGTTCACTGTTAGATGGCAATTTGATTTTCAAAACATGTGACAAGCAAACAAAAAATGACTAGAAGAATCTCTGAAAGTTGTAGAAAAAGAAAAACTGAATGAAAATGAGGGTCAAAGTGTGCCATTAATATGCAAATCAATGGCATATATTTTTAAATCATTTTGAAATCATTTTTATCCAAGGTCTTCAAAGAAGTAATAAACCAATTATTTTTACCTCTTTTGAAACAAACAGTTTACTTTGATAATTTCTGTCTTTCATTGGAGTTCAATCTTTTGGTATGTTTTTAAAAAAGTGAGGTATGTTTTTTGTTTATTTTTTAATGTATGTGCGTATTAAAAAGATATCCCAGGATATTCAGACAGCGTTCGAGTGAATAGAGTCATAGTGTGGTCTGGGTTGGAAGGGACCCCTAAAGATCATCTAGTGCAGCCAGGAGCAGAGCTTATAATAGATCTGGTTACCCAAAGGCCCATCCACCCTGTCTTTGAACAGAGCTGAATGTGGTACTGCAGCTGGGATCTCACAAGGTTGGAGTAGAGGGAGAGAATCACCTCCCTTGACGTGCTGGTAGCACTTCTGTTTATGCAGCTCAGGATACGATTGGCTTCCTGGGCTGCAAATGCACAGTCAGCTCATGCACAATTTTTCATCCACCAGTATCCCCAAGTCCTTCTCTGCAGTGCTGCTCTGAATCAAATCAGCACCAAATCTGTATCGATACTGGGGATTGCTCTGACACAGGTGGAGGACCTTGCACGTGTCCATGGTTTACTTCATGAGGACCACCTGAGCACATTTTTCCAGCCCGTCAGGATCCCTCTGGGTGGTATCCTTTCCCTCTGGTGTATCGATTACACCATGCGGATTGGTGTCATCCACATACTTGCTGAGGATGCACTCCAACCCATCGTCATCTATACTATTAATGAAGATGTTAATATCAGCACCTTGAGTAACACCACTTGTTACTGGTTTCCATATGGACTTCGAGGCATTTACTGCATTTTGGATGCAGCTGTCCAACAAATTCCTTATCCACACTGTAGATCGTCTGCCAAATCCGTACCTTTCTAGTTCAGAGATAAGAATATTACGGGACTCTGTGTCAAAAGGTTTGCAGAATCTAGGTAGGTGACATTAGTTACTCGTCCCTTTTCCACTGATGTAATTCTTCCGTTGTAGAAGCACACCAGGTTAGTTAGGCATGATTTGCTCTTGGTACAACTGTTTTGGCTCTTTTTAGTCAACCAGTTGGGCCTCAACACGTTTCCACATGGCTTCTAGCATGATCTGCTCCATGATCTTGCTGGGAATTGAAGTGTGGCTAACTGTTCGTTAGTTTGCAGGGTCTTCCTTTTTACCCTTCTTAAAAATAGGGGTGATATTTCTTCTTTTTTTTTTCTTTTTTTTTTTTTTTTACCCAGTCACTGGGAACTTTACCTGACTGCCACGACTTCTCAGGTATGATAGGGAGTGGCTTGGCAATTAGGTCCTCCAGTTCCTCTGTACCTTGGAAAGCACCTCGTCAGGTTCCATGGACTTGGGCACATTCAGATCCCTCAGATGGTCTCCAACCCAGTCTTCTCCTATGCGGGGAGGAACTTCATTCACCCAAGCCCTGTCTTGAGATTTGGGGACCTGGGAGATTTGAGAAGATTGATCACTAGTGAAAACAGAGGCAAAAAATTGTTGAGTACTTCAGCTTTTTCCATGTCTGTCATCACTAGATCTTCTGACATGTCAGGGAGGGTTCTTTTTCTTTGTTCCTCCTTTTCTGACCAGTGTACCTGTAGAAGCCCTTCTGGTTATTTTTCACATTGCTCAGCAGGTTCGGTTCCATCTGTGCCTTGGCTTTCCTAATCACATCTCTACATGCTCAGGCAGCATTCCTATATTGTTCCCAAGATGTGTGTTCCTGTTTCCAGTGCCTATGCATTTCCTTCTTGCTCTTCAGTTCAGCCAGGAGGTGTTTATGCAGCCATGCTGGTCTCATGCCTTCCTTGCCTAATTTCTTGCACTTGGGGATCAAGAACTCTTGTGCTTGAAGAAAAATATCCTTGAAGAGCTGCCAACACTTTTCTGCTTCAGTGACCCTAAAGGCAGTTTCCCACGGGATTGCATTCACCATTTCCTTAAACAGGTGAAGTTTTTTTCCTAAAGTTAAAGGTCTTAACTTTGCTCTTTGCCCAGCCCATGTTCTTTGAGATCATGAAGTCTGTCAGGGCATAAGCACTGCAACCCAGGCTGCCACCTATCCTGACCTCTCCCCCAATCCCCCTCCCAATTATATTATCTGTGTTAGTGAGCAACAGGTCCAGTAAAGCTATTCCTCTGGTTCCTCTGTAACCTGGATTAAGAAACTGTCCTCTGGGAGACATTTGCTGTCCTGCTTTTCCAGCAGATTGCTGTCCTGCTTTTCCAGCGGGTGTCAGGTTGGTTGATGTTCCCCAGCAGGACCAGGACCTGTCAGCATAACGCTTCCTGTAGTTGAGGAAAGAGCAGTTCATCAGTGTTCTCCTCTTGATCAGGTGGTGGTAAACAGCTATCATGAGGTTTCCTTTGTTGGCTTGGCCTCTAATTCTCACCCATATTTCTGTCAACCTGCTTGGAATAATCTGTAAAGTTTGCTGTTGAAAACTGAGGAGATGTCACTGTAGAAAACATTAGATAAAAGTGATGCAATGGACTTATTTCCTCTCTTTTTCTTTTCATGACTGGAAAGTCTCAGGAGGTGAAGTGCTAGAATGAGCATGTATGTGTCCGTGCACCACTTCAGGGCAAGTTTAGAATTTGCTCTTGTTGTGACACATGAGCAAACATCCCACACAGATATTGTTTGTTTTCCAATTCTGCAACTTAAGAGTAGGGAGAAGTGCTTTACTGGAAAACTATATTTGTCAAAAGATGTCATCAACCAAGTTGGCACGGATTCATCCACGGTAAATTAGAAGCACCCCTGATGTGGCAATGGTGGTGGAAGAGAAGGAAAGCGTCCTTCTCCTTGCTAAGGACCTTAACCTGAAGAAACTTTTCAGCATCAGTGGTTATTTAACAACAGGATGTAGAATATATGAAAAGACTATTTCTGAGCTTTTTCGTGTGTTTATCTGTATATACGTATGTATAAACATGTGTTGTATATGCACATGTGCATACATAAATATTTGTATACACACACAAATGCATATCCTTGTTTTTGTCTCCACGGATTCCTGGGGGACAAGTAATAAATTCACCCTTTCTGGTTATACAAACCTCAGTGCTTGAACTGAACTTTATTCCCCTCCCTGGGGATTAACAGTAGGTATTTACCTTTTCCAGGAGGGATGAATGCAAGTCCAAACCCTGAGTCACTCAGCTCTCTTTCCAAGTAATACAAACTGTCTAAATGTAACTAGACAGATGTTTGAATGATAAACAGGATTTTGTTTTAATTTTCATAGTTGTTCTTAAATAAGGAAAGTAAAAGTGCAGATGTGTAGAAGTGAATGGTTTATCTCAAAAAAAAAACTGCTCTTTTTCAGGGAGAATTTATAGGGCATCTGGATATAGAAAAAAATCTGTACAGGGGCAAACCTTTGCAATCTGGACTTCTCACAAAAGCAACTCTCAGATAAGATTTGAAACCCAGATTAGTTGCAGTTTGTCTCTGGTCATTGCATCTTATTACTCTGCTGATTATATGGATAAGGATGTAGTAATATGCTGATAATGTGACAAGGATAATTAAGCCACCGAGTTAGTTTTGTTCCAAACTTATACACCAGTAAGATACTCTGCAAGTTAAAGTCATTGTTAGAGGCAACGTGACAGCCACTGAGAATTACATCTGCCTGCTTTTCTAGTTACATTGCCCCTGTGCTACTTCAAGAGCAAAGGCACAGAAGGTAGGAGATTGTTGGAGCCTGAAATACCCCATGGGCTCACCATTCGTTGAGGCAATGTAATCCTGGGTAATTGCTGTCATAATTCTTTTCGTACATCTGAGTACGTGTAAAACATTTCTGTAACCAGTCTGCTTTTAAAAAAATGTTTGAACTTTTGAGGATTCATGTAGGTTTAGCCAATGGATTCTGGAAATCCATACAAAAATAGACTGAAGAGATCAAGAGAGCTTACATGAGCTCTCAGTAACAACAAATAAGAATCGGGAGTGCAAAAGGGCTGTTTGTAATCCATAAACAATTTTCTAAAGCAGAACGATATCCAGTATGGTTGCTTTTCAGGACTTGTAGTTTCTGAGATGTACACACCCACAGTAGTCTTTTTGAAGAGTGTAGCAACAGAACAACACATGTAACCTGTTTTTAGTTTTAACTCTTAGAACATACTTTTGCAATTTTCTTTTTCTGTGGATTTCTGTGATGCTTCCCCATCCCATATCTTGTTTTACTGAGGAAGAGCAGCAAGCTTTGTGTGCTGTGGGTGAAAAATACGTCACTATTACTCATTTAACACTGGCCACAGCTGCTCTCATCCTTCCCTTTGGGAAAATCTCAATTTCCAGTGGAGCATTCTGAGGCAAAGTACCCGTTGGTGTGGTGAGAGTGGACTCTTCTGAAACAGAGTGACGGTGGACAGGGTGAAGAGGGAAGAAAAGCCTGCTGTGAAGAGGCACCAATGTATGTTTTGTTTCTGTTTTTGAAAGAAACAGTGTCATATCTTCTAGTTCTGGAAAGTTTTAAGGAAAGCAGGCACTGCCTTGCCCCCTGCTTTACTTGCTGCCGTGTGGCGTTTCTGAATTAGCGAGAGAAATCAGTCTGCTTACTCATAACTGGTACAGCATATATCTAGAGAGTATCTCATTTTAAATTGTGTTTCAATATGGTGAAGAAAAAATGGGTGGGCTGGGACTGGCTGAACCATAGGCACCCCGAAAGTGGAAATATAGAGTATGTGCAGCTTAAGATCATTGATGCTGTGTCTGACCTTTTTCTCCTTGTGAGTGCAAAGCCCCTTTTCACTGGTTTTAGTTCTGAAACAAATATTTACTCTTCTCAGCTACTTTGCTGTTTTATTCTTTTTTCCATCAGGAATCTCATTATGTGCCTGGATATGCTAAGTTCGGTTATTGTTGGAAAACACGTATATTGGTTCAGGGTGCTGGGGCTAGCTTGTTTATGATGGTGTAAAAAGCCACATACAGCCAGTGCTGAAGGAGCTAGTGTAGTATGCCTCCCAGGAGTATGTTTATTGCAACTGCTGTGTAAGGCATTAATCTGATGAAATGCTTGTGTGTAGTTCAGAGCACGTGCTCAAAACATACTCCTTGAGATAGTTTATCTCAGTGCTTCCATGCATGCCTTTCTGTATGTTCCTATTTTTTTTTAACTAACAATACCTTTAACGTTTGTGCTTCTTTAGTAGAATATGACTTATGTAGACGTGTTCTTTGGTAAATAAAAAATATCTCTCTCAGCTGTCATTAAAACATTTGCTGTCCAGCTGTAGCAAGATTTTTTCGTTATTTGCTGATGGCAGCGTGGCTTTCCGTTTGGTTTCTGAGGGCCTGCTGTCCACCATAGGGACCCCCAAGCCGGGGACTGACCTTTCCTGTCTGATAGTCGCAAGGCATTCTGTGCAAGGCGTGCATGCAAGTACAACAAGGTGGTTCTGTCTAACAGAGTTACTCCCACAGTCAGAGATCAGACTTTGATATGGCAAAATACCAAGCATCCTGAAGCTGAATAATCACTGCTAGGGATTATAGGTATTGTTCTGTGGGCTCAGTGAGATTTAAAATGTAATTGTTTTTTTTACCTAGCTCTGAGTTTAGGCTTGTGTTTGCTGACTGTTACCCTGCATTTTGAAAAATAAAATAGTATCTGCCTAATTCACAGCTATGAAGCAAAGATTAGCTACTGTTTGCATGCCAGGAGGAAGAATGTAAAGCCTGAAGCTATTGATACAGTCAGATAGAAAACTGGCAGTTGAAACACTGCTCTGTAAATTATTAAACACCATTTCTGCTCAAGTTAAACAGGTGAATAGATTTCCATGATTTCTTCCTGTACTCTTACCCTCAAATTCAGGAAGGTGGGTGTGGCATTGTCAAAAGGAAGTTTTATTTGATTTGGATTTATGCAGTCCAAACGAGTAAGATACGTGTTTATTTCTTAATGTTTCAAGGAGACTTTTTGGCTTTTCTGCACATCAGCTAATCACAGTTATTGCTGTCCTAAGGTACAAAACATTTAGCTCTTGTCGTCTTCACTGTCAAAATGAAATAAACGGTTCTGGTATTTGGGGGTTTCATTAAAGAACAAACAAACAAAAATCTGTCTGAACATAAAATGGCCATGTCAAACTAATAGTTTCTCCAGTAAACCAGTGAAAACAAATCCAGAGCCTTTTTTATCTTGTCCTATAAGAAAGGAGACGACAGATAGGTAGGAGGTAATCCTAGGTATGTGCTGTTTTTCATGTCATTGCTATTTCTTTTCTTTTTAACAAAGGAGTAAAACCTTTGCTTTTGAGCTTTCACAAATGTTCATATTTGTTCATAACACCATGAACAGTAAGTTCATGGTCTGACTGTATGTATAGAATGGTGTAGGAATATTTCTTTTATTGGTTTGAAAATATCTGCCTCTTCATCAGGACATGAATGGCCACTTCTTTGAATTGGGACTTCTTAAAGGGTAGACAAAAGACAAATCCACGCCTTTGCTGTGTAATCTGATTTGGATTGATTGAACACTTTCCTTCTCCTCATCAGTTAGTACTTGTTACCGTAGTCTTGAAGAAAATAGGCACTGACTGGCAGCATTGACTGGCATGACATGGGCAGACAGAATGAATGTAGGCACTTTTTTTTTCCTTTGAAGTGATGTGGGTATGGATATGCATCAGTTCTTGAGCAGCAGCTTTGGGAAACTGTGGGCTTGATGTATCCTGACCTCAGACCCCTGCAGAATATAGGGGTGTCCTGGGAAAACTGCAGATCTAGAAAATTGCAATGAAACATAAGAAATATGCTCTTGAGACTGGATCATTGCTGAAGGATCAGTGGATCTCATCTTTAAGACTCCTGGACCAGGCTTTCTGAATGTTAAATATGAGCATGAGTTATGTTGATATTTGGCTCAGAGGAGTTATTTTCATTTAGGCTCATGTTAGTTCAGTGAATATTCTGGTGTTTTGGGGCATTCGTATTTGTGTTGGGAGAGGGTGAGTGAGGGGAAAAAGGGACGAATCATGTTCATATGTTGACTGCTTCTTCAGAGTGAGAGAGCAAGTGCAAAGTGAGGGAATGGAGCAACATTATGCAGTGCTTTCTTGTCGAAGCGGGAGTGGATAATTAGAAATGTGATACAAGGCAAAGGCTTCATGTTGCTTTTGCAGAGTTCGCTTATGCTTTCTGTCTCATGCTTGTGTTCCTGAGTGCAGGTGAGCAGGAGTTAACAGCAAGTTATACTACAAGGTATTCTCTTTCATGGAATAAGATTAAACCAGAATGAAGCAGCAAGCAATTTTAGCAGTGGGCTCTGTAAATTCCTCCTACTTTTGTTTGTGATATCTGTGCAGTGATAGCTGTTTTTTCTGTATGTATACTGGGAAATCTGGGTTAAAATAAGTGCTTGTTGTTTGTAATAATAAATCTCTAGAGCAGCTAATAGAGTTTTTGTGTTTGGCTGTAACTCAGCACTCGCAAATTAAAAATCCTGTTTTAAGTGCTTTGGTTGTTGTTGTTTATAACCTTAATGGTAACACAGGCCCTTCGCAATTAAAACATCGTTTTCTGTTTTGTGCCTTCCAGGCAGTGCTGATGAACAACATCACAGCAAATGAACGATTAATCCAGAGTCTAAAAGGTATGATATAATACCCCCCTGTATCACTCTCATATTGGTCTTTAAGGCTTGTGTTATCCCAGTGTCTTCTAGGAATGCTGCCTTCCTTCAAGTTGTGGGGAGGGTGCAGGAGCTGCTGTGACTTTGATCCTGCATCCGCACACTTCCTGTTCAGTGATCTGTCAGTCTGCATACGCCTCAACACCAGAGGGATTTCACAGAAGCATAGGATGGTTTGGATTGGAAGGGACCTTAAAGATCATCTAATTCCAACCAATTCCAATAGTGGGCAGGGACACCTCCCACCAGACCAGGTTGCTCAAAGCACCATCCAACCTGGCCTTGAACACTTCCAGGGATGGGGCATCCATGGCTTTGCTGGGAAACCTGTTCCAGTGTTTCACCACCCTCTCAGTAAAGAATTTATTTTGAATATCTAATCTAAATCAACCCTCTTTAAGCATAAAGCCATTACTCCTTGTCCTATCAGTCCACACCCTGACGAAGAGTCCCTCCCCAGCTTTTCTGTAGGCCTCCTTTAGGTACTGGAAGGCCACTACAAGGTCTCCCTGGAGCCTTCTCTTCTCCAGGCTGAACAACCCCAACTCCCTCAGCCTGTTTTCAGAGCAGAGGTGCTCCAGCCCTCTGATCATCCTCATGGCCCTCCTCTGGACCTGCTTGAGCAGGTCCACGTCGTTCTTGTGCTGGGGACCCCAGAGCTGAATGCTGTACTCCAGGAGGGGTCTCATGAGAGCAGAGCAGAGGGGGACAATCACCTCCCTTGCCCTGCTGGCCACGCTGCTTTTGATGCAGCCCAGGATGCGGTTGGCTTTCTGGGCAGCAGGCGCACACTGCTGGCTCATGTTGAGCTTCTCACCAACCAACACCCCCAGGTCCTTCTCCTCAGGGCCGCTCTCAATCTATATGTATCCATGTAGTGCTTAATGTAGGACTCCTGACCCCTAACTGCTAATGATGTAAAAATGATATGAAATACAACTAGCTTCTGTATGTATTGTTAATATATTTTTCATTCCACTTTTTATAGCATATGTTTGCATTCCTCTCTGAGGTGTTTGGGTCATAGGTTTTAGCACCAAGAGAATTTTCAAATTCATATAATAAACGAGAAAATGTAGTCTAATTCCTTTCAGTTCATGTTTGTGCTCTAAAACGTTGTTAGCAATTTATGCCTCAGATGTCTGGAAAGCTCATCATAAGTTCTATAAACAGGCAAATAAATGTATTGCCAGTTCTTCTGATGTCCTCTCACAAAGCTTTCTATCAGAATGTATTTATAATGCTAGAGCATGATGATGATTCTTCTAACATTAAAAAAAAAAAGATGAATCTTACATTCCTCAAAACCAGAGGAATCCAATAGTAAAATGTATGTTATTCAGGGAAGAGTTGGAAACTTGGTCTTCTGATAGCTAATTAATATGAAAGCTATTTCATACTATGTTCTGATTAGTCTTCCATAGACCTGAGTGCTTTTGGGGCTGAAATCTAGCAGAACAAGGGTTTGCAAACAAGTTTCCTAATGTAAGAGTATTTCTAATGAAAAAAAGGAGGTCAAAATATTAACACAAGCTGTGTGACACATATGTGCAGCTGAAAGACTAATCACGCCCAGTCCAGTGCATCTTTGATGAATCAGTTTAGCAATTGTCAGTGCATCTGTATACAAAATGTAATGAACATAAGAGGAGGATAGAGCTAGTGTACTTACTGACAGATCTGTTGTGTGATATTTATGTTGTAATATATCTGGGTATATATGTGTGTGTGTATTTTAATACATATTTTAAACCTGTTATGATCAGAACACTTGAAAGAGTTACAGACAGAATATGGAAAACTACAGCTGGATGTTTACCGGTTTCAGAAGAACCAGACTAACCTTCAGAGAAAATTCTCATATGACTTGTAAGTATGCTCTTTCTAAGTAATGGCTTCTGGAGTTGTAAGTGATTCAGTTATTCTTCTAAGTATTCTTGTGATAGCTGTATCGCTGTCAGTAGATGTGCAGTTTTAAGATGAAAGCAGCACCTGACACATCTAAAATTGCTCATGGTCGATCTTGGAGAAAAATATAGTCCTTGCAATGCCCAGCATCTCAGTATGCACAGATTTCTCACACACTTCACATTCCTTCCAGTGCAGGAAGAGAAGGGTAGCAATACTCTCATTTAAGAGCTGGGGGAAATGGCAACACAAAGAGGCTAAACGCTGAAGTTTGAGGACTAAGACACGGGAATACCCTTTGAGAAGCTGTACCTCCCTGAGTTGTGGAGGTCACAGCAAATTTCTGATAGAGTTACAGTTCTGCAGTGCACTTTGTACATAGTCATGGTTTTTTAGTTGAGATTTCTCATTGAATAGTGAAGCGTGGATAACTGAACGCAACTACTTACTCGTATCTCTGGTAATACTAACATGTATTTTTGCTATTTCTAGGAATTTTTCGTGGCTTCTTTCTGTTCAATAATGTTCTTGTCTCCTCACTACTATTCTCCCCTCTGGTGTGCTGATATAGAAAACCAACAAAATTTGGTGTTTGTATGTTCTCATAAGGATTTACATCAGGCATATATTGTTCTAGTGATATGTATTTTTCCAACAGTCACATTTTAGCCAGATTTTTTAGGAATTCTGACTAGAAGCTCAACGTGTTAATCAAAAAACCTGAATTTTGCAGGCCAAACTTGAAAACTTGAAATACCTTTTTTTATTATTATTATTTTTTGTTTGTTCTTCATTTCCCTGAATTAAGAGTTAAGGATTTGTATTAGCACGTTTGGGATGTTTACTGATTGTCAGTTGGTTATGTAGTATGTGTTTCTTTTTTTTTTAAGACGTTGTTACTCATTTAGTAGTGATGACCCAGATGGAATATATTGGTGGATTTCTAATAATTTGTGACTTTAACATAAAAGTAAAAGGAAGTTGGAGATTTAAGTTTGTACCAGCCTTTTATTAAGCTGTGTTGCAATTACATGTCAATCAAGGTATTTTTTCCCCTTGAAGTTTATTGTGCGCCACAGCTGTGACATAGCTGGGACTGCTGGACCTTTGTTGATGTTTTTTGCTAGCTGGAGAAGAGTATCTGTTTTCTAGTGTCCTCCATGGAAGGCTGTGGTCATCAAGAATAAATGTATCTGTAAGTGTATGTGCTGTGTAGTCATGCTCCGCGTAAGTGGTAAATCCTTGAACTGCTGGATTGATAAGCATGTGCAGGAAAGTGATACAGAGTAAATGTAGAAAGCCTGGTGTCTGAAAACTCACGCTTATTGCCTCTCTCTTGTGAAATATTTTCAAGTACATCTTGTTTAGCAGAAGAAGGTCAGATCTGCAGGAAGCATCTCCAGGATCACAGCAGGGTCAAGGTGAAGGGATAAACAAGTTACAGAGATGAAACCGTACTACTTAGATGGGTTTGCATAGGTCAGGGAAGGTGCAGAGACAGGAATGATAATTCAGCCCACCATTACATGAACAGGAACTAGGCTGCTAACTTGTCTGCCTTCTATCAGTCCTGAGGCGGGTGCACTGTCTCCTGCAATCTCACTTTGGTAATCCACAAAAGCAGTTGTTACCTCAGTCAAGAAGCTACGCTTTCTTCACTAGCTTTGCTGAATGATATTTAGATGTTCATTTTCTATGACCGTGAGAGAGTGGCTGGCTACACAACTGAAAGCAGCAGTCCCTTAGTGTTATGACAGAGGAGGCACTGGTAGCACTGTGTAACTGTTAAAATCGTATATAAAATACTACACGCTGTCTTCTTTAAGAGATATCCCTGTTGGAACTCATCATAGCTACCAAAGAACTCCTTTCTGTAGCATTTTGTTGTCTTACAGCACTGCACCTTGGTGGAATATTGAGAAAGGGTGTGTTTAGTTTGCTAGCAGCAGCTTGCATCTGCTTTTGATTTGACCTAGTACTTTGCTGTTTTCTCTTTGTATCTAAAACCCAAATATGTGTTTCTGTTATCATAACAGAAGATTTTCAAGGACCAAAACTGATTTTGACTTAACTGAAACAGACTGATTAGTCTAAGACAAGAAAATCTGTACAGCTTGTTAAGCTGGTATAGCAAAAACAATTTAATTTCTTAAAGTGGAACTTGGACCACCTGCACCTTGAGTTTGTCTTTAGGACATAGGTTAACATCTTTTTTTTTCTATGGACTTCTCAAATGTAAGCACAGGTAATAGAACTAAGAAGATTTAAAAAATAAATAAACAAAAGGAATGGAATAAATAATGTTACAAAACAACATTTTAGAAGAGTTATTTTATGGATGTGGATGGAAGTTCACGACTGCTCACTTGTTCATGTTTTCTCCAGGTCACAGTGCATCAACCAGATGAAAGAATTAAAAGAACAATGTGAAGAAAGGATAAATGAGATCACAAAAAAAGGCAGTGATGTATCACAAGTCAGAGAAAATAAAGACTTCCCAGAAGATTCCAAAAAAAGTGGCCAGGTATGGTGGAGGTAGTTTCTTACAAATCTTTTTCTGTGTAATTGTTAAGTGGTTCTCCTCCTTTCTGCCATCTTCAGCTAACATTAGCTCATCTCATTAAGTTTTGTACTGCTCTGATTCATATCTGTTGAATGTTTCTGACTTATGTGAAATTGAGAGATTCTGGATACAGAACAAGGCAGAGGCTGCAGGAGACCTTGCTGTTCTCCAAATTACTGTCTCTCTGAGATGGGCAGAACTCGAGAGCTACTAATGAGAGTGTTAAGGAGCCCTTTCAAGAATATTTGTGCTGCTGAGTTTTGATCCTTTTGACTTTGTTAAAGGACTTTACAAAGCTTTGTGTGTTGAAGTTGGATGAGGATACATGATGAGGATAAATGTACTGTGAATCACTTCAGAGTACCAGCAAGCCTCGAATATGATACTGTAGTCCATAGGTCTTCACTAGAGACTTTGAGGTTCATCAATAGGTATAAAGCGCCATGATTTTCCACATGAACACAAATTTCAGACTTTTGCAGTGGGAGTGAGGGGGAGATGAAATGTTTTAGCTGTTTGCTTTTGGTTATTCTGAATCAAAAAGGCACGAAAAGCATTGCTGTATGTACTTTGAGCAGTATCAGTGGAACAGTGCAGGGTTGCCAAAGGGGGTGGCTGTGTGCCCACCCAGTCTTTCCTCCTGGGGTGTGGAGGGTGGGAAAAATGCTGGGAAAAAGAAATCTGAGATGGTCATGTTGTCTTGGCATGTGAATTACTGCTGCTTCTTCAGTGAAGTGGGGTTAGATCAGGGATAGGACTTGAGCAGTTCAGCTTGCTACAAACATCCCTGGAAACAGGTAGTGAAACTCCTGGGTGAAAAGGCAGCTAATTTGTTTGGATGTACAACAATTTATTTGGATGTACCCTTTCGTCAGGACTGCAAGCACCTGTGGCAGATGTTACGTTTTTACATGTGGCTGCAATTGGGCCTTTTTACCATATATGAGTGGCCAACTCTCATTGCAAAGGCAAGGGAGTTTAGGTAGTTTCTGCCTTTTATTCCTTGCCTAGGAAAAGGCCACTTGGAGAAACAATCTGGTGACTTAGTAAGTGGAAAGGGTAAAGCATTGAGAGCTGAATTTGGGTTTTGCAAATAGCTAGAAACGATTGGGAGAAAATGGCTGAAACATCTTCCCATTGACCCCTGGGGTTCAGATGATGGTTCCAGTCTCTGTTCTATTCTCCTCAAACTCTTTATGTAAAAAGGGAGAATAGAGAACTGCTGAAGCTGTGACCTTTTATCCTGGGAACCTGTGTTATTTGAGAGAACTGCAAAAAGAACGAAGCATTAGAGATAGTAAATGCTAGCCATTTATCCCTTTAGAAGAAAGTGAAAGTTCTTGTTTGTCTAACTCGGTAATTTTTATCAACAGTGCCAGGTGAGTAAATAACAAACCCATCATTCGAACATGGCTAGGGAAACCTTGTACAGCAAATGCATCTTATTTGATTGAAAGGTGGAAAATACAAACCATTTGGAAAGTTGATGTGGGGAAGCGCATACTGAAGAGGTGATCAACTCAATTTCCAGTGTTGCCTTGCAGCAGATTTTCATTAACATTGCTTGTGCTGGATGTGGTTTGTTTAAAAGTTCCAGCCTGGTACCTGGGAAGCTCGGCTGAAGCCCCTCTGCAACACGCTTACAGCCTCCTTCAGCAAGTCCCATAGCTGAAGGCAGTCACTGCTCAGAGCAGGCAGCAGGTTACCAGTCCTCCTTTCAATCTACAGATGGGTTGGTCCCAGCTGAGATAACCACTCATACAGCCGCAGCCAAAATAAATTCTGTTTTCTTGTGTTCCCTAGTGTCTGTGATAGTGCCTTTTATGTCAAGCTGTAACTTTCACAGTAGTTTGTTTGCTCAAGGATTGCAACTTTTTCTTGTACAGAGGATGAGTTATGTATTGCCATGAATGTTTTTAACCAGAGTTTGTAGCTGGAATAATTCCATTTTTTTACAGATCACAGTGGCTGAGCTACTGTGGTTTCCTTTTTTTCATGCAGAGTTTGCAAGATGTACATGCTTATGTAATGGAAAGGTCAGGGTTAAAATAAATCAGAGAAAGATGATGGAATTTTCTCTGTTGGTTTGTTAATAAATACACAGCCACTCTTACAGCTCTGTCTTTTGAGGACTGATGTACACTCCTTGGTTGAGGGATATATATATATGGTGTCTGTATTAATTTCTCTCTTACGTGTTTAAATTATTATTTTTTTTAGCAAGAAGGCCAACCGCTTCAACTTAAATTTTTTCAGCATGCACACTTCTTTTGTTCAACACTATCATTAAAAATTACAGAGTTAGATATTTAAGGTAATGTAAATTATGGGCTCTTACGTGTCCAATTAAGAGCTGAATTGCAGCTGTTAAGTTCAGGCTCCATATTTTTATGGAAGTATTTGTGCCCCAGCCTAAAGTGGAAAATAGATTTTTGTTCGGTGTCTGGTGGAGACGCTTAGTTATGTATAAAAAAGAAGCTTGTTTAAATACAGCATTTTTAGGTTTTAATGACTAGAAGGAAGATAGGGTTCTATTGCAGTAAATTTACCAAATCTTCTGTGGTAATAATTGCTTCTCAAGCTTTCATAAGAGTTAGTGTTAGATTATTTGTTGTTGATGTTGGACTTTATGGTGTTGACCCAACAAGGTCTTTAGTTCTGCCTGTCCTCGACTGAGCTTAAACATTTTCAAAATAGCCAAGTAATCATGTCCTACAAATCCTCTGCAACTTCAGTATCTTGATTATTTAAACACTTCTTTCTGCAGATGTTTTCCAAACGACCATAGGAAGACTTGTCAACCTGGTATTTTATTGGCATGCTTAGAACAATAGGTAGCTGCAGTTCATCAACAATTGTAACAGGAAGCTTTTTGTCTGCTGTTTGACTTTCCACACCATGGGGTTTCTTACTCATTTGCGTAGTCAGGTATAAAAATGTTTGTCCCTAAATGTCTGTACACTTGCGCTCTCTGGATCTTTAAAAAGATAAATATGTAAGACAAACAGTTTCATTACAGACTTTTTTTTTTTTTTTTTATGCTAGAATAGTGCAACATGGCCTCCGGACATATTTCACGCGCATGTTTGTGTGAACTGAATTGACATAGCTCTTGGCCAGTTAAATGCTAATATGAGTAAAAGCAGCACAGAAAATTTTAACTCTTGAGTTGGAAGATCTTCAAGACAGTGTACAACTTAGCCATTAATCTTAAAGCAGATCATATGGGTCAGACTCTGAGACCGGTCTAGTACCAGCAGTCGATAATCCTTAATTCAAAACTCTTCCTTAAGTGAGCTTCATCCAGTTAAATAGATACTGTTGTCTACTTGGTTGATTTGTATGTTTTGTTTTGTTTTTTTCTTCTCTGAAGCCTGCATTCAACATAATTTTAGTACTGTTCTGTACAGCCTCGATTAATTGAACTCTGATTATGCACGAACTCGGTTTACCTGTCCCTGTACTAGCAGTAGCTAATGCCATCTGTTCTTACTGCTCTGCTGGCCCTGATGTGGTAGCAGGGCAACAGCGGAGAAATGTGCAGCACTATAGTTCTGTGGCCCTCACGGCGTAACAGGTAGTGTTTCTGGTAAAACATTAGCCAAAAAAAGTAATCTCAGCTTTAATTAAATTAATGGTATCTTAAGTTCTTGTGATGTGTTATATGCTATTTATATAGAAACATCACTGCATAATCAGGATTGTAATTCCATCAACAGTAGAAAAAATTCTGAGTGTTTAGATTTTTTTTTTTAATCTCTACTGAAAATTGAATGGATTCTGACCTAATTTTAGCTTCCAAGTCCAGGAACAGATGTTAAGACCAATGTCTGTCTGTGTATATTCACTTTATAGGCTGATAGTCAGCTGCAAGCCTTGAAGCAATCTGAGTTCAAGCAGACTGACTCAGAACAGCCGAAAGATGATGATGTACCAAAAGAAGAACTTACGGTAAAGAAGGCAGACCCTCTGCAGGCTCAAGGTGAGATAGAAATCACTGGTATCTTAGGAACTTGAGTGAGAAAGTTTGTAATTTAACGGAACACTTTAAAAATATTTTTGTATACACAATTAAGATGGAAAAGTGACACTGGTAGGCTGAATTATAATCAATTTTCCTTTAGCTGTAGGAGGGTATAATTAGTATCTGTTCAAGTATTTTTATTACTATCATTTCTACTAGTTCAGTTATATTGAAATTGACGTGTTGCATGTAAAGGAAAATAAAAACAGTTACCATTCTGTCATAGTCATATTGCTCACGTACTGTTGAGAAAATACCTTGCTTTTGGATGCAAAGATTTTTAAGCATGTTTTAAATTTGCTAGTTTTAGTAAGTTTGATACATCTAGGCTGCCGCTCTTCCGTACAGAATGGCTGAAAGTTAGGCTTTAAACAAATGCATGCCTGTGCTTTCCATGTGTTGTCAACGAGCAAAATGCAAGTAATGGAAATGATATGCAGAGATCAGATTAGATAACTTAGTGCTTGCTTATTGCATTAAACACTCAAAAACTATTAATTCGAATGGATGTGCCTTGTGCATCAGTCTCACAGAGAACTGTGTGTGAGAAATCCAATTTCCTATTTAATTATTCTTTCATGCTATTTAAATTACAATCCTGGGAGTAATTTTAGAGCAATTCAAGACAACATCTCCGTATAACTTATTTGGGTAAATTTTGTCCTGGTGTTTTTTAGTTAAAAATACAAATACACAGGAAAAGCGATGTGGTAATGTCTGCTGAAAGCAGTAGCCTACCTCCACTTCCTCTGTGAAGGCTGTAAGAACAGCCTTCGTTTAGCTGAAAACTTGCCCATGTAACTGCTTTGTCCTGAGATGCTTTTGCACACCTAATCTGTTTTATTGCCAGTAACGAAACGCAATACACAGAAACCTGACGTTGCGTAGCAAATTGCAATTTTTATTTAAACTGCTCTATTTCACCTGCCAAACTTTTTTAACTCCATATGTGAGCATTCTAAGTAGGTAGCAATGTGAATATGTTGACAGTAGACAATGCCACTAGACTTTACAAGTCTCATCTTTTAGCTGTCCCCAGTCTGAAAAACATGGGTTGTCTTCTGTCTTTCTCTTTGGATCTGGTATGACTGAGAGAAAAACAAGAATTGAATGTAAAAAACAAAGCAGCGTTTATTAAAGGTTTTTAACTTGTGCTGCCACTGAAAGTTATTATTTTTTTACTCAATCATTTTTATTGTTTACAGAAAGAATAAGTGGCCTAGCTGCCATCAGAAAACAGGACCCTAAAGCAGAAGAGGAGAAACTTTCTGGTGAACTGAAACACCCACAGGGTTCAGTCAAGGCTGTCGCAGGTCATAAGGAGATGCCCCCTGAGTCAGAGAAAGAACTGAACCCGGCTGAAGATGAAAAACACGTAGCTGGGCAAGATGCATTACAGCCGGCCACAGAGCAGGTTGCCAATGAGGAGGTGGAGAGGGAGCAGCTCCTAAATTATGATGCTAAGCAGGGTGCATCACCCCCTGGAAAGGCTGGTTGGTAGCGTGTTGTGTGTTGCAAGTAAAGGAATATAAGTGTGTAACAGAGCGTGAGTTCTGAAACAGTGATGGCAGCTGGCTGGACTTAGTATAAGGTTTCATAAAGGTTAGCGTGAGAGGTAAAAGGTTAGTTAGTCCCCAGCATGCTTCTAATGTCAGTGGGTGAAGAGGGAGGCTTCTGTTCATGCAACAGGAGCTACCAGGCTGGGTTCTTCCGCATCACTGTCCAAGCCTTTCCCTCTGTCTCTCTGTTGTCTGCACACAGCATTTGGGGACGTTAGTCCCAGAAACTTCTTGGTATTGAGGCTGCGTAAAAATACAATGCTTTTGAAAAGGATGAGACGTATTGCCCATCCGAAGCATTGATGAGTAGAGATACCGCATATTAATGTTTTGCACATAGTCATCTTATAATGTTGATGTGTAAACGCTAGCTACCCCTGTTTGAAAATATGTTAGCACGAGCGAAAGTTCACCTGAGACTTCGGGTATCTGAAATTTATTATCATGCGTCTGCAAAACTGCAGGTCGGAGGTTGTCAGCAGAGGTGATGTTTTTTGGCATCTACCACGTGTGACTGTGAACCAGTGTCTCCACAGTGCTGAGATACTGATGTCTTGTCAAAACCTGGCCAAGATCTAGACATCCCCGTCTTGAGGAACTCAGTCTTAGGTAGACTTCAATTCGTGCACGCAGCATGGTGCTCCTACTATGATCAGCACTTTTTATGGTTATCAGCACTTTTTCACAGAACAAAGTAGTATTTTCTGATGCAGTTGAAGCGTACAGCATTCATGCAGGCTCAGTTCCTTGCTTCTCCTGAGCTCATCCCAGCCTGTCTTGTGTATCTATCTTTCTACCTGGAGTATCTATCCTAAGGACCTCACTGTGACCTCTTCTGAATGTGGAAATCCTTTATCCTTCCTTGTACGATGCAGTATTGAATCCGTAGCCCAGACAGTGAACAAGCAGCGTGATGGAACATGGGAAATGCTGTCTATGCTTTTCAACCCAGTGAATGCATTCATATAAAGCATTATGTTATGATGTTACCACAGTGGACTTGGCAGGGATAATCTCATCTGCATTGCAGTAGTATTTTTCCAACTGCATCAAAAAGATGCTGGCCAGAGCAGGCGGTTCTCCGAAGAGATGTGACTATACACGTTAGCTCTTTCCATTTTAACTGAAGTAACAGAACAAACAGGTGCAAAAATCATCCAAAAATTAGTGCGAGAAAAACTCTGTGGTGCGGCCTGTGAAAGGTCAGAGTTTCTGTGAGAGAAAGACCAGCACAGTATTCTTCAGGCTTGATTGCTAAGCAAAAATACCATACCTTATGGTGTAGGTTCCTTGCAGCCAAAGGATCATCAAGTAGAAATGGATTTCTTTTACATTCCCCAAGCATCCTGTCTGTCATTTAAAGCTTCTTTTAAAACCTGGAGACCTTTAGGCCTATCACTGTAAGTGTTTTGGTCTGAACATGGACAGTATAAGGCTAGAAGCTTTCAAGCCTGTTTCTAAATCAGTTGCTGTTTAGATAGTTTGGCTTTTCTTTCTCCTTGAGAACTAGAGACTCTTCTCTTTTTCTTAACTGGGGTATGCTTATACCTCTATGCCACTATGTTTTTCTGGCTGGCAAACTGAAAAATAAAGGTAGGACTTCAGCAGTCAGAAATAATTTACTTCTGAGCAATCTGTAGTAAGAAATCTTCATCTTGAGCAAATTTTACTACATACAAGTTGTATGGAGCAGGATGATTCATGATAGAGTGAAGAAAATCTTTTACAGAAAACCACTTTTGTGTCAAGTTAGCACATAGTAAAGTACTCTTTTTATGCTGAATTCAGAGCTTTCTAATTGGTGGACAAGCCAAAACAAGAAGGGGGGAATCTGAGGTATGTTTTAGCAGTGGTGCTAATACATTTAAAAGCAACTCCATCATGTTTTCAGTATCATCTTCAGGTTTCACTGTTTCTTTGGCTGTCATGTAATGTATTCTGAAATTGCTTAATGCTTTTTCTTTGTCCATCTGAATGCATTACTGAATTTTATTCCAAATCCCAAAAGATTGTTACCTTGCTCATTATACAAGATTTACAGCAAAGGTTTTCCATTCAAAAGGAAAAATAATATTAAAACATACTCTTTAAACAGCAATTAATTCAACAGCAAAATAAATTTTGTGCTAGATACTTACAGTAACTGTATCTTGTGCAGCATAGAACTCATTTAATATAACATTTTTCCAGACAACCAGGCACAGGAAGCATTGAAGGACAAGAACGTTGACTACAATGTAGATGAGAATGAAGCTGAATCAGAAACAGACAAGCAAGCAGCACTTGCAGGCATTGCAAATGGTAAATAAGAAAAAAAGAATGTTTTAATTCAAGCTGAAAATGTTACCATGATGTTTTGCATGTTACCCTGTAGCAGATACAGCTATTTTTTCCTCTGTTCTCTGAGCTTTCCCTAATTTTGAGTGTGACCTATTTTCTATGTAGCATTACTGAAACTATTTTTTAATGTGTGTTGGGGGGGGGGAAGTATCTGTAACTTTACTCTGCCATGGAGTACTAACAGTCCTTTCAGAATTTTCTAGATGAAGACCTATTGCTTCTGAGCCTTAAAGAGATTTCTGTGTCTTTTTTTTTTCCTAATTAGTTCAAAACGCTGAAGAAAATATGAAGAACCACTTATATGACCAAATTGAAAAACGAGAGAGGTTGTGAACAAGGGAAGTTGATGATGCAACTTAGTCACCTCTTCCTATAAATGCAGCAAGGATGAGAGCAAAGTGATTTAAGAATGTTTGATTATCTTCTGAAGACTTCGATAAGGGCCCAAATGAAGTAATAGTTTGTTGCAAAGTGTTAGTACTGTTTCAGTGGTGAAAAAAAATCGTTAAATCTCTCAAGGCTTTTTTTAAAGCATCTTGACCTCTGCAATGACTCTTTCCTTCCTACTGATTATAAAATTGAGACCAGCAAGCAATAACTGTAGTAACTTTGAAGTCAGGTCACTTGTACAACCATACTACAATCACAGCGTGCATGGATTGGGTGGTAGATGGGAAAGAGTCCTTGGGCAAGGACAGATTTTTTTTCCCCTAATCAATGCAGTAGAGAAATCTCCAACCTAGGTTTAAAAGGGGAGGGTAAGCTAACTTGCCTTGACAAAACGTGAAAAGATGAAAAATGGCCCATGCATGCTGCAGTCTGCCCTTATGCCAATTCTGACACCATTTTATTGCAGTGTAGGTAGACTCAGCATAATTGTAGTTCCTAGATATTGTGCAGTATGATATAGTTTTCTTGGTCTCATAAATGAAACTCCTAGCTTACATGATCTGTACTAGAAAGGAATCGCTGTCTTGGTTGTGTTCTTAGCTTTAAGTTTAAAGTAGATTCTGATAATAGTATCTTCTTAAGAGATTAGCAGGAAAGTTTCCTTAAAGCCTTGCTGAACACCTGTTCACAAAATCAGAAGTACAGTATGGTTCAATTACCACTAACTTCTACAGAATTCAGTCAGACAGACTCCTGAACTTTTGATGAGAGAGGCCTTCTGAAATGTTGTGTCACATCTACCCTTTATCTAGTCACCATCTTCTTCTAAAGAGTAGAAAGGCAAATGCTTGCCTTATAAAACAGCAGATTCAGCTGTTCAAAAAAGTGAATAATCTCTGCTGGACTTGTGAAGGCAGCAAACCAGACTATGCATTTTCCAGACATTTTACCTTCTCTCACAGATGAAGCTGTAGTTGTTGTGAAGTTCTGCGTTACACACAATGTATCATGTTGTTCGTGTTCTGTAGTCTTTGTCTTTTCTGCATATTTCTGAACGTAAACTAAAAACTAGTTTACTTCGGATAGCCTACAACTACCCATCGCTGCCACTGAAACAACCTTTAACTTCAGTCTTACCCGCGTGTGTGCAGTCAGCGGTTTTGAAGATTGTGTCTGTCCTTAAGACCAATACCCACGTTTGGAAGTCTGTGAATGCGAACCAACCAGTATGACCAGAAGACAGACACGACCAACTTCCCGAACAGCAACTTCATTTAAGAATATAAAGACTTGTCGTGGCTTTCTCTCAATGTACTGCATATTAGAGCCTCCATGGTGTGTCATTCTTAAGTGTACTATGCTACAGCTCCTGTACTTTAAGGTGTCTAAATGTTTAAGTAGAGGGTTGGTTCTTTTGTGAGTGAAAAGAGTAGGAGTTGTCAAAAGAAGGCAGAGCTCAAGTCAGACAGTGCCTATTATGCCCAAACCCGCAAACAGATCACTTGCAGACTTGCCAAATGTAACGAATTCTTTTAAGAGAATCACTAATTGTCCATTACTGAGTTCTTTGTTACTTTTTCACCATTTAAGTCAGATTTTACTGGGCTGGGCTACTATAGTAAGTAATAACAGAGAAATGTTTGTAAGCAGTGAGAAAAGGAGGTAATGAGCATCTTTGAATGACAAATGCTGGGAAACTTGGGATGTTTCTGTTATGCTGGTTCTTTTGCTTTATTTTTTTTGCAAAACATGTTATGTTTTGACATCAAAATGTTTACATGTGTTCAGAGTAAAATGGGCATTATTTTAGGACTTGATCTGTAAACTTATGTAGCTGAGATGAAGTTGATCAGGAATATAATACTGATTATTAAAGAGCGTACATTTAACTGTATGAAATGTGCAATGAAATGCCGTGTTCAAGTTGAATGAATGGCTTTAACTTGAAACTGGTAAAATGCCAAACAAAAAATCCTTTGTTATTAATATGTTGCCAGATAATTCTTCTAGAATTAGAATAGTTCACTTAAAACAGACCTACAAATATCAAGTCCAACTGCCTGACCTCTTGGGGGCTAATAAAATGTTATAGCCTATCAATAAGAAAATTGTCTAAATGCCTCTTGAACACTGACAGGCGCAGGGCATCAACCACTGCCTGTTCCAGTGTTTGGCTACCCTCATATACGGAAACTGCTTACTGTACTCCTGTACAATACCTAAAATCTGACAAGGCTCCTTGCTAGCCAGCTAAATGGTGTCCTCCCCTTAAACGCAACCTCCTCTGTGCAAATCACAACTGGTGTAACTCTGACAGTAGGGGTCTGAAAGCCTGTGTAAAAGCAATATTCAAAACCGTAATGGAATATAGTCTTAATAACTTTAAGTGCTACAGGAATGTAAATAGGGTGGTAGGTTTCTAATGGACGAGGGACCTTTATGTCTGCTGTACCGAACTTTAAAGTCCAAGGACTAACTTTTATTTGAACAAACGAGATTCACTGCGAACTGTGGTTTACATAGTGTTTAATCACTAAAACTTTTACTTGCATGAGGGAGGGAAAGTTTCTTGACTAGTCTTCTTGGGGTTAAATTAACACTTGTCCTTGATGTTTTTTAAAGCAAAGTCTGATCCATTTTAGATAATCATTTTAAATAAAAATAATCTTCTCTACTGTGCGCTATCTTGTTCTGTATTGTTGATTCAATTCTAATGTTAATGAAAATGGGATAGGTGAGCGTTTTTTTTTTAGAGTTCTGTGAATGTGCTACAATGTAGAACTTGTACTCTCATACTTCCTGCTTCCTTTGGAAAAATATAAAAGGCTGTCCCTTGAGCTGCCATCATGGAGTTAAAGATTTTGAAGATTTTTATGATTGCTTACAAGGCAGCAGCAAAAGGTAGATGAATTCTTCATGTCCTGCACTACTACCAGTTTACCATCTTTACAATTGTATTTTCCAGGATTTTCATTCCTCTGGCAGTGATATAGAAACATTCAAGTATATGAATCAACATAAGCAAACATGTAAAACAGTATGCAACCTCCTTACCAGAGAAATGAGAAACTACTTCTTGAGAGTTCCTCATTCCAGGAAGCTGCAAATTGCTGGCAGACAAAGGAGTTGTTCTACTTCAGAGGTTCCTTCCTGTTTTCCTGTTACAGCTTACCAGTGCTGTTGCTTATGTGATGCCACTGAAGTGGTATTACCCCATGATACAAAGTTATGAGAAACATAGTCAAGAGGGAGGTAAAAGCTCACCACTGCATCATTTTGCAGCAGTATGGTTCATCAGAAAGCAAGTCAGCTTTTTAACATTCCTGTTCTCTTATAGTAGAAGGCTGCTTAACACAGGAGCTAGCCTGTCTTTGTTGTTCCACGCCTGGAAGCACAGCAGGAAGAACTCCTCCAAGAAGGGAAGGGTAGGACTGGGGCTTCCCCTGTTTGGGATTTCTATCCCTACTAACCCTTACAAAAGGCAGCAGTATTCAGCAGCAACACTGGAGTCAAAGCAACGCAATGAAGGTCATGCAAGAGCTGATGAAGCAATAGAACAAATTAGCAGTCCTTCCTTTGCATTAGCAAAGTTATAACAGGATTGAAATTACATAGCAAATTAGTTAAAATACACTCCTGGTGTCTTGTGTTCCAGTGTTGCTAGTGCCTATTCTAGTATTAGCTATGCAGATTCTCAAGTGCCATAAAGAAATAAGAAATAACTTACTCCATTTCTTGCTGTCTTTAAGGACATCTCCTCCATTTGAAACAAAATACCTCCTCCACAACCGACTTCAGTAAAGTCAAGTCAGTGAATGCAGGTGCTAAATGAAGTAGTCTAGTTTTTATCTGATTCTGATTTGTATAAAGATTGTTTTAGCTTGCTGGACGTGACAAGAAAGGAAATCAGCCTTTCTACTTGCAAAATGAGCACATCTGATTCAGTTTGGGCAAAAGTATGGAAATTGACCATTTCTCCAAGTGGCTTTGTTCAAAGTAGACTTATAGTAGCTCAGCTGTGCCTCACAGACATAAGACTACACTGCAGTATTTTTATTCAGCCATGAGTGTTACTAAATCTTTAAAACGCCATTTTTCTGTCAGAGTTCATTCATAAAAATGATTTATGATTAAATCTGTAATAAAATCAAGTAAGGTACAACATTCTTCAACAATGCAGTTGATTAAAATCAGCTTCACCTGTAAGAACATTATACAAACCACTTTAAAACAGCAGTTGTCATTCAGGTCATATAAAGAAGGCAGACTAGAGATATTTCATGAAATAATACTTTTATCCCAGAGATCCTACTCAGTTGGTACAGCACAAGATACTCCATCTGACAGCCGGTATCTGATTATGCTTCAGGTATCCTAACAATAATCCCATCTTTCAAACAAGCTTCACAACTGGAAAGTATTTATGAGGGGAGAAGTCAAATTCTGGAGGAACCTAGAAGGAAAAGGTTTAAAATTTTACACTGAAGCACTACTGAATTTTGTATTCAAAATGAGGTACACCCTGCAGATAGATGAAAACTTTCAAATAGCAGGCGATTTAAAAAATAATCACAGCTCTTTCCTATCCCGAAAATATTCCAACCCAGTTCTGGATATTCCAGTCACTCTCCAGTGGTCATGGGCACCAAGTTGTAGGGCGCTGGTGTGCCTTACTTCAGTGTGGTCCTTCCCTCTTCCGTGCCCACCACGTAGCAGGAAGCCTGAAGGCCCTCTCCTGAAGGCCAGCCTGCGGTGTTCAC
The DNA here is from genome assembly GCF_009769625.2 of Cygnus olor. NCBI lineage: Eukaryota > Metazoa > Chordata > Aves > Anseriformes > Anatidae > Cygnus > Cygnus olor. The sequence continues at coordinate 42,863,348 of NC_049198.1, read as the reverse complement.
ACAAGCTGATGATACATAGCTACCAATTACTCTCTGCTTTTGAAGACTACCCACACTTGCACAGGTCATCCCACACATGCTTTATCCAATTTTGTTTCAAAGACATTTAAACAAAGTGTTTTCTTTATTTAAGTAACTACAACAAGCTATTTCTAACTATGGCCTCAATCTGCTAAATCAGCTGTAAGAAATCTGTGGTAGCATTGCATTTATTACCGTACTTCACATTCATTTCAACTGGCATTTTCTTACCTTAGAGTCTTTTTTGTGACCTCCTGCCAGTAGCTTCATGACCACAATATTGGGTTTAGCAACTTTTAGGATTCGATTGACCTAAACAGAAAACAACAAGAAGTTTTCAAGTGGAAGCATATGACCTCAAAAATAATTCAAGGATAACACTCAAATGTTTACATACTCTAACAATTTTGCAGTCCTCTTCCAGCACCAGTTTATTTCAGCTGAGATCAAGGCATTCTAGATATCCTCTTAATTTCATTAATCCAATTGATATACTTCATTTATTTTAATATTCGCTTTTTTATTCAACAGACCACAGAGACCACTGCTTTCCATGGTTAAGTTCAAGGATTGTCAAAACTATGGCAAGTTCTAAGGCACTTGTCATAAAGGTTTAGACATACTCTTGGTATCTTATCCCATACACTGATCCAATCCTGATGAGGAAGATCAACTTAAGCACCAAACAGGCTGCTTTTTAATGGAAGTGCTCTGGGCACGCTTGAACTACCTTGAACTACTGTTAGCCTCAACTAGCTAGCTCTTGTGTAACCACCACCAGGAACCAGAGAAGAGGCACGGATTCCTAAATCCTCAGAAGAACCTAATCCCGTAACTGTTCTTAACCTGCTCAGATGTGACAGAGTAAGTGTCCTTACTTCAAAATACAGTCACAGACACTTAGTTCTTAAGCTATGAACAAACAGGGAAGAACTCCTACCAGTGTTTACAATTACTGCTGAGAAAACTGCCCCAGGAAACAAATGCCAGATTCAAATCCTCTTTCCAGCCTGATGACGCTGAAACCAATTTTTCCCATCTCTCAGGGAAAATGACCAGTTTCCAGGTACATGAGGCACATGTACATGTCACCTTCTCGGTAGAAGAGATGTGCTCTTTGAATGTGGCCAGAAAGCAGCAAACAAGCATAGATAAATTGCTACCTATCATTTAAGATACTCGGCAGGGAAAGGCTTTGGAACAGGGAGCACAACCCAGATTTCATTATCGAATGTACTGAAATGAACCACTGCGACACCAGCCTCCTGCCTGCTCCGAAACCAAAACGTTCAGCTTTGCTCATCAGCAGAGTACACGTGAGGCACCCTCGATCTCAAACAAATACTACTAAAAAACAAACACGCTCATTCTGTTATTAGCAACCACTCCTTTTTCCAGTATTTCAGTCTTACCTCATGGTCTGGGTTAGGAATATTCTCAAGAATCATTTTTGCTTGCTGGAAGTGTTTGCTAGCTGCCATGTAGAGATCTGCTGACTGAGGAGGGGGGCTGTACTTATTTAAATCAGACATTTCCTAGCATGTTAAAGAAAAATATAAAGATATAGTAAGATCAGTTGCCAAGGAATTTTATTTTTATTACCTTAATTGAAAACAAATTACTGTATTGAACAAAAAAAGTTATGTCAACTAAATACTTTAAGAATAAGCAGTAAAGTTGAAAACATTCATTTTAAAAGGCAAATATCAAGCAGCAATAAATTATTTAAATATCATTTTATAGTGCCACAAAATACAATGAACTACTACTCTGGATAAAATTATCCCCATTCTGAGCAACTTGACATTCACTTGCTTTTTTAGTCCCATGCAGCAGCAAGTGAAAGTACAGGAAAAAACAGGAGGAAAAAAAGAGAACAAATGGATGTAATGTTAATTACTCAAGGCATGTTTATGGCAAGTGATAGACTCACGCTGTTCAGAACTTCATTTTACATAATTTTGACCCCTTAACTCTTTTTTTACTCAGAGATAAAAACTTCTATGACAAGGGAGGAAGCCATGATAGTCTTCATTTTCACAACAACTGTTCATGACACTAATTCAGGAATTGTGGCTGGCATACAAAATAGTACAGTTTCAGTATGAGACAGACCTTTAGAAACTTAAAAGACTGGCCACCAGAAATCTAAGTTAAACGTGAAATGTCCAAATTTCTGTATCTGAGGCAGAATAACCCCACAAATCAGTAGAATGTAGTTGGTTACTAGGTACAGTGAACACCAAGGTGAATACAAGCCAACAGGGTGATCTTAAGCTCCCTGTTAATAGCACACAATATAACACAGGAAGAAAGACCACAAATTGCAGCCTGAGAGATTCAAACAGGACATGAGGAGGAAAGGCTAATAGCACAGCCCTGAATCAGGTTATCCAAAGGCTAAGAGGATCTGAAAATGTATGGGATCAGGTTATCCAGACAGGTTGGAGATACCCCTGGATTTTTTTCAGACTTGTTAGACAAAGACATAGCTGGTTTGATCTATAATACTACTTCAGGGAGGAGACTGGACAGAACAAGCCTCCACAGATTGCTTCCAACCAGCACTTCTGTGATTTAAAACTGAAATTTAATTTTATCTTTGTTTCATTTTCCTATTTGCTTGCTGCAGTAATAAAAACATTCTACTAGGTAAAATACAACCAAAAAGTGTGTCAATGGACTTTCAATAAACTTTATTTTCACGCAAACCAATACAAGCATCTCAAACTGCTGAAGACGACCAATTTTTAAGCATCTAAGTGTCTGAGTTTACTAAGAATTCAAAACTATGTTTTTCCTTGCATGCAACTAAAGCTAGAAATCCTTGCAATTTTGACTTATAGAAACAGAATGGTTTGGGTTGGAAGGGACCTTACAGGTCATCTAGTTCAAACCCCCCTGCCATGGGCAGGGACACCTTCCACTAGGTGTGGTTGCCCAGGTAAGCCTTAATGTGAACTTCAAGATGTTAAGAGCAATTTTTACAATGACAAGACTGTCTATAGCAGGTAAACAAATGATTTTTATAAAAGTATGAGTGGCGCCACGTTTTAAGATTACTCACTTTAAACTGCAGGTAGTGCACTGGGGGTGGTGTGATAACACTGTTGAATGGAGCAAACCTGTGCTCATATCGCACTTGTTCACTATCCAGCTCAAACTTAGGCTTTCTTACTTTGCCATCCATGTCAAATGCAATCATTGTCTAAAAAGGACAGAAAAGAGTACAGTGAAAAATGTTAGCTTTATGTTGTATTTTGCTGTGAGCAAGGTGGAAGTTATGATTTAGCTATAATTGGAAGGAGGTAATAGTAGTAAATAATTTACTGTATCACATTATTAACTTGAAATTAACTTCCAGTCCCACTAAAAACAGAGGGCATGCAGGTATACTTCTTATTTTAAAAAAATTAAGCCATTGTTCAGCAAGCACATATAAATTACCTTGTACATTCCAGCACACATATTTTGGTATGCTTGACTCATGGTGATCTCTCTACTCAGAGGGCGAACTGCAAATTTCACAAAGATTTTTTTTTTATTCAACATAAGCACACATACGTATATCACATCAAAATATTTCCTTCACGTTTTCTGAAACTGATGTAATCCTCAAATATCATTAAAAATAAAGAAAGAAAACTGGAGCTTAAATATCAGGAACAAATTTTTGCTTGTCTGACCCCTGATTATACGAAACATCACGAGACATACTTAATAACAACCATCACATGAACAACATATTGCCTTCAATGGAATAACTCTGTTAGACTGTCAATGGTATTAGCATGTCATTATATTACATTAAATGGTCTAAAATTTACAGTTTGTTGTTTGCTTAATCCATGTATTTTTTAAACATTTAAGACTAGAAGGTTAAAACTTTTTAACTAGAAAGATTCTTACCCTAATAATATTCCTTGATGCTCCCCTTTAGCTTCCATTGTTTAACTGGCCCCAAATTTGGTACCTTTTCAGAAAGTATAAAATTTGGTAGTAATTTTCCAAATTTCTAGAGCAAAGGGAATTTAGTTGAAATGATCTTGAGCTGTTCATATCTAATTGTTTGTTCTCCTTGAGTGGAAGACAAGGATATATAAACACAAAAAAGAAGGAACAGCAAAGAAGGAGAACTTCTGCATGCTGTTCAGTTACAAAGTTAATGCTAAGATAACTCCAATACATCACAATCTTAGTAACCACTTAGGCATGGCAAATTTGTATTAAATGCTATTTAAAGACTGGTTTGAGCTGCCTCTTTAGTAGTAGCACGCTTACCACTCTGACTACAGTAGCAGTTGGCTATGATGTAGGAAAAGAAATTCTCATCGCCTGTTTTCTGACATACATCAGAGAAAGCCTGACTTTTGAATGAGGTTTCTGCATAATATTACTACCACTGAACTGAAATAGGGCAATTCACCATTGTAAAATTAAGAAACGTGCTTGAACACGTTCTGAAGCCAAATAGAAATTACAGAAATACACTGGAAGTTTGGTTTTTGAATCTAGCTACAGAAGCTTGTTACAAAAACCATACCTCCACAGGAATTATAGACTGTAAAAATGTAGTATTTTTCAAAGACAATTGCTCTGGTGCTGTTAATTGCACCTTACAGCATCTAAGACATAACACTACTGGTGAAGCTATGAATATAAATGAGTTTGGGATTTTTTTAAAAAAGCAATTCTGAAATAAACAAACGTGGAAAATTCTTATGCGGAGAATGTTTTTAGTTAAAATGCTTTACTTTCAATCTTCATTAACTTCAGGAATTTTTTCCCACCCACATAAACGTTCACTTGATTAATTTGAAATTTTAGTTCTACACGACCACAAGAAGAGAAGAAAAAGTCTGAGTTACACTCTACACCTCAGATACCTTTTTTCTTTTTCTTTGTTTTCTTGCTACTACGGCCTTTCTGTTGTTCCTCCATTATTCTCTCTTCTGCCATTTGAGAGCTGTCAGCACGGCTCAGTGTTGACATCAACCAAGCATACAGGAACTCTGATAGATACCTATGGAAGAAACAGTATGTAGCTGTTACATACCACAGTGTAAATCTTCATGCACACATCCTAACTGAGTGCTAAGTCAGCCAAAGAACTAATCATAAGACTACTAGGACATTTAAATCCACCTGTGTTGAAGAAGGTGCACTGCCGAAATCAACCACTTATTCTGTTTAGTTTTATTAAAAAAGACTCCACACAGAGTCTCAAGGTATGCATACATTCACTAAGTGAAGTGAAAGTTTTACTATTTCAAAATCCATATAAGATTATTTTTTCTAGAATTCTTCCTTCCCCCACCATCATTTTAAAAATGCTTGGTTTGCTATCTAAATGCTATGTCTCTAGTTTTGTTATGAATTACTACTAGTAACTGTTTCAAGCATTAAAAACCCATAAATTATCACCAAAAAAAGCCAATCCCACAGGAACACTAGATCCACATGCAATTTCTCTTAATATTTAAGAGAAATCTTTAACAATTCTTTAAGAGACTTTTCATAGTGAGCGGCAGTGGATCCAAAAAGTTCGTAACCCGATTTCAAACCAAAAGGAATGGGGAAAAAAAGAGCAGAAATTACAAATCTGGAGCACGTGAAAAAAAAGAGTTTCATAAGAAGTTGTAACTCAGAAGAAAAATTACTGAGAAATTTGCAGATCTCCTCTCAGACACTTCCTCTATTTTTTTTCTTTTCTTCATTTAAAGTGAGGAGATAAAACAGCTGATGTGATAGTTCTGGTTAAGAATGATTTTATTAAAATGGAGTTGAGGGGGAAATACAGACAGGTAAAATAGTAAGTTGCAGAAAACCTCGTATTACTTGTTAAGGTAATACTTAGAGCATATTGCAATCTTCTGGTAAATATCTATAGTGTTACTTCTCCCACTTAATGTTTAATCCACTAATGAAACAATGCAAAACATAATGAGATGCACTGAAGTTAAAGTCATTTAAACCTGTCTCATCACTCAGAAAGAAGGCTGACAGCTTACATGGTAAGAGCTTTTTTTATTGGTAGCTTCATAAAAAACAAACTCAAAAGTACAGAAGTACTTCAAAGTTCTTTCAGAAGTACTTTAAGGTTCAACATCAATTTTTTAACGCTGAACCAAAAAAATGAACTATTTAAAATCTTCTGATTTGGACCAAGACATCTACTATGAAAAATAATTTAATGTGAATGAAGATGAATGATAGTGAGGTAAAGAAAAAAAAAGTATTTTGACTCCATATACTGTGATCATTTTGACTAAATGCAGGTACCTCATCAAATATGCTCAAAGAATGAGATGTTTTTACATAGTCACCTTTTAGATGACAGTCACAACTTAAAAACTCTGAAGTTCTTTTTAAAAATGCTAAAGCGATCAATGAGATTATTGATCTTGATAGGACAAAGACAGAAAAGAATAAAGGAAATTGTTTTCCTTCTGCATTCTCTTCTGCCAAAACCAGTGTATTTTTCATCTATTTTCATTCGAAGATACTGTTTTCAAAAGCTAAACAGAGAACCAATTACTATTTCAAGAAAATGTTAAGTACACTAATTATTAAGCCTAGGAAAGACAGCAATAGATTTTTCTTCTCCACTTGTAATTTTATGAATAGGTAACTAAACCGTGTGTTGAGCAAGCCTGAGATTAAAAGTAATAACTGAAGTCCCTATTTTAAATATTTGCAACTAGAACTCAGTGGGAGCAGCCCTCCCCCAAGAACTGTCAATAAGGCATCCTCTTACCAATATATGTAGTAATATTCATGCATACTGTAAAGTTCCAACTCAAAGCCACTCAGAAGATACTGTATCATAATACGAAGGTTATGATATAGGACCCAGGTGCCCAAGCATGCCAAATGTTGCCTTTGTGGTTCCTGCTTCAGTAACATACTATGAAGTGCTGCATCTACTTTTTCTGCCTACCGAAAAAGAAAGCAAAACAAACTACTCAATAACAGACAGGGAAGGAAGAACATATGACTGGAAGAGCATTTGAGTTCTGCCAGAAATAAAATCTTAACAAAATCTGAATACAAATTGGGTCAGCAAAGCTATGCTCCAGATTAAAAACAGAAATGTTTTTCCAGATACTGTCACCTGTATGCTCTAGAACTGTCAGAAATCAGAAAGGTTACTCACATGCCTATAAGAAAATTCAGCTCAACAGACAAAAAAATGCTCAATACAGTCATACAGAGAAATAAGTTTATTAACCACTAATAACATTACTCCTATTAAAATTTAAAATTTTAAAGTTGTTAACAGTCATGTGAACACTGGACCTCAAAAAACACAAGTGGGTATCTGTTTTGCTATATTGGCAATTATCCTTTTTTTTTTTCTTTTAAAGTAGCTGCAATGAAAAAGTGTATTTCTAAGCTTAGTGTACAAGAAGTGCATTGTGGCCTAACACTGAAAGTAAAACATTAGTAAGACTTATGCAGTCTTAAAAAGTAATTGTACAAAAGATATGAAATATCCCACAGTAGGAATATTATCAGTAGTCCTGAACAAATCACCCCACGTTACCTGTTACAAAGTGAAAAAAACAGTGTCTCTGGGCTGCAGTACTGCAGCAAACTCTCAAGCAAACCATTTTCAGAGAAGCTGGAACACACAAAATCTCCCCTCCCCTCCAATTTTCTGGGCTGTCCTCCTTACCATGAAGATCCTGGAAAATATTTGCTTATTTCATTACCTCTGACTGCCAAATAAAACATTCCCATCAAGAGGAAATATACCTTTTCCTGTGGTTTTTTTTTTTTTTTTTTTTACCGTCCATTCTGGAGAAATGTTCAAAACAAGCTGAAGCACATATTTTTTAAGAGTTATTATTTCCTTCACATAAACTTCTTAAAACTTAGAAAAATTTAGCAATTTGCATCTTACAGAGCTATAAATCTTAATTTTCAGAAGTGTCTTGCAAATATGTCTCCCAGAATCACAGAACAGCCCAGGTTGGAATGGACCTCCAAAGACCATCAGGTCCAACCTTTCACGGAACAGGGCACTTCTATGAGATTACCCAGCTCCCTATCCAACCTCATCTTGAAAACCTTCAATGATAAAGATTCCATCACATCCCTAGGGAGGCTGTTCCAGTAACTGGTTGATCTCATTGTAAAAAAAAAAAAAAAAACTGTTTTCTTATATCAGGATAAAACCTCTCACAGTGCGGCTGGTACCTTTTGCCACTTGTCTTCCTCCTTTGCTGGTGCGGTAACACATGTATTGTAACTACTTGATCGTGTGGATTTGGGCTCCAGCTATGCTGGTAAGATGGACGTAATGAAGGTATTGAGAACCTCTACCTTGTCAGGATTCTGAGTAACCAGCCTCTCAGTCCTATTCAACAATGGGCCTGTGTCTCCCCTGTGTGCTTCTATTTAATGCTTATGTACTTTAAGAAGCCTTTCTTGCTGTTTTTGACATCTTTGGTCAACGTCAGTTCTAGCTGAGCCTTCCTGACTGTATCTCTGCGTACCCTAGCAAGGTTTTTGTAGTCCTCAATGCATAGCTGGCCACAATTCCATACACAGTACGCTTCTTTTTTGCTTTTAAGCACAGACAAAAGCTCATTATTTAGCCAGGGTGGTCTCTTGTTCTGCCTCACTCCTTTCCCTTTGTAGTGAGTGGACCATTCTTGCAATTCCAGGAGTTTGTTCTTGAATAACTCCCAGCACTTACAAGCTTCTTTGCCCTTCCATGCGCGCTTCCTAGGAAATCCCTCACAGATGGGTGCTAAGCATACTAAAGTTGGCTCTTCTAAAATCTACGCATTTGTCCTATTACTGGTCTTCAGTGTGCTCAGCCAGAACCTAAACCCCACACTGTTACAATTGCTGTATCCAAGGCCACCATTAGTTAAGAACTTAACTAAGTCTTCTCAGTTTGCAAGCAGTAAATTTAGCAATTCAGTGTTCCTAGGTGGCATATTGAGGGCCTGTAGCAGGAAGCAGTCCTCAATGCATTCCAGGAACCTGATGGACATTCATCTCACACATCTCTCCCTGCTAACATCTTGCAGACCAACAGTTTCAAAAAGGACAGAAGACCACAAGCAGTGGGGTTGCCACTGGATTGCAGATGCAAGAGCAGATTTCCCCAAAGACTACTTATAGGATAAAATTAATCTAAAATAATAATTAAAAAAAAACAACAGTATCTTTTTGTTCAACAGATCTAACAAACAGTATGAGTTGCTTCTTTTACATAGAATCTAATACCATATGCTCCACTAGGGTACAAATATACCTAGAACAATAGGTTTGCTGGCTTGCTGTCTGGGATATTACCTCATCCTGCAGGGTGGCAAATTCCTCAAGAATGTGACCCAGTTTATCTCTCTGACGAGCTCTATTGTGTCCATGGATTTGAATCAGACTACAGAATGGCTGAAAGAAACAAAGAGTGGTTTTAATTTTTCAACACAACTTTGAGACTGCTTTGAGGAGTAGTACTGTGATGTCTGCTTGGGCATGTTTTAAACATCTGTATTAGGAGGTGGGTTCCTTTAGGTTCCCTGGGGAATGCAAGCTCTGTGGAGCAATGAAAGTGCCTACTTCTCTGTACGTAAGTCAACATGAGATTGAATGCACATCCCTGAGGAGTCTGATCAGAACAGACCGCTTGTGGGAAGAGAGAAATTACTTAAATCTATTTTCTGATCTTTTCATTGTGCTGCATTGTAGCAATAAGTACAGAACCTTTTCAAACATATTTTTTTTTTAAATTTTCAAATAGAAGAGAAGGTAAGAAGTATTTTTTACTCTAATGCTATGCATTTGTTTTGTGGTTGTGGGTGTGGATTTCTAATAATGTGACGTGTTAGTCAAAATGTCAGTGAAAAACCTGGAAGAACAATACAGGCAAAAAACAGCCATAGTTATTATACCAACTTTCTAAAAGTGTATTCATTTTCAAGATGGCAAAGTTTTGCAATTTTGCCTTCACATCAGGAATCTCTAAGACATGGTTTCACTTTCAACAGTAGGAAATCTTGGTAAGAAGTACTCATATATGCATTTATTTACTGTAATTGGAATGAACACTTACCCGGACACAATGTGTCACAAAGGAATCAATGTAGTCCTTAGCCTGGTGATTATTATAAAGACAACACCTAGAACGGAAATACCAATATGCATACATATCAATATAAGTGTCACCTGTCTACATAGGACAAAATTCAAGAAGAAACATGAAGGCATCAACAGTAACTAACTTCTTCATGAATAAGCGCAAGTAAGTACAAAGTGTGCACATCCTTCATATGTCCGCAGAAATATTTTTTATCATATACGTAAACACATGCAAGTCAATTCAAGATCCACTTACTTTGGAGAAAGTACTGGAGGACTGACAAAAGACCTTAAAGCATCTTTTACCATGTCTTGCATGAGGTGAGTACCAAACACCTTCTTGTTATCCACCAGAAATGTTGTCTGAAAGTAAAAACGTGTTTTTAGAAACATTCTTTAAGTTAAAAGTAATGCTTCAGAAATTACTAATAGGAAGCTGTTATGGTACCTAAATTGTATCAAAAACTTGCAAGATTGCTTTAAAAATTAGAAGAATTTGTCTAGGTACAAGCTGACGGTCTCAGAAATAAAGGTATAATGAGATCAGTCATTTTTGTGGTATTCCATTAATATAAATATAGCTCTGTAAATTGCATAAGAGAACTGATTTTTTCTTGGACTTCAAAGACAATTGATCAGACAGATGTTTCTTTCTGAAGATTAACAGAAACTAGGCTATGCAGTTTCCCTGGAGGCAGAAAAGGCAAATCTGAAAAGAAATAGGCCTAATGCAGATTTTTCTCTATCCTATAGATACTACTGCTTTCACTGGTTATGTTTGCTGCTCATTCCACTTTCCTCCATGAGTGTGCACTGTCCCTTTCTTACATGGTTTACCAGCAGCTGAAGAAAAAGCTCTGCTGCCAGGCACCCACAGGGAATGCACAAAGACGTGTAGTAGAAAGTCAGAACACACACACACTATGAAAACGTTTTACTTGCCAATAGTTATTTTCCATCAGATGTATTCATGGCTTAATCAGGATCAAAGGGGATGTGATGTTCAGGGACACCCTATTTGAATCAAAATCTCTTATAAGGAAGTATATTTTACTCTGAGTTAAGGAATATATAATATACTCTCAAGGCAAGTGAAAGTGAGAAAAAAAATAGAAGCCTGTTGTGCCCTAACCATCAGTTACTGTTGTAGGAATATAAGCAGTCTATATACGAAATTTGGTCACAACAGGGAGACTGAATACAAACACCAGCCCCAGATTAAGGCAGTCTGTACAGAACAGTATAAAAATGCCTGTACAGTTTTAAGGCAGAGAAAAAAAGTTCAACAGTGTGCTCTACTTAGCACGTACTAACATGGTCTAAACGTTATTTTAATGTGTTTAAAAAAAATGACATCAGAACATAAACTCCATTTATCTGATACTTAAGTACCTAGAGAAAATGTTTACAACTTGTATATTATTGATATGTAAATAATTTAAATATTTAAAATAAGAAGATGAATCTGTATTTGCCATGAAATTTTAAGTACTTTACTCAACAACATAGATTAGGACTTGCCTGTAACAGAGATCTTGAAAGAACACATGGTGATTGCTCACTAAATTCACAGAAAAAATCCTAGTTATATTTAGGAAAAAAAAAGACAAGTCAGTTTAATATCCAACTTTTTATCTACCTACATACAGATATATAGAGTTGCATTTTATGTACACATTGCACACACACACACAAACACGACTGTGTAAATACACGTGTATATATATACACACACACAGACATGCACATAACATAGCTTATACAAATTGTAAGAAAATAAGTATGAATAATTTGAACAAAACAGAAGATATAAGCTAAAATCTATTTCTTCTGTAATTATCCATTATTGAACAGAACAAAAGGTTTTGACTTTTCTTTTTCAGATGCAACAATTAAATGGTTAATATTACAGAAAAAGATACTGTGAAACAGCTCAGGTCTCAGCAACATTGAACCAGGTATGTAACAAAACCACAAAGTTTAATTGGCAGCAGGTATTTCATGCAAATACTGTTTTAATTAATGTAACAGATTATAGGAAGACAAAAGATTTTTGCTGGGTCTTTGAACTACACCTGACATAACTGTTGCTCTTTTGTCAGTCAGCAAATTGTGTTAGAAAGTATCTGAAGCATTTAAATCACCTATAATAAATGCAGGCAGTAACTGAGGGCAGCATCTCTATTCAGGGAAGAACATAGGCAGATGCTTAGCTTTATGTCTATCCAAGGAATTACATGCTTAAATGCAAATGTATGAAGTGCTCTCTTGTGTTACAGGCACATACGTAGAATAAGGAATACAGGAAGGAATGGTGTTCTGCTATTGCAGATACAGCTCTTCAGCCAAAGAAATAAGAACCAGATATAAATTAATGTGCTTATGTTCTGTCTTTGCCATTCATTATTATTTAACAGATAATGGGAAAAAGAGAAGTTTGAGTGAAAAGGTCTTTGAAAAAAAAGACGACGATGAAGTATCATGAAAGAGAGTAGGTACTGAAATGGTACAAAGCAATAGAAAATACCGAAAGATTTATTGATACAGCACAGTTTTTTCTGCAGTGAGCAACAGCACTATATATATGGAATGATTTTTTTCAGAAGTCAGATTGTAAGATCTTATGTTTGGCTACAAATACAAAATATTAATGCTTACCAGTATACAGTGCAAATTAGTTAAGTTGACCACTTCACATACAGTTTTTATTCGGTCTATTAATTTGGAAAAATAATTGACCATTTCTTCCCTTTTAATTATTTTTGCATATCGAGGGAAAGTTGGAGGCAGCAATCTCTGATTAACAAGGGGTTCAAAGCCCATCATAATAGGATGATCTAAGAAAGGGGGAGAGAGAAAAGCTGCACATAAACTGTGTTTTCAGAACTCACTTTGAAGTGTAATACAAATGTTTCCACTAGCAAAAATTAACTTTTTTAACTGACGGTTAATTTCTGGTGACACAAACTCCCCAGCTGAGATAATTACTATTAAAGAAAAAAAAAACTCAACACCTTAGCAATTACCCGCACAGAAAGCGAGGTGGTGTTTCTTATCTTGAAATAGCATATGCACTGATTTGGAGTGCAATACACTTTATCAAAAGCTCACATGGTCTCTGGCTTTGAAGTGATAATATTACTTTCAAAAGAACCAACTTTTAGAGAAATAAAATTGAGATAAAAATGCAGATCTATAACAGCTTGTATAACAAGTATTATTAGTCCAAGATAAGCAGTGATTTTTTTTAATATACTTAAATATTGGAATTTATTAAGGCAACATATTTAAGAAATGAATAAAATTATAAAATTTGATACTTACCTCCTTTAGTGGTATCATTCTGTGCCTGGATACCATGATGTAATGAATTGTGGATGGCAGAAAGCAAGTCAGCTGCCTGAGTCATCAGTTTCTGAGCTTCTGCAACTGCACTTGTCTGAAAGGCAGAGAACAGTTATTAGCACTTCCAGTGAACGTAAAAAAAGTTTAAGACCTCCATAAGAGCTAACAGAAGCTGAACAAGATCCATAACTCCGCATAATATTCACCTATTATATCCAGAATTCTACTACAATAATAAGCTGCTACACAGACCTAAATCAATTCAAAGTAGACTGTGAAGTTAACTTATACAGTAATCAGACTCTCAGATGACCTGGTTTTGCACATATCATTAACTCATAGCAATTAATACAGAGAATTTGCTTGTAGATCAGAGTAGATCATTTCCATATCACAGTTTTATTTCCATTCTACAAATGGTTAGAGCGTAATTCTTCTCAACTACTCAATCCCTTTTTCTTGAACATTGATGTCTATCGATTACACTTGGACCTGACAATTTAATAAAGGTCTTTTAAACTGTCCTGTAGACAGCTAGATATAAATTCAATACCCACATGGATGGAAAAGCTAATGATTCTCTAGAGATGGACACAATACAGCCCAGTGTCAGGTAACTGACAAAGAGACAGGACTTGAGAAAGAAAAGTTTTTCTTGTGAGTGTGAAAAGAGCGATCCCAAACCTGTAAATGTTTTCTTTATATGTTCTAGAAGTGACATTGTCTCTCTGTACAAGGTCATACTAACATCAGTTACTGCCCATTCACACGTTTTCGTAAAAACTGAACAGAAACTGACAATAGCTACTACAAGGCCTTCCCCAACCCTGCACATGCAGCAACATCAACTCAGGTTTACAGAATATTTTTTTCTACTTTAGAGAAAGAATTATAATGAAAACACACAAAAAACAAATAAACGTACCTCTTTTTTGGTAAATGCTATTAGAACGGTCAGTAGCACCCGGGTAAACTTTACTCTGCTGAACACAGCTAAACATTGTTGATGCTGTAATTAAAAAAATGCTTCAAATTACTAAGCAATACACTCAATTAAAATTAAATCCTGAAACTTATTAAAATATCTTCCATAAACCTATAACATTATGCTCCCAAGTCTTAAAAACAGGTTATCTACTTTCCTGAAGAAGAGTTACAGAATTTATAGAAGAAATCTGTGCTGCTGCCAGAAAAGCACTAACCAAAAAAAAAAGCACTAACAAAAAAATACAAAGATACTTTCAGTAAAGTACAACCACTAGCTAACTCCTATGCAAACGCCATTCAAATTTCAGCTTAGGTGAACAGTCACAAGCTATTAAAAGAAACTGACTTTTTCTCTTTTTTTTTTTTCCTGAAAATCCACATTACAGGTTATTTCTGAACAGATTAGGTTACTGGGAAAGAAAAGCCATACCCTTCTATACGAACTACATCAAATACACTAATCATCACTCTTCTTGGAAGGAGCTACACTGCTTCCATCTTCTCTTCCTAGTTTCTCCTTTGACAGGGAAGCTGACAGCAGCGGTAAACGCTGTTGGAAGGAACTGAGGGAAGAAGGTAGAAGATTGATAATCTACTTTGCTAATTATCTTTTCTTGAGAGATGGATAAATAAATGGCAGCATTGCAGCAGCATCACTATTCTCCCAGCAGTATCAATCCAGAAGCTTTTCAGAGCTTAAAATCCAACCTACTAGGATGGGCTATGCTCATGGCCACGTTTAGAGAAGCTCAGATATGCGAGCAGCAGCAACACTGGTGACACACACTTCTCACAAGTTGAACTACTGATTTAAGTTAGCAACATACTAATTTGTGAAATCAGGAAGAAAAAAGTAACTAATTCATTACTTCAAGTTCAACTTCAGGATCTCTCTCTTCTCCTTGTCGACTTCGAGTGCTCTAAAAGGTAAAGGAATTTGAAATAATTTATTGAAAATTGCAAAGGGAAGCTGCTGAAAAAATACCTTTATACTCTCTAGAACATCCACCTGTTAAACAGACCTAAAAAACAATTCTCAAGTTCAAAATTTCGTAATATATAATCTACGTTCTTAAGTCATCCAAAACACTCTTACAGTAATTATACTGATCTCAGTCTACTTTGCAAATAGTCAATTTCCACTTTTTATGGAAATTTTAAGAACATTTTATATAGTAGACTTTGACAAAGGAAGATTGAATTCTTCAATGTCACACAGTATACCTACATAAGAGCCAGAAGAATATCAACACCCACAATCAACATTTATAGACAAACTTCTCCCTCTCCCAAACCTACGTTAAGCACCCCTTAAGTATAATCAGCAAGGCAAACATAAGAGAAATACCTTCACTCGTCTTTGCATGTCATCTTCTACATCTTTTAGCATACCTGTAAAAGTGACAATACAGCTAAAAGCTGAGAAGCATTCCTAGGTACACCTACACCACTTAAAGCAAGAAAACTGTATGGGGAAGGCAAGTTTTGAAGTGTTTTAAACACGTATTAGCCAAATACTAGGAAAAAAAAATCATGCGGGATGACAGGGATGTCACAGAATCACAGAATCATCTAGGTTGGAAGAGACCTCCAAGATCACCCAGTCCAACGTCTGACCTAACACTAACAAGTCCTCCACTAAACCATATCACTAAAGACTACATCTAAACATCTCTTAAAGACCTCCAGGGATGGTGACTCAACCACTTCCCTGGGCAGCCCATTCCAATGCCTAACAACCCTATCAGTAAAGATGTTCTTCCTAATATCCAACCTAAACCTCCCCTGGCGCAACTTTAGCCCATTCCCCCTCGTCCTGTCACCAGGCACGTGGGAGAACAGACCAACCCCCACCTCTCTACAGCCTCCTTTAAGGTGCCTGTAGAGAGCGATAAGGTCGCCCCTG
This sequence comes from Cygnus olor, assembly GCF_009769625.2. NCBI lineage: Eukaryota > Metazoa > Chordata > Aves > Anseriformes > Anatidae > Cygnus > Cygnus olor. The sequence goes on along the minus strand of NC_049198.1, from coordinate 42,846,991 downwards.
AGCCTCCTCTTCTCCAGGCTGAACAACCCCAGTTCCCTCAGCCTCTCCTCGTAAGACTTGTTCTCCAGACCCCTCACCAGCTTGGTCGCCCTTCTCTGGACTCTCTTGAGCACCTCCATGTCCTTCTTGTAGCGAGGGGCCCAAAACTGAACACAGTACTCGAGGTGCGGCCTCACCAGAGCCGAGTACAGGGGGACAATCACCTCCCTAGCCCTGCTGGCCACACTGCTTCTTATACAAGCCAGGATGCTGTTGGCCTTCTTGGCCACCTGAGCACACTGCTGCCTCATATTCAGCTGCCTATCAACCAGTACTCCCAGGTCCTTCTCTGCCAGGCAGCTTTCCAACCACTCATCTCCCAGCCTGTAGCGCTGCTTGGGGTTGTTGTGCCCCAGGTGCAGGACCCGGCACTTGGCCTTGTTGAACTTCATACAGTTGGCCTCAGCCCATCGGTCCAGCCTATGCAGATCCTCCTGCAGAGCCTTCCTACCCTCGAGCAGATCGACACACGCACCTAACTTGGTGTCGTCTTGCAACAACAGATAAATCAGAGTATATCCAAAGTTAAAGTGTTCTACAAATCTTATAATATTAAACTAATGGGAAGTTCAAGTCTCTATGAATAACACCGCATAGAAAAGACTAATGTAAATATCTGTGTATACACTAATAACATATGTTATTATAGCTTTAGAACTACTTTTTCCTCAAAAGCACTCCATGTAGATCACAATAAATAGCAAAGCAGAGAAGCAGAATTCAAGAAGAACACTTAGGTGTGATTTGTATCTACCTCAGTCCTGGATGATCCCATGCTTAGCCACTTGGCTGGCATGTATTAAAGCACCTCTCCTGTTTTTCAGGCATTTAACAAATAAATAGCTGAAACTTTTCTTCAAGAAAAAAAAAAATGGTTGGCCATATTTGCTTGGTTTTTACCAAGCCACTGGTTTTCACAGAACTAGAAAAAAATAACAACTGAGATTCCTGCTGATTCAGTAAATTCAGTTGAAAGTAACCAGCTTGCTCAGAAGAGACAGACTAATGGAAAGATACACAGAAAGCAGAAGCTGTACCTGTAACTCTAAGATCTGTCACACTGTTGGCCATTTTAAATCCATAAGTCATTGATTGAAAATCTTCCTAAAAAAATTGCAGAAGCATGAAGTAGTGCAATATAAATAAAAACAACAAAAAGCTTAAAACTGTTAGCAGCATAAAATAAATTAAAAAAAAGCATAAAATAGAAGTTTGGTTTTATTCTATGCAATGGAATACACCCTTGGTTAGGGTGCTTTTCCTGTTCAAATCCAGCTTGGGAAAACCATTTTCTGCATAAACCCTTAATACCAGTATGCCTTCATAATTCTTACCAATTGTCATCCTCTCAAAACATTTCAAGAACGATGGATGCACAGTACTATTCAACCAATTTTAGATCTAGTCAGTAAGAAGTACGTGTCCAAGTTCAGAAAACACCAAGGTTTTCTCCAGTACAAGGGCACAGAAAACCAGGTTCTCGTTCCACTGATATATATACACACATTTCAAATAGACAGACATGCTTATCTAAAGTAGAAAAATCAAAAACTAAACAGAATGAAAACCACAAGTAAATGTGATTTAAAATGGTTAGCCACAAAATTTGCATTATTTCCTGAATAAAATATTTATGTGCCTCAATATTCAAGCAAAATATAGGAAACATCTCCATTGAAGAAAAAGACCAGGTCTAACACCTTCAGGAGGATGAAGTGCTGCTCCTATGGTACCCACCAATCAAACAGGAATAAATTTCTCTAAAATGCTCTTTCATTTGTGTTAAGGAATCTACATACAGTGTAGCACGCTTACCCATAAGATATACTGAAACGTACCTCCTCAAAAACAGCTGCTTTGTTAACTTTTTCTCTGGCAATATCACAGATTTTTAGGATCCCCAGAGCAAAAGCCTTCATAGCAGGATCTTCTATGAAGTCCGGATTATGAATGTAAAGGCAAGTGAATACTGTCTGTGCCAAGGAATGTCCCTCTAACCATGTTATCTAGGGAAAAGAAAATTGTTTTACTCATGACAGCCAAGTCCTCATTTTCATATCCCCATTCTTTTTGCATCTCACTGTGCTTCAGCAAGTAAGAAAGTCCATATCCTCTTAACTTTCCATCTAGCAAAAAGGGTTGGAGAAGGACTCTTAACCTACCCATCTGCTGTCTGTGAAAGGCAGTAAGTTAATTAACCATAAGCACTATCAAATTCCGGTGTGGGGTAAACCTCTTCCACAGAGTTCAACTTTGCTCTCTAACTGTAGCTTACACATGACAAAGTTAAAAGACCATCAGACTTATAAATTTACTCTATACAAATACAGAACAACAAAAAAAGTTTCCTCTATTCAAATACAGAACAAAAAATTAAAGTAGCTATGAAACAATTCAGCAATATTCTGCATGTCCTCTACAACTCATAGCTTCTTTTCACAAACCAATTTCTCTACTTTCATGGTTTAAACTAAAGGGAAAAAGCTTTGGTAATTTAAAATATTATTTCTATCATGCAATACAGCAGGATCAGATTTCTAACATGACCATAGTTCCTTAAAAGTTCACCAGTTCACCAGTATTTCAAGGGGGTAGGAAAAAAGGAATAATGTTACACCATATCAAATATACAGTGACCTTTCTATGGCTTGTTGTGAATAAACTAAACAAAACTGAACTGTTGCTTTAAAAAAATGAAGTAGTTTTATTGACATAATTTTAAAGAGTATCTTAAAATATTTTGTATCATCTACTGAGCAAATGAAAAGATACATATAGGAAGAATAGTCACAATTATCATATGTGAAAATACGTAGAAATGTGTGATAATTCACGTAATTCCTTTCTAAATGGAATTAGATATTTTCTTTCCATTCCTCAAAATGCCAATGAAAGCTCAAAGTCAATGCTGGCTGTACAAAGATGAGCAACAGGCTGCTGTACGCTACTGAGTATCACTTGTGACACAGACAAACCCTGATATACAGCAGGCAGATATACACATGGAAAAACTATCATTATAGAACCTTTTCACATTATTTAAAATATTACCAGTTCTCTTCCATAATGATTTCTTGGAATTAAAAAACAAGCAAACAAACAGAAACATAAAATCAAAGTTATGGCCTGGTATACACCAGTGCAAATGTATCAATGGAAATCAAAACACGAAGTACGTATTTTCTGCTTAGTGGATCCTTTTCCTCAAGTTCTATTTTTTTTCTTTTTTAAATCTGGATTAGGGGATTACATTTTGAAAGCAAGAACATTTAACACTAAGAGCGGAGAAATCCTCACCAAACAACAAAAGCATGTATCCATTATTCCTATCAGCTCAGGTGAAGTGAGATCCTTTATTTTAATGGTGCCATCCTTAGAAAACAAAGAAAGAAACAAATTTTAGGAATATGGAAGACCACAGACAAAATGCAACTTATTGGTACAGCCAAAAAAGAAATTACAATTTGGTTAAGATTTCAGAACACTGGCATATGATAAGCTTTACAATGCCTCAAAAATTCTGGAAAAGTTTACCTTCTATCATCATGTTGAACATCAACCAACAGAGAGCTTTTCAAAGAACAGTATAAAATAAAAATTCTGATTTATGAGTTGCCAATAACAGTTTAAAACCAAGTAACTGTCAACACTCAAAATCACAAAATAGTATGTGTAGCCATAGTAACAATTGAACAAGGAATAATGCGTATGACCTATGAAGGCTGCTTTTTACACTGCAGATACTTGTATGTAGTTTTACTGCTTTGAGGGTCAGGAACGGAAGCAGCAACCCTATTTCTTTGATTTTATTTGTTCAGTGTGTGCACATCTGAATCAAGAACTAGATGGCTGTTATTTTACTGGGGCTTCTCTTTCAGTCTGTTCAAAGTATTATGGCAAATTTTTTTTTCCTCTCTGAGTCCATAACTTTTTCCAAAGTAATAGACAGTCTTTCAGCCTAGCTTCAATTTTGACCATTCAGAAGTTAATTACCACTGTGAATGTTGTTAAATTTGCCAGCTTCTTTTCAGTGCTAATGAACTGATAGTCACAAAGCGTTAATTTACAGCTTTTGTAGAGAAGCTGGTTTCCTTTCATCTGGAAGATGGACTAACCAATATATCTTCATATAAAAGACATGTTTTAGGGAAGCACGGGATGACTTGCCAAACTGTTTCTGAAATGTATTTATTTGAGGTATTAATACTTAACAGTTTTACAGTACTTTTCAACTTAAAGAGTTACCATCATTGTGGTAATGTAAATAGCAAAAAAGGCAAGCACCACAAGCTACTTATCCAAAATAAAAAGAAAAGTCAATTTATGTAAAGAGTGAAAACATACATGAAGTTGAATTATGTTTAACTGCAATTTGATTAAGCTATACCATACTTTTACAGCCAGTGAAAAGGCATAAACAGAAAATTCCCACAAACCTTAATAGCTTGCTCAAAGTTAAGAACCTTTCTGTTAACTTGGTTTCCAATCATACCAGCATCCATCTTGGGATCCATCATTTCAATGGCAGACATGGCTTCAAAAAGACCAAAACTAAAGAGACAGAAATGATTCAAGTTTAATTACCTTATACAAAATGGTCTTCATAAACCAGTGTAAAAGAACATATAATGACACCCCTCTTAAATACATTGCGTACTGACTGATGACAATAACCTATAAGAGGAACTGCAGTCATAGGAGGGATTTGCACTGTATCAGGGGAAAAGTGTGAAGAAGAAGGAGCAGCGGGGAGGAGCTGGTACGGACTGACTGCAGCACCCATTCCTCATCCCTCTGTACCACTTCAGGGTAGGGAAAGAGAGGTAGAGTAGTTGGGAATGAAGGAGTGAAGTTGAGCCTGGTAAAGAGGGGGAGGAAAGTTGTTGGTTTAATATTTAACATTTTATTTCACACTACCTGAATGAGTAAATACGTTTTAATTGGCAGTAAATTAATTTTCACTGAGAGGGTGGTTGGGCACTGAAACAGGCTCCCAAGGGCAGTGGTAATGGCTCCAAGCCTGTCAGAGTTCAAGAAGCGTTTGGACACCACTCTCAGACACATGGTCTGATTTTTGGGTGGAGCCAGGAGTTGGACTCAATGATCCTTGTGGGTCCCTTCCAACTCAGGATATTTGATTCTATTATCAATCTTGAGAGAGCATGGTTTTCAGGAATTTAAGGATTGTTCAAGAAGTATGTAAGAAAAGAGATGCTTAGCAGAAAACAGTTTTTATCTTAAGCCAAAGAACACTACTTAGCCAAATATCACACTACTAAATCCACGCACACGTTTCTATACACCCCATACAGACATACCACCTTTTTAAAAAATACATAATGATAAAATGTTGTTAAGTTAAACAGATGTTCTTTATTATGTTACATCCAAAACCCTAAGTAAGACATATCATAGAATGGCTTGGGTTGGAAGGGGCCTTAAAGATCATCTAATTCCAATCCCTCTGCCATGGGCATCGACACCTTCCACTAGATTTGATTGCTCGAAGCCCCATCCAACCTGGCTTTGAACACTTCCAGGGATGGGGCACTCACAGCTTCTCCATTCCAGTGCCTCACCTTCCTCATTGTAAAGAACTTCTTCCTACTATCTAATCTAAGTCTACCCTCTTCTAGTTTAGTACCCTTCCTCCTAGACTGCCCATGTAAAAAGTTGCTCTCCATTTTTTATAAACCCCCTTTAAGCATTGAAAGGCTGCAATGAGGTCTCCCCAAAGCCTTCTTTTCTCCAGGCTGAACATCCCCAGCTCTCAGCCTTTCTTCATAGTCGAGGTGCTCTAGCCCTCTGATTATCCTTGTAGCCCTCCTCTGGAGCCCCCTCGAACAAGTCCACGTTTTTCTTGTGCTGGGGACCCCAGATTTGGATGCAGCACTGCAAGTGAGACCTTACAAGTGAGAGCAGAGGGGGACAATCAGCTCCCTCAACCTGCTGGCCACACCTCTTTTGATGCAGCTCAGGAGGCAGCTGGCCTTCTGGGCTGCAAGCTCACACTGCTGGCTCATGTTGAACGTTTTGTCCACCAGAACCCCCAAATCTTTCTCCACAGGGCTGCTCTCACAGGGCTGTTCTTCTCCCAGTCTGTGCTTATGTCATGATTGCCCCGACCCAGGTGCAGCACCTTTTACTTGGACTTTTGGAACCTCATTAGGTTCACATGGGCCCACTTCTCAAGCTTGAATATATATATCCCCCACGAATTAATGGCATTACACATGATATAAACAATAATATACTCTGAATATACTAGCTTTGTTCCAAATGGGCATTATAAGAAAACTGACACCAAAAATGAACCAAGCAGAAGAACTCCAGCATGTGACAATGTATCTCTTGTAGTGGGCAAGTTCATAAAAGCTTGCTTAAGATACACTCAATGAAAGACTGGCCTACAAGGACTGGATATAGTGCCTCACCTTTTATACACTGATACCCAGTGGATTTGCTGAAGAAGCCTTTCTTAAATAAAAAAAGGTTACTGCATGGTGGATGTCCTAATTCTGAGAGGCACTTGTGTATAGAATTACACCATGAAAATGTACTTTGATTCTACTGAGTAACTTTGTGACATCCTTGAACACAATTTTAAGCAATTAAATAGCGTGTTTCTGTCTTCTAAGCTATTAGTCTTAAGTGGGCAGTTCTTCCCTTCTGCAAACGAACAGACTTACACAGTTAAATAATCTACATTTTCTTCAAAATGTTTTAATCTCAATTAATTCTTAAAAAAAAAAAAATTAAGATCTTAGCATGTGCTTTTTGTTGAAGTGTATTTTTTCTTAGTCTGTAGAGTTCTCAGTTTCCAATCTGGCGTTACATTTTAGAATTACTCTAAAGCATATCTATCTAAAACTTGCTAGTGACAATTGAGGTAACTGAATTTAAAAACTTGAAACCTTTCTGGTCTTTTTGTGTAAAAGCATGTCCATATAAAATAGGTCAGTAGGTTCACCACTTTCAACATCACTGATGATAAAAAGTTCCATACACCTCTAATGTTCACACTAAATCTATTAACAGAAAAAGTAATGCTATACTGGCACTATGAGAAACGTTCGGCCTTCATATAGATGCATCACATACATACCAATGAGGATGAATGGGTATTCTGAATATTTCAACTATTTTAGTTAAATAAAAATTAAAAGAAACTTAGTTCATACTGCATGACTTCCTCATTAGTAAGTATTAACACATTTGCACTAATTCTATTTAAAAAACCAAAACTATCCGAAAGGCATACTTACAGCTTGTCATGAAGCAGTTCTCCTAACTTCAGTTCTACAAAGGAACAGAACATGACAAATAATTAAAATCATCCTTTCAACAGAACTTGTCCAGGAGAGTTGTATTATTTAAAAATGGTATTACGCTAAAAGAGAAACTTGTGGGAAGCAGGCATTTCTACCCTACCTTTATTTGCTTTTACTTAGAAAGCACTTTTAAAACTGAAAGGCTAGAAAAACAGCCCTTCGTATTTCCTAATCCTTCACTGCTATCCTAGCACTTGAAGGGGTTTAAAATTACCCAACAGTAGCATTTGAATAGCCTGAAACACGGGACATCACTTTTCTGTGCTCCTTTATGAAGATGTCTAATTTTTCCAGAGAAGGTGTTTACTGAAATGCTTACTTTTTCTCACTATTTTTAACAAAGCCTTTAGATGTATTCAATAAGCAAACAAAGTATAGATCACTAATAAAAGGGAATTATTTCAAAGTATAAGGAAATTGTGTCTATCGTTGTGTAACTTCGTTGTGTGGTAAGCTGAAGTTTTACATTTTTTCCTTAATGTCATCATGAAATCAATTTTAAAAAGTTGCTCTCATAGTAAACTAATAGCTAATAACCATAAAGGTGGTCATTTAAATGAAACCAATTGTTTCCCTGTGAGTGGGATGTATTGCATCTCCTCTGAAAGTCACCCTTATTTCAAAGATGAAAAATGAAGCACTGACCAATTAAATGAAAGAAAAAATCATCAGATCTTGCAGATTCAAAAATGTACAGAAAAAGTGTTGATTCGGCATAGATGAGAGGGCTTTCCACTTACCATGAGACAGGAAGAACTCTTTGCAAAGAAAAAAAAATCAGATGCAGAAATGCATACGATAACAACAGAAAAAACATGACTAGAGAAGATATTTATGTAATCTGAAAGAAGCTAGGCAAGGTTCTTCTGATATTTCTAGCCTTGCAGTAAATCAAACACAGGGAACCATAGCATCAGTGTGGTCCACTCATCTGGATCTTGAATGCGGGTCAAACTACTAAACCAAAAAATTATTCTCAGTTCTCCAACAGTTCAAGTTTAAAACTCACCTCTACAGGCTTCTTCAAAGTCCTGGGTTATATCTATCCAGCTTGTATTACTCTTTTCCATCTTGTCAGGCATACCGAGCTCCCATCCCGAATCGTCATCTTCGACTGAAGCCTTCATAACCATGGTGCTGCACCTTTAAACCCACATCGGACACGACACATTACGCACAAATTACAGAAAGTGCTTCAACGGAACGTGTTTTTTTTTTTTTTTTTTTTTCCTGCAATATCAGGGGAAACGGGAAAAGAGACTAATCTGGTTTCATCTGAACAGCTACTACTACGTAAAAGACTGAAAAAATTACCCGTAAAGTTCTTTTTTAAAGGATGTGTTGTTATCCACGGTTTCCCTACCACTAGCTTATAGGCTACGACGGAAAACCCCTTCCGCAGCCTCGTCGCCGGCAGCATGCCGGCTCAGCCTCCCCGCCGGAGGCCTCCGCGACGGCAGGAGGCACCCGCGGCGCCGGCACCAAAGGGGCGGCGGGGCCGGGGGCGCCGGGGCAGCCTCTGGGGGCGGCCGTTGGGGGCCGCGCCTCGCCCGCTGCCGGGCGCCGCAACGGCCGCGCTGGGCCCGGGGGACGCCCGCACGGGCCCGCCGGTGCCGCGCCTCGTCCGGTACCGCCCCCCTGCCCTCAGACACCCGCCCCGGGCGCCCCCCACGGAGCGTGAGGCGCCCCCCGCGGCCCCCGGCCCTCACCCGCCGCGCACAAGAAGCACCCCTCGGCCGCCGCCGCTGCCAGACACGGAGATCGGAGTCAGCCTCCGTGCGCATGCGCCGTTGCTCCTCCGCGCACCCTCCTCTGCGCGTGCGGGCACCGCCGCTACCGGCCGATGGGCGGGGGGGGGGGTTGTCGGTGGCGGCTTGGGGTGGGCCCAGGTGGGGAAGGGAAGGGAAGGGAAGGGGGGCATTAGTTTAAAAAGTGCACAACCCCGTGTTTGTGGCAAGCACCACCAGCTGCTAATACACTTTGCTAACCAAAAAGATTAACCAAAGCTGCTCCTCCCTCCAATGCTAGGAAGAAATACTGGGATTTGAATGCCAAAGCTGTCTTTGCCCATTGGCCCTGCTGTTCAGCCTCCTCCTAGAACAGAGTGCTCGCACCTGCAGCGAGGCAAAAGGAGAGAAATCTGAGTGAGCTGTTAAGCCCATAACAGCGCCGACTTCTTATCTGAAATAATTGTTTTTAGTTCAACGGCTGCTGAAATGTCTGGGTGCTTCATGGCTGCACTGTAGTCATACTTACTTCCTGGAAAAATACACAAATCTATGTAATACTTATCTTAAGGTTATGATTGTGAAGAGCAGGTCATTGCTGCTGAACCTGACGGTGGCTAAACATCTGTGAATGCACACCGGTTATATCTACCTCTCTGTAACAGAGAAAATGCCACCTGAACTAGCACTCTGCTCTGTAGAAAGAGGGCTGAATTTCTGGGGAAATTCTGTGTTTAATTTCAGGAGAAATAACTGAGATTATTGTTACAGATTGTTTCATAGATACGAAATTAAATAAAAACCTGCAGTACATGATTCATTTCTGAAAAGATCATATGTTGGAGGCTTGTTGCTGATGCTTCCATTATCAACTACCTGTTTATGTTTGTGTGCAGGCTGAACTCTAAGAACTATGACCTGGCTTTTGTGAAGTGACTGTGGCGATCTCATTCTAGTTCTCAGTAGACCAGTGGATGCGTCATAACTGGCTGTAAGCACTTCTCATGGCAAAAATACCAGGAGTCAAAGATGAGCAGGTTGGTTGTGTTTGTGTGAAATGACCATAGCAGTTTAAAAAGTGAACATGCGTTCCCTGCAGTAATCAGTAAGCTGAGGTGTTTTGTTTCAAGAATATCAAAGCACTTTATATGATACAATAAAGTCCATTGATAGAGCAGAGTGAAGGACTGATGATCTAACTTCTGATAATGTGTGATACTCACATAGGGGTAAACAAAAAAATAAAATCTCTTTTTACTTATTTTTAGGTTCCACACATGCACTTTTGCTTTGAGGGGAAAGCGTATTACAAAAGTTAATAGTATTTAAAATGCCTTGGTGCTTAATGGAAAAATAGCCTTTTTTCTCTTAGACAAGCACATCTGTTTGGATGTGCTAATAGAGGGGTGGGGTGGAAAGCAACCTGCTTGTAGTTATCAGAGGCTGTGTCCGGAACATGTCATGTGTTTCCTTCTTGGTGGAGTGGGAATAGCTTAAATGTAATTATGAGGAACTCAGTTCAATCTTAATTAAGAAGTACCTTTGTTCCTGTAATATAGTAAGAACATGTCACCATATACTTGATTTAAATAGGCTGCTTTGTTCAAGAAAACTTCAGCTAACCTTGTACCAATTTAGGGTATAGTCAGTTGACTGCCTGCTCTTTTTGTCTTTCCAGAATAATTTTATATGAATTTTGATGGTACTGATGTATTTTGTATGAGTGTGTAACACAGAGTCTATTTTTACACTGTAGGAACTTGTATTAAAGCATTATGAATTTTTTAACATTACTTATGAGGAGATAGGAGCAGACTTGTTGTATACTGTTCAGCTTAAGGAAAAAAAAATCCTGCAAAAGAAATTTTGATCTGCAGAGAGAGAGAGGGAAAGAGAAAAAGCACCTGCAGTGTTATAAATCCATCATGGCAAGAGAGGTCACCTGCTGCAAGTTGGTTTCAGTTGGCCTTCCCCCATGAAGTAGGTATCTCATTATTTTTGAAGGTTATTTTTTACCTTTTTCTTGCTCTAAGAACAGTGGTAATTTTCAAGAGCCTATTTGTTTATATGCACTTGTCGACAGAAATAATTGGTGCAGGGAGAGAAGGAAAATGGAGATGTGTTGAAGTATGTAAATATTTTCATAAATAGAAAGAAGGTGACCTTCAGCTGGGCCAAAGTTTATTTTAATTCTTGCCATTCTTTAACCTGCCTGTATGTGGAGGAATTTACCACAGGGTATTCCAGATTAATGGTCTGTTTAAAAACAAAATGAAACACAACAACGAAATCAACTGAAAAACTGCCCCCAGTTCACAGCTTCATAGTACTTTGCTGACAGTTTTGTACTAATGTAAGTTGTTAATCTCTGGTGCACTGATGTAACTAAAAATACTTAGATATTTTTCAGGATCAACCTTACATGGCAGGATATGTAGACATAGCAACATATTGCCCTCAGTGTACACATTAATTGAGGTACATAAATTCTTCCCTTTTCATTTTTTATTTTTGAACTGTGAGAATGGAAGTTTTTGACTGAAATGTGAGCAGTTCACTCTCTTTTTTGAGTTTATACCCTATGTGTATGAATAAAATTTGGTTGTCTTTAGGTGTATGAAAAAAGTGTCTGAATTGGCACAAGCCTATGAAGCGTGATGCATCACTTTGGAAATCCCTCTCCTTACCACCTCAAAACAACCCTCCCCCCGACCCTCACCAATCCCAGAAGACTAGGATGAAAGTACCCAGTAGGGTACAAATCTATACATTCTGAATTAGTCTGTGCAAAGAATATTGATGGGTTATTTCTTTTGTGGTATTATAAAAGCAAGAATAGCTGAATGAACGACAGATGTGAGGTTGAACTGAAATGCTTTTGTATTTGTTGAAATACATACATAGCAGAGCACAAAAGATCTTCTCAAAGGTGAAAAAGAACAGAGGCTATGCTGGAAAAGTACCAAGTATTCTAATTGTTAGAGAGGAATGACATATCTAGAGATAAAGAGCCAAAGCCAAATTCTCCAGTGTGTATGTGGAAACAAGTGTTGGCTCTCAAATGAGGGAGTGATTATTTTTCACAGTTAAGGAGAGCTGGTAGCTATGTTTATTATCTCAGACTGACTGGATTTATTCAGTATACAGGGGGTATAGAAACAGGCAAGGCGGATTTAACTAGTGCAGGTTAAGATTTAATAGTAAACAATGAGTAACCTGGTGATAATTACAAGGGAAACTGAGAAAGGGAGAGGATAGGATCTAATGATGCTTACATATCGTTACCATTAAAGTATCTTGAAGAGCTTTCTCAATGTCTTTGTTCTTCATGCTCCCAGAGGGAATAGCCATTAACTTTAAAAATTGTTTCTGATTATTTTAATTATATAGGCTGACTGTGGAACACCCAATGTGCTGCATATGTATCAGTAAATATTTAAATAACGGACTGTAAGCATGCAGTTGGGGGAGGGGAGCCATTCTTTGTTTGCAAACTTTCACCTTTGCATAAGCTTCTGGAAAGTGTTAATTGTTTCTACTACCTTTCCAAAAATAGTAAATGAGTACAGTATGATTTGTGTAAACATAGAAGCTACTTTTTTTTTTTTTTTAACCTTACCTTGCTGGATACATCTCAGGTCCTTGCCTTTCCACACTGAGTGTAGATTGACATATTTTTGCTACCTTTTTTGTACGTGTATGGATTGTCCCATTTGCAAGAGTATACTTGTGTCAAAATTCTCTACAATTAGCAAAATCAGAGGCCTAGTCTTGTATGGAACCAGTTCTGTTCTGCAAGGCAGTGTTGCTGTTGCTGTTATTTTCAGAAAAGTGTCTGGGACCCGTCAAGCTTTTACGTAATGGCAGTAATATAATTTGTCATCACCTCATTTTCAAAACACCACAGATTTATGGTTTTCTCTGGCTAAATAAAAACTTAATTGTTTCCAGTAGTTTTGTGTACCTGTCAAAGATTTCACTTGGAATGTTGTAAAACTGTGTGAAATGAAAAAGAATAATGAACCTTTATATTAATTTCATAGCATATGATAAATGTTCAGAATTGTATTGTGTTTTAAGTGTGATCTTTTAAGTATATCTTTACAAAGGATTCAAACTATTCATTTTTGCACACAGGAATGTATTTGAAAACAAAATAGGGGAAGTTCTTGCAATCTCATGTAAGTAAATTCCACCAGAATCAGTGAAAATTCTTTTGCAAATTAGAACAATATTGGCCTGCTACTACATTTGTACATTTGTTCTAAAGGCAAACTTGTGTTCTGTAGAAATAAATCCTAAATGTGGAATCACTGTATCTGAAAACAAAACAAAACAAAAAAATTTTGATAAATGAATGACCTTCAACATCCATATGCAGATGTTCAGCTAGTAAAAATAGAAATGCACAGAAAAATTGTTTGGTGAAATAACTAAGATAGTTTTCATTTTGTGTTTGGGTAGCGTTTATGTTTTTGTTCTACTGAGTACATTCATAATGTGAGAATTTAGTGGACTTCAGGAAAGGATCCAAGTATTTGTTTAGCCATGTTACTATCACTCATTTTTTTCTCAAGTGGAATGGCACTTGTTGCCAGTCTTAACCAAGTTAACCCAATGCTGTGTCCTCCTTCTACAGTAGAGAATTTTCATGTTTTTAGCTAATTTATTTTTGTCGTGTGCCAGGATACACAGAGAGCTGTTTAAAAATATTCTTTTCTGAGCTAATTTAAGTGAACTGATTCTTTCTTCAGCTTAAAAAAAAAAAAAAAAAAAGATGGAATTTTATTTATATTCCCCTTCTTTGCTTTTTACTTGCCAGTGCCTGCCTGATACTATTTTTGTCTTTGACTGAGTCATACTTGAGTTTATTCTACCTCTTTTGCTAATGCCCTGATATTGCTGTAGACAGTTATGCATTTAAAATTATTCCATGAATAGAACTTCACAGAAAACTTGTAGCTGTACTGTTTGCTGCTTTAAAGTATTCTCTGTTAATAGCTGTCCAACGTGACTGCTGTTACGGAACAAGTGAGACTGTTCCTGCCCAGTGCCAATATGCTGGTAAATTCCTGCATTCTGATTCCCTGCATTCCTCTTACGCAAGCTACACGACTGAAGAACCTGTAAGGTAGGTGAGGGAGGAATCCCCATCCAAATCTGTGTGTATTTCCTGATCATAATCCATAGGTTCACAAGTTCTAGGAAGCATAATTAATGTTGAGGTATTTGTTACTAAATAAGATCAGGGACGACTGCTTATATGCCTTAACCACTCCTATCCATTCATTTTAATATGTTGGAGAGGGGAATTCGGAGGACATAATCAGCATTTATACAAAAATGATGTGATAATGGACTTAAGAATCTGTTATACCACTTTAAACTTGAATTAACTCCAGCAAAACAGCAGTTGGCTTCCATGACCTAATGGTCAGAAATTGGCTGCCACTAACTAGCTAGGCAAACATTGTATTTAAGCAGAGCCAGATAGGAGGACTGGTATCTCCTCTTAATCACAGGTACACAAAAGTAGTACCCTGGTCCTGACTTTCAGGTTTCTGCTGACTAAAGCAGCTTTGTTCTGTGTCCAGAAGGTACAGACGTGTATGTTCTCTGCACAGATCATCTAGACTGCATGGATGATAAGTGCAACTAAATCTAATACCGTGACACCAGTGGGGCTAAGGCAGTAACAAGCAGTAATGGCAAACTATTCAGGTGAATCGACCCTGAGGAAGAGTTGCCAACCATCACCCAAAATGCAAAGCTGCTTGGTAGACAGTAAAGTCTTGGAAATCTTTGTTCCACTCCTTGGCGGTGGAATAAGTCATGGTATATAAGGCAGTAGTTGCAGGTAGCGTAGCCAGTTGGGTAACGTGTGTATTTTGAAAGGCACGATGAGTAAAACTGTGTATGCTTTAAAATCTGCTTTTTGCCGGATGGGAATCAGGATAGGTAGCTCTGTGGTTGCGCAGTGTTACTGGGTAACAGACACCGCAAATTTCTATTAGGGATTACGGCCTTATGAGAATCACTGGCTGTGTTTTCCGGTAGAAACACTGACTTGACATCTTGGGGCCCACGGCTTCCCCCGCAGCTGCGGGCGGGCACCTGCAGCGACAGGGCGGGCGCCGCTCTGCGCGGGGGCACGGGCAGCGCCGCTCCCGTCAGGGGGGTGACGCCAGCGGCCGCGCTACCCCACGCGGCTCGTCACGCCGGCCCCGCGGCCATAGGACTCCCACACGGCGCCCCCTGAGGCAGCCCGAGCCCTGCCTCCCTCCTTCCCTCGCGGCGTCAGCAGGAGGACGAGGAGGAGGCAGGAGGAGGCTGAGGCCCGCACCCGCGGCCAGGTGAAGCCCTCCCCGCGGCGGCCGGCGCCGATCCCCGGCGGGGCCGCGGAGCGCCTGCGCGGGGCGGGGCGGGCGCTGCGGTGCGGAGCGGAGCGGAGCGGAGCCGGGTGGGCACGGTCCCGGTCCCGGTCCCGGTCCCGGTGCTGCCGCCGCCGAGCGGATGAGGACGGCGGGGGCGCATCCCGCAGCCCCCGGCACGTCCCGCGGGGAGCCGCCCGCGCGCGGTGAAGCTCCGCGGGTGCCTGCGGAGATGTAAGGGGCAGCGCCCGTCTGGCGGCGGCGCTTCGGCGTGGGGCGGGGAGGAACGGGGGGCGAGCGGGGCGCCGGGAGCGGCCGGGAAGGGGGACGGGGAGCCGGGAGCCTTTGGGCCGGGCAGCGGCGGGTGGGGTGCGGGGGCTGTGGCCTGGGTGGGGGCGCGGTGCTTGCACGCGTGGGGGCAGAGGTGAGGCTCCTCGGCGTGCCCGCAGGATGCAGAAACACCGTGAAACTTTTATGCGGGGTCATGGCACAAATGCTCGTTTTCGTCTTTATGTTTCCCTTAAGAAGGAACTGTCTCCCTAGCAATTTTATTTTGTTTTTCCCCCCCTACAAATGGTGTTCTTCTAGCCAAGCAGGTATGCTTAAACCACCAGAAGGACTACCTTTATGGGTTATGTTTCGTGGAACGGCTTCCCTGTTTTGCAAGTAGTCATTGTATATCTCGCTGCCGCATATAATGACAGGGCGATGCTAATAGGACAGCCCCACCTTCTGGTTAATCCGTCAGTGAAATCATACTTGTTGACCTAAGAGTTTTTCTGGAAATACCAGACGACGCACATTGTGAGTGCAAGTGCATGTCTGTATTGGATTTTTTTCCTTTTTTTTTTTTTCCTTTCTTTTTTTTTTTTTTTTTTGGCTGGGGGAGAGTGGCAAGAAAATGTCCTTTTCTGGAAGCCTTTGTGTGTAACATCAGGATAATTTTATCATGTACCCCCATTTCAGCAGAATGGATTGTTATTGTTAGGTTCTGATGTCTTAATTCATCACTGTGATTTTTATTTTTTTTTATGCTAGCCTAAACTGTGGACTTCAAGAGCTTAATAAATATAAAGTCTCTGCTTTTATTTCCTTCAAAAAGGGAAGGGGGGGATGCCAAACCAAGGAATAGTCTTAGAGTGTGGATATTTGAAGGGTAGACTGTGAAGAGGTACCTAGTCACAGAGGGGCAGTGCTCATGCTTAGATTTCCGTCACAAATTGTCCTCTGAATGAAAGCTTTTGGATCGAAAAATACTGATGTGCTTTGGTAGCTGCGGTGGGTTTGCTTTGCTCCTGTACGTGCCCTAAGTCTAGCTGAGGCTTGTGAGCCACAGCAGGCCTCCGTGTGATTGCTCCTTGGGCCAGACAGCTCATTAGCAGCAGGGCAGAGCTTGTTCCCATGAAATCTCTCATGGGAAGTAAGGAAGCGCATCAGGGTCTAGCAAATGACCTGATAAGGGATCTGAACTCAACTACAAGTCAACCACTTTAACTAATAAATATGTTGCCTCATCTCCTTCTTCTCTGTAATCAAAGGAGCATCTTGACACCCTTCCTCTGTTATCTGCGGAGTGTGGGCAAAGCCTGGCGCTGCCCTGCTCCCCTGTTGTGTACATGTTGTGCACGTGCTGTGTGTGCGATGCAGGCCCCAATGGTCAGGCCTCCCATCCGATCACATCCACGCCCTGTGGCGTGGCAACGACGTGAATAAGTGCTGAGGGGAGGGGGATTGCACAACCTGGATCATAAACAAATGGCCAAGAGGCTTGAGTCCTGGAAATTACTGATCAAAAGACGATGGTCTTGCAATCCTATAAATACTAATCCCAAACAAGAGCTCAGCTCTCCAGAGAATGCAGCAAGCTGCACCCTCCTGCCCCCCAAGCTCAGACACCCCAAGGGGTTGTGCATCCTAGGGCTGGGGCTGTGAGGAACAAGCTCGTCCGTGGGCAAACAGGGAGTAGGGTGAGTAATTCACTCCAGGGGGTATTTTGGAAGCACATGGGACTGGTTTCGGACACACTCAGGACTCCGCAGTAAGACCTGTGTGAACCTTGCCATTCACCTATCTTTAAGTCACTGTTTCTATCGTAGCAAATTCCTGTAGATCATTATGTTAATTGACTAATACTTAGATACTGATTAAATACTGGTAAAATTCATATTATCTGTGCTATCTGTTATAAAGCTGTATTATAAATCCTTAATTGCTGCTTCGTTAGAGTTGTGTAAATCTAATTCTGCAACAGTTGTAGACGGTAACAAGCAATCAGCTGATTCTTATTACAGGTAAGTTTATCCTTCTTGGAAGCATCTTTTCCAAAATTATGCATGAGAAGGTACAACTAGAGAGGGGAAACCTGAGAGAAGGCTTTTTGAAGTCCTCTTGGCTGATTGAGGCAACTTGCTGTTTCATCTCGTGTTTAGGTGTCAGCCTAGAGAAGACTTGCACGCACTCAGGGAGTCGGCAGCAACCTATCTCATGATGAGAGACTTTGTGGCCTTTAAACATGGTGATGCTCTGCTGAACGCATCTGGGAACTGCCTGTTTTTTGGGTCTTGGCATACATTAATTGAAACTTTTCTTTGATTTCCAGTATCTGTGAGCTCATTGCTCTGAAGAGATTACTCCTATGATATGAATTGCTAATGTTTGAAAGAACTGAGTGCGGCTCAAGTCGCTCTGGCACTGGAGTGATGACTGCGGTAACTGAAGTATTTAAACTCCTTAAAGAACTTACAGAGGAAGTCAGGTTTCTTGGAATGAGTGTGAGTGCTGTACAAGGCAGCTGCCTGTGGGAGTGCTTAGGAGGGATTTGTAATGGCAGTGTATCTCTGGGTATGCTTTCAAGCCCTGCCACTATCCACAGCTTAACTGCCCAATATCCTGTGCTAAGCATTGAGAAGATTATGAGCAGTTCGATGCGTGCCCTGGATACACAGAGTTCAGCGTGGTTTACATTTGGAAATAGAGTTTCGTAACATTTAAATGTAGAAAGACTGAAAGTTGGGAGGGAGGGGGGGAGCACCCAGATATACTTCCTTTTTTAAATTTTTTTTTTGCAATAGCTACAGAGATGAAAGTCACGAAACTGTCATCCTAAAAGCTTAATACACTAAAAGATGCATATAAGTATTTTGCTACCCCTTTAAAAAAAAACAGCAATTTATGAGAAACAGGGTGTCCAGTGTTGTGTATACTGGAGGGAGGCAATACTGTTTTAATTGTCTCATGTATAATTCACAACCTAAATAGTACAAATCAAGGTTTTGAAAATGAGAGTGGTTGCTGAGAGATCTTACGGATTGTGATGTGATTGTATTTGTGCTTAGTGATGAGCAGAATTATCTTAAAGAGCTGGAAATGCATTTCAGTGTATAAATCTGCAACATGGAGGCATCGGTTGATTTTTGTTGTTGTTTTGTTGTTTGTTCTTCTCTTCATCTGGATTAAAAGGCTTGATGGTTTGCTCTAACTCAGCAGGTGAACTGTAACAAGCATAGATTTTTGGATTATGTCTTTACAGACCTATGTTAGCTATCCTGACAGCGTAAGCCCAAGGGACCAGTCACTGGGTTAGGTGCTGGCAAGCACCTCTGAGGTTTAACACTCTGTCATTGAAGCATTGCCAAGAAATCAGGAATATTACTGGGGTTTCCAGTTCATGTTCAGTATGTGGCAAAGGGAAATGCTTAGTTTCTGCTATGGTAGTCCTTCCCCTCATGGCTATTTTTACTGCCCCCATCTCCCCCCGTCCCCATACCATTCACCTTCTGCCTGGTGAAAGGGTTATATTATCTGTGCAAGAAGCAGCTGACTTTGGCAATATTTCTGTCAACTCAAATCACGCAAGTTCTGAATGTGATACTCTTGAGTGTGACGTTGGCAAGTTTGTCATGTCTTGAGGAGTACAGTTATGGTGCGTTGGTAACTTTCTAGGAGCTTCTTTCCAGGCAAGAAACGAAGTGCAGTTTTCTTATTTTTTATTTTTTCTGCTGAAAGGCTTTGTTTGTTGGTGTTGTTGTTGCTGTGGTTTTTTTTATTGTTGTTTGTTTTTAAGGGAATGACTTAGGTATTTACAGCTTTTCAGGCAGCTCGTATCAGACTTGTTTTTACAGTTAAGTGTGGTGGTGGTAATAGGCTGCATGACATAGTTGACAGGTTGCTGTGCAGGGCTTTGGTGCTGCAGTCTTCTGTGAAGCTTTATATGTGTTGTTTTGAATATCTGAGTGTGTACTGCAGTTCATGTAGTCATGTCAAAAAGTAATCATTGTGCAATAATACAGCAGTGAGTGAACTAATCAGCTGACTTTATTTTCTACTCTAAATATTTATAGGAAAGGGTACAAGGAAAAGGCAGTAGCTGATTTTTAAGAGCACTTTTTTATTCAAAGTTGTGTTTAAACAGACTTTTTCAGTGTCTTGTAAAGAATTATTTCAGTCCATAAACAGTTTCTAAGGCTCTGGGGTATGTGAAATGCTGTACTATCAAAAGCCTGTTTGCTTCTGGTTTAGTCTGCACTGGGACGGTGGAGGGTGGCATATGTGTGCTTATGTGAGAGGTAAAGCTGTCTTTTTCAGAGCCTACCCTTGTTTGCAGTCTTCTGATCTTGTGGCAGGATTTAGCTGAGTTGTAACTTCCCAACTTTTTGCTGCCTGGCATTTACAACGTTTTAAATCGTTACATAATTTCTTTATATCTACTGTGTTTAATTTTTTAATTTATTGTTACTTGACACAATTCTGTCCTCTGAATTGTTTCCCATCTCTTTCACATATATTTATGTATTCTTAATACTGCAACATTTAGAAAGATTTTGCTTAGCTACTTGATTTCATTGTCTGAGAAAGAATTTGTTTGCTATGCACTTGTTACAGTTCCTTTTTTTTTTTTTTTTTTTCTAAACCTTTCAAATCAGTAACTCCATGATGAGCATAAATGAAGACTGAGCTCTGGCTTTGAAAATACTTGGGATGCACCTAGCTTTGAATACAAAGCAAAATAAGGAAATATATAGAGAGATGAATAGTCCAGCAGGTTTTGCAGACTTAATGTGCCAAATTTACATGGAGAAACTGAATCTTTGTTTTGTCTCCTGGTGGATATGATTTGTTAAAACTCATGTATCATGCTAAATTTTTTTTTTTTGGGGGGGATTTTGTGCAGCAAAGCCCTACTATTAACTAGGGTTGATTTCAGAGGTCTTTGGCTTTCTTAAGGAGTCTTTATTTTCTGGTGTTTTTTTTTTTTTTTTTCATTAAAAAAAAGATATTTTAATGTTTTTAATCACATTTATTCTTCCATGACCAGCATTTTCCATATTAAAATCTTTTGGTCAGTTAAAGCATATGAATTTAGCTTATGTAAAATCAAAATGTCTTCCAGCTTCAGTAGCAGACAGATTAACTTATTTTCTTTCAGAGTCCTAATAGCAGGACTTCAGCACAAAAGCTTTGGGGCTTTTTCGGTCTCCATGGGGTTCCAGGCATCAGCTTCATCTGGCACGGCCCGTACGTGCCGCTTGTAAGCACATCTGTGTTTGTGGCAGAGTTGTTTTTCCTCGTCTGACTACTACTGCTGCTCACTTTGCTTACCGTTCGCTTGCTGAATGCTGCTAGATTTGTCTTCCATGGCAGTTGTTTGAAAGCATTCTTTTGGGGAAGAATTTTCCATTTCAGGAAAATGGACATGATGGCAAGACAGTCTAGTATAATACTCCAAAATATATATTTAAAATGTATGTATCAAAAAACTTCAAGTTTCAGTGACAAAGGGGAGTGGGGGGGGGGATCCAAATCATGAAACCAGAGTTGCTGTTACTTAAAATAAACATTTTTGAGCCTCAGATGTGAGGTTAGTGGGTTTAATATATGAGAATTTTTCAGATTTGATGCGAGAAAAATGCCAATAAACCTGCTCAGCACTGACATGCTGTAATGGTTATACTAATGTGACTATGCTTTTTTTCTTAATATGATTACAATTTAGTGTAAAGATTGGAGTTTGCTTTTATTTATTTTTTAATGCCCATTAGTGATTAATGGGAGATAAAAGAGAAAACAATATACAGTGAATGTACTTAACTGCAAGTTCTGGTGAAGCTGAGGCATACACATTACTGCATTGAGTATAATCTGATTTCTTCAATTTTATTTAAAAATGGCTGTTCACACCATGTAGAAATTCTGCCTGAGTGGCGTACAACTAAATAAGGCATATATTTACTTTCTCCTGAAATATGCGTGTCAGTTTAAGTATCAGAATCTCAAAGATGCAAGAAAAGCCCTGTGACGGTGCATATGAAGTATTAGGTTAGTACTTTTACTTTTTTGATTTCCTCTTTCCATTATTGGGTAGCTGATGGAAAGTAAAGCTGATGATTTAGGTGGCTTTCTAATGCAGTATGGCATTGCTGGTATTTGTGTGAAAACGAAAAAGTATCCTCTGAGAAAAGACAAACAAGGGGAGTGGGACAGGCATACACCTGATTTTAGTGACGCAATTTCTTTATTATTATTTTAAACAGATGGCATTCTAGGTGCTTCTTCCCCCAAAATAGTGGATTTAGGATCATGAAAGCATGTGACTACCTAAGGTGGGAAAGAGCCAAGTTTGACTGTACATCAGATATGGATAGGTGAGACCAAGGAAAGAGCTGGTGTCCCTAAAGAAGGGTTTGGGCAACAAACATCACAACTACTTGATGCATGTGTCGGGGGGGGGGTCACAATAAGGAGGAAATGTCAAACCTGGCAGTCAGCAAAGAAAAGCCCAAACCTACAAGTTTCTTCATCCACACAGAAAGAACTGGGACCGAGACTGTTGATAAAAGAGGCAGGTGATACCTGGATTCTGTGACCTGGGCCATCATCCCTTTTATGTTTTCTTGCAAAAGTCCTGAGGCCAGGTGTTCTGTGCTAGAAGTATGGTATTATTGTTCAACATCAAGAGCACAGTGCCAGAATTACCAATTCCTCTTTCCCTCTCTGCACAGGTTGCTACCTAGCTTGTGCCAGTAAAATTTCCTCTGAATCCTGTTGCAATTTCTGGCAGAACTGTTGCCGTCTTGGAGAGGCAGAGCATCTTGGTGTTTATCTAATGTGTAAGTCGACTTAGTGCTCAGGAAGATGGTGTCCTTATGAGTCCCTGCAGTCTAGCAGGCTTTCCCAGTAATGCCTAATAGATACCCCTGGATGTGAGATATGAACAAAATGGTGCCTGTCATTTCTTTAGCCATTGTTTTGAGCAAAAGAAAATAGCTTTGTAATAGTGCTGGTTATTTTTTCTAGTAGCTTTGTGGTTATATATCCCAGAAGTAGGAATGCAGGCTCCATGTTACTCCGTTACATTTCAGCACATTATGAAGCTTATGAGAAAGGTAAATACTGGGTCTGTCCTCTGCCCTTTTGCTTAGGCTTTGCCCATGAGTCTCATAGGGCTGAAGAGATGGATCCCCAGCAAAGGTGAGTTGGTGGCTCAGTGACAGAGAATTTACCTGGGAAGCAGGCAAATGCATGCCACGTAAGGCATGTCTTTACCTTTGGGGGAGAAAGGATAAGGTGAAAATTATGTGCAACCTCCTGCAGTCTGTTTCATTTGTTAGTGTTGGTAGCGTTGTTACAGTAAGTGCAGCTTCTGATTTGGAAATTTACTTGTCTCAAGAAATTTCCTACAAGGAATTTGCCTGTTTGCACTGTCCACGTGGGAGACCAGAGGGTATAATGTTCCACAGACAGTATGAAATGACTGAGGGAGATTCCACAGAATCCAGCATATATCAACTTGAAATTTAACTAGTCAACACCTTCTACTCCCCTCTGTTTCCCTTCAATTTAAGGCTTGATTGTTGTTTTTCTTGTTTTGCTTTCTTCAGGTGCTCTTCTAAATGCTTAATAATCATTGCTAATTTATCCTCTGCTCTGCTCTGTCCTGGCAGACTAGTGTCACTAGCTGTGTTTAAAATATGTTTAAATCGAGCCCCATGCACCTTCAGTCTTTACCTTCCTAGCAATATTTTATTCAAATTCAGCATGATATTTTTTTTTTTGCGTCATTTCATATATTCTACATCAGTAGAAAGTCAAAGAGAGTGTGTTACCTTACTATGTATATATGTTCCACCACAATCCTCTGGATTGCTGGTGTATGTGTTCTTTTCTTTTTCTCCCTGCTTGTTTTTTTTTTTTTTTTTTTTTAAGGGGTTCTTATACTTTCTTACCTGCTTGTCTTTTTCCCCTTGTCCTGGAGTATTTGTGGGTTGTGTTTACTGAAATACTTTGTGTCAAATTTAGAGTCCAACAAATTAAGACCTTGTAGTTCAAGATAGTTCATCTCTGTATCTGGCTGTACGTGTAAAGCAGTTCAGTACACTATACTATGTAAAAACCATTGGCACTGGCAGACTGTTCATCATCTTTCTGACAGCAGGTCAACGCTGCTAGCTAAACAGCACTTGGCTACTTGAACTCAGGAATCTAATATTTTCCCCCCAGTAAGACCAGCAGCCTGATTCAAATAATCCAGACTTTTTAATTTGCCAGATTGTTTTCTTTGTGGTGGACACAGTTATTATCCTGTAACTATTCATGTTCTTTAAATGAAGTCAAGCTAGTTTACACTTGAAGGGTACTTGGTCAAATCTGGAACACCTGTTAGCTTGAGTCAGGCTGCAGTTCTTTTAAAAATCTGAGCAATTGCTTCCTGGCTGTTGGAAGAAGATTCTGTCTTCAGGTAAGTCTGGAAATAAGCTTGCTTCATTCTTCATCTGCTTTAGGCTTTTATCAGCTGCCAAATGGAATTTACCAGTAATCAAAAACTGGTTATTATGTGTATTGAACAAATATTTTTGATAAGTCTTACAAATTTCTCTGTGGGGTCTGTTTCTTGTCTGCATTTCACAACTGCATTATTGCCTTCATTCTCACTTCCTATATCTTTGGACAACTTCTGTCTTAAAACTAACCACTGTGCCCTTTGAAAACACTGTGGTGTTTTTTTGTTGTTGTTCTTGTTGTTTGGTTGGTTGGTTGTGTTTTTTTGTTTGTTTGTTGTTGTTGTTTTTCCAGTAGAGTATTTACTATTCATATTAGATCTCAAATGGAAGTACTGAGGTTCAGTTAATGGTCCTGTAGACTGCAACCTTAATTGCTTGGAGGCACCATTTGAGGAAACAGTGTACCCTGAGGACACTATGTCCTTAAAAGGATAGGAAAATTGTGTCCTTAGCACGATATGGGTTCTGTCCAAGAAATGTATTCAGGTCTTGCTTAAATAAGAACACCAAACGCTCCATGTTTCTTGCATTGCCTCTGTTCCTAGTTATCCTATAGATACATGAAATGGCAGTCAGAAGTAAGCATGTTGTGGTATCTCACAGCAATATCAAGGAAGTTTAAAAATGGGCATGTACTGACTTCAGGAGGAGCTTTGTTTGGTGACTTAGTTGTGGACATGAAAATGTTGGCTGTTAAATCTCTGATACTAATTCCTGCTTTATTGTAATCAGACTCTGAGCTTGGTAGGACTGAATTACAATGTGGAACCACACTCCATGCTTACACTGCAATGCTTTATTTTAAAAGCTGTGTCACGGGCTGAAGAGAGGAAAAGCTTCTGCCAGTGCAGAGAAGTGTGATCAATGAGGATTAATTTATTTAACATTTCTAGTGTAGAGATGCTCAATATGGTGGTAACACTTCATCATTAAAGAGGAATAGATACTGATAATATGTAACTGTTTAATATCTTCCAGGTTATCAGAGATGGTGATTTGAAGAATCAGGTTTCCGATATGAACAAAGTAAAATTATCATCTGAAAAAAGGTAAATTTAAAACTATACTGACTTCTCAACATCAAGCCATTTGAGATTTGTGAAGACACGGTGCCTATGTTATTAGTAATATAAGTAAAATATTCATCATGTGTCCCTGATGAGAGAGTGGAAATTTATGTCCTGAAAAACTGAGGGAGTTGATATTGATTAGCATAAAGTAGCCTGATTTTTAAGAAATAACTTTTTACACTTTAAATTTGTCTGCATTTAATCTCAGACTTGTCCATATATAACTTTATATACGTTCAATTTCATTGAAAGAAATATCAATTAATTTCATAATTTCATGCATATACAGGCAAAACATACAAATGATTACTACTGAATGAATTAAAGGACAAGTTTACAAAACTGCCCAGGAAGTCATGGAATTTGTCACAAGATGTATTTAATTCTCCAACAACCCTACGACTCAGCATACAGTTAGGGCAAACAACAGTGAAATTACAGAAGATTTCAAGAGTTGTTTGTTATTTTCATGATAGCTTATTTTAACAAATATTTGAAAAAGCTATGCAATTAACTACAGAAGGCAATAACCGTTTCAAACATCAGGAAGCTTGAAATACTTTTTTATTTTTATAAATTTTTCTGTGTATAAAATGTATAAATCTGTAAAAAAAAAAAAAGTGTATATTTAAAAAAAACAGTTTTATTCTTTTGAGCTAGCACAGTTTGAACCACCTAGTTTCATCAAACTATCTGATATTTAAAAAAAATCCTCAGTGCAGCATAATAGGGTATTTTGTCTTCAATCTTATTTCTCTGAAATACCAATTCTTATTGAAACGTGTAAATCAAAGTATGCAAAGCATTACAATGAAGCTGTCTTTGGTTATTTAATTTCTGTTTTTAGCAGGCTGTAAGGACAGGTTGGACATTTGTCTGTCAGGAAGTGCAAATGTGGTCTTGATTCATCTCTGAGGAGGAGAACAGTTTTGATGATCTTGTGAAGTTAGAGTTAAGGAGTTAAGGCTCCTTAGTTATGCTTATTGTAATACAAGACAGGGGAAACACCATGTAAACCTCAGTGACTACAGAGTCCTCTTATGAGAAGGCTTTACAGTGGATGAGGTGAAAAATGCTTTCCTTGTTTAAAAGAAGGGTTCTGCACACTGTGGGAAAAGAAGTCTTACATGAAAGGCAGGCTGCAGTGTTCAGGGTCTTCATGTGAGGTTCTGCAATGTCAGCAACTTAAGAGGAAATTTAGCTTGACAGGACACTGCTTTTATTGTGCTCTTCTGATTATTTCTTTGTTTTACCTGGCTGATGAATTAAAAGCACTGAATTATGTTGTACCTCTTTGTTTTTGAGAGCTGTCTTCTAGATATGGATCCTGGGTTGTTTATTTGACAAGCCATAAGTATTTGCATTACAGGTATCAGAAAAGAGTTCCACCCCAAACTGGAGTTGCACTTGATTTATAGGTCAAATTGTCACGGTGATGTTATGAGCAGGAGCAGAATCAGTCAGCCTAGCTGACATAATTTATGTTCTACAGACTTTTTAATTTACGGTGCAGGTACTGAAATCTGTCACAGTGTTACATACCACTATGTATATCATTGTAGAATATAATAAAAGTGTAATTCTTGTTTTAAGGAGAAAATTAAACTAAGAAAAATAAGCTAAGTTAGGAAATAATAAAATAAGCTCAGTTAGGAAAATAGCTAAGACTAAATAGTGACTTTGATTTATATTTGAGCATAGACACTGGGCAGGTGTCATTTCAAGAACATTTTACTGTGTGATCTGAGGATTTGAGGTTGATTTGGCTATATTTCTGTTGGAAGAATTCTTTCAAGATCAATAGCCAAAAATCATTCTAAAGATAATAGTTTAACTGCTGTGGTGAGTGCTTCTTGCTCTTACTAGGAATTCTGGCCCCAGGAGGAGATTACACCCCTGAACTGCTGGGTTTAAATTGTTATATCAAACTGTGGTGAGGATTATTTACCCTTCCTAAACCCCTTAAAGCTTTTAGTAAGTGTGAAGAGATTATGCTAGATGTTAACTGTCTCTGCATGGTATATAACTTCCATGTGCCAGTGTTCCTTTTTTGAGTTTGCTGGCCAGAGGAGTCAAAATTGGATGTGCTTTGAAACATTAATTTCTTTAGTTTTGTGTTTAGAAAAACTTGTATTCCCTGTTCCTTTGTTTGTTATTAAGGAACATCTTTGTTGTTGTCCTTGTTTGTTTCCTACTTTTAAACTACATTTATGTCATTCTGAGACCAATGGTATACCTAAATGGAAATACTCCCTCCCTACCCCCCACCATATATGCATGCTCTCACATGCATGTATAAAACAGCAGCTCTGCTACACAGTGGCTTCTTTGTGGGTTGCCTGGACTATTATTTTTGCTATGGGGCAGGTGAAGTTAATGGCCTTTGGAAGTCTGTGACCACATCGACAGAGCTTGTGTATTTCATTACAATTTGGGGCTTATTTTGGAGTATTTCAAGTTCAGTGAAAAATGGAGAAGTAGAAACAAACAGAACAAAGTTTAAGCAAATAAATAATTGTAGCTTTATTATTACTATTCAGCCTGGTATTGAATGGTGAGAAGGAAGTGGAGGTAATTACTTTAGTTATAGATTAAAACATAGCATTTGAGCAAATCAGATTTATTTGAGATCAAAAATACTTTTAAACCAAAGTCTAGCAAATGACTGAGAAAATGATGAGAAAATGAATGAGAAAATGATACACTTCTCAATATAAAATTATTTTGATTGAAGCTCTGTAATTAGTATCACCATTTCTTACTACTGGTGTTAATAATTTATAAGTACGATGTATAATCTGAAGTTGTTTTTTGGTTATGCACTTTACTTTTCCACACTGACATCTAAATAATAGTTGCGGAAGCAGTTTCCTCTGCAACTGCTATATCAGTTTGCTTTCACAGTGGTGTGACCTTTGCCATCAGCTACTTTTTTTCCTTGACTTTAACATTTATGCCCACATGTAAACTAATTCTTTTAACTGTTAGCTGTGGGAGGTGTTTTCCAAGACATAAAATACAAATGAAGATGTAATAATTTTGCATTGTTATAAACAAAACTTACAGTATTTATAAGGTTAATGTTATATATGTCAGTTTTATTGCAGGTAGTCAGAAGAGTATGTGTCTAAATTGAATTATTGTTGATTATTGCAGGATTCTAATGATACAGAAGTGAAAAGTCAATGTAGTTTAACCTCAGAAGTCATTTCCTCTATTTAATTATATGACCATAATTCAAATGTTAAACATTTGTCTAAAAATGACTTTCATGTAAGAACGTGAATCTGAAAACTATTCTGAATAATTGTTATGGCCTAAAACTGAAGAGTAAATAAAACAATTCTAGACTGACTTTATTGCGAGCACTCTAAATATTTACACGAATTCTTTCTCCGTAATCTACATATAAATATAAATACTTGCTTTGAAATAGTTTCTTATATTAAAGTACATTTTCAAGGCAAGTATGTGATGTCAGGCCAAGATACTGTTTGTGTTCAAGCTGAATCCAAACTCTGTTGATACATTTGGAGATTTTTTGAAGTTTTGTACTCAAAATTGTGATCTTTTTCTTTAGCTGATGAGTGTTGGCTTTCTTACTTTGTGAATGATTATCTTTTCCTTCACTTCTTAAAGACCGGTCTGTATGACAGTAGTCTTTAGGACTACGAAGTAGGCTATTTTCCTTGAATAGTTGGTTTGATACATTAACCTGGCACTTGACTATATTCAATAGAAGTTACTCAAATTGACATAGATAAACATATATCTGTATTTAACTTTCTGCAACCAGTTTACCTCTTCACACTTGCTCTTGGAGATGATATTCAAATATAATTAGTTTGCTGAAATGTAGGCTTTGCAAAATTGTTGCCAGAACAGTTAATAATAGTTGCCAGAATTAAGGAGAACTAAGGTGGTTTTATAAATGACAGAAGTAGCCGCTCCTCTTACTCCCTCATGGGACTTCCTGTTTTTAGTGTTTTTTCCTTTTTTTTTTTTTCTGATCTAATGTTTGATTTCATGCTTTGCGTGGATATAAAAATGAAGGTAAAAATTCTTTCTTTTTAGTGTTTCTACCAATTCTCGGACTATGTCTCTGCTGTCACAGCTGGAGAAGATCAATTTGGACTCTGTATTAGGAGAAGCAGATAATGCCAGATATGTTACCTCAAAGATCCTTCATCTGGTTCAGAGTCAGGGTAAATAACTGTTTTTTGTTTGTAATAGTTTTCCTTGTGAGCCTTCCTCCTTCTGTTTATTCTTTGCTGGACTTTTTTTTTTTTCCTGTTTGTAAAACTTCATTTTTTTTTTTCCTGCTTGTTAAACTTTTTTATCCATCTGTTTCTGTCGTGGGTTGTTGAAGGCACATGTTTAAGGCCATGTTTAAAATTACTTGGTATAATATTGGCTACACCGAATACATTTTGTATTGTCAATACAATGATATAAATTCTGAAAAAATACATAAATTATCGCACGTACTATATTATAGTCAATTTAAGTAATAATTCACAGTGTAAGAACAGCTAATGTGATACTGTCATATTTGGTACATTGTAAAATATTTAACTGCTCCAGTTATACTGATATTCAATTAATACATAAGGAGGTTTACTTTGTTTGATAAACAGTACTTTGAACAGTATTCATATGAAGAATGATCTATTTACTATTAAAAAGGCTCATGTTTATTTTCAGTGCTGCTCATAGATGACCTGTTTCTGTGGTAGACTGATCCACTGAAGATTTGTATATCTGATTCCATGAATTAGCCTCATAAGTATATGGAGTTACAGCTGCTTTTGCTCTGCTGCTTCCCCTGTCTTCCAAATGTTCTTTATTCCTAGCCCCTTTCAGGCTATCTTCACTTGTCAGGCTATCTCAAAAGTCACTTTCAATCTAGAGACAAAAGTGTCTAGTGATGTAAGACAAACCAATACGGAAGATTAAAAAAATATAAAAAATCTTTCATTAAAAGAAAAATGGCCTTCTTTTTCTTACTGGCAGAAAAAACCAGGAAGGAGATGACATCTAAGGGTTCCACTGGAATAGAAGTTATCCTGTCAACCCTAGAGGTAAAACCTTTTAATTTTTCTGCTTGTGTGTACTTGTCTGCAAGTTTTCCTATCGTCACTGGGCTTTGTATTTTTAAATATGTTGTTATTCTTGCTCTTCTCTAAAACTTGAATTTGTCAAAGGACTGTCTAATGGTTAAATATGATACTTAAAGACCCTAAAGGATTTAATTATTTCTTTCCCTTATTTTTTCAAATATTCCATTTAATATGTCATACTAAGAACTAGATTTTAATTGGTTCTGCGGTTAATTCAGGCTGCATGGTGTGATGGTTAGCTGGAAGGTAACATCTTAAGTTTTGTTTGACTTTAGTGACATTTAAATATCTAAAACACAATATTGGACTTCTAAATTAATCAAATATCTTTTTTATTGCAGAATACAAGAGATCCTCAAACTATTCTAAATATACTAAATATTCTCATTGAACTAGTCTCAATTGGTAAGTGTTCATTAAGATAGTAGTTTGTCATTATATTCTTGTATTCTTCTGTAGACGTGTTTTATTTATTTATTTTTCCCTGAAGGTTGCTAAAGCTGTCTTTATATGCATTTTACACTTCGAGAGAATCAAAAGAACATAAAGACTGAAGTGATTTTTTAAATAATTATGCACATATAATTTATGTTGCTGTAAGTCTAAATCCAGCATGTTTTTCTTCACATTTGAAGAAAATATTTCTATCAATATTGCTATTTAAAGTCTTCCTTTATGTTAACTATAGCTTAGATATTTAACTGCTCTTTGGTTATGAAGATACAAATTGTGTATTAAATTTCTAGGTGGTGGTCGGAGAGCAAGTGTCTTGGTCACTAAAGGAGGGACACAGATCTTGTTGCAGCTGCTTTTGAATGCCAACAGAGAGTCTCCTCCAAATGAAGAATTAATGGTGCTTCTTCATACGCTTCTTGCAAAAATTGGCCCAAAAGGTGATGATGATGGACTTATGTAATATGGCTTAATACTTTGCAGTTTTGTAATTAAAGTTTAAGAAAACTTTATTGCTGAATAAACATCCATGTGCTCAGAATTAGTAGAGGAGAAGAAAAGGAGGAGTAGAGGCGAGGAAAACATGGTAAATATATATTTAATATGCAATATAAATTATATTTAATATAAATAAATATGCAAAGTTAACATATCACTTGTAGGAATTCACAGTTTATTTAACTTCCATTTTTTAATGATAATTTCAAAACTGATTTGATTGATCTTGCATTTCTTTGATGTCAGACAAAAAGATTGGCATGAAGGCAAGAATTAATGGTGCCCTGAACATATCATTGAATTTAGTGAAGCAGAATTTGCAGAACCACAGGCTAATTTTACCATGCCTTCAAGTATTACGAGTTTATTCAACCAACTGTAAGTATTGGTTGAATACTTTTCTTTTGCTTATAATATATATATTTTTGACATAAATATGGTTAAAAGATACAGCATCTACGTAGTTGTTTAATGTTAAATGCTTAAAGTTACTATGGTTACCAGAGAATTTGATTTTTATATTGTCAAATTGCTTGAGTCTAATAAAAGCTGTTAAGTTTGTGTACTTCTTGTGTATCTTTTGGTTTTTGTTCAGTGCACATATGGTTGGTATTCTTTAATGCATTTGAATATGTTGAATTTGGGTGCACATCATTTGTATAAATGCTAGTGCTGTATGGCCTAAACCAGGAATGCTAACATTGTGCTTGCAAAAGCACTTCAAATGAAATAATTACTCTTTATTACACATGCTCATGTTTTTTTTTTTCTTTTTACTGTATTTTTATTTTAATTCATGATGGCAAATTTAAAACTTAGTTCTCACAGGAAATATTTACTTTTTTTGTTAACTTTCCCCTTATTGAAGTGCCCTACTGTTGGATGAAAACTCTTCCATAAAAGCCTAGTTCATTGTTTGTGCAAGTAGTAGGAAGTTGCTGAAAACAGCGTGATTCTCACTGAACCTCCCATTTGTTAATTGCGCTGATTTTTTTTCCACTGAACTCAAAATGGCCATTCAACCTTTTAGATAAATGTATGAAGATGAAAGTGTAACCACATTTTTCTGAGAGAAATGATTTGATGACCTGTAAGATTGTTTTCAGATTATTCGCGTGAGAATTTGTAAAGTTCCAGTACTTTATGTGGAAGCTTTATTTCTGTTGAGCTGTCTGATAATGAGGTAAAATGCTTTTAAATGGGAGAAGATAATACAGATGTTCATACAGGGTAGCTTTCATATAGGTAAACTTTCTTGAGCTTGAAAATGGAAGATTGAACTGAATCTCTAATTTGGATTATGCTTAGATCATTTCTGTCTTTCTATATTTCCCACTCCTTACAAACATAAAAAGTAGTAGTTTATTTCATGTTGATGGGTGGTATTACTTAAAATTTGTTTACATTTGCTACCAGAATAGAGTCCTCATTTTCATTAGCTTTTAGTGTTGTAATAGTTCCGCTAATGATGAAATTGCAACTTGGGTACAAGTGTTGAATTGTACTCGTGTGGCACTTACAATGTTGAACTCGTCTTGTTGCTTAGTCGTTCTCTTCTTATTTTTCTAGGACTGTGTATTTGTAAGCTCAGTTTGGAATTGAATTCCTTTGTAAACCATGCAGCATGCATTCTGCCTGTGTAAACCATGCAGCATGCATTTTGTGAACAACACAAAATTAGCACCATTTCTCTTAATTTGTACCCTTCTCACTGGATTACTATTTTTTCTGAGAAAACATAACTCAAGAAGGGTTAGATGGAGTAATACTGTTTGGCATTTCTTAATTCTACAGCAAACGCTTAGCTTGCAAATACTGGTTGATAGACCTGTCTATCCAGATAATGAAGGGTAACAGCAAGTCATAGAACGTGATAGACCCAAAAATTTAGAAACCATACTGTCTCGATTAAACCACGAGCTTTACAAAAATACAAATCCTTTTTATGATGCATATCAGTAACAAAGGAAGCAGAAGCATGCACAAGAACTAGTGTGTTAATTTTATCTGTAAAGTAGTAAGTAATGTTTTTTTTTCTTTTGCAAGTTTTATCAGGAGTTGATTATTACACTGCTTATATGAAGAGTAGTGTCTGCTTGTCATTGTTTGTCTTAGAGCATATGTGTCTGGTACTTGAGAATATACTTGCTGGATTTTAGTTTGTCTATTGATTTTCTTTTGCCTTTCTTATTATATTATCTTTTTTGTTTGTTTGTTTTTAACTCTTCCAGCTGTAAATGCAGTGTCCTTGGGAAAGAATGGAGTAGTAGAACTGATGTTTAAGATCATTGGCCCTTTTAGTAAAAAGAACACTAGCCTTATGAAGTAAGTAATGTCTTTTTAATACAGTATATGGAAAAAAACTTTAGATATGTTTCAAAACTTTTTATGAAAAAGAATATTAGAGAAATCAAATGTAACTAGTATTTGAAAGTTAAAGTGAAGGGAGGTGGGAAGAAGAACTACAGATATGACTTTTTTAGAGTAACACAAAATATCAGAATATGCAGTTATAGTCCAGGTAAAAGAATATAAATGTTATTTTTTGCCTCTAATATTTCTGCACGGAAACTGTACAGTGGCTATGCCCAAATCAGGACAAACTGATCAGGACAATCCCATCATTTTTCTGTCTGTTCCATTGGCTCACAGATGAAGAGTGACATTCTGTTTGTTTTTTAATAGAATTTTCTTTGTGTTCCACTTGAAAGCAATTATCAACTCTCAGAGACAACAGAATAGGAAGCTCCAGCTATCTAGTGGACTATTGTGTAAAATAAATAACATTTCACTGAGAACCTTAAAAGTGGTGTTTTTAGATTTTTTTTTTTTTCTTTCCAAGGGTGTTTTTTTTTTTTTTGGTTTGTTTTTTAGAGAGCTTAGGGTTAAAATGAGTAAGTGGATCTTCCTGGAGATAGCAATTTCTTTGCGTAACTACCGACTTTTTGAAGTGCATACTTGTGGGGAAACTGATTTTTTAAATCTGCTTAACAAAATAATAATACCAAGTTTTTCATATTCGAACTTTACTACAAACAAAATAATGTTATGTAAATCTGGTACTCTTGGTTGTTGGAGTGTCTCTATTTAAAAAAAAAAAAAAAAAAAAAAGCCCTGCCCCTTCAAGCCCCAGCTAAAATTAAACACATGAACTTACTATTCCATGATGTGAGTAATCTTGATATCCTTGTTTATGGTCTGAGATCAGATGTGTGAAGTCTATCCTTACAAAGCGGGTAAAAATAAATATATATGTTTTCTAGTTGTACATCTTGAGTTAGTTCAGACAAAACCTTGTGTGCAAAATAACTTGTGTGATCTTGTATTGCAGTGCAGATAGATGAGCGTTACATCTGTATACGCTGGAAGTTTTGACCTACAGTTTTCTAAAACAGTGTCCTTTATTTTACAGAAGTACTTGCTCTGCTGAAAACATAAAAACATGGGTGTCAGAAATACCTCATCCATTGAATATAGTTCATAAACATTGCATTGTCACTTAACTGTTTTTTTGCAAAGACTGTAAGTTTGTATAGCCATTATGTTGATGTTAAATTTCACCATCAGATTTCAGATATAGAAGAGATGCATGATATTTTAATAAAACAATTTTTTAAAGCCAAAGCTGTGATACAGCACAACCAGGAAAACATTTAGGTAGATGCTAAAGAAATCTGCTAGCTGTATTTTTTTTTTTTTTTTTTACAATGTTGTAGATGAAGTTCACTAGTTGTTTGTTGTTTGACTTTTCTTGTTATATTGACAGGGTTGCTTTAGACACACTTGCTGCATTGCTAAAATCAAGTAAGTGTTTAACTACAAGAAACTGTTTGTCTAGCTGAGATATGTATGTGTGTGTATAAACATATAGAAGTTTGTGTATATAGATAGAGAAAAAGAGTAGATCTAATACTAAGTCTGTGGCAAAAACAAAACCAGGGCTAAGATAAGGTTACAGTTTTATCAGTGTCTGGTACTTCAGTTTTTGAATGGTACATATATATTTAATAATCAGTTATGTCTCTTCAGTTCTGCTGCAGAAAGGCTGCACAGCTTCTGCAGAACTGGTCTGGAACCAAGGCGGTTTTACAGTCACTCACCTCAGCCCTGCAGTCATGGATACCTGTAGCTTATCTCCAATGCATCTTCTTCATACACATATCTGAAAATATCTGTTGGATGACAGGGGAAAATACAGGGTTTTTCAGATACCCTTCTGATGAATTAGGTCTTGGGTCCTAAAGACAAGTCTGTCTGTGATGACCGTGAAGTGGAACCAGGGGTAAGAAAACAATGGTCTGTTCCCAGACGTTGGCTCATGGCAGCAGACCCTGGCAAACATCTTCTCTGCTGTTTTTGCACCAGGATTATAACTGGCAAGGGATTAAAAACTAATTCTCTCTAAAAACTACAGCATTCCTAGTAGTTCTAGTGGAGTTGGATAAGAACGGAGGCATGATTAGATTTGCAGACAACTATTTCAGTTTTGACAGGAAAGTTCTGAGATGCTTCTTAGAGTGCTGTTTTCTCAGGTTTGATCAGAGTTGACACGTGGTCTTGTGGGTTTTTGTATTTCCTAATTTGGGGTTTTCTCCTTGGGAAATCCAGGGAAAGAAGAAATATTTATGAATTGTCGCTGGTATTTTGTTCTGTGAATTTGCGGTCAAATTTTAGTGTTGGGAAGAGAAATTAAGTGTTGAAAAGGTGTGTATTTGAAACAGGAGGTCTTGTGCATTTATTTTGAGATAATTCTTACTCAGTCCTGAGGGGTCTTGACACTGTAACTTCCTACACTTCATGTAAGTAAATCTTTTCATAAAAACATTAATTTCTGGTGTGTGGTTTTGGCATACCCATTACCCAGTAAGTGTGTAACATTTAGGGATCAAGTGTTTTCAGTTGATAAATGTGAGTGATAGTTGCTGTAATGCCATAAGGATTACAAATAGTATGAAATTTGTTTCAAGTCCTGTATTTACACAGTGTTTTGATATTGATAGGTAGGCTTTATATAAGCTATTTTTTTAACTTGCTAGCCTACATTATCTTACAATTACCTTTAAGTGTAATACACACTGTTCTTTTGTTAAACCATGAAAATGATGTGCAATGTTATTCTGAAGCACAAAATGTAGAGTACTGAACTCGGTCATTTGGTCACTTTTAATGGGAGTAATATTTCCTGTGCTTGTTATCTTTAAGATGAGATTTATTCGTACAATTTTGTATACAAGTTTTGTTTGGCAGAAGACAATTACGCGAACACAATGCAAAATAAATTAGATAAGCAAATAATGTTGCTATTTAATAAATTATTGCAAAAAAAAACCACCAAATGATGTGTTTTAAAATTGTGTAGCATATGTATACTTGCCATTTACTGGTGTCTATTATATACATTATTTTTATTGCATGCGTTTAGTTTAAAAAAAAAAAAGAGGAGGGGAGAAATTTTTCTAGTACTCATTTTTCCAAACTAATTTATGTTTAAATTGGGATTTTAATTGAAAAAAAAATCTGAAAATTTTATTATTTATTAGTCGTATATAAGACTTATTGTCTTGGAGCAATAATGACTGAACATATAGGTTCATTTTAACAAGGTAGAAATACCTGAGGAAATTCTGCTAATGATTTCTATATTGATTCAAAATATTTTGCCTATTACACATTGTGTTATTGATATGTTTGATATAAGTTCATTCTCTTTGTAATTATACTTCCCAATTGCAATAAGGAGTTAAGTTAAATGTGCAGCAATCTCCTTGTACAGCTGATGTATATATGTGTGGCTTTGAATGACTTAAAATTTTGGCAATACTGACAAACAGAGAGAAAATAGGGCTTCTAAGAAATGTCTAGGAAATATGGGAACATACTTGCTATCATTTTTTATGATTAGGTTGATGTAAAACACTGCCAAGAGTGTCTGAAATAATATCTTAAATGGTATCTTAAATGCAATAGTTCAATAATTTGTGTAAAAAGAATAATTTTATAATAGATATGAAAGTAATACTGAAATAATTGGGCAATTTTTAATTTACTTTCTTAATTATTTTTTTTTAAATAAAGAAACAAATGCCAGGAGAGCAGTAGACAGAGGATATGTGCATGTGCTTTTAACAATTTATGTTGATTGGCATCGTCATGATAGTCGACACAGATATATGCTGATACGTAAAGGAGTTTTACAATGTATTAAAAGTGTTACGAACATCAAATTGGGAAGAAAAGCATTCATTGATGCGAATGGGATGAAAATTCTTTACAACACTTCACAAGTAAGTTTTCTTTCTTTTTCTTGTTGTTCAGTTTGTCTCTTTAAAAACACTTTCTCACCTCAAATTTGTCATAGTTTTTAATGATATTTATGATCATTCCTGATTGTGGGGGTAAGGGTTATTTTCTTTACTTAAAGCAGAAGGAAAGGGTGCAGAAGGAGATTCCTATTTACTCTTACTCAGCTATGATTATTTATGGGAGGGTGGTTGGATTTTTTTTTTTTTAAGGCCTTCTCTTTGAAGTCTGGGTTTTAAAAAGGTGAATTTAAGGGCAGACGGCAGAAGTTCTTCTAGCCTTCAAAGGAGGCTTCTGTTTTCAAATTTCAAATTTTTTTTCATATCAAATATTTTAGCCATTAGTGAATTTTAGAAATCTATAAAAACAAATGCAGTTTGACTACTAATTTGAGAGATGCTTTCTCTTGTCTTCATTATTTTTCTGTTAATAGGAGTGCCTTGCAGTAAGAACTCTTGATCCCCTTGTCAACACATCCAGCCTAATAATGAGAAAATGTTTTCCGAAGAATCGTCTTCCTTTACCAACTATTAAAAGTGCTTTTCATTTCCAACTCCCAGTTATTCCTGCCAGTGGTCCTGTGGCTCAACTGTACAATTTGCCTCCTGATGGTATGGTAATTTCATAATGTTTTTTCCTTTGAGTATGTCTAAAACACGGTATATTTAAGGTGGAATCAGCTGCAGGTGTTTATTTTGTCCACTAAAACCTAGACCCCAGTGAGATTCTTATCAGCTAGCAAAGGGTCTGTAGCTGTTAGTGTGGAGCACCAGTTTCTAATATTAAGTTTTAACTGATGACAATTTTGTCTGTACATATGTGGTTATGTTACTGGTGTTATAATATAAAAAGAGGAACTAAATATGATCATCCTCTAAAATGGTCGTCAAACTCTGAATTGTAAAGCATAGGCTGTACATATTTATCTGCAAACTTATATGGGCTCTCTTTTAAGCTCATCATACATATTATCTGTGTGAAGTGTAATATCTACGTCCTGTTTTACAGAAATACACTTTCCTTATTTTTTTTCTGTTACTCTGATAAACTGGATATATAGAATTTAGGTTAACATGTACCATTTGAAGTGTTGATTTTAATCCTTTGTGATTCTTCCTTCATTTGCATGATGAGTAGATTCTTCTACATTCCTGGACTCTTGCAATCTCTTAGGCATCACTTATCTGCAGACTATTTGTATGATGCCTTGTAGGAAATAGATTCACCCTATTGTGAATGCCTCTCATTATTTTTGCATAATTAATGCTTACTGCATTTTCAGATATGGGGAAGCAGTTTAGTATCTGGGTAAACAAATAATGGAATTGCTGCGAGAAAGTTACTCCAAAGTAAAGAGATGAAGCCTGACGTTTTAATACCTTATTCAAAGCATTTTCTGAAACAAAATGTGATAACTATGAAAAAAGACACACATCTCTTCAGAGTTTATTTAGGACAGACTCAAACTGCAGGTGTTTAGAGATCATTTTACTTTCAGAGTAGAAAAGCGATTTACAACTGTTCTAAAATCCACAGAAGTAACATCTCTATTTAATATAGTGTTACATACACGTAATACTTTTCTTGAAACTCCCTGTTCTGTTGAAGTAGGCTATTGATATTTTTTCTTTGTTTGAAATCTGTAAACAAATAATTGAAAAACCCGGAGAAATAAGATACAGAGGATTTTTATTTTTTAAGAAAACCTTCAGTATTAAAGGAGATATAGAGTGTGGAGGGTGATAAAACTCTGAGTTTATTAAAACTATAATTTTGTATAGTTAGTATTGTAAAAGGAATACCTTATTAAATCAGTATAATTTCTAAACTGTGATTCTGTAAACTTCTAAGTGAGCCTTTTACTGACAGTCAGTAAATTTCCTGCGGGGTTTTGTGCTGAGCTCTGGTTTTGTGCTGAGCTTAAGTCATGCTGAGATGTTCTTGGCACCTCTATACTGTAAAGTATTTCTAAATGCTATGTGCTGTTTTGCATTGTTTGTGGTTTTTTTTTTTTGGTGCTTTTTTGTTTTTGTTTTGCTTTGTTTAAGCCAGAGATCTTTGTTCTGTCTTAAACTGGATGGAAATGTAATAAATTGAGTCTGCAGTATTGTGAAACAAACATTTTGGTTTTTAAATCTTGTGGTAATTAAAATTTATGGGGTTTTACAGGACTTAAAACAAGTTGGTTTTTACATTTTTTTCAAGTGTTAAGTAGAAAGAAAATAAACCCAGCACATACACTTTTTTGAGCATATATTTTACCTTAAATGAATGATCTGCCTTACAAAACTTTTTTTATACCGTAGTGGATGATGTAGTAGATGAAAGTGATGACAATGATGATGCTGAAACAGAATCAGAAATTGAAACTGAAATTGAGGATGACAAGGACCAACATTTTAAGGTTGGTATGAGATAGAACTAAAGGGCAAAAATCAGATACAGCATTTATTTATTTATTTATTTATTAAATTGCTTGAATTGTGTATACAGCCATGGGTTTAAATATGAAAAGGGTGTGGAGAAGGTTTTCAGGACAATTTCTAAAATCAAAATACCTGCTGAAGCTTAAGAATGTTGACTACTGTTTTAAAATGTCAACCTTTGTTGTTCAGATTGTCTCAAGATTTTTTTTAAAGCCACATATCCTCCACACTTCACATGGCTGGAGTACAGTAGAGCAGAACACTACAACTCTTTGCAGCTTTCTGTTACTGACTTGTGTCTCTCTTAGCTCTCTCTTCCTAATTACTACACTATTCAATTTGTAAGAGATGTTCTAAGTTTCTCCCTTGTTCTGGAACGGCATTGACTAGGTCAGTGTTTTCGGCAAGGTAACCTTGAAGTTCAGACAATTGAAGAGATTGGATCTCCCATTGTTTTATGGCTTTTGGAAGGTTTTCTTCTGCTCTCCGTCTTCCAGTCAGTACGTGAAAGGAAACTTAGTCAGAACAGCCTTATTCTGTATTTTTATGTTACATATATTCAGGAGTTGATTGAATCATCTGTCTAAGGACTGTAATGACAACTTATTCAAGGCACTCATGAGACCTGATGAAGGGAATATCTTCTTTCATAGAAGCAATTATTCCTTTGTCACTGCAGTCAGATGAAATCTCTACATGTCAGGTTGAGATGGTTGGGTTATATGCATAGATCTTATGTAGAGGGTAGTCTGATGTCTGTGCATAATACATTTCGATGAAAGTAAGAAAATTGTTTTATGTTTCTAATGTTTCTGTTGAAATGGAAGTTTTGAGATACCGATGAAATCAATCTGCTTTTAATAATGATGAAATGTGTGGTTCAGCTCATTTTAAAACAGTGATATTTGTCTTCTAAAGCATGTCTGTGTCAGATATAAATGCTGATTATCATTATTTTAGAAGTTCATTAATCCTGGATTGAAGATTAATTTGTTCTGGTGTTGTTTCAGAATGATGATATTGAGACTGATATTAATAAACTGAAGCCTAGACAGGAATTGGGACGACCCTTAGAAGAATTGAAAATGTATGAGAAATTTTTCCCAGAACTTTCAGAAAACTTTCAGGTAAAGTATATGATTTCCAATGTAGACCTCATCATGAAGAGTTGACTCTGAAGCACAGTTTGATGGTTTTGTTTTGAGTGGATAGCTACTCCAGCAAAAAAAAAAAAGGGGGACACGGTTTGCAGTTCTAGAGCTACACATAGGGTTGCTGATTAGTGAGTTGTTTAGTTTAATATTATGTGTTGCTTTAATATGGCTGAGAAAGGGACTGTGGGCAGATATAAGGGAAATCTATTTTCTGGTGTCTGATTGCTGCACACAGCAGAAAGTAAAATAGTAAGAAAGGATATGAGATCATTCTGACAAACATTTATTATGACAGGTGTGTCCTTAAGTGCAGTGCAGCTATTGAGAGTAGAATGGTATGACTTTTTCTTGTTGATAAACTACTTGTTTATTGTTTTTATGCTTTTTTTTTCTCTTTAATATTTTAAGGAATGTGACTTAGTCTCTAAGGAACCAAAGCCTTTTGTACCTGATGCAAATCTGGGTGGACCTATTGTTGTTCCTACAGCAGGAGAGGAGGTCTCCGCTGAAGCAAACCTCTCAGTAAAAGGAATTTCTTTGAAGGAGAGCAATCCTTTATTGACTGAGGAATGCAATAGGAGGCCAGCCTTTCTGGAACTACCAAAGAAAGATAGTATCAAAGTCAGTAGTTTACTTCAGCAAAATGATCAAAGGAAGCTGCTTCCATCATGCCAGTGTCTAAGCCAAGAAATTGTCAAAGGCTTGGACAGAATCAGTTTGCAGAACAGTACAAAAAGTGATCAGTATTATGCAGGGTGTGTAATAAAAAAGGAAAACAAAGCTAGCCTTACCCCACTTGCATGTAGTAAAACTTGTGAACATGTTTCACCCTGTGGAGGTAGTCTTTTTGAAGGATCATCTGTCCACCTGGGAAAACTCTGTTGCACTGGAGTGGATTCGGAGGAGGAGGATTCCAGATCTAGTTCATCAGGGGAACAAGTGGTGCTTGAAGTTTCTGATGTATCGCCAGTTCACGACTGTGATCTCTATATTGAAATGGTGAAAAACACAAAATCTATTCCTGAATATTCAGAAGTGGCCTATCCAGATTATTTTGGCCATATTCCACCCCCATTTAAAGAGCCTATTCTGGAAAGACCTTATGGAGTGCAGAGGTGAGTTACTGTATGCCTTTTGTTCTTATTGTCTCCCTTGAAAAATAATCTTTACATGCCTGTTAATCTTAGCCTATACAATTTTTACTTTGGCATCTAAAACTGCTTTAATTGAAAAACGATTTGAAGGTAAGTGAGTAGGCATTAATCAATGCGAAGCCCTAAATAAGAAGAGAATCGGAATCTTTGCAAATTTCCATTCAGTAATTCCAATTCCTAAATACTAAGTTTACTTTGTAGTCTTCCTTTCTGTCCCTGTCATCCCCCCATATATATCTTTTGGTTTTTATTTAAAAACAAACCAAACCCAAACCCAACAACATAAACAAAAAACTCCACAATGCTTTAACACTTTCTGAATCGGAAGAAAAAAGCTAGAGATGTGATGCTTTCTAACTTAACTGTTTAACTACAGAATATCTTACTTAAACAATGAGTTGCAGTGTATTTTATCAGTCAAAAAAACTAAGAACTCTGAGAGCTTGTGGACGTAAGGGTGTATCAACAGTATTTCCTCTTGATGCTTCTTATTGGGTGCTTCTGTGTTGTCTGTAAATAAGTAAAAATTTGTAAAAACAAGTACAAATTCTGGTGTATGTGAATGGAATTCCTTCTGTTTGTATTAGAGGAACTGCAGAAGCACTGAAGGGACTATGTGCTAGACTGCTCATGTGTTCAGCATTAGTATTTTTCAGTTAAGATACCTGAACGTTTCCCTTAGGTCTTATCAAATATTAATAGTTGATAGTTGAAAGGTACTTCACTTTTTCACATTCCTGTGCTAACAAAGCTATCTTTCAGTGAAATGCAGTGGGGAAAAAAATTAAAATAATACTTTTTAAGTATTTGGTTTTAATGTTTGCAATGTAACAGAACAACTGCTAAGGATGTAGTCTGTGTTAGATTTGCAAGATGGCACGGAATAAGCATGTCAACGCAACCAATTATTTGTTTGCTGAGCTTTTCATTATTAAAAAATATTGAATGTCACTGGTAATAATTTGCAGAGATAGTATGAAGAGCTGGCTTGTGTAAAATTAAGTTACTGTAAAGACATAAGAACATTTTTGCAAGAAGTAATGGTAGTAGATCTTGTCACTTGCTTAATTATTATTTTGAATGCTGTCAGCATCATACCCATAAATTTAACCACTTTCATGAGATTCTTCATATTTACA
Organism: Cygnus olor; assembly: GCF_009769625.2. Classification (NCBI taxonomy): domain Eukaryota; kingdom Metazoa; phylum Chordata; class Aves; order Anseriformes; family Anatidae; genus Cygnus; species Cygnus olor. Next base: position 42,803,432 of record NC_049198.1, on the reverse strand, counting down.
TTTAGTTATTGATTACAATGATAAAGAGATTAAGTGTCTTTAAAACTAGGCAGTAGAATTGAAATATTTCAGCTGATTCTCAGACCTGTCATAAAAAGGTGGTCTTTCTCATGAAATGAACAAATATTGAAACACTAATGGCATAATGTATGTACTATTATTAGAAAGCTAACTAGTGTTAGAGAAGGACCTTCCCCATATGCTTATTTTTAGGGTAGATTCAGCTGATCTACAGATGAGTTGATTTCTGATGCATTTTAAGAAAATATTGCAAATCTTCATGTAGGGTTTTGCAGTACTTAATCATTCTGAATTTTCCTAAGTAACATTATATCGAGTGAAGTCTCTAAAAACAAATAAAATTTGTCATTCCATTGCTCATTCTTCTTAGAAATAAAGCACCGTATTAAACTCTGCCTTTTGACAAACAAACCTACTTGTGAGGTTGTACATAAAGTAGATCTCTAAACTGTGAGGGTAATTCTAGATGATATTTGTTTTAGCTTTAAAATGCTTTATTTTTGGTGGGGTATACTATCTATGATGGAAATATACTTTAGCTCATCTGTGAAACGAGTATGAAATTTCATCTTACAGTGCTAAGCTTGAATCAAAAATCCCATGTAATCTTTTTAAGGTACACTGTTCTAAGAATTTGGTTTTCTAGAAAGGACTTGGTCTTGTTATTGCAATGTAACAAATTTCTGAGAAGGGAATCTGTTTGAAGAGGGCTTAATCTTTTTAGGAATTTTAAATTTGCAGAAAGGTGTTAACAATGAGTTTGGTAGAGGACATAGAGAAGCTTTTAAGTCTTTTGCAAATTAGTGTCCAAATTCTTTTGGCGTTCAGTGGGATTTATGTTCTCTTCACTGTAAGCAGTTAGTTACTGCTTGTCAGCTATGTCTTTTTTGGAAAACAATGTGTTGCCTTAATCCATCCTCTTAATTAAAGAACTTATCACACGGGTTTGAGAGGGGGAGATAGTGGGTGTTCTTTTTTTTCATTAGACATATGTGGGGTTTGGGTCATGTTTCATTCTTGTGATATGCTAGGAGATGCAACATTTTTGGATTTGTACTTTGGAGTGCTTTTAGATTTTCATTTACACTTCTCACCAAATTTTTCACCAAAGGATTATTGTTTGGAAAAATACCATCTGATAATAACAGCAGTCTTCTTTATTTTTCTACTATTCAGAAAAGAAAAATATTATTTAATGAAATTCTCTGTGAATTAGGGATTAAATTCTGACTTTTTTCTATTCCTTAATTTTATTTTATTTTTCTGTACACTTTAATATTTTCTAATCCTCTGGCTCTTAGAAGTGATCATTAGGTAAATCAGGATCCACAAAAAATGGCCTATAAACACAGAGCTGTGTGTCAACAGTATTGTTTTTTGTATTTTTTCCTTTAATTATCTTGAAATAGATTCTCCTATCCCTCAATTTTTTTTGATACCTGAAAATACCCACTCCAACTTTGCCTTTTAGTGTGCATCTTGAATACCATTTGTTTGTTCTTTTTGGTATTTTAAATGTCTGCTATTCAGTAATGGATTTTATTCTGGTACAACTGCTGTGACAGTAGAAAGTATTATGACCCTTTGAAACTGAAGCACGCTGAGAGCTAATGATTTGTGTAAGATCAAAAATCTGTTGTTCTGCCCTGAGCTGAACTTGATGAAATAGGTGGTGGTGAGTCAGCACTTTTACAGTTCTGTCAGTATGGTAGACTCGTGACTTGCTTACTTTTCAGTTACTCTTAATTTAATGAGGTCCTAGAGTTCTGTGCTTACCTTCTTTTTCTCATTTGTCAACAATATTTATCTTAATTAAATGGACAGTTTCCAGCCTGAACGTTCTTTACAACTCTGTTCCTGTATTCTTCATTGTTAATCTGCCTCCTTTTCTTCTTATTGCAGGTGCTGTGCAAGCTTTTCCACACAGCTCTGCCACTATATTTCATTCTTGAACTGCAAAACATACTTACTTTTCCAAACCAGGACCTAGATACTGCCAGTTGTGCAATGGTTTTATGATCTGGATAAACATACACATGGCATTTGGCTGACATCACCAAATTCATTCTTATTTGTTACCTAGTCGATAAATGAACGTAGATCTCCAGAGGTGAAAAGCTAGTGCACTAACACACTCACTGCACGACCTACTCTCTAAAACTCTTTAATTTTAGTTATGATAGGACTCAAGTGAGTTACTAATACTATGAAGTGCTGTCCTAGATTAAAGCATTAACATAAGTAATGTTTGAGTAATTCCTGCTTCTACTATACATTATGAAATGGTACGTTTTTTTCTCATAAGATAAAACCCAGTGGGTTGTGTGCATGAAAACTCAGTTCCCTCACATACAGATATTGAAATCAGTCAGCTGTGAATGCAGGTGTTTAAACTGAAGTACACCTATAATTCGTGCACATAAGTGGGGATGAGCCTGAGGTCTCTTTGAAAATCTGTCCCACTGTCTTCATCTTAATGTTAGTTTTCTTTGTTGTATGAGGTAATTTCTCTTTTGTAATTGGAAACAGTATGCAACAGTTTAAATAGTCATTCTTCTTTTATTTTAGGACAAAAATCTCTCAAGATATTGAAAGACTGATTCATCAAAATGACATTATAGACAGAATTGTATATGACCTTGATAATTCCAGGTAAGTTTTTACCCCACTGAAAACAATACTAAAATAATAGTCTAAGCCTATTCTCTTTCTTGATGATATGATTTGAAATTTTAAAAACAGCAGCGTTATGATAGACTTCACTAGAAGTTTCTTCTAATGTAACATTGTTTCTGCTATTCAAGATATATTTGTGGAAATGTTCAAAATAATTTCTGAATTACCAAGTGTGGGCTAAAATTAACCTAATGAGTTTGTTTTAGTCAAATCTGCTTTAGTTATTTTGACCTCTTTTCTTTTTGTACCCTTAGTTGGTCAGTGCCAGAGGAAGCAGATGTTTTGAAGTTTAATTCCAAGTTTGAATCTGGAAACCTGCGCAAAGTTATTCAAATCAGAAAGTAAGATATTTCCGCTTTTCTTTTTACATGCAAGGCTTTTCATTTCTGATTTTTTTTAAAAAGATTAATTTTTTTTTTTTAATCTTTAGAAATGAGTATGATCTAATTCTGAACTCAGATATAAATAGCAATCATTATCATCAATGGTTTTACTTTGAAGTCAGTGGGATGAAAACAGGCATTGGTTACCGGTTTAACATCATCAACTGTGAAAAGTCAAACAGTCAGTTTAACTACGGTAAGATATATTTCCCATACTTTGAGAAGAAATATGTAGAAAAAGCTCTGTACTAGACAGCTAAGCTGCCTCCTTTCCCCTCCCCCCTTAAGCCTCCTGGGGACTGGTACAATTGTGTTTTCTTACAGATCAGATTTTTTAAATAGCTTTATTAGAGAATGTTTTGACAAGCTTCAGTAAAAAGAAAAAAACATCTTAAAACACTGACTGTCAGTTTTAAAAATTTCGTGTTGTGAGAGAAACCACGTTTCTGGTTGAAGAATGTTACTGGTGGCTGCAGCTAAAATTTGTGTTAAGACTCTTGTGGGGATGACACCACCAAAGCCTGTTGACCTGCACAGGTGGAGGAGAATGACAGCTGATGTCTTTAATCCCTTTCTGAACAAAGGTGTGTTTTCAGATGTGAAAGTAGGTGGACACGTTCTCAGACAGCTTTGTTTTACTGATAGGAGGAGAGGTTCATTGTGTTTGAGAAGGAATCTTAAGTCTCCTCTGAACTGCCATGCTTTGTAAATGACCCCTGTAGTCTCTAGCTATTATTGTTTCATGGTTGTGCCTCATCCAAAAATATTGGCTTACCTGATATGCCTTTATTCTATTTGTTTGGAATTCAGACATTCAGCGTAAAAACTTTTTTTTTCTGATGGATATTCTAGTATTCTTTCTTTTAGTCATTTGAGGAGGAGAAAGAGAAAATTCCTTCTCTCACTCATCCTCAAACACTTGGGATAGAGTAACATCATATCAGTCTTTGTCATAATTTATAATTCACATTGGTAGAATCCAGGAATACCCAAGTAGTTTGACCAGTAGTAAAATGTTTTTAAATTCTGTATTCACCAGTTACCTTAGATCTTCGTTTGTATGTTTCAAACACTTAATAGTTACTTTTGTTTTTTAAGTATATTGACTGAATCAGTCAATATATTTGACTAATTACCTAAGTAGCAAATACTGTTCAATTAAGATATGTAATTTTCTATTCCAACTTGATATGAAGTATTCAACTTAGCTATATTCTTCCAAAAATATAAACTGTTACTGTAAAAAAAAAAAAAAAAAGTATTATCGTTCTGAAACATCAGTTACTTTTACAGCTATCCATGTGAATGGATTATAGTCTTTTTTTTTTTTTGAACTCTTTTTGAAGCCTTTTTGTATAGGTGAGTTGGATAGAGTAGAACCCTAGATTTTCGTGGAGTATTATTTGTGCTAACCAAAGCTTTTACTTACACATTTCGTTTTCACCTTGCGTAGATCTGTTTTTTTTTAATTTGCTGTTTTCTGAAAACTAGGAGGAAGGACAGTCTTTTGTGACCTGATTGAAAGAATGTATAATATTCAGATATTCATAAAAGCGTACTCTGTGATAGTAAATGAGCATAGCTAGTTTGGAGACTCACATAAAAATGTTGATGTGGTCCATTACTTTTAAGATCTTGAAGTTTAAGGTTAAGCATTAAAATGAGATGCATTTTTCCTTCAAGGCATGCAGCCCCTTATGTATTCTGTTCAGGAAGCATTAAATTCTCGACCATCTTGGACTCGTGTTGGGACAGATATTTGTTACTATAAGTAAGTACACCCATTAAACATACACCAAAGCTTTTACTGAAGATTAGTGTAAGTAGAATTTTTAAGGAAAAATGTTTGGTTCTGACTTTTAATAATTACATTTTAGTAGTTTGGTTTTGAACACAGATTTCTTCCTCAGCTATCGAGAATAACAAAAGTGACCAACATATAGGGTGCTTTTTTTTCTTTTTTAGCAAACAGCTAATGTTTAAGTAGTTCATCTTTCATCATATATTGCATACTATTCTAGAGAACCTTTTTATGGAATGTGCATATACCTGTTTACTGAAATGTTAATGGTGATTTCCAGTAATATTTATCAAGTGGTGTTCGTGTTTAGTCTTTTGTTTTCTATTTAATCATGTAGTCATTGTAGAGCAATCCTAAAACACAGGATGAGAAGGTAACGGCATATCCTTGTGTTGCCCTTTTTGGTCAACAGTTGTTTACTTCCTTTTTTGTTTGTTTGTGTACTCATATCTTCCTGATGTGCATGCATGTGCATCCCTACTGTGATAAAGTATCTTACAGATGATGGGAAAGAGTGGATTTAACCTGGATGAACAGGGAAGAGAAACACAATCCCTAAAAATTTTCTCTCTCTTACAATGTGGTTCAGAAATAATCAACAATAATGAAAAGTATTCTAGTGTGTCTATTAACTTCACTTTACTCTTAGGAATCATTTTTCAAGAAGTTCAATTGCTGCTGGGGGTCAGAAAGGAAAATCTTATTACACAATTACGTTCACAGTGACTTTTCAACATAAAGATGATGTCTGCTACTTTGCTTACCATTATCCGTATACATACTCAACTTTAAAGGTGAGAAGATTACGATCCATTACAAAGATAAATATTTACACATTTAGCGAATGTGATACATAAGCATTCATGATTGATTTCTTTTTACTTCTTTCTATGGAGTTCAAAATGCTGCTTGAAATTGAGGATTATAAAATATTAGTACTTAGAATGGTGATGTGTAGGTTGTTATAAAAAACAGTAACTGGAAAAATAAATGCTTCCTTTCAGGCTAAAAGGTTTTTCTGAGAATCACAATTCGTAATTGTCTGGAAAACTATTAATTGAATTTTATTTATTTATTTATTTTGAGTCAAATGACTCATATCCTGCTGATGTATGTATACCTTTTCATAACAGATTTATCCAAGTTACAATTATTTAAGATAATTAGGGACATTTTCAGGATAATGAATTACCTGAAAGGGGTATTGTAAAGCTTTTAGTACCAAGCAAAACTTGGTTGGAATTTCAGGTGGTTATTTTTGTCATAGTATTAAAAATGTGCTTGGGGATTCAATGGCTAATATGAAACTGTGTTGGGCAAAGCTTTTTACAAAGGAGTATTTTCTCCCTGAAGAAGCATCCCTGATGGCAGTATATAAGCAGCTGCTGCCTCCAACAGCTTTGAGGCCTGGGGTTTCTGCCTAACCAGCTGCTGGAGCCCAGCTGAGGGACCCAGGGGTCTCTGTCCCAGGTTGATGGATGTGGCTGCTGCTTCCTTGTTTGCAGGTTCAGTCGGTAGTAGCAGTAACCTAGACAGAGACAGACTGACACCCACTCCCCAGTGTCACAGCTACACAGACTGGCACAGACAAGGTGCTGCCTTCAACAGCACTCATTTAACATTTCCAAGACTTACTTTAAACTTAGTTTCAAGTCTCTTTCCTTCTCTCCAGCTGGTAAAGATTGCTCTTCCTAGTGAAAGCATCCCCCTCCCCTAGATTCACAGGCATACACACATTGTGGGGTGCTGCTATGGCCCATCTGTCCATGCCTGATCCTCATCCCTCTTACCTGCTGTACAGGCCTTCTGCTTGCATGCTAGTCCAGATGGATGCTTACTGGCACATGGGTGCACACACTCATCTGGCAGGCACTCTGCCTCGTGGTCCCTCCCAGATACCGGCATGCCTCTGCCTGCTTGGTAACCCTGCCTGGACCTGGGTCCTCAAACTCACTGGCTAGTCCAAATAGCTTTCTCCAAAGCTTTGCCCATAGTTTTCCAGGCCCATCAGTTTAATGCCTGGAGACATTTGATCTTGGCCATTGTTTCTATTATATCTTGTTTACCAGGTTTGTCTCTCTCTTGTTCCTGTTTATTACTTCCCCCTTTACTTGTTATCTTCTGCACTGAAAAGGTCCCTGATTAGGTAACCTTAATGAATCACAGGCACTCACCTTCCACATACCCTTACAGTTTCATTTGGTAGAAAACAAAGAAATCTACTCTCTGTGCCTTCATCTGCCTCAAAGCAGTTGTAACAACAGGCTATATAAAGAAAAGCATTCAATTTGTTAGAGATACAGAGAATGGTATTTAATGATCAAAATTACCATGGAAGCTTTAACATTGTTTAGAATGACAAAAAGAAAGAGGGATTAAAAAGGACACATGGAATAAGCTGTCATAAATGATTGCAAAACATTTGATCTATTTTTTTTCCATTATTTTGGGGATGAAGATGCATCTTCAGAAGTTGGAATCTATGCACAACCCTCAACAGATATATTTTCGACAAGATGTTCTCTGTGAGACCCTGGCTGGCAACAGTTGTCCCTTAGTCACTATTACAGCCATGCCAGAGTCAAATTACTATGAACATATCTGTCAGTTTAGTAAGTATGATTTTTCTTTCTCATCAACTGAAAAGAATGGAAAAACATCTCTTTATGAAAAAAAAAAAAGTATTAACCACTGCGCATTGTAAAAGTAGCAATGTAAAGTAAGATTAATGAATCTCATTATATTAGAAGGGTGTTCATATTCAGGATTTGTTTTGTATTTAAAAATACATGTGGTAGTCAAGGATATTTACAAGTGACTTTTTCTTTCAAGTATTAAATAAGTTGCTAGATATTTTTGCGTGTAGCATTTTTCAGGCAACACACCTTGGAAAGGGGTACCTGAGTTCTGAGTTCCTTTTTTGTCTCCAAAAGTTCAGCATATTTGCTTGCCAAAAAAATCGTTCCTAGAGCTAAAGCTAGAGTCATGTCTAAGCTACTGTGATTTGAACTACACTTTGGTCATAACAGCATTCTGTTTTATTCTCCCCCGCCACCAGATTTTTTTTGTCTATTGTGAAAAAAAAAAAGCATCAAACTCGTCATATCATAATCACCAGCTCAAGCTGGTTATGCTCACGTGTCTTGGATTGAATTCAAAGCTCAGTTGTGAGAATTCTGTAATTAGCAGTCCTTATAACAATATTCTGGCAAGCTGTATCAAGAATTCCCCATTTATGTGAATATACTGAAAAATAACTCCCAAATAATCTATTGTGGTTTGTAATAAATGAGGCTGTCTTTTCCTCTCTTCAATTAACAGACTGCTTAATTAGCTTGAGTCTTATTTTGCAACTTTTGTGCATGTTTCTTTTTAGGGAATCGTCCTTATATTTTCCTATCTGCTCGTGTACATCCTGGAGAGACTAATGCAAGCTGGGTTATGAAGGGAACACTGGAATATCTTATGAGCAATAACCCAAATGCCCAAAGTTTACGAGAATCTTATATTTTCAAAATTATTCCCATGCTCAATCCGGATGGTGTCATCAATGGAAAGTAAGCATAAGTTTACTTACAGATATTTTACCTGTAATACAAAGTCTTTGAATCTGTTATTAAAAAAATTAATAAATCTAAACTAATCCCAAAACATAAACATATTTAACACAAAGCAGTATTTAATATGAAGAAAATTACTTAGGAAATTACTAGACCTTAGTTTTCCATTTTTTGGCTTTCCAAGGTAGGTGCAGTTGTTTCATGAATTCAAAGTTTATAAATATATATTCATTTTTTTATGGGTGATTTGATGTAATTTTAATTGTCTCTTTGAACTACTAGAAACTACTACTGTCCACAGTCTTGAATAGGTGTAGAGTGGTATATGATAGCACAGCTGCTTCTAGAAAAAGTATGAGAAGTTCATATTTATCATGAAAAGTAAGTTCTTGTATCTGATGCAGCTTTTTATATAGTTCTCCCTTTTTTTTCCTGTAGTTTTTAGAAGGATGTTATGGAAGTGGCTATGTTATCAGGTGTTATTAAAGGGGAGAGCTGTATTAGGTCAGTAAGAGAGTATCCTGAATTTATGATGGCCTAATGGCAGTACTTTCATTTACTACTACTTTTCTTACTAAATCCAAGGAATATTTCAGAACACTTTGATACTGCAATCAGTAAATATTCAGCAGTCTATATTGATTACAGGGAGTTCTCATAAAATGGAAATTCCAGTATGGTGAATCCGCACTTCTTTCTTACCTACTTATGAGTAGTATTTTAGAAGTTTTTCCTAAAAAACAACAACAAAACAAACACATTCAAACCAATGATAGGTTGAGTAGAACCCTCTCTTTATATACGTAAAAATATGCATGTAGCTGAAAACCTGGAATTAAATCATTCAGACTGTAAGTGAAAGTTTAATACAGGGACAATTAACAAATCTGTCCAATCAGACACAATCAAAAGAATAATGTACTGAAAATGACTGTACAAATGTAGATTTCTGCAACCTAACCAGTTCTTGCTGAAAGTTTTCTGAATACAGAGATGATCTTTCTTTCTTTGCTGCGTTTTGGTTTTGTTTCCTTATTTTCCTAATAGCTGGCTGTCTCCTGTTGACTTCATGTTGAAACCTTAGATTTCTGGTTGACGTTAGTATTTGTTACAGAAGTCAACACACCAAAACTGTAAAGATACCATATGTTTTGTTTGAAATTACTGATTTTGAACTAGCATTTAAATAAAATCACAAGCTTTCAGTTTCAAGAGCACATAGGCAAGATTACGATTTAATTCATCTGAGAAGCCACTTCTGATTTTTTTTTATGTTTTTTGTAACATGGTTTAAAAATAAAAACTCAAATATTTCTATACATTTCCATTAATCGTTGTTATAAAATTGAAGTTACTTTCTTACCAGGCTGTTCCAAAGAAGCAGTGGTAACAACTAAAACTTGAGGTTGTGGGGGAAGCTTATTTAAAAGTATTCAGATAATACAAACGTATTATCATGTGTTTTTCCTTCTTCCCCTGCAATAGCCACCGTTGCTCTTTAAGTGGAGAAGACTTAAACAGACAGTGGCAAAATCCAAATCCAGATCTGCATCCAACCATTTACCATGCTAAAGGCTTACTGCAATATCTGGCTGCTATTAAACATTTACCTCTGGTGAGTATGTCTGTATAAACAATTGTGAAGCTTTTAAACTTAGCTGTTCTATAAAACAAACATTTTCATAAGGTCTTACCATGTATCACACTTAAAAATGTGACTTGGTGAAGTGAGATTTTGCAGATTTCTAAGTCTGAATCTGTTTTTATTGTTAGGGTAGAGGGTTAAATCTTCCATAGAAGAATCCTACCTTTTCTTCATAATGCAAAAGTTTATCATATAAAGAGTTTTGTTTGATAATTTTTTGGAACTTTCAACAGTGAAAATATAAATGCAATAGAAGGATAAATGAAGATTTTTAAAATTTATGTGCCTTGGCTTTATTTTGGTATATGGTTAATTGTAGGTTTACTGTGATTATCATGGCCACTCACGTAAAAAGAATGTATTTATGTATGGCTGCAGCATCAAAGAGACAATGTGGCACACAAATGTTAATGCTGCCTCTTGTGACCTAATGGAAGACCCTGGTTACAGGGTAAGTTTGACATTCATACCTTTTTCATTTGGCATGAATTTGGAATATGCCTTTCAAATAACTTCCTAGTCTTATTCTGCGCACACAGTGACTTTATAGCATAACCAGACTTATTTGGAATGATGGCTTTTAGTTCATCTGTGTACGTCAAAATATTTTGATAGCTTTAAACATCATTTGTATGCTAATAAAGCTTAAGAATTTACTGTTAGCAATGTGCTTAATTTTTTTCAGGTAGCATTGTGTGCTTTTTCTGTTCAACACCATGTAGCAAATATATGGAAAATATGCTTCTGTGCATTTATAATTAGTCAATGGAAAAAAAAATGTATGGCAAACAATAGAATAGCATCAAGAAAATAAGCAAAAATAACAAAATTACCCTGAGAAATACTCATATATATGGAAAGAAGCAAAGTTCCTGTTTTAAAAACATGTAGTTACGAGGCATGTGCCCTTAATACACAATTAATTTACATGAGCAACATCCACTGTATTATATAGCCTTTTAAAAATTCTTAAAATAAGATTCAAAGAATTGTGATAATAGTTTCTTCTGTGTAGCTCCACTGCCGCCATGTGGCAATTGGAAATATGTGCAACCTAAAATGTCCAAACAGCTTGTGTTTTCTAAAGAGATGCAAACTGGGAAGGACTTGTGGGTGATGTGGTGGTTGGAAGCTGTCTTGAGCACAACAGTTACAAAATGATAGGGTTTTTGATCTTTGGTAAAGTAAGGAAAGTGGTTAGCAGAACTGCTGCCTTGGATTTCCAGAAGGCAGGGTTTGGTCTATTTAGAAACCTGTTTTGGGAGTGGTTCTGAAAGGCAAAGGAGTCCAGGAAGGCTGGGCCTTTTTCTTGAATAAAGACCAGCGTGGCTTCTTCAGGAACTCAGCAAGAAAAAGAGTTCATGAACTCTGGAAGGAGTGGACGGCTCATGAGGACTATAGAGCTTGTTGTCTACTTGTGCGGGGAGAAAATTGGAAGGGCCAAAGTCCAGTTGGAACTCAATTTGTATAGTGCAGTAAAAGACAATAAAAAGTGCTTTTATAAATACATGAACAGCAAAAGGAAGATTAGGAGAATCTCCATCCTTTATTTGATGGAGATTTCAGTAATTAACCAGCAGTCTTGGCTAACCAGAGTGGATGCAGTTGACTGGAAATTAGCAAATGTGACTAATCTACAAGAAGGGCAGTTTTGGGCCCCTTACTATATGAAAGATGTTGAGTTGCTGGAGTGCATATAGAGTAGAACAACAAAGCTGGTGAAGGATCTAGAAAACAAGACATATGAGGAGTGACTGAGAGCACATGAGTTTTTTAGTTTGCAGAAAAGAAGGCTGAGGGGAGACCTCAGCTCTCTCTACAACTACCTGAAAGGTAGTGAAAGGTTGAAACAAGCAGGGTGTCAGTTCTTTTCTCAGGTGACAAATGATAATCCTGTCAAGGAAATGGTCTCAAGTTGCTCCAGGGGAGGTTTAGATTAGATATTAGGAAGAATTTCTTCGCAGAGAGGGTAGTCAAACATTGGAACAGGTTGTCCAGGGAAGTGGTAGAGTCTACCATCCCTGGAGCATTTAAGAGGCATGTGGACGTGGCACCAAAGGACATGGGTTAGTGATGGGACCTGGTAGGTCAGGCTGATGATTGGACTTGGCCATCTTGAAGGTCTTTTCCAACCTAGATGATTCTATGATTTTCCATAGCTGTAATGTGAATAGCTTGAACTTTGATTCATAATCTCGAGGTTAAGTGTGTGCTTAGTGCTTTGCTGAATATGGATGAATTTTATGTATTAATACAATTGTGCCTGTTAGGTCTGCAGGTTGGATTGTTGGAACAGTTCAATATATGAATTATGCTTTCTTAACGGTATGGGTTATGTAGGGCACTTAATTTAAGTAAAGTTATCTGGGTGAATTAGAAGGAGATAGCGATCACCTGAAGAATTCCTGATTCCTATACACATGACTAATACTTCATTTTAGGAACTGCATCTGAAAAATAGGATTTAAACAAGTTGGAAGTTACAAACTTGTTGTCATTTGAGCCTCCTGGGCTTAAAAAAGTCCAGCTGGCAAAATGTTTTTATTATTACTCTTATATTAATTTAAAGTACAGACAGATTTTCTGATGACAGTTTGTGATTTAATGTTTTCCCTTGCCTTCCTTTCATAAGTGAAATAAAGAATCACTGTCTCTTTTGAATTATTGTCTTGCAGGCACTCCCCAAGATCCTGAGTCAAACTGCACCAGCGTTCTGTATGGGCAGCTGCAGCTTTGTAGTGGAAAAGTCCAAGGAGTCAACAGCACGAGTTGTTGTCTGGAGAGAGATTGGAGTACAGAGGAGCTACACAATGGAAAGCACATTATGTGGATGTGACCAGGGCAAATATAAGGTAAGAAAGTGTATCAGTTAAACTGCTCTTGCTTTATAATTTCTACCATTTGCATTAGAATCCTGTTTTATAACCCTGCTTGCTTGCTTGCTTACTTTAGACTTCTAAAACTGCTTTAAGATCTCTGTGTACTCTAAAATTGGTGAAATGACATTATTTGCGATATTACAAGTTGCATAACAGTCTTTGTCTGTCACTTAAAACACATCATAGTATGCTATGCTTATGGGCTGTTTTAACAAGCTTACTGTTAATTATTGCTTATAGCACAAATGAATGCATGTAATTAAAAAATTCAGAGAACTATTCATTCCAGTAGATTATTCAGATTGGGTGGTAATAAATGCCAATACTAGAATAAAAAAAAATCCTTCACATGTGGCAATTCTAGACTTCACCATGGCAGTTCTTGGTTCTTCAGAAAGTATGTAGTACAGAATTTTTGTAGATCAAGAAATAAACTTAGGAAGTGAAACACTTTCATATTGTCTTACCAACACTATTAAGTGTGTATCTTTAGGTAAACTCATTGTAGCTGTTTCACCTCTAGACTTAGAGCTTTTTTTCCAAGTTGTGTCCTTCAACCCATTAATAGGGATGGATGTTTTAAAACAAAAAGTGACCCCCCTCACTAGTAGAAAACTTACTTCATAAGGAAAACCTTTGTAGGGAAAAAAAAAAAAAGAGAAGTAAAAACTCTAACATCAGATCTTCAGCTTCTGTCATTGGGTTAAATGTAGCTACAAATTGAAGCAAGTTTGTAAAGTGAACCTTCAGAGAAGTCACACCTTCCTCTGCTTCAAAACAGAGTTTAGAAGTGCTAATCAAGAAAAAGTGGCCAGAAGGCTCAGATAAGGTGCTTGATGAAATGAGAACCAGAAGTCTGGGACAAAGAAGGAGGAGAAAAAAAAGGGGTGTAACGAAAGTATATTTACCCATGCTTATCTTTTCAGACAGCAGGAAGGTATTTTGGCAGGAATTTTAGTAGGTCTGTAACTACTGAACGAATGTATTAATTTTGTCAATTAACAACAGAAGCATTCCTGTTATTGTCAGAATATTCCATTACAATTTTCATTGTTCCTCAGATGATGACATTATGGAGTTTTAAAAAATAACCTATCCAGCTAGTTTGAAACTTCCAGAATATTCTTACAAACATCAATATTCATGGCCTTCACAGCGCTGCTACAGAAAGTTCTTATTGAAAGATGAATAGAGATACTTTGTGGACAAGCTTTTAAGATGCTTAAGCTGCAAAGCCCTTCTTCAGTAAGGGAGGAAGAAATGGCTGAATTCTGTGGAAAAATCAGTTACTCTAAAGGGAAGAGCATTCTCCTACATGCTGTAAACAAGTTGATGAGATTGAATTGCTGTTCTGTCACTTATTTTGTTTGGAATGAAACAGTTCATGAGGTCTTAGTCATTCTTTGTAACATACATAAAGAACCTTTGTTTTTTCTTCACTATGATAATGCTCAGGTTAATTAATGAAATTTGTCTGAAAGGCCAAAGTTACTAGACATAACAAGGAACGAGCAACATTTCTGCAAAGAGACTGTCAAAGAGAGAAGAGACTGGGCCTTTTTTCTATGGAAGAAGTGAAGCCAGCAACTTCATGAATGGACTTGTGATATAAATTTGTTTTCATATTTCATATGTTATTTCAAAACACAAAACTGAGTTAAGCTGTAGAAATTCTCTCCTCTCCTGCTTGCCACCCCAAAAGACATGACAGTTCTGATCTGAGGGACTGTGTGCTGTGTAAAGGTCTGAAGCACTTTTCTGCTCACCTGGCTTACTGTCATCACTGAATTTTGTTAAAGCACAAAGATTACTAAAAAATTTTGTTCTTTGTGAAAGAAATGATGAGTCTATGCCAAAGTTGGACATCACTTTTGACTCTTATTACTTTTAATTTTACTCAGACAGTGGTGATGCTAGACTGCATACAGACAGGAAAAAAGTTGTTTAACTGAAGTTTGCAGTTCTCACCTGAATTTAGGATCGCTGGGACAGTTATCTCTGGAAGCAAACTCACTTGAACTGCTTGTGTGTTGTTTTTGTAACACATTGAGAATTAGTGCTGCAAATATTGTTTAGTCATCTGTGATTCAAGATACGAAAACCAAAAAGATGAGTTGAAAAGTTGCTCAGTAATCTATGAAGGATAATTAAAATTCCAGATAACAGGAACATTTTGTTACTAAAGCTAAAAGTTGAACAATAATTTAACTAGGAAATCTGTTCCTTTCCTGCTTGGAGATTTATAAGTTTGGTAGTATGACTTAATTTTTAAGTTAATTGAGAAGGCTTTGTCACTTGGAAATTTTATGATGCACAGAAAAGAAGACTTTAAGAGTCTAAAACAAGGATTTGGTCAACACACAAGCTAAGTTACCATGATCATTCCATCTCTACACTTTGAATTCACAAAAATGATCACGTCTTTGTAACCCCTACTGAATAGGAAAAGATGATTTACTGTCCAAATGGTTTCTCCAAATCTTAGTACAACTTTTCAATTTAAATACATATTACAGGAAGATTCGTCTCAACTTAAGGTGGCAGCCTGTTGCACCTTCTGTCACGCATCTTTGTTTTCATGTAGGAGAGTCCATCGCTGAGAAGAAATATGAAGCCATTTACATGCCATACTTAGTAAGGAAGACGCCAGTCAGCTGTATAAAATATTACTGCCTACTGCCTAGGATGATGATTGTGTAAAATATAAAGGAAAAAGGAATGAAATTCAGAATTTCAAACAGCCAAAATTGAAAGCATCTTTTTTTTTTTTTTAAAGCTACCTTGAGGTGGCTAACCTTGTGCTTAACAGCAATGTTTGTAACATATAAGGAACTTAATTGGGCCACAGTTGAAGGTATTAGAATAATAGTTGAAGGTATTTGGAAGATCAAGAAGCAGAGTATAATCAGAGCTTCAGCAAAAGTGAACTTCGTCTGAGTTCCTCAGTGCAACTGTTTATTACAATGTCTGGAAGCAGACTTTGGGTCCCTTGTTTCATGGAAAGTAAGAGAATTGTCTGATTCAACATAAAGAATGGATTAAGAAGTTTTATATTTGACAGGTCTGTGTTCATTGCATTCTCTGTTAATCAAATAAATGATAAAAACAAATCTAGACTTTAGCTTAGGCTTTTACTTCAAGCCTATAGACTCTTCAGTATAGCAAGTTCAAATTCTTGCTGTCTAGGTGCTTCACAGTTACCCATCTCCCATTTGATCCATTTAGATTTCTCTTTAGTTATATATTGTTTCTGCTGTGCTGAAAATAGCAGCCATGGAATACGCACACGCTATTTATCTTTCTAACAATTGTCTTTGCACTTTATTTTGTACTGTACTCTTGTCAACTTAAACAGCCACTCCTCTGATACTCTCTGTAAGGAGTCTGTCAACTAACTATATCTTCTTCAGCAACAGATGTAGACAATGATCGGAAAAGTGTCTGAACATCCAGTTGTGCACCTTAGTAATCTTTGTAACAGTGAGATTACTGTTACACTTCTCCTTCCTCTTCTGCATACTTGTTGCCTCTTGTCCTTAATGTTATTTTAATCTTTTTGGGGCAGGGACTGTGTCTTCCTGTGATTAGCGTAGTGGAGCCCCAGCTATGATTGGGGTCTTCGAATGTTACAGATGTGCAAACAAATAACAAAACAAAAACAAAAAATTGGCCTCTGTGGATAAGGTACTGCACTGGGAGTGAGGAGAACTGATTTCTGTTCCCAGCGGGGTCAGTGACATGCTGTGAGACACTGTGCAAATCGCTTCAGCCCTCTCTGCCTCCATTTCTCCATCAATAAAATGAGGATAATTCTTCCTTTATTAATAAAGTGCTTTGAAACCTACAGCACAAAAGCACTATAAAAGAGGTAAGTAGTATTACTATTAACAATAATACTTAGTATCCAATTCTTGTTCACTGATAACAGGTTTCTGTGCCATTGACAGGAGGATGACACTTTTATAGAATAGTAGGTATTGCTTTAGCTTTCTTGTTACTAAAAAGCACCTGGTTTATGAAGACTACTGATAAAAAGAGAAATCACAAGAAAAAAATCAAACTTTCCATTTAAGTTTGCATATAGTCAAAACAGAAGTACGTGAAGTATGTGCAAACAGCAATACAATTCTTCTGAGCCTTGCATTTTATAGTACAGCATCAGTGTGGCAACATACAAAGCTTGTGTTCTAGCTTTTAGGAAAAAAAAAAAAAGGATACTCTGTTCTTTTTGCTTCATACATTTTCCTACTGGGTGAGAGCTTGCCACTGTTTCCTGGTTCGTCTGCTTTCTTGCTTGTTTTGTCAAAGCTTCTTTTTAACTACCCATTTCTTTAAGAGGCTTAGAAGAAGTACACTAAACTCTTCTTTAAATTCTCCTGAGATAAAGAAGTTGCAGAGGGCATATTGAGTTAGGTTGTGATACTGAATATGTTATTGTATATATGGTTCAGTACTGGCCAATGCTGTAATTTTTGAGGATGACTCTGTAATACTGTTCTCTTTTTGTAAAAGAGTTGAGGTCAGGGGTTCTGTCCTTATATAGAGCATTGTTCACTATGTCTATAATCTGATGGGACATGTCACATGTAATCTTGGAGAATAACACAAATTCTACCTCTTCACAGAAGAAAATATCTTACTCCAGTTAGAAAACAACTTACGGCTTTTGATACTTCAATTTTATGTTTGTCTTTTTATTTAGTAAATGTGTGAATAAATGCTTTCAGAATTAACATGTAACCTCTAACTCATAGGAGGGGAAGAGATACTTGTTTATGTTAAGGAGTAACATTATTTTAAATTCTTGTTTATGTGTTAGAACGCATCAATGAAGTTGATCATGATTGAAGTGTGAATTTACTCATTTTGAAGGGACTTTCATTTGAAAAATCTTGTATTTGAGATACCGTTATTTGAAATTCATTTTTTAAATTTTGTCTCAGCTTTTATAAATAATTTAGACTTATAAACTTGGACGTAGTATCTAATCTCTCTCTTCCGGTGTCACTGGGTAAGAGTTCTGTTAATATTGATGTGCTAGTACTGTTAAATAGGAAGCTCTGAAGAAATGCAGAAGTGCCCAGAAATGTCTGTTTTCCCTTTGAAGACTCAAGTTGTTATTCTCTGTTTTGTTTTGTTCCTGATACTTATGCTAAGCATTTACTCTGCAGTTCTTAAATGTGTTGTAAATAATAATTTTGCAGTATGTGTGGGTTCATCTGCATGTACCTATTTTATATTTCTTAAATCTTATTTTTAAATTAGGGATTGCAGATAGGGACAAGAGAACTGGAGGAGATGGGAGCCAAGTTCTGTGTTGGCTTACTGCGTTTAAAAAGAATGGCCTCACCTTTGGAATACAATGTACCTTCTAGTCTTCTGGATATTGAAAATGAGTTGATTGATTCGAGCTGTAAAGTGACAAGGTAGTACACATTTATTATATTTCCTTTTTTTTATTTTTTTCAGGAAAAAGGTTAATTTCTCAAATGAAGTGGATTCTCTCAAAAAATGTTATTTCAGTCTTCAGAAAGAATGTTGACGTGTTGTGACATTTAGTTTTTCAATATACTCAGATTACTGTTACACTATCTTGTTAATTCAATTGCTTCAAACTTTTAAAGAAAGCAGTAATAAAGTTAGACTGTATGTTAACATTTGTTGTTGCTAGTATAAATTTTAATGTCATTGGGGAGTTATTATATGCAGTGAAACCCTAAGTCTCAATTGTCTCTTTCTGAGAGCAGGTTTTTCTTTAATTTTATTACTGAATACAGTATTAAAAATTTATTTGAACAGACTTGAACTATGTAAGTTGAAAATTACTGTAAGAACTGTAAATTTTTCTTCCAAATATTCTTTCCCTCTGGTACAGATACATAACAGTAGTTTAAGAATTTAAAACAAATAAGGTTTGTGACACAAAGTGTATTGTACCTGTTCAGTAGCTAGCTTATTACATTGTCAAACTGTTAAAGCCTTAGATAGGGTTGCAAAACCATACGTATTGTTATGTTTCCATGCATGTAATCACTTAGTATCCTTGTGTACATGGTAATTGGAGATACACAGGAAACAAATGATTTCAAATGTGTAAACATCTCTTTCTGAAAACGTGGTTAGAGATGAAATAATGTAGAATTACAAATTTAAGAAAAGTGTTAGATGAGATTGGAAAAGAATAAGATTTGCGTGCTATATAATATGTTATCACTTAGTATACTTTAAGCCAAAAATGGTTTTACAGTGGCCTTGGCTATATCTCCAGCTGGGGAAGGTTGGGGTAAAAAAATGAACTTATTTTTGCTTTTGTGGAACTAAAATAATAAGGTGCCTAAGACTTTAGGTGCTACACTAATGAGGAATTTGTCTGTAGACTGTGCAGAACTAGCAGAAATATGGGAGGGCATCTGTGGTACCCTGTGGAAGGTAGGGATGATGTTCAGTTCCAGTACTGATGCTTGAAAAGATTCCATAGTGCAGCTCAGATAAATTCCATGATATTAAAATGTGAAGCAAAGGGGAATGTTCTACACTACAATGCTTTTAGGATGGGATTCCAGATAGAGTTCCAACTTTAATATACAGGAAGTCTTACTACAGCAAGTAAAATGAATTGTTTTGATTATAATTTTCCTCACAAGGCCTTTATCAAAATGAAAAGGAAAACTCAGGGCTGGAGGAGGAGGAAAGAATATGAGAGCTGTTTTCAAACATAAAAAGCTAAATGCAAGGAATCTATTCTGTCTAGAGAAGACAGGATCAGAAGTAATGGCCTTAAATTTGAAAGGAGAAGTTAGCTTAGACTGTAGGTAAAATATACATGTATATATATATATATATGGCGAGCAAAAATGAAGTTCTCGAATAGATCAACTGGGAAAGCTGCACGGTCTCCATAGGAGTTTAAGAAAAGTATGGACAGACTTCAGTCCAGAATAAGGGTGAGCATAGATGAATTGCCCGAATGCAGAGGTATACATTGAAGAGGCTGTGGGAGACTTCTTCAGTAAGTACCATACTTAAAATATGTCAATTATGCATAGATATGAAATAGTTGAGAGTAACTTTGAATCTCTTCTTTCAAGCATTGTATTACATCATTATGGGGGGAAAAAAAAACACAGAGCCTTTCTGGAAAATTATCGTGCTGGGGGTGCCTCTCTGCAGTGCCTGAGTACTAATGTACACAGCATAGGGAGTAAAAATAGTGAATTAAAGGTCTGTGGTTGCAATTCTGTAATGTTGTTGGGATCACGGAGATGTGGTGGGATAGCTCCCATAACTGCAGTTCTGCAGTTGAGGGGTGCAGGTTGTGTAGGAAAGCTAGATATCTGGAGGTGAGTTGGGGAAGTCCTTTTTGTGAGAGAACACTTGGATGCATGGAGCTCTGCCTGGGCAAGGATGAGGAGCCAACTGAGAGTTTATAGGTGAGGATTAAAAAGCAGACCACTGTGGGTGACATTGTAGTGGGTATCTGCTATAGCCCACCTGACCAGGCAGCAAGTAGGTGAGGACTTCTACAGACAGGTAGAAGTAGCCTCGCATTTGCAGGCCCTGGTCCTCATGGGGGGCAATGACAAGTGATGACAAATTTCTGACTGAATGATCAGACACAACAAGGAAAGGTACTCTGCTGGACCTGGTACTTGCAGACAAGGATGTGCTACCTGGGATGTGAAGGTGGAAGGCAGCCTTGGCTGCAGTGACCAGGAGGTGGTAGAGTTCAGGTTCCCAAGAGGAGCAGGGCAAAAAACAAGGTCACAGCACTGATACCACTGTGAGGCCACTCTCAATTATTTACTCCTGCTTGAGGAGGAATGTTGCCAGCAGCTCGAGTGAGGTGATCCTTTCTTTCTGCTCAGCACTGGTAAGCCCACAGCCTGGATATGTATCCAGGTCTAGGCCCTCCTTTACAGGACGGAGATGGATGCACTTGAAGAGAGTCCATTGAGGGGCCCCTAGGATGGTTAAGGGACTGGAGTATCTCCCATAGGAGGAAAGGCTGAAAGAGCTGTGACTGTTCAGCCTTGAGGAGAAAGGGCTCAGGGGTGGATCTTGTCAAGGTGTCCATATACTTGAAGGGAGCCTGTAAAGAAGACAGAGCCAGGCTATTTTCAGTGATGTCCAGTGACAGGACAGCGGGCAGTGGATGCAGACTGAAACAGAAGAAATTCCATTTAAGTATTTTAAAAAGTGTAATTTAAAAAGTTTGCTGGTGTTTTGTGCAGCTTTAAATTGGAGTACTAAGTCAGGTAGTCAGAGTAAAAAGTTCCTTTTGTCCATTAGAGAAACATGCTAAACTTCAAAATCTAACACTGACATGTTGCTCTTTATCACGTGGAGCCTTTCTTACATTACAGCCTTGAGTGCAAACTTTTAAGAATAGTTTGTATTTTATTTGCAGCTAATATTATATGTTGGAAACTATATAATATTATCTCATCCAGAAGTGTTGTATCATTGTCAGTTTTATTAGAACCAAGCTTCAGTATAGATGCATCTCTTCGAAATATTAAGCATCAAATTGTGGTATTTTGAACAAAGATGTATTTGTGAGTGACTAATTATCAGGGTGGCATTGGAGAACAGCCCCAGATTTCCACATAACTTTATATCAACTGGTGCCTCAGATGCATAAGTTTATCTCTCTATAAAAAGTTAGCATGTTAGTTCACAGATAGGTAGTGGCTGTGTTTAAAAAAAAAAAAAAAGTGCTGTTTTTTCCAATTCATTAACGTTATTCAGGGTGGATTGACCTTAACACCTGTTGAAATGAGAAATGTCATACATGAGTCACTCCCCATAGTTTCCGGCAGAGAGCTAAAGAAACGTCCAAAACACATAAGCATCAGAATAGGAAAAAACAATTTGGTTATGCTTCACCATTCTGGTATAGCTTTTAATTGATCCTCAAACAGTAGAACAAGTTAGGTGTGATTGCGTTGAAGAATTAGAGAACTATTGTCTGGATTAAATGCTTATGCTAGACGTTACCGTAAGGTAAGATCAGAATTAGTGTTTTCTTTGAATTGCATTTCTGAAAGATCAGAAATGCAATTCAATCAGCACAATCATTTGTTGAGATTTTCCGGTTTCAGTGAAGCTTCAGTACAGTTTCACAGTAAAGCTGAGTGTTATGGTCCTAATTCTGCAATAGGTTTGCCAAAGTTAGTCTGCACGTATGTTGATAACTTCCTTTGAGAGTATGTACAAGCATAAGTATAATCCTTTGGATTTACAGTTCTTCCATTTTGTACTTCTAAAGTGCATTGTTTATGACAGGTTGTGAAAGTGCCTCCAGTCAGTAAAAGGTTGTTACTGCTTTCTGTTTGATAGAAAACTTCAGCAATGTTAGATGAAAAAAAAGAGGAGGCAGGAAGGTGGGTTGTTTTGATGTTAAGAAATAAAGCAAATCCTGAGGAGAAAGATATGGCTACGGATACACAGTTCAAACTTCTTTCTCTGCTAAAATACTGCTTTAATAATGTTAGCTCTTAAAAACAAACAAACAAAAGTATTGTGTACCAAAAATAATTGCATGTAAAGTAAGACCATGCTGAAGCAGGGGAAAAAGCTGCCCCTGACATGACATTTACATTTTGTTGGTGAGAACAAGGGTTATGAGGGCTGCTTTATTCTGGATTTTCTGAAAGCACTAATATAAGACTCACTACTGCACAAATGCAGTGTAGGTTGGCACATGTGAGCAGAGATGAAAAATAACATGATGCCTATAAGAAAGTTGATGAGACTGTACACAGAACTGTTTATAATCCTATTGTGTAAGAAAAATAACTGGTACTAAGGAACTTAAAAAACAACAAAACCCAAAACATCCAAAAACCAGAAAGGTTCAGTCTCCATTCCAATGGACCAAGTCATGAAAAAACAAAAGTAATTGTACTGTTAGACAAAATTTTATATTGGAGAGAGATCATTTAAGAACTTCATTGAACGTTTTGAAAGTGAACTTTTATTTAGAAATCATTTTAAAAACAAAATTTTCCCCAGTCATGACCTTTAGGTGTTACACAGCTACAGACAGTGAACGGTAATAGCCAACTGCTACTGCAGCAAAGAAATGAAGGCAGTGGAAAAAAGATCAGATTCTGTGCATGTTAGAGTTAAAACTTCTATCAGGTAAAGAACATTAACATAAAAAGTGTTAAGCTTTATTGGAGAAATCTGTTAACAACACTTCAGATTTTTCTAGTGTGTGATGGCTTTGTTCTTTAAACCTATTAAATGTAGATTCATGTTAATAACACTAACAAGAAACTGTGTAGCGTGAACTGAGAAATTAAGTACCTTGCTCTGAGTGGTCATTTACCAATAGCATATGTCTGTGTAAGAATCTGTGATGGAAAAATTAAATTTGTGGTTTCCAACAATGTATCTTTAAACTATAACATCAAGAATGAAATTTGATGTTTATTTGTAGCTGATTCTGTGTTTGGACACTATCTTAACAATTATGACTATCAAATCACTTTTCATATACAGACTTACTTGACTGAATTCAGCAGAAATGCTTTTTACTTAAAAAAAAATGGGAGTGGAATTGGACATTGACAGGAAATCTTTTTCAGAGAAAAGTTTAAATTGTATGTCTGTCTGTCTTGCTACTGGAATATCAACCTAATATCACGCTGTTTCTTTCAAATGTGAATTTTCTTAAGCTTTGTGTAACTACAACAGCCCTATATTCAGCCACTGATTTTCCTGAACTTGCTGATACATCATCAAACAGATTTGTTTAACCAAAGTTACCTAAGCAATTATCTCTAATTAAAACTATTGAAAAATATATAAGTATGTAATAACTAAACTGGCAAAAATGTTCATTTAGTAAATCTAGAAAAAATGACTATTTTAAAAACTATAATTCTGGTACCCTTCTGAGATAAACGAAACCCATGATATTAGGAAATTACTGCCTGAGTGGCTGGGCTCACTTTTTTTTTTTTTTTTTTTTGGATATCTGTGCTTTGTGCTATAGAAGCCATGTAAATACATGGTTTTTGTATAAGGAAGATATAATTGTGTTCACAGTACCTCCACCACTATTAGCTATAAAAGTACCTTATTATGCATGTTAATACCTCATCTTCTCTCATCCTTTGCTAAGGGGATTAACATTAAGTCCAAGTTTCCAGTCTTCTGTAGCACTCACTACGTATCTCAGCAGAAAGTTCAAAAACCTGTACTGTTTATCAGTGATGATACTCACAGAGGAAGTCTCTATAGTTATATACTTGCAGGTACTGATTTATGTTTAGAACTGAAACCCTTTGTGAAATAGGGTGTAGTTAAAGCTTTTTCATGAGTCCGTGGAGATACCATGTTCTTCTATTCTAGATTTAATTTAAAATAAATTTTAACAAAATAATTTTTTTAATGAATCTTACTGAAAGACATTTTCTTCTGTCTCAGACGTTACTTGAGGGCTTGGTAGATAGGTAGTGATCAGATATTAACTCCAAAAATAAAATTGGATTGTCTCAAGTGGGAGCTTCTTCTCCTGAGTGAGGAACACTTAGATTTTTAAGCGCTGAAGAAAAGTGTGGTTCAGAACAGATTTTCCACAGGTCTTTCGTAACTTTTTTTCTCTTCAAGCATTTTTTTTTTTAAGCAATTGGTGAAGTAGTTTTCAAGGCAGTTTTGCATTTCTGTTGTACAGCGAAAAAGAACACTGGTCATTGCCTCAAGGTGTTATTCATGTAAATTTCTTAATCATAACTTTTTTTTGTCATCGTGTGTGGGCAGGTGTGTGCTCCAAAAGGTCTGTCTAGAAGGCTCTACCTAATTGCCATAGGTACAATGAATACCAGCTCCCAGTGACAACTCATAATGAGACTCAGCAAAGTCTTGAGCTCTCCTTTTGCCACTTAATCAGTCTGACAATAACGGAACATCAATGATCTTGTGGTATTTTTGCCAGGTACTCTTAGGCCTGAAGCACAGAGGGCTTCCTTGCTTTTGGAGACCTTACTGCTGTTTTGATGAAAGGTTTGCTTGGTACAGTTTTCTTTTTCCTGTCCACAGTAAGGAGATGGCTACTTTTCCTTGGGTCAGAAGTCCCTGCCCTTGTCAAGGGACATAAATTTTCCTGTAATTTTGTTCTATTTCTAGGTGTATTAGACAAGTGATTTTTACTAACATCTCTTGAAATCTTTTTGCCAAATCTGTGAAATGTGGGCCATTTGCCCTTTGATGTATTCAGAGTGGTGAAGTTTTTGTGTTTGTGAGCTGTTCTAGACAAGATATTAAAAATCTCTATCAGCTGGTTTATTGGGCTTAATTTATTTATTCACTTGAGCACTGGAAATACACTGAGTCTCTACTGAGATAAATTTATAAAGCTAGTTTCTATGCCTCTTCAGAAGCAATCGTGGACCAGAAGATAGTCAGTCATACACAGTTCCTGGCTTCATATGCCCAGACTTCCATTCTTATTATTCTATTATAGTAAAAGTACTGCTTATGATTTCTTTGTGCTTACGTGATTCACAGCTCATTACTTACCGTTAGTGATGACTGAGGAAAACTACAGAAAATCCAGGTAAAAAAATATGAATAAGTAGTATAAAAGTACGTAGTTGTTACACAGCTGTAATGTCCTCGTTAGAGTAAAGCAGTGAAGAGGATTGTAGTTACTTCCTTTATATTTTGAATGTTACTGGTGTTACTGTAAAAACAAAAACAATACAATTTTAATGCTTGAAAGGAAAAAACAGGCAAGTTTTAAATGTCAAAATTTAAACACAGAAGCATCAGTTTTATTTGCAAATGATTTTGAGGGTTTCTCAAGCTTTCCTTGGTTTTACTAGTTGTATTTACAATGACCAAGTAAATGCTAATATTTTAAAACATACCTCTGATATTTCATTACATGTAGGCTCAGTTTCCATGAGTTCATTTTGAACCATGTCTGAAACATACTTGACTTAAGAAAAATAAAGCAGTCAGAAGATTTATTTCCCTCTGGCAGTGCACTTTAACATTTTAAGTGATGAATTAAACACTTTATTTTTCTTTAATTATTTCAGACCAGTTTGCCAATGTTTCCCCCCATTTCCAAATGGAAAAGATTAGACTGTAATACTGATCTTGTAGGAAGAATTATAGTTGTTATGCTGACAGGTTTGATAGGGTCTGTATGCAATGAAACAAAAACACATGACTGCAGTCAGAACTGTTAGGACTTACTGGAATTATCCCTTGCTCAATAACTTGACCTTTTTTCTAGTCCTTCCGTTAATTGTTTTGACGCTCATTGGTGTGTTCTAGAACATGTTGTATTTTTGTTTGTTAATTTGATTTAATTATAGCAGAGAAGCAGAAAGTATCTTTTGGGAATGGTTTGGGCTATCTAGGAAATGGTAGAAAAGCAGACTGCCAATAGGAGCTGTGGGAAAGAAAAAAAAAACATCTGTGAAATCCATTTCCTGCACTTACAGTGTTATATTTGAGAAAATACATCAGAGTGGTAGGGGCACATGCGAGAGAATATCTGACAGAGATCCTCTTGCAAGGGGTCTCTTTGTGGGCTGCCAGGAGGAAACTGATTTTGAGCTATTTTGTTTCCCTTCATCTTAATAACTCATAAGCTTTGCTCAGACAGAATGATAGTGCAAGAGAGACATGGACATATTGGAAAGAGCC
The DNA here is from genome assembly GCF_009769625.2 of Cygnus olor. NCBI lineage: Eukaryota > Metazoa > Chordata > Aves > Anseriformes > Anatidae > Cygnus > Cygnus olor. The sequence goes on along the minus strand of NC_049198.1, from coordinate 42,776,799 downwards.
CAACGTAGGGTCACAAAGACAGTGAAGGGACTGGAGCACCTCTCCTGTGAGGTGCTCTCCTCTCCTGAGAGTTATGTTCAGAAGGCTCGGGGGATCTCATCAATGTGTACAAAATACCTGAAGGGAGGAGGGTGCAAAGAGGATGGTGGAGCCAGGCTGCCCAGCACCAGGACACCATCAGCTGGGCACCAGCACTGGGCACCAGCTGGAACACAGGAGGTTCCTCTGGATCATCAGGAGGCACGTCCTTACTGTGCAGGTGACGGAGCGCAGGCACAGGCTGCCCAGATCAGCAGTGCAGTCTCCTCCTTGGAGATCTGCAAAAGCCGCCTGGACGTGGCCCGGGGCAGCCTGCTCCGGGTGGCCCTGCTTGGGCAGGGGTTTGGGCCAGGTTGGCTCTGGAGGTCCCCGCCAACCTCACCCATTCTGTGCGTCTGTGATCCACTTCTCAAGCTTCTCTTCCGTTCTTGGTAATATGATCCAAATATGAGGGTGTAAACTACTAAAGTCAACAATTGTTGAATCCACCTAATTTAATCCAGTTTTGGGTTTTACAAGATGTATTTCAGGGTGACGCCACAAAGAACGTGTTGAGATTACTTTTTGTTAAACTGTGGAGTGAAATAATGGAACGCTGTAAGTGGGGATATTTAAAAATAAAACTTAAATGGGATTTGGATACACAGCTACCCATGGTTGGGAAAGGAGTTGGACATGTAATTGTTCTCTTCAGTATTGGAAATTCTCTTTAGAAACCATCCTTACTATTTGGGAACATCACACAGGTGAAGAGCTCCTTAAGGGGACAGCACATGTAGCTGCATGTGTGGTACTGCCTCCTGGTGCAGCTTTGCTGATTCCTATAAAAGAATGTAGACCCTAAAGGGAAATCAAAGAACAGGAATGAGTAAATGATTTCTTTGTGGTACCTCCTGACTATTTTGTTCCTTAAAAAATTTTCCTCCCCTGGCATTGCAATTTTAAAAGAAATTGTTAGTTCTTAGATTTTTTTTCTCCTTCCTTTCCAAAATCCCCAGGCAGCAGCAACTTTACATTGTTTAGCAGAGAATATTTCTTATTTTTTTTCTTCAGAAGTTTTTTAATGTGTGTGCTTCCCCTGTAGTCTCAGAAAATTACTTATCTCCATGGGCCTGAAATTGGTTTTGTTTGTGTCTGGCTTGTGGATTAATTTCTCTGTAATTGAGTCATACGGATAATGAAAAATCCAAGTATGTCTTTGAGGGACAAATAAAATTTTAGCTTGAAAAAATATATCATGTTAGTGAATGGGTTTATTTTTGAATATGTTTGGAGCATTAATTTAAATATGAAAAAAATAGGCATTGTTGTTAAAAATAAATGTTTTAGTAAGCTGCTGTGTTCATACCTAAATTCAGTGGATTTGGTGGCAGGTGATGTAGAAAATGCACTTTTTTAAATTAAAGGAATATTCTTGAAGTTCTTAATAAATATGAGGACCAAGAAATTATATCAGGTATATTACTTCACATTTAGGAATTATTCTTTTTACCCGTAAAATGTTATTTAAGTAAAATCTCTGCAAAAGTTCAAAGAAGATACACCGATTATAACATCCATTAGGCTACAAACTGTGGCTGTATGATAAACAATCTCTGTTAACTTGAGAAAAATAATGGTTTCCTTTTAAAAGCAAATGCAGGAGGTATAGGGGTAGAGGAAGAGGGATTATTGAGCAAGTTAATTAGAAACAGCCCAAGGGAAAAGTTAGGAAATTAAAACCCACCGAATCAGCATGATGGCAGCTAAAAGTATATTGTCACAAGATATGCTGAGGGTGGGGAGCGGTGGGGAGGCAAACGAAGAATTTGATTAAACAGCAAGAAATTTTTTCAGGTGTTTGGATTTCTACATTTCTTGTAGCCAAGCCTCAGTAAAACAGTGAAGTATTAACTATACTTTGCAGATTCACGCTAGCCTATAGAATAAAGATTGATGGACAGTTAAATATCCAAAGTTAGCATCTGCTACGTCAGAAGACACACCATGGGAAAGCAAATGGATGTGAGCGGTGTGCAACAGGTTTTTCCTTCGGATGTAAAACATTCTGGCGTACCATTTTGTGAGGAACAGAGACTCAAGAAAGGGGAAATGGAAAAAGTCATCTTAATGTATTTAATCCTAACTTTTGTTTTCAATAATTAATGATTGAGAAGTGGTGGCACATTGTGTTTTGGAGGGCAGTAGAAAGCTTATGAGGCAGATTTTGGAGCCAGTTTCTACATTAAAAGTTTATGTAGTTTTGAGAGTGAGATCTGTTTATCTATTCTACTGGTACTTTTCTTGAGTAATGAAATTTATAATGTTGATTTTATTAAATAGGAAATGGCAACTAAAAGCATCCCTCAAGAATTTTGCATGTATACATGCCAGAGTAAACATCTAAACTGTCTTATATCAGACATAACAACGTTAAGACTGTGCACACTGGCTGAATTTCTAAAAGCCGGAAGTGTGCATATATATGTCATTATATGAAATAAATTTTTGTAATATCACAAATTTACAGTACAGACATCTATTGTTTTGCAACACAGTGTAAAGCAGGACATATTTTATGAACTGAGAAGGCATTTCTACATGGTAAACTTCATGGTTTGCTTGTTTGTCCAGTTCTGTGTGTTCCCCTTAAAATAAGCTTCATTGTTTGCTACTTTTTAAAATAGGCTTGTTGGTTGCTTTATTTACTTATTTATTTTTGTACTGGATTAAAAATTTAAGCTTAATTTCCAAACAATGAAATTTATTTAAAAAAAAAGAAAAAAAGTGGTAGAAGTTTTTCGGAGAGCTTTACTAGCCTATATAATACCTCACTAATGTGAATTTTTCTGAGTGCCTACTGTAATGCATTAATATCTCACTGTCAATGGCTAATAAAGTATTTGTCATTGACACAGCCCATTGTAGTTTTTTGTTTCAGTATTCAGAATTATTAGTTAAGATAGGACCAACATTCAGATTTAATGGGTCCATTTCCTGTGAATTGAATTACACAATCTATCCTGCAATTGCAGTGTGGATTCCTTGCATGTGATACCCAGCAAATCAATACCTGTGTTAAGTGGTTAGAAGCAGGACCAAAAAAAAAAAAGTGTGCATTTTTTGAATATGATATATTTGGTGGTATCTCATTGAAATAAATGAAACATTTCAGCTTTTTTTCCCTTATAGGAAAGTCTTGGCAGGCAGCAACTACCTAGGGCATAAAGTATCACAAGATGAAAGCTCAAAAAAACTGTATACCTTTCCCAGGGCTACAGCAGGTCCATCAAATGAAGTGTGTATCCTTACTTACAGTACAGTGGTTTGCCCACCTGTGAAATGAAGAGGCACCTCAGTAAAGATACTGGTTGTTTTCCTGATGTGATCTCTCTCCTAAATGGAAATAATTTTGTTCAAAGAGCTGGCACCAGTTCTTTAACCAACATAGCGGGTTGTTGCCCTATTTAAATAATCTTTGCAAGTATTTAGGTTTGTGGAGTATTCCCTTTTGCACTGATCAGTGTGTAAACAGCTTGTTCACTGAACTATGGCACAGATTGTTTTAAATGTAAATCCAGAGACTCTGACTGAATTGAATTTTTGATAGTTTATTTTATTACTATTTTAGGTATTACGTCTTTTTTTTCTAAGCTGGGACTAGCAGTTTGTCTATTTGTTGTTCTCCCAAAATATGAATTAATTGCCAGCTTCAGAAAATGTTAGTGTAGCATGTTATTGGTATTACACGTAGAAGAAAATAGCGTGAAGTTTATTTACAATGAATAACGATTGCATTGCAGATTCAGGTGATCCACTTAAGCTCTTAACAGAACTAGAAAGAAGCAATGACTAATCCTTTTAATTTTGAAGCCACAGCCACAATAAACTGTTGTGTGCCTTAAGACAAAATTCATCAAAATTAATATGCAAACATTTATACAACTACCTGATGATTTTTCGTATGAGAATGCTCTTTTGGCTGAGTTCTGTGTAAGCTGATTATTAGGTAAAATGCATTACAAAACTTTCTTAGGACTTCATCTGAATATAAAACTACTTATGAAATATTTAGCAATATTGAGTGATTTTAATCAGATAGCTTTTTATGTCCCAAGGGAGAGTAGTAAAAAAGTAGTAAAAAAGTAGGAAAACACACATACTTCTTTATTTTTTTTGTTTACTTGCTTTTACTTTTGTTTTCATCTGTCCTAGGAAGGTGAGATGATCAGAAAGTTACTTTCTCTTGTTGACACTCAAAGTATTACTTCTATTATTCTTGGAGGCTTTTAGTTACAAGCATAGATCATTTTGTGGACCGTGACAATGTGAGGACCAGATATAAGTCTTACGACACAAATGGGAACTTAACTTTAGTTGTAGGCCAGAAAAACTTGCCTTGATTTGTCATCTGTAGTATGTGCAGTATAGTTGCTCGTAATGCTTTTCAGTAAAATGTATTTAGTAAAATACACAGCTTTCCCACCCAAATTCTTAGACTGTGGTATGTTTTTAAATTTGTTTATAGCAGATACTGTTTTTGTATTTGAGTCCTGTAACAACTTACGATAATGCTGTAATTGTATAACATTTGCACAGGCAATTAGTGTAATTCTGTAACATAGAGTTGATTTCTCATGGCACATTTGGATAACAAATTACGAATGATTGACCAATTAGTTCAGGGTCCTACAAATGTGTTTTTGGCTCTCAGTTGTTTTACGTGCAATTAAAAAATCAGGTTTGGGTAAACCGCCCCTATCCTGAGGTCATTTTGTAGATTACTGTATGTTGGGATGGGGGTGGGTCATGGCCTGAATGTTGTGTTCAAGGTAAAGCTTTTAACAACCTCTTGTTTGTTCTAGCCCTACTACGTATGTTTTGGATGAAGATGAGCCTCGCTTCCTTGAAGAAGTTGACTACAGTGCAGAGAGTAATGATGATCAAGACACTGAATTAGCTGAGAATGCGGGGGATTATGAGGCCACAAATCAAGAAGATGGACTCTCAGACTCAGACTCAACAAGGATACTCCTTTCCTGAACCGTCTTTGCAGCCAGTAATAAGAATCATCCTGGTTTTTATAGTCATACACTTCCTCACTCTCGTCTACTAAGGGGATAAGCTTTAGGAACCACAGATAACTGGTTCCTTTTCAAGCTCAAGGACAATAAATATTTTTGATTTCTCATAAATTAGCATTTGCTTTATTTAAAAAAATGTGTTTTCTCTTAGCACGAACTAGATAAATTTATTTACTGTTTAGTTCATTTTCTACTAAATAGTATTGCATGGTGTTTTGTGTCCTTAAAGCCTATCATCAAAAAATGGATTATAATTTGTGGTGTGTCAGAGTACAGAAACTAATTCTGTGTGGTACAATTCTTTGAGTTGCTTTCTGAAAAATAACTTATGTACAGATTTTTTTAAATTATGTGTGTGTGTATATGCGTGTGTGTATACTGAGGTGAAGAGGTTATTTTTCAACATTATGTTAAGGATTTGATTGTGTTTGCAATAATGTAGTGCCTGCTCTGAAACCATTCAATAATTACTAAATTAAAAATTAAAGAGTGATGTATGAATTGTTGCACTGTTTCTTGCTTCTGAGGATTATATGGTTTTACCACAGTACTAGCTGAAAATATAATGTCTGTTCACAGTTTAGGAGTTTTGCACTGCAACCAATGCAGCCTGTGTTTACAAGAACTATATGCTTGTTAGAAGTCTCTCCCATAAAATAACTATGGTTTAATATGAAAAGGTTCCTTCTCAAGTGTACATGACTACAAGAAATGGTTAAACATGTACATTGTATATATATTTTAGTTACCCAGTTGCTCAGTTTTTCTTGTTCAATATGCACATAGTTTAAGAGTTCACTTTACTGGGGGCACATTAACTGCATATTTCCAGTTTAAATGCTTAACGAAGGAAGGTCCAATTTTGTTGAAACATCTTTTGGCTGGTTTGAACCCAGTGTTAACCCTGCTTTGAGAAGAAGATTGGACTAAGTAACCTCCTGAGGTCCTTTCTAGACCAAATAATTATGCTGTGATGCTGTATTCTTCACTTTTCAAGCTGTCAGGCATGGGATTTAATCTTCTTTGTCTTCTGTCATCTGCCAGTTTCTATTGACTCTTGTCTCTGCTTAGTATGAGATTGAATGCACAAATGAAGTTGCACTCTGTTGTTTACAAGAACCGACATGTTTTGCAGTGAAAAATGCTTTTCCAAAATGATTTTTACTTGATGTGACCCCATTGTGGCATTCATTTTCGGCTGCATGTGCAAGGCATTAAGAGCATGAATAATAACACTCCTAAGTTACAGAAGGCTTTTAACTGATGAGAACTTTGTGTACAATTACTGTTGCAAATAAAACTGTATTTTAGAGGGGAAGGGTGCTGTTGGTAGAAGGATTAAAAAAATCAGGGAATTAACTGTATGAAGTGATTCACACTGGGAGATAGTTCTTTCACCAGAGTCTGCTGTTTCAGTGCAGCATTGGTTGGTGATGTCTGTCCATATTCTGATGTTCAAGTCCTGGTTCTGAAACTGGGGAAGGGGTTTTGACACTCCAGTGATATGCTACTGTACTTCTTGTTTAAAGACTTATATTTATGTTAATAGTCATGCACTGTTGAAATGTAAGGCTATAATGGAAATGCATTTTTGTCCCTCTATAAATTTATCTCTGTCTTGTGAAAATGTTCGTTCCTTGTGTTCTTTGACTACATACTGTAAATAAGAAAGTCCCTGTTGGAGAGGAGTCCCCTGCACTGAAGCTGCTTGGGAATTGAGAATCTGCCAAGAAGAAGGATTAACCTTGCCAGAAAATTTGAAATATCCTTAAGTCAGGCCAGTCAGAGCAGTGCAGAATGCCTGTATTACTGTGCCACTTGTGTACTAGCTCTCTGCATAAATTTTCATCCTTAAGGATTCATACTTCAGTAACTTCCATAAATAATTTTGACTTAAATTTTGGAAGGAGCAGGATGCCGAGTGCTAGTTAACCCTATTGTGCATTTTGTGAGACTAGAAACTTACTACGCCCAGTTAGAAATAATTCTGATTTAGTAGTACAAAATTGTCTTTTCATCCAAAGTGAATATGCACGTATGTTCTCAGATTTATACATCAGATTATAATGCACTTAAACACTAGATTAGATTTATGTATTTGATTAGATGTCAAACTGGCAGTTGTGGGTCTGAACTTCAGTGCAGTTTCAAAACAAGAGTGAAACTGTCATGACCTAGCATGTTGTGGAAAACACAAAGGCCATCCCCCTTGCATGCTTTACTACACCTCCTGTGGGTACAGCGTTCTGAGAGGCAGAATCTCCATTCGTGCCCATGGGAACACGAGCTCACGGGAGGAAATACTGCAGCTGTAGCTGCTTCACGCTATTTATCCCACTGCTAACAACAGTGTTGGCAGACAAACTCCAGTGTCCCCTTTCATCTGCTTTGGTGAGAAGTTTGGTGTTTTAACTGAAACTGGAATAGCTGAGGCTTGAGCACATGCTCCTCTCCGTTCCTATGGTGTTCACCCCCATTAAACGGGCAGAATGGGGATGAACAAAGACTGGCAGCTTCTTGATCTGCCACAAATCAGTCTAGCACGGCCTGACCCAGACAATTGACTGTCTTCCTTTTATGCATTGGCATTCCAGTGTATTTCTGGTTTTAAATGAAACCCTTTTATTATAATCATGACTGATTCTGTATAGGAAAAGGAGCTATTATTATATCTTTTTTTTCCCGTAAAAATAACAAATAAGGTTAGAAACAATAATTACATTTCTGTTACTCACAGTTACTGTCTGGCTTCTAAATAATTGCTGGATGATGAATTCCTTTATTCCTTTTCCAGGTATCACTCAGATAGCAGCTAAAATTTGGTATTGTGTTTTCACTAGTGACATATCTTGGTGTAACATAACTTACAGCTAAGAATGCAGTTTGTGCCAAAATCTTCTTGGGTTCTTTTTGGAAGTGGATTGCTTTATCAGCCTGACTTATCAAGGAGAACTGATTTTTATCTCAAACAAGACTGTAGTAGCAGTAAACACAGTTCACAATGCAAAAATTCCACATTTCAGAGAGAGTTGCCATTGTAATGCTGTGATAAATACACTTGTTGCAGTGTTATTATGCATGCCCTATGTAACAATAGTTATTAGTAAAAATATATAATAAAAAATAAATTACGATTGCTTTGCTTCCCTACACATTTTATTGGTTAGAAAATTTAAAGGATTTCTTGTGATAGTCTTTGCTGCTCTGAACCTATTTATAAAAGTTGGGGCGTGCTTAGCATTTCAGAAAAGAGGATCTTATTTTTGTTCCCTGCCAAATTAAAGTTAGTGCACTGCAGGCTTAGTGTACCATTTGCACATTTATAGATTTAATTATAGCTCTATAAAAAAGCTTAATATCCATGAATGAATCTAAAACTTCTGAAGATTTTGGATGAACCACAGTGGAGGACATCACAGAGCACACAGGAAAAGAGTCTTTTGGTGAGATCTTTCCATCCTACACAGCAAACACTTTTCATCTAATCTAGAAAAGGCACAATTTTATTTTTCACTAAGTCATCCCTTTACAATCCAACTCAGACTGCAGTTGACAACTAGTAAAGGGTACATTACCTTAAATTATATATGGCTTGGCTAGGTGGCTGTTTTTAATAGTATATATTTTTAATAGTATAGAGAATGTGTTTAGTTGCTGTAAAGTAGTTCATAAATATGAAACATATCCACTTAATTCTTCTGCTATACAAAAAGTTAGGTGAAATTCTTTTTCTTTAGAAAGAACAGAAAAGAAAAATACATATTCTTAGTCCAGCTTTTGAAGCAGTTCAGGAAGAATAGACTCCTCTGAAAATTATGGGTTTATCAACAAAGGAAACAGTACACCACAGAATTTGTTGAGCCAAATTATGTGGTTACCAAATGCCCATCAGCTGCAGCTTTTTGCTGCCCTGTGCAGCATTCTTACCATGAGATGTCTGTGCTTTGTGTGTGCCCTTCTTTCTTGGAATGGGGTTATTTAGCATGCATCATTTTTCACAGTAGATTGGAAGAATGTGTACTTAAGCTAGCAGTACCAAATAGCACTATTGTAAATTTTTATAGGACAGAATACTAAATAATACAAGAACCGGACTAACAAAATTCCACAATAGTACTTCAATATGTGAAATGTTGCTGTTAACATGGTATGGGGAGACCGATTTAAAATGACCTGAAACAGGAGCTGCCTTTGCACTGTCTCTCCAAACTTAACAAGACCAGACAATAAATGCACAAAAGGTTTCCACAATGTAGTACAAGGAACTTTTTTTATTTTCCAAATCCTATACTGCCCTCACCTATCTTTTGTCCTACTCACGTCAAAAGAAAAATGTCCAGATTTGCTTGTGTATTTAGAGAATAACTCACTCCACTACTCAATTTCATTTCTTTCAGCCCAAGAGAGAAAACTGGGTTCTTAAAATCATGTAATATTACTGTAGATGTCTTCATATAGCTTAACCTGCACAAGGTCTCTCAATTTAAGGGGGGTTCTAAGCTTATGAGAACAGCTAGGAAAGTCATAATGAGGTTTACCCCAGAACATGGAGGCCTGTGGGCCAGGAATGGCCTAGACAGGCAGTTAGCTTTAACAGAACAACAGCCTTGCTTTCCCTCAAACTTGAAAATCAAACAGGGGTCACTCGCCTAGCAGGAAGCTGGGAAAGGTGATGCACATCCAGTCCATGTTTTACTTCACAGCTTGTAGTCTTCTTCTGTTTGATCAATCACCTGAAACAGCTCTGGAAAGGTATTGGCTTTCACAGTTGAACTGCTTTGCACCGGAGAGGTCTTTCATCACTTGACTGGTTGCAGACTGCTCTCCTTACAAGACTCTGTTTTGGGGTTGGATCAGAACTATTGTCTTCTCTGGCTAATTATTAAGTCAACATAAGCAACACTTAGATGGCAGCATTACATTCATGCTCAATTTATTCCCCAAAGAAAATGAATATGAATGTATTTCAGCATAAGACAGGAAGTACAGAGTAAGTAAAACAGGTGATATTGAATATTTTGTATAAAATTTGCCTGTACCGTATTTACATAAATCTTAAGAATGATACAAACAGTCCAGCTAACCCCCAGATTAAAATGGCTCAGTCATAAGTTTTGTGAAGACAAACTGGAATGAAGTCTCTTGCACAAACCCTCAGCCAACAGTCTGCCTTAATATTTGGCTTTGATTCAGCATCCCACTTAATTTAATTTACTACAATACACTGCCAAATGAAAAGTCCTAAACTGGGTCAGATAGTATTCCAAAATAACATATGCCTGTTTTTTTTTTTGTTCAGTTAAGACTGTTGCAAAATTTTCACATTCTCTGCAAGAGTCATCCTACTGTTACCGCTTGTGTATAATCACAAAATGGAGCCACAACCTCAATTTACGCACTTTTCATAGTTGTGCACAAGTACACAAGTCCAATTTCATCCAGTCAGGTCATGCCAGTCCTTTAGCTTAAGTGATAAACCAGTAATAATTCCCTCTTCTTTTTGGTTTGATCTCACTGTTGACAAAATCCTTCTGTTATGAATCATGCTACTCAGGATTGCTTGAAAACTCTCTTGTTATCAAATGCAAACCTTGAGTGTGTTCCAGAATGAAAGAAAGTGCCCCAAAACATCTGCTTAAATACAGCAGGTCATTACTCAGCATGTCAGGTACTTTATCCTTTTGTCCAAAGCCTCAATGTCCAGAACAGAAATAGACTGTATATCAAAACAAGAATTTTTCAACTCCATGTTACCAGAATAAATTAATTCAGGAAGATACTAACTACACAGATCCTTTTATGCTAACCACCTGGACCCAAATTTTAATAAGGGAGTAGATCAAACATGATTTACTGAAGCATAGCAGCTCCTCGTCAGCTACTTCAGTAAGGAAGCCGAGTCACTCAGCGATCTCCCTCACGCGGCTTCCTGTGTCGAGGCAAAAATGCTGTCGTTGACAGCAGGGGAAGTCTTCATCTCAGTATCACTCCCTTGGCTGCATCTCCCTCGCAGAGCTTAAAGATCCTTCCTCTGCGTTTGAGCTGTGCTCTGCAGCAGGGGGAGGCAGAGGGGAGGGTGACTTGCAACTTGCCGGTGGTGCAGAGTAACCACCCTCATCTCTGACCCGCCCACCAGGGCACGGTGGCTGTTGCAGTGCTCCTACTGGCAGTGACAAAAAAAAAAAAAAAAAAAAAAAAAAGACTCAGCCAACATTTCCTTCATTTCTAGCTTGTAGACAGCAGAGACAAACAGGGCCTGAGGAACACCTCAGTCACCTGAGGCCTCTCTGCAGCCTCCACCCCAAGCCTCCCCCCAGCCCACGGCGAGGGCTGGCCAGGGCCGGGGTGCTGCTGGAGTACAAAATGGCGGGCGTGCCTCAGGAGCAGGGCTGCCAGAATTAGGGTCCTTGGGCGGGCATATAGGTCTGTGAGCAGGAGGGCCAGGGATCCCAAAGGGTTACAGGACTTTAGGTTATGGCTTACCATTCTATTTCTGTCATTCCCCCTCCTATATTTATACAGATATTTAATTATTGCCAGCTGCATTCTTAATGCCTCAAGCTGAGAAAACAATTTCATTCTAGAAAATGGTACAACTCTTTCCTTATAACTTAAAATCATCACCTTAAATCCAGGATCCACCTACAACATTATCACTGTTAAATTGAGTGAATTACATCACCAAGATTTATGTTCATCTTTAGCAGGTGCTAATGTAAATGGAATAATAGAAATGGAATACTTCAACAAAAGTTTAAAGTGTTTGTCAAACGTGAAGTTGGAAAGAATGCGTCTGAGACCCCAGCCTTACATGCAGGAAGGCTTATGTGTTGATTGAGCTATGGGGTTTGCAGGAAGAGATGTTCAAGCCAAATGTGTCTGCTGGAGGCTAACTCTGAGGAAGTTTGGAAAGGCATTTTCTCATTCCCAACTGAAACGCTGTATATGTCTCTAAGTGCTAAGGATTTGAGCAATGCCAAAAGAGGAAGAGAAGACGTTGTGCTGTTGCAAACTGAGGAGATGGCAAAAAGGTTTCAAATAGCTTAAATGTACTTATTTTCAGTGCCTTAAAAAAAAAAAAAAAAAAGGAAGAGGGTGGTGGTATCAGATTTGTTACGACAAATCCACTATTATTTCTGAAGTCACTAACACTCTGAATTTACAAAATTCAAGTTCTCATATTAGTTCAATTTAAAGCTAATTAAACCTTGTTATTCTCTTGATAGGAAAGAATTTTTTCTTGATATATTAACAGAAAAAGCACCACTGTTTCCGACAGAAAGCTACTTCAAGGCTACAGCTGTGGATAGCACTAACCCAAGCCCATTCTTTCTTCTTCTCTTTGATGTCCTTTAAAGCTTCATTCATAATGTAGGTCAATACTGTGAAAGAAATGCACCATTTTCCAGCCCAAGGTTTGTAAATTGGGAAGGGCAGCTATATTATATCATGTAAGGATATAAAATATTGATTGTTATAATAAAAGATTATGATGACTGGTAGTACACTTAGAATGCATTGCCAGATAGTATTACATATGTAAAAGATTCACATCCTCACATGATGCCAGTTATTAGAAAAATCCCTTGAGAAAGCTTGTAAAAAAGTGAAAAAGCAGTCCATATGGCATTCAGCAGAGTGTAACGTTTCAAAGCTGCAAGACTTTTCTGAGGAGAAGCTGTATCTGATTTTTACTTAGAGTTCCTCTTAATGCATCCTAGATTTCTTTATTTTCACCATACACATCTGTCTACCTGTTAATACCTTACGGGAGAGGAGACCAAACAGTAGAAAATTGCCCAGCATAGCTGTGAGAGTGCTGGAGGAGGAAAGCAAATGTTTCTCCTTGTTTGTGGCCAGGAGCTTTTCCAGGCAGTCCTGTGAGTAGCAGCTGAAGGTCATACTGATGATGTGTTTCCCGGATGGTTGGTCTAGTTGAATGGGTGCCTCTAGCTATGGGGCAGGCCTTGGCCTAATGAAGTGGTGAAGGAGATGTCCTTTAATAGGCATTGACCATTGAAACGCTACCTGGAATCATTAAAAAAAAATAATCAAAATCATTTATGTTTTCCTGTACCTTCTTCCTCTAGTTTGTTTTAATTTATAGTGAGGGTTGCTGTTGTCTTTTATTTATTGAATAGTCAGTTATTAACCTGTGAACTAGGTGATACCAGACGTACGTATATTATGGAAAAAAATATAGAATGGAACAGAACAGAACAGAATAGAATAGTTCAGTTGGAAAGGACCTTCAAAAATCCTCCAGTCCAACTACCTGACCACTTCAGGGCTAACCAAAAGTTACAGCATGTTATTGAGGGCAGTGCCCAAATGCCTCCTGAACACTTAACAGGCACAGGGGACCAGCCGGCTCTCTCTGAAGCCTGTTCCAGTGTCTGACAACCTTCATGGTACATAAATTTTCCCGTGTCCTGTGTGAACTTCTCCCCAATAGCTTTGTGCCATTCCTGCGCATCCTTTTATTAGTTACCAGCAGCAGAGACCAGCACCTCCCTCTCCATTTCCCCTCCTCAGGAAGTTGCAGAGAGCCATGAGGTCTCCTCTTGGCCTCTTTTTCTCCAAATAAACAACCCGAGTGTCCTCAGCCTCTCCTCACAGGACCTGCCTTCCAGCCCTCTTACTGGCTTGGTTGTCCTCCTCTGCACGCTTTCAAGTGCCTTAATAATCTTTTTATACTGTGGAGCCCAGAACTGTACACAATACTCAAGGCGAGGCCACACCAACTTTAAACATAGCTGGAGAATCACCTCTCTTGACCAGCTGGCTGTGCTGTGCTGAATGCACCCACAATACAGTTTGCCCTCTTGGCTGCGTGGGCACACTGCTGGCTCATGCTGAGCGCCCCCAGATCCCTTCTTGCTGAGCTGTTCTCCAGCCAATCTGTTTTTGTATCCAGCTTTAGCATGTTATACATATATCCTCTAAGTTTCTATGCAGTGGCACACAATTTCCAGGTTAACAATTCTCCTTCCTCACTGAGTGGAAAAATTGTAGGACCTGTACTACTGGACCAGGGAAAGGGTTTGTAATCTCATGTTTGCCATCAGCCAGTGTTGACAGCTGTTGAGAGATATGAAGAGCAGTTTATAGCCTGATTCAGCCAGAGCAACATTACCCTTCGTAATCACATATTGTTCAAAACCCTGGAGCAAAAGAGGTTGTTGTCTTTTTTTTTTTTTTTTTTTCTTGCTTCATTAACTGACTATATTTATCCAGTGAATGGAGATACCACTATTTTTAATATTGCTTAGTGTATTCACTTAAATTAAGTGCTGTTTCAGATTCATTCCTGTAAAAGTCCTGTGTTTCATTTTTTTTTCAGTCAATATTCCCCATTTTTTGTGTCCAAGAACACAGATTCTCACAATCCACATTTTGTTTTTCTAGGTGGAAATGGCTACAGTCTCAAGCCAGTGAAAATCCAGGACTCCCTTTAAGACTTAATACAGATACTGATGATACCTTTAAACTATTGTTATGAATTCAGAGTTGACAGAAGGGAATCTAAGCACTTAAAATAATGGAACACCTCAACAGAAACACTCGAATGGTCTCATATCCAGGCTGGCAGTAATGCTGCCATGAAAAGAAATGGCAGCTAACAACATGAATTATGGTGCTGAGTGGAAGTCAAGGATGACTACAAGGAAGTCATCCTTCAATCTTTTGTTGTTTCTGTTGCTGAAGCAAGTAGACTGCATTTCTTCAGGCTGCTTTGATGTAAAGCATCATGTGAAACTGGATTCATCCTCACAGGTTTTTCTGAATTTTCCTTGGGTCACCAGCTCCTTTTCGGACGTGGTCACTGGAGACCATACAATAGCCATGCACTTTATTCACAGATTTCCTGATGTTGTGGGCAGCGGAATAATGCATTTCTTCTTCTACTAAGCCTTTTCCTGGTCATACTTAAAACACATCATGGTCTCTGCACTGGAATTTGACATAATTTATCTGCTTTGATTTTCACCTCTTTGTCTATGTTGTTGCTCTCCAAAACTATAGTCACTATCCAGAACTCTTTTTTGTTTTTCAGATGTCTAACCTTAAATTTATGTGCAGGAACATGTGTGAGCTTAGCTAGCCTTGCAGTTTGCTCTGTGTTCAGGAGGTAAACAGTCATGCTTTGGAGAATATACTCCCTATTCTTCTTGTGAAAAAGAGAGATTTATGTGCAGATTTTTAACTTAAATGAATCTTAAAAAATCACTGAGCATAATTTACCGTTTCAAAACATGTCTGCTTAAAATTCAGTGTAAACTTACTAAAATCTACATTTAAGCAGATTTTAGAAACAATTAAAAGGGTTAAATCAAACTTATTTCAGTATTTAATGGCTTTGAAAACTATTGAGCAAGTTTTTACTTGCTTTTACTAGTATGGAAACAAGTCAGTATGTAGTCAGTGAGCTTGATCTAAGTAGATGGGAGTCCTCTTGTGTGGCAAATAAAACACAGATAGAAATAAAAATAAAAAAAAATTAAAAAAAAGCCCCTGGTAATGCTAGCCTGAAGATCTAGATCCCTATGTTGAGTTAAAGCAGGTTTCCTGCTCCAGGTTGTGCTAGCTGGTGAGTGTCAGTTTTCGAATGCCTGAGTTGAGACAACCCAAACGCTGGCTGAAACTGGTGGGAGCTAGTTTTGAATACGTGAAGTGCAGTGTAATGCTTCACATTTCTGACATGGCACTGACTATGTGCAGTTACTTTTTATCTTAAATTCTCAATGCCTCGGGTCCCAGGCAATAAAATGGATGAAAAAACAAACAAACAAACAAACAAACAAACCCCACTCTGTTATTTAAATAATTTTGGAAACATGATTTAGACTTGATGAGCATCACCGTATGTTTAAAAATACGACTCTAAGAGTCCTGCGAGAACCTTGAGGAATTTGGCTTCAGAATACTTTGAATAGTGTGACATTAATAAGGCAGGAGATCCTGCAAAGAACAAGAGGAATGAAACAAGTATATCTAATAGTTGCTCATTAAGGGTATGGAGTCTCTTTCATGCAGTGAATGAAGCACAGAAGAAAAAGCATATACCTAAAGATTGCATCATAATTTATAAGCATATGGAGGCTGAATTAAGTTTGCAAAGATGACTTTTGGAGTTCTCCACTGCAGTTTTATTACTTCTTGAATGAATTTTTCTGTGAAGCATATAGTTAGGTCTTTCAGTACACTCCAGCAACCAGTAAATTCTGTTTCAATATCACTGTCCTCAGATTATTCCATCACGTTATATATGTGTAATTGTATATACGTAATATGTATATATGTGTATATTGTAAAAAGATGTAGTGGGTTTACGTGGCAAGGTTTTGGTAGCAGGGGGCTATAGGGGTGGCTTCTCTGAGAAGGATCTAGAACCTGCCCCATGTTAGGTAAGGGCCCCGCTGCTGACCAGAGCCAAGCCAATAAGTGATGTTGTTTTGCACCTCTGTGATAGCATATTTAAGACAGGGAAAAGAAAAACGCTGTACCACACAGCAGCTGGGAGAGTGAGAGGAGTGAGAAACAGCCTTGCAGGCGCCAAGGTCAGTGAAGAAGGAGGGGGAGAGGTGTTCCAGGCGCCAGAGCAGAAGTCCCCTGCGGCCTGTGGTGAGGACCATGGTGAAGCAGGCTCTCCCCCTGCAGCCCATGGAGTACGACGGTGGAGCAGAGTTCCACGCTGCAGCCCGTGGAGGAGACCACAGTGGAGCAGGTGGACCTGCACTGACGGAGGCTGCAGCCTGTGGAGGACCCCTGCCGGAGCAGATTCTGGGACGGAGCTGCAGCCCGTGGAGAGGAGCCCACGCAGGAGCAGGTGACATGGCAGGAGCTGCTGCCCGTGGGGGACCCATGTTGGAGCAGTTCGCTCCTGAGGGATGGACCCCGTGGTAGGGACCCATATCTGGAGCAGTTCTTGAAGAGCTGCTGCCTGTGGGCAGCCCATGCCGGATCAGTTCAGCAAGGACTGCATCCTGTGGGAGGGACCCCACAGCACAGGGGACGAGAGTGACCGAGAAGGAGCAGCAGAGAAGCAGCGCTATAGACTGACCATAACCCCCATTCCCCCCTTCCCCTGTGCTGCTCGGGGGGAGGAGGTGGAAGAGGGCAGATGGGGGGAAGGCGTTTTTGGTTTCTTTCCTTTGATTCTCACTTCTCTAGCTTGTTAGTAATAGGCAATAAATCTTAGTATCTCCCTATGCTGAGTCTGTTTTGCCCATCACGATAATTGTTAAGTGATCTTCCCATCCTTATCTCAACCCTTGAGCCCTTTGCATCGTATTTTTCTCCCCCTTTCCCTTTGAGGAGGGGGAGTAAGAGAGCGGTTGTGGTGGAGCTCGGCCGCCCACCCGAGTAAAACCATCACAAAAGAACAAAATAATATGAGAAGAACTTTTTCATCTTTGCTTATCCATGTGCAGAGCACATAGATATTTTGACAGGGTAACTGCAAAATATTATTAGTTTATTTACATAATAAAAGGGCTCAAAGTTCCCTAAGATATCCACATTCAAGAATTCAAACATCCGTTTTTATCTCATGCTTATTTTCAAAGGAAAGTATGCAAAATAAGTATGTTTAAAGCAGAATAATAATTAGTAACTTGCCAAAAGCAAACTTACCTCCCATATTAAATTCCTTACTTACTCTGTACATAAATTGCTTTTATTTTAAAGGCCTTTATATGAGCTGTTATTTCTACTCATTTGCTTTTTACGTCCAAATAATATGGGTTAATGGTGTATTTTCAGCTGTTTGGACTTTCTTTCCATAAACCTTGGAAGACAAAAAGTACCAGAATGCAGAAAGAGGATTGTAAACCTTTGGTGTGTTTTTTGCTGTTTGACATAATAGTTGAGGTTATGTAAGATCAGGTGTCTCTTTGAGTATCACAAATAAGAACAAAGGTAATTCAGGTTCTCACTAGCCTAAAAATGGACAAGAGAGAAATTTAAATGTGGGATGTTGGTAATGAGGTCAGGCACAGTGAAATGATTATATTCCACTTATCTTTTCCCTACTGAAATTGCTAAAAGTACCAGAAAAATTCAGAAGATTTTAAAATATGAAACACAGCTTTCTGGTGACTTGGTGTGTCTAAAAACCAAGATGGGGATCATCTGTGGCTTTATAAAACACACATAAAAATTTGCTGTCTTCAACTTTTCTCAGCTTTGTGGAGGATACAACATCTTGTTAATGATGTTCTAAGTGGAAACAGAATAAGCTGTTTCTCCTGAATTTAGGTTCTGGACTTCTTTAGTGCTGTTTTAAGAAATACTTACATCTTTACTTATGAGATCTTTTGAGACATGATGGATTATAATATAAACTACCCAGCATGGAAGGTGAGAATTGCAATAATGCATTTTTTAAGTGCTCAGCCTGTTTTTCATGGGGTAGACATTCCCCTCGTGCAGAGTTATGGGATCAGTTAAACTAGTACAATGCCAAGGATATTTTGGGAGGCTCAGCAAGCACAGTGGCTGTCATTAATACAAACTAACTTTGCACGTCAAGGAGAAGGAAGAAAGGAAATGGGCTAATACCTAAGACAATTAGTTTCCTAGTTAAATAAAGACTTCTAAATTTGGGAATGTTTATGATCCAGAGTGAGGACCTGAATTTGAGGGAGAGATCATGCTTCTTTTTGCTTTTATTACACTATAGATTATCTACTATATAGATATAGAAGATTAATTTATTTACTAATAGATTTATTTTTTTTTCTTTTTTCTAGCACCAAAATCCTTGAAAAGGATTTTAACAATGATGTGGTTCTTCAGCATTTTCATCCTATTTTGTACTAATGTTTTGTGGGGATTGATATAAATTTTTTTCCCCTGGAAGAGATATCTAGACCTGCTATGGTGAAGCTCCTACCAGACTACATAAAGGTTGATCTTATGGATTAAGCACTGGGCTAGGGTGCATGTGGCCATGGAATTCTAATTCTCTATTTCAAACTTTATGTGAGCAATGTAATTTCTCTGCACTCCATTTCACTGTTTTCAGAAGGAGATGATCACCCATTCTAACCTCACAGGGACAGATGCTTGCAAGATCAGTACTCAAGTAAGTATTAATCCAGCCAAAATAACAGCAGTAAAGATGCTAAAACCCAGGACTATTTAGAAAACACCAAAACCAGCTAATAGTCCTGCAAAATTTATATCGAAAGAGAGTGCTGAATAATCAATACAGCACATTGGCCCATTCTTTCCTTTATTCATTCTCTTCTTGTCCAGTCCTCTCTGTCATTAAATCTAAATTTTTGCACCTTATAACTCAAATTGCTGGGCTTTTTTTCTTTCTTTCTTTCTTTCTTTCTTTTTTTTTTTTCTTAGTTAATCTCTTGCTTCTCACTGGAGTTATGTACATTTCTGATAACTGATAACTTGAAACACAGTCATTTACAAGAGAACTCCTTCACATAGTGTTAAAGTTCTCCGTAGTGAAATGAATAGACAGTACTAGCCAAGAGCCATATATGAGAAGCCTGTAATTTTAGCATTTGCCCCTCTTCTGACACACAGGTCCATGACCGCTTCTCCAGCCAAGCCAGCCAGGCAAGGTGAGTGGAGGGACAGCAGGCAGCTGATGGCATTGGCAGCAAGAGCTGCTGCTGGGCCCTGCATAAAGACCCAGGTGGCAAGGCCAGAGCCACCTCTGGCCCTGCATGACTAAGACTCGCTACAGGGAGCAGGGAGAAGCTGAGCTGCGTGAGGCTCTACAGGCAGCCAGGAAGAAAGCTGTGAGCTGACTGGGCCCCACTGCTGTGGGGCTACACAGGGGCAGAGGTCTGCCTTGAGAGGAGAACCCCAGCTGGACAAGATCAGAAACCTTAAGGGGAGCCACATGACCTTCAGATGTATCCCACTACTCAGACTCTGGAGTAATGCATATGCTGTCATGTAATCAACTTCAGGAGTTTGACGCAAATTAACTTCTTTTTGAAGGGGATTTTCTCCCCTTTTTCTTTTCCTCATCCAAGGATCCTATTCACAAAATATTCTGAAAGCTGCTGAAACAAATGATAAAAGAAAGTGTATTTCTGGCATGGAATCTTCTATAAGGTGTTGCATATGTAGAAACATTGCCTGCACTGCACGCTGGCAATGCTTTTCTCTTCCTTGACTTCACAGTGTAGCCAGCCTTCATGGGCTTGTGGCAGTTGCTAGGTCTGCTTAAGCAGTCTAAACACATGCAAATCACACCTATGGTCAACATTTTTGGGGAAATTCAAGCAGGGGATGCTCTTCTTCTCTTCCCGGACCCAACGCTCACCAGTTGCTCTGATGTATTCCCCAGGCCCTAAGGAGTTACTGTGTCCAGTCTGGGGGGTTCCCACAAATGCTACCTCTTGGCTATGCTTTGGGCACTGTCAAGTAGAGATGCAGCTGCAGATACACAGGAGAAAAAGCAATGTACTAGAATGACTAGCAATGACTAGAAAACATTTCTTATTCTCACAATGCACAGATGTTTCCAATGGCATCCATTCACACTCTGAGGGGAAACGGAGATTTTGGAAGACAGAGGTAGAGGCTGATTTTGTAAGCTAGAAGAACTCCAGAGATGAGAGAACTCGGTTCAGGTGCCCACTTCAAAGCCTATGTAATTCATATCAATTCCTCTAATGGTATTGTGCAAAAATTAAAACAAAACAAAACAAAACAAAACAAAGCACATTATCCCTCTCTTACTCCCCCTCCTCAAAGGGAAAGGGAGAGAAAATACTATGAAAAGGGCTCAAGGGTTGAGATAAGAACAGGGAGATCAATCAAAAAATTATCATGATGGGTTAAACTGACTCAGTGTAGGGAGATTAGTAAACATTATTGCCTATAACTAACAAGCTAGAGAAGTGAGAATCAAAGGAAAGAAACAAAAAGCACCTTCCACCCATCCACCCTCTTCCACTTCCACCCCCCGAGCACCGCAACGGAACAGGGAAGTGGGGGTTGCAGTCACTCTATAGCACTTTGTCTCTGCTGCTCCTTCATGGTCACTCTCTGCCCCTGCTCCACATGGGGTCCCTCCCACGGGATGCCGTCCTTCCCGAACTGAGTCTGCAGGGGCTGCCCACAGGCAGCAGCTCTTCAAGAACTGCTCCAGATATGGGTCCATCCGTCCTCCAGGAGCAAACTGCTCCAGCACGGGTCCCCACGGGCGACAGCTCCCCCCAGACCCCCCGCTCCTGCGTGGGCTCCTCTCCACGGGCTGCAGCTCCGGCCTGGGGCCTGCTCCTGCGGGGGCTCTCCATGGGCTGCAGCCTCCTCCAGGCCACAGCCACCTGCTCCACTGTGGTCTCCTCCACGGGCTGCAGCGTGGAGATCTGCTCCGTGTGGGACCCATGGGCTGCAGGGGGACAGCCTGCTCCACCAGGGGCCTCTCTACAGGCCGCAGGCGAACATGCGCTGCGTGCTTGGAGCACCTCCTGCCCTCCTGCTGCACTGATTACGGGCTGGTGGGCTGGTATTTTTATTTTCTACTGAACTGGTGTTTCTGTATTTCTTCTTTCCATATATATAGATATCATTCCCTGCTGTTTACGGCAGCGCCCCAGAATCTTGAAGGGAAGGAGAGACAAGCAGGAAGGATAGACTGCTTTCTCCATTGATAGGAGAAAAATCCCCAAGAGAAAGCCAAGGGCTGCCTTTGACCTGGATTGGGAGGACCCAGAAGGCTGGCCTGCAGTGCTGCGGTGTAGGCAGAGCCTTTGGGACTGTCCCCTGCAGCCTCCAAGGCAGGCACGAAGTGGTTCCATCGAATACAGCCTCCTGCTGGCTGTGCCTGGAAACATGGGGCCTGGCCAGGGAGACAAGGCCAAGGCCTCACTGACTGATGGCAGAGATGGATGCTGAACACAAGGCAGAAGCAATGGGGATGGCGCAGATGGTGTAATCGTGGTAGCCCTGGATTCGTGTACCAGGGCCAGAGCAAGCCCTGAGGAGAACTCATTGTGATGTCCCCTAATGAGGGAGTGTGACTGTCTCATGCAATGGACTGTGACTGTGTTCCCCCGCTGCTTATATGCAGGCACAGAGTCCGATCCTGCTGGCTGGTGCCCACACTCCGGCTGAGCGTTTACGTGAGGTCTGGAGTGAGGAGCAAGTTTGGCCTTGGTGCTGGTGTCGTGCCCTGGAAGTTGCTGCAGCAGCTCTCGGTGCCGTTCCCAGAGCCATTGGAGCTTCTTCTGCAGTCCTGCCCGGTTCAGGTCACCAGGAGACCCAGGAGGAGCGCTTGAGGCAGCAGAGGTGAGCACTGCGGGGACAGATCCCCCTGGGCAGCTGGAAGAGCTTCCTCCTTGATGACCTGGAGATCTCTTCCAGATGCCCCTCCCTCAGATAGCACCTGACCAGGGCCTCTCTGCCTTCTGCAGTGTGACACCTGCTGTGGCACTGCCAGTGAGAGGAGCAGGCCACACCCCATTGCTCTCCCCTGCCCCTGTCAGCAGGTGGAGAACATGGCCACAGCGCTGGACAGTCGCTGCCCCATATGTCTGGACAGCTGGGATGACGCCAGCTACGTGCTGCCATGCCTCCACCAGTTCTGTTTTCGGTGTATCCAGCGGTGGGCCGAGAGCAAGCCTGAGTGCCCCCTGTGCAAGAGGACTGTCAGCTCCATTGTGCACTCAGTGCGGGCGGATGACAAGTTTAAAGAAGTCACCATCGCGGCGTCCGCAGAGGCATCGGACATCGGCCACCCAGCTGCCTCTGGCCCCCAGCACCCCGCAAGATCCCAACCACAGGCTGCGGGCCTGCTGCCTGGGGCTCCTGTGGGCGGCCTCCATCCCACCACCTGGGCCTTCATCTTCCGCCTGTACCCGCAGGTCCTCCAGCCCCTGCTGCCCTGGCTGCGCCGCGAGCTGGAGCAGCTGCTGGGGGCTGACACCCAGGCAGCGTCTGAAGCGCAGCACCTCGTCATCTCCAGCCTGCGCTTCTTCGGCCTAGACGAGGGCGCCCTGGCCCTGCTGCTGCGCACCTCCCTGCGAAGGCACACGGCTGGCTTTGTGCGCCAGCTCATTGACACCTCTGCGCAGCAGTGCAGTGGGGAGGTCCACCGCCTGCTGGGCCGGGAGGAACCCCATGCTGTTGCCTCCGGCCCCTCTGCCTCTCCAGAGGGGAATCCTGCCCCTGGCCCTGTGCCCTCCCGCAGCCCTGAGGCAGCCAACACAGAGGAGCTCCCCAGCACCTCAGCAGCAGATGCCCTTCGTGGGGGTCCCAGCCACCCCCTCTCTGCCCAGGAAGAGCCTCACGAGGAGCAAGGGGAGGCTGCGGCAGGGCCCTCCACTGCCAGCCGGGGCAGGGACCGCTCACGCAGGACGCCCCGGCGGCCTCCAAGGAGGAGGGCCATCAGCTCCCAGGACTCTCTGCCAACCAAGGAGAGGCCACCCCGCCGCTGAGACGACAAGAGTGCCCCAGCAGCTGGCAAAACCAGGGCAGGGCCAGCAGACAGGGCTTCATCAGCAGTAGGGGACCAGCGTGCTCTGCTGAGGACTTTCCGTCTTACCATCTGGAAAGAAAATAAAGACATCAAAATGACAGATAAAGTCTCCTCGTGTCTCTGTACAGTCTCTGGTTTCGTCATCCCCACCCCTGCTGCTTTCTCCCCACCACTTTCTTGCACTTCTGCTTGGCCCTAAGGCCAGGAGGGTCAGTCTGGAGGGAGAGGGCATCCAACTGTGCTGCCCTTGGCTTGGCAGTGGGGGCCCTTAATGTTGCCGGCTCCTTCTTCATGTGCCGGCCACAATTTCTTTGCTCCCCTTTGTTCTCGGAAGCATGTGCTGCCCAGCTCTGGGCTGGCAGCAGGCCCCAGCGGAGGTGTCTCCAGCCTGGGGTCTCCCAGGCCAGCCCGTGCCACAGCGCTCATCACGTGAGAGCTGGCGTCCTCCCCACCACGCCCTCAGGATGGGGCAGGGCCCTTTGGCCTTGCACGGCCCCTTTCATGGGAGCCGGCTGCCGTGCGCTGGCCACTCGGTTGAGTGCCACAGAAATGGCTTTGGCAGGACCTCTTTCCCCTGGGTTGGGTGACACGGCACTGAGGCTCTGCTCGCCAAGTGCATCCGTGCCCTGGTGTGACCAACGCTGAGGCTGGTTGACTGCTCTTGGTGGACCTTCGACCCACATTTGAGGGCTGTGGGACTTGGTCCTCTGCTCTTGCCGGTCCTCTGTTCCCTGAGCTGAGCATTATGGTACCTCCTGCTCTGCTCCTGCAGTGTTTCTAAGCAACGATTCAAGACCCATGGGGCTTGTCCTTCTGGTCTTTGAGGGCTTCCTTCCTCTCACTTGAGCACCACAGGTAGTGGACCCCCGCTTTCACAGGGCATCTGGGCCCTCTTTTTATCACCATGGTGCCTGGCTGTGGTGCTTGCAAGGCACTCAAGGCAGGACAGGGAGATGTGGCAAGAGCTGCGGGCCAGGCCCTGCGGTCATAGAATCATAGAATGGTTTGGGTTGAAGGCATCTTAAAGATCGTAGAAGTCCAATCTCCCTGCCATAGTCAGGGACCCCTCCCACTAGACCAGGTAGCTCAAAGCCCCATCCAACCTGGCCTTAAATACTTCCACAGATGGGTCATCCACAGCCTCTCTGGGCAACCTGTTCCAGTGCCTCACCACATAGTCTTCCAATACGTCATGGGGTTACAGGAAAGCTGGAGAGTGACTGCATCGGGGAGAGTAGTGATAGGACAAGGACAGAATTTCTTCCTCACATCTAATAAGAATCTACCCTTTTTTAGTTGCAAGCCTTTACTGTCTGGCCTATCACTACACTTCGCTACTGGTAGGCTGCAATGAGGTGTTCCCGGAGCCTTCTCTTCTCCAGGCTGAACAACACCAACTCTCTCAGCCTTTCCTTGTAGGAGAGGTGCTCCAGACATCTTTGTAGCCTTCCTCTCTACTTGTTCCAATACTTCCGTGTCTTTCACGTGCTGGCAGCCCCACAGCTGAACACAGTGCTGCAGGTGGAGTCTTACTGGAGCAGAGTAGAGGGGGACAATCATCTCCCTCCACCTGCCGGCCATGCAGCCCAGGATGCAGTTGGCTTTCTGGGCTGCAAGCATACATTGCCAGCTCATGTTGAGCTTCTCAAGATCCACTCTCCCCTTAGCACTGGGCTGCAAGAGGTTGGTCCCTGAGAAGAATCCTGAGCCTGCCTGCCCCATGTTAGATAAGGGCCAGTTTCAGCCGGCTCCAAAAGGGACCTCCCTCTGGTCAGAGCTGAGCCAATGAGCGATGTTGTTGGTGCCTCTGTGAGAGCAGATTTAAGAAAGATAAAAAGTAATGCTGCACAACAGCAGCTGGGAGAATGAGGAGTGAGAACCTGCCCTGCAGCCCCTAGGTGAGTACAGCAGGAGGGCAGGAGGTGCTCCAGGCACGCAGCACATGTTCCCCCGCGGCCTGTGGACAGGCCCCTGGTGGAGCAGGCTGTCCCCCTGCAGCCCATGGGTCCCACACGGAGCAGATCTCCACGCTGCAGCCCCTGGAGGAGCCCCCGGTGGAGCAGGTGGATGTGGCCTGGAGGAGCCTGCGGCCCATGGAGAGCACCCCCATCTCTGCTGGGACCTCAGAGCTATGTCCACCCCACCCCAAGTGACCTGCAGGTACCCAGCACTGAAATTGAGCTGGAAAAGTGGCTATTGCCTGAGGTGTCTCCGTGGTGGGAGCTGGGTGCAATCCTCTTCAGCAAACGGAGAGGCAGAGTTTGCAGCTGAAGGCAACCGTTGGCATTGCGTGCCCTGCAGGTAGGAAAAATTTCCCAAGAAGCAGCCAAGGGCTGCCTTTGACCTGGTATGGGAGGAAGCAGCTGCACCCAGAGGGCCAGCCATCAGTCTGGCTAGAATATTGCAACTTTTTGGTGTCCCTGTTTTGCAAAGAAGTGCATCTCTTGTAATTAAAATAAAATAAAATAATAAAAAAAATCAAGTTTTGGTTCCCCCTTAACAGTACTTCTCACTTTTCGATAGGTTCAGCAGACACCAGGTAAGCAGGTGTTTGGTGGCACTCATGTAGTTTTGGAAATCCTGAGGTAGCACTTATCTCTAGCACTGGTTTTCAACCAGCAAACTCTCTCCATCGAATTTGTCCACGACCCTCTTATATCACAGGTCTTTACAGGTTCCCATCGTGGTGACTGAGCTGAGGCTCTCGTCCTCAACATGGCATTTAATTCTGGACCGTCCATTAGTGTCGGTCCTTAGCAGCACTAGCAATGGTTCAGTGAATGGAGCTGGGGAAAATCAGAAACATCACTTAGCGTTGGGGTAGCCTTGGGGTCAAAACCACACTTTGCTATTAATTCAGTGCCTGTCCCAGCATTTCAGTCTATCTTGCAGGGTGAATGGTGCGGGTTTTTCCTGTCTCCAGTCACCCAGGTGGTGATTGCTAAAGTGGCGCGCCTGACAATGGAGTTTCAGAATTTCTCCTTTTATTATATACAGATATGATTCCCTGCTGTTTATGGAAGATTGGCACCCTCACTTCCACAGTGCTCCCCTCCTCCACCACCACTACCTCATCTGTGTGCGCTCTCTGCAGGACCCTTCTCAGCACATCTCTAATCTCTTTCAAGTGACCCCAGCAGAAAAGGTAGGAAGTTGTTGTTGTTGTTTTTTGTTTTGTTTGTTTGTTTGTTTTTTTCACTTGCATGAAGTCTACTTAGATCTGAAGTTCGCAGTTTTATACCGTGACAGTTACATGTTAACTGATGATTTTTTCAGATGATGTATACTCAGAGAACAGGTGGTCATTGCTGTTCGTCACTGTTTTGAAAGGCCTTTGTTTAGGTGTGGTAGGGTCCCTCCTAGAGATCTACTGCGATGGTCTCTCTGTTCTTATGTAGGGGTGTCTGAGTTGCCTAAGGACCAGCTTTTGGCCCCAGTTGCTCCTTGTCAGCTAAAAACAGCGTCCCTAGGGGAAACCAAGGTCTGCAGCTAGCCCTGCAGTTTGTGAAGCTGTTCATGATTGGTGGAAAAATTGTGTCCTGATGTTGCAGGAAATGCTGAGAGCCAAAGATCAGTTATGTCATAGTAGCAGGAGGAGCACTAAATCTCCTAGCCTATTTTGGGATACTCCACTGAATAATCATCACCATTTACAGTAGTCTCTGAAACAGCTGTAAGTTCTTCTCCTCACAAGTATGGGATATTTTAAAGCCAGCTGTCCTTGCAAGAGACCATGAACAAGCAGCTAGAATAGTGTCAGTCTGATTCTGTACTGTAAAGCATGTCTTTACAGATTCAGGTTTTCTGCTCAAGTGCTACATTATCCCACTACAAATCCCAACAGTTTCTCAGATTCTTGTGTTTCCATCTCAGAGCCATGCATTCTCAACACCATTTTTTTCCCTGACTCTTTTCTGCTTATAAGAGCCTTGAATTATTTTCCAGTTTACATCCTGTTAACTGCTTGGTTCATCACTTCATGAAACACTCTCTTGTTTACTGATTTCTGGATTTAGCAGTATGATGGGGACAATAGCATAGTAAAGCCTGCACAGCTAATGTGTGAGTAATACGATAACCTGAGACAATAGCAGATGATAAGAATTTCAGTGTCAGTGACTGACTAGAAAGGACATTGCAGAAAGACTTAGGTTAATCTCGGAAACTGCCATATTCACTATCTGGGAAACAAATCTGATTGCAAATGCTTGATAATGATGTACGAGCAGAAATTTGGGAAGTTTGGGGATGATTATATTGCATAATGGAATATGCTCTAAGCCTGAGCAATATCCTGTAACCCTACAGTGTTACATTAAGCTCTCCCATGAGTGCAGAATTTATTTTACTATCAGTTAGCAGATATTGTACTGTCTGAGTCGTAATTCATAAAACAACTGCTTACAGCAAGCAAATTAGCATCGGTTGTTTGCGAAGTCCTGCAAAATGAGAATTGCTTCAGTTTGCTCTAGACTCACTACTAAGAAAATACTTTTCAGGACTTGATGAAAGTATTTATATTTTGAAAAGGATTACCAAGGTTATCACAGCTTTTGCATGTCTATGGAATATGATTTTCTCTGTTTCACACAGGTCCATAAACAATGCATATATGCTTTCAAACACTTGGGACATGTACGTCCTCATTAACTTTACTGTCTTTCCTTTCTTATCTTTGCTGGTGTATGTGTTTAATATTCTCTTTCATAATGTTTCTTCTCCTGACTGACTGACACAGGATTGCTGATCTAATTTAATACTAAATAGGATAGTCACAGATGCTGATCATGGCATTGCAGCTGTAAGCATTTGGAAGAGCACTGAAAAAGAGAAAAACCTTATTTATTTACAAACAGCATTGTAATTATCAGTGATGGATAACGTGAGTGGGTGGAGAAAGGCTCTGTCCCTCATTTAACAGCTATTTCAATATTGCCCGTAGGACAGGGGATTCCAGAGTAAACCATCTCTAATGCCAGGAAGGAGGGACTCAAGACCAGGTTTTGAAGCAGGGGCTGGCTTTTCCAGGATTTCAGTACAGATGTGCAATCCAGAGAAGTATGTGATCCATTGAGTCTAAAACTGACAGTAAATGCAACTACAGTCTTGATTACCACCTGATGTTTAGGTAAATTGCTATCCCTGTCTGATATTTCCGTGTCAGCCCATGAACTGAACCCAGTGATTCACTCTTCCTAGCTACATAGATTGAAAAAAATGCACGTCTTAGTTTGTCAAGGAGTGTTAAAATTTGTGTGGCAATAGATGTAGTCTACTGCAAGTCAAAAATTTTCCCTATTTTTTTTTTTGTTAGTTTTATGACAAATGGAAGCCAAATGTTCACTTAAATAGTTGAGAAAAATGGCATAATTGCCTATTGCTTGCATGTATCTGATGATAAGCTACCTTTGCACAGAAAACAGGAGCTATGTACAGCTGCTCCCTGTGCTCACAAAGAATAATTGAAGAGACTGTAGTCTTCAGATTTTCTTGAGAACAACACCTTGATCTGTCTATAGCATTACCATAGTCCATCTGAGGCCAGGCTACGTCAGTTACGGGTTATTTTCTCATTTTCTTGGGATTGTTGATAGCCAGGGGATGGATGTCTGTCTATGAGCTATACTTGCAAATGTAGAATCTTTTGCTCTGATTATAACTTTGTACTGAGAATGTCTCCCAAAGCAAAGGAGTATTAGCGATGGTTATTGTTGTATTCAGGTAACAATACAGTCCTTGCCCTGTCACAGGACTGCAGATCTTGGCAATCAGGGAAGGCATCAGAAATGCTTGCGACCTCATTTTTGGATGGGTGTGGCTGGAGATGCCATAGGTGCAGAGGGGAGGAGAGAGGATGAAAAGAGGGTCTGGCCACTAAAACAAATTGGATGTTTGAGATTCCAGATGCAGCTGGTTAGTAGTCATCCTGACACATTCATTAATGGGAAAACACATGTAGCACAGAGCAATTAAAAGGCTGTCTAATATATGTGATGGTTTTACCTTGCCAGGCAGCTGAACTCCACCACAACCGCTCTCTCACTCCCCCTCCTCAGAAAGGGAGGGGAAGAAGAAAAGGAAAGAAACAACTCATGGGTTGAGATAAGGGTAATTTAATTAAAGAAAAAATAATTATTAAAATCATTTAACCAAAGGGAAAAGGGAAAGGGGAAAAAAACAAAAAACAAACAAAACCAAGCAAAGGCTGTGCGGAAGTGCAGAGGAAAGAAGTTACCCTCCACTCCCACCAGCGAGCGATGCTTGACCATGTCCTTGAAGCAGGGCCTCATAGCACACAGCCGTTGTTTGGGAGGGCAGATGTTCACAATGAAAACCCACGCCTCCCCTCTTCTTCCTTTTTCCACATTTTATTGCTGAATGCAACATCATATGGCATGGAATATCCCTCTGGTTGGTTTAGGTCCCTGCCCTGATGATGTTCCGTCCCCACCTCTTGCCCACCCCCAGCCTTCTTTTCCACAAGATGTCAGGTTTTAATCCCATGCACTGTACTAGAAGGTGCTCCATGGAGACAGAGGATTTGACCTGCACTGTGCCTCAGAGGGGAAGACCCAGAGGAATGAGGAATGGGTGAGAATAATCAGCTCTGAAATATTTGCTTCCTTCCCGCAGTCATGTCCAAGAAGAAAACTGTGGTTTTCTATACCAGTGAGTGAAATCTTGAAACAAACCACACACTGTCTTGGGATTCAGGAACTGGTCTTTATATATCTTGCTGCAGGGCTTCCATTATTTTTAATGAGAAACTCAATATAGTAAGGCCAAAATAGTAACTGTAGAACAGTCATTAAGAGGGGAAAGGTGGGTAGAGGGGAGGTCTGTAGGAGGTGAAAGAGGGATAGATGTGCAAATAGCTTGGGCTTGGGCAACAGCCCTACAAGAGTGCTACCCTTTTTGGTGCAGAAAGAGCCTGACAGTATGCCGTGTAGCGTGACATGTTGTCAAGCATTTCAGGCCATGGGCTGCTGCAAACAGAAGCACCAGCCCGTTTGGTCACACTATGCCCACTGCTCATGTCCCGCCTTCCTGGTACAGCCCATCCCCAAAACCCGCAATTCAGCTTCAGTTTCTGCCTAAACACAATGTTGGGGTGTGAACAGCAGCTGCTAGTATCTGCAAGAAGAAACGTTCTTCTGTCAGGCTATGAGAAACCCACCAGGACATTGTTGTCCTAAGTGTGCTTTAGAAAATTGTCTCTGTTGGCTTCTTGCTGCCATTTCTCTTGGAGATACTTTGTACTGCGACTTTGGAAGTAGGTAATTCAATAGGAGAAACAGACTTAGGAGCAAAAGGAAAGTCCCACTGGAAAGTAAGGTACAAATGCAGAACTCTTTTAGAGCTAAATCTGCATTATATCTAAACCAAAAGGTTTATGTCATCGTTTCACACTGGGTGAGGACTGAGAATTTTCATGAATTCACTGTATATTTTAAGTTTCTGTCAAAAATACAAGTGGAGAAAACAAAGGAGTACCAAAGAAGTCAGAGGTAGGAAGAGGAGAAGGAAAAGGAGAAGGAAATGCAGTTTTAGGGACCAGTGGCTACACCAAGAGTATCATGGTCAGTGTGTCACAAAGGAATAAGCAAATTTTCTCCCTGTTTTGAGAACCACACAAAAGAAAAACATAAAGGATATTTAGCATTTCATTGGAATCATTGATTTCCTTGTGGTAAGTATAAGTTTTATAAGGCTAAAGCTGATCTGGCTGACCAACCTGTTTTTGACTTCATTGGGTTATATCTTAGGAAAGAAAATCCTTTCATAAGGACACTATATAAAGTAGTCACTCATTAGTCATTAGGTATCAAGGATTAATTAGGTATTTCTAATGCAAAGAACAAGCAGTCATAAGTCACTTTTTCAGTCAGAGAATATTTCTATCTGAAGTACAAAATGTGTCACTGGAGGATGATGTATATGTTTTTCTTTCCCTCCCTTCCTGATTTGCAACCCTAAGCATAAGCTTTACTGAAAGCCAGTTCAGGATTGAAGAGGTTATGCTGTAAAGACTTCTGCTGTGCTCTTGTAAAAAAAAAAAAAAATCAAGACAATCCACAGAGTCCTTTTCTTTCCCTAAAAACATTTAAAGATGAACAAACATAATGGCTGACAATGAATGTACTCTCTTCCTCTCATGGATGCGAACTTGGCCTTAGCAGTACAGAGTGAGCTGCACCCTTCGATTCCATCTAAGCTATTACAGAAATATTACTGTCAGAGTGTTTTGGTAGTACTGTGTACTGGAAAAACGTTGACAGCTTGTGCTTTCTTAGGGCTTTATATTTAGTGCAATCAGTGGATGCTCAGAGATAGCTGCATTTTTTCTGGAGACTTTTCTGATAGCTTTCCAGTTGTTGATACGGAAGTGTGCTGTTAATGCCATTTCTGATGTACAGTATGCTATGTATATATTAGCATAACACATATTGTGGGAAATTATAGATGTTTTTAAATATGCCCTTTTAGATTGAAGTTGTAGGGAAAACCTGAGGTTGTCTGTGTGGAAGAGAATTATTTTTGTGATAATATTTAATACAGTTTTTGAAGTAAGAAAGCCTTAATCTTAAATTCATTGTGGGCCCAAAGTCTAGACCCCAGCTTATACTTTCCTATCCCCTTAGGAAAAAGACATAGTAGAAATCTTATCACACACATATGCAGTGTTAGCAGAGGAAACTGAGAGCTTCACAGACCCTTTGAATCTCACCAAGCTTTTTAAAGTGTAATTGCATTGGGTAGTTCAGTGATGAAATTATTCTTTTCTTCTGTAGTGTTGGCAGTGAATTCTGTCTTGGGCTAAAGATCTTCCTGGCAAAATCATCACTTTGCAATAGGAATTGTGAAATAGAATTAACAAGAGTGGATTATTTTTTTTACTTGATAAAACTTTAGATATGATATGTTCAATTCACTGATTTAATTGCATTAATATCTTGTAATCCTCTTCTTTCTTTTTGCTTCCTCTGTCTTCTTAACATCAGCATAATTTGCTTAGTGGAGCACATAAATTCAGGAATGACCTGTGTTTGGATAAATAAGAAAGAATCTAATAAAATAGAGAATTTAGTTAGGGTTAATTTATCTTTAATCATGATTATACCATAATTTCATGGCCTTTAAAAAAAAAAAAGTGCTACAGTCATAAGTGATTTTTTTGGTCCTGTTCTCTGGAACCATACTTTTTGGCAAACTGCAGGACTTCAGGCCAAAAAGCTGGGTAAATTTCACTGCTGTGAAAGTACATCAGGCTTTCTTTTCCAAGTACATAAAGAGACAAAAAAGGGGAGATATATTTAGTCCCTCCACACTTTTCAAGTCTACTGTGGACAAATAGCTGAGCTGCTGTAGGTGACCTCTTTGCTTCTCTACAAGGTTGGCTGATACTGCCCCATTCCTGAGTACATGGTTGGTGAGGGGCCTTGTGTCCCAGTCTTACACAGGGGTCAGAATACCTCTCACAAGCTGTGGAAAGGTTGCACAGGATAATTTACGAAAGGTGGAGCAAGTATTAATGAACAGAGAACGCTTTGAACTGCTTTCAGATCTTAATTTATGAAAATGCTAAATCTTTGGTTGTTCTCAAATGTACTGAGTATGAAAACAACATTGATGAGGAATGATGAGACTTTAAGTGGTGAGAAAGGGACAGGGAAAAAAAAACAATACAAAATGTGAAGTGTTGCAAGCAATAGAACTGTGAGGAATGTTTCCTTGGTGAAAAATTAATTATTCATTATAGATTTTCCCTGGATGTCGGCTGATTTATTTCTTTTGTACCACAAGTTATTTATTATACTGCAGCCTACGCATATGTACTGATTCCTCTTTCACACCACCCTTCCTCTGTGATAGATCCATGACTATAGAAATGATCACACTGAGCTTCAAAAATGTGCTTGCATCTTGGCTAATGCCATGATGCTATACATGAATCTGACAGTTCAGTCTCATAGGATTTTATCTATTCCCTGAGTTACTGGTTTTGTTTTACAAATGCTCAGGCAAGCTCGCTTATTGCGGGTTCTGTGCAGACCCAATGGAAAGCATAGCCCTTGTCACATGGGAATCTGTGTATATAAGGTGACAATACTGAGGGTGCAGGAGGGACATAGTGAGACCTGTATGCCAGCGTGGCCAAGAGGGTGGGGTGCAACTTGTTTGCTATTTGGGGGCATTTTACATGGAATTCTCTTGCTAAAAGTCTGGATTTTCTCCGGGCTCTGTAGATGTGAGTAGTCCTCCTGAGCTTAAAGAAGAGCTGGCATTTGAAGAAATGGTGTGTTGCCAGGCGAAATGCCTGCCATGGGGGCCAAGAGCTGCAGCCTTGACAGGGAGAGGTCCACAAGTGCACCCACCAGTGCCAGGCCTGCCCTTCCCCACACCGTGGGAACAGAAGAGCAAGGGAAAGGAGGAAAGCAACCTGGGAAGGTGAGGAGGATGCAGGACATCAGAGGGTCTCCCAAACTGTGGGTATTTATGAAATTGCAGCAGGAGGATGGGGCCTTCAGCTACATGAAAATGTGGGTGTGCAGCTCAGTGAATTGGCAGGCAGCCCCCACATGGCATGTCATATAACTCTTTTCTGTCAGATGTCCTTCTTTTTATTCTGGTTTTAGCCAATACCTTGCATTCATAACTGGCTGTTTCAAGTAAACAGGCGGAAGTAGTGGAGTATGTATTAATCAAAAGAAAGCTGGCTAGTTTTAGACTGACCATTGTATACGCAAGAAAAAGCAGAAAGAAAATGAAGCCATGACTGCAAACAGAAGCTGATGCCTTTTGTACTTCAGATGTATGACTTTCTTTACCATCTTGTTCTGACATGATTTAGTCTGTTTTACCAAGTCAGTGAATAAAAAGCATCCTTCTGTACAAGGTCTGTGTTTTTAAATGTTGCTGAGAAGTATTTTAATATGTGCCCACCAATACATTTCTTTGACTTCGAGGTTTTTATGGACATCAACTTTCCCTGCAGGCTTGTATTATTCTGATCTTCAAGAGCATTCACAGAAGCACAAACTAACACAAAGCACAAACACTAACACAAAGCACAAACATTCACTGGCGCAAACTAACATCACTAACCTGATGTAATGAGATACAGCTACAAATAACATCTTTACAGAGCTTATTAAAAAAGGGCGGGGGGAAGTAAAATCACAGGAGTTTGCATGTAATGTGAAAGTAATCATAAGCTAACAAATTAATACTATGTTTGCAGAATATTTATGTTACTTAATCTTTGTGTTTCCCAGTGTTCAGTCCTTCAGGAGGTAGATTCCTTACACAACAGAAAATAGGCTCTGTGAAAGCCACTGAACAGTAACCAGAGTTTCTGTTTGGTGGCAAATTTTACAAGTTTAACAGAAAGTTTTGAAATTCCCCTTAAAATAACTCTCATGAATAAAAAGTCCTTTGTGATAATTAAAACAAGATGTCAACACTCTGCAACTATATTTTTGAAATGAAACTAATAAAAAAAAAAGTTCTTTTCAAAATGAAATACCAAAACATTCCATTCTGGAGTTGTCCTCGCAGAATATTAATGAAATTTATTTCCTCTTCTTTCCTTTATGTGAAGTAATGTCAGAACTGAATATCTGTGTAAAATTCTGCACTTTCAAGCAATTGGTAATTTCTGCTGGGGAAGAATACTGTTGGTAAATTTCCATTCATCTGAATATCAGAATCTGCAAATGATAAGTGGTGACTTGCGGGATGACACATGAGTATTTCTCAGCTGAAGGAAGAAGTTTGATTCAGGTTTGGTTTAATGAGATTTGGTCCAGCTCTCGTTTTGCTTAATTGCTTGTTCATTCATGTCTATTATTATTATCTAACATATCTCTGTTAGCCCTTTCTCCAATATAATACTGAGTAGGTCAAGAAGAGTTTTATTTGTTCATGCAATTGGCTACTGTTTTTTGTTTGTTTGTTTGTTTTTTTCCTCATGTGAAAACATTGTGTGTGTGTCTATTCAGGGCAGAATTATAATGCCCTTCATTACAAAGCAACGATATACCACTGTTAAGTGAGCTGTGCCTCCTTTCTATTAGCTCAGGCAAAATGAAAAAAGATGGCTGGGTAGTTCAGGGAATTGTTAAAGGACTAAAAGCTCTTTTTAAGTAGTTCATTGGTTTGGACAGCTGGCCCTCTTCAGCACTTATGAAGAGTTGATATGTTGGCTTCTTTATAATCCCTTGCTGGGAAGTAAACTGGTAGTCTCAGGCCAAACACCAGTGAGAAGGTCTGTAGTCACAAAAACCACCTGATGAGCTGCAACATCCCAGCACCACCAACTGAAGAGATGCAAGTAAGCCAAAGACTCACACTCGATGAGGAGACAGACCACTGTAAAAACTAGCTTGTTGGCAACCTGTTTGCTGGGGAGCTGCTACCAGTGGGGCCACTCTTGGAGGCTCACAGGGCACCAGCAAAATAGGGATCTTGGTAGGAAAAGAAAGCGATGGGAGACCTAACAAGGCCAGGAGTCGTCCAGGCAGGTGCTACAGTGGCCATCTCCTTGGATGACTAAATGTTGACTTTTGTCCTTTCAGTTTTTTTGTCCTTTTAGTTTGTTGCTGCTCTTTCTCTCTCTCTCTTCCTTTTCAGAAGTTGTGCAAAATAAATACATGACTATTGCATGTGATTGAGGGAAGTGCATGGTTTTCTGCTTCCATCTTGCTCCAGAGTATGTAGGAGGATTTTGTTTTATTCACTTCCTCCAACCTACTTTCTAAGTATGTAATACTAGTCCAAAAGACAAGTCTGTGAAATTTCAGACTGAAAGGTAAAAATTGCAAAAAGTTGGGTATAAATGAAAGCAAAAGTTTCTAGAAATACAGTTCAATAAACTTAATTCTCTTCTTTGGGGTCACTGCAGGTTCAGCAATAATGCTGTCCTCATTTAGTGCTACATCACATTCCTAGGGAACCCAGAGAAGAAATATAGCTACAAGATTATAGATGCCTGCATATCTTAGAGTGACCACAAAGGAATCCCTTGTAATATGACTGGGAATTAAATGAGGTAATTAGCTTTTGCCTCCCTCTCTGCTGGAACTTGCATGTTCTTAAGCACGTGTGTTATCCTGCTGTTTCTGATCACGGGAGATGTGATCGCTTGCCATGAACTGTGTGCATATGTTACTTTCACAGCCTGGGAGGTTGAAGGGAGCCTCGTGTCTGCAACAGAAGCCTGTAGATGACCCCTCTCATTTGCAGGCTGGGTGTGTTGAAGAGAAGTTGCAGGCCAGTTTCAGATGCCTTAAATAGGAAGCCTGGGATTTGAATGTAAAGCAGCCATTCAGGAAAAACACATCTTAAGGATCTTATTGCCAGGCAAAACTATATGGTGCATAAAATGAAGTTATAACACTATTTTCAACAGGATACTCAATGAACTATCCATCACAAAATAGGCAATAAATTTATTGGCCTGCCTAATGGTAATATCTCTGGTGAACTGGTTACTGCAACACTTTTTCCACCCTTTATTAGCCTAGGGGTGAGTGATGAGTTTTCAGTGGGTTCTATGGCTGCCTCTCACCAAATGCAGATTAAAATTACTTTTCTTTCCCAAATGTTTGACTCCTTTCTTCTGTCACCAAAATATTGTTTAAATTATTCCAGACATGAATGAGAATGATGAAAATAAAGCCTCTTTCACTGAAAATTGTCCCTCAAAGCAAATCCTGCCTCTTTACTGGTAATAAAAAATATGGCATTGATGGGATTATTAATTTTCTCATTCTGATACCAGATATGTGTCAGGAAATAATACTATTGGGTTAAAGCATAGCATTTCAACACGGATATAGGATTTGTGTCTTCACTGTGAGTGTGCTCTATAAACAACATACCCAGTATCACCCTGTAGTTCATATTGTGTAATGGGGGATAATTGGGCCCAAATTCCATAATGCAACTGGTATATCTCTGGATTTTATGTGTTACTTGCAGCCTAATAGTCTGAGACATTTTTCTACAGTGCTACCCATGTGGGAACTTTCTATTTTGTGTAAATGCTAATTGTGCAACTAATTTGCTATAAGAAATATGGTAATAACAGTAGGTCATCCTCAATTTTTGTTTTCCTGCTAGTCGTATTGCAGTTAAAATCTTTGCGTACACGTTAGAAAAAGGAAACTGTGGGAGTTGTGGTTGCTTTTTACTTTGTTGACACCACATTCAGAGTGACTTGACGCTTCTTCAAGGCCACCTGAACAGGCTGGACCAGCGTTTGAACAAATGTTTCTTTAAAATGACCTCTGCCTTGCTTTCTTGCACCTCAAATTCAAGAGGATTGTTTTCAAATTAACATGCAGAAGGAACATACACACATGTTTCTTGTCAAAATGATTTTTTTGGTGAAAAGGTTTGTAGGAAGTTTTTTTTCAGCAGTTGTAATGTCAAAGCTACCCAAGGACAGAAGTAAGATCATTGTGAAAACAAGCAGTGCTGAGCTAGAGAGAAAGGTCCAGGAAAAAAAAAACAAACAAAGAAAAAACACAATGTAAGCAATTACTGCAAAGAGCTGTTAGCTTCTTTGCCATTGAAGGAGAATATCTTCCAAAGTCAATGTGTTTTCTTTGTTTTCTGGCTTACAACAAACCATTAAAAAGGCAAAGAAACACTAGAAGAAACATAATTTAAAAACCTCACAGAAGTTAATCCAAGCCCTGGAGAGCAAATAATTTTGTCCCCTTTTTAGGCTGATGGATTCAGCATCTGATGATTTGTATGAAAAATAATAAGAAACATGGCTTTCATTACTCCATTATGCCTTTGATTTCTCTCCTCAACTGCTGTTTGCTTGTTTGTTCAAGTGATCATGACTCTGAGTCACTTGTGATGTGTGGAGCAGCACAGCTCAGAGCCGGCTGGCAGCAGTTCATGTCTCTCCCCGGAAGAAATCAGAATTGAACTTGCCTGGTCATGGTGTTACCTGTGTGACATTAGCAGCAAGTCTGCATCCTAGGAGCTGGTTGTGCTTCTTCTACCATGCCCAACCCCACAATGACTTACTTCCCAAAGAGCACCACAGCAAACTGAGGGCCTTCATCCTAATTTCTTTGATATTCCGTCTTCTGGGTAAGGAATGCCTAACAACAAACTTGTTAATAACTTGTTAGTTACACAACTAACTATGCATGATATCAGGCGTACTTTCTGTTGGAAAGAAGTTTATTGCTGGTACCTCTCAGGCCCTTATCCTGCCAACTTCTCATGCAGTTTTTATCGGAGTTCATAACTGTGGAAAGTGACATATGAAAGGAGGTGAGTTGGCTTTAACTAATGAAGTTTGAGAAATATTAAAAAAAATTGTCCAAAGTCTTTGTCCTCCATCATCTCTTTGATGCATGTCACCATGAAGCTGGTTCTAATGGAGCAATGCCCCTCAGCATAAAACGCCAGGTGTCCTATGGTCCAAATGCAGTCCAAAAACACATCTA
This sequence comes from Cygnus olor, assembly GCF_009769625.2. NCBI lineage: Eukaryota > Metazoa > Chordata > Aves > Anseriformes > Anatidae > Cygnus > Cygnus olor. The sequence continues at coordinate 42,737,758 of NC_049198.1, read as the reverse complement.
GTCAGGGGACAGCTTCTCAGTCCCACTTTTCTCTCTGGCATTGCCAGGCTGCCTTTCCAAAGTCTCGGGAGCTTTTTGCACTTATTTATTGGCAGTGACTTTAATCACAGTGTGGTTGGTTTTTTTTTTCTTTTTCTCTTCTTCCTTCCAATGATGGTAGTGTATCTTCAGCTTCTTGCTCTACCTACTTTATGCAGCTGAGCTGGAGTGCTTTATGGGCTTGGTCTGGCTGGTTCCTCCATATTTACTTTTTCTAGTGGGATTAAATAGTTGCATTTGCTGTAAATTCTTACAGCAGGTAGCAGGATGATGGCTCACATAGTCTCAGGTCTGTTTCTGACTGACCACAGAGGACTGGAGTAACCCTTCCTATGCTTAACACTCCCTCCAAAGGCTGGCTGCTGGCAGCCAAGTAGTGATTGTTACTACCATCAGTCCTGCCCTTGGAGCTGCTAGCAGCACTCACGAGAGTAGAAAACGAAGCAATTTCATGTCCTTTGCTTATGGAGATCCACAAAGTGTGTGTTAAAGGGGACTCAGCTTGACTCCAAGTGGCGTGACAGGAAACCTCCGTCTCTCTCCTCCCTTCAGCCTAAACTCTGCGTGACAATCTTGTTGCTCCAGGAAAAGGATAAGGATGTTCTTACAGAGAAAGCAGAGCCCACCCTTTTTGCTGTGGTAGCGGGTGATCCGTGCACTGACGTGTGAAAACAGATGTGAACATTTACTAGCCACGGCTGATGATGCATCCTTAGCTCATGAAAGGGCTGTTGACATTGTCTAAACAATTGCATCACACTTATTGGTGTACCCTGTATGCAAAAGAATAGAAAACATCTGCTTTAAACAAGAAAGTCTGGACATTGGGTTTGTTACGGGATCCAATAGGAACAGACTGGTCTAAGTTCTGGAGCCAAACTCAGTCCCCATTTAATTTCATTGGTATGATACATATTTTTATTTTTATTATTATTATTTCTTTGAATAATAGCAGAGACAAGTTTGTTCCACAGTCTTGTTATGACACTATGGTTAGTGGCAAATTTGGAGGCTAAACATTTTTTCAGAGATCTGCAACACTTTGCAGCTTTTGGGGAGATGTTCCTTGAAACTGCATACTCTAAAGCATCAGGGGGCCAAGTATCTGACAATGGACGTTTAATAAAAACAAAGCCAACACTGTGATCACCTCTTTTTTCAGTCTATGAAAATCTGTGGCAGACAAATGGAGATGAAAAAGTTAATTTTTAAGGTGTATTTCTCTTCATTTGTAAGTACTGACTTTAAGATGTTGCTGGGTCTGTGTGTAATGGTATGGAGTGGAAAACAGCCTGACTATCTAAAAGGAAGAGATGCCAATTAAAATGATACAGAGTAAGTCAGATTTATTTTTTTTCAAAATCGAATCAAAATAATATTACATCTTTGTAATAAGTCCATAATCACTCCTTCGCTTGAGAAAATAAAACTGGTTCTGAAAATTTTAACTGTCTTTTCTTTCAGCTTGTAGAGCAAAATGATTCTCATTAAACCTAGAAAGTCAAAAGCTGAATTTCTTGATATCAGTGGGAGTCTTTCTTGTTTTTAAGAAAATAGCAATTTCCTTCATAACACTTGTCATCTTTTTTGACCCCCTTCCCTTGATTTTTATTTTTATTTTTATTTATTTTTATTTTATTATTTTATTTTATTATTTTTGAGGCACTTATATGAATAAAAGGAGAACCAGAGGGAACTGTTTGGAGGTACGGTATGTCTACCATGTGTTTTCAAATGCTCTACCTTCCTTTTGAAATACGAATTTCTTTTCAGATGCCTCACATAAAAATTAACATACTGATTTACAATACTTCTGATTTTACAGTGAAAGCAGTAGCACACAGACACTTGTGTCTTTCAAATTATAATATATAGTCTTTAATAACAGACGGTGATAGCTGATCTCATTTCAAATAATATCTTGGTTTTGTACACAGAAAAGTACATCTTGGCTTCTCACAGCAATTTAAAAATAGATGAATCTTTGTTTACGGACAGGGAAAATGAAACACGGAAGAGTGGAAGGATTTGCCAGAGGGATTTATATCCACAGCAGATCTGGAAATAAAACTTAAATTTCCTGACTGAGCACTCCAGTGTAACCAAAATGTATAACTTTTCCCACTTTTGAATGTTGATTTTTCTGAACTGAAAAGCAGAAGCCATCGACAGAACTCCCAATATTGCAGAGAAAACTGTAATATTGGGAGTTCAAGGCAGGTTATGAAAAAATGTCATATTCCGTGGAAAAAACACTTACCAAAACCATGGAGTTAGAATGAATTTTGACTTCTAATTCTGTACTGAGAAGGCAGCTGAGCAGTTCTTTGGGTGCATTTCTTATAAAATAACATTACTTCTCCCACACACACCTGAATCAGTAACTTTGCAGAGCAACAGGATCAGCTTAAATATACAATATTTAATTATGAGCTAGCAAAATAAGTACTGTGAGGATCTCTCTCAATATGCTGCATTGCCTCCTTAGTGGTTGTTTCTAATGGTCGGGCTATGCTTTTTATTGTTTCTGTTTCCTCATCTTTTATTTTTCGTCATGCACATGCATGGTCATTTTCACTGTTTTCTCAGCTGAGAAGCAGACTTGTTTGTCTCAGCTGCAAAACAGCAAAACGGGGGTAGGACATTTCTCGCAGACTCGACATGGTCACTGCATGGGACATGATTTCCTGCCCGCTAATCTCATCCCCAGGCACAGGAGCCTTCCCAGGCTGGCCGAAAGGCAACACGGTGTCCGGTGGTGGAGGCCTGAGCACTGGGTCGCAGAAAGGGAAGAGCAGCCCTTCGCAGCCAGCCTGGCAGCACCAGCAGCTGCAAATCAGAAGCAGGCCCGTGTTGGGGAGACATCTGCGGTAAGAGAAAGTTCACAGGTTCACAGAGGCCTCATGCAGAACCCAGAGGTGGAGGAGACAAAGAGGATCGCTGGGAATTTCCCAGGTGCTGCCTGGCAGATGACAAAATACATCCCAGTGACCCTGAGCCCCAGGGCTGCATCCTTGGCCACCAGACCGAGCACACACCCCTGCCTTTGGGGTGAGGGCAGATGCCTGGTTGTGCGCCTGCAGCTTGCAGGACGCAAGCAGATACAGGTTCAAACTCGCTTCAGCAAAATGCAAATTAACAATAGAACACAAGGCAGCTGTGGGGGGCTTTTGGGAGACATGAAAATCACCTTGGGACCTGGTTTTGTGAAGGCCCATGAGGTGCCCAGCAAACACATGTGGGCCCTGAATGCCTGGTGTCAGTGCACTGCACGCACCTAGTAGGTGCCTGTGGCAGACCCATAAAATAGGCTTTACTTTTTCCTCAGTGCTTTTGTCTTAGAATATTGGAGTTTTTATGATTCATTTTGTGTAAGTATCCAAAAGAAATGAGTTAAATATTAGATGGAAACATATTTATTTCCCCTTTCATAAGAACATGTGCATCCCTGCTCTCTTGTGCTCTTTCTCTTTTGTGTTCATATCCTCCCAGGCAGTTCTCGTGCTCACAGCTTTTTTAACAGGACTTTTTTATTTTTTAAAAAATTTATACTTATAAAAGAAATAAATCTCTCTATTGTTCTCTTGGGGTGCAGCTGTGTTAAACTGTAATCATGGGAGTTGAAACAGGTTTTGTCTCACAATAACATTTATATTCGTTTCCTGACACTCTTTCCTAATAACATGAGTGTCTTCAGCTGACCGAGGGGAAAAAAAACCTCCACTGAGCACTTCTGAAAGTAAAATAACACTTGCACAGCGCAGAATAGTTACTGCCGTATTACAGTATTTTTAAAATTTTCTTGCATTCTATTAGATGTCTATTCCAAGTTAATATTTCCATTTTCCCCTGCTTGTCCTCTGCCAGAAGTTTCTCCTACACTTCTACTACTTTTGCATTGAAGATTAATTAAGCCACGTCTCATCATCTACCTTATATGCCTCCATTTTTGCTTGGTTATTTGTTTGTTTTTTCCCTCAAAGATGAGCACAAAAGAATGGATCAAAACATCTGGGAAAGAGGCAAAATAAAGCTTGGAAAGTCTCGTGAAGTTGGGTAAATGGGAGACGTCCAGCTCTTTGGGGCGCTTACTCTCACTTCTGCAAGGAGAGTGAAGTGGATGTCTGTATTTCAGCTTTTCCACCTGTCGAAGTTATTAGTGTAGTAAAAGAATGGTGTCTGCATCTCCTCTCTATGCCCAGACCTTCAGACAGAATATTAGTCTAAATATTAATCTAATTTTAAGCAGTGATACATGCACAAATGTGGTAATCTTGCTTTGGAGAAAAGATGCTAGAGATTGATACCTTAGTGGCTGAAAGCTGATGTTAACCCTTTATAAAAAAAGATGCATTTTCCTTTCTTTTTTTTCTGAGTGTGGTTTGTTTGCTTGGTTGGTTTTATAACATACTATTCAATAAAAGATGTTTACAAGGGACATAAGATATTACAAATATTATTGAAAATATGAAAAAGTGAGCTCTTTTCACTTTATTTTTCATTTCTGAAGATGTTGCTATGGAAAGCAATAGTCTGCTTTAGATGAGTTTGAAAAGCCATACAGAAAGCTTGTTTTTATGAAGTTAATATTTGTAACCAATAACCTATCTTTGTTTGTATATGAGAGAGACTTCCAAGCCCTTTAGGAATGCCTGCATAAGTAGGATATAAACACAAAACAGTTCCATGTTTTTGTTTGCATCTTCCATGTCTGCCCTGAAGCTGACACATACCCCTCTATGCCTTAATGAACACTAAAAGCACTGTGAGTCTTTGTTATTATAACCTTTCCTTTAGCACAGGAGAGTGTCTGGATCCAGGACTGAATAAGTAAGAAAATAACATGCTTTTTTTTTTCTTCTTTTTTCTTTTTTTCCTTTTTTTTTTTCTGAGAGTAGGGTTGTGAAAGTGATAATCTGCAGGATGCAATGCCTGGGTAAACTGCTCGCATGGAAGGAGCTGCCAATAGGAAGAACATCTGTAAGGGTCTCTGTATTATCTCAGCCTCACCGTGTCTCTGTTATTATACACCAAAGAGTACTTTTGGCAGAGTGCTGTCACAGACCTTTTCCGAATGTAATCCTCAGGGGCAGGGTAACAGATCCAGTGAGAGGATATCTGACCCAGCTGGTAAGTACCTGCTGCAGAAGTGACTCAGAGCTGCTCTTCTCTCCCACATCCTTGTGTCCGCAGCTCTGTGGGAAGTTAACTGCTTCCAGTGGTTTGCAGTGTTATTTACAGCAAGGTAGATACACAAACCTTGCAGATGCCACCCACAAATGGCACTAAGTATAAATCTCTCCTTGTAATTTGACTATATGAAAACCAGCAGGAAGGAAAAGTAGGAAAGACAAGTAAGTTCAGGTTTGAAGAGAACAGCCATCCAGCTCAGAATCTCTACCCCACCACTAATAATTGCTTTATTTCTTGCTCCAAAGCAGGCAAAAGTGTAGGAAAGAGGGTTCAAGAGCTTATTGGCCACAGCCCTCTTGTTCAGCCTAAGAGAAACACCATTGAGGATGAGTATTCAAAGCATGGGACAGCTAGAGGGAAGGCACTGAGGTGGCTGCAGCTAGGAACAAGGCATTTTGGACTGGTCCCTTTAGAAACGGGAGGACAAAGTACAACCACTGAGGCTGCAAGGGCTTCTCTACTAGTAAAGGTGCTGGAGGAAAAACATATGAAGGATGAAACAGATACAATAAAGGAGAAGAGGTGACTGGAGAAAGGAAAATAATTTTGGTTACAGAAAACTGCTTTTTTGTGAATTTTGCTTCACCTAAAAAAGGAGTAGGAAGGCCAGTAGCAGCATATGCCTGCTGGAGAGTGTGGCTGTTTCTGTTAGCATAGCATTAAGCTTAACAGTCAGCAAAGCCTGACTTCAGGAGTCTTGTCTTTCATGCTCCTTGCATGCTATACAATATTTACATTGCTCAAAAACAATATCAACAGTGTAGTGAAGGACAACAACATGTTGGAGAAAAAAGCCTGGCCCTGAAAGTGATGTGGTTGGGCTTCAACTCTGTAATGCTTCAGTTTACTATGAGGTCTTACGAAAGACATTTAATGCGCACATAATGTGTGCATGTCAAGTCATTCACCATGACCAACTGTTTTTAACATCTCTCAACTTCTGTAAGATATACAGAGGAAAAGCCCTTGGGAAGCTTTATGTATAACCCTAGCCAGAGCCCCCCACTCGGTCGTCCATGTGACCCTGACATGGCTCTATCTCCTACCAGCCTGAAACTTGTGCGTGGGCTTTGAGTGAGGCTGAATTGTTTTTGAAAATTCTGGAAGAAAAACATACAGCCATGCCATTTTGAAATGTAATATAAGAGGAAGGAGGAATATCCCTAAACAAACAAAAATGAACAAATGAGTCCTAGGGATTTTATGTGAACGTGTTGGTAGTGCCAAAGCCACATAAGGCCAAAGTCTGAATAATCTAATTCTAAGAAAGGACTTAGTGAGTTTAATAAGCGCTACTGATTGTCTCAGTGAAAGATGCCTGAGATTTAGCAAAAATGAACCTTTGAAAGGCATTATTTCAGTAGTTCCAACCATAGCAATGTTTTAGTCATGCTTTGCCAACTTTTCTGTTCAGATGCTCTGCGCATGCCTGGATAGCTAATTAGTCTCCTTGCTAAAAATATGTTAAGTTAAAACAGTTGCCCTTCATTCCAAAAAAGCTTCTTTTTATAATTTTGGCCTCAACCTTACCAAAGCACAAGCACAAGGTCATTTTAATTACAATCACCCAAATTAAGGTGTTTACAAGAAGGCTCAGATCTTTAATTCCCTGCTCAATCATCTGTTAATTGTTGATTGCTTAATGACAGAGAATGTGTTCTGTGACTATAATACAAAGAAAATATCTAATTTTAGAACTAGTGACATCATTCTTTCTCCCTTCAAACCACAGAAGTTAAGTCACAGAAAACCAACGTTATCTGATTTGGACTCAGAATAAGAAGATTATTATTTTTTGTCTAAAAGCCAAAATCTGTCCTTGGATACAAACACACACCTCTGGAGTTCATTTAAAGACCAATGTCTATAACTAAAAATAGAATAGAGCTTGCTTGGTTTGGGTTAAAGTTCAGTGCTGCTGTGCCACCGATGAAGGGATTGTCATAGATTACATCGTTGATGATCCCCTTTCTCAGCACTGATTCAAAAGGCTGAAAAAATCACCCCAAATTTATAGGAAAAATAAATATATAGAAAGCTGTGTGTTTAGAGTGCTGTAATGGACTTTGACTTACTAAATCATACTTAGAGGAAAGAAAGTATTTCTTGTAGTAATTATAAAAGATTTCATAGGAAATACTTGTCTGGTTAGAGAAAGTTATCACATTAATATTGGTACAGAGGGCTTGTCTAAAAACTCTATAAATCGCGAATTTGTGTTTTTGCCCTGTCTATGCACTTGACCTGTGCAGTGTCAACTTTGTGTACTTCGTGTTAACTTAAATCCATATAGCTGGACTGATACCTGACATCAGCTCTATTGATGTTCATCCATCTTGTGCCAGGGCATTTTTCACATAAACAGCAAATTAGCCAAAATAAAATATTAAAAAGTGCCTTTCTTTGTGGTGCTTATAGTGGAAAAAGGTGGGCAATAGTTAAATACTTTCAGAGAACTGTGCTGTGTATGTTGCCAGCATTTTTTCTGAATTTAGAATGAAATTACTATAGTATTGTTTCTCTCTTAAAACTTTTTCTTCCTTTTGAAGCTTCAGTGTCTATGATTGAAAATACATCTCCAAACATATAAAACATGCACTGATCAGATTTCTGTCCCCTCTGCTATTTTATTTTACTTTGCAGATGTGTATTGCAAATGGAGTTGAAATGCAATATACATACTGGCAGGAGGAAGGTTCATTTTCTGAAATTTTCCTTTTAACTACATAACAATACTGCTAAAAACACTCACAATACCCATATGCTAGCAATGGATTCTGAACCTTTGATGATGTAAGAAAATGGTAGCATCACTGATTTCAGTCTCCTCTGGATTTATATTGCTCTAACAAATGTTTCAGGTTTCCCAAGTACTTTGTCTTGCACTGTGGTGCTAAAGGTGGTGCAATGAATGCTGCAATGACACGGTCTTGGATAGAATCAGAGGGTTTTTTACTAAATGGTGTCAGAAGGCCAGTCTGTGGAACAGAATGTTTGTTCCAAGGGAGGAGTTCTGGAACTGAAAACTTTGTGTTGTCCAAAGGGCTCCTCTGGCTGATTTCACATCATTAAAAAAAATTCTTTATGTGCTGAACCATCTTTGCTATTTGATAGTGCAAAGCATTCAATTTTCAGAGTCACTGACTCAAAGAAATAATAGTAAATTGCAGTGGGCACACTTCTATTCTGAAATGTAGTAACAGGAAAATTATTTTAGTCTTGCCCTCTGTGGAAATCAAAAAAGATTTGGCTTATTTGAATGATGCAAAGCTGACTGCATTTTGTATAACAGCATAGTTCAGTCACTTACACTGTACGCATGCAACTAGTGACTAGGTTCAGAATAATTCCCAATTTAGGCCAAGCAGGAGCATTCGAACCCACTGGTGCTTTGTGATTTTGTTGTGGTTTGACCCCAGCAGGCAGCTCAGCACCACCCAGCTGCTCACTCATTCGCCCCAGGTGGGATGGGAGAGAGAATCAGAAAGGTTAAAGTGTGAGAGTTCATGGGCTGAGATGAGGACAGGTTGATAATAAGCTCTGTCCCAGCCAAACCCATGTCAGATTTTTACCTGCAGAGCACATGAAGAAGGGGGGATCACTGTTCTCAAGTCCCCCTTGTTAGGGGGGATTAGTCAGCAGGAAATCCATTGTAAGAGAAAAGTGAGTGAAAGTTACAGGGCTGGGTGGACGGAATGAACTTGCTTGTTAATGCAGAGTTAATTTGGATGTGCATTGGAGAGAGACCGCAAAAGTGTGAGACATCCGTATCGCCTGGGTGGGCAAATGGTGATGACACCAAGAATCCTCTGCAGGGACAGGGTTTGTTTCTGAGCCACTGAGCCAGCACACTGTAACTCTGCTAAGTGGTTCACACCTCCCAAGTGTTCACAGGGTGTGATTTTATGTGATCTATTGCATGTGTTTTATATTCAGCAGATTATGATCAAGTTGTTAAATTGAAATTTTTAAAGAAACCAAATGTTCTTTTAAAGTGAGTTTTCAGATGTTTTGGTACACTTAGGTAAAAATCCACCACCCAGCAAAACTTACCCACTACTTGCAATAGCAATGCTAATTATACTGCTTATGGGAATTGGAGCCAAATTACCGGCATGGTAGCAGAATGTGAACTAATTAAATGATCAACATTTAATATGACACTGTTTGGTTCATTGTAGTTGTTTAACTGTATACACACATGCAAACACACACAGACACACATATACACATATATATTACTGACAACTGTAGGGGTCTGTGACAAGTTAATCCCAGACTAGTTATCCCCAATCAGCCAATTAAGGATGCTTGTTTTTGTTGATGCTTGTTTTCTTGTTTTTGTTTCAGTGAAAGAAAAGACTGAGTCTTTTGGAAAAGCTTTGTGTTTTGTGCATCACTTCAAAAATCTATTAGAATCAGAAAAGAGAGGCCACAGCCAAAATTATTGCTGAATGCTACCACATTCACTGTGACACAAACTCAGCCCTAGGTTACCTGCAATCCAAATAGGCAAATGTAAAGGAAAGAAGCTCAGAAGGAAAAAATGATTTGTCCATGGCAGATAGGAGCAAAACACAGGTCTTCTAACAGTTGTCTTCCTGCTGATGTCTGCGTGGCCACAAAGCACCCGGAATTTAAGCCAGACTCAGAGCTAACATGGATGTCTCTGAGGCAATGCATCATGTATGGTATAGCAGTACAACATGGTATATGCCATCTCATATTGGTCATTTATCTGTTTCCTTGCACTGTATTGGAATAACGATTATCAAGCCCTTCATCAGACAGGCAATGAACTCACTTTCTGAGTGTTATTTGCATGCTTTTTCAGGAGCAACCAAAGTGCTTCAAACTGTGTTAAGCAGTGAAGAAAATCTTAACTCTTCACATATGACAACATGATTTGATGGCATGGTTTTGCTCTCAGGGCTTGTTACTCCGGATCCGCAGCACTCTCTTGTTTACAAACCCTAGTGGTCTTCTTGTTCCTTGATTCCGCTTACCAGACAGGATAGGGCAAGGCAGTGTATAAATTTTGCATAAACTTATATATAAAGTTTGTTAATTTTTATGTTTTTATAAACCATGAGCATAGGCACAGGCTGTTTGGAGTGGTGGTGGACTCTCTGCCCTTGCACATCTTCAGTCTGGACATGGTTCTGGACAACCAACTCTAGGTGGCCCTACTAGAGCAGGAGTTTGAACAAGATGAACTGCAGAGGTCCTTCCCAACCCCAACTACTCTGTGACTGTGTGAAACTTACAGAGAAAACAAATTAGATTTGCCCCTCCTAAGATGTATATAATGTATAGAGGCAAGACAGACAAGAGGGTAAGGCAGAGAAAGGGTGAAGGAAGTGTAACTTCGTTTCTTTTGTATTTACAGAGAAATGAGATGATTTACTGAAGGTTGCTACAAGAAGCCCATGCAATTCTAGATGTGAACAAATGAGATAAGGGTCCTCACCAGCTCTTTACAGAATCAGACTCAATGGGTTAAAAAACAGCAAAACCACCTTGTCATAGACAGAAATATCTATGTATAAAGAGGAGCAACGGAGCTCTAGACTTTAGCAGTATTTGTTTTCAGTGACTTTGAGATCTTTATTTTTCATTCCTCCTAGTGCCATTCTTTTAACTGCATTTGGACATTAAATAAGTGATTCATGTGAGGTAGTCATCTATTTTACAGGAGGTGAAGAATAAGAGCAATAGGAACCAAAGGAATTAGGGCTAGAATCTGGAAACCATGAAATGTGGTGTTTGTGTAAACCTGATGAGAACAGATCCTTTAATCAGAAGTAGAGCATGAAAAATTCTGTTGGAAGCAGACACAAGGAAGCTATGTTTAAGCTCTTGCTTCTGAAAGATTTTTCCCTGAAGCAGATTTGAAAAGGAAGAGGAGGGAATAACAAGTGGTTCCATATGACTTTTTTGGAAATTACTTTTCTTTTTTTTTTTTTTTCTTCCCCAAGACCATCTCTGCTGAAATCAATTTCCCCTAATGGAGCTGCCCCAACTACTGTTCTATATTAAGGAGCCAGGTGTTCTGCTTAATCTGTTTTAAATAAATGGCAGAGTATTTCTAAAAGACAATTTTTCATCTCCACTTTGTCTTATTTATTTGTTCTTTTCCCGTTTCAAATTGTTGACTTTGCTAATCTAAAATTAAAAGGTCTATGCTGAGCACTTGCAGCTCTTGTTGTCTCTAATTAGAATTTTAAAGTGATATTATCTTCCAAGACACGGTTGTTGTTTATAGCATTTGAAATACAGAATCATGAACAAGAAAATATAGATATTTTTCACTTGGCCAAAGAAGCTGGTCAGGTTTTATAACAGAAAGTGTAGTTTTTGTAGAGTTACATTACGAATATTTTGGTTTTCCTAAGTTTTATCATGGGCATGTTTCATGTAGGCTTAGCCCAAATGGCTCTCTAATATTCCAGTTTCTTCAAACAACTCCAAATATTTATTCCCTTTTAATTAAATTAGAATGTATTTCCCTACTGTTACAAGCCACTCCCTGGGAATCCTGCCCTGTTCAGTTCTTATGATGTGGAGTCATCTTCCCGTTGGCTGAACAGCCCACTGACATCTGACCACAGGAACAGCAGGGGGCATGTAATATGGCCCATAAGGACATCTAATAAACCACAGCCCATGTGGTCAGCCACACAACTGGGCTACTCCTATAAGCATCTGCATGTGTCTCTGGGTGTGTGAGTAAGAGTCTGAATACGAAAGACAGGAGGTCTCTGTATGTTCAACTTCTGGATGTTTACAGTGATCTATAAATTGACATGGGCTTGCAAAATGCACTAGAAACAGAAAGGTAGTATATGAACTCATTGCCTGGTGCTGAACAGGTAGGGCTGTACCCTTGCTGAGGATATTGCTGTAGTAATTTCAGTGCCTTCTTCTTTGAGAAAAGTTGGGGATAACTTGCTTCCAGCAAGGAAATCTTGTATTCTTTTAAAGCATTAATTATTATGTGTAAAATAGAATTTATTCTAGTTTGAACAGCAGTAAATTTTAATGTTCAGATGAGTAGTAGCAATATGGAAGCATTCAGTTTTCATCATTGTATGATATACAGTCAACACTGTTTCAATGAAATATGGTCTTGGACTTCTAGTGTAGCAAAAGAAGTAGGAAATGAGGTAGGAAAAAGAATAAGGAAATTATTATAGTTGGCTCTTTGTGTAGTAGCACAAAGCTACAGGCGAGTCCAGGACATTGAATGTTTAGCCAGCCAAGTTAGGAATCTTTGCTTCTTGCTGTCACTTTTCGGAAGTGTTTGTGAAAAACAGAATTGGAAGACATCCATGGCCTTCTCTGAACAACAGAAAACACATCAGGAGGTGCATTAACAACCCTGGATCTAAACACTGACAGTACTTTTCTGGTGGTTGATGCAAGGAATAATTATTGGTCGTGGTGGGTTGACCTTGGCTGATTGCCCCCACCCAGCCCACCTCAGCCCCGACCTCAGCCACCCCCACCAGAGGACAGGGCTGGGGGGAATACGATGGAAAAACACTTGTGGGTTGAGATAAGGGCACAGGGAGCGTTCACCAATTACTACCACTGGCAAACAGACTTGATTTGAGGAAAATTATTTTATCACCAACTAAAAGTAGAGTGAGGAACAAAGACAAAAAATAAAATGTCCTCCACCCCAACCCCGAGGCTCAATTTCTCTCCTTCATTCCTGATTCTTGTACCTCCTCCTGCTCTGAGCAGCGCAGGGGAGTGGGAAATGGGGGTTGTGGTCAGTTTGTAACATTTGCTCTCTGCTGCTCCTTCCTCCTCACATTCCTCCCCTGCTCCAGAGTGGGTCCCCCACAGGATGCAGTCCTTCACAAACTGTTTCAATGTTGGTCCTTCCCATGGACTGCAGTTCTTCAAAAATTGTTCCAGTGTGAGTCCATACCACTGCGTGCAGTCCTTCAGGTACAGGTTGCTCCAGTAAGGGCTCCCACGGGCTGCAGCTCCGGCCAGGGGCCTGCTCCTGCGGGGGCTCTCCATGGGCCACAGCTTCCTCCAGGCCACATCCACCTGCTCCACCGGGGGCTCCTCCACGGGCTGCAGGGGGAGAACCTGCTGCTGCATGGGCAGTTTCACAGGCTGCAGGAGAACTGCTTGGGCACCTGGAGCACCTCCTTCCATCCTTCTTCACTGACCCTGGTGTCTGCAGGGCTGTTTCCCTCACTTTTCCACAGCAGTGTCACCAGCTGGGCTGACAGGCTCAGCTTTGGTCAGTGGTGGGTTCATTTTCACACTGGCTGAAACTGGTTGTGTCCAGCATGGGGGCAAGCCCTGGTCCTGCCACCTCTGCAGCCCTTCCTGCTCCCCTCTCCCCCCAAAACACAAACCTTTCCACGTAAACCCAATACATTGGTATTAGCTCGTGTGATAGAGAGTGTTGCTGCTCTTCTGTGTTGGCTGCAGAGGCACAGGGCCGTGAATGCACTGAGCACAACATCCCTGGAGCATGCATGAGAATTTCTCTTTGGTCACAAAGGATGCTAGTCTCCTACACTTAGGGTATGCTCTCCTGGTCCTCGCATAAAAATTGCCATAGCTCTTTCTGGAAGCCCGTTTCTCCATGTAACGACCCACATTGTGTGCCCACGTAGCTCTGCAGCTGCAGCCAACACTGGCAGGCTGTTTTGTTGCACGCGGCCGCTGTGATGAGGTGCACGAGCACGGCTTTGGGTGACATGCACATATTAAATGGTGTGGTTTTGACAGACCATAAGGATGTGGGAACTCAGTGAGTGTTCAGCATTTTGAAGTACAGGAAACAAGGCCATAGGCACTAAGAGAGAGGGAATTTCCATGGGCATTGCAACAATAAAACAGTGAGCTCTTATGTCTGGAAAGGATATTGTTCCAAAATGGGAGATGAGGATGCTGTCTAGTGGTCTGAGTGCTTGCTCAATACGTACAGGCAACTCACTGCTACGTGTCCATTCCCACAGCACTGGAAGTCTAACAGCACTGGCTGCCAGCCAGAGACTTAATTTCAAAACCGAAAGCATTTACTCATTTCTTTATCCACCTGGGCTATTAAATCAGGTTATTTTCATTTATTTTTTATTTTTTCTTCTGTACTGCCTCGTAGTAAATCAAAGTGTCTAGATTCTTTGAGATCATGTCCAGGAACGTCAGCATGCACACAGAAGACTTGGGGGTGGTTGGGTGTATAGCTAAATCCTATTTACTGCTCCAAAACATAAGAGAATCGACTGTCTTAATAAGGAAAATACCGGGCAGTGAGAGGTGATTTTTTCCCCTTGGCTTACTCAGTTGACATCTCTAGCCTTTCTAAACTATACCAGTAACTTCATCTTGTTTATCACTCCCCAATTTCCCATTCTTCTTCTGTTGTTGTTTTTTTTTGTTTGTTTGTTTGTTTTGCTTGTTAGTTTTGTTTTTAAAACTTGTTCCATTGTGCTATACTGTAGGCTGAATTGCAGAGCAGAAGAAGTATTTGTAAGGAATGTGAAAGTGGGATAACGTTTCTAGGAAGAACTTATTTAGCAGTCCACAGCTCTTTGAAGTAACATGCGTCTTAGAAATTAGCTACCATGAATCAGCGAGCACAAACTAGAAAATCATTTTGCACCACCATTATGCAAAGCCTAAGGTTACCACTTATTAAGAGAGAATAAACTCATGTCTAAATGGGGGAAAGCTATCTTCAGTAGCTTAGTGAAACTCCTGGTCTTCTGTAACAGAAACACACAAGGTACAGAGTCTTGTTGTCTCCATTAGCAGCAGTCAAATAATAAGCATTTAGTGGGATTCTGTTGTATTACAGGAAAATATCTCGTGGTAACTTTAACCACTGCAGTCGTTAAAAAGAAATTCCTTGAAATATTAGTCCATTTTTATTGTTTATACGTTTACTTAACTCCGATTAGAAGGTCATACTGTCCAGATCACTTTTCCTTTCTGTCTTAGCGAAAGATGAATAGTTTAATTTTCCTGCTAATATTTTTAGTTGCATGACCCCATGGAATAGTAGCAGACTGTCCAGCCCTTTCCTCACCCCTGCCTCAATGTTATATTCATTTCCTGGTCATTTCCTGGCCACCATTTACTATGTTACTTAACTCTGTTTTCTTTTCTGTTCCTCAGGCAGAGTAAATGCAGGATGCTCATAACTTTTTTTTGGCTAAATGGTGGACGTTAGTGGATCTTTCCTATCCCTCAGTTGTTGCAATGATGCCAGAAATGCTAGACTGCATCCAGGGACTGTCATTTCAGCTGGAAATACCCTCTGCAGGTCAGAGAGTTCTACATCCACTGGGATAAAGAAAAAGAGCTTGAATTGCAAATGCACTGACGTGAAAAACCTTTGTTTATTTGTATCTGAGGCATTTATATTTGAGGCATTTCTCTAGTGCTCCTTTCAGCTACGTATGATACACAGGCTGCACAGAAACTGCATATATTACCATCACTGAAGGAGAGCTTACAGTTATACACAGCCATAAAGCACAGGCATGGTTGCAGAGACTTAATTCATGACATAAATAACATGCATTAGAGAGCTTGGCTAAAGTCATGTTAATTTCTTAGGAATAACAATTCACTTGAAGTTTATGGCCACTGCAGAAAATACGAGATGAAAAGCCTACCTTATGTCTTATCATTTCCCAGAACATAACACAGTGTCTTCATTTTTCCATTCTTTGATCTTTTGTGCCTGTGTGTTTCTTCACTGCTTCCTAGGCTCTTTGGTCAGATACCAGTTTTATGCATAGACCACTTCAACTGGGGACCAGGATTTTGTAGAGCTACCCTTTTCTTTCAAGTGTTTACAGACCACACAGACAGATTTTTATTTTTATTTTTCCCTGTAAAGCCTTCTTGCGTGTGTAAAAATACTTTACATATTTCAAGGAATCTGCTCCTCTGTGTGCTCCTTAGATGGGAGAGGATGAGTTAAAATAGAACCGCTGAAAACTGAAACAGTCAAATACAAAAATGTCTTTGCTCGCCCATAACAACATTTGCAAGAAAGAAGAGGTTTATTTCCAGTCTGAAATGACGTTCACACCTTGTTTGCTTGGAAACGTCTTGCTCTTTCAATGGCACACTTCGGCTGGTAAACAACCATTAAAATTCTGAGCAGATCTGCATAGCTTGCAGGAAAACCTCTCAAAACAGCTGCAGCCTCCTTTCAGCAGATGGGAATTAATAACAGCCTTTGTTCTACCGGCCCTTCCGTCTGCACCCGCAAAACGGGGCGAAAGCCGCATTTCCCAACCACGGCACCCACAGGAGGACCCCGAGGGGGCGAGGACGAGCCGGGACGGGGCAGCGTGGGGGGACGAGGCCCGTGCCCTGCGGACACCGGGGCTGGCAGGGCGAGCCCGGGGCCAGCTCTCTCCCCTCGGAGCCCGCTGGGAATGACCGCGGAGCCGGCTGCGAGGCCCAGCCGCCACCCGGGCTCGGGGCCACCCGCCGAGGCCGGCGCCTTGCTGCAGGCCCCGGCGGCCGGGCGCGTTTCCCCGGTGCCCGTTAGGGGGTGCTCCGCGGCCGCCTTTCGGCGGGGCCGGGGCGCGGGCAGCCCGGCCCGTGGCCCTTCTCCCCTCGGCGTTCAGGGCGGGTGAGGCCGCCCCTGGGGGCTCCTCAGGTGCTCCAAGAGCCGCGCCGTGGCCCTCCTTGGCCGGGCTTTGCTTCTGAGTGAAGGAGGCTCGCCCGTGGCAGCGAGCAGTAGGCTTTTCTCCAGCCTAAACCGCCGAGGTCTGCCGAATTTCTTTCTTATTGCCATTCGACTAAAGAAAGAAAACGCTTTTCCCAATCTCTTTTTAGTAATTTACTTTGCATTGTTTGGGATTGTATAGGTTTTCTTATTTTCATATACATGTTGATGACATGTGCCTAGAAGTCTCTTCATTCCAACTATTACCAGGTGCCCAGCTGCAGAGTGACGGAAGTTTTAACCCAGGTGATGATACGAAGTGCTGCAGGTCAACAAGAGGAGCTTTTCTCTGTAGTGAAATCTCAAACAAACATCATTTGCCTTGCCTCTTCTCCTTAACTACCGCAGCTCTGATAATACTTTATTCCTTTGTGCCAATAGAATATGAGAATTAACACCACACATACCTGCTCTTTTTTTTTTTTTTTTTTTTTCTCCTTTCATTATGAGATGGAAGCAGGAAGAGTACTTTTGCTACCTGGTGAAAGGTTGATTGAACTATCAACATAAGGATAACAGATTGTATTTTTACGTACCAGCATGTGATACCTCAGTTAACATCGATAGAAGTAGCTGACTGAGTAGGCAAATATTCTGTTATTCTGAGGAAGGAATATCTCCACTTTCAGTTTCTTGCATTCAGTGTTTCGCAATCAGCTATGGCTATAGCCTGCAATGTTAGACCTGCAATGTTTTGGGAATGTAAATTTAACTTTCAGATAAAACTGGTTATGCATATTGCCCCATGAGCAGCAAGGCTACTCCCTGGACAAGTCCCAGTTCTCCTCCAGATGCCAAAGTTTGCAAGGGATCAGTAGGGGGCCAGTAAGCAATTCAAGCTGAGTACCATCAGTGACCATCTACTGCTGTTGCTTTTTCCTGATGACTCATGTAATCATTTTGTTTGGCTCCATTTTATAGAGGGAACAAACATTGCTTCACTGGCAGGAAAAAGGAGCAGAAGCAAACTGAACGTTTCTGTGCTTTCTGAAGGAAGAAAGAAGTCAAGAGTTTGTCTTTCAAGGATGACTGCTCTTCAAGTACCCTGAGTAGGATCCAATCACGTACGACATCTGAAGTGCACTTCAGATAAACTCAAGATAAATTCATATTAGGCCTCAACTGTTCCCAAATGTGTAAGTGTTTAGCTAAAGTTAGAGTTTAGACACATCTCTTAGCTATCCAAGCCATAAGTTAGGAGGTAGAAGTAAAAAAAAAAATAAAACCCAAGTCTCTACAAATTACATCACAAGACATATATTGGAAGTATGTGCATAGTTTCCTTGTAATCAGTTTGCTGAAGGGAGAAATAAATGTGAAAATGCGAAGAGTATTTTCTTCCACAGAGCAAGTAGGTAAGGGGTAAATATTCCTGTCAATTTCAGTGAGACTAGTTATAAACAAAGGTATTCATGCAATACTTACAGTACAGGACATGTGTACTATAGATCGTCAGGGACTTCTTACTGTGAAAACAGTTGCAAAACATCTGCTTTGCTTTACTGGAAAACCTGCTCACATTTCAGGGAAAAGTCCCAGAAGAAATGGTACCAAAGAGATGAAAGAAGGAAAAAGTATATTCTTTGTATTTTCACTTCTGCCTGAAAACTAAATCAAATAAGAAAAACATCCAAGAAATTACACTTAAGTGTTAAGATTCAAGATCACAAATAACAAAATCAAATAACCCAAACTCCTGAATAGTAGTAGGGGAATGAAGGAACCCATGTAGACAGAGTAATTAGGCAGTCAATGACTTCAGAAAATAAAAGAGGACAGCTAAAGCAAAGTGAATTGCCTCCATGAAATAACCTGACGACAAGTGGACAGGATTTTATCAGTATACTGGGGAAGTAGCAGTGCTTGGTAGAAAGTCCATAATTAATAAATTGGAATGGAAATTGAATTAACAGACACTTAGCATGGTTGAAACACTGAACATACTTGTGCATTCATCTGAACAAAAATGATAGACAAAGTGGGTGGAGAAAGTAAATGCAACAGGGAATAACCTAGAAAAAAAAGAAAAAAGAAAAAAAAATAGATCTGGGAAATCTGGGCACATATGTGTAACCTGGATGACACACATCCTTAGGTGTTAAAGATACAGTTTCCTGAATAATTTTCTCCCTCTGACAGCTGTTGGAAAACCATGGGCAACTGTGGAACTGCTGAAAGATGGAAGGAAAGGAAATACGACACTGCTTTTCTTAAACAGAAAGCAGTACAATTCTAGCAAGAGCCACACTACATATCTGGATCCCAGCCCTTCCCAAAAGGTAGAGCCTACAGGGCCATTCCTCCTTTGCCCTTTGTCTTTCTCAGCTCAAGGAAGCACCTCAGCCTCTCACACCCAAGCTTACCTTCAGCAATATGTAAGCTTAGGTGTAAGTGCTTACTTGGATCTGCGCCCCTGAGAATACTTTCTGAATATCTCAGTGCAGACTCTTGGCAATGGAAAAGAAACACACAGATACACAGGAGATGCTGGAGAAAGAGATGAATGGGATATAAATACTATTTAGCATGATTTTAAACATCTGGGATTAGCACAGCAAAATGCAGATGATCTGAAAACTTATATAGAGAAAATATATTGGTGCAGAACATCACAGTTTCAAGAGTAAAGCCAAAAATCTGCAGCAGTATAAAAAAGTGCAAAAATAAAAATAACTCTATTCCTCAGGCAGGATGCCATTGATTTTGTCTTTTGTATGCTGAATAAACAGGGGAGATACAACAGAAATCATGAGATTCATTTGCTATTTTTAATATACAGCAATGAATTTTAGTCCTTAAAGTGCCCCAGCGGGTGTGGATGTGGATGTGGAATAAAGAGATGCATGGATATTCAAAATGATGAACAGCTCAACAAAAAAACATGCAATCTCCTGGCATTATGAAGAATATCAGGATATTATTAATTGCAGTAATTTTTTCCTGTTTCAAGAGAGAGCTCTTCTCTGCTGGGAATGTAAATATACTCACTGCAGCTTTATTAAAGGGTTTCATAAACTAAGTTTCATTAAAGGGAAGATCTGCAGCATTTCATCATGCCTCTAATGTCTCGTTTGGACAGAGCAGCTCCTTGATCTAAGCTTCTGATACTTGTGGAGCCCTGATTCAGGGAAGCATTTATATTCAGAAGCAGCCCTTAGTATCAACTGTAGACATAAGCGTTTTTCTAAATGGGAGAGGCCTCAAAGACATATTTAAATTCTTGCTTGGCTCAGGGGTTGCTTGCGGTCTTTTCTGATGCTGTGAGACGAACAACTGTGGCTATTATGAGGTGTGAGATGTGAACTGCAGCAATTTCAGCTGGAGATGCCCTTCTCCCTTAGTTTATGAATACCCTTGAATAGCCTGAGCCCAAAGGAACTGGGATCCTGCTTTTACTAGGTTTATTTCATTTTCTTATTTGGAGAACTAGGGATGCATTAAAAAAAAAGTAAGAAAAAGAAAATAAAAGAGAAAAGAAGTTATGCATACACATTTTTGGTTTGGCTGTTGAGGAAAAGCAAGTATTTGCAGGTCTGTCTTGGGAGAAGTTACATCTTGGAGGAATATTGCTGTTTCTCGGGAGGAGGCTTTCGTTCAGTAGTGCTATACTCCCATAGATAACTCAGCTGACGTCTGCAGAGCCAGATTTCCCTGCCTTGAAATCCAAATTCCCCTTCCTTGAAACCAATAGCAAAACTCACTGAGACCATTTGTTCAGGATGCATGCAAAGGGATTTCTACCGGGTGAGTAAGATCAGGTACTTCTGCTTATTGTGATACTCCTTGAGGATTTCTTTTTCTTTTGGGATCTCATGCTATTTTGTTTTTGATTTTTTTTTGTGATTATTGTGTCCTTTAATTTTTGTCCCTTGTGTTATAAAGTGGTTTGTGGGGTATTTTTTGTGGTTGCGTTTTACATTTCACAGAAACTTGGTATGCAAGAAGGTTTAAAAATACTCACTTTAAAATGAATTCCAAATGAAATTCATCTTCAGCAATTTGGCTGTTGGAAATGAGTACATAGTGTTTCAAGAGGAATGCTTTCTCGTTAGCCGATTAGGTGGGAAAGCATTTCGCACAGTCAAACTGAGTTGCAAATCTGCTCCCCATATAAGCTCTGCCACTGCTTTTCTGTGAGTATTTTGGGCAAGTGACTTTGCTTCTCAGTGCTTTTTTTTTAACTCTTGGTGTGTTTTGCCTGTCTCGGCTATTTAGATTATAACCTCTAAGTGCCAAAAATTGGTATGATTTTTTTGTCTTAAGGATGTTACACATATACCTACCCTCCCACTTCTTCAGAGGGGAGGGGAGGGACCCTAAGGCAGACGGTATTTAAAATTGCCTGTTTCAGGCTTCCTTACACTGCTGACATCAAACTTTCACAGCAGGTTTTGTTCCAAAGAAAGGAAATCAATACTTTTGCTTACCTATCCTGGAGCAAATGAAACTTTTAGCACAAAGAATCTGGTAATCTACATCAGCTATCTTATTTCCTTCTGCCTGTGACAGCCCTTTCTTACAGGATCACAATGCTGGCAAAACAGACTCTTAATCTATCCTTTGGTATTCTGATCTGCTGGACCCCCAGTAAGATTTACGGGGATGGAGGACTGTGGAATGAAAACCAGATCTTACCGGTCCTAAACTAACACTTGCCATCCCTGGGTGACTTGTGGTAATTGTGTTGCACAGCTCAAGCAAGCAGTAATGGAGATGGAGCCCTGTCCTCTACAGCACAAGATCCCTCCCCATCGGTCAGCTGCACGATGCCAAAAATTGCATTCTCCCTGCTATCTTGGGGCAGCACCTGTGTCAGGAAGAGGCAGACACGACATGGCAGGATCCTGCCAGCAGCTCAGGTTGGCATCTGCTGGGCAGTGTCCCAAGGCAGGGAGGCGCTGGGAGCCTCTCTGCAGGGCTCCAGCCCAGCTGGCAGCAGGTCTGTCCTGCTGTAGGGCACAGGGCAGGTCAGGAACACGCACATGTGGGCTATGGGGTCCTCCTGCTGCAGAAATCCAGCAGAGGGGGGTGCAGGGCCCTGGGAGCCACGCGGGCGAGTGCAGGGATGGGGGTGCACCTCTGCTTCTGCCACTCCTTTCTCTCTGATTTCCTTTATCTTGCCATCTCTACTTCTCCTAGAAGCGTTTCTCCCTCGGCCCCCGCAGCTCCACAGGAAACCTCACCCACTCTACCTATTTTTGCCCGCTGGCATGTGGGCAGGTATACCTGCCCTGTGTGCCTTAGCTCAGCACTGCATCATGGAGCAGGCACTTTTGTTCAGAGCTCTTTTTAAAGCTATTAAAAAAAAGAAAAGGGAGAAGAAAAGAAAAGAAACACGCACTCTGAAGCCTGAATAGCAGCGTTTCTATCATCTGTTGTCATGACACACAGCTGACGTGGGAACACGGCAGTAAGGCTGACTGCTAGATAGGTTTAATTTTGGTGCAGAAATTTGCTAGAAGAATCTTTCAAAAATATCTCTGGGTGGGAGGAAAACAGGTGGGTGCTGGTTATGTGTACGTAGCAGGAGGAAATAGTTGTCAATCTTAACCAAGCATTACTCTACATCCATCAGCCCTTTGGTACCCTCACTACTCAGCAGGGGGAAAAATGATGCTGTCTCTCACTGTTCTTCTCTCCTGTTACTTCTGGAGACAGTGCTGGTAGGCCACAGAGCGCAGGGAGACTCTGCATGGGATGACTGAATAGCACCATGGTTGGCTTGGTCAAACCACACACTGTCCACTCAATCTTGGTAAAGATATCCATAGCCAGCACAGGAAGGCAATATCAGTATCATCCACTGAAGAGAGGTGACAGCGAGACCCTCCCAGGAGACACTTCTGGGCCAGTAGTGGCTAAAATGACAGCTAATGTTGGAGATGTGTCCCGCGTGACGAGTAGAGTGATCTGTAGGAAATCCTAGACTAAATATAGTTTCTGTGGTTGTCCATTCTGGTGAACGAGAGGAGTCAGTAGCCCAGGTGGTCTTATCAGCACTCTGTTCCCATGCCCCATACACACCTTTGTTTCAAATGTGTTTCCCCCTCAGTGTCCCTAGGCAAGTCATACCTAGTCTAGTCTGGTTTCTAGGTGCTCCTAAGCAGTAACAGCTTCTGCTGGCTACTGAAGAGTGTAGGTGTTCAGAAATATTCTCTAAAAATCACTCTGCTAACCCATTTGAAGCTCATTTTCCTCTTCCACAAACTACTCTGTATTAGCACATTTCTCATCTCTGTTAGTCATCTTGACTAATGACTTTACTCATCTCTACTAGTTTACTCACCCATTTCAATACTTAGCTAGATCACAGGAACATTCTGTGACTTAATTAAGTAATCAATTAGAGCTCAGAGGTCTTTGAATGAAGTGTTATGTTTTATAACAGCAAAATGCTATGATTATGCTTCTGGAAAACGTAATTCAGTGTCAGGACTTACTTTCTCTTCCCCAGTTGGTGTTTGGACATTCGCAGTAATGATGGTGGTGAGACTGGAACTGAAGTCTCCAACCCCTAGCACTGAAAAGTTTGAAAGAGGAACGATTGTCTGAAAGAGAAGAGTTTGGCAGAAAGCCATTGCAAATCAGTTGTATGGACTGAGATGGAGGCAGAGAGGAGGAAGATCTTTTTTGGAGAGGAGGTGCACTGGAACAGAAACACACTTAAGTCTGTGTGAGCAAAGGAGTAATTCAGAGCTCGTCTTGCAGAATATAGTTTGTACCTAACGTGGCCATAAACCCAAAGGAACTATAGTTTTTTCTTCTATCCCATTCTCATTGTATCTCAACTTGGCTGGAAAATCTGGGTTTTCCCATACCACTGCTGCAATTTTCTCAGCGTGTCAAATGTCCCCTCCCTGGTCCTCATTAGGAGCCCCAAATGAGAAGTCCTGTTGACTGAAAAAAATGTTATCGATGTATTCATTGCATCCTTGCTTTGTTTTTTGGTTATGGTCCTCTCTTTTTCTCATGCTACTTTCTGTTTCTAGCCTGTACTCTGAATATCACATAATGTGCTCAAAAAATTTGAATAGTTTCCACTTTAAATTCTAAAAATGGTTTACCATTCCCAGAAAGTGTCAGCACCAGTCTTTTACGCAAATAGCCACCTTGTTGCTACTTACCAAAGTATCTCATGCTGCTCACAAATCAGGCTCTCAGCCCTTCCACTCAGATGCCCTGGGACTGCTGATCTTTCTTCTGCAGATGCCCAAACCATTGCTGTTCACCTTGATTCTGGCTAGAGCAGCTATTTAGTATATAAAGGCTAGGAGGGAACTGTCCTTACCAAGCTCCTCTTCTTGCTCCAGGGCATGTCCATGTGGTTCAGTCCATCAGAAGATATGTTCAGTGTTCAGACCCAACTTTGAAAGCAAGTCAATGCTTGGTGGGTGGCATTAGGTCTATGGGGTGAAACTTGGACTAGGTACAGGACATCCATGCTGCCTACACTCGCATATGAAGTGGTGGCAAAGAAAAAAGGAGAACTAGGATGGTTTTTCTGTATTCCTGTCACTCCTTTTTTTTTCTATTTTTTTTCTTTTTTTCCTTTTCCTTTTCCTTTTCTGTTTCCGTTTCCTTTTCCTTTTCCTTCTTTTCCTTTTCCTTTTCCTTTTTCTCTCATATAAATTCTAGGGGACTGGAAAAAAAATTAATTTGGGATTTGTCACTGAGGGAATAACCATCTGGGAAAAATATAAGCATTGGCTGGAGGGGAAATCTAGCTTCCCATGCTAAACAAAGGTATTGATTTTCCCTTCTTTCAGTTATCGCACTTCAAATAATTTTTTCTACCCACCTTGAAAAGGCAGCTTGCAATAACATTCTTCCTACATAAACAACTCTGTCTTTAGTAGAAAGGTTGTTTTCCTGTACGTGATTTGCAGCCATGAGCTTTCAGCAGAACACCCTAAACAAGAAAAGAGTCAATTACATTTTTAAGAAACATGTTTTCTTTGTAGGCTCTCCTCTTCCTGCTCCAAACTGAAGACAAAATGACTGCCTGTCTGAATACAGCAGACGTCTCAGAGATGTAAATGTCGAGCACACCTGAATCAAAGCCACAGCACAGCTGACTACAGTATTGTATAAAGAAAATATTGACTGTCTTTGTGTTTGTTTTTTATGTAGGGGGTTGAAAATACTAGTGATGTTTAAACACCTCTTTAGAGTCATTACAAGATATTGTGCAAATATAGTAAATTTTCTCCAGTAAACAGGCATGAAATGCACGTTTGCTTATCAGAATGAAACAGTTCCAGGGGAGGCCTTGAAGTCTATCAGGTGAATCATCTAATCTCCAGCTTTAATGTATTGAAGGGGGTAAATAAGTCACTTTTTAGAGATGTCTAAATATATATTTCCCTAGGAGAGCTTTTTCAATCTCTAGGATAAATAAATCATGCCTATATAAAGATTGATTTATTATTATTATTATTTAAAATATGTGGTTTCCTGAGTAAATAGTTGTGGCATAAATATGTAGTACACATACCAAACATACTTAATAACATACATTCTTCACTGCAAAAATGCATATTGCCAAGCTGTATCAGCCATTCGGGATTTAATAATCTGCCATAAGATATTTCCCCCTCCCACTTAGGAAAGAAAGAAAAGCAAAAAGAAAACAGGTACAAATTTCACAATCAGCAAAATTGCCATACCTTTTAGGAATGTTGGAGTTACAATATAACCTGACAAAAATACGGAAATTAAAATGCAAAACCAACCCTGTATCCTCAATTCACCCTTTTGTGCGTTTTCTTATTATCATGCAGAAGCACACAGCCATTTCTCCTGTGAATCTTTGCAACAGTATGCTTCCCTACTGCATTTTCAAGATGACTTATTCTTGCTGTTAGCTACCTCCAAAACTGTTACAGTAGGTCATATAGTACATCACTGCCAAAGTGCAATTAATCCCTACTGCACATTTAAAAGGGCTTATCCTGCCTAATGTAAGTGTCCCGTGTGACCTGGCTTTCTCTTTTTCTTTGCTTTAGCATCAAATTGTTTTTGGGACTTGGAATATTTAAAAACAAAAATATGTCTTTTTTTAATCTTTCTCCTGATTTCATTAATTTTGCAACAAAAAAGGGCATTTGGTCTTTCCCTACATCTGCACAACATGCCTCACTGTATTTTCCTCTCTTCCCCCACAACAGCATCTAGAATTGTTGTCCTCTTCTTTGTTACTTTGGAGCAGGCCACGAAGCACTGCTGGGCTTGAGCGCTGCACATTGGGCATGAGTTCTTGAACCCTAGCTCCCCCTTGCAGGGATGTTCTTCACTGCTGCCTCAGGAGCACTTTGTCCTCAGTTTGTCAGCCTGGCCAGGCTCTCTCACTTTCTATCACCAACAGGCTTAGTGATAAAACACAGCCAAGATTTATTCAGAAAGTGGTTTAAGGCACTGTCCATCTCCTCCTGCTTTATCTTTGTAGCTCCTACCTTGGAGGTCATGCCTGAATCTGAAAACTCTCTTAAAGACTTCAGCTGAAAGCACATGCCTCAGGTACTTGTCCCATCCTATATTCTCTGAAAAACACCCAGACTATTTGGCTTTTGCAATTTCTCCCTGGGGCAGGGTACCTAAAATATGAAAGCCCTGTTTCTCCAGGATGCCCAGTCAGACTCAGCAGCATTACAGAATCACAGAATCATTTAGGTTGGAAGAGACCTCCAAGATCACCTCGTCCAACCTCTGACCTAACACTAAAAAGTCCTCCACTAAACCATATCACTAAGCTCTACATCTAAACATCTTTTGAAGACCTCCAGGGATGGTGCCTGAACCACTTCCCTGGGCAGCCCATTCCAATGCCTAACAACCCTTTTGGTAAAGAAGATCTTCCTAATATCCAACCTAAACCTCCCCTGGCGCAACTTTAGCCCATTCCCCCTCGTCCTGTCACCAGGCACATGGGAGGAATTGCCACTGACTGACCCAGGCTCTTCACTTGAAACAGACAAGACACATCTTGGCCATGATTAATGCTGATAATACCTTCACACAATTGACTGATGCTGTGGTCTACATGTGCTGAGCCAGGCACAGATGTTCTGAAGAGATCATGTGTGGCAGAGTCTCATGTGGCCATGTTAGAGCAAGCCTATGAGAACCTTTCTCCTTTGCCCATTTTGCTGTGTAACCACTTAGCCAGGCCACTCTCTCAATTAAGTAAGTGATTCACCAGCACTTGCTCTATGTGTATGTTCTAGGTGGTTTTCTGCCTTTACATTTAAGTTTTGCTAATGTGGGGAGGGAGAATTGAAAGAAGAGCCAGAGAAAATATTTGCAGAACTTTTATTTTCATTCATATGATTTGTATAATATGTAAATTGCAAAGAACACTAGTGGGAACTTATTTATTAAAGGTAAGTAGCAGTATGACTTTGTACAGCCAATCACCAAGAAACAGATGATAGTGTATTACCATATAATCTACTCTGCTCTTATGAAGCTGGGAATAAACTGCAACATCTACTAACAGCCTTTAACATTTCCTTTGTTTTATTTCCCTTACCTTTAACCATGATGTGAAATGGAGCCAGGAAGGAACTGGTTATTAGCCTTGCTAAGTGGCAATTCTGCACAGTTTTGCTGGCATCCAGAGGACTGAAACAGGCACAGACTGTTTTTGGAGACTGGGGTAGAGAAGAGCAAAGCCATGATCCCAAATTTTGCCTGAATCGGAAAACAAGTGGCTGGAGAGCCTCCATTGGTTTGTGCTTGAATTACCAGATGCCATTGATAGTACAAATATATAAATGCTAAACACAAACATTTATATTGTTATTAGTAGTATAATGAAGAAATAAAAGAGAACTAAATTACTTATCCTTGCTTATACACCAGAGCATCTTTTCTTCTCTTTACCTGGATCTTGCATCCCTTAGCACTAGTTTATGAGCATTTTCTCATAATTTACCCATTTTAGAGAACAGTAGTGTCCCAATTCTGCAGGTGAGTAAGCCAAAGACAGAGACTGTACCTATTTAACTAGTGTTCAGGTAACCAAAGCAGAGGCTAGGACTGCTTTCTCTGAGAGAGCAGCAGGGCAGAACAAAAGTAATTTCAGCTCCCCAGTGCCAGAGAGCACCACAGGAGGGAATATCACCATCTTCCAACTACATCTTGCTGTTCCTGTGCTATGATCTGGGTCTTGTCTGTGCAGAGACAGGACCTTCAGGAAAGTTAATCAAATTCATTTTAAAATGCACTGCTTAAATTGCATTACCTCACTGTGGTGACATTTTCATTTTGATTTGAAGGAGGCTTTAATTCTGTTTCTTTTAATTCACTTTGGAATGTAATGTGGTTTACCTGATCTAATTTAAATTCACACCTCGAATTAGCTCAGCTTAGCTTTCCTCAGCATCCCCATGTAGGCAGGACCTAATTTTGTTCTCCAAGTCCTGAAGCTATGCTCCACCTTCTCAGTGCCACTGGAAGACTTCTTGATTTGTGCACTTCACAAATTGCTGCATGCCTTGCCATCACAGAGTTAATTTAACCAGCTGTTAAAATGACTGTTATATTAACAGTTTTTGTCTATGAGGAACTGATGATTAAAAAGAAGGTGAAAGAACAGGCCGAAATAGTAATTCACAGAGTAAAAATGATGAAGTGATTGGGAAATTATAGCCTGAAAAGCCCCCCAAAAGCCATACAGACCACCTACGGGACTTGTGGCAGTTTCATTAAGGTGAGGGACTGAGCAGAGAGCAAGATTATTGGCTTTTAAAAGCCATCCTCCCTGCATGGGGGATGTGGAGGAGCTGGCTTTGCACTTGGTGGCAGTGCTCTCCCGCACTGCCAGCAGCCCCGCTGCCCTGGACTGCTGCTGCGTGCAGAAGATGGAGAGGGAGAGACGGCTCTGCACAACCTGGAGCTCATTATCTACCTAATATTGTTTTCTTAATTCATTTTAAATACTTCTCCTCTGCTGTGATGGAGCTCTGCTGTTTTATAGCTTTGATTACCGTATGAAGGACCCCCTTGAAAGGAAAGAGAGGAAAGGAGGCAGTGGAAATGGGTGAAGATGTTTGTATTTCAGCCTAGAGGGAGCCTCTGTTATTCAGAGTCCCTTGAGAGTAAGGGTAGATGGAGGGGGAGAAAGGGATGGGATGTGTTAGCCATACCTGCTAGCACAGCACTGCCCCTCATGAACCATCTATCCCTTCCTTCCTTCCTTCCTTCCTTCCTTCCTTCCTTCCTTCCTTCCTTCCTTCCTTCCTTCCTTCCTTCCCTCCACTCTTCTTCTCTCCCTCCCTCCCTCCCAGCTGGCTTTACTCCTGCAAGGAAAATGCCATGACTTCCCCAGCCTTAGCTGTGACACACCTGAAAACCATCACAAGGAGACACACCAGCCTTCAGCAAACACCTGTTGGCCAGGAATTCGTTGACTGTTCAAGAGCTCTCCAAGAGGAGAGGGCAAACGATGGTGGAGGTGGGGCTTATTGCAAGAGTAGCTTTCAGGAAGAGCACCACAAGCCAAAGGCTGCTCTGGAGAAGCTCTGGTTCCTATCGGACTTGCTAAAATTACAAGGATTGAGTGCACCACACCCAGAGCTGTTGCTTCTCCTTCAACAAGACTGTGTTTCACTGTGTGTGCTGGTAACAAAGAGTTGTCCGTCATCTGTCTAGGATGAACTCACGTCTGTCACCACCTATCTATAGGATAGCCTTGCAGCATGTTGTAACACAGACCTACTGAACCCTCTGTAGGATGTAAGAAGTTAATGTATGATCTGACATATTTTTATCTGGAGAACAACAGAGGGAATGTGGTGTTGTCAACTCACAGTTTTGTTATGATTCCATAGCATTAACTGCTTTTCTCAAACCTTCAGTCTGAATTTGTATGGCATGTCAAGAAGCTCATCTCCCATCTTCTTTAGAAGGGAACGAATTGTTTTCCTGGTTGTATGGAAGAGCGTGACAATGTGAACAACAAATACTTTGAGAGCAGTAAAGAAGTTCCCTCCATTTGTCCAAGAATATGCAAGGCACTTTTGACTTCTGATTTTTGACAATGCCTGATGGTCAATGCTGAGTGAGTTTCCACCATAAAGCATTAATGAGGGTGGATGAAATTACTAGAGATGTCCCTGCTTCAGCAGCATAGACGCATTCTTGGCTTAACAAAGTAAAATGTAGGAGATGGTGCAGCCACTCCCTTAAGGTATGTTATACCATGGTGGAAAGAACTATGTAATCAAAGGACAATAATGTTGCCAATGGGGAAAAAAAGGGTCCAAACTGACCATGTCAGTACAGGATGGAAATGGGAAGTCATTGAAAAATTAGAATAT